>NC_089141.1:41965077-43218410 GCF_009819655.1 Sylvia atricapilla
TAAGTTTGGATCCGTGCCACCATCGTTTTAGGGAAGAGCTGTACCAGGGAGCCCAAGGAGCCGCTCCACCCGCTGAGGTTAGTGTGGCGAGCTGCCGTGAGCGCAACTGAGCGAGGGGTGTTTGCAAGGATGGGAGCCACGGCTGGCTCTTGCTGATAATGGGTACTTCGTTGTTGCTGGGCAAGGAAATTTGCTTTGTTTTGTTTCCCCCAATAAAGGATGCATGAACTTTCGTGTTTAACCTCCTTATGCAACTGCGGCACAGTATTGCACCACAGGGAATAGATTTAGGACAATGAGGAGTGTTCAGTGAGCACTGATGGAGCTTTCTGACCGTTGATCTCCACTAAATAGAGAGGTATTATTTTCCCCTTTATTTTGTGCCTTTAAACCACCTCCATCCCCTTCCCACCCTCCCCATCCCAAACCAACAGTGTATAATTTCAAGTTTTATAAAAGCAATAAGATGTTCCAAATCACTCCAGTGCATTTCTGGTTGATGATTCCACTTCTTTAGTGTCTGAAGTCAGATACTCTTCCTTCTGCCTTATGCACTCAAGGCATGCAATAATTCCCCAGAAGTGTACTGCTTGTCACATCTCATTGCAGTTATAAAATTGCCCTATTTTTGAAGAAAAAAAGAAGGTTGGAGAGACAGATATATATATCTTTATCTATATACAGGTATATGTATTATTTATATAATCTCATGCCACTGAAAGTATGTTGCGGAAGTGTGACTAGAGTTAAAATGTTATCATGCAAAACTCTATCCTTTGTTAATTAGCTTTGATTTATATTTTAATATCTCTGTATTTATGTAAATCTTTGTAAATTATATGGTCAATTAGTAAAATTTCATACTGACTTTAATTTTTGCAGAACTGTGAGCTTCTTGTGGTGTCATTTAAGGTTTTTTATTTCAAAAGTTAAACTAGACAAGATATGAGAAGTTGTAAATTCCTATTATCACACGGAATTACTGCAATAAGGTTCTTGCATATTCCCAGTACACAGCCCTATCTTGAGGTATTGCAAGCTTATGAGGTTTAATTGAACGGTCTCAGGAGATCTAGCTGATACAAGCAGGACACGTAGGTTTCATTTTCATGAAACAATAAGCAATCTAGGGAATAGATGTGGATTTTTAAAACAGAGTTTATGCTTGGAGGTTCTGTCAAATCAATTGCTTCAAAACCCTACAGCTACAGCTAAACTTCTGCACTTAGCATTCAGTATTAATAAGGCTGATGCTTCTTTCCCCTCCCCCTCCTACTTAAACTAGAAAAGAGTAGAAAATTGTTCTTATTTCTAAAGCATTACAGTTTCAGCTAAATGTGAAACTGCCCAAAGGGTTTTGAATATACATATTTTATGCAAGTGTAATATCTATGTATCTGTATCCATATATTTAAATATTTTGTGTAATCTTTTCTACAATGTTTGATAGAGAGATGCTGGGTAAATGCTTGTACCTTTCTTGAACACGAGGAAGGATTTTTACCCTCTCGATGCGGACATTCTTTTTCCTGTGAATTTGCACTGGTTTTGACGAGTGACAATGACGACTGGGCAGCTGAGTGCTGACTGATGGAAGCACAGACTGTCTTTGCTTTGTTAGAGGGCACATCCTCCGACTGGATTTTCCTGGTTCTGAATTGGAGCTGGTTGGCCACTGGCATCCTGCATGTGTACAAATAAGAAGTGCTGTGCGGCTCAATAGTTCCTGTCTGTCCAGCCGTTGTTCTGTGGAGGAAGTGTGGCAGCAATGACTCCTTTTGTAGAGCCCAGTGAGAGCAGAGCTGATGGGCGATGTGATGGCCATGCTGGGACTGCATTGGAGCATCGGTGATGCCTCGTCCTGCACTCCTGTCCTCAGAGCCTGCTGCTGCCCTGGGGATTCATCCAGCTCCCGCTGGCAACAACAGAAGTGGCTTGCACTGACTGCCAAGGGACTGGGATCCCATCTGTAGTCCACACGGAGGGGGGACAGCTCTCCACATCACCACCTGACCCTGCTCTGCACCTATCCTAGCAGTCTCCACGGGATGGAACCACTGCCTCCCACGAGGGCCACGTGCTTCAGCCTGGTGGCACTGGGAACCTGCACTGTACTGTTAGCTCTGCTTCCATGGACTGAGAACACTTAGGTTCCTGCGGGATCATGGACAGGGAATGTAATTTCATTTCAAATATCTCGTTCCGGCATTTTTTTCTTTGGAGGTTTGTCTACTGCAAATGTAGTTTCAGATAAAATTTGCCGGGGTCTCCATCCAGACATGTTTTAACTTTTGATACATCTCTCTCAGAGTGTGTATCTGTAAATTATAGATATATATCTCAAAAGAAATGCTGGACAAAAAGCAAAGAACAGAGACTTCACGTTATTGACAAAACTGTCCTATGACACAAAGGCTTTTTTTTTAAATTTAAAATTACTTTTAGAGGCTGCTTCTTTAATGTAATTAGCAAGTTACTCTGTGATTAATGTTTTCCATAGCATTTCTGAGTAATTGCTATCTTGTTTCTGGAAAGCTGTGTCCAGTGTTATAAGCAACTGTGCTTTTTTTCTTCTGTTATTATGAATAGGAGTGCAACTTTTATGTAAAGAGGATAAAAGAACAGGATTTGACTCTTTAGATAGGACTGAATTATTTTAAATCCAGTTATAGGACTTGATTGCTTTTTTTTCCTTTCTTGTGGTTATTCTCTCTGCACGTTCATATTTTTTTCTATGGGTACTTGAAACCCTACATTTTAATAAGTATGCAAGATATGAAGGGAAACGTGACAAATGGTGTAGGAAATATTATTTTTCCTCTTTTGTGTAAATAGCGAAATTTATAATGACTTAGATACTGATTCATTACATTTCTCATCTCTATAGAATTTGGCATGACACATATACAGACCTTTAAAGCACTTTCATTTATGTTAAAAGTTAGAACTACTTTTGTCCAGGATTGACTTGCTCAGCTCTTTCAGGTATCCAACATTTTTTCCCCTAAGCCAAGTTTTCCATCTGATTGCAAATATATTTCTAGTAGAACAGAGAGCCTCCTTCTGTTTTCAGCCTTTTTACATGTAGGGTCTCTGGTCTGAATCCAGACAAACTCATTAGTGTAGAAAATAGTTACAAACTTGCAAGAACTGGATGGTGTATGAGCCTTGAGGAGAGAGGTGACTGGCAAGCAAACAGGTGAAATGCCTGGCAATGGAAATAGTGGCTTGCTTTTGTGGAGTTGTGGAAGGGAACTGGATGACCTTCCACTGGAGGGTCTGGGTGAAGGGCAACACATTCCAGCCACAGTAGAGACAAGTATTGATGTCCTCGCTGATCCTGTTGCTCTAAAACATCATTTTCTATGTGACATTAGATCTTATTTCTGTAAATGATATGTAATGTATTTCTTACTCAAGTCAAAGAGGTTTTCGTTGCTTCATCAGTACTATATGTTCTCTGTGGATAATTAGACAAATTCATTTTCCAACCCTTTTAATCTAATACCTCTACAAGCATCAATTTTGTATGAGTTAGGAAATAAATAAATATTTGGATCAGAACCTTGTCAGTAAAAATTGCCTTTATTTATATAATCTGGTGTTCCAGTTGGCTTTTCTTTGTTATTTTGTTCCTTGAAACCAAGCAATATAATGTGTTCATTATCTTATTTTCTAAGAGGAAAAAGATTTTAAAGAAAATACCGCAAAATACAGACATACAAACGGGAAAAAATTTAACATTTTAACAGCAGAATGAAATCACGTAGACATTTTTTCTTTGTCTGTTTCACAGTCATTCTTTGACCTCTGTTTTTCATACCATCTCCAATCAAGGAAAATTTTAACCTAAAATATTTTGAAAGATTTCAAAGCACATTGCTTTGCTTTTATGGTTTTACCTTTCCTTACTACACAGTCAGTGACCAAGTACAGGTTAAAACTTTTCAAACAGTATCCTAGGGGATTATGAGCGCTATAAACAAGAGGCCAGTTATAGCAGGTTATAAGGTGAAAATATTAGTTCTATAATACAGTAAAAGGAGGAAGGGCTGTGGGGTGAATTTAGGATTCTAAAGGAGTGCCTTAATTTTGTACCTTGCTCTGTAATTCACATGGTGAGGCTCTGGCTTCCAAGCTCTTTATATAATAATGTAACTTACCTATTAAACAGAGTTAGAGCCTCCAAATACACAGCCCTGAAATGAATAAATTAAGCATCATCTACACACAAAAAAATAACTCATAGCATAATACAAATTAAAAGAGTCTTAATGCTGTAATCACCTGTCTTCGATTGTTCAAGTGCTTACACTTGGCAACGAGATCCAAGTGGCACACTGCACAGCTGGGAGACGAATGGCTGGGCAAGATGCTTGAACAGTCACACTGAGAGGCTCAATTTAATTTTTAATTTGAAGTGGAATACGTATTATGGAGGAGAGCCAAGAAAACTAATGTTTATTTTACCATTTCATCACACATAGCACTTCTTTTCTCAGTGCAGAAAACAGCCTTGTATGGTTTGAAGCAGAGTGCTGACTAAGGTATTAGGAATATAGGAAAAGATAATTCTCAGGAGTAAACCCATCACTAATGAAATTCATGGCACAACCTCCTCGAATACAGTGGGGCCTTGATTATGCCCAAGAGAATACCAGATCTCACTCTCTGCTGGCTGTCTATGCCTTGCCAGTGTCATCAGACTCTTGACTCTCAGTGTTTCTAGGTCACATGGATTTCTCCTGTCTTTTCACTCATCATCCATACGGTGAAGGATCACATGGGCTTACCTACATGTGACATGCTTTTGATCACTTTTTTTTTTTTTTTGCTTTTGTTGCATACTTCTATCTGGCTTTCCAGATAGAGAGCCTGTCTGTCAGCGCTAGGGGTAGGCTATGTTGGCCAGGCTTGGCTCTTCCTCCTAATGGGTAATCTCAGCCTATCTCTGACATTAGGAAATTCCTCACTGTAAGTGATTAGTTGGTTTGATTTCTGCAAAGATTCTGTAGGACTTTGCTGTCATCTTGGTCCAGCTTGTCACACATTTACCCAGAGCCCAACCACTCTGTAGCAAGACAGAAATTTTTGAGGAAATGCTAGACTTCAAAATAGCCTGAGAAATACCAGCACAATCCCCAGCATAGTCTACTAGCATTGGTACAGCATCACATTTCCTAATTAAGCTGCCAACCCAAGATCACAGGCTGAAACTGCTGAGAAATCATCACTCTTCCATATCAAGAATACTACTGTAAGGAAAAGCATCAGTTACTATAGAAAGGAGACAAAATAAGGGAGAGGATATGATTATGAGTATTAATATAAAAATATATAAAAAACCTGTCAGACAGACAAGGTCAACTGAATGGCTAGCCACTCAGTCCACATTTTCTTCTTTTAAATCAGATTATCACGATCCATCCTATTACGTGTGGTCTTGAATGCTTTTAGACACATTCTTTTACTTTGCTGCTCAGTCAGTGAGCCTGTACTTGTTTATGAACTCCAGTTAAACTCTTTAAAGTCTATTTGTTTTCATTATGGAAATAGAGTTTCTATTAAGTCATCCTTTGAAGAGGCCTCAGCAATAGCATAGGGGAGTTTTCACTTCCAGCACGCTTTTTAGAGCTTGTTCAATCTGGTAAACATGATGTATAAAGGAAGACAACAGTCCAGATGATCATATGGGGTCACTGCAGAAATCTGTAAACAATGATTGCATCCAAACTGAAAGCAAGATACCTATTAAATCCTGAGATGGCCATGACTTTTTACCAGTCTACAATGAAGCAAGTTCAAAACATCTCTGCTCTCTGCTTGAGTTATTTTGGGTTTATGTACTGCTGGAACTGAGCTGACTATGCGTCGCCCTGATTTTCAGCCTTCTGATTTTGTTTGCATTCTTGTATTGGAGTTCTCACAATTCTAACATAAACAAAGTAGATTGTTTTCACATTCCTCTCTGTGATTTGACTGCTGGTTTGACCACTGGGGTCAGAGGGGTGTTCATCTCATCCCCCAATCCTTGACCAAATCCCAAAAGCTGTATAAGTTGAAATTCCCAAAATAAAGGCCCTTCTTTTCTCACTCTCAACCTGATGGGTGAGTGTCGCTCTTTCCTGTTCTGACTGCGGCGACTATGAGCCATTACCTCTCTGACAGAGCTTCTCTGAAGTCAGTTTGTCCTGTGATAAAGAGATGAGGATGAACCTAGTGTAGGAGTGGAAAAGGTAGGTGATATGTGACAGATGGGTGTTAGTAGGACTGTTTGCATAGCACTGTAGCCATACTGCAGGTCTAAGAGCACATTCCTCAGCCCCATATACTTGCAAGTGAGAAAACATAACAGCATTACACAACTCTTGGTATCAGATCTGTATGTAATGCCTTTTATAAGTGAAAACTTTTTACAGCTTCCAGAGAAGCTTTTGAGATTGCTATGCTCCAATTAGACCTCTTTTGTTCCTTTTACAAAATTTTTTCTAATGCTCTGGAAAACAGAAACTCAAAATACATCAAAATAAGTATGCAACAGGATGCTGTAATCCATGTGAGAATGGTGTGTTTCTGAAAGACACCATGCTGACGAATCTTTATGTGTTCATAGCCTGAGGACTTCACCACCAGAGAACCGTGTTTCTTCTCTGCTGATGTGCACCAGTTGTTGCAGTGGGGGGCCAGGAGGAGGGATTCAGATTTCCTCAGGCTGATGGAGCTGGTGAAATTGTGATGGCATGAGCTGTCAACAGGAAAATGAAGAGAAAACACTCACCTCCTGTCATGGAAGGCATGGGGGGAAAAAACAAGTTTCAGAAACAAAGATTTTGCTGGGTTGGAACTGGTGATTTGTTAAGGAATATCTCCAGGATTTACTCCACAGTACCTTGGCTCAAGTAATATCTCAGCACAAAGAAGTTTCCATTTGCCTCTCTATCTCCTGCCCTCTTCTACCACTCTTCCAGACCACTTTACCTTCACTAACTTCTTGTACTCTGAAGCAAGTTTTGGTACACCTGCACAAATGTGTGGCAAATGAGCTAGTGAATCACAAGGCAGCAATAACCCCTGGGTGTGCTGTGGAGGAGGCATCTAACAGCATGGGAAAGGGTGCAGTAAACCCTTCAGAACAGTTGTGTGAGGAAGGACTAATGAGACCATGTGCTCTGATCCCTGTCATGGACATCTGGGATTAAAATATTGATAGCCTTCTCTGCCTGTGGAGCTCCAGCTGGCTCTTGGGCTCTGGCCCACCTCACTGCCACAATGCCCACAACTATCTTCATACCCTGTGGTATAAAACTGCATTGGCCTTGAGATGCAAAAAGCTGAATTTTGAATGAGATCCTTCATGTTTTCCCAAATATCCTCTTGCTCCTCTGTATGATCAGTTCCAGGCAAGGTCTACAGCTCCCACACCTGACCTGCCTGGAAGGTGGGCTGTACAGAGCTGCACAGGGGAGGACAATTTGATCTGTGCAAACAAAGCCTCAGTTATCCTTGCCTTCCTCTCCTTGATTCCCAGCCCAGTCTCCCAACTATTTTCTACGGAGCCAACAATGTTCAGCTCTCTGTTCTTCCCTCAAACACAGTTGATGTTAGCCAATGGACCCAAAAACTGCTGGGGGAGGACAACTGACAGGCAGTTGGGCAGGGAATATGCCTGCACTATAATGCAGGCATTAGTGAAAGAAGTTATTTTTCACATCTCATGAATCGTAAGTAAATTTCAAGATTTTTTTGGAGCCTGACTCAGAGTTTTGAAATGTTTGGATTTGGCAATGCTGCTCAACAATATCTCTGAAGCCCATCTGTGCTGTTTACACGCTCTTTCTTCAGCCCCCCCAGGCATTGTCTGTTTCCTTTGGTTTTCCAGACTGTAATCTTTTGAAGCAATAAATTAAGGGTTTGTTTGATAATTGTGATGTTTGCGTGAAAGTTGTTCGGAAGGTGAATCATAGATTTCTAAGACTAAAATGGGATCTGGAGGCATATAGCTGCAAAATTATCTACAGTCTGTCACAAACAGGATTTTAATCCAGTATTTCACGTCTCCTGCCTGCCAGGTCCAGCGGCCCAGAAGCATTCATTTTTTAGGAGTCTTAGCTGATTTCCAGCTTGCAAGTGCTGGTGAATCCAATTCATGCTTTTGTAAGTTTTTTCAGTAATTACAAAAGTAGCTGAAAAATACAAGATTTGTCCCTTAAAGGCAATATTTTTATAATATACAGAATGAAGTTAGCATATGCAGTGGTTATTAGGATATTGTAAAATATAGACATCTGGCAAGGAAGGTGAGCCATCTGTGAAAATACAGTTCCTATGACATACAATAACCCAAATTATGCCTCAGTTATAAATTCACAGCACTGGGAGTGCAAACAAAACTGTGTCCTGAGGAAAAGTATGAGGGAAATGTTACATATGCAACTATGTACCTACTCAGAAGGTGTCAGCTAAAATAAATGAGACATTTGTAGTCACTATGGGATTTTGCCTCACAAAATGTCCCCCACCCTGTTTTTATAGATTTACCCTTGCCTCCCTTCACTGTTTCCCCCTTACTCCAATGTCTCTCAAAAAAAAAAAAAAAAAATCTTGTGCTGTGCCTCCAAATATTTCTCTGCTCAAATGCCTGCATCAGAGAGCTCCTTAGTGAGCTGCATACAAATACAGAGGTCAAATACGGTCCACAGTTTTTTTGTGTTTAATATAAAATATAGACAGATATAGATATATATGTGTATGTATGTTTATAATCCATATACAAATTGTCTCACAAATTTTGGTCTGATTACTCTTCTTGAAACCCAACATTTAACTTTCAAGTTAAGGAGGTTTTCATAAAAGTTTGGGGTTATTTGTTATTTTCTAACTGCTTCATTTGTGGTAGTTTAAAAAAATTATCATCAGTTATTGAAACTTGTGGATATTTGTAAGATTATAAGCAAGTGGCACCAAAACAATTATCTTCCAGCCTAATTTCTGAAGGAATTTTCATTTTGATTTGCCCTAAGAGAAAGAGAATAGAAGTCATGCTTATCAGTGAGTGTTTCCTAGGGTATGCAGATAGTAACAAGGCAAGGTACTGAAGCAAGTTGGCATTTTTTTTTTTCAGTTGATAAATAATTCACAAAACAGCCACAGGATAGTGCAGAGAATATGCCTTCTAGTGAAAACCTAAAAAACTCAATCTGTTCTGTTTACCCAAGAAAAACCTGAAAGGTGATTTGTGCACAATTCTACATGGGAAAGTTGTTTTTCATGGGAACTAATTGGTTAGAAATGAACAGAATATCCTGATGTGACAGTACAGAAGCTGATGCTGTATAATACGGATAGCAGAGATAATTGAGCTGTGGCAGATTATTATCATTCAAACTGTTATTCTGAAATGTCACTACTTTTAAAGAAGTTATAAGGTTGATGGAAAGATCTTTGATTAATGATGGTCCTCAGATGGATTTCCAGCAGAGATTGGACAAGATGATTTTATCACTTTCCTTTAGGCTTCAATCTATTGATCTGCAAAATTTATATCTTCCTTTACAAAAAAAAAAAAAAAAAAAAAAAAAAAAAATTAATGGTTAAAATATTTATTTTGCAGAAATATTGCACAGAAACTGACAATTGAGAGAAAACCATTCCCATACCTTTGTTAAAAGACTAGCATTTCCAAGAGGTGAGGGTTTCTCTTTGCTTTTTCATGGCACACCTTCACTACTGCGTGACTGATAGAAGGCTTGCAGTGTACTTGACAAGAGCTGTTAGCTGCATAATGGCACAGGCTGCCTCAAACGGTACTTCAGTCTCCTCACTTGCATACTTCATTTCAAGAGATGCACTGAAAGGTTAAGAAGTGTGCGAAGAAGGCAGTTTTGGAAAGAGAATACCAACGGATTAACTCAGGGTTTTCAACTGTAATTAAGGCTGGTGATACGCTAAAAATACTGTGAGATTCACAAACAGCATTTCTATAGATCAAAGACCAAACTTTACAAATTACTGGGTAGAGACAGGATAGCAGTGTTCTAAATAGTCCTCTAGTGGCACTCTCTATGCCAGCTCTTGGAAATGTCACAGAGCAGCAGGATGTATATGTATACAGCCTAAAGTTTAAATTCAATTTTCCCAACAATTGTATAAGCCCAAGGAATCTGCATTCTTCATTTACATGTTTGCTGTACACAGAGAAGAACATACTATCCAACATTAGACTGGAAGAAAATGGCCACCTGTTTTAGAAAAGTGACTTGTTAGTACATATAGATTAATGGGAACAAAATTCAGGAGTCTCAGAAAAAGCATTAAGTACTCTTGCAATATCTGTTCCATCAGGTAACGTCATGGGTGGAATTTGAAATTGCTTCCTAACTCCTGAGTGGTACAGGTCAGATTCAAACAGCTTAAGCAGTTGCATTTTGGAGGAAAGGAAGAAGTTACTGAAAGTGTCAAAGCCTTTGTGCAGTGGGGGTGTAGTGATAAGCAGAAAGAAAGCTGTGAAATGAGCAATAAAAGCAAAAATGGTGGGGAAACTTCTCCCAGGCTTTGCTTTCCTGATGAACTCTGGGCCACTGCTAGTGTCTCATGGTGTGATGGTTTGAGTGTTTACTCTGCTGTGAGACAGCATGAAGAGAAAAAAAAGGTAAACAGGCCCAAACTTAAGGGTACAAAGACAGATTTATTAACACATACACTAAAAGAAGAAAATAAAATCAAAATTAAATTATCAAAACACTCTTCCTTCCCCACAAACTGTTCACTTTTCCACAAACTACATAAAGGGACAAAATCTGTGATTTTCAGTCAGTTTCACCATTTAAAAAATAATATTTTATCATTTATTTGGAACAGGAGTCTCTCTTAGAGTCCCATGGATACATAGCCACAAGAGAAACACTCCTCTGGTGGCTCCCACGAATCTGCAGCCACCCCAAAGAAACCTCTGCAAACCATGAAATCCCACACATTAGAAGCCTTTCCCATGGCTTCATATGGCTGTATCAGTTTATATGGGGTACTGTTTAAGGATGCCTCTTCTAGTATAATACAAAGATTCTCTTCCTCTATCTTTAAAATCTCACCTTCATCTCAAAAACTAGAGATCTCCTTTTCCCCTAGGAGCAAAGGGCTTAATATCACTTTTTCTTCCTCTGTTCAAAATTCTCCATTAAATCTCAATTATATCAGTCCACAACTTTTACCTAGAGCCATGCATCCCCCCCGCAAACAGCATTCATACATTATAGGAAATTTAACACATTCTCCACAGTTTCACAAGCGAAGTCCAGCCAACAAGGCAGCTCCTCATTCCTTTGTCCCACTTAGGACTTTCACTCTCTTCACTGACTTCACGCTGCATCTTCTCTGTGTTCACTCTGTCCCTCTTCTCCTTACTCCTTTCATTTTGTGCCAAGAAAGAGTTAGCATTCTTGCCTGGGCCTGCAGATGGCCACATGATCTCTGCTGGGCAGTAGCCTCTAGGATTTTCCAAGGCCGAGGGGATGGGGGAAGAGAGCTTCACCAGGAGGGATCTCGGAGCGGCCTGAAGGTGGATGCCTCCTGCCAGCCGGACGGGGTGGGCACAGCCCGGAGCAGCAGCAGCAGCAGCAGAGCCCGGAGCAGCAGCAGCAGCAGGAGCAGAGCCCGCAGCAGCAGCAGCAGCAGCAGCAGAGCCCTGAGCAGCAGCAGAGCCCGGCCAGGCCACACGCAGGAGCCGTGCGGGGCCCGTGGAGCAGGGCCAGCCCAGCCGTGCCCGGAGCTGCCCTCAGGAGGCGCTGGGCAGACAGGAGCCGCCGCCGCCCCTTCCCTTGGCCGGCTGCTGGGGCCCTGAGGGGTCACAGGGCAGAGCAGGGCCGGCCCTTCGCCTGTTCAAGGCCGGAAAAGGGCTGTTTCCCGCCATTTTAAGCCTGTATGACCCAGAGGTATATCCCTATATTTAATTGGCCATCAATCTTAAAAGTCAGTCACTAAGTGGTTTTTACCATCTGTGCTAAACCAACACGCATGTCTATGGGAAGAAAGAAGGAGCGGCAAACTCTGGGTACTTAGGAAACATAAGGCATCATCTTGGTTCTCAAACTTGTCCAGGGTTAAGCAGCAACTAGGTGTGGGAATTTGGATCTGCCTTTGGGAACATTGCCGGCTTTAGCCACATAAATCCTTCGTTGGATGAAGCCTAACTAATGAATTAGGAGGGAAAAGACTCAGAAGTTGCAGTGTCCAGATCTTTTACTGGAAGTAGCTTTATAGATAGATCTCCAGAGCATTTGATCTAGTGAAAACTCTCTCCATCCCCACTCAGTTTTCTATTTACAGTTGATACACTTTTGAAAAGAGCAGTTATATCCTTGCATGTCCTCATATCCTATCCCAGATTCCATTGCAAAATAGATGTATTTACTCCCTTGGTTTTGTCTTGCTCTGCCTTTTTTCCCTCCTATTGATATCTATAACAAGTTTATGAAGATGTGGTCTGCTATCTGCACAATTTAAACTATCAGCTCCGTGGGGCAGTGAATATGTTCACATGTACCAGGCATAAAAAAGATGCTGTTTAAACCCAGGTGATATGCCTCTAATTAATAAAACTATTTTCAATTCTAAGGGTGACTGAAACGAGAAGAGGGTATTCACAGAATAACTTGGTTTGGAATGGACCTCTAACCTTAATTTTAAGCCCTTTTCACCAACTTGGCATGTCTATGACCAAAGATGCTCTTCAACTTCTCCAAAAAATGGACCCCACCAGACCCTGGGACCAGGTTTCTCAAAGTGAATCCCATGGTCCAAGTAGCCAAGCCCTTGGCTGTTGTAAAACTGACCATTTTCTCTGAGAACTGTCTTCTATGTAATGCAAAGTGAGAAGATCATTCTAAGTGTATGAAATTGTTTGTGACATTAACTCAGTCCCAGATGTGTTGAATTGTTCTAATATGCGAGGCTGAGAAGCTGAAGCCACTGAAAATGAATATGGTGTGTTGTTAATGCGCTTGATTATAAGAGAATTAGAACACTTGTTGAAATAGTGTCAGCTGTGTTTAATTTCCAGTGGATTTATTAGGCATGAAACTCATGTGTATTGCTGTTAGCCTCATGGAAAAGGTTGTATTGTCTTGGATTTTACTTTTCCAGCAGCAGTGTATTTCCACTACAGTATTACCAGTATATGTGATATTTTTTGCTCACTAGAAACAGGAAAACACTTGTAAATGTCGTCATCCATGGGACAATGATGTGCTCTTTTAAAGGTTCCTATCTGTAATGAGAGCAACCTCAATTTTATCACTGCTAAGAAATTACACAGCTTACAAGCTGTACATTTGCTGCAGTTGCCAGCAGTGGCAAAACTAATCTGTACTTGGATGTAGAAGCACATGATGTGTTGTTCTCCAAGACACAGAGTAATGGTGACACTGGCCTGTAAATCACTAATAAATGTAAAATCCCTTTTAGTGTGAACTGAAGGCAGGTGATATACACACAGCTCAGAAGATGGAAGTCTCTGGTCAGTTCACTTGGCTGCTGCAGATTTTAGCTGGAAACCAGCTGCCAGCACATCTGGTACCATACCAAGAGACTCATTTGTGTGGGTGAAGAAAAGTACAGATATTCTGCTTAAGGCCAGCTTGGGCTTTTCAGATTTCTCATTTATCTCTGAGATCCACCTCCCAACAAGTCCTCGGCACCCACTGTTGCCCTGGTCTTGAAGTTACTGAAGAGTCAAAGCCTTTGTGCAGTGGAGGTATAGTGTTTTAGCACTGGTCACCTGGCAGAATGGTGACATACACGAGAATGGGTACTGTGAAAGCTGTTGGGCTGGATGAAATTTCCCAAGCTATCTAGTTGGAGTAATAGAGTTTAAAGCTAGGTAAAATCAAGTATTCAACCGAAGCAGAAATCCTCAGGATCTTGATGATTGTGCCTGGGACTCACAAGCATGGGCTTCTCCTCAGATGCTGGAAGTGATTCATCAGCTTTGGGTGGTGGAAAAGAATCCTCAGATGTTGGATACCTGAGTTTAAATTCTCCCTCAGTCTATTGTAATATTAACCTTCCAGCCAGAAAAATAACTATCATATCTAATGCTGCGCTGTGCTGGGTTTTTATCAGCTTTTTTTGACTGCTGGTTCCTTATCTTGCATGGATTAATTTCATATTTTCTGATCTGGAATGGAAATTCAAGCAGAGATATTTGTCTGCATCAGTCCTGCTCTCTTTTCAGTGCAAATTCTTCTGAAAGATAATGGGTTATGTTAGATAGGTAGAATGTAGGGGGCTTTATTTACCTGGGCTGAAGTGAAGCACTGGGTGTCCCTTACAAAATGTCTGTTCGTAAACTTAGATATTTAATTATTAGTTAATTATTAGTGCAGCTCCCGTAAGGCAGGTATGAAGTAAAACATGAGGGACATTACCAGGTTTGTGAGAGGTTGCTGAAGATATTCTACTGATCTAGTGGTTCTTGAGACATCTGAGGGATCTCAAACTGGCCTGGTGGGCTCTGTGTCTGTGATATATTACTGCTGCATCAATCCATGTTAGAACTTCTAATGCTTATCTGCATTGTATAAGAACCACCAGGTTTCTCCTTTGATGAATATTTGGGCTTTAAAAAAATATTTTTGTCTCTCTCTGACGCGTTTGACGTTGATCATAGCTATAAGCAGGATTTATGTCCAAGGGAAACTGATCTTCTGTGCCTGGCATTCTTTAGACATACCATGTCCTGCACTTGTGAATAAAATGATTACCAGATTGGGGTCAGAGAGGAATTTTTTCCTAGGTGAGACCATCACATTGTCAGAGTTCCTTGTCCTTGTTCTATTCAGCTGTTAAAGCCTGACTAGCAGTTCTTTTTAGCCACTAGCAAGTCTTTCCACCCCTCCACCCCATTATTTTATGTCACTGGTGACGTATTTGCTCTTCTGTGTAACTGCAGCTTAAGGCTGATTATGTGATAGAGAGTACTCTGGGATCTGTGCCATGGAGAGGAATTTGGTACTTGCTTTTGACCTGGATAACTGCTGTGTGGTCATATGGGGTTGAAGAGATGGGACCCAATGTGTCAAGGGCATATTGTTTTTTACCCTGATCCTGTTTCCTTTGTTCCTTGCTACTTCATTTAGTCATCCACAGCAATTAATGACTGAAGCAACGACAGAAAAAAATTATACAATTACAGTTTCAGAGAACACCTTGCTCCTTTCATAGGTGAAACTTCAATTTCACTCCTTGACTTGTATAGGCATTGCATGCTAGAGTGCTTGGGCAAGCTTTAGCCATGTGGCATCTGTGCCACCATGAAATCATGTGCCTGATAGAGGAGGGAGAGAGGTGAAGGTAGTCACAGTAGTGACAAGGATGGGAAGAAGTGGAGGTAGGATGAGCAAATGGCCAAGCTTTTTCTAGCAAAGACATTCTAATTAAAACAAGAAGCTGATGCAATAGTAATGGTTTCTTATGTAATGCTAAATACTACTATTTTACTCTAATTTTGATGACAATTTTTCTGTTTCACTGAGCACTGTGCCGAAAGCTTCTTACAAACAAGCTTTTAAGTGCATCATGTAAAATTTGAGCATGTCAGAATAATCTGCTCATTTCAAAGGATCCAGTGTACCGAGGCTGCTTCTTCCTAACTGCCCATGCAGTGCTTTGGATTGCTTATTAGAGAAGGTAGGCATATAGAATATTAATAGGAAATAGCATGCTTCGCTATTAAATTAACTGGACAGTTTAAAATTCAAGTACTTTGTATTGTCTTTTTTGAATTGTGGGCAGTTAATGGAGGAAATATATTCAAGGAGATTTTTAGATCATTCTTACAGGAAAACTAATCTAAAAGACAAGAACTTGAATTGCTGCATTTCAGTACAATGTTAATGTAGCTACTGTTATGGATGATCATAAAATTAACTTATTCATGTAGACAAGCTGTAAAATTATGACACTAACTGCCAAATTTAAAATCTGAGTGATAAACAAGTTAATTTGTTTCAGGCACTTAAAAAAAAGTTTTAAAGGACAATTGTGGTTTAAATGAGGGTGACAAATGTGGTTTAAATGAGGGTGAGTGCTCATAGAATTTTTCTGTATGCATGAGTTTTTCACATATGATAGAGTATTACAACCATGCAATAACAGAAAACAGATCTGGAATAAATATCATGAACTCATCCAGCCTGTTTCCCTGACTTCAGTTGTACCAGAATGAAGAACCTGTCTTTCATTGGTGAGTAGTTCATTAATCACTGATCACATATCATCATATTTGGTCATTTTTATATCATGCATAAATTATTCAAAAATTAATGTGAGCAAACTGTAGTGCTTTATAAAATTTTGAGGTGCATTTTCATGTGCCTTTTTCAAGGACAATGCAACAGTCCCTGTTTGCAAATGGCATTCAGCTTTTACGAATTGTCTCTGGGGAACTGAAACCAATTTTAGAGTAAAGTGTAACAGGCTCTTGTCAGAGTTGGTCAACACAGCTATAAGACTTTCCTATTGTAGTCTGGGATCAGTGCAGATCCTTATAGTCTGGAAGGGTTTAAAAATTATTTCTATCTTCAGTTTCTGGACATCCAAAGTCTGGACCAGCAGAAAAGTGATAGATGTTGCATAGCTTTAGAGGGGAAGAGGAAGGGAAACTGCTGGCATCATCTCTCTTTTGTAGATTATAAGGGGTGTGGGGACTACATTTAGGTCTCCAAAACAATTTAAGACCATTAATACTATTTTAAACCATTAATAAACTAAGACTATTCAGATTTTGGGGGACTGAACATTAGATTTGTGTTGCTTTAATTGGTAATGCTAAAGGTGTAAAGAATCTTCATGTAAATGGAATTTCTCTGATCAGGTGTGATGCCTCAGTCTGTGCATGACACACACAAAGTGCACATGTGGTTCCTTAATATGTCCCATGGTAGGCTCTAAAAGCATGAACTGACTCTGAAGGCTTCGTACAGCTGCTCTCCACAAGTCTTCATTCCTTGACATTTCTCTGCAAATCAGTGGGTGTTCATTTCTTCCCAATCCTCTAACATAGGTTCCATTGGGACAATATGAGATGTTGTGCAATACATTCCCCTAATTCTCTGTAGTACCTTTACCCAAAGCTTGCCTGGCCTCCAAGTCACCTTCGGGCTACAGAGGGCTTTTAGTCTTGAATTCCTTCTAACTCTTGCTCTGTTACTGCTGAGAATATTCCCAACCAACCCTCTCTGTCTACATCCTCTAGAGGAAGAGCCTTGGCAAAAGGCAATTTTTCTGAAAAACCCTGGTTCTAATGACACAGATTTGTCTTGTCATAATTTGTTATCATATAACACCCCAGTCCTTGTAGCAGAAAGTTCATAATCTAAACAGACAGAAGAGTTAAAAGGTGGACAGGGGCACAGGACATGGAATTGGGAATTCATCTGTCCAAGGTCGCAGAAATTATCAGTGCTACAACTGGAAATAAAAGAATAAGATCCTTTCCCAGTGTGTAGGTGATGCTGAATACCTGCCAAGACTTTTGCAGATGAATAAACATCAAGTACATTTAAAAAAAGATTTTTCTGCTGGAAAATAATTTCCCAGACCCCTTAGATTCTTATATTTCCCCCAACACAGACTTAGCCTTTTTATCATCAAATTGCAGGGTCTAATCTACCTCACACAAGCACACAGAAACATATACAAGTATACAATGCCTGAAGGGAGTACTCATGGACATTGGTGCCTCGTCCCTAAGGAAGTGCTGCAGTGAGATGTCTGTTTTGATTGCTTTTGACCTATGTTTTCTTTGTAGTTAATGGAAGTAGATAACCATCAGAAGGACAATTCAGGCTCAGATGAGAGGCAACTTAAGTAAATGCTACAATTTAGGAAAGGTGAATCTGGCCTCTATCCTAAGAAAGATGCTTTGCATCTCTGCACAGTGAAGAGAGAGATGATCACTTCCAAAAACTAGTAGATGCTTATCACAATAAAAGACTTTGTAAAAGACTGGTAGAAATTAAATATATTCATTGGCATTCTATACAAGTAAGATAAAAAAAAAAAAAAAAAGAAGATTGAACCATCTTTTTTTTTTCCCCTCAAGTTTTTGTCCTTTCTTAGTAGTATAAGACAAAAGGAAACAACCAACTACTTCAGATCCACTTGGGCATAAATAATTTTGTGAACTGGTCCGAGGACTCATCTACTGAAAGGATCCTACATTGTTGCCCTTTATTTTCTTAAAATGTTCAGCACTGTCATTTGATTTAAATGATGATAAAACTGTTTCTGAAGCCTTCAGCATATTGGCTGCAAACCAGGCCAAGTGCTGTCTTTTTGTTTCATAAAATGGCTGTGTTTCAATGATAAACATAGCCAAAGGGGAACATTTTGGTTAAACTATTTTAAAAACCCTACAGTGTATTGTTTCCAATTAGTTGAAATCTGCTTTAATAGGACAAAGCAATTTTTTTTCACAGAAGTTTTATTCAAGATATCATCTTTCTTTGTGACTTACAGGGGGGCTAAAGGACCCCTTCCATTCCTGAGTGGCCATTAAGAGTTTGATTTAAAATATTAGCAAGCATTTTGAGCACATTCACGCCAACATAGATAGAAAGATTTGGATTGTGTTTTGGATTTGCCCTGACTGAGTTTGGCTGTTCAAAAATATGGCCTGGAGCTTGAGAATGCTGAGTATGCCCAGGCATGGAATCTTGTGGAGCTTGGGTAAGAAGGGGTGAAGAAGTGGAAACTCAGGGTAAAGACATTTGGTAAAGACATTTGTGGCAAAGGAGAAAACCTGTACTACTTGTACAAGAGAAAGTAAGGTGGGGAGTGAGGGGAAGCATGGATTATTTGAGAAGGGATGGCAGAGAGTGTCACCTCAGTGCTGATGGGCTGAAGCAGAAGTGAGAAAACTGCACCATCTCACTTAGAGCGTGAGATGCAGGAGGGAGAGCAGAGCAGGAAAAAGGAGCTCTTTACTATTCCAGCCAAGATGGAGCACTACTTACCCCAAAGTCTCTCCTCCACTTCAATGTGCACCCAGTGCCCCCTTTAACTGCTGCTGTTAGCCAAGTTTGAGCCTGTGCTCCTGCTGAGAGTGCCCAAGGGAACTCTCCAGTGTGGACTGTGTGAGAGCTCTGGGCCATTCTGGCATGGAGAGCCCAAGCCCTCTGTGCACAGGGATTTGCTCATCCAACCCATGTTGAACAGGCACAGCACAGCTAAGAGTCCTTTCAGTTTTTCCTCCCCCAGCTACCTCAAGTGCAGCTCTTCCGAAGCAGAATGCAGGGGCATTGAACCTGAGGGTTCAGTTCCATGGTCCATTTGATGTGACTAAACCATCTGCCTGGTTGTTTCTTTTCTGTATTTTTAGTTAGGTAAATTCCCTGATCCAACCTTCTGTGCATCCACACAACATCTTGTGTTGGCACAAGTGAGAAAATGTGGCTAGGGCCAGAGAGCAGAAGGTAGAACTATCCCTTTAAATAACAGCCCAGATTTAGGTCAGTTCAAACCAGTTATGAAGCCAGAGCTTGATCTTCAAGGACTGACAGTCAGCTTCATGGATGTTGACTTCCAAGCAATAAAATATTTTTTTCAACCACTCTCTATTTCAGTTTTGTCCCACACATTGAGGAGTTACTATATAAGGGGTTCCCTGTATAAGGGAAATCTTAGGCATGGTTGATCAGTGTTTGTAAAATGCCAGATGCTACAGAAAACTGGAGTGAGAGGCATCATCTCAGCTTAGTTTTGAATAAGATGCCTAGCAAAGCATCTAGTTCCTGTGTATTGTAGCATTTAAGCCTTTCAAGCAACCCACATGTTGTGTGGCAGGTTATACTTTACAGCGACACTAATGCCAGAAACATTCAAAAGAACCTCTGGGAGGTAGGGGCAGGCTCTCTAAGTCCTTTGCAATGACTCGGCCCCACAAGTTGACAGCTGGGTATTTTGTGTTCCTGCAGTGCTGAACACACTGGGTTTGCAATTGAACAGCTTAGGGGTAGAAGCTAGTGCATTAACAGTCATAACTAATAGTAGAACTAAACTCACGCTCCTGAGGACCTGCAGACAGTGACACATTTAAGAGTGGTAAGACACAGTATGTGAAGTAGGGAAATTAGAGCCTTTCCTTGTTCCTATCATCCATTTTCCTCAAGAGGAAAAATGATATGGATTTTCATGTCTTACATCTGAAACACTGGGCTCACATTTTTTGTGGCAATGGTTTAATGCAGTTCCTCTTAGAGATGAGATCACACTGCTGGATATAGAAACCTCATCATGTAAGGAGCTGCAGTTGTTGACTGTGCTGTGAGAGATATTGTGATGATGATTATATACTAAAAGTATGAGAGTGATTAGATTGCATGAAACACCATTTTTTAAATAATGAAATGCTAAATTAGAAGGAAACCTCTGTTTGTTCCTATTTAATTTTTTCTTCTGTGTATTGAGCTCAGACTTTGGATGACTTGGTGTATGAAGTGTGATTTTTGGCATGTAAAAGACAGTTTGACAAATTAGTGCTACTACAGAACAATAACAGAGGAAAGTACATCTTGATCCTCAAGTTGAGTTCTCTCCTACTCCAGGCAAACATGTAATTTTTCCTCTTTTGTAAGCATATCAAACTCAGTTGTTTGTTGGTGAAAGTGAGGGGGAGAAACAGAAGAAACTGTAGCATAGTTGAATGTTTCATTGTGTGTTAAACCATCATTCATACTTTAATGTTAATTATTAAAAAGGTTGATAACAGGAGTTTGGGAAACATGTCAAAACAGAAATGACAGGTAAAATAAAATCCAAACAAAAAGCAAAATCATGGGCTTATATTTTTTTGCAATATCATAGAATGGCTCTGAGATTTTTCTTCACTTCTCTCTTTCAGGTAGAATTTCTTAGCTCTAAGCACATGAAAATGGGAAGAGCAATTTTATATTATACTTACAAAGGAACAGATTTATTGAGTACTTAGACCCACTAAAGAAAATCACTTATCTAATCTAACCAATGTGCTGTATGATCTTTTTTCAATGGCTAAGACCTCTGATGGAAAATAGTTGAAATATAAATCCAGCAGCTCAGATTCAGGAAAGAAAATTAAGGAGTTGTTCATGGCCTTCTGTTAGTCCCAACTGTTGCCTGGTAACTGTCTAAAAATTAACTGTGCATCACCTGGCTTCTAAGGACCGTGGCATCACTAAAATCCTGGCATCTACTATGTCTTACATTGAAAAGCTGAACTGCATTTCCTGGTTGTGATTTTTTGGGCATAATCAGGGAAGTTACTCAACTAAACAGCTAGATACTTTTGGAAAAGTCATTTAAAATGTGGTAAAAAATAATATATAATACATTTAGTACATATAATAAACTACAAAATGAACATATTTTAAAGTATGGAATTTTTACACAGTCTTTTCCTGATTTTACAATGTAGAATTCTGTTCTTTCTTTGAGTGGTGTGGTATTTAATTTCTTTCTTATGTCTGTACCTACTGAGCTTCACCCAAGCTTTGCATGAGACTAGAACTGAGAACAAATTGCATTGACAGAAGTCGTGGCAGGGATACTGCTGAAAGGAAATCTAGTAGGTAAACCTAGATTATCAGATACACCTTTCCCAGATTTGTAAAAGAAACTAGCTTTAATAAACTTTCCAGGTTGTTTAATGCTCCTTTTTGTGAAGGTTTTAGGGTCAATTTGTACCTGTTATTCCAATGGCAGTGCTGAAAGGAATATGAAGATTTAGATGAATACAGGTGAGAGCATATAAGCATTAAACTGAGTGGATCTTGTGTTCTGCAAATCATAGACTCATTTAGAATGGAAAACAGCCTCAAGATCACCAAGTCGAGTTATAAGCTATTTTATTTAATTGAGCAATTAACTGGGACTGCAAGCTACTCCCTCTTTTGTGCTTTTGGCGCTTAACGTGAAGGCCCTGCAGCAGAACTTATTTCAATGCATCAGAAAATCTAGAGTGATTTAAAAAAAATTGTTCACTTACAGATGCTGTGTCAGGTTATTATGCAGCACTCATCCTAATATTAATCTTCTATGCTTACAGTGCTCTCCTTTGCAGAACCTCAGAGTGTCCTGCACACATCAGTTAATTAAGTTTCACAATACCCATGTGGGTGCATTGTTTTATTGTCTTAATTGAACAAAAGGGAGAAGAGAAACACGGAGAGATGAATGACCTAGACAAGGTCACTGTTAATTAGGAGTGAAAGTTTATTTCAGAAAAGAAGATAAGCACATCATAAGGTAACTGAAGCAAAGTGAAGGTGAACTTACCATTGCTAAGGTTTATTTGCTATCATAGAACTGACTGAAAACTCTTAAAATTTGGTTTAGGTAAACTTCTAAAGGGGGTGCAGAATCAGAGAATGCAGACTTCTCTCACTACAGATTTTATTCATCTCTCTTGATACTAGGGAGATCTTGACTGCCCTTCCTGTACTGCATGCGATCTGAGTGGCAGCAGCAACCTACAGGAAAAGCAGGTAAATCTATAGGTGTGCATTGTGTTAGAGTGTCCTTGGACAAAATGGCCGAGGAGGGAGTCTTAGTTATGAGCCCTCCTAGGCTGTCACAGGGAGTTCTCAGCCCTAGGGGCTGATAAACAGCCAGAGGAAGAGGCTCTCCAAAGCTCTTTTCAGACTGACAGGCTCACTGCCTATGGGGTGGATATGAAACATTGTGTCATGCTGAGGAAGTACGTTAGGAGATGGTACAAGACTTTTGATGGACTATTCAGGGATGTGGGGAATGGGACGGATCAAGGTGGTCTGGGCAGGAGTGAATGTGCAAAGGTAAAGTCAAAGTGGACAAAAGGAGACTCCTATGTGTGAACAGTGGCTGGTCAGCACACTTGTCTGGCTACGCCCTGTGGCTGGTCATCACTGCGTGGCCTGACTTCTCATTAAACTCCATTTCTGAACTATTTTCTTGATACAGAGACTATGTATTCTGGGGACATGGAGCTGCAGCAGCCTCACCTCTACTGAGCTCCTTGATTCATCAACCCCTGGCAATAAATACATATATATTTATAGATATCTATATATGTATTCATATATAAGGCACAGTTGTGCATGTGAATATTCCTGTCCCTCAGTTGCATTTTTCAGGTGGAAAGAGAGGAGAAAACTGCAAATTAGGGGCATTTGGGAAAGCCAGTCAGCCATCTCTGTTGACACCAAGGACCTCCTTGCACAGCTGAGCTATCTTTTTTCCAGAGAGGTGGCATCAAAGGATGTAACAGTAATTTGTTTCAGGAAGGTCAAACACATGTGATCCTCCAGAAAGCTGAAAAAGCCTCATTGTGCAGAACTACAAGCCAATCTTTTATAGGGCTTATAAAGCTTTCCAGACACTGCTTTCTAGCATTGCAGGTGACACTCATCTAGAATACTTGAAGAAGAAGATGGATTTTAATCAGCAATTTTTTTTGTAACAGCAAACCTTCAAGAATAAGCAAACTGAACATATTTACGTTTTCAGCCTTGCTCTTCATAAGCAAGGCAGGGACTATGTTTGAAACAAAATGAAGAGGGATTTTTTTTTCTCAAGAGGAAAATGAAAATTCAAATAGAGGTCAAAACCCAATAATCATTTCTGTCTTGGAGTGGAGAAACCCATGTGTATTGGTACGAGCTCTTTTTTTGTGGATTCTTTGCACAAAACCACTGATGACAATCTATGTGATAGATAAATTACATCCCACTCATTTTGATTACAGCTTTCTATTTCTCTTTTGGAATGACTGCCCCAGTACTTTCACATGAGTGAACTAAAGGACTAGAAAAGACAAACAGCTAAGGGGAAAATAACAAAACAACACAAATGGTGACAGAAAATTGATGCGGTGAGTAAAGAAGGGTCATTCCCCATCACTGTGTCAGCTGGTGCTGTGGAGACTCACAGGAAATATTTCCAGAAAAAAAAAAAAGGACTCGGCCATTTCATACCAGTTCTGTGCTATGGGTAAAGATTTCGTTTATTAAGCAAAGCCCTCAAATTACATCCTCCTTAGAATATCTGTGTGTTGCCACAGTCCATGTGGTATATACAGTAATGACTCTATAACACAAGCCCTTCTGCAAATAAGAATGAGACTTGTTATGAAGCTGATACAGATGAACTGATTTCTGTTAGAAAAGGATAACCTTAGAGGAGAGCACCCCAAAGTCATACACCAAATCCCAAATCCTAGCACCGAGCTGTTGGAAAATATTTGTTTTGCAATAAACTGTGGAGAGCAGATGTACAACATAAGCCTGTGGAGCCACAGGGTGATGTCCCACAGCACCTCGTGCTGAGAATGCTGCAAAAGCTTCATGGTGGCTGCTCAGCCATGCCACACCAGGATGCTGTCTCTGCTCCTCAGCAGGGGTATGCTGAGTTGCCTTTCTGGCCTGATCCTGATCCTTGGGAGTATGCCCACTGCACGGAACATGCATCAGTAGGAACAAGCAGCAGAGCCATAAACTGCCACCAGATTCTGTCCTGGTCATCCAGCTGGTGGAATTGTAATAAGCCAAGGGTATTGCAATAAGAAAGCCATGACTCCATTATTTTCATGTAGGAAAAGCCAACTCTTTATTCTCACAACTCATTTTATACAATTTTAACAGACCTCGGGTGCAACTTTAATTGGTTAATAGCTTTCTTGCCAATTACTCTATTGATTAGTAAAAGGTGTTCTACTTGTCTATCAAATATCTGTACTCTTGGGTTGTTTACATATTTTCTTTACTGATTCTCATGGGACGAATCCCTTGTTATAGCTGATTCTCATGGGACGAATCCCTTGTTATAGCAGATGTGTTTGTTTTTCAACCCAGGAATAGGTTTGTTATGCTAACGAGTTTTCATACCAAGATTGTTTTTGCATGGGAACTCGCAAATTATTTAGAAGTGACAAGCTAACTTTGGCAATTTAGCAGAGCAGGCCCGATTTTATGAGGCCTTTCTTTTATAATTCTTTTACCTGTCATGACAGAAGGGGACCTGGAAAATTGGTGGTTGCATTAGCATTATAGCAATGGGGCATCTTTGAAATTTAAGCTTCTTATTAAAATTTTTATGGTTCCCTCCTGCTCTGGCAACACATGAATGAATTACTGATTAATTTTACAAGTCTCAGTTTTCACTTTGTAGTATTAACATTACCCATCACTAATTCCTGGCAGGTTATTGTAGAACTCAGATGAAATTTGTCTGGTATTAAACGGATCACAAAGTGATGAATCAAGGCCAAAGTTCCTGCACTATCTTTCTTCATTCTAGCTAGCATTTATGGCCAGCTGACGTGGAAAACTAGCCTCTGCCCAAATGCAGCAGAATTTGACTGTGAATGGCAAATTTAAAAGCATATGATGAAAATGCTTCTGGCATGTTTGGTTTTTGAAATAGGAAAGATGCCATTTTCCTACATGAGCTTTTTGAAGTAATAGTAAAAAAATTGGGCCTACTCAAGGCCAAGTTGTTGTTTGCATGGGATCATTTTCTGAGGCAGTCAATTACCTACAAGCCATATGTCACAGCTCGGGAGACCTGAGGCAGGTGTGTGTTGGAAGGACCCACTGTTCCATCTGCCAAGTTTGTTTTAAATGTACATAGCATAAACAAGCTTGAAGTCCAGCTGGAGTGCCACAGCCAGTGTGGCAAAGCAGATGACTCTTTAATTTCTTATGGAAGCAATGGACAGAAAATAATCCCAGCAGACTAAGGGAGTTTATCAGATCTTGACAAAAACTGTTGATGTTTCCTGTTTAATAGACTGAAGTTTTAGCAATAAAAATGATCATGTGGTTTGATGAGAAGTCCATCTTGGGAAATGGTCAAGGGCATTTCTGGTCACCATAGGCTGAAAGCCAAACTCTCATCTTACAGATCATTTTGGTTTCCTTAAACTTGTCCTCCAGTTCCCCTGCCAGGAAATGACCCATATTGTTTGCCTCAAAACACTGTCTGCAAAGTGAAATCAAGAAATTACAGTAATTCAACAGAAATTAAAATCTCTTTGCTATCACTGAAGTCACTTTACACATCTGGCAGTAGCAGAGCTTGTGGAGTGGTGAAGTTAATTCAGCTAGAATTAGACCCAAATATCCAAAAAAATAAAAGCAATTGCTCGTGTTTGTCCTACCTTTGCTTTTAAAGTCTATGTTTTCTCTTATTAATATAAATTGTCAGGGCAATAGCTGCAGTGTGTTTACACTGCCCTCCACAAATGTGGCTGCAGATCATGGTGGTGTGTCAGAAATACCTTTACTCACTTTATGTGATGGATAATTCCATCACATAGTTACAACAGAACCACCCTCAGCCTCTAAATACATACCAAGGGTCCTGGCTGCCCCTGCACATCTTTTTCAGGTACCTGGCAAACACTGCTGGCCTGAAAAAGTGAGACAATTGATCATAAACTTGGAAATGGTAAGGAATAAATATGGTAATCTGTAACTGTCATTAAATTGTTCCAGGCATGGTAAGTCCCATAAAATACCACTGGCCCTACAAAAACATGAATTTCTGTTTTAACACAGTGGCTGCTCTCTGTAATCCCTTCTTTACTGCATGAGAGTGTGAAATGCTCAGCATTGCCTTGGGATCAGTTTGCTTGTTTTACAGATCTGAAAAGGGCGCCTGGGAGTAGCAATTAGTACAGGCTTCTAATGGATGCTGCATCTTCCTGGAGAAGTCTTTTGGCAGCCAGTAGCTCCATCTTGAAGTGCACTGTGTCTCTTAAGGTAAAGATGCAGAGTAGGAGGAGAACAAACTTGGTAGAGAACATAACCAAGCCTCATAAAGGAACAGGACCTCTTGGGTCAGAAAGCCTTGTCCATCCCCAAACAGCATTTAATGACCTTTTCACACGCTGAGCTCCCCACCAGAATGAGCTAGCAGCACTAGTGACTTCACGAGTGACTACATCCAAATTGATGCAAATAGTTGATATTCAGACATTCAAGTTCCTTATTTAATCTCTTTAGTAATTAAAAGATATTCCAGCCTTATTGTCTTTAGATGAACAGCTGCTCTCTTCAGCATATCTTCTTAAAGTGAATAAATGTCTCAATTGCTCCTTTCTTATTTCTGTGTCTAGAGCTCACTGTTTAATTCCAGATCATAATTGCATATTTTTTCTGGGGTTTTATCAGTTTCTTGAACTTTGCTGAGCTCTGGATAACCACAGCTAGCTGAATTTAAATAGTCCAATTAATTTTGCATAGTAGCTGGGTGCAAGTGAAGGTTGTTCTTGAATCATTCTTAGCCCGCAGTAGGGCCAGGTGTGACAGGAAAGTGGTTTAGTGCCTTGAAGAAAATCCATACCCCTTTCTAAACAGCGAATTTGTTGCAAAGTTCTTGGAATGGAGAGTGGTAGTGCCTCTCCCAGAAAGATCTCATGTCTGGCTGTTTTTTCTCAATTTGTGACCAGAAAATGCTCACATTACACATAGCACACTGCATACAAGGTAAGGTTAGATATGCATTTTTTTTCTGGTTTTCAGAAGACTTCAATGAAGACAGGAAACAAACAAAATATTAAGTTCTTAGAATGGAAACCTAAATGGTGGGTGTTGTATGTGCCACCTACAGTGTGCTTCTGTTATTTCCTTGTAGGGGACATCTCTTGCTGTGGCATTACAGCTGATTACTGGGGATGAAATGGTTTGGCTGCAAATAATACGGCCTCAGCGGCAGCTGCTTTATGAACAGCATCCAGCTGCCTGTCAGGGATAGCAGCTCATCTCTTTGAGGGGGTAACTCATGTGGGGTGTCTCTAAACAACTTCTGCCTGGCCAAAACGTGAGTCAGGTAGTTGAGCTGGATGCTAGCCTTTAAAAGAAAGTATGTTTCCTCCCATACAATCTAGAAGTGCTTGATTCATGTCAGGACACTAGGGAAACTTGGATTTGATTGGGTTATCCTCCTTCACAGCTGCTATTGGCTCTTTCTTAGAGTCAAATCCTTGAAAATCCATGCCTGTTGTATTCCATACTTGACCTACATTTGCTTGGAACTGGAGACAGACCTGAATACCTGATAGTATTATCTCCTGAAGTCCCTTCCAACCCAGTCACCTCCAACCTGTGACACTGCTAACAGTACCTTCTCAAAAAACCTTGGTCTCCGCCTGTAACAAACACAAAGCCCATTTCTGCTCCTATCCTGTAATCAGCAGTTGCTTTGCCACAAGTGGTCTGTGTTTGACTGTAAATAAGTACAGTGAAGATTTCTTTTTAAGCATCATCTAAATATATCTGAAATTTATTTTTTACTGTTTGCTTCAAAACATGAAACTACGTTGGAATAAATCTGTTGTCTTGCACTTCTATGATTTTTATTACACAGATTTTTATAGAATGAATAACTTGTTTTCTCAAGTTCTTTTTTACAAAGATAAGCAAGGGCTTCCTTTAATAAACAGCAAGGTTCATATCACACAGCTATTCTGCATGCACTGCTTATTTTGTGTGAATAGGCATAACTGTATTCATTATTTTAAGGATGTTTTAAGAACGTCAAATGAGATGAAAAAGTGCTTGGGTTTTTTAAAACAGAAAAACACATCTAAAAAGCTTACTTAAAAATTAAATCAACATTTTGGAAAGTTTGTCCTGTAAATATTCTTCCTTCTGCTCACAGTTTGGAAATAACAACTATTTCTTGACTTCCAGATTATTGTAGAAATTTTAATTAAAGGCTAAATAGTACAGTTAAACTATTTATATAACAATGCAGGCACAACTCTGGAATAAGAGCCACTGATTTTGTTAGTTAATTATTTCAATTTTAAGCAAGTACAGCTAAAAAGGGGTAATCTTTTAAACTGCTCTCTACCTTGAATTTTGTTTTAAAAAGCTCCCATACAGATCTATTTGTAACAATGCTTCATAGAGTTAGGCTCTGAGTTAGTACCTAGAGATATCTGTCTTGAAATTGCTAGTATTTGTCACAATTGTTTTTAAATTTGAAACGACGTTAATACCGAGTGTTTTAGGCAGCGATATAAACACCATCTGGGCAAAATATTTGTAATTATTTACAAACAAAAAAAAAGAGTATCAGGGAAGCTTTTTCACGACACCAAGCTGGCACATTAATCTAAGAGAACGTGTCCCCCAGTGCTGTGCATATGCCAGTTGCTCTTAGTTCAGTGATGTCCACTCCAGTTCTCAGCTGTTTTCTTTTTGCACTTAATAATTTTGGTTTCATGAACAAAGAGAAGCCTGGAGGACTGTGCCAACATGTACAAATGGAAGTGCCTGGTCATTCCTAAATCAATGCTCTTCCTTGCTCCATGAATATGTACTTATTTACTATCTAGGCAGCACAGAGGTGAGTAATATGTTTACCTTGGAGTGGCACAGGGTGTCCTCCATCTGAAGGGCTGTCTGATGGCCTTTGGGTGAGAGGCTTGAGAACTAAGCCAAATGCTCTGTTTGCGAAGTCCCAAGATGGTCATGGGGCTATGTGTCACCAAAAGAGAGGTGTTTGTTTGTACCCCTTTTGCTACCTAAAGTTTGTTCTCAAAAGTCAGTGTCAGGATAACATCCCTACAGGCACCTTTAAATACATGTCCTTGTGTGGCCATGACAACACATTCACAAAATCTTACCTGTGATAGTCTGAGCATCCTGTCTGGAAGGATGACTCAGGATTTGCAGTATTTTATAGGTGTTTAAAGAAAGCAACCTTCTCCTAGAGTTGTTAATAATAACAGGGAAAAGCATCTACCTCCTAAGGCACAAATTCCAACCTGCTGTGGTACAGGTAAATCACCCAGCGGCATCTGTCCCTGAATTAATTATGCTGAGCATTTCCAGGAGCAGAAGGGCCAGTGTCCCAGCTGCTGACCTGGCTGCTTCTACCAGGCTGTCCCTGGATCCAGTGGGATGTACCAAGTGCCAGTAGGACCACAGGCACCAGGAGGGTTGAAGGATGGCTGCAGCAGTCTGCCTTGCTGATCAAATGTGCATCCCTTCACAGCTTGAGCTTATTTCTTATACTTTTGCTATTGCCAGGAATAAGGAGATGTTTGAAGTCCTACTGTCCTGTACTGGTCTCTTTGTTCCAAGCTGCCACTCAAGGAAGGGCAGCTGGGGCCTTTGGCTGCAAAACCACTACTGAATGATACAACTGCCTGCAGTAATTTCCTGGTGCTGTGGGCCCGATCCAAAGCCAGCAGCAGCCAGTGATCAGAGCCCCAGAGTGAATCATGCACCATCTGTGCTCGTGGGCCGACTGTTTGTGTGTGGAAAGTGTTGGGTAAATGTGTAGCCACAGCACAGGAAGGCAAATCCCCCTCACTTGCATGGAGAGGGGCACGTGCCTGTACCTTTTCACAGGTCTGAGCAGGCAGGGCATGGTGGGGTGTGTGTTGCAACCCTCAAGGCTCACAGGTGCTGCTCCTTGTGCTGGGTGTGAAGGGGTGTATTTGTGGTGCTGGCTATGGGCATTGGTGTTTCCCACTAAACCATGCTAATGAATGGGGAAGATTAGACGGAGCCAAAACTACTTCTGGGCCTGTTCTTGGAGCGAGCTGGATGAAGCAGCCAGGTAAGGAGGGAACTCTTCTTTCCTTCAGTGCAGAAATGGAGCAGGAGTAGAGGAAGGTGTAGCTGATCTCTGTCCTCCACGTGCTCTCTGCTTAGCACACCTCCTGAGCACGCAATGGCTGTGAGTGGGTCCTTGCTGCTGGATCTTTGTTTGGACACAGTAGGCAGTATGATGAGAAGGAGGTTAAAATTGAAGGTTCTTGCAGCCATGTTTATGCTGAGTAGGCTGTGAAGTCAGTCATGAACGAGAGCAGTGTCGAAAGGCTGTGTGTACTGCCTGGGGCTGTTCTGGGGACATGCACAGGTATAGGGGATGGTTTGCATGGCCCAACTGTGCTTCTGCACAAATATGAACAAGAAATTACTTCTGTGGTCCAAAGGGGAACCTGAAGACTCTCCAGTATGGAGGTGAGGAAGGTACACCTGCAAATCTGTATGGGTCTGCCAGCAAACACTGGCAAAGCTTCTCTGAGTACTTCACTGCTTTTAACACTATGTAATGGGCTCATCTCTACTGTACAGTAATAAAGGTTTCCTTTTATTCCCACTAAACCACAGGTAGGTCATCAATGGTAAATACAGATATCTGAACAATTTTGTATTTTGCTTCACAATAAGCCTAGAATCATAGAATCTTTAAGGTTGGAAAGCACCTCTAAATTCATCAAGCCAAACATTAACCCAGCACTGCCTAGTCCATCACTAAACCATGTCTGACTCCCACATATACACAGGTCTTTTAAATACCTCCAGGGATGCTGACTACACCTGTTCCCTGGGCAGCCTCTCCCAGTGATTGATAACAAGCCTTTTAGTCAAGAAATATTTTCTAGTATCCAATCTAAACCTTCTCCAGCTCAATTTGAGGCCATTTCGTCTTGTTCTGTCAGTTGTTACTTGGGAGAAAAGACTGGTCCACACCTGGCTGGACCTTCCTGTCAGGCACTTGTAGAAAGCAATAAGGTCCCCCCTGAGCCTCCTTTTCTCCAGGCTGAACACCCCCAGCTCCCTCAGCTGCTCCTCACAGCACTTGTGCTCCAGACCCTTCCCCAGCTCCGCTGCCCTTCTCTGGACACGCTCCAGCCCCTCAATGTCTTTCTTGCAGGGAGGGGCCCAGAACTGACCCCAGGATTTGAGGTGTGGCCTCAGCAGTGCCCAGTACAGGGGGACGGTCCCTGCCCTGGTCCTGCTGGCCACACCATCCAGGCCAGGATGCCACTGGTCTTCTTGGCCACCTGGGCACACACAGGATCATGATCAGACGCTTCCTAATCGAAATGCGGTCAGGGATTAGGAGGGCAGGGACCAGAGGTGTGGTCTGCTGTGCCCTGCCATGAACAGAAGGATACATTGCCTGGGAACAGTCTGTTTAAAATGAAGGTGAAGCATGTCGTCATTGTCCCCTTAGGAGTTTCTCAGTTTCTAAATGAGTGCACAATTCTTAGCTTGTAAAAGATTGAGAACTCCAGCCTCTGGGCTTCTGTAACTAAACTATTAAAAATAAATATACTGTAGAGGAGACAAACCTTTAGGGAAAGAGCTAATTGTTTATTCTTGCAGTGAATTCTTTCTTTTTTGCAAGGTTTATTTCTGTCTTGCTATTGACAGTAATTGTAGAGCACAAAATGATGGAAACAGTATCATAGAATAATAAAAATATAGTGTGAAAGACCAATTATGTCCTTATATAAGACTGCCTGTACTTTATTCAACTTCACTTTCAATCATTTCAACAAGAGACTTTACAGATTTTCCTCTGGGAAATTATTCTCTGGGGAAAATATAATACTTGGGGTTTTTTTTTTCCTGATTTCCTTTCTCAAGTCTTGTTTGCTTAATATCCTCCTATTTCTTCAGATGCATTCTCTAATCAATTTCTCATGCTTCTTTTTGTTCAAAACCTTTAGATACTTGAAATTATACTTGCAACAAGGGCGGGAGCAGATTTGACAACTCTCAGCCCTTAAGAAATGCTCATCTGTTTCATTTGCAGTTAGCTTTGTTTGTGTATTATTGTGTTGTATTGGTACTTATTCCTCATTTATTTTCAAACTGTGACAAACCATCAAATTCGATAATAATAGATACCCCTGCTTTTTCTTTAAATAACAAATCACACATTTAAAATGTTAATCTCTTGTGTTGATTGTCATGGGAGAAACTGGTAGCTATGCTTCAGAACATATGCACTGCTCAGCCATTCCTAACAGCAGGTTTTGCATTGGAAAATTTAATCACTAGATTTAATCATGCCATAAAATCCCAGAGCTGTTCACAAATACAGTACTATTTCCAGAACTGTATCATCTATATACTTTCATAATTTCAAGAGTCAGCCAATACCTGCTATCAATAACATGTTTAAAGGTTACTGTTTCCTTATAGATTCAGTTCTCACCTGTCTTCTTTTCCCAGATTATGAGAAAATGATTACAGGAACTGGGGCTGTGGAAATTTCACTTAATGTGGAGATTGTAAAATAGGAAAAAGAAATAGACAGCAACTCAGTGTACCAGTACAAGCACTAGGTTTGTAAGTCAGCATTTGCACTTTTGATAAAACTTTATTTCCTTCATAATTTTAATCCATAAACTGAAACTTATATTTCTGATATTTTTCCATCAGTGAAACTTTCTACAAGCTGTCATCTCCCCAGTCTAAGTGGGAAGGTGGGAAGAGACCAGGGGCAAGAGACAGAGGGTACTGTCCTTCACTTTCAGTGTAACTTTGATCTCAGTGGGCCTCCCTAGAAGTCTTATTGCATAATGCAAGATCTAGCAAGCAGACAATAATATTGGTCAGGCAGCAAACAAGTGAAGAAAGTACCAACCAGAAAAAAACTGAATGTTTTTTACATGGTGTCTCTATTAGCTGTGAAACCCATGACCACAATGAATTCCAGAAGGGATGAAGAAAATTCAAAGCTATAAAATGCAGCCCAGTGGTAATGTTTATCTGTTGGAAACAGTACCAGTAGACTTGGAGAGAGAGTGGGATGTCTACTTTTTATTAATATTATTTGTTTCTGAATTCAGCTTCTTGGATTGTTCAAGCTGATTGCATACTGGTGAATCAAAATGAAGTGTGGTCTAAACTGGGTGCAGAACAAAGCAGTGGGCAGTGACCACCCCCAAAGCCAACAGCTTTAAGGTAGCAAGGTTACCAAGGCTGGCCCACATAGATTTTTACAGCTGATTCACTTCAGACTGGAGGCCTAAGGTATAAGAAACAAAGGCCTTGTCCTCTTCCCCTCTCCATTTCCTCTTGCTCTCTTCAGTTTCCTGTATCTCATAATTAATTCTTGGAATTATATCCTTGTAAAGAATGATACTGTTTGTGCTTCCCTCAAATCACACCAGCTCTGGCTGCAATATGTACAGCCAGCTGAGAGCACTGTGTAATTTATTGTGCAAAAGCAGATTTTCTTGTCATGGCTGTGTTGCTGAGACTGTCTTTCACTAGGGACAGGAATCTGTCCTAGTTTTTTTTGTTTGTTTTTTTGGGTTTTTTTTCCTCCACTATATAGACCATATTTCAAACTTACTGGAATTAAGTCCCAAGGTGCTGAATATCAACTGATATTGATCACATAAGCTGGCACAAGTTAAGTTTCTTGTCAAATTGCTGCTTGCTTTCTTGGCTAGAACAACAGCTAGGGAGGTTGTTAATGAAACCTCCTCCTTCTGTATTGTTATTTCCCTAACCACCTGCTCACTCCAGTTAAAGAGAAACACCAGTGTGCTCAGTACCATCCCTTCAGCTCCTGCTTCTCGAAATTATAGTCTATGGGATGTTAAAGAGCTGTGTGGAGAACAGCACGGTGCAGCAGCTCCTCCTCACTGCCTGCTCTTCTCCAGCTGTTCCCAGCATCCTCACACTTGAGAGCAGCCGTGTTGCTGATGCCAGGAACAGCTGCAGCATACCAGCCCCAGTAGATGCTGCTCAGTGCATCCTACAACGACCAACAGGCAACCTCATGCAGTGGAGTGATGCAGAGTTGTCCATCAGAATTCAAACTCTGGTGCAGCCACAGTGCTGATGAGTCAGGGCTCTAGAGCAGCTTAGATCTCAGTATTATTTTCCCTATAAGCAAACCATGGTAAAAACCATGCTGCACCACAGAGATACCTGGTCTCTCACAAGCAGCAATAGCATAATTTATTATTTATCAAGTGCAGGCATCGCACCAAAATGCAGTGGAAATAAGACTGAAAAAATCCAGGTGCTAGTAAACCTCTTATTCTTTCAATATATGAATAAAGCTGAAGCCTGGCTTTGACACTTTCCTTGCCCTCTCCTTTTTGTTCTTTTTCTTTCTTCAAAATGTTTCCTCAGTCTAAGTTATTTGGAAGGTTCAGAAAATATTTTTTGAATTTTTTTTTCCTAAAAGGTGAAATCAATAAATAATTTTGAGTGTTTTTTCACCTTCAGTAATTCTTATTGCAGAAATGCTGTGATCTGTGAAGCTCAGCCTGAAAAAGGCCAGAAGGGCAATTCATCCCTAGGGTGTTAATCACCTCTGATCCCATCAAGCCACCAGTCATATTGCTGGGACTGTCTATTTTCTTGCCAGCTCATGCCTTTTTTGAGGGCAAGATCTTTCATGTAAACTTCTGTTTAGGAAAATTTGATAGACACTATCAATTCTTTCCATGGCTATTGATTATTGCTGCATGAAGGACAAATTCTCCAGGTATGTAGGAATGCAGAGCTGAAGACAGGCACCATGTGCATTTTCAAAAGCGTCCTAGGCTTTTACAGTCACTGTAAACCTCTAGAGCATGAAATCACTATATTGGAATCAAACAAGTTACACTAAGAAAATCTCTCTGAGATTTAGGTGTTAAACACCTCGAAAAATTTAACTCCAGGTGATTTCTTGATAGTATGTAGATGCAGAAGATACACTGGTTTCAAAATAGTTCTAAAGATATCAGACCTCTCTTCACTCTGCTGTCTTGCCTGCTTCCAAAGTAATGTGTACATAGCTAATGGCATTGCATTTCTTTCTATAGCAACAGCTTCTGAGGAAAAAAATAGAAGAAACAAAATAAATTCAATTATGTTCCATGGATCACATTCATGTCATGTCAGGTAATTGAGTCCTTAAACAGGGTTGAAAGATGTTTCCTGTCTTTATTGCAGAATACAAAAAGCATGGAGAACCTCCCTGCCAATTAGAAATAAATACGGGAATATTGACAAGAACACAAGATAAAATCCAAACTTGGCAATTACTTCCACATATCTTTGTTGGTTGCTAAGACAATTCATGAAAGGCATTTCACAGCTGCTTTCAAACATGACCCAAGCCGTTACAGTGGTTTTATTTACATAGAATCTTTTTTCCAACAGTAAACATTGAAAAAAATTCTCAGAAAAGATGAAGGTCCTTTAAAAAAATCTGTGCTGGGCTAGTTTCTCAGACTGCTTTCTCACTGAAGCAAGACATGTGTTTTTGAATCAGCTAGATGGGGAAAACACAGCCTTAGGATCAACTTCCTACAGGCTGGAAACACAGTTGAAAATGAGGTGATTTAAGTCAGAATTAGGGATTCTGTTTTAAAGATGTTCCTTCACTGGTACATTTCTATCAGTAACTCTTGGAGATGCAGTGTTTCCTAAAGCAGGGGAGCGGGGAGCCTTTTCTCATCTTTTACAGCTTAATATCAACACTCTGTTTAAAAAAAAAAAAAGTGATCTTCATCTCCTAAAGATGTTTCTACTCCCGTTCTCCATCAACTTTAAAGTCAGCAAAGCCCAAAATGATGAGTGGGTTAACTCTACAGCAAAAAAGTAAGCTCATTTCTTAACCTACAAAGACCTATAGTTCGTTTTGACCTTAGAATTTTGAACTTGTTTATGTGAGAGGTGTGTAGCTAGGAATGGAAACAGCTTCATATCCTGATGTGGTTTAGGATTATCTCTGAAACCAGTCTATATAGAAAAACTCAGGTGAGCTTCATCCAGTTGTAGAGAGCCAGCACAGCAAAACACAGCTACAGGACAATATGATTGTGTAAAAGCATTTTGGAAATTCCATCAATGTCACAAAAGATAAGTGGTCTGAATGTAACGCAAAGGGATTTGCAGGTTGTCCCTCACACTTCTGAGATCCCCATATGCTACGTTCAGTCTCCAAGAAAAGATTTGCCACCACGTGAGAAGCAGGATACCTGGCCAAGTGCCGTAAGACTCCTGCAGTCACATAGGATGTCTACAACTCCAGAAATGTCAAGTCACAAGAGCATTCCTTCCTATTTCTTTGTATTGCAAAGAAAATCAAAATCAGATTTACCATGGGTATTGCAGCTGCAAACTTAAACATAGAGGTGTTATTATTTCTGCATAGTAAATGCGAAATACAAATCTCTGAGATATTGGATATTGTTAAATTTCTCTCATTCTACCTAGCAAGATTTGGATGACATTAGTTTATTTAATAATTAAGAGACTTTTTTATTCCTTTTTCTACTGAAATGACTAATTCATGCCTCTGACAATTAGAAACAGCCTGGTATTTATTTTTTCTAAAAGTGCAAGGAAACTGATAGCAAAAATTGTACATGAATTTTCTGCTCTGCATTTGGAAGGAAGAATAAGTCAACAAGTTTGCAAATGTTTTGGTTAAAATTTTTCTACAGTTTTAATAAATGTTGACCGGGGTCTTTAAATTATTCTTGAAAAGTACAGTCTGGATATTGTAATAAATTGGAATCCTATTTCTCTCCAAGTTTAAATTCTGTTTAATCCTTGTTTCTTTGACTTTTGAAGGAGAAAATGACAGAGAGTTAAAAAAAAGCCAAAACCACACCAACTAAACATGGATCATTTGCCATGATTCTTCATAGCCTACAGACTCAAAGCCAAGATCTATCTCTGGTTTATAATCTTAGTTCATCCTGAATTTTGCATGCAATGTACAGCTGTGATGGCTAGGAGAATCATAACACCTTAGTGAAATGATCAAGAGCTTCACAGTATTCAGTCACAGATATGTGGCAAGTTAGATAAAGCTGAAATAGCAAATTTCATGTATTTCTTCATGTAGCATTTGAAGAAGAGAAAATAACTTCTGCCAACAGGAATGAGGGGGAATAAAATGAAGCAGCAGGAAGAAAAAAACAGAGGAAGCAAAGGAGGAAGAACTGAGGAAGGGAGCAGGAGATGAGAACAGCTTACTGTGCTAAAACTTGCTGAGTCCATGGTGTCTTAGGGCTGAGAACAGATCTCTGCTCTCTGTCATGGCAGAGGCTGAATGAAAACACTGCTAGCAGGACCTCACAGTGTGGTTCTCTTCTCCCAAAGGGGCAGGTCTAAAAAATATCCTGGCTTCTTCAGAGTCCTTGATGAACTAATGGGAGGCAGCTCCTCTCTGTGAGCCTGAGCATTCATCTCACCCGTGTGACAGTGATTTATTCCTTTATGCTGCAGGGTCTGTGACTGTTTCTCTGTCATCAAGGAGTGGTTATGTAATTTTTCTTTCTTCTTAACATTTCATATCTCATGACTGTAGAGTAATCCAGGAACTTCAACCTTTTTGATTTGTGTATAAATAAACAATTTTCTGGGAATGTGAGGCCCCTCTTCAAGGACACTGAATGAGCTGGTGATCGACTACCTTTTCTTATCTCTCTTCCTAGACCCCCCAGTAGTCCCTGGACCTCCAGAGGAACTGTAGAACAAAGACAGTACAGCCAACATGTAGGTTTTGAGGTGAAGACTTTTGGGGGGTTTTAACAAAAAGCTTGTAAAAAGGAGCCTGAATGACTGTTGTGCAGTCTGCAAAGAAACACTGCTAAAGCAAGGAGGAGGAAGGCACAGAAAAGAGGGTAGAAGCAGAGAGGAACAAACCATTCTAACAAAAAGCAAAAGCCAAAATTCTGCTTTTTACATAGGGAGTCCCTGAGTTTGTTATTCTCCCAGTTCCATTAACAGAGAGAGCTGCCAGCTCAGTTGGCAACAAAAGAAATAAGCTCTAATGAGCAACATGGTAAGGGAGCAATCCCTCCTGCCTCTTCCTGGGGTTCTGATTGCTGCAAGAGAAGATTCACAGCCTTAGATTGAAAGAGTTTCGCTCAGGAAGCTCCTGCTCCTAGGTTTGCTAGTAGGCTGATCTTCTGATATTTGACCTTAAGGTTCACCCTCAGTTGTTTCCAGGGGGCTGTCTGGATAATCACTCAGGTGTTATGCTCCCTTGGGACATCTATGGTTGCATGCTCCTGGGGGAAGTATCCAGGGACCTGATTATTTTCTGGTGCTGATTGCAATTCTGATCAGATCTCAAAACCAGAAGAAAATTTTACCACCCTTATTTGAATTCAAGCTGTTTGAGCAACTAAATCCCTGAGTGCTGTAAGGAATCTGCAGTTTAGAAGTCCCATGTCCGAAGCTGGTAGTTACTGATGTCGCAAAACAAGAATTAAAAGGGGGGGGGGGGGGGGGAATGTTAGCAGAGCTTAATTAGATGACAGCAAAAAGTATAGCTAGCCTCTTTTCCCTTCACCCCATAGGTATTTTACCAAGTAGAAAGAATCAGTAATCTACAGATGTACAGGTTTAATATCTGGATTCAGTTTTTATTCTGAATAACAGAAATAAAACTTCATTTGGAATAACTGAAATTCTATTCTATGCTATCAGGAAGTCTTGACTCAAGAGGGTCAGACCAAAGGCATGTCACTCTCTATAAGCCTTATTTCTTACACCCTTTCTTTGCCCCTGGTCACTGTAGTGGACAGGATAGTGGGCTATGTGGACCTTTCAGTCTGACATAAAAGGGCTCCTATGTTATCATAGAATATCTTGGGCTGGAATGGACCTTAAAGGCCATCTAGTTCCAGCCCCTCTGCCATGGACAAGAACAACTTCCACTAGACCACATTCCTCCATTCAACCCGGCCTTGATGGGATGGGGCCCCCACTTCCAGGGATGGGGCCTCCACAGCTTCTCTGGACAACCTGCAGCAGTGCCTCACCACCCTCACACTGAAGAGTTTCTCCCTAATGTCTATCTAAACCTACTGTCAGTTTAAAACCATTATGTTCTTGAAATTAATTTCCTCTTCATTTGGCACTATGGAATATAACCCTGGTTGCTTCAAATGACCTAGTTATTAATCACAGGGAAGAGAGGGACAGTGTGTTCTGTTTTCTAGAAGCACCAACACCTTTCACATAGGAAAACAGTCCCTGCTGAAACTAAACCCATGTGTATTCCATTAATGGACCTTCTATACAAAGCACAAACGTTTTCCCAGAAAGGCAAAATGCTGCCTGCCATGTCCCCACTTAGGATGACCCGACCAACAGGATACTAAGAAGGATTAAATGTTTCCTTCTTCAACAGAATACTTCCAAACTGGATAGACAGCTCTCAGTAATTACAGGCTAGAGTGTATTAGCCCCTGAGGTGAGGACTGCAGTAAGGCTGTGCTTCACAGTGGATTATTTGCTCAGAAACTCAACTATTTGCTGAAAGCGCTCTACTACAGCACTTGGCTCCAGCCTGAATCTGTCCCTTAATCTCTTAACTCAGTACAAGAACTTAGTCCAAATGGCATTAATAAAGAGCATAAATTTGGTAACTATAATGACTCAGTTATATTTTCATTGAGAATCTCTTTGGGTCTGTAGCTCCTCTGCAAACATATCTTCATCAATGTTTGCACTCTGGACTCAAGTTCCAGCTGCTCTGATTGGAAACACGGGTCTCCTGGATTTTGAACACTTCTCCTTTCATTGCAGTGTTCAGTGACTCCCTCCCTCCCTCCCTCTCTATGGTCTATACACCAAATGTCTGCTTTTTCCTAAGTGGAAACAGACTTATTTCTAAAAATAATAAAAAACACTCCCAAAGCACTCATAAAATCTTGAACAAGTAAAGCCTGAAAATATATACACTTAACCCTAAACTGAATCACCTTAGGCTGGAAAATTAATAAATCTAAATATCAGAATGGTGTTTTTTTAAAGCCATCATGGCTGCTGAGGTTGTAGAGACAGTAAGATCTGGGAATGTAATTTTGTGAACATTAGTATCATATAGACAGTCTCATTTCTATTCTCTCAAATGAAGCCACCAAAGGGATGAAGAAAACCCATTTCACTGCTCATCCATCTGCAGGCTTCTTAAAGCACAGCACACAGGTTAAGCTCCAGTGCTCAGCTCTCCAGACATCCCCTTGCAAATATTATATGAAAAAAAGGGTTACGTGAGCATTTATCTATGGACCCTTCTGCTACTGAAATGGGCAATAAATAACTAGCCAAGCTGGATCACAGGGAGCTGACCTCCTGTGACACCATGGAGGAGTTGACACTGCCCTCTCTTCCCTACAGACTAGCTGCAGTATCTCTGGAAAGATCCAGCTCCAGTGAAGCACAAGTGGAAGTCTCATAGTGAGTTTTGCTTCCTGTAGCTTTACTCCCTGACTTGCCCCATATGCCTGATGTTGGAGATGGTTTGAGAGGGGCATGGAGGAAACAGTCTAACATTTTCTGTAGCCTTCATCTTCTACATACAGAAAATGCATGCATGGCACAGCTGCACTTTGAAAAAATTATTCTCTGTGTTTGAGAATAGTATTAAAGTATTAAGTATTAAAACAGCAAAAGGACCAATTTCACTGTGGTCACATGGCACATGTACATGTTTTGCATTGGGAACTACTCCAGCTTGCAAGTGATGCTTAAAATATATTTTGTTGCTGTCACTACCTTCATGTCCTGACTGGTGCAGATCACTTCAGCCCTTTTGTGGCTTTAGTCCACCATCAGAATTATCTATCTCAGCACGAGAGGTCTCAAACACTCCTATTATATCCAATTTGTCTGTCTAGCTAGGCCTAATGGATGTGACTCTGTCTCCTAGCACTTCAGTGTTCTGTAGAAACAGCCATGCAGTCTTTGTAGATTAAACAGAGAGAGGAAATAACTTCCAGGACGTTAAACTTCCTTCTGTCCTTTGGATTGATGATTTCCTAAGGTTGGACAGCTTCTGCATGTCAGACCAACATACTAAATACCTTTACTAGCCTGGTTGTGGTGGGGGGCATTGCTTTGGAGCTGGTGTGCAAGGGTGAAGGCATAGTGCTAGAATATGTAACAGTATAACAATAACTCAGTATTCTTTTGTTCAGTACTTTGTCTTTCTAATGATCTAAATGCAGTTTGGAAAACAATATTATAAGCAGGGAATTTGGATTTTACCTCTAAGAAAGCCAGTAGTGGATTTCAATACAATTTCTTTCTATTTTTAATGAATGCTTTTTTCATTTGAATCATCTGTTTTTAAGGGATATGCTCAAATACCAAACAATTATATATTTTTGTCTGGCTATTTATTGTTGGTTTTGATGGCACATAATTTTGAATATGCTGAGCAACAGCATACTGAAAGTTGAGTCAGCTTTATTGCAAGGCCAGATGAAATTGTCCAGACTGAAACTTTACAGTTTTTTACAACCAACAATAGTAATTACCATATTGGAAGTATTATAGTACAAAATAGATTGTGTTGTGAGAAATGAGGCCAGATGGAGCTCCAGCTGTCTCCTTAAAAAGAAAACATTAGACTCCAATTAAAATATACTTTGGATTATGTTACAGAAAAACTTTTGCAATAATTAGTTTCAGACCTATACAGCTACTATCAGTTTTAATTTACAGCTTAACTCTTCAGGTTACCTTTATGCTTGGTTTCAAGTAGCAGAAGTAAGAACATCTTTCTCTGTCTGCTTTCCACTACAAAGGCAGGGTTTAAGTCCTTGCTAGTTCGTTGCTGAATCATGACTGTAGTTTTGTGTGCGTCTACTCAGTAGCACAGTGGAAGATACAGCACTCTTCACATGATCTTGGGCATGAGGGCTTCAGTTTCCTGCTGGAGTTGGATCTCATGTAGTCATGGTCAAACATTTTTTTGAGGGACATTTTCCATTGAAAATCCTGATTCAATAATGCAAAAATTCTTTGCAGAAAGAGATAGTTTTCAAATCAACTTCCTGATTTCAAAATGGCCTAAAATGTTCTTATTGTATTCTATTTTATGCACATACTGCAGTAAAAATGGAAATTAATAATTTTTAATTTGATCAAAATAAATAGCTTTGCTTCATCCAAAGCTGCATTTTTAGAAAACATTTGGCTTGAAATTTTAGATCTTCATACATTCTTCCAACTGCAACCTAAGATGGACTTCAGAAATCTCAAAAAATCTTGACTGCCTCCCAACATCTTTGAAGACAAACTGGTTATCTGAAGACATATCTCATATATTTCCCATGGCAAATCACTCCTAGGGTTTTCAGTTGCCCTTGTTCTTGTACCAGTGAAGCACAGATACACTGTCCAGTTTAATTATCTGAGGATTTATGCACTGGGTTAAAAATGTTCAAGCCTGGCTGTTTATAGAAAGAGCCACGTAAACCCACACTTAGCACTTAAGGAGGTGGCCTCATTTTCTGAAGTACTAACTATTTATCCAGGGGCCATGTTTATTTAATGTCAGGCTCTCAAATGCAGTGTTCCGGCCTTATCTCTTTGAATTTCATGATGTTAGAAGAAACAGGCTACTTCACTTTTTATGCTAAATATACATGGAATCACCTCAAGAGCTATATTGTACACAAAAGAGAGGAAAGGACAGAAACAAACCCACCATGTAGGATTTTTTTATGTGTTCACGCTTCTTGGGCTGTCTCCTTGCTGCAGACAGTGAAACACAGAATGTGATGCTCTGTCTTTGACTGATCATTGCTTCTGATCACTGTAAGAAATGTAGAAATTGCTATCAACTTCATACAGACAACATGAAAAACGAATAGAAAGGAAAGACAGAATGGTCGATGGAGGGCTATACATATTCTTACCAAGCACAAGGTTGTGCAAAATACTGTAAACCTGAGGATTTTGCAGAAAATCCTAAACAATCCTCTTCAGTCAAGGCTGCAGCCTTGAAATTACACATCCAGTGGGAAATCCCATTTTTAGATAAGTCAGTTTTGATTTATTGTGTTTCTGATAATGATGATTGCTGGTATTATTATTTATCATAAAAATCATTATGCTATCCCACTGGCAGTACAAGTAGCAAGCATTCTTACCAAAAATCCTTGTTTGTAGCTGTATTGTAAGGCTGAATTTCTTAATGCCTCTGGCACTTGACTGAAAGATGCCCCAGAGCTGATTATTATGAGCAGTTGACAGTGACACTGCTTTCTTTTCCTGTGGCTCTAATGAAATGGGAGGCATTTTCTTCCCAGAAAAATAAACCCAAAACAAACCAAAAACCAACCAACCAACAAATCCCAAAACAACAAACACACACATATAAGAACTAAACAAAACAAACAAACAAAAAAAGTTTTAACATTTCTTAGCAATTAATATACAGCTAAAAATAGAAATGCTTACGGCAGTAAAAAAATCTGCTGGAGTTTAAAGCCATGGAAAACTTACACCATGACATGCACATTTAGGTGTCTGCTTTTTGTAGCTGCCATTAACTGTTTTCTTGTGGGGGAAAAAGATGGAGAAAAGGCAAAAGGTGTTGGTGAAAAGAGAATGTGTCACAGGGGCTGACAAAAGGCTTAATGTCACAGAGCTGTCTAACTCTCTTTGTCATCTACCACATCTGTTGTGGATGAGTATTAAAACTCTGCTACACAGAGAGACCATTAGAAACAACCACCCATTACCATGCCATCACCCCATAGCTCATTACTGCTTTATCTTTCTGCTGTAGTGCCACTCCTTCAGAGGGTTTTCTTTCAGGTTACTGGGCAGACAAAGGAACAAGCAGAATATTGATTTTGGCAACTTAGCTTCTGCTGAAGCTGAAAAGTTCAGGAGTTCATCCAGAAAGGTATAAGAATATCATGTAGATTCCTTGGTATTTGCCCTGGCTGCACCTGCTGCTGTTGCTTGCCTGTGTCTCACACCGAAGAAAGAAAAAAGATGGGGAAAAAAAAGAGACTTTTGAAGTCGATGTCACAGACAAGCAAAATATAATACATGAAAAGGCCAAATTTGCTAGGAGGTGCCAAGAACAAGGGCAAGCAGCTAAAGCTTTTATTACTGCAGATCACAGTTTTGCTGAACATTGCATATACTGAATGTTAAAAGAAGAATTAATAAGAGGCAGAATAATTTTTGGCAAAAGAGACAACCAGTTCATCAGCAGAACTCACACTCAGGCCCAGATCACTCTCCAACAGCGGCTTGAGCAAAAGTGATGCTGACCTACATACTGGCAGCACAGAGAAGATTGCAGCAGACCAGTGAAGAATAGGAACACAAACATGAAAAGAGCAGCTGCAAGCGCTTTTAATACCAGGAGTAGTGCTCAGTGAGTGAGGAAAAAGCTAAGAAAATAGCTAAGAAACTTTAACAGCAGACAAGATGGAAAAGCTGTGGGAGTCATGGCAAAGGCCTATGCCCCACAGGCCATGAAATCTCCGTGAAGACTCAGAATGTAAGAGAATCCACAAGGGACATAATCTCAAAGAAGATTGGGTAGCAGGGAAATGATCACTAAACCCTGTTTCTATTCTGCAACCTGAAAGTACACCACTCTCTTAGAAATGCACATTGAATTATCAAAATCTTGCATTTGAAATGGGAATACTCGACAGCAGTCCCTACAGTTCCATGAAAAGATAAAAGCAATAGGGTTTGAGATGGAGTTATGGGAAGACCACACAGGAAATCGAGTGTGGCTTACAACACTACAGAATACATTTTCAGCCACTTTTCTGGGAGCCTCAGAAACGGATGAAAAGCTCTTCCACAAATTCTTTTGTGGCTCTGAGTCTTGCATTTTGCCTAGAAGAAATACTCACTTGGCATCCATCTGGCATATTTTTACCCCCTGGAAACCTTGAAATGAAGCTGTGTTAAAATTTGACAACAAATCTTCATTTAAGGACCCTTGACTTTCCCTTCTACCCTGCAAGGGCATAAAAAGTCTTTTCCACAAGTTTCCATCTTGATAAGGAATGACAACATATGGCTGGAAATGTGACAGTCATCTGACCCTCTCATAACATGTCTCGTTGCCCTTTATTAACCAGACTGGTTTTAAGGAGTTGGGTAGATTTTTGAATCAGTATGTGCCAGATTGTTGGGAAGGAATTTGTTTTTTCAGATTCAGTAGACTGATTTTGGGGGTTTTTTGCACTATATTTTACCACAGGCTAAAGAACCTCTTCATGAGCTGAAATGGAACTAAATTGGACTGGTCAGAATATGAGCAAAGATCAAAAATAGGCCTAAGAGCAATGTAAATACATAATTGAAAAATTGACTGTAAAAAATTGCTGTAGGTTTCTAGTCTGTATGTATATTATATATATTACGTGCATTTATCACCCACTTGCCTGGTCCATGGCTTTGGTTAGTGTTGTGTTTAAGATTCTCTGGAAAGAGAAGCAATTAGTAGCTTCATTTACTGCTTTTACTGCTGTTAATCACCAGTGACACCAATACTGGTCCATTCAGGGGTTTTTGCAGACTCCATTTTCTAGTTTTCCCATGGTCAGAAGGATCGACCAGAAGCCTGCAGTGTGGGTGTGCAAGTGAAAGAGCACTCTGGAGGCTGTGCAGAACCTTTGCCAGGCGTGGAGGGGTAGAATTTTCTTTTCATGTACTGGGAACATGCTGGTTCTTGTGCTGGGGAGAACGGGGTAAGCCTCTCACTGCCAGTAGACCCTTCAGCTGTGGGAAGTGCTGTTTACCCACTGGTGGTGACTGGGAACTCCCCACTGTGGTCACAAGGGCTTGCTTGCATGCTGAGAGTGGAAACCATCCCGACTGTGGTACTACAGGAGCATTTAATTTGTCGTGCATATAATTCGTTGTATGTTGTAGCTGAAGGGAATCCATTCTGATTGTGATCATTAAGCAAACCCTCTGGAACTGTGGTCTAGAAACCATTCTGAAGAACCAAGCTCAAACTGCCATGGCACATAACAGCTACTGGTTAGCTCACAGTTTTGTTTTCTGCAAAACATCTGGAATTTAAAAATGAGACAAAGAAATAGTTTATTATTGAAAAAAACCCACACAACCAAATCCATTTTCCAAATGCTTGAATGTTGATGAAAATACTGCTTTTTCAATTATTTTCATAAAGAAATGGGTTTATTTTGCCACCCTCTGTGCATTGTGTATGCAATGAGAGTGTCCAGAAAGATTTTTTCTAATGATTTTAAGTGTATTGGTCATTCAATTACAGTGGCAAAGGGTTAGAAATGTCAGAGGTATTCAGTATTGGTGAATTAATACAAAATGTATTTTAAGGACATACTTAGCTGTTAAGAATGTTTTTTATAAGGTTTTGTGTCAGTATTGGCAAAATTTTTAATGTTATCATTAGTGCATGGTGCTCCACAGACCATTAGCCCAATAAAATCAAAGGCCTAGCAAAAAATTACAGCTAAAATATACAGCAAGGTGGTGAAACAGAATATCACAAACAAGCAAATGATGGCAAGAAAGTCACTAAAAATGCTGCATTTACATAGTTTGAAATAAAAATCAGGTTTAAGAAAAATAGAATGCATCCTAGAAATTAAAGGATTTTTTATTTATCAGTGTGATTGACAATGTTTTTTCAGGGCATGCTCCTGTAACTTGTAGAAGATTCCCAAAGGAATAACTCTAAATGTGGCGTTAGAAGAATACAAAATGTATTCATTTCAAGCTTAGGTAATAATAACGTTCAAGACAAAAAGCAAAATTGGATTTTGAAGGGATTGTGTTTGTAAGTAAGTGAACCTCCTAGGAAGCGAATGCTGCTGCTTTATTTATTTATAATATTTTTTAACTGGCTGACATTATGTTTAGAATAAGCTTTCACTTTTTTTCTTCCAAAGGGGTTCATAATTTAATAAACATCTTTTATTCTGTTTGTTTTCCAATTCTGACCCTGGGTACTCAATATAACAAGACTTTGATGGCTTGCATGGGGGTAAACCTAATTGCTAAGCTGCAATGCAAGGTTTTCATGCTGTGGAAGCTCTTCCAGGGAACATACAATTTGTTGAAGTTAAAGAGCACTATAATGTGAATCTCACTTGTGTGATTGTTCCATTTAAAACAGAATTTGGGCTCAGCAGGTCCTTTCGACAGATTTTTCCATAGCTAATTCTGCTGCTTGGAACATGCTGTATGGAAAATCTCCTAAAATTGAAACAAACTATTAGAGTGTTGAAGAAAGCTTCAGTGCAACTAAGAAATTTCAAGATGGTAATAGTGTTTCTTGTTTGTAGTACAGTATTGCCTACAGATCCTGACACAGTAAGGAGTGGCACCGCATGAAGACTTCTTCAAGGCTAAACTAGAAAGTTTGTTCTCTCAAAAATCTTACTGTCTAAAATGTGTATTAAAAAGAGAGAGAGAGAAAAAACCCAAAAAAACAAAAACAATTTTTTTTTTTTTTTTACTGATGGGAATCAAGGCAAGCAAAGAAACAAAAGAAATATATTATAAAATACTGGACATGCAGTGACCTATGTGTATTTATTTCATGTGTTTAAGGTCAAATATAAGGGGCAGCTGCAAGTTACACAGGATATAAGATATAGCCTTTCTTAGCCAACCTTCCACTGCCCCTGGTTGCCCTCCTCAGTCTCCCAACAGGGAGTTGGTGTCTTCTTGTTTCACTGCTCCTGATGTGGTTTCTGCCGAAATAACCTGATTTACCTTAAACACTGCTGTGCACATTTATAAAACACATCTTTCTGACAGGATGAGCTGATAAAGTAGCTGTACATGCAGTTATCCTGCTGTAAGGTGAGGAGAGGGCTGATGAGCAGCTCGAGACTGGCTAAGAGCAGTGCTCTTTCCAGATACCTGCAGCCAAAACAACATGTTTGGCCTGTGCCTAACACCCATGAGCATGGGCTGTCTCTCAAGGCAGGCAGGAGCTGGAGGAGAAATTCAGAAAATTGGAAGCCAGGTTGATGGGTAAAGGAGACCCGTACAATATTCCTGAGTGGACTTCAAGAGCTTTCATGTATTGCTAAGTAAAGTAGTGAGATGAAAATCAAATAATACTAAAAACAAAGACTGCAAAAGCGGAGAGCAGTTTGAGAAGGGTTGTTATCAGCAAAACTCCCACTGGAAGCACCCAGAGACTGAGCAGAATATGTATGAACTGCAAATATGATATGCAGAATGTGTCCTGGAGTTCAAGTCCTGATTTGATATTCCTTCCAATTCCTCAGATACAGGATGATTAGGATGCTTTTCCATTCAAAATGGATGTAAGCATTGCTCTGGAAGCCAAATTCTGTCTCCAAAGCAGGGAACTGTCTGCATTTACTTATTTCAGACCAAACTGTATTTCTCAGTGACTTAAGTTTGTCTCTCTTTTTCAGTCTAGTGAAATCCTCTTTATACTTTCCTGCCTTTCTGTGTGTCAATGCTCTTCTGCTTAAGGAGAAATGCATGATGCGCATTATGCCTTTGGGTTTAATTTTGTGAAACATTTTTTATGAGAAATATCTTGTCTCTCTTTTCCACTCCCTCCTTCCCTGTGAGTTTGCCCACTGACCCTGTGCATTCTTTTTCCCAGATGTTTCAACCTGCAGAGCAGGAGTTCTTGAAAGCAGGTTTATTGAGTGATCAGTTATCACAGCTTGAAAAGGCCTGCTGAGGTGTTTGACACCCAGCTACCATCCTCGGAGTGGCTGGCTGCTCCGTTGTGATGCTTTAAAAATGGGTGGTAATGAAGCAGATTCTCAGAGCCAGAGCACTCTGCAGATCTTGCTGCTCTCAGTCTCTCAAGTTGAATGCTCCTTAGTCAGAGATGCCTGCAATCATTTCCATAAAGCTTCTCAGCATCACAGCATCCTCTGCTAAGTTCCTAGATCAAATACTCTTATTTAACGAGTCTGAAGGAAGGAAAATTATTCTGGAATAATGCAAATGAAAAAAAAAATATATGGAAGAGGAATAAGAAGCATAAACAGTTCTTCTATTAGTCTTCCTCCCCAAACCCATGCACACAAGATGAATAGCAAAGATACCCAGAGAAGAATCACAAACTCTTTCCTTTTACAGCTTTTCTAAGGCAGAAATAAGGAAGCTCTTTGTCATCCCTGTCATCCAGCTCTTTAACATTTTGGTCCTGCCAGCACTTAGTAATTTATTCATAGCCTAGAATATCTTGTCCAAAATTCAAACTCATAGTGAATGATTTATCCGAAAGCTTCTATTAAACAATTTTTTAAAAAACAAAACAATTCTTAAGACTTTAATTAAATAGAACCGAGATTAAATTAAAAAAGGAATCTAATTTCCTTTGCATGAAATGAGGCTGCACTTGGAAAGTGTAACTCAGCATTGCTTCATGTGAGCGTTGCTCAGGGTACACACAGAGCATCGGAGTGAGGATATTAAACACAATCAGGAAGCCGCACAGTATTTTATGGATAAAGAATCAAATTTAAACATAAAAGTGGTAATTAGACTGGGATTTCAGCTGGCTATTATGTGTTATAACAATCTGATAATTGTAAAAATATTTATGGAAACTAATATACTTTTAGCTTAAAAAAACCTCTTTCTAATACATTGCAAAGTGCTTTGTTATTCACCCTTTTTATTCTCCATGCTTTGCAATACTTCCCTTAGAAACAGAAAAATTCCCCTAATACAGTTTCTGGACACTTAGGGATGTATTATGGGTGCCTACTACGGGTGTGTTATTTAATCTCTAAAATTAGTTCTTCCTATGGTCTGTATCAAGATTTGGTACTCCTGGATAAAACTGGGTTAAAAAGTTGATTAAACTATAAAAGTAGGGTTCATATCTGGTCTCTAGCCTAGAGCATAATCTGAGCATCACTTTCCTGGAGAGACTTGTACTGTAGAGTTGTTTCCCTCTAATGTGTTTTCCCATACAGTGTGTCATTCAAAGTATTCCTTTAGCAGTGTTTCGGGTCAAATCTAAGTGATTTTTTTTCTTCTTCTCTTTCTTCACTGAAATTAAAACCTAACATAGGTGAATAACATATTGTGTTTAACCCAATTACTTGTCTTTCTTTCAATGAAATATTTAATTTTATATTTCCTGTTACTTTTTTTTTTTCTTCTTTTTTCCTTTTTTTTAAAATATTCTTCCTGGGGAATTTTTAGGCTTAATCATGGGGCTGTTACATTTGGAATACCTGAGGTAAATAATTTTGCAAATTCATTTGTTTCGAATTTTCTTAGTCACAGCCAGTCAGATTGCGTTTGTCCAGATCTCAAGCTCATTGTCTCTTGCAGCTTCTAAAGACTAAAGAGTCAGGATTTACAGTTAGGTCTTTAGTATCTGTCATATCAAAAAACAAAGGCACGTAAAATGAGAGTGGTTGCAGAAATGAGCTGAAGAGGAATCACCTAGCTGAGCCTTGCTGATTTCAGTGACATCTGACGTGTCCAAGTTGATAGGCTACACATTTTTCAAGAGCTGGACACTGTGGTCCTCTGGCAGTCACAGGAACAGAGTTTTTTCAGGCACTCTGATATGCCATTTGCAGACTCTGTTCCTGGCTCCTTTTCAACGTAAAATGCAGGCACAAACATATTTAACTTCATAAATCTCACATGGTCTGCATATAAAGCCCATTTCAAAAGTTTCAATTTATTAGTATCACTAAAACCTCTTAAAATCTTTAGTCATAAGGTATCATCTACCCTCTATCCGATTATTAGTTTTTGGTGCTCGAATTAAATATCTAAAAGATATTTAATCCAAGCCCTAAAGAGGTGAAAAATTAAGGCAAAGTATTTTTTCACTGAACCCTCTCAACTCTATTTGCCTGTTTGTGAAGGTCAGGTTAAAAATACCCATGTTTTCAAGGCAGTATGCACCCAGGGGAAAATCTTTCATTCGGTACATTTTCAGAGATAAGTCTTTGTATTTAAACTTTTTCTTCTCTGAATTTGTCCCTAGTACCTTCATTTCTTTGTCCAGAGTTCCAAGGTTGCTCCTTAAGTACAATTCCACATATTTTTTCCAGCAGCTGCACCTGACATTCATAGATGGAATGACAATTTTTTAAGCACACACAGTGGTATGCAGAAGTCATGCTAAGGGGTTAATGGATGTGACAGGACAAACTGCCGGGCTCAGCCAAAACCAGAGAAAGAAGGTGACAGCAGTCTCAGTGCCAAGATGGGATGCCCAGGCTATACAGGTGACAAAGACTGGGTGCATGAGAATCACCCAAACTCTGCAGTTCATTGGCATTGAGAGCTTTTGTGGAGTAGGGCTGGGCAAGACCAACAGGCCCAGCAGGTAACCATGTCAGCAATATTATGTGAGGCCAAAAATACCCAGGTAAAATAGTCAAAAATACCAAGTCTGGTTATTGATGTGACAGAAGTATCACCAAGGGGGGAACGGGCTTCAGAGGAGGGTTGTGTAACTGGGTGGGAGGCTGAAGTCTCGGAAGAGAGAAACAAGCGGCAAAAGAGGGCCAAGAATCAGGAAGGATCAAGCTGGATGAGGCTCTGAGCAATCTGATCTAGTGATAAGTGTCCCTGCCCATAGCAGGGAGGTCGAAGCTAGATGACCTTTAAGATCTCTTGCAACTGAAAGCATTCCATGATTCTATGACCATTAAAGGTTCATTGCAACCCAAATGATTCTATGATTCCATAATCCTATGAAAGGGATGATGAGATGTGCAAATCCAATGATGAGTGGTGCCTGGGGGATGTGCCAGGCAGCCCCATGTTTGCTGATGACAGCTGGAGCAATACAGACATGCAAACCTGCTGTCCTGACCATGCTGTGAGGATTGGGCTGCAACTGGAGTGGGAGCAGGTGGGTACTTTACCTGGCTGGTGAGTGGACAGACAAATACAGACAAACAGATCAAGCATTTTGGTATGACTTTGTTGGTGCTTGTTGCAGGCCTGACAATTTCATAGCACCTTCCACAATTTCATAGCACCTTTCCTTCACAATGTCTCCTCACACACATGAAAATGGCTCTTCTTTCACACCTGAATACATTGCACTTAAAACTTCCTGGATGCTTTTTCACCTTTACCAAAAGTTTGCCTTTTCTTTGCCCCACTTGTCTCCTATCAGATGTGTTTGAATGTGCAAAAGTCTACCTGCAAGGATCGGGTTCATTTTGTATTTAATGGAATAAAGAGGTGAGTTATAAACACAGCGCTGTTATTGTACTGCATTAAACAGAGAAACAAAGCTTGGAATCACAGTCCTAGAACGCTTCTGAAGTACCATGAATCCTTTATTACAGATGCAGGAAAGAATAAAAAGATTAATTCCTTTAATGCTTTATGGACCTGTTTTACAACAAGCTTTCATTTTTTTACCTTCAGCTCAGGGCAATTTTGTAAGGAAAAATGTTCTATTTGCCAGTCTTTCTTTACATCACTAAGGCTAGAAATTACTAGATTTTTCAGAGAAAAATCCGAAGGCTAACTAAAACTTGCTGATTTTGCTGTAATTCTTCCTTCAAGACGAAAAGGCCAAACATACACAAAAGGGCAGGGAATTCATAACATAAGGCAGCTTTCTGCCCTTCTGCTGTTTCTATAGTTTTACTGTTGGACAGAGTTTTCACCTTCTTTTACTTGGACTTCATGATAAGTTCAAGTGTTGAACCGCATAGCCACTACTTTTCACTTCCTCTCTGGTCCTAGGCTCTCAACAGTTTTGCAGAAGGTGCAATGTTAGCTGGCTAAGGCATCATTCTTCCTTTTTGTTCCAACACAGGGCAGTTGGAAAGAGAAGGCAGGAAGAAGAAATAACGTGAAGGGGAAAAAAGGATCACAGCAATATACAGGTTGGAGGACTTCAGGTGGTCCTGTTGTCCTGATCTCACTCAAATACTCCTAGCTCATCTGTTACTTTCATCAGATAGCGAGCTGCCCCCGACAACGCCTATGCTTTTATTTAGCTCAGGTTTTCAGTGTTTAGCTTTTATTTTTCCAGACCAAATATCACCTTAATTCCTCTTTGTATTTCTAACCTCCTGAAATCCTGCTAGAGCACTTAATAATGCTGCTCTTATATATTTATTATTATGGCCATCTAACCTCCTAGTTCAGACTCATTTATATATGTGATTAAGGTATATCCTACCTATACTGCCAGGTAGTCAAAGATGTTAAAGTTAACTAAACAGAATACCCTTTGGTTTTGAGGCACTCTGGGCACTCTGATCCTTTACAGTTTACCCCTGAATTTTGTTTTGGGTTGCTTTGTTTGCTTTCATGTACTGTGACAAAGACAGACTTCATCTTCAGTGTGCAGACTTGAGTGATGCCACTTCAAAATGGTTGGGAAGTAATTTGAGAGGGTCCGTAAAGGGACTACCAAGATGGTGAAGAACCTAGAGTGCAACAACCCCAAGGAGAGGTTGAGGTATTTAGTCTATATTAATGAACATGCTACAGTGCCAAATTTAACACTCAGGCCTCCCATACCCCATGTAGCCCCAGAATCACAGAGTAATTCAGGTTGCAAGATATCTCAGGACATCTCTGGCCCAACCTCTTGCTCACAGCAGGGTCATTTTGAGGTCAGACTAAGCTGCCCAGGATGTCATAAAGCTGGGTCTTGAAAAGTTCTAGGGATGGAGAACTCTGGAGCACTGTCAGGGTTCAGTCTCTTCCAAATTTTTGCTGCCTATGGGTTTAGAGGAGTGGTGATTGTGAAAACTCTGGTGATACATGAAGGAGGCTTTGAGCACATGAAAATATCTTTGAGGATGTGGGCTTTGAAGTCCTGCCTGTGTCCTGTTCATAGCAGTGTCCCTTCAGCTCTTGTCTTATGTATGTACATCCCAAACTATGCTTGGATTATCACCAAGATTTTTTGGGGTTCCTTGAGTCCTGTGAAAGTAGATTGGGATATCCACGTCCTTAATCCTGTGTTACAGATTAGATGAGATCCATCTATCCCCACCATGAAAAGCATTGCCCTAGCTAAAAACACATTTTCTATAGTTGTCACCGTGTGTTTCAGAGATTGCAGGGAACTTACTTATTTTTCTCCTTAACATTCAGTAACTAAAGCACACAGTCATGATTGGTATCTTCTTAAAACAAAAATGACTAAAAGGAATGTGCATCAACTCTAATAATAGTGATTCAAACCTTCATATTTTATATATTGCAATAGCAAATTTTATTTACTTGCTTTGCTAGCATTATATGGCACACAAATATCTATATTTTTATGTTTATAGACACATTTTTCCTCTGTTGTCAGTTGTCTCTGTGGTGATGAGGGTTGCAAAATGTCATTCATTTTGGTTATATTTATGCCTTCTTTTACACAGCACACAAGGATATGCATGCTCAAAAGCTTCATGCTTGTCATTTGTCATTATCAGTATCAGAGCAGGCACTGAAATCGAGGAATGTGCTACTTCTCCCTAATCATCTTTAAGTGGGTGGCCTGGAACTGGACACAAGTATAGCCTCACCAGTGCTAAACAAATACCTCTGCAAATGGCACTCCTTTCAAATTCGCTTGCTATCAGAATGACCTGCTTGCACTTGGAGAAAACAGTACCTTTCAGACTATTTCTGAGTGCTACTGGACTGTGTCCAAAGCAGAGAAACAAGGATGGTAAAGGGTCTAAGGAATGATGAGTAGGTGAGGGAGTTGAGGGTGTTTAGCCAGAAGGAAAGGAGGCTTGGGGGGAATGTTATTGCTCTCTACAACTGCCTGAAAGGAGGGTGTAGCCAGGTGGGTATTGGCCTCTTCTCCAGGTAACAAGCAGTAGGATAAGAGGAAGCAGCCTCAGGTTGTGCCAGGAGAGGTTTAGCTTGGATATTAGGGAAAACTTCATACCTGAAGAGGTTGGAAGCACTGAAATAGGCTGCCTTCTAGAAAAGTGATTGAGTTGCCATCCCTGAAGATATTTAAAGGGTGTGTAGCTGTTGAATTTAGGGACATGGCTTGTGATAAACATGGTGATGCCAGGTTAGTGGTTGGACTCGATGATCATAGAGGTCCTTTCCAACTTAAAATTATACTATGATTCCATGATTCTATTTCCCACTGACACTTAATTTAACAGGTGAGATTCAGGTGCAGGTGGGAAAGTGAAAGAAACAAATTTCTCCTTCCATTTAAAACACAGTTCTGCCATGAGACACTCTTGAAAGGAGGATCCATCACCATCCCTGCTAATTCACGTGTGGAGGGACAGGATAAAAGCAGAAAGTACCTTTGCCTTTCTTGACCACCTGAATTATTTTCAAATTTCTTAATTTTAATGCTGCAGACATCCTGGGCCCAGTCCTAAAGTATTTACTGACAAAAAGAGCAGTTTCAACTTTCGCCAAGATGGGCTTGTTTGGCAAAGTACCTTTTTCATGCTGAGTTCTCCAAAGCTAGATGGGAGTTCTGGCTCTCATTTCCAATTTTTTGCCATCAATAAAGCTTTCTAAAGGACTCAGGCAGTTGAGTTGTTACTGTCAAGACTTCACCTTGGCACAGTCTTAACTCAGAAGTAAAGCCCAAGCAAACCAACCAGGCTAATGGATGCAAAGCCTGTCCCCTGAGTAGTTTTCCCATGTGCAAACAGATTTGCAGAACCCCATAGTGCCAGTGTTGAGCAGAACTCTGCTCAGCTCCTGCTCTCTCACAGGCAGAATGGGGGGCTGGTAAAGGGCAATTAATTTCTCTGTTGGTTTTTGATGAGGGTAAAGTCTTAGTCTGCAAAGTAGAAATTGTTCACTTGCAGCATTTCACTTCACTTGGAATGACTGAATGGAAATGAAATTATTTATGCACTCATCAGCATTCTTCATGTCTACACTTGTTGCAAATACTGTCAGCTGCATTTAAATGTATTTACTTACTTGTGCATTTGGGAGTCCTCAGGCAGTAGAATAAGGTAAATAATTTTCTCTTGTCATTTCAGGTACTACTTTAATTTTAGCCTAATTGACTTAATTTAGATTATTACCATAAAATTATTATCACAGTAATTTGGAAAGCAAAATCAAAATCAGAAGACAGTAGGATTGTCTGGAGATGTGTATGTCAGTGCTCTGACTGCACTAACAGGTTTTGATGGCCCAGATCCCCTCTCCAGGGTTCCCCCCCACCTACCCAAGGCTCAGGACCCCATGGCAGCTCCACAAGACCAAATTCCTGCCCCAGTGATCCTGCAGTCTGTCAGTTAGCAGATCCCACAGCCCTGCCCTGCCTGGCCTTGGGCTTTCTTGGTCTTTCCCATCCACATGCCCATGTCCTGGTCTGACCTCAGCCCATCACTGTCCCCAGGGATGTGCACAGTGATCCCTGGACCTGATAGTGACCTGATTGACTTCCCTGCTCAATCTTGGCTGGCGCTGATCATCACAACAGCAACCTCATTTAGAGCAGTTTTCTGGTTTAGGATCAGATTAGAATAGTGAGCAGGACAATCCTAGATTCCAGTGCCTGCTCTAGTAGCAATAATGACAGATGGCAGACAAGAAACTTTTCAGTGTGCATATCCTGGTATGGTCTGTAAAGAAAGGCATAAGTGTAACTAAACTTGGATGGCATTTTTTTATGCAGTTTATAAGACAGGAAACAAGGGGGTTCCAGGTTGTCAGCAGATGTGCAGCAGACATTTGGAGGCTGATGCCAATGGAAAATCCTGGAGAAATCACTAAGCCTGTGAAACCTAAAGAAATCAAGGAACCTTTCAGGAATTTGGGGATCCGAAACATTAAGAATGACAGTATCCTCTGATTGAATCTCAGAACACTAAAATATGAGTCTAATTTGCAGTTGTATAACTCTTCCACTTTTGAAAGAGATGCATAAATATTAATCAGTGCACACATTTGTACAGGAGAAAAGGCATGCTGCCATCATCTTTTGCTAGCATCTAGGGAATTCATCTTGTGACCAAGGCAAATACACTCCAAAAAAAGACTAATAACATTTCAAATAGAAGCTCAGACTGGAAGCTGCTTGTGCAAAGCTGTTGCCAGTGATGTCTGGGTAAAGCCCATCCCACAAAGCTCACATCTTCTGCATCTGAATCCTTCAGCTGGCACTGACCTTTGAATGCAGCTCACAGTTGATGTGTGGTGTCTCCTTCAGATGGGAGAGCTAGGATATGCTGTTCTGGATGCTGGCACTCTTTAGATTTATCTGGATTCATTGGCTTGCCCATTATTTTTACTCATGCTAAACCCTTGTTTGCTGGTTTGATTTGTTGTTGGGTTTTGGGTTTTTAAATACGTATAAGGGTAAGCAAATTTTGTTAAAGAATTTTCTACAATGATGCCTAAGACGTAGGAACTTCTGGATTACTTGAACCATAAATATATGTGGAATAATTTGAATTGCTATGCTTAATATATTTGTGAATATATACGTGCATATTTGTGTGCATGTGTGTGTTTGTATATTTATATACATATATATATATATAAAGGAAAATAAAGTGATTAGGAGTAGACAGCATGGACTTACAAGGGAGAAATCAGGCATGACTGACCTGATAGCCCTTTACAGGGAGATGACTTGCTCAATAGATGAATTTATTTTTGCTTTACTAAGACTTTTGACACTCTCTCTCATAGCATCCTCATTGACAAGCTGATGAAGCATGGACTAGATAAATGAGCAGTGAAGGGCACTGAAAACTGGCTGAATTGCTGGGCTCAGAGATTTGCGATCAGCAGCATGAAGTCCAGTTGGAGACCAGCTCTGTACCCCATGGACTTATACTGTGGCCAACATAGTTAACTATCTTCATTAATGATCTGATGATCTGTACAATGGGACAAGAGCACAACTTCAGCAAATTTGCAGATAACACAAAACTGAGAGAACTGTTTAATAAACTATATGGCTGGACTGCACCTGGAGAAACATCATTGCCAGGTCAAGAAAAGTGATCCTTTTCTACTCAGCTCTGGAGAGGCATATCTGCGGTATTGGGCTCTGTGCTGGGCTTTCCACTGTGAGAGACACCTGGACATACTGGGGTGAGTTCAGGAAAGCACCACAAAAATGAGTGAGGGAGTGATGCAAGTAGGGCCTGAGAAAGCTGGGGGTATTCATCCTAGAAAAGAGAAAGCTCAAGAATATCTTACCTTTATGTGTAAAATGTCTGATGGGAGGCAGTAAAGATGACACAGACAGATTTCTCAGTGCCCAGAGACAGGTGAAAAGGCAATGGGCACAAATGGAATACAAGAAAATTCATTTAAACTTTTTGGGGTTTTTTATTGTAAGGGTAATTGAACATATGAACAGATTTCCCAGAGAGATGGTGGAGGCTCCATCTCTGGAGATATTCAAAACCTTGATGGACAATGTCCTGAGCAACCTTCTGTAGGTACCTTATTGTGAGCAGTGGGATAGGAGCAAATGAGCTACAAATGTCCCTTTCAACCTCAACAATTCTGTGATTTTATATATGTGTCTATATATGTATCCAAATATCTGTGTGTATGTACAGATTCAGAGCATTTTATTACTCCCATTTTATTTTACAGAAATTCAAATTATTCCTTTCAATTCACATTATTGTGTTAGTATAAATGCTGTACTTTTGCTGTCAGTTCTTTCTTTGGTTCCATCAAGTCTTAGACAGAATCCACTAAGGAAGAGTCTTCTGGAGGAAAAAAGGATTCCTGATAAAAGGATGTAGAAATAGCTGTACAATTCTTGCGAACACTGTAGTAAATATCTGCCATTGAGGTTATGGATGGGATGGATACTGCAGGGAGAAGAGGAATGCTGGGCATAATTCAGTTAACATCTGCTGGTTTTCAGGCAGAGTAGTGACAGATAGGCTTAAACCTTTTTTTTACATTTCCAGCTTGCTGAGTTATAATGTCACACTAAGGTTGGTAAGGAGTGAATTAATTGCAAGGTCTGATGTTGAGGTTAGGTGGTTAGGTGTGACTCATCCCTGCTCATGGACCTCAATGAATCTTGTTGGACAGCTTTTGGACAGCCACAGAGCTCCCATTGGCACATCCTGGCACACTTGCTTCTCTAAGAGAGGGCAAAGGCCTTCCTCCTCCTCAAGTCTTCAGCAGCTAAGTAAGGAAACAAGTTGTACAGTAAAAGAATCTGAAGACTGTAGCTTGTGACACAAGCATTTGTGCTGGGAAGGAGCCAGCATGAACGGTAGGGCAGACAGCAGGCTCCCCAGTGCTCTAAAACCGTAGGAGGGAAATTATGAAGGTATGGAAAAAGCAGGTAGTTGGAAAGCATGGGAATTCCTAGACTTAAAGTATGCAGCTTTATTTCTCTCATGTTCTGTACAGGCATTGTGATGCTGAAAGGGAACTGGCCTTGTTCAGTAGATACAAATTATGTATGTAATTTATTATGTTCTGTTTTCTCAAGCTCCTCAAAAATTAAAATCCCATTGTACCCCACTGTCTTGACCTCACTAAGTACCTTCACCATTGTCATTCCAAAAAGTTTGGTAGGACCAAACACATCAAAGTTTCCCAAAGGTTTAAAACCCTATCCAATCTAGGCCTGCTTTGTGGGGTAGGCAGAAGATGCAGTTCTGGCAGTGTCACTGGTGGCATCCCAGCCTTCAGGGCTTGGAGATCAAGGTCCAGAGACAACCTTGTCTCAGCCACACCTGTCGCTGAAGCACAGAGGTAAATCTGGTGGGGCCCAACGCAGTCAGTCACTATGTCACCAGCTCTTCAATGTAAACATTCTTCTCCTTCCCTGGTCTGTGTTGTGGCTCATCCCCAAAACTGTAAGTATTCTCTCAGTTGGCACTGACTGCTTAGGCATGTCCACACTCTGCAGCTGGGCCAGATGGGTGTCCATTTCAGTATCACTGAAGTTCACTCTGCTAGTATGAAATCTGACATTCTCTGTTAAATAACCAAACTTCTGTAACAAAGAATGATAGCAAGCAAAGAATGATAGAAGGAATAATGATTCGGTTGTGATGCAAAATTTGGTGGAGGATTGTGCTGGTTTTGCATTCATTGACATTTGGTGAGGAGGAAAGAAACCACCCACAAAAATTATTTTTCTAGGAGAAGTTGCTAGCAATTTCCTCCATGCCTGACAAAACCAATCCGTGGCTAGTTTGAGTACTGACAGCCGATTAAACCAGTTAAAGAGCTGAATACACCTCAGTGGGATTCAGTGTTAAGACAAGCACTTCTGGAAGGTCTTTGTCCCAGGCTGGGAGCAGGCAGCAGGCTGGCCCGGCTCCTCCATGCGGCTGGCCCAGGCCGGGCGGGCTCTGCTGAGGGGCCGGGTTTTGTCCCGGCCCAAGGCTGGAATTAAACATAGTATGGCCTGAGAGCAGCCACGCGGCCAGAGCAGCTGGCACGGTTCTGGCCGGGCCCCTGAGAAGCCGGCACAGCCCCAGCGTGGCCTGGATCCATCGCCGTGACTGCTTCGGCCACTGCCCAGCAGGAGCCATGGCCAGCCGCACGCCCTGGGCCAGAGAGCGACGCTTTCTGCACAGATGAGACCTGCAAAACACCGATCCTCTCTCGAGTGAGGGAACAGCGCAGAGTGAAGACTCGTAGAGAAACAACATGAGGACACCAAGGTCAGTAAAGAAAGAGTCAAGTCTCAGGTGGGAGGAGAATGGAGAAATGCCTTAGTCTTAGGCTGGAATCCTTATGTAAGGTTCTGGTGATGGACTGTGATACACCAAAATATCCCTTCTAATTAATGAAAAAAGCATAGGGAGATGGAGCGTTCAAATTGTAGACATGAGCAAATGCATTCGTGCTAAAGAAAGTAAATGTTGAAGTAGCTGTGATTTCATAAGAATCTTGAACAGAGAGAGAGATGAAAGTGATGAAGACCCTTTGCCCCAGGGGAAGAAGAAGAAGACCTCTGTTCCCAGAAATGAAGATGATCTCAGAGATAGATGAAGAGAACCTTTGCTGTTGAACAACTCATCCTTAAAATAGAATCCCGTAAGTTTGACGTGGCCCATGTATACAGCTGTGGGAAGACTACATGAGATGGGAGGGACTTCATGATTGCAGATTTCTGGGAGGCTGTTATTTCTGAAAATTGAAGCCTCAGGAGAACTGGTTTTTATGGAAAATTCTCCAGGACATAGCAAGAGAGACTCCTCTCCCTAAGAGAACTGATGAAAGACTATTTTAGAGGTGATAAACTGACTTAGGTCCGAGGTTTTGTCTCTGTACTTTGTCAGTGGGAAAGAAAAGAAGGTTGTGGGGGGAGGAGAAATGTTCTGAGGTTTTTATTCTGATTCTTTTATTTTTCCTTTTCTTTCAGTTCTGTTTAAATAAAGTGTTCTTTATACCCTTTAAAGTTTGAGCCTGCTTTGTTCTTCTCCTAATCCTATCTCGCAGCAAAAAAGGAGTAAATAGTTCTAGTAGGTGCCCTGGCATTTGGCCAGCACTCAACCCACGACATTATTTAGTGCATTGGCTGGAAAACTCATATTGGCAAACCAAAACCACTACAAGGATGTTTGAAACTTACTTCCTTAGCAGATCCCATTGGCCTCCTTATGTCAGGATGTAAGCAGTTATTTGCTGAAATGAATACAGAGTATTGCTCTTCCACATGGAAGATGCAGGCTTTGACTCAGCCACACACTGCAGATGGAGGTTTACTCCCACTAACTGTAGATGGAAATCTACACTAACTGTAGATGGAAACCTCTGTCTACAGCCCTGGCAGCCACCCCCTCACACCACTCTAGGGTCAGCCCCCTATATCCAAGGCCCCAGAGCCCAGCTTCTGGTGGTATAGCCACAGCTCAGGCTGCTGTGGGTGCTGCCAAATCGTCAGGAGGAGCCACGGGGCAGCTACAGAACAGAGGCAAGGAAGGACACAAGTGTTTGAAAGACAGCCCAGAAGAAAGAAGACATTTTGCTATGACAAAATAAACTTCAAAAAGTCAAAATCCATTGGTAAACTGAATCTAAAATAAAGTGAGGAGCAAACCAGGGAGCAATGCAGGAGACACTGAGAAGCTATACTGGATGCAAAAGATTTAATCCTAAGAGAATTGTGTGAAATCACAAAAGAGAACAAGTCAGATTTTCAGCTGCTCTGAGCCAGCCTTGGGAGGCAGAGGCAAGCCCTGTCTGTGGAAACTCTCTCATCCATGGCAAGAATTAACCCAGCACTTTTGGTCACAAACATACTGTTTGCTGTGATTAGCCTCTGTGAGAAGGGACAGGGTATACTTCTCCTCAGGAGAAGGATCTTGAACAAGCAGCCAGGATTTCTCCCTCTCAAAAAACTTACAAGTTAGGGTGACAGGTGAAAGTTCAAACTGTGTCTGTGATGCAAAGCTGTTCAAGATAAATAATGTACCCGTGTTGTGCTGCCAGCATAACTATAAATAGAAGAAACCGGAATGCTAGGATTTATGAACAGATCAATAGAAAACAATAAATTTTTGGATGCAGCAATATTTTGGTAGTTGCTTGAAGGTTTCAAGGTAACTGAAACTCCTTTTGGTAATTCCCATCTTCTTTTCTCCACAATCAACCTTCTTTTTTCTGTACTCTGCTAAATACTATCTTGCCCTGTCAGCACCCAGTCACCATGGAGTTAAAAAGGAGATGATAGTCCTATTACTGACTGTGTAATGTTCTTTTTAAAATCTTTGACAGGTGCCTTTCTAATACTACACCAACCTAATCTACTTATTTTTTCCTGACTTCTTTAGTGGACTGCTTTCACCCTGTGTTGAAAGGTCAGTTCTGAGACCCATCTCAGTTACTACCAGAACCTTGACTGTTGCAAGCATTCCTTCCTAACTTGGAGACCTTTCAAGTGTGTGTTTTCACACATTTGTGCCTCCTGTCCTTTGCATTTGAAACAGTTGTGGTGCATTAGTGTAAATCCAGAATCCCTCTCTTGGGCCTTCATAACGTCTTCTTTCCCATTAGACCCACAAGAACTCCACATGGACTACTGGTGTGCTCAAAACATCTTGCCACAGACAAAAACAATTCTTCTGCCTATTTATCAGTACTTTTTTTACATCCTCTGTTGGCTGTTGATGGTTCTGAATGCCTTGGAGACACCCTTATATTCTGTGTTTGTACAGTACCTGGCACTACGAGCTCTTGGTTCATTGTTAAGTTCTTATGGTGGACAACAAGACTGACTTATAGGAATAACCATGAGGAGGACGATTGGGTTATGTGGAAACTAGTTTCTCATATTGGCATCATTTCATAAGCTAACCCTTTTGAATACAATGCTTTTTGCACCACTAATAACTTTCTCAGGGAAGATAAAGCATGAACACTTAGGGAAATGTAGGAACATCTTATTGGAGAGGGAGTTTTCTTTCAGCTGAAGTTGATACATGAGCTGATGTGAGGTGACATTTCACTCAGTAGCTGAGTAAAGTGTTGCCTCTGGGCAGATGGTGTTGGACTCCAGTGCTCCCAGTAATGAAACAGGGACTAAGAAAGAAGGAAATAGTTCTTCCATCTGCTGCAATATATTTACTAATAGACCTGGCACAAACAAATAAACAAAAATCCCCAAACAACCAGTTTCTGTTCTAGAGGGAAGTAGGGAATTTATGCCTTTTCTGTTGGTTTAATCTTGTACCACACAAATGTTTTAGTCTTATACTATGATGAATTTTGCCACAACCCTGATGCATGGCTCACACAGAGCTGAGGGTCAGAGAGTAACTTCCACTCGCAGGCATCTGTGTGTCTTAACCTGCTTCTTAGCCATGAGCTTCTCATAGACTTTGGAGATTATTAAGGTCAGGTGAAGCCATTATGTTTATCTGGTCTGGCCTCCCTCATGACACACTGAATATCACAATGATTTCTGCATCCCCTAAGGGGATTTAATTTTGTTGTTGTTATTTTATTTGGTTATTTTACATTAAGAAATTCAGTTAGACTCTCCCTAGGTGTTCATATTGTCCTACAGACTTAAACCAGTATTGTTTACTTTTGGCTAGCGTAGTTTGAAACACCCTAAAAACACCTCATTACAAGAAACTCACAAGCATCTGCTAAGGAGAACCTTTGATCTCCTTATAGGCATTAAAAAACCCCAACCTTTCAATTTTTGTTTTAGATCAAAGCTGCAACCATTGGGCTTCAGATTCTAGCATTGAATTCTAAATCCCTTTGGAAATTCGGAAGGATCATCCTGATGATCTTGGGTAAGCAGTGGCACTGTGTTGTTTTCATCAAAAAGGTTATTGCTCACATTATCTTAAGTTCTTCTTGTTCACTCTGAATGCCTGCCATTTCTTCATTTTTAGCGTCCCATGTAAATAACAGATTACAGATTCAGGAGATGTCCTTGATGCAAGGAAGATTTGCTGATGGCTGCTCATTGTGCTGGCCATATGTACCACAGCATGCTGCAGTGTGCATTTTTTAATCATAACACCACTATCAGAGTTATACTAAATGAAACTTTCCATAATTTCATTTGATTCTGTGCAAACCATAATGTATTAATCATCCAGAAGTCCAAGAATTTATGGTATTTTCTCATTTCTTGTAATTCAAAAGCCCTCATACCTTTCTCCCTTGCATGATGACAAACGGTAAAACTGCATATCTGTCATACTTAATTAATGAGAAATATTAGGGCTAATTTGTGTTAAAGAAGAGCTGTCTGTAGATTTTAATAGATTTACTGAGATATATTTCTAAATTACTTCCAAAATCAATTCCTAAGAATAAAGCCTAAAATAGCATAAAGAAATCAATATGAATCCACAGTCCCAGAATTTTCATGAAATTAGAAGATATAATGTGATCATTGCATACAAATCGATTTTACAGCTGCCATAGTATTAGCATCTAGCTGCTGATGGCACAGGCTCATATACTGTCTCACATACACACATTTGCATATTGTGTTTTTCAGAAGTAAAGGTATAATTGTTTAATGGGTTAATTCATGCTACATATTAGTATCTACCTGATTAAAGTTGAAATGCACAAACTGTGTTTTTGGAACTAGAAAAATCCAAAAGCAAAATTCAGAACTGGTGCAGTTGAACACAATTTCTCTGATTTCTATTTTACCCATGTGTCTTTTTTCTGTTTATAGCAGGGCTGAGTTCCACCTTTGTAAATCAGATATGTTTGAAAATTAGATGGTGTGGAATTCTGGGCATACCCAGATCAATTATAAATCCCACCTTTCAGGCTGCCAGTGATTTCAGTGGAGCCAGGATTTATGCCTGCCTTGCTTCCTAGCTGCATGATGAGACTGAGTCATTTACACCAGCTCTCTGCAGCACCATGCTGAAGTTGGAAAGCAGCACAACTGGGGACTGTAGCTTTTTTCTCCAAAAACAGACCTCTGCTCCCATCAGGGACAGTTTGCTCCAGCACTAGAGAAGCAAGACTACTTCAGGTGCCATAGCTAAAACCTGCATCCAGTATTTCATTGTGCCACATACACTTGGATATTTACCCATGTACCAGGTTGTGAGTTCTGGCTCCTAGAAGGTGTTTTCCCAGACATATTTGAATCTCTGTCTCATTCATGATGCTGTGCTGTCATAACACAGCAACAGAACAAATCCAGAAAACATTTCCAGCCACAAAGTTGTGTGGTTCTGGTTTCCTAAATAAACTGTCACTGAGCTCCTGAGCATAGAAAATAGCACTTTTTTACTTGTGAGTATGGTGTTCCAAAATTGTGGCTCTGCTGGTTGCAATTCAGGCCATACAAAGTTAAAATAGACAGGGATGTTGGATGACAAATGAATTGCCCTGAGACTCAGAACATCTTTTCACCAGAGGGACAGAATGACAGCATTAGAAAGATTACTCCACTCTCCTTATTTTAGCAGAAACAAGCTGCAAATGGCCTTTTGGAAATTGTTTCTGTTTCCACTTGTAGTTGGAGTCTCAAGATATTTGCATTATGAATTCATCTCTCAAGCTATAATATTCTGCAGTGGTTGTGCCCTGTGTTTGAAGGTCCTTATTTTTACCACTCAGTGAGACAATGTACAGACACTCACAGACCCAGAGGTATCCCCATGTATGGCCCAAAACGTGGCACAAGTAAGGTTGTCGGGACCAGCAGGAGTTGTGGAATGGAAGGCTGCTTGCCTTCTTCTTCAACGTGTGTCTGCCACTCTGCTGCACAAAGTTGCATTCACTGGAATGGGGCTACAGACCCTAGAGAGTCACAGTGAATCAATTTCTGCATCCTATTTGTTTAGTCTGAGCGAATTAGTAAAATTGTGGGAAAATGGAGCAGAGGAAGAAACAAGAAACAGTGGTGTAAACATTTGTGCTTAGTCCTACCCCTTTAGTGTGATTTCACCCCATTCTCTGTTTTGGCTTGTTTGGCCTTATTTTGGCTTGTTTTGGCTAGATTTCTCTCTTCATAAAGACATGAGCAGAAATCTTCTGTGCTCCTTGGCTTCCAAAATTACCATAACCTCGGAGAAAGAATAATTTTAAATGATGTACCCTAAGACTATCCTCATGAGTAGAAATGAAATATTTAGCATATGAGGAAACTTCCATTTTAGCTGTTCATCTTGTTTTCAGTGTGACATTTCTATCCAGCTTCCACACACATACCTCATTTCAATTACTGACTTAGAAGCTAAGTTTGCATAACTGCTCATAATAGCCAAGTAAAAGGTTTCAGAGTTTTGTATTTATCTAAGCATTTGTAACAAAGCCTACAATCCTTGCAAATATATTCCCAGTGTTTGAAGACATTTTATTTCTGAACCTTGATCACTGAAAAAAGGTATTTGGTTTTCACAATTCTCTGGTGGTATCTCTAATGCACTTTGACTAGTGGGAATCTCCACATAAATTTTTGTAGTAGGCTTTTATGTGTGCATGCATGTGTATAACACAAGGGGGTTTTACTAAAACACTAATGCATAACTAGAATGACGCAGGTTATACATAACAACAAGGGTGCAGGTTATTCATTACCAAGTCAATAGCAACAAGATTAAAATATTTAATCATTATATTTCAGGAAGCGGAGAAATTTCCAATACCTTGTAAACGAGCTTTTTAAGCTTTCTTCTATACATTGCTTATCACTCTCAGCCCAAGATGACATATTCCTGTCTCTGTAAGCTTGGGGACAGACAGCAAAATCCCTAGAGATCTACATCACAAGTGAGTGAATAAATAAGAGCTACTTCTCACCTCTTAGGTAAAAAAACCAAAACAAAACAAATAATATTTAAAAAAAAATTATGGAATATAGGTACATGTTTTAACAAGTTTCCATAGGGCAGTTCCAGCTGACCACAAAAGCATTCCCAATGCATTATGCTATTTCTGAATATTAGAATAAAAAAATAAACAAAAATGCCAGTCAGGATTATAAAGTTTTGGTGAGGATGGATCAAAGTGTCCGTACAGTAAGAACCACTCCTGAATTTCTGGTTATTGCAAGAAAAGGACTTGAATTTCAATTTCTTGTTGAATAACTGTTTAATTTCTTCACATCAGTCTTATATCATTGGTAGGTTGAAAGAAGAATATTCCCCTGGGTCCCAGAGGATTTAAAAATGCAAATGATTGTGGGTGCTCATCAGGAATGAGAAAAGACCTGGAGATGGGTAGGGTAAGCATTTCAGAAAAATTGTAAATGCCACCAAATTTGGACAGTTTCTCAGATTGACAGAGGGTGGGATTTTGTCTGCTAAAGACATATAGGTGACGTGACCTAGAGGTCTCTAAGCCAACCTCACACCAATGTGGGACTAACTTGTTAGATCAGCCAGATCAGCCAGGGTTCTTTCTGAGCCTTGAGCACCTCCCAAAATGAAAAGGTTTATCACACCTCTGGACACATTGTTCCTCTGCTAAACAATCCTTCCACTGAGAATTGTTTTGCTAAAATCCAGTCTGAACCTTCCCCACTTCAGTTTGTGGCTGTTGTCCCTTCTCAGCCACTAGAGAGATGAGATTTGTACTGCCATCTTTACAACTGCATTTTGAGTAGTTGTCACGTGTCATGGTATCTTTCCTTTGTCTTCTCCACACTAAATATAGTCATCTTCACAGTATCTCCTTTGAGTTTGCCCGCTTTAGGACCTTGACCACTGACCATTTTGGTAGTCTACCTTTCTGGACCCTTTTCATATCCCTATCCCTCCTGAACAGGACTCAGTGTTCTATTGCCAAGCAGTTGGAAATAATAGGAGTAATTTCGCTGGGTCTGCTGATTGTATTTCTCCTGATGTTGTATCTTTAATCTAGACATATACACCTGGGCTGCTTCTCTTGATTTTGCTAATGGAGAACTGGAGAGAAAGAAGCATCTCTAAGCATGATTCATCTCATTTTTATGTAGCTGTCTAACACAGGTCAAATAAATCATGTGCTGGTAGTGCTTTTTATTTTCCATCAGAATGGAGAATAACTGTCCTGATGAAACATACAACAGAAATGTCTAACACTGAGAAAAATGAATGCCACCTCTTCAGTCCTTAGAAGCAGTGCTTCATTAACTAGTAAATAAGGATGACAGAGGACAGGTAATTATCAGAAGCTCCTAGGGAGAAAATAAATGTTTTATCATTCTAGTGTGCTGGAGTCTTGATGATGTTTTCTGTGTGTAGGGACAGATTTTCAAAGATCAAAGCATCTAAATATACAGGTAGTCACCTACTGCAGATCAGCTAAAAGGGCAATTGGACAAGGTACTGAAAAGCAATGGTGACCTGAGTTCCTAACTTGTCTCCAGGCTTTGTAAATCTCCCTAGCTATTTCAGTTCCTATGCAAATATGTTTTTTAATGCTTTTTTAATCATGGACTTCTAAGTTGCTTGGTTACTTTTGGAAATCAGACCCATCAAGCATACATTTCTTGAGTGTCAGACAGAAAAGCATATGATTATACTAGGTACATCAATTTCCAAATTCTCCCTGGGCAATATCAGCTCATGGTACATCCCCATGAAACCCACAAACACTGTTTTCTACTCACCTATAAAAGATGCAATCAGAATATGTATCTAGATGCAAATAAGTCTTGATGCTAATACATTTGCACTGCAATTGCTTTCAAGTTTGAATGTCTTTAATTTCCCAGATGCAATTCCTGCAAAGAATTGACAAAAGAGTTGCAATGAAAAAGACACTCTCCAAGTGATTAGAGGGGAAAATCAATTGTCCCTGACTGTCATCTCCAATTCCCAGCTTGCAGGTGGGCCACTATGGGATTATATGTCCATACCACACACACACATACACAAACACACACACACACACACACACACACACACACACACACACATTCCCGCTTTCTCTATATGGCGATTATTAGTTATGATGTTGAAAATACCTTTTTCAGAATTGTATGAAACTCAACATTTGTTTCCCAATGAACTGATAAATGTGCCCTGTGATGCTTTAAAATACCTATTTGCCAGAGGAAGACTGTCTATGTTTGAAAATAATTACAAGAATGAACTCCAGATGGTCCCGCTGTCAAGGTACAATAGGTGGTTTTTTGGCTTAACTAACATGAATTGTGGCAGAGAGGAATCAGATACTCACAGAGCTGAACAAAGCACATATTCAGTGATATGTCTCCTCTCTTCTGGGCTATCCGAGTAGCATACTTTGAACTTGAGAGAGAGAAAATAAATAAACCTCTATGAACAGGAAAACAAGCAGCAGAACACATAAATGCTGTGTTGGGTGTCATATCTTTCAATTATTCATCTATATAGTGGGGTGTACCATTGAATGTTTGTACATATGAGTCATAAGCATATCCATTAATATATGTATTTATGAAATACACAACACCTAGGAAAAAAAAACCCCTACAACAGACAAACTGAGGGTAAGAATCTTTGTAAATCCAAACAGTGCTATCTGCTGCTGCCAGAATCCTAATTGTCTGCCTGTAACTGCTGCCTCTGCTGACTTGTCACAAAGCTCAATTGAGGGAGCTCCATGGCCAGGTGCACCCAGCTCCAGTGTGGTATCTCTGAGTAAAAGGATGCAGCTCTTTTCAGTCCTTGGATATCCTCATGAAAAAAGTTCAGTTTAATCTGGCAGGTATTCCTCTTATTTTTTTTAATCCACCCTTTTTTCCCATCATATATTTGGAAAAGTTTTTGTGAATTTGCATAGTTTCATGGATTTTGACACATCATTTTTGACAACCTGAAACTGTTTTGGGAAGCCACCAACCATGGTGGCTTTTAGTCATCAGAAGCTGCAACCATTCAATCATTTATCACATGACTGAAGGTCACCAAAACAATCCATGCAATGTTCAGCAGCCCATATGTGTCATCTCTTCCTAGCTACCAATCTGCAGTGATGGTGGTTTGTGCAGTACCAGACCAAAGCTGCTGGGCTCCTTTGATCTGTTCAGCTGAAGGTTTTTTGTTTTTGTTTTTTCTTTTTTTTTTTCTTTATGGCACTACAACAGGTTTACAGGACAGTCCTTTATGAACTCTTCTGGACACCAATCCTGCAGGTGACAGGATCTGACTTATGCTGAAAGCAAGTCTCTTCTGAGATGTTGTACCCAGACTGGCCATCACACAATGAAATAAGCCCTGATCAACTGAGAGACCTGCAAGTATTTTAGTTGCTCATCCCAGAAATTTTTGAGGGACCACAGGGGAGAGAAAGTGCTGATCCAGTATGGAGATGTAAGAGAACAATCCCAACTGCCTCAGCCCTTCTTCGTAGGAGAAGTGTTCCATCTCTCTGATCATTTTTGTGGCCCTCCTCTGGACTCGCTCCAGCAGGTCCCTGTCCTCCCTGTGCTGGGAGCCCAGAGCTGATGCAGCACTGCAGGTGGGGTCCCAGCAGGGCAGAGCAGAGGGGCAGAATCCCCTCCCTGGCCCTGCTGCCCACACTGCTTTGGATGGAGCCCAGGACACGTTTGGCTTTCTGGGCTGTGAGTGCACACTGACAGCTCATGTCCAGCCTCTCACCCACCAGCACCACCAAGCCCTTCCCGCAGGGCTGCTCTCAATCCATTCATCCTCTAATCTGTATTGATAGTGGAGACTGCCCTGACCATGAGCAGGACCTTGCACTTGGCTTTGTGGAATTTTATAAGATCTGCATGGGTCCACTCCTCAAGCCTATCAAGATCTCTCTAGATTACATTTCTTCCCTCTAGCATATCAACTTCACCACTTGACTTGGTGTCATCTGCAGACTTTCTTAGAGTGCAATCAATCCCACTGTCTACCTCAGAGATGAAGATATTTAGTAGTACTGGTGCCAAAATTGATCCTTCAGGGACACTACTTGTTGCTGGTGTCCTCTTGGGCATGGATCCATGGACTGCTACTCTTTGGGAATGGCCATCCAGCCAGCTTCCTTATCCACCTAACAGTCCACCCATCAAACCCACAACTTTAAAGGTAGGACTGTTGTGGTGGTCTGTATCAAAGGCCTTATAGAAGACCAGGCTGACAGCACCATTAGCTCTTCTATTGCTCACTGAAGCAATTTCTCCATCACAGAAGGCCACTAGAACAGGAACTCTTTAGGCAGATGCGGCATTAATGACACCTGAGAGCAAGTGCAAACTAAGCATTTTCCAGCAAACCTTAAAAAAAAAGAAAGATGAGAACCTCTGAGTAGAAGTTAACATTTCCCAGACAGTCAATAGCCTGAAAATAAGCAATCTGAACAATTTATATGGACTTTACTAAAGTCCTTATAAGGAGGTGAAGAAGACATCAAAAAGAAAAGAAAAGGATAATGGGATAGTTATTGCTATGGAAAGAATATGTTGGAAAAAACGTAACTTTCAATAAAATTAAAAAGTGGGAGTCTCAAGATCACTTAAAGGAAATAATTCATAGAACCAATAGTTCAGCTGTGGAACTTGTCATCAAAGCACATTTTTGAGACCAAGAACTTACTATTATGTTTTGTGGGTGCCAGAATTACCATAATTAATTATGCATATTCTGGAGGGTACTTTAAGCATTTCAGAGCTGATTATCAACTCTTGTACCTCAGATGAGAAGAGGATAGGGAGGAGAAACAGATGACCTGATACATGATTTGCTGCAGTATCTTAATGTCTTACTGTAAAACTTCTTGTCTGTCAGAGACGGAGTACAACCCACAGACCTCAGACTCAGGCTTGCAAGACAATGTGTGTTTTGACTGGCCACAGTAGTTGCCTGGCCACAACCTTCTGAGACATTCATTAGTCAAGTGTTATTTGTACTGCATGTTGAGGACATGAGAGGATTAGGACTGCCTGGCACCACTGGAGCATGAGTCACCAGAATAGTGTCTTTTCTTGGGCATACAGGAGAAGCTTGTTTTCAGCTGTGATGGTGACCGGGCCATCTAAAAATGTCCTGAGACAACCAAGTCTAAAGTTTTAAGCCTTTGATGATCCACAAATTTCCTTGCTCTCCAGTATCCCTTTTTCTGGGATGAACAGTATAGATATCCTGACATTCCAATTATGAGACATGCCTTTTCACTTCTCCCTACTCTAAAGCTTTATAGTGTGATGCCCTATTTGTTGAAGGACCCTGTTTATGAACATTATCAAGCATAAGCTTGAAAAGGCTACCGGTGCCCTTAAATCAATGGAGTGTGCCTTTGAAATCAATGTGTGGCTGAGGTGGGAGGAGCAAGGATATGTTCTAGTTTTGTATGGTTTTGCTTGTAGTAAAGTTGTGAAGATGATGAGACACTGGAACTGGTTGCAGAGAGAAGCTGTGGATGCCCCATCCCCCATCCCTGATCTTGTCCAAGGCCAGGCTGGATGGGGCTCTGAGCAACCTGGTCTTGTGGAAGGCGTGTCTGCCCATGGCAAGGGAGTTGGAACAAGGTGGTCTTTGAGGCCCCTTCAAATCCAAATCATTCTAGGATATGATTCTATGATATGATAATAATCAAAGAAATATTGTTGGTGTTCTTCAATTTCATTTTATGATTATTCATATAATCACACACCCTGGACTCACATTCATTTATAAATTGCAAATGGGATAGACAGTAGTTGAAGGATAATTGGGTAGTTTACATAAATTAGATCCCTTAGGTATATCCAGGACCAAGTCAAGATATTCAAGCAGAAGAAGAGATGAGAAAAAATACAGAAAAAGGTGGAATTAATTAAAAGACAACCGACTTAGTCATATTCAGAGCATGTAGCTTACTAAAACATACAACAGACCTAAAGGGCAGTAATCTATTTTTGGTTCTTGATCTGACTGCAGTCAAATGACTACAGAGCATATATTCTATGCTTTATCTCTATTATCTTTTTAATAATAAGGTGGTGAATGATTGTAGGTGGGTTGTCATATTTTAGAAGAAAAATTCCTACTGATTTCCACCTCCACCATACAATTTTCTTCTCAAGCTGGTTCTGTGCTGAGCTATTTGAGTTTCACATGTAATCTTCTGTGTTTTAGTTATTATCTGTTTTCCCTAACCTTTTGGCATGCTGATTTCTAATAAGTTTTTTGAGATATGTAGTGCCCTTCCACAGAATAAGCATCTGCAAGGTTATGTCAGGTTATAAAGCTCGATATTGCTAGAGACTAGACAAGGGATCTTTTCCTTGCCAAAGCTGATGATAGAGGTTTGAGACACAACATCTGGGAGCAGGAGACATATAAAATGTTATTCGAGGTGGCTGCAAATAAAGAACATGGACAGAAAAACAACATGTTCCTTTATTTTGCTGACTTTACCCAGGGACAAATAGAAAAAAAGATGTTAAGAGGCCCAATATAGTAGCAAAAAGAGGGTGCTGCTTTGCTACTATTAAGCATTTCTAGTTAGGAAAGTAACTTACTTTTAAATAAGACATATTTTATTAGTTATGTTTGTCTTGCTAGTAGTTAACAGGTCTGGATAGTGTAATTCTCTTCTCCATAGCAATGGCAAAAAAAAGAAAGTTTACTTTGCTTTCAGTACCTTGGAGACAGGAGGGGAATGAAAAAGAATAGCTCTCTCTCCAGTCAACAAGTATGAGTGTGTGGTGGAGAATAGCTTTTCAGACTGCTTAATTGACTGTGTAAATTTTGAGATACCCCAATGATGAATGTTTTATAAATACCTAGGTAGGTAGATAGATATGACAATGAGAATAGTTTTAGGTTTAACCTGAAATGAGACACTCCATCACCATGTCATCTCTGGAAAGTCACTTGACCTTCTTGTTCTTGAATCAGACCAGCTGTAAGAGCTGATAAAAGCTGCTTTTCTAGGAAACCAAGAGCTTAATCAAAATGTATGGGTTTCCAGAGAAGCCTTTTAGTTGATTCAGTGGATCTGGGCTCAGGCCTTAAATATTTTACATCAACCAAACCAGTGTTTTTTGCTGTGCCTCATTTTGCTCTTCTGCCCTCCTCCTCACTGCCTATTAGGCAAGCACTGAACATTAGCTCCCAGAGATGGCTTAAAGGCTGGAGAGCTTGCTGGTCTGGGCTCTTGCCTTCCCTCTCTTATTCTTCACTTTCTTCTTGTACACGAGACTTTGTTTATCAGGAGTTTAATATTTCAGTTTTTTATAAGTGTATTGATGGATAAAGCAATTTATGTTACAGGGACGAAGCTGACAGCATGGCAATTAAGAATAAAATAAATGCTAAGGGTGAGAGCAGATTGCAGTGAATGACTGATTATTTTTGATAAGGAAATGGCTCTGCTGGTAACAGAATCCACAGTATTTAAGAGCTGAATTGAGATGCCAGAAACAAATACAAATTAATCATGTCTTCATCAGTGTAAATACATTACCTGTGTTGTTCATCTGCAACACATAGTCTAGCTCTGACAATATCTTCCAACAAATGGATGGCCATCAAGAGAAGCTTATTATTTGCACATAGATAAATTGGTTGGCAAATTCAGAACCTCCATATTATTATGTGACTGGAAAGAGAATTTCATTCTCATTGCCACTGCGGCAAGACAAAGCATGAAATTCCCTGGAATTAGATATCTGTCTTGCAACAGCTTATGTGAATAATGATGTCTGACATTGCTCTTTGGTAAGAATCCTGAAAAGATTTAGAGGCATGAATGCATGAATGCCTCTGACTTTCTTGTCAAGCAAGTAATTGTTACACTCATTTCACAAATGAGTGAACCACAGTAAAAAGCCAAGGAGATGGCATCTTTGTGACAGGGTTGGGAGCAGCCTTTCAGAGAAGCAAGTCCTCACTAAGGGTGGGAAGGGTGTGGACAAAGCTGGTGACAGAACCAGCATGTGGAACTGCTATTCCAACTAACTGGTGTTGAATTTATCCCATCTGAGGTCAGACTACACAAATTCATCTATACATCTCTATTATCCATGCAGACCTGTGAGAACAGGGACTCAGCAGTGTGTGTTCCTGAGCTGCATTTGGGCGTTATGCCATTCAAGCATAACTCTTGCATCACACAGCTGATAATCAGAGATGTTTGCCTATAAGATGCTGCCATGCAGCTCTAAAAATTACAGGATGCCCAGAGAGGTTGTAGATGCCCCATCCCTTTCCACATTCAAGGTCAGGCTGGACAGGGCTCTGAGCAACCTGACCTAGCTAAAGATGTTCCTGCTCATTTGGGGGGGATTTGGACTAGATGACCTTTAAAGGTGCCTTCCAACCCAATTATTACATGATTCTGTGCAGATGCCTGGCTTTTGGAATATGCCAGGATGTGTAAGTTATCAGAGAATCCTGAGTCCAATGACACTGAGTCCTCCTGAAACCCATCAGCACACATCCATCAACACAGAAAAACCTCTTCTCCTTCTAAAGTACACATTGTCAGCTCTTATATGTGAGCTGTTCCTCCTATCCTAGATCTTCAAAGTGTTTAATATGCCTTGTTGCTCTCAGCCAGGGAAGCTTTTAGGATGCAGCTTGTAGGATCAGGAAGGGTGGTCAGTCTGCTTCTGGCAGAGCATTAACACCTGCTATCATCACTGAAGATTTTGTCTCCTATTTGATTAGCAGGACAACTGTGAAGTAGATTCCCACCATCACTGGTAATTCTACTTATTATGCTATCTTATCTATCTGTTCTATTTCTCTCCCTCTTAAAGAGTGAGAAGAAAGAAAAATCAATCTGCTGAAAATATAGATCGGAAAACAGAAACCCTTTGCTCCAACAAATCACACATTCCTAGTTGTAGAATTGTGTGGCTTTTAATTTCACTGAAGGAAAGGCAGTAATTATTTCTAGTTTATCACAACCGGGGAGAGGTTTCCTGAGGTACAAACTAATTATGTTTTTAAATAAACTGATTGTCCGTGTAATAAACGATCACATTTTCTAATCATTCTGAGATTTATGTTACTTTATTCAATCACCTCTGTGTAGAACTGAAACCATAGTAAATCAACTGGAAAAAAATGTCTGGACTAAATTGAAAGCTCTGCCGTTACAAGGCATTATGAAATGAACCAGATAGGAGAGAACAGGCTGCATGCACAAAGCTCCCTGATACACACAGTTTCATACATTAAAAGAATGGTGGTAACTGACAGCCAAACCAGAATTTATACTCGTTGAAGGTCAAGTCTTGGCCGGTGCTTTATAGATTTGACATGTATTAAAGGACAAAGGTAAAGACAGTCTCGTTGGCTACAGGGTATCTCAGTCACAGTCGGTTGTGTAAGGACAGTAATTAGAATGTATTCGAGAATGTAGAATAGATGGCTGCGTGTGACATTTCATTTATGACAGGCAACAAGTGACATGGATCTTATCGTGAAATTAGTCATCATCATAGACTTCTCGTGTCGATCTATAAAATGAAATGCCATGGAGAGCAGCATATTATTCACTGTTATGCCAACATGTCTTTTTCATAATGTACATCATTAAAATAAGCCTGGGAACTGGAACATGCAACCATAGCATCAATAATGTTTAATTTATGTGTTATATGCACAGAAACCTTTTGGTGCCTGAAAAAAACAATGACCTGAAAACACAATTTATCCTTAGCAAGGCAGCATGCTGTGCTGCAAAGCATCTGTAGAGTGAGAAAAAAAAATCAGGATATGGGCTGCTAAACATCCCTGCAGTGTGGAGGTGTGCTGTGATGCAGAACCATGGGCAGAGACTTCTTGCCATAGGAGCAGATCCTCCATGGCTGATGAACTGCTTTGCAGTCCTTAGCTAGGCAGTGAAGAGCAGAGAGGGGTTGGTAACTTTTGCAGGAGGGCATGCCAGGTTTTATTCCTTTCCACGTTCAAAATCAGCCCCATTGGAAGAAAATCAGTGGGAATCTGAGAGATTTTGACAAAATAACTTCTCATAGGTGACTAACCATAGGAAACCCCAGTCTAGCTTTTCCTTAATCTGAATATTTTGGGGGAAAAATACAAGCATGGAGTGAGTGCACATGCAGGATTGCTGGGATGCCTGAGAAGGACGGGAAGAACAGCTGTGCATGGGTAGCCATCCAGTATCTGTGAGCTCTGGACACAGGACATGCCCCAGTGTGTTACAACAGAGAGGAAGAGGCTGAATTCACCAGCAAATTTTCAGGTCCATGGAGGCGTATCACATTTCAATCCCACATCCAGACATCAGTATGTCTTTGATTATTTGAGCAGGACATTCTGGTCATGTACAGAGACATTATAACTGGACTTGCAGTACTGGCACACTTCCAGATTTCTCATGAAACTGGATTGTGAGACACTGGAAACAGCTACCTGGAGGTCTCATTGAAGAGCTGATGGGCTAAACTTCCTCCTCACTCTGATTGAAAGTTGAAGCACCCGTTGATATCCCCTTGATGAGCCAAAGCTAAACCACTAAGTTCCCAACTGTGGCAGGAAGCAGTATTGCAGGACACATGGAAAGAATTGGAGAGGTTGAATGAAAATGAAGGGCTGGTGCATTGCCCATGAAAAACTGAAACAGAGGAAGTAAAAAGAGCCCTGGGTGACTGAGCCATGAGATTTCTCTGAGAAGAACAGTTCTCTGTTGAGGCAGAGAAGATGCCAGTTTGCTTCTTTGGAATTGTCTCTCCGTCATCATCCCTCACATCCTTGCTGTGACACAGAGCAGTGGGATGCTGTCAGACTGCTGCCACCTGTCAGCTCTCTGCTGCTCCTTAGTTTCCTGAGGAAGAGGCTGATAGGTAAGATGGGAGCAGGTGGGACTTTTTCTCACCCTAAGACGAGCCCTGTGACTCTTGGCTGTTAGCAGATTTTGCTCATTGAGTAAAGATGGGTGAAGAAAGGGTAACTATTCACTGAGAAGTCCTGGATCCTCTCTGATTTCAAGAGGCAGAGACAAAGATAAAATTTAAATATAAGCAGATTATTAAAAAAGCTGCTCCCCAAACCCAAGCCAGAAAGCTGGGAAAGTGAGGCTGAGCCTTATATTACACTGGATGAGCTACTCTTTCCACTCACAAACATTAATTAAATGGATAATAAGCAACAGTTTATTAAATACAAGAAATTAATTATACCAATAAATAAGTCAACAGTAACTAATTCTTATGATAATAAGAATATTATCATAACAACAGCAGTTTTCTGTCTTTTTCTCCAGAGAGGTGCCTCCCACCTCTCATGGCTCTATGCCAGCCCTATGTCAGGCTGCCACTTGTGTTGGCTGTCATGGTTCTGCTTCCCATGCTGGGCTCCCCAAAATGTTACTGACACTCCGGGCAGAGGACAAAAGCACCATGAGCTTGAGGGAGAGAATGTGAGGAGCAGCTTCCACATGAGGCCACCAGTCTTGTGAAGATGGACTGGGCACCCAACTCTTCACAGGCCGTCCTGACTTCAGGCAGGTCCTGCCAAGGCTGAATTGACAAGCAAAAGGGCTCCAGAACCTCAGGTGGAGCCCCGAGCACCAACTGCACTGCTTAATTGATGATACTTCCCCTGGCTGTGTCCTCCATGCTCCCGTCTGCTCTTCCTCAGAGAAATCTGCTATAGGCAGGCCACCAACTGGGTGCAGGATGCTCCCTGTCACTTGGCCTCCAGCTCCAGGCTTGGGTCCTGACTTTGAGTTTAGCTGCAGAGATGTAAGTAGAGAGAGAGTGACTTAAAAACTCACATGGATGCCCATGTGTCATTAGGAATCTGCTTAGATTCAGACAAATCTGGGGGTTGTGAAACCAGAGTAAGTTTCCAGCTCAGACTCCAGCCAAAGTAACATTTGTCAGGTGGAAGTGTTAACTACATCTACCCTGATTATACTGCATTTCCAGACACACTAAAATCATCAGAAAGTAGAAGAATTTGCTCTGATGTGCATCACATTATTTCTCAAGCACCTCATTTCCAAGGGGGGCACTTTTCAGGAGACTGAAAAAATTACAATAGTTTCAAAGCACACATTTAATTTATGGGAATCTGGCAATGGTCTTATATAAGTCAAAATGTCAACTCTCAATCAGTGGAAACTCGTATTCTGTGCACAAGGATAATCTGGACAGACAGAATGAAGCGTCTTTGGTCAATTACTTCCATTACAAGGAAATCCTTTTGGGTAAGGATAGTGAGAAGTATTAAAATGAGCTTGCTTAATGGTCACTGGAGGTACAAATTCATCTTGCTGCCTGAAAACTCAATGGTACTGTACTCTGTGATGCTAACATGTGATACTGCAGTCTGAAAGGCTTTTGTAGGTGTAGTCACATAAAAATTCTCTCATCTCTTCCCTCCTCCCATCTGTGACCCAGTTTTCAGGTCTTGAGATGATGCTCCTGTAATTTAAGCTTCATGAACTAGCTCTACTAAAACAGGCTAGAAGGGCACACACTTGATGTGTGAAGGCAGTCATGTCCAGCTGCAGGGGAGAGAGAAAGCAAGGAGGGAGGGAATAACAATTATCTGGATGTTAGTATCTTCTTAAACCACTGCTGTATCCCCCCATGAATCCATGCCCCCATGCTGTTCCAGTCACTAGGGAAGGCACAGATGCTTGAAGTTTTGAGTTCTAATTCTGACAGTAGCATGGGCTGACTTTGATTTGTGTTCAGCAATCATCTGTTGATCAACATTATTTGACAGGTTGAATGCACGCCTTACAATCTTCATTTTAAAATATATTCTAGAAGAGGCTGACACTAGTGTTGTTGAAAAACCAAGCAACTGTTTATGGGTAAGAATCAGGGGGAAGGCCAAGAGAGCAGATATTCAGATGGGAGTGTGTTACAGACCACCCAACCAGGATGAAGAAGTAGACGAAGTATTCTATATAAGCAGCTGGGAGAAGTCTTAGGATCCTCAGCCCTGGTATAAGGAATGTACATGAATGTTGTCTACCTGGACTTTAGTAAAGCCTTTGACACCATTTCCCACAGGATTTTCCTGGAGAAACTGGCTGCTCATGGCTTGGATGGGTGTATTCTGCACTGGGCATAAAACTGATAAAACTGAGATGGATGGATGGATGGATGGATGGATGGATGGATGGATGGATGGATGGATGGATAGATGGATGGATGGATGGATGGATGGATGGATGGATGGATGGATGGATGGATGGGTGAATGGAATGGATGAGCAGGCCCAGACAGTAGTGGGGAATGGAGTTACATCCAGCTGAGGCCTGGTCACTAGTGGTGCTCCACTATTTGGGCCAGCCCTGATCAATGACTTTATCAAAGATGTGGGTGAAGGGATAGAGTGTATCTTCAGTCAGTTTTCAGGCAACACTAAGTTAAGCTAGCTGTTGACTCAGGTTGGTTCCTATGTTGTTTATTTTGCCATACACAAGATCTGATTACTGTTCTCTCTTTAAACAAGAATGCAGACTTGTACCCATGGGGAGCCAGGGAAGGAAGGATTCTATGTATGTGTTGGAATGACTACAAACGTGTTTGGGTCTCTTCCCCAGGTATATACTGCAAATGGTGCTCGGCAGATGTAAATCAGTAACTCCAATTAATCCAGCAGAGCTGAACTCAACTTTTTTCCCATGGGGAATTTGACCAGTTGAGTGTGTGGATACAACAGTTCAGTGCTTGGCTTTGTGTTTTGAAGAAACTGTTGTTAATACAGCTTTGCTAGTCAGGGAAAGATTTTTTCCCAGACCAAGACACTTCTGTTATATGTTATTTATTCAGAGCAGTCTGTCTATTCCAAAAGCAATGGACTTGCTCTTTTGAACTATTTATAATTTATTTTAGGCAGAAAAGAAGCAGAACTACTGCAGGCAAAAAGAAACTGCCCAAAATGTCTGAGTAGCAAGCTGGATAGCAAGCTCCTCTCAAATCCCCAGGAACCTCCCTCCACCTCTTTGCTGCACATCCTGAATTTACTCATCAACCCATTCTTGCCAGTTTTGTAGGCCAAGGTGATTTGAGGAAGGTTTAACACAAGAAGAAAACTCTTAAAGACTGAGGTGGACTAATCAATTTTTTTTCCTCTTTTCCCTCAGAAACAGTATTTAGCAGATTTGAGTGACAAGGTGCTACGAAAACCTACTCCAGGTCAATTTAGTAAACAAAGAAAACTTGACATCAACAAATTTCAAGTGCCTAGAGAATATATGACCCCAAACATGCTTCCATTGTATCTACTGTCCATTAGCTGATCTTTCATCTTCTGATATTTCCTTGCATGCTAAAACAAGACCAGATATTTCTGCTAGCACAGCTCCTAACCACCGAGTGTTGGCCTAACCACCGAGTGTTGGGACAGTCATGGCTTGAATTTGTTAAACCTCTGAGCTTATTGAAATTACTAAAGTTTCACAAAGCACTCTAGAGGACACAGCAATGAGTCTGTGTAGGGAAAGGTGAAGGAATAACCAGGAGCTTTTCAGGAGATATGAATGAAATGGATTGGTAAGCTCTAAAGGCCTTTTCTATCACTTGAGAATTTGGGATAACATTAATCCAATTCCCAGGCACAGTGGAAATCTGCATTACAAAAAATATAAAAAGAAATGCACATGGTAGTGTATTAGTATAAGACCAAGTCAGATAGATGATACAGAAAGGGATGATATGTGGTACTTACAGCACGATGGAAAGACAAGAGAGTCTCTGTGCTAGGTATGGTGTGAGCATAGGCTACCAAAACCTGTGAGAGTCTGAATGAATGTGTGGATTATTGCATTTTACAGAAAGTGGCTACAGCATGAAGCAGGCACCACTAAACACCAAAAGAAACAAATAACAAAGCAGTGGAATATTTGACACCACACCTCATAAATGTTTAAGAACTGAGTATTTCTGTTTAGTACAGTAGAGAAAATGCTGTTTGCAGTGGTATATTGATACCCTATCACAGACTTTTCCTGATCATCATCTGGACAGCTCCTGTGAGATCCACCTTTGAATTTTATGTGATGATGCAAGCAAACCTGAAGTGGGAATACAGTGACTGAGCTGTTGCAGAAAAGCAATAGACTTTATTGTCCACCAGCACAATGCAAATGAGTAATGCCAGATTCCTGTCTGATAAATGTCTTCTGAAGGAAAAACTTTGGGGAAATATGATGAGAAAGTTTTGACTGGAATTACTCAGCAATTATTGAGGGTGAAAATTAATTTTGCAGAAAATTAATTTTTCAGCTATCTAATTGTCAGGTCAAAGCTAGTTTTGCTGAACCCTTCGCAGTCAGTGGAAAAGGTGGGTACCTCTAGAGGGTAAGTCCTGTATTTTAAGGAATTTACTAGCACAGACTAAATTCAAAACACTGTGTAATATAAGTAGTCTGGTTTATGGATTGTTGTTGTGAAGGGCTCATGCCTCCAGTGGAGCATCTTGGATGATCACTTTTCCTACCAGTAAGTATCTGCAGAATTGTTAGCTGAGATAGTCCCCACTGACATCCCTGGTGGGTGGCTGGTCAGGCACACTGACTCAGCAGGGATTTTGATCTTGCATTGAAAACACTTCTCTAAACAGCAACAGGAGCAAGTCCTACTGTGAAAAGAACAAGAGCCTTGCTCCTCTGACAACGAGGGCATTCCGGTAAGGAACAGCATCTCCAAAACATTAGAAAGGCAGGAAGCAGCTAAGATGAGCACTCCTGAAGAGCACAATGTGCTTGGACTTTACTGAAGAAAATCTTCCAGAACTCAGTTTGTGCAGTATTTTACCAGATCCAAATGCTGTTTGGTTCTTCAGAGATGTTGGCTGCTCAGCCTCTGGGTAATCAGTTATATGCTACAGTGACTGCTTCCTGTAGTCCTTCAGGTCCTTTTCTCCAATCTTCTGTCAATTTAGGCACCCAGAACTTCAAAAGAAACACTTCCACTTCAGTGGTACTATTTCTTTCCACAAAGAAAAACTTGGAATAATCTGGAAAGAATGGAGAATACTAAGAAATTCATCTAGATAAATATTTTGAGGAGCTGACAGTAGCTAATTGTAAGAAAAGAAGAATAAAGCATGCAGTGACTTGTCCCCTTGTTGATGGTGACTGAAGAACTAGAATTTCATTCCTTTTAGAACAAAGGGTTTTAAAAAATATTTTAAAATTAAAATTATTAAGTGGAGAGTACTATATTTCTCATTATTAGAGAAGCCTTAGGAAGTCTTGGCCTGAGTCACCTGAGTGACCCTGAGAGGTGACCCTGCAAACACACCCCATGCAGCAATGAGTGCTGCAGGGGCAGAGAGCTAGGGTAATGCTCCCAGTTCCTACTCAGATGTGTTTGCCAGCAGACCTAATTTCTCACATCTACTGGAGACCAAATGCTTAGTTTTCTAGGCCAAGACACCAGGGCAGGATTATCAGGCAGATATTTGATGAACAAAAAGGATCAAACACATGTGGGTAGGTGGAAACGATCTGCACTCTGTTGTACTCAGTCTGGAGTAAGCAGAGTAAGCAGTAGGTAAGTTGTGCCAGAAAGTCAGCACTTGAGGCTAGCCTGTGTTTCCAGAGACATCAAAACATGTGCCATTAGTACTAGGGATAACTATGTGGCACCTGCCAAAAATTACTCTTTTTCTAGAGTGGAAGTGATTTTCTGATTTATCTCATATTCATTCTCTATATGTATTCTTTTCCTGGCATTGGTGGTGTTAGCTGAGCAGGTTAGCAGCTTCACACGCTCATGCCCCCTCTTCAGGACCTCCATCTCCCTGCAGACAATGCCCCAAAGACAGTCTGAGTGTAGAAGCAGTTACCTTACAAGTCATGCTCTCCCGGGCCTTGAGAGCATTGCAGTTGTCATTAAAAGGTGCAGAGATCTCAGAAGTCCCATTCATATGTTGCTGTTATCCTGTCATCCATCTCTGTTGTTTGTATTTTCCTATGAGAAATAGTCTGGGCTTGACTTTGAGAATGTGTACCTGGGCAGGGATGAGTAAGAAATACATATTCTGGGAAAAGTAAGTTCCCTAAAAGTAGAGCTGAAGACCAAGGGTGTCTGGCATTTGCTTTTGGCAGTTCTGCATCTACTGTTGGCAGATGTGCTGCTGTGTTCCAGAAGTCATCACCACATGCTGATCAAAGCTCATTTGCTCATTAAAATCTCTATGTAGCCTTCTATTTTCTCTGCAAGTTGTATTTAAGTGTGCTGGTTATGGCTGGGATAGAGTTAAATTTCTTCACAGTGTCTGGTATGGGGCTATGTTTTGGATTTATGCTGGACACAGTGTTGATGACACAGGGATGTTTTTGTTATTGCTGAGCAGGGTTTACACAAAGCCAAGTCCTTTTCTGTTCCTCACCCCGCCCTACCAGAGTGGGCTGGTGGTGTGCAAGGAGTTGAGGCAGGGCACAGCCAGGACAATTGTCTCCAGTTGACCAAAAGGATGTCCCATATCATGTGGTGTCATTCTCAGCCATAAAGTTAGGGGGCAAGGTTGGCCAAGGGGCAGGTCAGTTGGTGGTGAAAAACTGTTTTCATTTGCATCATCTTTTCTTGGATTTATTTGTTAGTTTTCTTTTCAATACGTAATAGTAGTAGCAGTGATAATAATAATAATAATAATAACAATAATAACAATAATGACAGTAATAATAATATTATTGTTACAACTGATGTTCCTTTTATTGCAATTATTAAACAGTTCTTATCTCAGCCCATGAGTTTTCTCACTTTTTTGAGAGATTTTACCCTTCCAGTTCTCTTCCTGCCATTCCACTGTGTAGAAAATGAACAAGGGACTATGATTAGTTAGCAGCTGGGGTTAAACCACAACATTAAGGCCTCTGATTCATACTTTTTTTTTTTTTTTTACACTTTCATATCATTAATAGTCTTCAAAATGTAGAAGAATGTTAGTAGCAGTGAGAACTTCTTTGTAATGGTACTGAGATCAAATCATCCTGTAAATCAAAATATGTATTTTCCTTCAAATAGATTATTATTCAGCACTGACATTAATTATAGGTTTCCCTAACTATCTTAGTATCTCTCTGTTGCTGTCTTTTAATGCCCTGTTTCTCATTTTTCCTGCTTTCCCCATCACCTGACACAAATAAAGAATACATAGCCAATTATTGGGATTTTTTAGACAAATTTGGCAGCCTCATTATTTACTTTGATTCAGATGACAGTCCTATCTGACAGTTTTTTCAGGAGCAGTGTTTGTTAGCTGAATAAATGTAGGTTGGCAGTGCTAACAGAGAATTTCCATTTTGTCTAAACCCCCTGAAAATCTGCTTCAATTCAGTATTGAACACCATTTATCTTTACAAACCCACAGAGAACGAAAAACAACTGGAACCCAGAGCATTTCTCTGTAGGCTGTGTTTTTGTGTGTGATCCATCTAGACAGAGGATGTTAACCCATAGATCTCTGCCAGCTGTGGTCGTTGATGAGCCCATGTCCCATATTCCCCATGAGGGTTTGACCATAGGCACAGCCCAGAGTTGTAACATCATGGTCATGATCAGACCCTGGTAAGAAAGAAAGAGTGCAGGATAAAGTGTAGTTAAGGGCTGTGTCTGTCCTTTCACTGGCATCTGTACATACACCTCAGTCATTTTAGTGGGTGGTAATGAGGTAAAAAATGATGGACTCACTTTGCAATTGTCTTCCATAATTTCTTAGAGAGCAACTCTGATGCAACCCACACAGGTCTGAGAGAGGACCAAGCCTCAGCTCTGCACTTGAGATTTGTGGTGGATGTTTCTCCTTTGAGGCTGCCCACACACTGTTCTCACTGCACAAAGCACGGCCCTGTAGTCCTGCAGGAGCATCTCTAGTGAATTTCCTGCCTTGTGACAGGGGATGAAGATCCTTATGTAGATTGGATTAGACTGAAATGTCAAATGCTCATAGGTGTCCTCGCTTTCCCCAGAAGGCAAGTGGGCAGCTGAGGCTTTCTGATGTTTGTGCTATAAAAGCAGAAAGATGTTCAACAAAATGGCTGTGAGGTGCAGATGCTTCACAATGACAGCATGGCCAAAAGTGAACCTGATTTCACAGAAGAGATGCAGATCTTTTCACAAAGAACTCCCAAAGAATGACTGAATACATACATGAGACTGAAGGAAATATATGTGAGCTGCTCCTCCTAAATGCCATGTTCTGCAAATAAATTCCAGGTATCTTGAGGACAGTCATTTCTGTTGGCTGCATTATGTGACCCTGCACCACAGCATCCACTCAGAAACAGCTGTTGAATTGAACTCCAAGAGTTCAGGCTCATTTCGGCAGTCTTCAGCATAGGTCTTGTGGGAGAGATTGAATTTCCACCCAAACTGCTTGCTACAGCACCAGTGGGACACTTGGTGCCTGCACATCTGACCCAGGATGGGTAAAACATCACAGCAGGAAGGATGCTAAATGAGTGCAAAAGGGCCTCATCGTATACTCACATTTGCAGGCACAAATCAGGAGTTGTTGGTGCAAATGAGGTTACTCCATTGCAAATCTTGTAGGGACATAACCAGTGCTGCCCTGATTGCATTTTTTAAGTAGGATAAGATAATGGTGTGCTGGGTGCCAATTGCATTACAAGTTTGCTGTAGGAGCAGACATCTGTGTAAAGGCTCTTGATGCTTCTAAGCCTGTGCATGAATCACTGCACACATCATGGATGAGCAGCAGAAAAAACACAAACAGGGCCTATTTCCCTCTGCAAGGTGTCAAGTCACATTTTCATTTTTAAAGAGTTCTCGGGTTCTCCAAGGTGAGGAAAAAAACCAAACCCTAGGAGTATTTCCTATGCCTGATTAGTTCCATGTCTGTAGGTGACATCCACCTGCAAACCACCAGAAGCTGCCTCTTGGACTTACAGGCTGTGGAGTGATGGACTGAGGTAGGGCAGAATTTCCAGTTGCTGATTGCCATCTCCTCTAACTATACATATATCTGTCAAGGCTTTTTGACAAATTACAGGCAACCATGTGTCCTGTCCAATCAATTGCAGAATAGCAAATATCATGATTCATCCTAATGAAGGGTTGCTCTCAGTCCTGAGACCAAGATGCGCCTTGGCCTGACATTGGGTTTGTGGTCTACGTATTGAACAAATTTTCTTTTTTAAATAGGGTCTTAGTATAAAGGAGTGCACAGGAATTGAAGAGAGAAAAGCCATACACTCATTTTCATAACCTCTCCTTACCCAGATATAGAAGATCCCACACAAAAGGAAGATAAGAAAAAGAATAATTTTCTTCTACAAAGGGCATGACAATGACTAGATGGCTTTAACCATGTAGAAGTCCCTTTAAAAAGATTGTATTACAGCCATTTATATGAAAAGCTTAAAAATACTTTTATGTCCTCTGATCCTCAGAAGTCTCCATCATGGATAGTCATGCTGTAATAACACATAAAACCCTGTAATACTTGAAAATATTATTTGGCACAACAGTACTCCCATTCAAACAGGTTTTTACAGCTGTGTGTTAGAGACACCATTGTCTTTTCTCAATCACATACATCAAGGGCACAATTGTGGACTGAATCAACTTCTACTGTCCTGCTACTTGATTGTGCCTTGTTTTCATGCAAACCCAGAAAAGTCCAAAGCATGAAGAGTGTAAGATTTAAGCAGGATCAGACTTCATATGGTTGTGTTTTCCGAGGCCATCTGGTTAGTAGCATGTATTAGGAGAGCTAGACAGCTGCTCTAAGTATAACAGTAAAGTTGATGAATGTGGCTTAAACCCACCAACTGATGATATCAGCCCAGGGAGACATTACACATGCCCTGGTAAAAAACTTCATGTCATCACCTGAAATATCTTCCATGCACTGGCTTCTAGAATTGGGTCTTTTATATAATATCTTACGGTTTTGTCCAGGCCATCTGGAATACAAGCTGCCAAAAGCCGTGAGAAGTTTGCTGCTAGCTTGCTTCAGTACACAGAGTTGTGGAGTTTTATAAAAGACAAGAGAAATGCAAATAATAAGGTGTCAAAATATTGGGGGAGAATGTCACTATAAACTTCACTCTGGAAACAGGCAGTCCTTTTTTTTTCAAATTTTTAACAGATTGAAGTACACACATTGGAGCAAGAAGTTGTCTTGACATTTCTCTTCCTTGTAAGCAGAATTGTGTTTCTTTAAGGTACATCATCATCCCTCTATACCATAAGCTTCCGAAGCACAACATACTTAATTTTTTTTCTGCAGAAAGCAGAAGTGCAATTCAATGAAGGGAGCAAGCTCATTCTGCCCTGAACCGAAGCTGTGCTCTTCAATATAGGTGTGCTCAGAAATGTTTCACTAAATTTGCCACGGTCCCCTCCTCCACAAAGCTGTTGTTTTGCTTTTCTCTTCTGAGTTAGACCTCACAAAGGCAAGAGGCCAGATGGTAAGCACCTGATGCAGAGTGAAAAGTCATTATTACCAGTTGTGTAACACAGCTTTGTAACTGCTTATCTGGAGCTGGCAAGGGAACAGAGTTGGCTCATACTGGGACCCTGTTTGTCCAGGTGCCTGCCCACCTGACTGAAACTGCAGGTCTGCATCTGGCTGACCTGAAACTTGAGGGAATTCGGGATATGGAACCTTGCACCCGTAAGTGTTGACACAGCTGAAGAGGTGTTAAAAGGCAAAGTCAGAAATACTATTTGATTTGTACTATCAAAAAAGATAGTACAGCCTATTAATCTGTGATACGTGAAAAACTACAGGGATTTTGTCTCTGTTTGCTTTTGGTGGTGGCTGTTTTTTTATTTTCTTTCCTTTTCTGCTCAGATTGAAATTTGTTTGCCCCACGCTTCGTGAATGAATCTGATGGCTAGAAACAAAACAAAACCAGAACAGAATTTATAACAAATAATACTCCATAAAATAAAACTTGATTCAGACAGAATTAAATCTTTCTTTGTTTTTTTAAGGCAGTGTTTTGTTTTACCCTTGTTGACACGCATTTAATTGTAATCATTAACTCTATTGAGGAAGACCTTGTTGACAACTTAACATTTCCTCTGTTTCACTTCAGTTTGAAGTGCCAGGTGCTTATGGTTGGCAAAATGCAATAGATTGTTTCATTTTCAGATGCATTCAGGGTCGCACTTTCAAAGCCTTTTCTAAACAAGAAATGAAAAATAGCGTATTATCAGGGCTAACATCATCAGATGCCAATATGACACATTTGGAGGCCTTTTGTTTGCCATGGATTCAGCCATGAAGCTTTTACTTGCTCTTACCAGTGCTCATCCTGGAAGCAGTTTTACTGCTCTGGGTTTGATTCCTGGAAAAGCAGCTTCTTTGAATTCTTTCTGTTACAGACTTGGTGAATATTTGTAGATAAGATACAGCAAACACGTTGGCAGTCACTGTGTCATTGCTTTCTTCTAGACCAGAGAACAGGAACACATCAAATCTTCTGGGACGTGATAGGAAGCAGACAATGCTCAGGCTCTTTCCCTACCTGAATTGCAAACTGGAGCAGTCATCTGCTCACTGTCGGATTGGGACCACAGTCTGACTAAACATGAAAAAGACAATTCATGGGAGTTGCAAGACAAGGCAAGCAGTGCTGATTCACCCCTGAGAGCTTAAAAGATTTCAAATAATCAAAGCCAGCCTCAGCTCGACATTTTTTTCATATTACTAAGGTAAAAAGCAACAGAAGCAAAAAGAGACTCTGTGTCTCATCTGAACACCATAAAGGAGCGCAGATGATACTTTTTTGCCTATTTGTAGGGGACATAAATGAACTTTGTACAACATCAAAACAGTTTTCTTCTCTGTTTATGAGCAAAGTCTCAATTTGCATTATTGTCACACACTGAGAACATAGATGTGTTGACTTTCTCATGGCTAAAATCTGTGGTGCCTCCCACAAAAAGAAGAGCTAATGTGGGGGGTTCCTTTGACATACACATGCACTTTGTGATTTTACAACTGGTAGCAAAGTCTGCATGAGGGTAGCAAGAACAGGTAAGAATTTTGAGTACAGATACAAGAAGACTGTCGAGAGCTCAGTGATCTGAGCAGAAAGCAAAAATAAAACTCCCCAAATCAGAGAAACATAATTCTTAACACGGTACTCTCCAACTTCTATATGGAAATTTCTCTGTTCACCTCAGGAACACTTCTACAAACAAGTAAATCTGTATAAATGTAGGATCTTATTCCATGCTGTGTATAATCTAAGTTAAATTGCCTAGTTTGATCATAATTGCTGTGCCAACAAGTACCAGAGGGAGCTGGACTGGACATCATGGATAGCTCTTTGAGGCATTTAGTGCTTATTTGGCAAGGCTTACTTCTGCTCTAATGGGTGCACTGGGGACCCATTCCAGCATGGAGACAAAATCAATTTGCTTTCACAGAATTTTCAGCACTTTCCTAGGGTTAGAGCTGTGTTTTTTCATTATGTTTCTGATATTGAAGGAATTTACAATGCATTCCAACAATGTCAACAGACACATTAGTTATTAATTCAATGGACTGATATAATTTGGAATCTCACTGTATCTGTGAATACGTAAGTGGGATTTTAAGACATAAAATGTGATTGCTCCCATCAAAAACTAAATTGCAACCTTGAAGGAAAGATTATGAAGCATCATCCAAAAAGCTATAGGTGTATTTATATAGTACTGACTATTGGACAGATTTTTGACATATGGTCTGATCTGTCATTCTTCTGATCTTGTTCATTGATTTGGCAAAATGTGCAAACCTGTCTTCAAGAGATTAAGGTGAGAAGGGAGGAAATCCGTGACAAAACCAGAGAAGTTACTAAGAACATAAAGAGGAACAGTTTCCCTTAGCAAAAAAAAAAAAAAAAAAGAATCTGGTCCAAAGATAAATGTTTTAGATCTTCTGAAAAATTCAGAGGACCTTCAACTCTAATTACCTTCAGCAGGACTTAAGCACTTGTAACACTCGGGAGAAATACACTGTCCTTGAAGGGCTGCATATTTGCATTTTCAATCCTATTAACCTTGCTGGTATCTGTTGGTTGCACACCATATTTTATATACTGCATATGTCTAGCTGACCTGCTGTCAACATCTGTTCTTCCAATGGTACAAGTGTGCCTAACTACAAAATATCAAACTAGGAGTGTCTTATTGCCACATTTTGGTTTTGTCTTGTTTCTTAAAAGTATGTATTCTTGGAGTTCAGGTATTGCAAAAAGAAAAAAGATGGTTTCCTTTCAGTAGCTAATAGCAGCTGATGTCTGGGAGATTCGGGACAGAGAAGCAGCTTTTTCCACCGTGTCTTCTGTGTTTGCTGCCTAGAGAAGTGTGGCACTCCCTGCACTAGAAATCTTGATGCAACCGAGCTAAGTCTGGAAATGAGGCCATACTAGTACATTGTGGAGGGAAAAGGCTGCAGTTCTACATTTGTCAAGTCCTTCTGTTTCTCTCCTAAGTAAACAAATAAGAAGCAAGGTCATAACAGAGGGCAGGGGAGACAAATACCAATGTAAACATCATCACACACTGTTTTTCAATCAGATTCAAAATTAAAATTTCACATTGTCAGGTAGTCTAAGAGGGTCTGTAAATACAAGAACAGATTTAAAGAGCTTCAGGCTTCCCAGCTTGAAGGTTGTTCAGAAAAATCAAAGATGGCACCAAGCTAGTGATTAGCAGAAATATTAAATGCATGAAAGGATTTTGTATTTGTATTCTGAACAGCACTGCACTACCAATCAGTTGTTTTGTTATAATGTGCTCCAATTATCCTGAGCTACTGATGCAAATACATTTTGATCAGTTGAATCAATAAGAGAATTTCATTATTGCAGCTTCTTGTTCAATTCTGGAGAGCTGGGGAAAAATGAGCTCTTGATTATCCCCTCTGTAAATGTTGACAATCTTTACTCATATTGACTAATGTGCTTCTGGAAGACAGTGAGATTTGGCAGAGATGGTGATGGTCCAGAATAGAATAGGCTAGACTAGACTAGACTAGACTAGAATAGTTCAGTGTAGGTAACTGATATCTGAACATTACAGTGTTGGCTGATTTCAGAGAGTACTCTGCCACCTTTCTTTAGTCATAAGCTGTGTCTGCAACGCCTTGGAATGGCTCTGTGCAGAAGCACTGGTGCTGAGCTATGGGAACCCATCTTTCTCCCATTTCAAGGCAGTTTCCCTCAGACTACATTCGGTCTGGCCCCAATGATGAACACCCATCAGAGGCATTGGTGAATTGATGAGAAATATCTCCTGGCTCTGTTTCAGCCAGAAGAAAGCTTGTTTGTACACTTGAAAGCCTTTCTATAAGGTGACCCAAACACAGTGAAGGGGAACTACTGACTCAGGTTTAAATAGTAGTCCTGAGTTGATTTGATCTGAAATGCCACTGCCAGTGAAACAGCACCACAATTCTCTTGCAGTTGAAATTAAGTATTGTTATGATTTTGAGGGGCTTCTTCCAAAGACAGCTGCATTTAATACCCTAAATATTTTTCCTCACTCTTTTTCCCACTGTAATTGCTTGTGGCATCAGGCATCCTGATTTTTTTTCTATATTCATCTAACAGCACAAATCCTGCATCCTAATCAGTGAGCTCAGCTACGGTCAAAAGCTGAAGAAAGGAAGACATGACAGCTAGTTATAGGACTTCATAACCACTGTTATTTTAATGTTTCAGAGAGCACAATAGAACTGGTCAACATTTTTTTACTTACAAATACTTTTTGCAAAAAATGAAAAGACACCAAGAGATGAATCAGTGCTGTTGACAATCAGCTGGCTGTCTGCAACCATGACTGATGGTAAAAAGGATGAACTTTAAAAGAATACAGCTGCTTGAAATAAAAGCTAAAAAAGTAAAACATTTTTCTTTGGGCACAATGACAGTAACCATACAACTCTAGTTTAAAGCTTGTATTTCAAAGCAGGGTGGCAGGAAAAGCACAAAGAGGAAAGCAGGGAGCTAGAGATGATGACAGTGTTACAGATCAGACTCAAAAGAACCTGGCTGTTACACCATTCTCTTATCACCACAGCCATGAAAGCTTGCAGGAGATGATCAACAGCTTCTGCCTCAGAGATACTATCTGCAGGGGAAAAAACACCCACTATTTCCCCTAAATATTATGCTATTACATTTTTTTAGAAGCCAACATGTATTTTTCCTATATTTAAATTTTTGTTTCTCTCCTCCACCTTTAAATTTCATATTAAAACCATAATTCATATTTTCCAGCAAGTTTTATCCAGTCTCAGGTATGTTTGGATAATTTGCAAGTAATTCTGGCATGATTAACCCAGTGAGTGCAGAGATCGTTATCCAAAAAGAATCAGCATATTAGATTTCTGATTTTTTAAAGGAATTGATTTTCAGAAGCTTATCCACTCAGGAAGAAAAATCAAATAAAATACGGAAGATTTTACTTTCCAGTTCTGGCTTAGTCTTTCAAATTCCTTGAACTCCATAGGATCTGAGTTAAATCTGTGTGTGAAATCTGGCTTTTACATCTTGCTGTTTGTTTTTAACAAAACACATACAATCATGTTTATTTTCTATTCGCTTTTTATTAACCCCACTGCAGGACTGAGCACGTGCAGAAGTGCAAAGAATCCTTTAAAACATGTACCTGGAGAGTCTTTCTTTGCTGCAGGAAGATATCACAGTAAGGGAAAGGAGCAGGAAGACCACTGACAAGTCAATGTAGCTCACTGTACGCTGAGAGCACAGCACACAGCTCATCACAAGACAGAAACTACTGTGATTTCTAACAACTCTGCACTGAAGTGACATTTCTAGCTCCACTTGCTACAAACATGACTCTGGTCACCCTTCACCATTTTGACTCCCTTTAGTACACACTGAAGATGGCTCCAATCAGAATTGGCTCCAATCCTAAGTCTGCTCTCAGCCATGAGAGTCAGTCAGCCAGAAAAATATTTGGAAGTAGTAGGCTGGAAGTGTAGGGCCTTACTTATGTCCCTAATTGGAAGACAGAGTGCCTAGTCCATTCTTGAGTTATTGTAAGATGGTTGTTGGCTCCCCTGGAGGGTGTCCCCAGCCTCCCCATATGGCACTATGGGCTTTTCCTGAGTCCCACAGGGAGAAGGAGGGAGGTGGGAAGGTGGGGAATGATGGATGAGTCCTTGTGAGCGAGTCACTTACTGACCTCCCCACCTCCAAGAAGTGTGATGTCCTAGACATGAAAAATGCTGATTGAATTTGACAGCATAGAGCTGCTGTAATGATATCTTCAGAGGTGGGATGGAGCAGGGTGTGGAGCCAGTGCCTGCAATTTGGTGAATTGAGTGGGTTGAAGGAGGCGGGTTCTGCACAACTGCCCATTGTTGCATGGCTGGCTCCAGCCCGTTTGCCTGGGTGTGCAGAAGGCCACCTCACTCGTCAGTCTTTTGGGATAGCATCAGCCTGGGTGAGCACCTTCATGCCCTGACATGTGGGCTGAAGCAGCAAAAGCAGAAGGACACCATTGCCATGCCAGTCCTCAGGCTTTAGCAGGGGCTGGGGCAGTCCTTGAGCCTAGAAAGGGTTCTAGACACAAGGACCGCTCCATGACACTGTGGGTTCAAAATCTGCAATGCATTACTTGTGAAATGACACAAACCAGGTTCCTCTGGCATGAGGCTTACCCTCACAGAGGTGGCCTCATGGGTGCAGGTGCTGCCTAGCACAGCCTGTGAAAGCTAATGGCCAAAAGGGTAGCCCCTGGGACAGGCTGCACATCCTTCCAAAGCTGTCCCTTATAGTCCATCAGAGGGCAAGGGCTCTGAATTATTCCCTGCATGTTGCAAAGTACGTAGTGCAAAAGAAATGCTGGTGAAATATGAATGGGACTGTTGTCGATGAGAGGCCACACAATGTGAGCAGAGCCCTGAGCCAAGGATCGTAAGTTGAACATTCCCATGAGAAGTGCTCAGCAGAGTGTTTCTGAGGAAACCAGTGTCTCCCACTGAGACAGTGCCTCTGAGGTATTTCTGAGTTTATTCAGCAAGCGTATATCTGCATATGTATTCACCAGAAATGCTGCAAGCACAACAGAACCTCAGTTGCCCATATATTTTATCATATTATTTAAAAGCAGGAATGCATGCAAATGCTCTCTAAAACATTTGGATAGGAATAACTGCTAAAGACAAATTCTAGAGAGAAAAGGAATTCCCTGGAAGAGGTTGATGATGACTATATAATTAGGGAGGATTTTAACCCTAGCTAGATTCTCACAGGTACAATTTGCTTCCAAAGAGATGGACAGATCTGCTGTCCCACGTGCTGTGAAGTCCAATCTCACTCTCCTTCTGCAATAGGAGCCACTTAATCCCACCCTCTGTCTCCTAGACATTAAATCCTGAAAAGTACCAGTGAATTTATTGGCAAGAGCCCCACCTGAGGCCTTGCTCCCCAAGCACAGCTGCTGCTCCAGCCCCCCCACTCCCATCCTGGGCTTTCACTGCAAGTCTGGCTATGTAGTGCTGGACAGCCTGTGAGAAATACATTACAGGCTGACCATACATAGTCTGTTGGCTCAAAACATCTGTAAACAGCTTTCCTAGAAGCCTGGCAGAGATATCAGAGGAATGTAAAGGAGGTATAAGACTTTTTACCTTGTTAATATTACTTCATGACATTCTTGTGAGATACAATAACCTTATCAGACTTTGCAGCCTCCTCCTCCATCCCGTCCTAGGGTGGTGACCAAAGGGAAATAGGATCCAGGCTGATTCAAAGAGCCCAGGTAGAAGGGCAGTTGTGAAATGGCTGGTGATGGCTGATGGACAGTGTGTATTGACTATCCCTTTATAATTGAAAAGCTGGAGGCTTTTTTTTTTTTTCCCATATTTGCAAATGTGCAGTTTAGAAAATACCTGTAACTCAGGGTGATAGGGATGGGAAAAGCTGACTATAAAGTATATGGTTATTCCTAGATGGATATTTCTCCACTGCTGATGCAGGTGGGAAATTGGAGCTGCTGTGACTCATCAATTTTCCTGTTCATGGTGTCAAGTATGAGTGTCACTCTATATTCAGAGATGTCCTTAGCAAAGATGATAAAAAAACATGAAGCACAAAAACAAGTCAAGCAAGAGAAAAGTCCCAAACCATTTAAATGCAGGGGAGAAGCTGCTAACAAATATAAAAATTAACACTCAACTTTCTGGAAGTAATCACCACAGAGTTGATTTAGTGATAGCACTGACTTAGTGACGCCACTGGAAACTGGGAATTCAAGTTGAGCTTTTCAAGAGACCACAGTCCATTAGAAGTAGAAATGTTATTAAAATGTAATGGCATTTTGGAAAATAATCTGTGTAGGCTCCTTTAAAGTCCCAGCCATCATACACAAGTTAGATTCATTTCAAGGGCAAGAATTGTAGCAAGTATAGCCAGAAAAAAGTCCATTAGAAATGAATAGCTTTAAGCCAAGGCAGTTGTCTACAGAGGTATGTAGGTACCACCAGATTGGCACTGGTTGCTTGAGTGTTACTCCAGTCTGTGCACCAATTTCAAAGGCGTATCATTTACTCGTTACTTAAAATTCTTTATTAAAGTGATACAAAAATGAAGAAGCAAAATCTGTGTGCCTGGGCAGCAGATATACCAAGGAAGAACATCTGGGTTTTTTTCTGCATTTGTGATGTATCTAGCACAAAGGAACTGTACTAGCCCAAGATTAAGAATTTGAGAGTTGTCACGATGCATAAAATATAGATGAAGATTTTAGAAGCCTATTTGTACATTCAGTTTTGCCCAGAGTCCTGTTTCCAAAACTTTTACCTAGCGTTTTTCTCAAAAATTCTGCAGGGCACAAAAGGCCATCAGCCTTTAGGAGATGCTGCAGGTAGTAATTATCAACTACTCCAATAAAAATCACTAGTGAGACATGATTTCTTCCTGATCATACCAGCAGTCCAAGGGCTTCAACCTTCTAAAAACTGTTATGAGCAGAGGAAGAGAAGGAAAGTAGTGTGAGATTTAAGAGAAAAAGAAAATGTTACTCATGACAGATACCTTATACACTCTGCAAGTACGCTGTGTTTATGTCTCTCTTTTGCCCTGCTGACACATCTGACATCTGAAAATACACCTGTGCAAACAGTTCAACAACAGAGCAGCAGCAAGAGCCTCGGGAAGTCTGCAGTGATGAGTTTCTTGCTTTCTTGGACTCAGCAATGTGACAATGGATGACTACACTAGGGTAAACTCTATGTAACCCTGTAATGCCTACCACAGCCTGGGGTGCCAGACACATTCCCAGCCCCCTAGGCACCCCTCCATACTGGAGGCTGCTTTTGATTTGTGCAGCCACATCCATATCTTTACACAATTCATCCTTCTCATTCCTCTGGTATGACCTGTTTATACCCAGCACCAAATGGCAGGGTTATGCTTGGGGAATTCAGGTGGAAATACAAAAGTCATTCAAGTCAGAAGGTCATTAAGCACTGACTAACAATGCAGTGCCATATGTCCTAGAGTATGTAGATCTATTACTGAAGCTGCAGGAAGTCTGTTAGCTAAGCTAGAGAAGGCATCAGTAAAAATTCTCTCTTGTAATATGTTTAGATAGTTTCTTTAAAACACTGTTCATGAAGATTACAAATACAATCTCTTTTTCTCCCTGTTCCATATAGCCATTTTTTATAAAGGAAAAAACTGTAGGTTTGCAAAACCTCAAGTGCCTCTGCAGCCCAAGGGTGACATAGTTAGCTGACTGTATTGGATAATTCAATTTCATTAACAGCTTTTTCACACACAGTGAAAACTAGGAGAGTGCACACTTCTGCATGCCCATCACTCCACTGTGTATTGTGTTTTGTGAATTGCCATCTCTCAAGCCTGTCAAGGTCTCTCTGGATGGCATCCCCTCCCTTCAGCGTGTCAGTCAGACCACACAACTTGGTGTCACTGGCAAACTTGCTGAGGGTGCACTCTATGCCACTGACAAAGCTGTTAAACAGCACCAGTGACACCACCAGCCCCTGAGGAATGACATTCGCACTGCTCAATGCTTGGACATTGAGTTGTTGACTGCAGTTATTTCAGTGTCCAGTTAATTCCTGTCCACCAACTGGTCTATCTATCAAATCCACATCTCTGCAGATTGGAGACAAGTATATTGTGCAAGACATTGTCAAATACCTAGCACTAGATTATGTCCATTGCTCTTCCCTCATCCACCAATGCTGAAATCCCATTGCAGAAGGTCACCGAATTTGTCAGGCACACTGCTCTTGATGAAACCATGTTAACTGTCACCAGTTAACATGGTTAATCTTTGTTAATCTTTTAATCAGAAATCTTTGTTAATCAGTTAATCTTTGCTCCAGTTAAACAATTTTCCATGTGCCTCAGTACCTATCATATAGGCAACTATTGTATAGCTATACCTCTTCCTTTCTGCTGCCTTTCTCCCTCTCTCATTGCTCTACGTGTTCTGGTTATAATCAAGACAAAATAGAAAGATTACAGGAACATAAATGCATTAGGACATGCAGTCAGCTGGAATTGGTTTTCCATGCTCTTTTATGAATAGCAGCTGAGCAGTCAACAGAAAGTGAATGTAAGCCCTTGCTACAGTTCACTGCTCTCTGCATGAGTTGTGTGAAACTTACACTCTCAGTGCAGTTATGTGACTGAGGCTTTTTACACCTCCTGTCCCTTTTTCAAGTGATGGACTGGCAAGGAAAGGCAGTGACATATATTAGGGTGGCCATGAAATGGGAACGTGTGATGTATTGCTGTGCTGCAGAGCAGCTAATGTTACGCCACTCCTTGTACTACACAGCAGCTTTGCAATGACTTCCCTAGATCGCAGAAGAGTGCAAGATGGCTCTCCTCTTCCAGTTATATAATTAGATCCATTGCTCATCTGTCACACCAGCAACAGACACTCGTCCATCTGTGACAATACTCTGCCTGCCTCTCCACCAGGAGCACTGACACGTCTGCATGTTGCCATGTGCCCAAGAAGCAGGAGCTCAGACCTCTGGCTTAGGGCTACATCACTTTGGCTTCTACCAACTCATCATCAGAGATGCTGTCCCTGATTCTGACAGCAACAAGAGGCAGAAACAGCAAGTATAAAGCTGGATGGAGGCCTCTTCTTCTTTGGATATCTTGTTCTTCTTCCTCCATCTTTTGTGCCTTGCCATCTTTTTTAGCGTGCTTTTCTTACACTGGATGCTCCCTGGGGGCATGAATCTGTCATTATTATTTAGCTTTCCTTGTGCCATCTAGAGCTATAATAAATCCTGACGAAGGTCACTGCAATCAGCACATTGCAGTACAAGCATCAAGAGAAATGGAGTCTGCCCCAATAGGGAGGAAACATCCTCAGCCTCAGAGACAAGAATCCATGTTCTTGTCACATGCCAAAAGCTTTATTTATTTCTAGTAGCAGTCCTGTCAACTCCTGAGTCCAATGAATTGCATTATCAGAAGTTATGTTTAATTTTACTCTTTCATAACAATCCTCTGCCACGACACAGGGCACTGCATCATGTAGCAGGTATGTTTTTATCTGAACTTACAGCTAAATTCAAAAAATGAAAGCAAGGTATTTTATCAGATTTTGTAAATATTCCTGCCCAGGCGGGATGAAAAGCAGAACTGTAGCCAGTGTTCAAAGGCAGATAATCCTAAGAAACAAAAATTAGATCCCCATACATCAGTTAAAATGCTTAATTTCTGTCACAGATTGTTTATCTATGGGTTTTATTTATGCTTTAGAGCTATATCAGAAACCTTTGTGACATTAGTGAAGACATCCGCTGAAGACAGCAGATAGTGGACACAAACCTGCTTCCTGAAGCTGGCTGGTTAAAAACACACCTGAGGGTGGTGGGGAGGCTGAGAACAGCAGTTTCCCTTACCTGCACACAGAGCTGCAGAAAGAGCAGTGCCTCGCTTGGCTTGGTGTCAGCTGGAGCTGGCTGAGGTGAGCACCAGGGAGTAGTTCCCACAAAGTCCCATTGTGAAAGGGTCTTAAGATCTTGTAGGTGCTTCCAGACTTTCCAGCAGCAGATGCTGCAGCTGTGAGTGGCACTCACAGCTGGGGAGGGGGAGCTGGGGACATATGACACCTCCATCCTCATATCCTCCAGCACCACCACTTCCCTTAGATGACCTGAACTATCCTCAGTGCTCACTACAGAAACAGCAGCCTCTGCTACTCTTGGTATTATTTCAGTCATCTCTATTCACACAAAATGAGCATCAAGAATTTTTCAGCTGCACTCTCTGGCAGGTCTCTAGAATCATTTGAGCAAGGTGTTTCCAGCAAAAGCAAGGAGGGAGATCCCAGGTTACCAGGCCTTTTTGCAGGCAGATGGAAGATGGATGTACTGCTGAACTCCTGTGGGTTGCATTGAGCCACATCAGCTGGAAAAGCTGAGCCACATCTTATTTAGATTACATTCTCCTATCTGATATATGTCATAGAAATCACATCTTCAGCTGATGCCTTGCCACCAGAGACAAAACAAATAGCATCAAATGATATCAAGTGTCTTCAAAAAGGGTGGTTCTTAAGGAAGACACTGACTATTTTTTGCCCTATGTGATATGACCAAGGACCTCATTTTCTCATGGTATGATCTTCACATGCTGGAGTTGTAATTGAAAAGTTTGTTAATGTTCTCAGCCCCCCGCCTTGTCTCTTCTCTTCGAGAGGTTAGCGCTGCTCTCTTGAGGGGAGAAGAACCAATGGAGAAAGAGTAAGAGACAGTCAGGGGTCTTGTTAAAACTGTCCATGCTTATCAGGCTTCAGCTGGATTTCCACAGTGCTCTCCTGGCACCATCTCTCCTGCCTAGATCTCAGTTATCTTAAGAGGTTTCTCTTCTTGTGTTCTATGTTGCATAGGATTTCAGGAGGCCATTCGCCATTTGCTTGGCTTAATGACTGCCAGGTAGGGAACCTCATCCATAAAAAGACCAGCTTTGAAATGAGATGCACCTTCAAAGTTAGATCAGAGCACATATAGCCAAGTTGTGAGTATCTTCAAGAGTGAGGACCATAATTTGACCAGCCTGCTTGAGAATTTTTGCTATTAATATGCAGTGTTATTGGTGTTACACTATCATAAATCAATACATATATTGGGCTTTTTGTTACGACTCTCCTTTCATATCTACAGGTTCAATGTAGGGACGAAATATTGTCTTTACACAGGATTCTCATTTGTTTCACCTCTCTTCTAACTCTTTTGTATTTATTTGGGACTACTTTTGCTGATTAGTTAAATTGCCATCACTGGTGGCCATATCTAGTAAGAGTAGGATGGTGTTACCCAGTCCTGGGGAGAGGATAGTTTGCTAATAAAATCACAGAATAACTCAGGCTGGGAAGGCCTTCAAATATCTCTGGTCCATCTCCTGCTCACAGGAGGTCAGCTCTGAGTTCAGACCAGGCTGTTGAGTGGTTCATACAGTTCAGTCCTGAAAGCCTCAAAAGCCAGAGACTGCAACACCTCTCTGTCCTCTGACCAGTTGTCCTCATGGACAAAGGGTGTCTCCTCATGCCCAAACTGAAACTTGCATCTCGCCTTTTATGCCTTTTGTGTCTTTCTTCCTGCCCAGTCCCACTTTGAAGGCATCCTCAAAGTGACTTTCCTACATGCACTTTGGGCTGCTGCTAGGCCACCTAAAGTCATCTTTGCTCCAGTTAAACAAGTCCACCTCTCTTGTGGGAGTTCTCCAACATTTCCTCACAGGACTCATGCTCCAGCCCCAGCATCTACCCTGAGCTCACTCCAGTTTATCAGTGTCCTTTTTCTAGTGGGAGAGAACAAAACTGCAATGTCTAGATATTGTGTAATGAGTGCCAAGTAGGGAACTGAAAACTCCCCCTGATCTCTATCTCTGTTCCTGTTCATTCAGCCATGGACTATTATTGATGTCAGGATTTACTGCTGGACCATGTTCCGTTTGCTGCCCACCCAAACCATCCATGTTGTTACACAGGTTCCCACCATCACAGAGGTAGGATTTAACATTTTCCTTGTAAAACTTCGTGAGTTCTCTGTCAGACTGTTCCTCCAGCCAGACAAGGTCTCTGCACCTGAATGGCAGCTCTGCTGGTGAGCATATCAACTGTCTCCCCAGTTTGATGTCATCTGCAAAACTAAAGAGCAAGCCTTTTGTCACCTCCTGCAGAGTATTGGCAAAGGTATTGGAGTAGAACAGTCCCAAGACGGACCTGTGTAGCTCTCCAGAGCTGAGCCTGAGACAAGGGTCCTGCTGTGTTGCTTCAGTTGTTATTGGGGACCACGTGTAGTGGTGTATCTCCGTCACTACTAAGAACATATATTCTGTCCTGAGTTTCAGCCTCTTCCTGTGCACCTTTCTGCAACAATTGCTTTGTCTTTGAGTTGTTTCCCTCCGGTGTGCACTGGGCCCCCAGCTGCCTAAGACTAAACCTTGTCAAACATGTTGTTGGGACTCCCTCATGGGCTGCCAGCTGGAGACAAGACCTTAGAATGAAGAATAGCTGGAGTTTTCTGATAAAAATGTTTGTCTGGCCACCCTTATGCGACAGCAACATCCAGGACTCACTCACTCAGTCACTCATTCACTCACTCATTCACTCACACACACACAGTTCCCCTGAGTCCTCAAGGAGTCTATAAGACTGGGAGGGTCAGCTGTGGAAATTCTTGCCACTGCTGGCTGATTGTGTTTGCTGTGCTGTGGGGAGCACAGAGACACTGCTGTTAGCTGTTCTGCGCATCTGATTCCAGTGTTTGTAGCATGTAGCTGTCATTAAGAGAAGCTCAGTACTTTTTTTTAAAGGAGGGTCTATTTGCAACAAAATGGCAACCTTTGAACTTTTGCTGTGATGTAGGAGAGGACTCAACAGATCATTGAAAAAGTTGGGGACATCCCCACCATGCCCTAGGGGGTTGCAACAAGCCACTGCTCAGTACCAGGATTTCAACAAACTTTGCCAAAAGCACACACCTGTGAGGTTTTGGCAAAGTTGTTCTTTTGTCTCTTGACAAGAGTAATTATTCTGAGTACCCCTGTTTTCCATGGCCCGTGTTTTCCCCCTGCTGCCTGGCAGACATTCCCTGGACACAGGCCAGGAGGGCAGAGGCCTCATCACTTCTCCCAGTCGTCTTCTCTGTGAATGAGGCAACTTCATCCATCTGGTGTCCTGTGCTTCACAACACTTAAGGGCGTTGTTTTTTGAAGAGAGGGTCACAAGTAGTCAGGAAAGTTTAGGAAGGCGGTGGCACTGAGACAGGATTTGGGGGAAGAGGTGTGGGCATGACTGGTTTATGGAGGGAAAGGCTGGGGACATGATTCTACCCTGCTTTTCACAACCAGGCACAGGCGGGTGTGGTCCCCTGATAACAACAACCACTCCTCTGCACTGCTCATCCCTGTCACCACCCCAAAACAGGAGCAATGGGCAAAGTGGAAAGCTATGTCCTTCGCCTGTGGCTGGACATATAAAATTTGACTTGGAGTATACTTTTTAAATACCTCTTTCAATGTTTGCAATGAAAGTGATGTGAATAGGACTAATCTCTAATGAGAATTCTGAGCTGTCAGTACAGGAAAATACATAATCTCCAGTCAAATATGGAAAATAAAGTCAACATTTTATCTGCAGCCTCGACAATTTTAGCTGAGGGAAGATAACATGCTATAATTTTGAATCATTGATTGAAAACTTGTTCACCACAAAGTATTATCTTTGTGTGCTCAATTTTACCACATTCACATTCATGCTGACACAGTTCCCATGAAATGTTAATCTTGTCTAATCACTAGCACAGAGCAGTTAGGAAGCCTGTGGGGTTTTTTGAGGGTATATATTCAGTACACCAATATAGCTGCATCCGTGGAAAGCCCCAGTAAATGTATTTCTTGATTGGTGTAATTCAGCAGGCTCATTAGAGGTCATAATCAACTACCCAGTGCACAGACAAAAAAATCTTTGAGGCTGCTGCTAGAGATAAAACATTTGGGAAAAGTAGGACTACAGCGGAGAAAAGTGATTCAGTGTGTAATTGAATTCTTACCAGAAAAATTGTTCTATAGCTCATATAATAGCTTACTTGACATAGTCCTGTAGGCAGACAGTGAAATGTATGTGCCAAAATCAATGAGACCTTATGAAAACTTAATCAAAACTTAATCAAAACATAAAGTATTTATGGTAAATAATTACACCCTAGAAAAAGCTACATTTCAAAACATTTTGATTGTTACTTATTTACATTGAGTGAATATTGCACAGAGCAGAAACTTTGTTGTCATAAATTAATCTAAGCACAGTCCAGGGATGAGTTTGGGGTAAACCTTTTGCTTGTTAGGATTTTTGGTCCTGAACTTCCAGAAGAAGCACTTCATCACTTTAACAAATCCCTTTCAGTCTAATTTGTTTGCAGGGACTAGACCTTAGCTCTCTCCCTGTACAAGCAAGTGTCAAATCCTCAACTAAAACATTAGATATTGTATTAGCAAATCCTTCATTCCTTTACAAAGCACAGAATAAGTTTATCTGAAGGACTGGAGGGTGGCCTCCTGCTGACTAGCCAGTAACATAGAGACTCGGGTGCTCTCCATGCCAAAAATGGGGAAAGTTGCAGAGTATTTCATGTAAAATCTTTTTTTATGCATCAGTGGCTTTTTATTCTTCTTCAGGCACAAGTATGAAGATCTGAATGTATCCAGGTGTGTTTTCTGCATAAATAAAGAAGACCTTGCAAGGGAATCAAGTTTCTAGATGGTAGTGTCCATACAAGTTTTTAGGCTTTTTTGAAATCGAGAAGAGTTATCTCTACATGAACAAGAAAGTCATTGCAATGCTTGTACCTATCCATTTCTGTGCTGGCTGTGAACTGATATGGCTGAATTTATATTTACCTGGGAGACTTAACATGGATGCAGGAGGCATTTGTGTCTTGTGTGTCTGAGTACAGCCTGCAGTATTTGCTTTGGCCAAAAGAGAATTGGTTTTTGGCACCCAGATGGGGGTTGAAGGTTCTGGAAAGTAATTCTAGAAAGCATTTGGGGAAGTCAGAATGCATAAACTGCTCAGCATTTTGTGACAGAAAGGGTTGAAAACAATCTTGACAGTGTAAAGAGAGAAGTAATGATTAAGGGTGGAAAGACGGCTTTTACCTTTATGTACAAAATTGGCTAGAATAGGTCTAGCATAATGTTATGTTCTGGCATACTTATATAAAAATAACAATGAAATGCTGCTGAGAGTGCAAAAATTCCCTAAAAAATTGTGGAGACTTGAGGAAATACAATTCCATGAGAGCTGTAAACAGCATCATCACTTTAGCTCAGGAAAGAAAAGTTTAAGGTGACCTCAAAAGGAATATTTACTGGGGATAAAAATGTTCTTTAATGCACTTTATAATTATGGACAATGGCATAACAACAAATTCAAAGGAAAGCTGGACAAATTTACATGAGAAATTAGGTGCAAATATATTTTAGGGAGGTTATAAACTACTGAAGCAAAATACAGAAAAAAATTGTTTGTTCTGCATCTCCCCATGTATCCAAATGCCTTTCTGAAGTTTCCCTAAGTCAAACAGAAATGATGAGACTCAGCACAGAGATAACTCAGTGAAATTAAGTGGTTGGTGTTCTATTTATTTCTAATACTGAGAATCTGGATTTTATCTTTTCGTTAAATACAGATGATGTAGTCTTGCCTTTTAAGTGAAAAGTTTATCAGTATTCTTGCAAAGCATTCACTAGGTCTGTAAACATAATCAATCAATTGGGTACTGATATGGCAGGTAGGAGTTTGATTAGAAATGCAAAATACCCAGACATCAGCGTGATTAATGAAGCAGCTGAGACAGGAGTGATTCCACATTAGTGGGGCAGGTGTTTGGTCTAAGAGAGCAAGTGGGTTGTTGTTAGAGAGAGAGTAAAATCGGTGACATTGCTGGAGCTCCTCCCAGTGTGAACAGCTGCAGGAACATATTCCCACTGGTAAAGGTCAGGTCGATTCAGTACCTGTCATAATTTCCTGCAGATAAAACACCTACTTACAAAAAATATATAAATAAGTTCTTAATTTGATACAGTATGAATTAATTAATACTCCAACAAAGATCAATGCCTCCAATGTACAGGCAGATAAACAGTTATATTTATGTTTAGAAGAATAACTTCAGAAATGTTAGACATCTTCACCTTTCACAGGAGTCTCCCTCCTTCCCCGCTGTACAGGGACATGTAGAACAGCCCCACAGCAGCTGCTTAGCACTAAGTGTCTAATCAGGAGCACACTTCTGCTTCCAGATGCCTGAGTTGGAGGGACATCCTTTCCTTGCCCATATCAAAGCAAGTCCTGGACATGTGACCACCAGAGAACACATTTGAGTTTCCCCAAAACCTATTCTTTGTGTGACTCAAGCCACCCTAGGAGAAGCGCTGTATGCCAGCAAAGTCATCCAAATCCAAGATCTGTCCTTTCACCCAGAGACCACAAGAAACAAAAAAACAAGGGATGAGACAAGCCACCTGCTGCCACAGCTCCACATGAACAGGAAATGAAGGTCTGTGTTAACCTTAAGCAGACAACCTGTCCTTAATGAGAGCTTTTTGATCCACTGTTCCTTTGGGAGTGAACTAAATTGTATCATCAAAGGCAGCTATAATCCTGCATGCAGGGGGCTATGCTACTGCATTCAGAAGTAAATTCAGATGAGATTTCCTGGGAATTTAAATATATGAACCCTTATACATGTCTGTGAGAGCCAAACTAGACTACTTCAAATCATCTTAAATGCACTGACTGGGTTATATACAGTAGACCTTAATTGCTTTCAGACATTGTCTTACTGCTATTTATGACACATTGATATCATATTGCAACAGAGGATGCCACTCTTCTATTGCCATGTTTGCAACACAAAATATCAGGCAGGAGAATTAATATGCAGGAAGTCCAGACAACGGGCTGCCACTGGCATATAGCATATATTTGTTCTTCTGCCAGTGAAACCTTTGCACAGGGATTTGACTTCCCCTGGGCTGCTGATGAATGGTTCTGTGAATTTGCTTTGGTCCCATCCCTCCTTAGCGTTGATAAAGGTGAAAACAAGCAAAGAAAGGAAATTAAAACCTTTCTCCTCAAGGGATTTGGTTAACCATATCCATCTGGTACATTTTTATTTTCAGGGAGAATAACAAGAAAAACAGATGAACTGCACAGGAAGGTATTAGCAAATTCTTCACTCCCATTCCCACAAGAGAAAGCCCTTTTCACACATCCATCTCATATTAATATTTCACCTCCTTATCCCCCCTTCTTTTCTGAATTTTTCCAGATAAAACAACACTGCTGTTCCTTCCCTGTTCCCCAAAGTTCTTAATGTTTGATGAATAATTGTCACTTGTCTCCCTCTAACACACCTAAGAACCCTCTCCTTGCCATGAGTCGTCTCTAACAGTGATCCACCTGACCTATACTTTCAGCTCCTTCTGGGCATACCATGGGGTGGTTATTATCCCCATATCTAACAGGAACATGTCTCAGTCTCTTTTCACGATTTTGCAAAAGGTCAGGCTGCCTCCCAGCCCAAACTCCTTCAGCAACATCTCAGCATCCAAGTACTTCTCTGTGTAGTGAACCGGGAGCTCTGGTGTAGCCCTGGTTCATGCCTGACATGTTTTAGCTTCTGAAATTCCTTTCCCCGGGACCTTTCTCTGAACAAGAGACATGTTTTAGTAACAGTAAGAATGTTTACATATTTCTTCCATAGGAGAGGCTTCTCTTGATGTCCCTCTGGTCTGACCAATGTGATTGAAGAAGTTTGTCTTCTTGTCGCCAATCAAATTGGTCTGTGTAAAATACTACAAAGAAAAAAACATTCCCAGAAATTAAGCAATCACCTTTTCAGCCTTCTGAAGTCAAAGTCTTTGTGTCATTCTGGCGTAAAATTGCAACACTCTGGATTATGGGTATCTGACATACTTGCTGTTTTCCTGAGCTTTGAAGGCAAAGTCAGCTCCTTGGTTGTCTCAGTGGGCCAAAAGGTGATATTCTTCCTCAAAAAAGGTGGTGTTTGTTCTGATTAAATCACCCTTTTTAGGGACAAGAATTTACCATCAGTCCTGATGAGTTTCCTCTACAAGTACAAATTTCCTGGACCTATGTCATGGAAAATCTAGAAGGCACTGAAGGAAGAAATGTCCTTGTCTGTATTAGACCTGCACTCCCATGGTAATCATCGCGATTTTGTCAGGCTCCGCCTTATGCTCAGCTATTCCAGCTCCTGAGTCCCGTGCCAACAGCCCAGCTCTCCGCCTACATTCTGGGAGTGTGGTTTGAGTGGCTAGAGCAGCCAAATGGGCATCCAGGAATGTGTTTCATGTTCCTGCCTCCCTCTGCTGCATACCTACATTTCACTGTGTATCTGCTGTTAGGCAGGGTAAGGCAATGCCCCTCAGAATTTCCCAGTATTTGTGGAATGCTCCTGCATCCCCAAGCAGTTTAGAGACATGATGAAGAAGGAAACCTGAAGCCTCAGAGATATAATACTGGCAAAAATCTTTTTTTTTTTTTTTTTTTTTTAAATTCTTCATTTTTTTGCTTTATGTACAAAGAGATGAGAGAGACTCTGATTGCAAGTAGGTACAAAGTGTGGTTTGTGGGTTTGTTTCCAATGGTGAAGTAGTAGTTGGATGCAAAAGCTTCTGCAAACACTGCTGCAGTACTGTTGCATCAATAATTGCCCTTTTCATCTACACAAGGCCTGGAAAACCTTGTTTTCTGCTAAAGTCACCATGTGGTATGCAAATAGATTTATGTGCTTGCATTATCACGAATTTAGTCCTTGGGCCTCTTCAGTGCAAGGACACTGAAGACATGGACAGCTGATTTGCCAGTAAAGAACATGGAAAATCTGTTCAAGTGGCCAAAATCAATGCATAGGACCTCTGCAAGGAGCTTTGTCGGCACACTGCCCCTAGAGAGCCCTCTGGCACCTCCCAGACTGTCTCTGACTGTCCAGCAGTGGTCCCAGCCAAAAGGGACAGTGTTTCTCAGCCCACAGCTCTGGTCTCTTCTGCTCCGCAGACTTGAGGCCTCGTATTTCTCAAGGCTGGCAGCCCCAAAGCAGTTTACATCTCAGCCACTGTCTGCTCTGCTACCTCCCCCCTCTGCACAGGCTCCTGAGCCACAGCTGCTCTGGTGGGAAGCAACCAAGTCAAGTCAGGCTTCCCAAAGGAATTCCACAGAACAATTTGCCTTCGTCTCCCAGTGGCCATGGTGGCACTGGGGGCTTCATTGTCATTTCACACATGGTATTAATTGGAAAGAATAAGTGCAGGTTGGGATGGGTTTGAGCTTCATAAGAGGTAGCCATTGCTAGATTTTAGAAAGAAAACTGTTTTATCTCTTGTATCAAATTAACAATGTCAAGCTTATTCTTCCTACATCTGCATCATGTAGATAACCTTTAATTTCTGATGGTGGTCTGGATCTACAACAGAGTGGTCTCCATTGACTTTATTAGGAGGACTTAATGAGGAAGGTTGCTTGTGCAAGGAGCTGGGGGATCGAGCAGATGGGTGTGGATGAAGTGGCAGCAAATGACCCTCAGTAGAAAGGGACAGGAAATGAGTCGGTCGCTTTGTTGCTGGACTCAAGAAAATATGACACTTAGTGGAGCCATGTACAAAGGTAAGGATCTGGGCTGGAAAATAAGTCAGCTCCTGGAGTTAGCAAAGGGAAGAAGCACGTCTGCAAGTCAAGGTAGAAAAAGGAAGAATAAATTTCTTTCAACAAAACTGAGATTTTGAGAGGTGTGATGATGGGGCAGACAGGCAGCAGAAATACTTCAATTCTAATTAGTTTGAAAGTCAATTGAAAAAGAGTTCTGCAGCAGAATTTAAAGACTGTTAATTTTTTTTTAATAGAAAAACGAGAGAAGGTGGACAGTAATTAATGGAAATTGCAAGGAAGAGCCTAGAAAATCAAATGTTAACAGCCTCCACAATTAAACAAAATTAATAAATCATAATTATCATAATTACAATGAGTATCGGGGGAATTAATAATTGTTAGTTAATTGTCAGCAGTGCAAACCTAACTTTCTCCTAGTGCGTTTGCATGTTTTCCACCTCTTACTTGGTCTCATTAGTTTGAAGTGATGCTATCAACTTGAAACTCAAACCTTAAAAAAAATTATTAAAACGCCATTGCTCTTCCCCTTCTGGCAGTTATGAATTTTAAGTTTTCTACTATTTACAAATTTTTTTCTTGCTCGTGTACAAAAGTTGCAAAAGGAAAACAAACTACTTTGGAACAGTGACAGTCATCAAAAACTATGACACCAAAGATTAATAAACAAACTGGAAAATCTAGTCTCTTCCAGGGCTTAAAATGTAGAGACCTCAAATAAATGCTGTTCTTTGTGATGAATGTCACGTGGAACTGCAGACAAGAGTCAGAGCTTTAGCTATGTCTCTCATGTTTCTTAAGAGCTCTTGCACTTTACGGAAAAAATTATCTGGGTTTCTTACCCGTGGGGAATAGACCCTGGATAAATGCAGGGATTGCTGAAGGATATATCTTGTGTTGTGTTTAAAGTGAAAATCGAACCTTCCTAAGATTATGTTATGATTCTAGGGAGTGATGTTACTGGTGATATTTGAACTACTGTCTCCTGTTAGGGATGGGCCCATCACATACAGCTCATAAGTAATTTGACTGATGCTCTACAATATGCTGTCTTTTATTTGTATCTGTGGTCCTTTACACCTGGTCACAGTTTTCGTTATTTATGCTGTTATAATATCCTCAACATGCTTTACTACCTTGTGAAGATCAAGTGAACTTTTTTGAAGCTTTATTCAATTTTCTAAGACCACTCTAGAGTGGAGAAATAGCTGTGGGTAAGTCCATACTCCAGGCTGTCCAAGGTTAAAACCCCACATTCAGCTTGTATACTGTGTCAAATGTTTATAAAGCCAGTTGAAAGTACCGTAAGACTTGAGGCTAGAGGCTGCATCCTTTTAATAAATGAGCTACTCAGGCTTGGAAAAATGATATTGATCTGTCTAATAAAAGATATTTATTTTACCCACATAGCAGTTTTTATTAGGAAGCCGTGGGAAGTTTTCAGTGTCATCAGGACTGAAATGAACACTGACATAGCAATACCAGGATCTGTCTGTTGGTTCTGTCTGTCCCCTTGCTGGTCAGAAAGAGCACCCAACACCTCCTGATCCTCACAGCATGGCCAGGACAGTGTCTTTGGGCAGCAAACAGGCTTCTGGAAGCATCCTTTAGCAGAGTCTGTGTATGTAAAAACACGTGCTTATACTCTGCTCTTTGCAAAGGAGTACCCTGAAATTTGGTATGTGCTGAACCTATGGCTCTGTGAAAATCCTGTTTGTCATTGACTTTTATATTCCTGATACCTTCTTGTAATGCCCTCAGGCTGTTTCATCAGTCCAGACTAGCACCACAGTGCACTTGCAAAGGGACTGGAACACCTGGAAGGAATTAGGCAAAGTATTAAGTACAGAATCCAACCAAATGACTTACATCTGGCCTGCAGAAAGCATAGGGATTTCCTCTGGCTGTACCAGCTGATCACTCTAACCCCAGTGTGAAACAGCTTAGAAGGTGCTCAGCTCTGTGCTGAGCTCAGCCCTTGGACTCCCAACTGGAGTCTTATAAATAACACCCTGAATCTCAAGGGCTTTTGCATTTCTGATGCCCTCAAATTCAAAAAGGATGTTCTCCATTTCCTCTGTGACTGGGAGGGTGGCTGGCTGTCCTCTAGGTCATGACAGACTGTCACTTCCACTTAGATGCACAGAAGACTATCACTGCTGGATAGTGAGTGCTGGGATGCAGAGCTGCCAAAAGGTCTGCTCCAGGGTCCCTTAGGATTGTAAAGCAGCTGCCATAACCCACTCTGGGTTTTGATGAATTAAAACACACTTACACAAGTTTGTTTTGTAAACTGAGAGCTTCAAAAGTGTCAGAGTTTGGTTCAGCTGCAAAAGCCCCAAGGGCTGTTTATCAGAGTTGCTGTCAGAGGTGTTGTGTCAGACCCTGCTCCCAGGTGACAGCAGGTGGCTTGGGAGCCTGCCACACCCTGGCCACGAGAAACATTGACCTGAGTAGACCTGTGTCTGTTTTTCTGTCTGAGGACCTACCATCCATTCTCAACATTTTATCCTGACTACTCATTCATTCATTTCATTCACTGGTTCTGCACTTGCAGACTTCTTTGGAATTCCTGTGGAAGAAGGGTGTGGTGTAGGAAACCATAAAGCCTTTCAGAGAAAACAGGACTCCTCTTAGTTTTGAGAACATTTTCCCTGTTTTCAAAATTTTCTTAAGCTTTATACAGGTTTTTGAGTCCTGGTCACTATTAAAAAAATGAAGGGCCGAAAGACTTTAACAGCAGCATTTTTGTCTCCTCTTTCTGTCCATCCAACAATGGCAATCCACAGGAGCTAGGGTCTAAGGGAGAGCTTGTTCCTTCAAGCTTTCAAATGTTGTAAAGCCTGGGGCTTTGCAAATTGCACTAAGGATACTGAGAAGTTTTATGACCTGACATGTTCAACTTTTTAGTTTTGTCCATTGTCATCTTAAAAAATGGCTTCCTTGGTCAAAGCGTGTATTGTGTTTTGTTCACCAGCTCCCCAAAATGACTGTATTTTCTTCTATCTTCAGCTGAACACTATTCACTGCAATTTATAACTACTGGATTTAATCTCATCATGTATCAGCTTTCAAAAAAACATGGATACTTGGGAGACCTGTCTTTAACTGAAAAATATAACTTAGCAGTTTCTCCAGCTTTCCCAAGGGCATCTTGCTCCTGGAGGACTCATCATCTCTGTTCTTTGTATCATGTAACCTGGCACTGTCTAAGAAGGATTATGAAAAGCACCTGTAACCTTTCTGCACTGTCAAACCAGCATCACAGCATGCAGGCTACAGGAAATGCAGGATGGGAAGGAACTTTCAGATTTATCAGGCTCCATCCCTTGATGTCACGCCAACACATTATATAATCCTTTTCTTAAAATACCGAATTGCATCTTAAAAGTATCTTTGGGTTTTGCTCACATTGTTCCTGTTGAAAAACTGTTGCTAGGACATAATTCTTATTAGCGCAAAGAGTTCTGGTTTTTTCTGAAATCTATTCATGGCTGAATTCATTTATTCTTCTGCTACAACTGCCCTGCAGCTTCTTTCTTGGTAGACAACTACCCCCTGATGTTACATCTAAATCAAAACTGCTTCTCTTCTCAGTCTTTACTTTCCTGATTTAAACAAGCCAAATTTTCCCAGTCATCTCTTGTATGATCATTTCTACATTCCTCACTTCTCCTAGGTGTATAAGCTGGACATATGCCAGGCTAAATTTATCCTTCTGGAACATGAAAACCAATATGCATATAAGAAACAAAGTGCATATGGCTTTTACAATGCTGCATCTATTTGTCATTTGCAATTATGCTATATTGCCCCTCTGGACAATGTTCTAGCACTACAAAGTTGATCTTCTTCTACAGGAATAGCATCTGTTACCCCGACACTGTTGTGAATGTGATGAGGAGTTGAAATTAGCCACATGCCTGGGTGTACATTTATTTCCTGGCTTTTTCCAGAGTTTACTGTGGAGATACAGTGTATTAGGTCCACATGCCCAGGTTTTTTAATTCCTCTTCAGAAGTGTTTAAAAGACACACAGATGTGGCAGAAGGGGACATGGTTTAGTGGTGAACTGGGTGCTGGGGTACAGGTTGGGCTTAAGGGATCTTAAAGGTGATTTCCAATCTAAAAGACTCCGTGATTCTATTCAAAAGTCAAAGGGGATAAAACATCTTGGGATCTTACCTAACCAGCCCTCAGGGAAAAGTACATTTACCTGGAGATGAGGTGTTGAAGATAGGCAGTATGATTTCTTCTGAGGAAGGAATTAGCTCAGGACAAAGCCTGGAGACTGGTGTAAATGATGTGCTTAACTTTGGAGGAGTTGGCCAGCTGTATTCCTCTTGTGCACACGAAAAACAGAGCAGGGTGAGCAGAAAAGCTTGAATGTCGTCTGTGATCTACTTTTACATTTTTAGCAGAGTGGTATGTGGCTCCATTTTTAGCATGTAATTTTCTGGCCAACCTAAATCCATGAAAAAAAGTTTTATTTCTGATGTGGGCAGGGGGGGTTGAACATTGCTTCTGCAGGCAACTATACGATATTCTGGTTTTATGTTTGCTGTATGCTCAGAGGATATGGAAAGAGAATAGTAATATTGTACATATAACTGAGATGCCTCTCTCCAATCACTGCTGCCTGCATCAAACCAGTGCTGCTTCTACTCTCTGTTCCTGGTGGCCTTACAGATTATAATTTGCCACGTTGATTAAGAGTCCATTAAAATCAATGGACCATTAAAGCCTGCCCGGTAAATCTGGCAGCAGTCAATAGATTAACTTCAAGGTCCAGCCAAATGTATTAGAAACAGTTTCTTGCTGACCACAGCCACTCTGACTGAGACTTGTGCCTGAAAATGAAATAGTGTAATCTCTCTGGCTGTCAGCTAGCCTGCTGTTATATGTGCTCAGGCTTCCCCTGCTGTGAAGATAGCTATATTTACAGTGGTTGTTTATGCAGCAGCATATTGTATTCAGCTATTAATCACATGGTGACATACTCTTTACCATTTGGTTAACTGGAAGAGAATATCTTGTGTATAAAACTCAAAATTGGGTTCATCTTTTCTTTTCCAACTTGGATTGCCTCGTCTTGATACTATAAAATTAAGTTTTATACTTTTAAACCATTTTGTCATACCGAGGTCTCTTTGATACAAAAGGCACATGCTAAAAAATTCCTGCTGCTGCTACTCAAATACCCCAGCAGACAGTTCCACTTGTACCTCTCCTCATGGACTTAGTTCTCCTGGCATATGTAGAACTGCTCCCAGGGGTTAGGTTATGGACCTTCAGAAGCATTTTTAAGATCTCAGCCACAGATCATATTTGTTACTGTGTCATTTTAGCATTTTATTAATGACACTTCACACTTCTTCTGAATTAAGCTTCCTGTGTATAAGTAGAATTTCTTAAATCCTCACATTTGCAATTCAAGATGTCTAAAAGCTAAGTATGCAGTTCAGCTGATCTGACCAGGGCTTCCATCAGAGAAAAGAGGGATGCCTGTCTCAATGACAAACCATTCTGAGGTTTCGAGCAAAGCCTCCTGCAGGAAATGGCTATATGGCTTAGGCTAGGCAGCCAGCATTTTGAGGATGAAAGCAAGTAGAAGAAATTCCCTCCTGTCTCACAAATGAATATTATTTCAGAAAATAACGGCCTGCTGAACAAGACAAAGTAGTAACAGTAGAGAGAGCGTGGTTCATTTTTACAGGAGAAACTAACTCCTCAGTAGATTTTTTTTTTCATTTTACATGAGCCTTTCTTTGGTTCCCTCAGCACAGGAGAAAACTGATTGGATAGTCATAGCACTTTTTCAATTTTTATGCAAAACTACTTATTCATATAAAAAGAGTAAAATTATCACAAACTAATTTTTAAGCTTTTCACTGACAAGTAATACAAATAAAAGTATGAGACAGAGATAAATATGAAAAGTAGCAGCACAGTGGAGGCATATAATAGCTTATGGAGTGATTAGAAAGAGTATTGGATCTTTTCTGAAAAGCTATTTCCTAAATTAATCATACAGACTTTTAGGCAAAAACTCTTGTTGTTCTTTGGCAAAGCTGTATGTATAGCCTTATTTTATTACTCATATCTTACCTACAAAATTTTAAATATACTGTAAAATCAAATGTCTGCATCCATGTTCAGTTAGATGAGAGCAAACAGATGAAATTAATAGTAATTTTTTTCCAAGCAGTTTGCAGACTGGAACTAATAAATACTAAAAATTATTGCAAGAAATATGCTGTAGTACCAACCTCCACCTTAGATTATTTTTTCAGGATGCCAATAATTTATTAATAGCTTCAGGTAAGTTAACTACTACTGTAATTTTTATGGTGCCACAAGTATAGCACTTTTTCTCAGTTTAATCATCTTAATTTCAATCATTCCTCCTCACCCACCAGTGGGTCTCAATTGAGCAACATGTATTTTGCATCTAACAGTAGCTATTTAATAAAGTACTTACTTGCAGTTGCTGGCTGCTGTTCAAAGTCTGAATTCTGAGTTACAGGGAAGGTCTTCATCTCTCTTTGGCTACCACAGAATGTATATAGATGTTCCCTTTATGACTGATTGATGTGTAAAAGGGGTGGTATTGCAGTGTTTATAACATTGTTTACAGTCTTTATGACATCCTGACCAGTCCTGTAATGCCAATAAATGTTCTTTCATTTGGGTTTCTGAGGGTGTCTGCATGGAGTCACATGTATTTCGATATGCTCTCCAGGAATTCCAAGATAATTTGTTTCAGAATAAATTTCATGATTTTACTGGTTCTTTATTTTCTTTCTAGCTGTATATGAGGAGCTGCACTTGACATTTGCATTTTGTTTCTTCAGTGTGAAGCTGTAAATTAGTCTCAGATGCCTTGCAGTTTGGGCATGGAGACTCATGAACTTCTGTAAACCTTTTGATGTTCTCTGTCTGAGATTAAAGCACTATAATAAATCTACCCACAAAGAAGATGTTAAAAAGCTGAAGCAGACAGCTTCTTAAGAACAGCCTTATCATCTCTCTAAAAATATGGGCTTGCATCAAACAGACAAATAGATTTTTGCTGTAATTTCCCAGATTAACAGATTTTATATGGGGAACTGTACACAGTGGTATACCAAACACCCTCATCTTCTCTCACAGCACCTGATGGAGTTGGAAGATAAAATGCTTTTTCACATAAACTGGAATTCATTGCGATATCATAAAATTCTGATCAAAACTGAGCAAACTCTCCAGCACTGTTAAATCGGTATGAGACATCTCTGGATATGATGATGAATAAAGATAATTTGGGAATTTTTTATTTTTTTTTTTAACACTAGGTGTAGATTTAGAGGCCTATACAAAGGCTTCATTCTCATTTGTTCTGGAACTTTTTCAAAACAACATCTTCAGAAAAGGCCAGAGGACAGCCAGGGAAGTAGAAACCAGTCAGATTCTCCTTGATCCCTGGAAGCGTCACATAGTGAGTCCTCTCAGAGCACATTTCTGGGTGCAGGAAGGAGAAGAAAGTGACTGGTAGCAGTCAGCATGGATTTACCAAGGGTCAGTCATGCCTGGCCTGACTTACACCTGTGACTGTGTTGCAAGTCAATGGCAGAGCAGCAGATGTTATTTGCATTGAGTTTAGCAAGGCATTTAAGGTTTTTCCATTATATTCTTGTATTCAAGATAGGATGCTACAGTAGGAGTGGGAAAAAGTCAGGTGGTTTGTAGTCTGGATAGATTTGTGGGTTTAGAGGGGGATTGAGTAATAACTCATCTTTACCTGGAGTTTGGCAACAAGGGAAATACCAATGCAATCTGCACGGGGACCTGACCCAAGGATCTGTTTAGAATTTTTACCAGTGGGTGAGAAGAGGGAACAAAGACCTTTTTCACCCGGTGTTCAGTGACTTCAAACTAAGCCACCACTGCCATTCCAAGGGACCTGGAGGAATGGGCTGACTAGGATAACAAAAAATTAGGCAGTGGCAAGTGCAAAGTCCTTCCTGTGGATCAAAGGATCCTCTGCAACAGCACAGACTCAAAACTGCCCAAGGAGCAGGTCTGTGGCAAAGGTGCTGTAGGTCCTGGTGGGCAGTGAGAGGAGTGTGGGCCAGCAGCAGACCACGGGAACAACAATTGCCAGCAGTGACCTGGGCTGCATGAACAGGGACAGAGGGACAGAGCAAGGGCAGTCATTACTGCCACCTACTCGGCACTCCTTAGACCACACCTGATTGCTGCACCCAGCTGAGTGCTACCCCTGTGGAAAAAGGACACAGGTAAATGAATTAGTTCAGGTGAGGGCCCCAGGGTGTTGGGTTTGTTAAGTCTGGAGCAGCAATAGCTTTGGGGGCACCTAACAGCTGCCCTCAATGCCTAAGGAGAGCTCTTTGAGGGAATGGAGATGGGGTTTTTACAGCCATGCAGGTAGGGAGGGTAAGAAACAAAGAGAAGATAAAACAGCAGTTTCAGCTTGGCTATAAGGAGAAAAATCTTTCCTATGAGGACAGTCAGATGTGCAGATTATGCAGTCTTTGGAGATTCTCCAGACTCAGCTGGAGGATCACGAATCACAGAGCTGATCTGCTGTTAGCAGAAGACCAAAGCAGTGGCCCCTTGAGGTCACTCCTAGTCTGAGCTAACCCATGGTCCTGTGACTTCTGTAGAATGAGACCTACAGTCATGAGCTATGCCATGACATATTTAGTGAGGGATTTCCATGAGCTGTGCCATGACATGCATGGCTAAGGGATTTCCATAGGCATGGTGACATGCTGAGGGGTGATAGGTTATTGGACAGAGGCTGGATGACTCCTATCACTGCGATCATCCAGGTAGCAGAGGGAGTTATGCTGAAGTGTGAGGGTCCTGTTCTATCCCTGCACCGATGTCTGTAATCCCTCTGTTTCTTACTCTCTGTATTGTTCATTTACATATAAATTGGCTGCCCCTCACACAGACCTCATTTATGATGGTAGTAACAGAATATTTGACTACATTCTCACATCCTCTTATAAATGTGTAAATTGGCATTTGAAATCCTCCATGGTAGAGGATGAGAACATGATCACCTTGCAAACAAGTCAACAGGCTTGTTTATCTCTTCTTCCCAAAGCAGGAGCACTTGTTTTGGTAAGATTTGCAGCTTTGACTGTATCAGAGTATACATGGGAGCAGATGTACATAGTGCTATATACTTTTTATTTTACAAGTCTAGTGAATTTATCACTGGCAATCTAAAAGAATCTATAATCTGTTGTTTCAATAAACCACGCTATTTGTGAATCTGCATTTGTGAACGTTCTTGTTGAAATCAACCAGACTTTCCTAATGTTTTCATTCTTGATGTAAAATGTCACATATATGCTCCATTTTCAAGGTGGATTTTTTTGTTTTCATGTGGACTCCAACCCTCATAAAGTCAAAGTGCCCACAGCACACTCAGAGATTTAGAAGGATAAAGGCAGATTACAAGTATATATTTTTTTAACCTCACATATAGTGAGGGTGTGCTGTGCAAGATCGTTCACAGTGTGCTGCCTATCCTGACCTCTGCTCCCTCTACCTTAAGTTACTACATCTTCTTTCAGTTAGGCAGATTGGTGACCATCTATGCTCCTTTTTCTTCAACATCCTCTCTTTTCAATACATATATGTCCTGGGTTGTAGTTTAGGATGTATTCTATCACTATCTTCAGTTAACGCCCCATCAATGCCTTGTGCATGACTCATAGATAACTCCCTCCGGGAGTTATCTCTCTTTAATGGGCCATCAAAGACCTCCTGTATTACTCATCATCCCATTGTGAGATCCCATTGGGAGGAGCCAAGCATTCTCACCTGGATATAAGCTGAGATTTGGGACAGCAGAAGCAGCTTTCACCCACTGAATTTCCAGAGGACTGGAGCTACTAGACCTTTCTATGAGATCACTGCTTCAGGAAGACCACCTAACCTGAACTGCTTCCATCACCCTGATCAGGTTGTATTCTGACTCTGTCAGTGTTTTTTCTTTTTGTATTGTTGCATTTATTTTATTGTATTTCTTTTTTTTTCCTTTTCTTCTCATTAAATTGTATTTTCTGACTTAGAGCCTCTCACTTGGTTTGTTTTCAAACCACAACAATATACCACTCTTCAGCAACAGCATCTCAGATATTATTTGCTATGTGTGAATTTATCCCAGTTCTGCTGCTTTGTGTGCTCACGTTGACATTGGCATGTTTGTGCTAGAGTGATGTTAGAACAGGGCTGATCTTGCCAACATGCTGGCAATGAAGGGCAAAGTGTCTCTGTCAGTCCTGAGGGGACCAATTGGGTCACCCACATGCACAAAAAATTTTTGGACTGATTTGAAAATCTTATAAGAATGAAGGTATATAGTTATGTAAGTATTTGCCATTTATGGTCCTAGGTCAGGAAGACAAAGCAGGAATCCTCAGGACACAACTCAGGAAACTGAAGACATACAGATTCAGAAAATGTCCTTTCTCTTTGGTAACTTTTTTCTAATTCATCATTGTGTTTTAGTACTTCATGTAAAAAATATGACCATTTTGCAAATTTATTTGGTGAAGAATTCTTTTTTTATGACTTTTGACTTGTTTGCTATAATTTCTTTTCTTCTGTCATATTATTTCTCACCAGTTTTCTTTTCTGTTCATATCTAGTTCTTTCTGTCTTTCTGAAGAAGATTTGTCCCCTACTCTTTTTATCAGAGACTTTTTTTTTTCCTTTGCTCATAGTTGGAATCTCTCGAAGTTTATCAATATCATCATGTAGTCAAGTGCTTAGGAATACATACAACTATGCAACTGCAATCTTTCCTAGAGACAAATAAAGAAGAATAATTACTTCTCTGGCTTATAAATGATACCCCATAGTATAATAAGCTGAAAGACTTTGTCTTCTGCAGCAGAAATCACAGTATGTACTCATACTTAGCATGTTTAATTTTTTATCTACTATCAACTCCAAAATTAATAAGTTATTAGTAATTTTGAAGCTCCCAGAACCCTCTGGGACTTTTTCCTTAAGATATAAGCATCTGCCTCATTAATGCCTTTATAATTTATTCATCACTTTTTAATGTTCTGTTAAATTCCTCTCTACTTTCAAAGTTAGAATTAAATATGTGTATGAACCACGTTCATTTCTGACTGAGTAGAGGCCCTTCAGGAACTGATGAATTCAACATTTAGCTGATGAATGACAGGCAGTCCCTTGCAGCAAGCTCAGTTATCAGTTAGATTATGAATTTTGGAGGGGGGAAATTATCGGCTGTGTTTCTTTATTGTAATCTTTCATCACTGATGTCAAAGGGTGTTGTACATCTGGTGTCAGTGAACTGATACCAGGGATGCATGTTATCTTTTAGCTTCAGTAATGAACCTTATTCATGGTATGGCAGGAGATGCAGTAGGACCCATGTTATTTGGAATCATTAAATCTGCTCTAGCTGGTTATAGAACAGATGTTATTGTTCAACCACAACTTCTCAGGCTGGATAGAAAACAGCCACTGACTCTCCAGCTCCTCTGTTAAGACAAAGGTAAGAGGATATCATAAATAATTAAGGGCTAAAATCTACCCAAATAATGAAGTCTTAAATTGTTCTGATTTTATCAGGAAGTACTCCTGCACACAGGCTGGAAACAAGCCCTCAACTATTGTATGCTGAAGTCAGTACATCTGCCTGACAAGAATGGGGGAACAGCAGCAGAAACACTGTAGAAACTGAAAGCCTCTGACTTCAGCATATTACAGCAGCTTGGATTTCACAGGGACCAGTTAATCCTCCTTTTACCCTTGCATCTAGAGACCACATTCAGTATCACCTCCAGTGGTGAGGAGACAGTGAGAAAGATGAGGTATGGGGAGAGCCTTGACAGCATCCCCCCATGATCCATCTGCAGCTGCTGCAGGGAGAGCTGACACGACATCAGGGCTGTCAGCACATGCTGCAGAGGAACAGTGGCAGGTTGCAGTTCCTCTAAGGAACAAGTTTCCCCTCTGGGAGACAAGGGCATGCTGCCCTGCAGTGAGAGGGGACTGTAGAGATGAGAGGTCTGCCATCTCCAGGGATGTAATTTCTGAAGTGCTGAAAGAAAGCAATTGCTAACAATTTTCTGGAGAAACAGCATGTGAGTTATTGATTGATTCTTACTGTCAGGTAATCTGAGCACAAACTTTCTGTGAGGAAAGGCCAAAGTGTCAAATACACATTTCATCATTCTCAAGAACATCTACATCAAACTGATGACAGGCAGAACTAGAGTCCCCTCACTTGATGTAATATATGCTTCCAAAGTTCAATAGCATTGTCATATAATTCAAGGGTTTGCTTCAATCACTATTCATAACTTCTGTTAGCACTGGAGTTGGGAAAATAATGAAAATATTATTCATAGAATGTATTAGTCCCCAAATTCCATGAATCTCATTGAATAGATTATTTGACTATTATTATCTCTCCTCCCCCCTTATTCCTCCTCCCTTTCCCCAGAGATTTTCAGATGACTACCCATAGGGAGGAGCAGGTGCAGCTGCAGATGTTGACCCAAACTGAAGATGCTGCAGCTGTTCTGTATGACCCAGGTGCATGAATGGTGAACATCCAACCCACAATGTGCATGGTTCCTTCATTTAATTTTATGTGTGGGACCCAGAAAGATATTTCTGCACAAAGGTTCAAAACTACTCTAGATGGGCATAGACAATCACACGCTGAATATTTAAGCAAATACAGTTTCTTCAGAGGTAGATTTTGCCCAAGGGATGGAGTGGCAACAGCAGCTTCTGCTTGGTGTCTGCAGCTAAATTGTGCTCTTGTTGCTTCTCTGAAGGTGTCATGCAGGAGAGGGGCAGTGCTTTTCCAAATTGGTTGTGGCAGTACCGAAAGCTGTGTTCTCTTATAAATTTTCTCTTATCTCTATTAAGATAATTTTACAAGCTCAAGGCTTAAAATTTTGGCTATTTGCAATTATTTACATTAAAGCTGCATTCTTCATCCCCTCTAATGAAGGAAGATTTAGAAGGCTGCGCTCTGCAGCCCCTTTTGGAAGGGTCTATGGCCTTCATGTGTTTGCAGCCAGGAAGATACTTGTGACAGTGAATGTCCTGTCTGTATCTACTGAAGGGTGGGAAAGGACCTGGGAGCCACGTGCAACTTATGGGGTAGAGTATGGGGTCTGATCAAGAGGGCCCTGACCTGAAACTACGAGTACCAACCTGCTACAGGGCAGCTCTGTGGTCAGGTCCCAGCACTGCTCTTCTTCTTCTTCTAGGCAGTCTAGGTGTCAGGAGATTTGGGTAAATGCTTCTTCACAGCATCTTGTACAAGGTGACATACGGATAGTCGCACCAAGTTCTGGTCCCTCTCATGGCTCAAAATTAAGGAAAGACAGCAGGGAAAGCCCTGAGCTTATGAAATTATCTTAATAGATGAACCTTGTCAGCTCACCAGTGAACTCTTCATCCATGTCCTGTCTGCACAGGGTAGAGTTTGGTGAAATGCATCTTTCAGGCACAGCATGGGCAGAATTGCTCATCACATTCACTAATTTCAGTCAAAGAAAGGAGCCAACTTGGCAATGCCTTTAGTGATGAATGTCTGCAAAGCAGGCTGTAAGCGCAACCCCTGGAACAGCACTTATCTTTTTACCTCAGCACACCCTGGTTTACTTCATGCTCTGACTAAAATCTACCATGAAGCAAGTTTGAGCACCTCATGGGTGCCCCTTCCTTCACGACAAGGGAATTAGGCTCACCATGGTTGCAAAGTGGACTAGAGGGCTGCACATGGGTCCAACAAGAAAATTAAAAAAACCCTGAATGATCTGAATCTGATCATGGGTATGAATGCAAAACATCTCAATCACATCTTCCATCACAGAAGGAGGAGCAGAGCCCACATGAACCAATGGGCCTGCAAAGGTCAATATTTGTCTTGTAGAGCTCAGCACAAGGCACAGAGTAAAAGAAACATTTCCCCCAGCATGCCAAGGCTGCTGTAGTACAAATTAAGACTGTTGTAGGCTGTGGGTTTGAGACATACATTTCTGCATGCATGCAAGACCTGCAAGGTCCAGACTGTGGTCCTCAAGGGCATCCGCCAAAGAAGCTCCTAGGAGGGGTCTGCAGACATGTGCTGGTTCCATCCATCATTGGCAAGACATGATGGCTCTCTCCCTCTTGCAGCCTCACCTCAAGTTGTAAAACATCCTCTCAGCCTGGGATCTACCTTCATGCTGCTTGAGGATTGCCTATGGCTCAAGGAGCTCAGATTTGCTGCTCCTGCCTAGTCCTGTGAGAGAGCTGAGGCAGCACCATGGCAGCCTGTACTCCTTCTTTTCCTGTAAGAGCTACTATGTCCTCTGTCACAGGGGGAAAACTGCTTAGCTCAAAGGATTTTAAGCAAATCAGAATCAAAGCAATTTTTAGATTATTTTTAATGATGTATAATTAACTGGCAATCAGTGCACTGCACATGCAGGATCAATATCAGTAATATGACAGAGAAACCACAGCACTACATGGCTGTGAAATATTAATAACCACCTACAAAATTCAAAGTAGACTTTATATCTAATCCCCCAAAGCTCTAATCCCACAGTGTGCACAACTGTGTGCACACCACCTCCTCACAGGTCACATGAGCCACCAGCACTCTATTCCTCTCCTAGGAATGGAGATTCCTCTACCCTCACATGCCTCCTGTGAAAAGTGGGTGCTGTCCAAGCCCACACCAGTGACAATGACCTCTCTGAGCTCAGATACAGGCACTGAAATTGTGCATCTCCACTGCACTACATATTTCCACTACAGCATCCACACTGTTTCCCCACCAGAACAGGACAGGATAGACTGCTTCAGCTGGAAGGGCCCTACAATAACCACCCAGTCCAACTGCCTGACCACATCAGAGCTAACCAAAACTTAAAGCATATTATTAAGAACATTACCCAAATGCCTCTTAAACACTGACAGGTTTGGAGCACCCACTACCTCTTCAGGAAGCCTGCTCCAGTGTTTGACCACCCACTTGGTAAAGACATACTTCCTAATGTTCAGTATGAACCTCCCCTGGTGCAGCTTTGAACCATTCCCAAACACCCCACTACTGTATACCAGGGAGAAGAGCTCAGCACCTCCCTCTCCAAGTCCCCTCCTCAGGAAGCTGTGGAGAGCAATGAGGTTTTCTCTCAAAGCCCATTTCTCCAACTAGACAGGCTCCAAGTCCTGGGCCACTCCCCACAGGCTGCTCCTTGCAGCCCTTTCACCTGCTTTGCTGCTCTCCTTTAGACGTGTTCAGACGCCTTCACACCCTTATTAAATCGTGGGCATGGAGCTGCATGTGGTCCTTGAGGTGAGGCTGCAGCAGTGCTGAGCACAGGGGACAATCCCACCTTCTGCCTGGCAGGACGCGGACTCCCAGCTGGCTCACACTGAGCTGTGCCCAGCAGCACCCACGGGCCCCTCTCCAAAGGGCTCTCCAGCCATTCTTCTCCTGGTTTATTCATTTGTCTGGCACTTCTCTGTCCAAGGTGAAGGAACCAGCATTTGGACTTGTTAAATTTCATCCCAATTATCATAACCCAATGCTCCAATCTATCTAGATCCCTCTGCAGGGTGTCTTGTCCCTCAAGAGACTCAGCAGCACCTCCCAGTATGGCATCCAGATCATTAACAAATATATTGAACAGAACTCACTCTATAATTGACCCCTGAAGGAGCAATGCTGGTGACCTGTGGCCAGCCAGATGGAGCTCCATTCACTCCAACACTTTGAGCTCTGCCCTTCAGCCAGTTCTTCACTCAGCACTCCAGGAACCCACTCATCCCACAGCTGGCCAGCTTGTCCAGAAGGATGCTTGGTGGACAGTATCAAAAGCTATACTAAAATCTAGAAAAACTACATCCACTGGCTTCCTTTCATCCACCAGGCTTCTCTATCTCCTCCTCTTGTGCCATCCCTTCTCACTGGCATGGAAATGTACTCTGCCTCTCTGCCTTTTCCTCATACCCAATCTGACCAAGCTGGTTTTGTCCACAGCCATGTTGTGCCATCCTTTCCATGTCTTTAGACCCTGGTGCTGTTTCTTCTTTTCCTTTTTGGGGAGGAATTCAGCCATAACCATATAAAGGCCTCCCAGGCAGGACTGAGCTAAATATGTCACACCCCTGGAAGTCATCCAAAAATACTTTCCCTTTCCAGATCTACAGTCTTCCATATTTCACAGAAAACAAGGTAATGTTCTATCCATTTTTGCCCAGATCATCCTCTTTGAAGTTGTAGAAGAAATTGGAGATGCTCTTAAAAAAGTATTCTATCATAGTCAGAGACCAGAGACACAGGGCCAGAAAAGCACTCTCAAGACTTGGCAAGCTCAGTCAGTTCCTGTGTTTTCTCTTTTATCAGACTCTTAAAGGGAGGTCTTTTAAATCCCATTCCTTCAGTCCAGGCTGATTTTCAGAGGGTATTTTTGTAGTGTGTGTGTGCATGTTGTGTATGTTTGTGTGCATGTGTTTGCTTTCCTGTTATGACTGCTGTGAACATAGTGTTCAAGAACCAGGATTACCATTCAGTCATACACTGCTAAGCATTTGACTGCAAAGAAACACAGTCTGCATTTCTCAACAATACTTTCTAGTATGTTTTCTTAGTCTTATTCCCAACCATGTGCCTTAATTACTTTTTCATTATTTTTTCAAGCAAATTCCCAAATGCAAATTATTAAGATGAAATTGAATTAGACAGCAACAGTAAGCTGAAGATAAGAATAGTCCTCAGTTTGTCATTTATAAGAGATGAGGATTATTTTTTTAAGTCATGCCCAGTGAATGGTCAATTCTCAATTAACAGGATAAGGAAAAAATGCTGAATATTGCCATATGGCTTGATTTGTATAAATGGGTCGTGGAATGGCCTTTCTGTAGGTCTCCGCAGAAGGTGTTTGCTTCACAGCCCACTGCTCTTCCCCCCATTTCCAGTCAAGCAGAAGACAACTGAAAAAACAGTTTTTGAGCTTATCCTATTTTTGGATGGTGTTGTACAGTTTGACACATTTTGTATTTAAAGGGGATGGCTATCTCCTGTTTGCGTAAGTGAACACAGTGTGATGTACCTGGCCTCCTGCAGCAGATGTGTGACTAAGCCCCATGACCATTGTCACTTACTAGGCAGCCAGCACTGGAGATGGCTGCTGCTGCCTTTTACTATCAGCTGCACTGGGTAAGTTTTGTGAAGCATGTTCACACTGCAGCTGAGGCACCTACCTACCTTCCTCTCCCTTTTTATTTCCACCTATTTGACTATCCTTTCTAAGACCTCCAGCCCTTATCGCTGTTCTGCTCCTGGAAAACATTCATTATCTATGGATGGTTTGGAAGCAGCATAGCAGATGCTGAGCACCATAGCAGGCATGGGTGCCTCAAAGGTGGTGAAGGCACTGTGGCTCTGGAGAGTCACAAATCGTTTCGCTTGAAAAAGACCTTCAAAATTATTGAGCCCAACCATTAACCCAGCACTGCCAAGTCCACCACAAAACCAAGTCCCCAAGTGCCACATCTCTGTGTCTTTTAAATGCCTCCTGGGACGGTGACTCCACTGCTTCTTTGAACAGTTTGTTTCAAAGCCTCACAACCTCTTCCATGAAGAAATTTTCCCTAGCATCTGATCAAAATGTCCCCTGGTGCGACTTGAGGCTGTTTCCCCTTCTCCTGTCACTCATAGCCTGAGAGACTGACTCCCACCTGGCTACACTCTCCTTTCAGGCAGTTGTAGAGAGCAATAAGGTCCCCCCTGAGCCTCCTTTTCTCCAGGCTGAACACCCCCAGCTCCCTCAGCTGCTCCTCACAGCACTTGTGCTCCAGACCCTTCCCCAGCTCCGCTGCCCTTCTCTGGACACGCTCCAGCCCCTCAATGTCTTTCTTGCAGGGAGGGGCCCAGAACTGACCCCAGGATTTGAGGTGTGGCCTCAGCAGTGCCCAGTACAGGGGGACGGTCCCTGCCCTGGTCCTGCTGGCCACACCATGGCTGATCCAGGCCAGGATGCCATCGGCCTTCTTGGCCACCTGGGCACACCTGGATCATGTCCAGCTGCTGCTGACCAGCTCCCCCAGGGCCTTTTCCAACAGGCAGCTTCCCAGCCACTGCCCCCAGCCTGCAGCACTGCCTGGGTTGTTGTGACCCCAGTGCAGGACCTGGCACTTGGTGAAATGAATAAAGTGTAAGAAATTCCCATTTTTGACACAGTCTGTCATTTGTTAGGAAGGTTATGCTGTTTAAAATGTTATGCCAGTTGTACCCTGTCTGTTAAGAAAGCTATGCTGTTTTGTACCAAAATTTGTACTCTCAAAACCTTATTCCAAGTTGTATACCCCCTCTAAAACCCCGGGTTCCCTTCCCCTTCCGTCGGGCTAGGCTGTCCCCATTCCCCACCAGCTCCTCGAACTGCCGGCCCCGCCTAATAGGAAAATCCAAGGACTTCCATAATGCACCGCTCCAAAACTGAAGTGCAGTTGCCGGCAAGCGGACCCAAAAGCCGCAACCCAGCACAAAATCCAGATAAAAGAGAGACACTACAACAACGAGAAGACCCTCAGCTACCTAGGGGCTGAAATCTGCTTCTGCCGCCTCACCACGACCCAAGAGACTGGGAAAGAGTGACACCCCTAGACCACACGAGCCCAGTTGAGTTCCTGGAGATTCCCACGAGGCCGGAACTCCCAACTCTGCTGTGGCGAGAGCAGCAGATTCGTCTGACACCTGATCCTCAGCGGTGGCCCGGACGAGAACGGCGACAGGAGCGAGAACGGCGATAGGAGCGGCGACAGCGCAGGCGACCCCTCGAGTTCCCCCTTGAAAGAGCTGACTAATAAAGGCCTTTCAAAGGAGCAGGTCTCCTGGCCCATTTTTAACACTTGGCCTTGCTGAACCTCATACAATTGGCCCTGGCCCCTTGATCCAGCGTGTCCAGATCCCTCTGCAGGGCCTTCCTCCCATTCAGGAAATCAACACTCCTGCCAAATGTGGTGTCATTTACAAGTTTACTGGGTGTGCACTTGATCTCCTCATTTAGATTATCAGTACAGGTATAAAAGCTCACACCTCACCCTCCTTTCTCCAGAGCCTAGACCCCTTTACCTCCTTCTCCTCTTCTTCTATAAAGATGTTCTTCGGCCATGAGGATACTCTGAGTGTCATTCCTTTGCTGAACAGAAGCCCATTTTCATGCACTCAGAGACAGCTCAGGCAAGAAAGAGAGTTTCAGTTATTATTCATTTTTCCTTTCTTCCACTGCAGCAGGAAAATCCTATCAAAAGAAAGTTGATTATTTGAATGCCTCCTCTATTTGAATTGCTCATTCAGAGCTGTTTCTTATACCTCAGTCACCCTCAGGTTTTTCCTGCTTTAAGCAAACCTGTCATGGTTTTATATTATTTACCAAATAATGCTGCTGCTGACTATGAATTTATTAAAGAGGTATGGAAGACAAAGCAGCCTCTGTATTACAATACAATTTTAGTCTGCACTGACTTGAAAATGTATTGTGCTGAAGATAATCACATGGAGGGCAATTATAGAAACTGAAGAGGATCAAACAGAGTAATAAGAACATAAAAGAAAACCTGCATTCTCTATACACTACTCCTCATGCATATGAATGCTTCCCTTTTATCTTATTTTTAAAGACATTTCAAATTACACAGTAATTACAAATTCAAAAGGATTTTCTCACACAAAATTATCACATCTTAGCCACTCTCCTGAGTAGTAACACTGGAGCAGCTTCCCAAGGCTTGCAAGTTAAGTTATCCATCTCTGCAAACACAGGATAAGTTTGTACAGGATATGGTATAGTTCTTTCTGAACTCAGGCCTTGATCCTAAGACTTCTGCATGGATCAGAAGAGATGAGCAGTGTGGCTTCTACTGGTTTTATTTCCTATGACAAGGTATAAGTGATCTCTTGGGCAGAAAGTTGATTGACCTGAATATTAGTAAAGTATCATTGCAATTTAAATCACTAGTCAACTGACTGAGAGTGCAGTGAAGTCTCAGGATAATTACATGAGTTAGTTATCACTTACAGCTGCCCTAGAAGATTTGTCCTACCACCTAGGATGAAAAAATCAGTGCTAGTGATTATGGTGTGACTTTGGCAGCTGCAAAAAGGTGGATTGGTGCCCAAGGAATGTACGTAGTGGCAGCTGCAAAAATGCAGCATGAGGAAAGGTGATTAATAGGCACAGGAAGAGCCTTCAGTTTAGATCAGAATCAATTCTGCTTAAAACCTGTAGGCAAGTAGGGAAGCCTGTGGAGCGCACAGAACCTTAGGGAACTTTCATATGGGGACTTCCAAGGGTGCATGTCTAGGTCTTACTGGAATTTGGTACAAAAGGATGATCAGTGTAGAGAGGCAATCACAGATACCATTTCATTGCCTCTTCGAGGAGAATTCCATGGCAAAAATCACCTTGAAATGAGAGTTTTCCATTTGCACCACTGGGTCAAAGCCCATTTATCTTGTGCACTGAGAGCCAGTGAAAGGGAGCAGAGCTGCCCATGTGCCTTGTCCAGAGGAAGCTCATTTTGTATGCAAGAGGTGCCAGTGGAGAGGGGAAGGTAGTAACTGAGGTTTAGGAGTCCCTTAGCCATCCTGCTAAAATCATCCCTGTGTACTGCATTTGTAGTTAAATTCTTCCAAGCTGCTCTGGAAAATGCTGCTATATATTTCCTTTGCAGCTTCTAGCAGACTGCTATTCTGCTTGTGTGAGGATTTACAAGAAGAATTTTCTCACTATTATGCTGCTGTAAATAATGCACTATTTACCAATTAAAAGTCATTATAACAAAATGCTAATCTTGCACCTTACAACTTTTACCTTGCTTTTTTGACAGTAAGGTCAATGCATAACCAGAGCCTCATCAAGTTCACATCAGGTCTTGAGACTCACTTCCATGGTCTCTGAGGTGCCTAAAAGTTGACTTTGGCACTTTTTTTTTTTTTTTTTTCCTTTATCATTCTCGATAAGGTTCAAAGATCAACTTGAGTATTGTATTCCATGAAATTGAAATGCCAAGAAGTTTCTGTTCAGGAAGTCTCTCCGTCCATTTCTGGAAGCATATTTATGTGTCATATGTGCCTATTCATAGACCTCATCATTAACAGAATATAATGAAGCCATTGCTTATTATACCTGTGTACCGTGTAACAGAGACAAATTAATCACTCAAAACAAGCAAAAATTTGAATGTGTGTTTACATTGATTTCACAAATGGGTGTCTAGCATCCATTTTGAATGATGCTTTTGTACTTTGGATCAAATGAAAAATGAATGTCTTTTATATCTTCTCTGATAAAGGACAGTGTCTCTTGAAAGGTCACTGGGGATTATACAGAGCATGATTAGTTACCCATGTTAACAGTGCACAGGCAGGATGAAGGGCCTTCCCTGTGTTGAACTCCCATGAAGGGGATGTCCCACCAGCTGCTGGGGCCCACAATGCCTTTACAAGCAACATAAAGTGCTTCCCTGACATAAAGTGTGTGAAAGAAAAAAATAGAAGAAAGATAAAGAGAAACCCAAACTTTCCATTTTCATTTGTGTTCTACTGATTCATGTTGTCTTGTTTCTAATATTTCTCCCATTGCTAAGAATCAGCTCTAACTGCTTGGCTACTTCTTGGGAGTAATGATCAAACCAGCAGATGTGCTTGTATAAGAGACAGATTTGGTGTCTTCATTCACTGTAAATGCCTGTGTTGGTCTGGATATACACTCCTATGCATCACGGACTTCTTGGCAGAACTGAGTTTGAAGACATAAAAGTCTTGTGTCATATTGATACCACCAGCCATTAATTAGGAAGATATTTTTCTGTTTAAAGAGGAGGGATCAGAAACATGTCACAAGCTTTTGCCAGCTTATGCTCTTTGTGCAGGGTGTTATTCAGTGTGATTTAATTTACAGTCTCTGGGTTTCCTTCTTCATCACCAACTATTTATATTGATGCTGTAAAGAACAAATTGGAAAATGTATCTTTTGTCACAGAAATCTTGACAGTGGGCAGGCAACGGCACACCAAGAATCCAATCTGACAGCCTGATATTGCCATTTCACCCTACCATGAGTTGCCTCCTAATTTATATATGGTTAATTTGTTTGAGACGGAGCCTTTTGTTTTTATACAGTACCTAACAAAACGAGGTGATGGTCACACTGAAGACAGAGGCACTATACCATGATTGGAGAAAGGAGAAAGAAAATTAATTGGTACTGCTTTGCTGGGATTGCATCTGTCTGACTTCCCAATGACTCACTTCATTAGGAAATGAGATACTATGAATACATACACACTTGGATTACTAGAGGATGGGTTAGCAGCTAGATACGTACCAAAGATTCCTTCTGGCTCTAGATCATAGCAGCTAGGACTGATTTATTATCACTAAGCCAGATGCCAAGAGATGATTCTGATATATTGGGAGCTGGAGACATGCAGAGGAGTGAAGAAATAGTATAATGCCTCTCAAGATATGTTGTGTGTGAATGCATTTGTGGGTTGCCTTTGTGCATTCTGGTTGCAGAGAGGTATCTCTACTGGCATAAAATATTCAGGGTAGAATTGGACACTTGAAAGATTACTCTAAATGTATTTCAAAAGAAAGTAGAAGAAAATCAGTAGGGAAAGCATTTGATTTTTTTTCTCTCTCCCTCTCTGTATGACAGAAGTGTGATCTGTGGACAGCTGTTATACCTCAAGGAAAAGCTTTTACAAGGTCACTTAATTGGCCAGGGGTCAACCATTGTCACTGGTAATGCTTCATTGGCAGGGGACAGTGGTTGACCACTGTCTTCAGTCTTTCCTGGTGGACTTGCTTATCTAGCAAGGCTCTTGGACCCCATTTCTTTAGAAAACAAGAATCCTCAGCTTATTCAGAGCACACATTAGCAGTCCAACTGATGTGTGTCTTCTGTGTTGTCTCTTACTCTGTGTTCTCTGTCCTAATGCTAAGAAAGAAATACAGTGATCAAATGCCTGACACATTGCAAAAGTAAGCTTGAAAAAAGTCATAAAAATAGCAGAAATTTCTCCTTTTCTCTATCACTTTGTCCTGAAGTCAATGAAGGGCGTTCACCGCATCCTTCCATTTGTGATGTCTGACACAGCCATTAATCACAGCCCAGATGAAAAAAATCTACAAACAAATACAAACCAACCCAAAACACAAAGATCCACAGGGGTTTTCTCCTGTGATTTCTAAAGCTTTGCCAACACCCTGTGCAGTTCTGCCATCTGCACTGTAGATTGTGTCTATATGTGTCACCGTGCCAATGATAGGGCAAATGTACATCATCAGTGGTACCACTGAAAAAAGAGGAATTAGTGCACACCTGCAACATATTCTGAGTTAGGCAAGGAAAACCCTGAACACAAAAAAATGGTGGTGAAAATGTTGATCAGTTATTTTCTGAAAATGTGACTTACATGCCAAATTCATCTGGCGACTAGCATCACCCTTACGCTCAGGAAGGAAGGCTTCAGAGTATTTTTCAGATTGGATTAATAATTTATTTGGCATCTGGAAGTCACAGCAAAACAGCTCATATGGAAAGGGAGGGTATAAATTGTCTGCCTCTGCCAGGCAATACTTGGTTATTATTCACAGCTAGAATACTATTTGTAGAATATTTGTGTATTTAAAATTTTAAAGAGCAGCTCTGGCACTTGGGTTGATTTCAGCATTCTCAAGGCTGTGTCTACACTACAGATATTGTCATCTGGAACACATGCTCTCATTGCCAACTGAACCAGCCAGAAGAGGATTTAATATGTGAGGAAGCAGGCACTAGAATAAGGGGAGATTATTGTGAGTTTAGTGCATTTTGAATGAAGGATATCATCCATGGAAGACAAGGGGAACCTTTCCAAGCTGAGTTGCAGTGCGTTGTCTGCCTACTGTAAACAGGGCATTGCTGGAGCTCAGGCCAGAGTACATTAAATGGAAGTAAGTTGCTTATAGATTTTAGAGTTGTACATGTGATATATTTCTGTCTTTCTCCATTTATCACTCAGTGATGACCTCAACCTGGTTATGACAGCTGCCTTGATTGTCTTCTAGGAATTCACCTGATCATATAATGCAGCATTTTAACCTACTTACAGTGCCATGCTACTTACTTGCTGTATTGCTATCTGCAGTATTTCTGCTCAGAGTTGTAATTCTATTTACCATCTGTGGGAGACCAAGTGTTATCCCTCCTTTCTCTTTGTTTCTGTTATGCATGTTGTTAAGAGATACTTTTATTCATTTATATTGCTATATTAGTACAGATTATAACCAAAATGTCTACATGCCTCCTTTCCATTGCAACCAAATTGTTCTAAAATAAACACTACATATATATATATATATATATATATATTTTATTTTTTTTTTCTAAGCAGCAATCATTCAGTGTTGTTTCATTCTAATTTGCTCCAAGGAAGCACCTGAGTTACCCTCTCTTTCAGGGGCAGATGGCAACACCAAACACAGATACTTATAAGCTGCTAGAAGGTCTCTTTCTTATCAAGAGTTTTTTAATAGGAGAGGACATTTAATCAACTGAACTGGGAAAGAAAACCTTAGTTTTTTGAAATGCTGAGTCATATTCAAGCTACAATAATTTTTTCCCCTTTTTAAGAGATTGAAGTTGCTGTAGGTAAAAATCTTTAGCTACTGTGCTCATTCTTGGCTTTTACAACCACAACATTCAGAGTGTCTAAGTCTCTATGCCTAAATCTACAACTTGACCTACAACAATAGCAGGAAACCAAACATTCTCTTCTCTTCTGTTTATTTGACCCTGTCATGTGCATTATACCCTCATTACTGTTGTTAACCACTTTCAGGGGACAGCATCCACCATGTCTAATCCAGACCAGCTTTCCCCCAATTTACATTCTGCACACATGCAGTCCAAGGTACTGGAGAACAATTTGGCTGGAGTGAGGAGGACGGACTAGATGACCTCCCAAATTCCCTGTGAAGATTTGGTGTGCAAGGGTGGTGGCTGGGAACAGTGCTTATCTGAATAAGACACGGTGTCCAGGCACTGTGCTGTAGGTACACTGTGCTGTGCCTTGCAGTGGCAATCTTAAGGATGTGAACCACAGATGCCCTAAACAAGCATCTGGACCCTAGGCAGTACCCCAGAAGCAACGATGACAAAGATGAGAAAGGAAGCAAACAGGAGGTGAGCAGTGAGTCTGTGGCAGAGTCAAGATTTACCGAGCAATCTGATTGCTGTTCCTTTACCCACCGTGCTGCTCCTGGCTGATTTGACAGTCGAAATGAAATTGCTGGTGAGAAAAGCAGTGCAAGCATGCACAATGTGCTGTGATTAGAAAGGGCACTGCTGGGGAGAGGAGCATCAGATCAGCCAAGCAGAAGTTTCCTGTGTATTCCCTTTGCCTTTTCTCCTGAGAGGTGCTTGCCTTTTATTCTCGGCTCTGTTGCTTTCAGTTCTGTTGTTGCAACTTGCCCCTCCTCTCTAAGATGTAAAATGTAGTCTCGTTCAGTGTGAGGGAAGCAAAGGGAGCTGATGTTCCTTCTGTTCCTAGGAGGATAAAAATGGCACAGCACTGATTCTGCATGGCAGGGAGGGGACAATCCAGCTCTCAATAGCCAAAAGTAATGCAGTTACTGAAATTTTAGTTACCCCGGCAAGGGTACACATATTCAACAGTGTTGTTCACCCAGCAGTGTCTGGATAGTCAGTGGGGAAAACAGATGGAATTAGTTTAGACTAAAATAAAAGCACAAAAAAGGTTGAAAAAACACAGCCTGTCTCTGTTCTGCTAAGGTTTCAAATTCCTCTGTTTTGGGGGGCAGGAGAGCAAGAACTTGGGGAAAAAGATCAGGATTTGTGTGTTTAACCCCTTGCACCTGGTGAAGGATGAGCTGCATCTGAAAGCAGACTTTCAGAAGCTGCAACCACACCAGTGATTGTATATTAATCCCAAATAAATATTTTCAGGATGAGTGGCACAGTTCAGAAGTTATGAAGAGGAACAACACCCTGTAAAGCACTAAGAAGCAAGTAAGCAAGCAGATACAGCAGAAAATGCCATTATAGTAGAGACTGCTTTGAAAAGAAGAGACCTTACAAGCCAGGGCTACTTTAGCCTGCAGTAAGGGAAGATTAATAATGAACATAGATTGCTCAAATGAATTATATCATAATGGATGCCCTGAATGTCTTGTGATGGATGGCTAGACAGAATTTAGTGCCATGAACACTGGTGATTGAACTGGCATACAAAACAGGTAGGAAGGAGGTTTCGGTCAGAGAAGGGCACAGGCAGCATCTGTCAGTAGGAGGGCAAAACTCACCTCCTGGAGAAGAGCCATAGCCTCCAACATGTGACACGGGGGAGAAAAACCAGTGAAAAGAGAACAGTCAATGCTTGGACAAGGGCAGCCACGTCAGGCTGCACAGAGACTGATGGATGTGCTCGGGAGCAATCTTTATCACCTGGAGCTTCACTGTGGGTAGTTGCAGTTATACTGGATAAGGAGCTTGCTCAAAACTGCTTTTCTGCCCTGTGGTGTGCTCAACCCAAACAACATTTTGAATTTGCATTTTGGGTAGAAGCCTGAGCATTCCACGCTGATTCACTGCAGACAGAGATAAGACTATTAATAGGTTCTTTGTATATAATGCTGTTTTTCTGATACAGCAGTGGCTCTTCAATCTACTGGCACAGGTAGCAGAGTTTGCTACCTGTCCCCTGATAAATGCTATGTCTGTGTCCTTGTGGCATCTGCCACTTAGTGAATTCAGTGCAAGCTGTTAAAACTTTGCTAGGTGGTGAACAAATGTCATGTGGGGCTGGCTGCTGGACCAGAGCAGCCACATAGGGTCAGAAACTTCCCCCTCCCATCACATGTCCCTACCAGCCCCACCAGGGCCAGTTATGTTCTTCTCTCATGGGTCTCTTCCTTAGGCCATGACAAGTCTAGCTGGCACACTGGGATAAAAGCCAGAACCTCTGAAACTAGGAAGTACTAAAAAAACAAGAAGTAAAAATAGCAAAATTTTTTTTCTGCACTGATGGTAGGCACAACCTGCAAAAAAAAAAAAACCCAAACCAAAACAAAACAAATAAACTAACAAAAAGCCGCCCCAAAAAAAACAAACAAAGAAACAAAACCAACCAACCAACCAACAAACAAACAAAAATCCCAACCCAACAAAAACAACCGAAAGCAACAACAACAAAACCAACAGAAAGAGAGTGCCTCTCATTACCCTCCTTGCTGGATAGAAGAAAAGTAATTTAAAAAGCAGCAGGAGATCAGGGTGTGACACAAAATTGCACTGCACAAACCACAGTCCCTCAAAAAAGTAGGGATTTTGCCAGAATTTGTTTATGTTTTCAAGTCCTACCCAGCAGAAGCTGTAGGTACAAACTCAGATAAGCTCCCAGACACGGGACCAATGTTTCTGCAGTTGTGAAGAAATGGTGACATTCCCAGTTGTGCCACAACTGCTCTTCCCTCCAGACTGCAGCATAACCTGTTGGCCACTGTAGCCATTGATAATGGGGAAAGCAGCTTACAAAGTGAGGAGAGTGTATCAGCAGTGTTTGGATGCCATTCCAGTGGCAACGCTTAAAATGATGACAAATTCACAAAGTCGGACAGCTCACCATGGGCCTCTTTTATCTTCTGGTACCTGTGTCAGCACAGAGGCAAAGGAAAAAAGGGAACAGGGAGGGAAGGGGAAAGGAGGAAGGAAGGAAGGAAGGAAGGAAGGAAGGAAGGAAGGAAGGAAGGAAGGAAGGAAGGAAGGAAGGAAGGAAGGAAGGAAGGAAGGAAGGAAGGAAGGAAGGAAGGAAGGAAGGAAGGAAGGAAGGAAGGAAGGAAGGAAGGAAGGAACTGCTGTATAAAAGACAAGGGAACTGTGTGTTAAATACCAAAAATACACCAGTAAATAACATAATTATTGTAAAATCACTGCCCAAGCATGTTCTATGATTAACAGTAAAAATGTACCAGTTAAATATGGCTGCATAAATTTCCCTGTAAAAACTGCCACATACATAGGGAATGTATGACCAGAGTCTCACTGTGATTCTATAGTACATGTGAAGTAAAGTCATCCCTTCAAATTAATTCTTAGTCTGATACAGCCTTCCCCACAGGCACTGACTCTTTGTCATGTGTGCTGTACCAAAGGTATGAAACAAAAGAGCAGCTGGAAATAAATGGGAAGTCTGAAAACTTTGCTCTGAAAAGCAACTCTACCAGACTACACATTCCTGTATTCAGCAGATCTGCATCTATGTCAGTCAGATCCTCTCTCGAGTGACTTAAACAAGCTCTCACTCACATAAGAGCTGACACAGCCCATAAAAATATTTACATAATGCAGGAGGGAGAAGAATTTCTTCATTACGTTTCTGCTGTGATTAAGACTGCAATAGGAGCTGACCACTCAAATATTCTCCTCCATAAAATTAAGGTCTGAGACTTGTTTATAATTAAGAGCACCTTTCATTTTATATATATCAGGGCTGTGCAGCAGCACAGGAGCTGCTTTCCAGGTATCACTCCAGGCCACTGTCTTTTCCACAGAAGCAAAAAAGCCCATTTTTCTCAGTGGAAAAAGCAATGCTGACAGGGACAAACATGCAGCAAACGGTCTCATACAGATCATAAGTCTTTATTTGTCTTAATCTCTGCTTGGCAGAGCAAGTGGATTTCACATCCTTAAAAGCCCTTTGCTTCAGTTACCATTTGTAACCCTGGATATATTTACAGGTTTTTTCGTGATTCCTTCTGTGCACACTTTAAATTAATTTATTCCTGTGCTTCGTCCTTTCTTTCCTTTCACTCCTCCCCAAATCTTCCCCTTCAGCAAAGTTGTCCTGAGGAGACACCCATCTGGGGGAGAAACCTTTGTCAGATTTTATGAGGATATTTTGAATGTATACATAATCTCTGCAAGAATTAGTGTGTCCACCATGTCCTGTTTTACTGGGGGTTTGATGCTTAGACCTGGGCTTCCACATCTGTTTTTGGAAGCCTAATATGGACTATGAATTTCAAGCTTATAAATTACTTTATATAAATATAAATATATAAAAAGAGATATAAATATATCTCTTTGTAGATTTCACTGAGATCTGAAATAAAGTCCCAGAAGCACGGTAGAATAGAATAGAATAGAATAGAATAGAATAGAATAGAATAGAATAGAATAGAATAGAATAGTTTGAAAAATACCTTTAACATCATCTAGTTCAACATTAACCCAGCCAAGTCCCACAAGACCATGTCCCTCAGTGTGACATCTACTCATCTTTTAAGTACTTCCAGGGATGGTGACTCCACCACTTCTCTGGAAGCCTGTTCTAGTGCTTGGCACACCTTTCTGTGCAGAAATTTTCCCTGTTATCCAATCTAAACCTCCCCTGGTGCCACTTGAGGCCATTTCCTCTCATCCTCTCACTTGTTACCTGGCAGAAGAGCCTGATCCCCACCTGGCTGCACCCTCCTGTCAGGCAGAGAACAGTAAGGTCCCCCTGAGCCTCCTTTTCTCCAGGCTGAACACCCCCAGCTCCCTCAGCTGCTCCTCACAGCACTTGTGCTCCAGACCCTTCCCCAGCTCCGCTGCCCTTCTCTGGACACGCTCCAGCCCCTCAATGTCTTTCTTGCAGGGAGGGGCCCAGAACTGACCCCAGGATTTGAGGTGTGGCCTCAGCAGTGCCCAGTACAGGGGGACGGTCCCTGCCTTGGTCCTGCTGGCCACACCATGGCTGATCCAGGCCAGGATGCTCAGCAGAGGCATAATAGATGAGATTTTAGCTTGGTCTCATTTGTAGGTTTGAACTGTTTAACTGCAGGAAAACACTGCAGTAGGGCCTCTGTGAGCCTCCTAGCCATAAAAAACCTTAGATGGTATCTATTAGTGTTGCTATAGAGCCAGAGTAACATTTTAGGATTTAAAGAGATATATGATATCACAGATATTTTCTGTCTACCCTAGAAAGAGATATGGACAATAGGGCACTGGAGCCCATTTCCAGGTATAGGAAGGTTTAGGGACACAGAGCTCAGGAACGTGCTGATGCTTCTTTGCTGGCCTTGGGGTTTTATTACAACTATTTGGCAGCACCTGATACTGAAGAAAGATGAAAACCCCAGGATTCAGGAGATGGGTTTCCCACCAAGAGAGGCTGTGGAGGGTTGCTGAACACGTACACAAATCCTGCCTGAACAAAGTGCTGCCTACTTCTCAGAATCAGAAGAGAGACCCTATTCAGCTGTGGCAGAGCTGCACACCAAGTAATTCCCTGGGAACAGTGTCTCTATAAGCCCTTTGGGGTAGTCAGACAGAAGGGAAAAAAGGGATACAAGAAAGTTCACTGATAGTGTGAAAAACAGTGTTTTTTAACACACAGGATTTGCACGTCCCAGAAATTAATAATGTCTAATGAGGCAACCCAAAAGCTTATCAGGGGACTGAAGAAGTCCTTGAACTTTTAATTACCCATCACAAAGGTAGATTCTATCAGCTCCACAGCAAATGTAGCTGTCCTTTTTCTCATATTGCAGTAAGGCTGAGCTTAATACTCTGGTTGCTGAAATACTTCATTTGGCTTTGTTGCTTTTACATTGTCAAGGCTTTATTTCTGTTCAACAGCACATACTCTTTGCCTTGTTGCATGCTGTACTAATCAAGCTTTTATTATGTATTTTTAGATCCTCCCCACAGTGTGCAAAGATCTGCGAGGCTCTTTTAGCTCAGAATATCAATAAAGCTTATTGCCAATGTTCCTGGTAGAGGTACTGCATCTACTTACCCTGGTCGTCCCTTGGAAAAATTAAATTGTTGCAGTGTAAGTGCAAGGTTCAAGGTCCACTGCATATGAAAATAGAATTGATTACTTCCAATGAACAGAGGCTTGCAGCTTTTAAGAACATTATATGATAAATGTGTTGGCACATGCTATGCATTTGGCATGCTAAGTAGTTTACTGAACTACTCTCTGCAGCATATTTTACTGAAAGGCTGACAGTTTGGCATCTTGTTGGATAACTGCATTCAGTGGCATTGGTCATAAATGGAAGGCATGCAAAATACTCTGTAAGGTGGCAGCTCCTCCACAACTTTCTGCTCTGTGTTACTATACTCCTGGAATTTATCAGAGCCAGGAATTAGAAATCAAAAATGATCACATGGTTCCCCCCCAGTTCCCATCTAGAAACTTTTGCTTCTAAGCAATGCCACCCCAAAAAACCAAACCAAACCAAACAAACTAACCAACCAAACAAAAAAACCAACAAACCCCTCTCCCCCCCAAAAAAAAATTTCCAAAGAACTTGGCTTTATCTGCTAAAGGGATGCCATTAGCATCACATGTTAGACAAGGTGTGAGAAAGAACAAGTTACTGATGGACGGGTCCTGCCTTGCTGGCTGGTGCACAGGGCAATATGGCCAAAGAGGTGGGGAGCCACAAAGGCCATTCCTGATTCCAGCCAATCTCTGAGACGTGGACAACAGCGGTACAGAACCTGGGACTGGCTCTACTGGTCCCCTTCTTTTCTCTCTCTTTCTTTTTTTTCTGTGCTTGAGGAGAGGGTTTACTTATGACAACAATATTTAAAAAACCTTTAATCACAGGTGAGATTTTTTTAGCTGAAATAGTTTCACAGTGGAAGTAATCAAACTTTACTGAGAGTTTTTCCTCTTATATCCTCACCTGCTCCTAATCCTACCATTACCTGAGGTTTCCTTCTAGAATGATGGTTTTCTTTCATCTACTGCATCAAGACTATAAACAAATAAACTGATAGCACCTCACTCTCCTCACTCTCCCTTTGCAAGTCTGGAGACGTGGCCCTGATTCTTTATATTCCTGGTGCCACCCAGTGTTGAAGACTGGAAGTGGCACTGCAAAGCGCTTGGGAAGTCACAGACGACTGGTGCCTCCGACATGTGTCCTGCAGCCAGGACCTCTCTGCCGCCTGTTGAGACCGTGCACTGAAGACCAAAATCTTAAACCATCTTCTTTCACAGACAGCATGACTTCAGCTTCCTTCGATGGAATTAGGCCCTCCCAATAGTATATAGTTCTCCTGCTCAGCCTCCTCTCTTTTCCTGATTAGTAGTAAAAGACAGAGGAAATTTTCACTAGAATGTTTCAAGGCTCTTGGTCCCAGATATTAAGGGGGTGGTATTATCTATCACTTTAACAATGATTTTGGGGATCAGTCACCCCAGACACACAGTTACCCCACTGTGATTAATTACCCTCACATACAGTTTCAGCCAAGAGGAGCAGTGTGCTACCTCCTTCACACCATCCAAAGCCTTGCAGACAGGTAAGAGATGTGGGTCAGTGCATGCACATTTCAGTGTATTGTGCCGATTTAGCCACTAGAAGAAAGTTTACTCTTTCTTTAGGGATCAGTTGATAGTTTGCTGCTTTAAAGTATGAGAAAATTATCTGACCTAAGGGAGGAGCAAAAGCATCTCTAAGATTGGTACTGCCCACTTCCCAGATCCCAAATCTAACTTTCCCCTACCTTTTTTCCCTTTTTTTTATATGCATCTTGGCTCTTCCAGTGCTGTGGTCTGCCTCTTCAAGGGCCAGGGAATGTGGCAGACCATGATGTACCACAGCATTTAACTGGCCTATTGCCCTGTGACCATCCAGACCCACCTTCACTCTCCTTTGTCAAAGGATTCCTGCTCCTCACACAGAGTCATAGAATATCCTGAGTTGGAAGGCACCCACACCATGTGCCTGAGAGTGTTGTGCAAATGCTTCTCAAACTCCAGCAGGCTTAGTGCTGTGTGCACTTCCCTGGAGAGTCTGCCCAACCACCCTCTGAGTGAAAAACTTTTCCCTTATATATAACCTAACACCCCCATCCCCCCCACACACATGGATCAGCTGCCTCAAGTTAGCTACAGAGGTAAAAATATTCTGGGGCTATTGGACCATGGTAAGTGTTTTCTTCTTGGTTTGCCAGGGCAACATAAGTCTCCCCCTTCATTCACTCTTTACGGTCATACTTTGGCCATAGATCCCCACTCTGCTAGTGATCTAAAAATTTCTTTGCTAGGTCTTCACAGAACAATCACAGAATTGTTATTGCTGAGGGAAGACGTGGTTTTGTCCTAGATCTAGTTTACTCTTCTATAGGCTGTTACATAGTGGTGACAGAAGTTAGAGCAGCTCTTTTACTGTGTTTTACAATACTTGTTCCCTATTTCATTTATACTGATTTTGACACAAGCCTGTCTCAGCAGTAATTCACTGCACTGCCACCAGGCAGTCTGACAGAGTATATAAGCCTAGATTTGCCATCCAAAACCCCAGTCAAATGAACAGTCATGGGTTACAAGGAGTGGTTTTGACTGAAATGCCTTACATGCAGTTTGTTAATGCATGGGCACTGGCATAAACTCTCAGTTGCAGGAAGGCCTTTTCCAGTCCTGGTTCCCAGAAGGATGCCAGCAGCAGTACAAAGCAGCAATAAATCAATCAGCCAGAGAGTCTATAAGTGCATTGCATAACCAGGTAAACAAACAAGTACTAGGCACCCTAAACCACTGTAGATATTTTACTCTTGCCAGGCTGAGCCATTCCAGAGAGCCAATAGGGAGTATAAAAAAGGTCACCAACTGCCTGGGTAAATCTCATGAAAAAGTAACAGCCAAACAGCAGTGGCTTCTTGAGAAGAAAAGGGCATTTTTTCCTCTTTCAGGAAAAAAATCCAAAATTATAAAGATGCAATAAGCCAATATTTAAGCATAAATACTATAAACTAAGAAAATATTGTAGAAAAGGAGAATATTGAAAGCATGGGTCTGTTTTCTTGGTTTCTTACACCTGCAGAGGTCTCTATTCTCTTTTGATACATTGAAGAAGAATTCTGGAAGAAAACGCTGATCTAACCTGATGGATACAAGTGTGGATGTAAAGTAATAGCTTCTCCCTGAAGAGGACAACTTTGGGGCATTGGTTGATGATGTGAAGCTGAACATGAGCCAGCAATATGCACTCACAGCCCAAAAGTCAAATGCTTCAACAGATACATGGCCAGCAGGGTGAGAGAGATGATATTTCTCCTCTGCTCTCTTGAGATCCCACCTGGAGTACTGTGTCCAGCTCTGGGATCCCCAGCATAAGGAAAAAATGGACCCATTGAAATGGGTCCAGAGGATGGACACAAAAGTGATCAGAGAAACCAAGCTTCTCTCCAGTGAGAAAAGGCTGAGAGAGTTGGGGCTGTTCACCTGGAGAAGAAAAGGCTCCAGGGAGACCTTCAAGCAGCCTTCCAGTACTCAAATGGGGCTTACAAGGGAGATGAAGTACTTTTTGCAAAGACATGTTAGGACAAAGGGTGATGACTCTAATCTGAATTGTGTAGGTTTGGATTAGATATTAGAAGGAAATCCTTTACTGTGTAGGTGATGAGGCCCTAGCACAGATTGCCTGGAGAAGCTGTGGATGCCCCATCTCTGAAAGTGTTCAAGGCCAGGTTGGCTGTAACAGAGCAATCTGGTCTAGTGGAAGGCACCCCTGCCCATGGCAGGAGTGTTGGAAATAATGATCTTTTAGGTCCCTTCCAACCCAAACTATTCTATGATTCTTTGAGCTAAAACTAACACACCAGGAGTGCTCAGTACATCTTTGTTATCTTGTTAAACATATGGATTTTAATAAAAAGGTTTATAGTAGCAACAGCCAAAGTCTTTAACAACGCTCTAGCTATAGAAACAGGAGTTAGTAAGGGTAAATATGGCCAAGCAGATGGCTTTTATTTAGGAAACTAAATGAGATCCCTCCACAGCCCCTTTATTAGCAACATTATATAAGTAAACAAGTAATTAACAGCAAATTACTGAAGTAGACAGTAAGCACCTGAGGATAAATTGCTCTAAGTGACAAATAACCTTCACAGAGACACATTAAATTAATTGAGGTGATTGGATTACTCAGACATAGAGGAGGGGGGTGCTGGACAGCAATTTTTGCTCGGGACAAAGGGATTCTTACCCTGTTGCCCTGTGAGTGTCCATCAGACTGAAGTGTTCCCAGCAGTACTCACTGAAACACTGATGATATTTGAATAAGGTGCCTGTATGAAGCTTCTGAAGTTTTCATATGAGGAAAGTCTTGGTCCATATTGAGTAACTGTTAAGCTGCTTGCAGGAGAGAACAGCACTATGCCCATCTGTGCCAGCTAACACCTCCCTGCAGAAAAACTCACAGAGCTCCTAGGCTCACAAATTGTTGCACCTTCTCAGTCTGAAACCGTGGGGTGCTAAGCATATCCCAAGCTACCTATGGACCAGTTGTGTAGATCTGATAAATGCCAACTAGAAAGAACTGAGATGGGCAGCCTCAGGAGCAACCACTTACTCTGTTCTTCAGGGCGAAGTAGGGTTCAGTCACTTAGATTTGTGCAGTCATTTAAGACCAAACAGGGAGAAATATTACATGCTATGCTGTAAATCCCAATGACAAAAGAAATATGTACCCAAGTATAATAACACAAATGTAGTCTGTGTGCCCCCGAAGTGACCTTCTCTTTGAAAAGGTATTTTATTTTGGCATCAGAAAAAGATCATCACAGAGAAACCAAAAAATCCCTGAGGGAAGGAAAAGAACCATTGGTCAGTGATAAATGCAGAGATAGAATAATTCAGATCATAACAGAGGCAGGAAAGAGTTTCACTTTCTTCCTGATCTATTTCTTATATGCCAAAATGAATTAATAGAGTCTTTAGATACATGAAGTACTTAAGACCTTATTTCTTATTTCAGAGAAAGATTACTGAGGACATGCAGCCAAGGAAGCATGCCACACTGAGACAATAACCTTTACTAAAATACTTGAAAGAACTGTACAGCTTGAACTCTGTCCATTGAAAATTAAAGGTTAAAGGTTTATTGACCATTATAACTGCATGGTAAGAAAACAGAAGAACTTGTGTTGACATTCACAGGGCTAAAAAGGGTTTGCAGAATTAGAATTTGAGACTTCTCTAAGTTTTATTGTAGTGAGGACAAATCTATATGGATAAAGACTAAGCATAGCTCTTAGGTCTCTGGATGTGTAAATAAGTGGCACTCGAAATTTACCAGATTAATATCTCATTTTGTCACATGCATTTTGCTGATTTCATTTGGAAAAACTTTGCAAAAATTTAAGTAGTGCACAATATCACTGAAGAATCAGGAGAGAAAATACTAACAATTAAATAAACTTCTGAAGAAGCTGTGAAAGGTTTTCATCACAGACTCCACAAGATCTTTCAGAAATGGCACCTGAGCCTCTCTGTTAGAGCTCTTCTGCTGTTTGAGTGGTGCCGTAGCGCACACAAATGCACTACTGCATTACCTGCATGCCCTGTCAGTCTCCCAAAAGCAAGGTGACACAAATCAGATGCAGGGATGTTTAACTCCATCTTCTAACCCTAACCAAGAAGGCAAGAGAGTCTAGAATTAAAGTGTGTCTTCTGTGCCTACCATGTAACTTTTGCACAACCTCCCTGTACAGCTGTGCTGTGAGACAATTGAAAACCTCTACTTTCCTCCTGCAGATGATGCCCCTAGACAGAGGAAGCCTCTGCAGTTGCTTTGGCTTGCTTTCAGCATTTTGAACCACATCCTGTCATTGTTTAGGACACATCCATTGTGTGCAGCACATGGGAATGCAGTGTCTGGTGGAATGAGGCAGAATTTCTAATTTGTCAAAAAAACCACTCAGCATAAGCACCATATGATAATTAATCAATGGTCGTTAAAGCAAGAGATAGCCATGATGTCTCTGATGTTGATTAAAGCCTTTTCATGACATTTTAATCCCAGTATTTCCATGCCAGGATTTCCTTTTCTTTAAAACAAATGCTGTGCCTTGCAAAATGCTTTATGGTGGGTTTTTTCCAGATTCCTGAGAGTCCTCATGACTCCTAATGATTATTTCTCCCTCTCAATTACAAAATGAAAGCAGCACTGGGATTAAAATAGTACCTAGATCAGGAGCCTCATAAATGTCAAATGCAAAGGTTTCATTTGGCTTAAGCTTTGGTCCAGACATCAGGCAGCATTACTGCACCAGAACATGTGCTCCCCAGAAAACGCAACAGGACTAAGGACCAGACTATTTCAGGTCTCTGAAACAAGAAGACATAAAGTAAAATAAGAAACTAAAAGAAGGGAAGGAGAGGTACAAAATCTACCACCTCAGACAGAAAGAAAAAAGAACATCTGATTTTCCAGAAGTGCAAACTCATGATTTAAAGTCTTTGAATGATTAACAATTATTTTGAAGTCTATACTTATATTGAATCGAGTAGGATTTTAAATTTTTATTAGGAAAATCAAGTGTTATCCTGCTGCATGTTTAGATGTTTTGAACATCAGACTCTTAAGTTTCATTTCCTAGACACATCTGGGTATTTGGGAACAGATCCTCGGTGGTACTTCGGTGTAAAACTTTGAAATAACCAACAGTGAAGAGAAAGGGAAAGAAGCTGAACATCTGGCTGTAGTGACTCTTCAGGCCTCTCAAAGGCTGATAGGACTAACAGGTGCCTGAGAACTGTGGTTTTTAGGCCCAACTCCTGACTGGTGAGGACAGGGAATATTTAGCATGTCTGTGGTGCATGGAGCAAGAGGTGAGTTATTCTAGAGAGCAGAGAGTATCTCCTTTTAGGAAGCGTTATGTTCCCACAACAGAACATGGGCACAGACATGAGTTAATACCCCTGCATTTCTAAGTCAAAGCAGTTGCTCTCCACCAAGAGATAAAACATAGCCACAAGACCAATTTAGCTCATGACCTGTTGTGGCACACTGGTACTCTCTAGGTTTCTAACATGGCATAGAAAAGTAAGATGTAACAGCAGTGGCAAGCTTAGAAACCTATCAAAACATAGATATATATACTTTCTACACATAAACTTTTACCTTCATGCTTTTTGATTTTTTTTTTCCCAAGCCTTCCTAGTTCTAGATTTTGTTACGGCACTACAGCACCTGAATTTTACAGGCTAACCTCACATGTATGTCTCTCACATACCTCATACCATCTTCAGCATTTTTCAACATTTTAGCAGCATTACTTTACAGCTTAAAGTTTACACTTGGTTGCTACCCAAAGCAATCCTCCTGAGTAAGCCAAAGCATTGTAACTTTACAGAAATGCCATGAATTCAAGTTGAACATTTCTCTAACAAGCAAAATCACTTTAATCTTTTCTTGGTAAAACTATAGCTGCTGCATATATCATCCTATTCACAATTCATTCACTTATTTTGAATGACATGGGCCTTACAAGCACCCAGCTTCTTCTAATTGTATTTCTGCTGAGCTGAAAAGTTCTTAAGGGCCGATACCTACAATGACCCCATTTCAAGACATTGTTATTTCGGCCAGCTAATCTGTATTTGTTGCGTGCTAGTTTTGTCTGGGATGGAATGAATTTCTGCTTTACCTACCAAACTGCCCCTACATGAACCTAAGAGTTTTCTTCACTTTTGTTCTTCCAGTTCTCTCCCCCATCCTGGCATGGGGGGAGTGAGTGAGTGTTAGCTGCCACCTAGGTCCAAACCATAACAGTCTTTTCTGGCTCCCAACATGGGGCTCAAAGGGTTCAAGATAATGACAGGTTTGTTTGGAATGTGCTAGACTGAATTTATCACTATTGTCGATGTTTAGCTATTAATTGACAGGCTCCAGCACTTGCCATGGGGCTTGCTTGCCAGGCTGTAAATTAGAGCCTAGTGCTCCTTGGTGGCTGCTTTTTTCTTTCACTGCTCACTGTAGAGCTGTGCTGCTTATCATCAGCAGGAAACCTCTGGACCAGTGCAGGAAAGCCTTGCAAGGAGCAGTGCAAGTGCAGCAGCGACCCAGCCTAAGCTGACTTTGGTTGCCCAATTAACTCCATGCAATCCTCCTGCCTTGAGTGACCACCAAAATAGATGGAGCCCAAACTCACAGATTAAATTAACAGAGTGGATATTTGTGGATATTTTACAAGTGTTTTGTAGAGGGTGGTCTACAGACCAGGGGAATGAGATCTGTGTATCAAAGGATGGGAAGGCGGGAAGGCTATTACTAACGATGTATTGAATAGTGTGGGACATAAGCATGACACATATGGTACAGGTGGAGAATGTGCTTATTCTGGCTGGGGTAGAGTTAATTTTTCATAGCTGGTATGTGGCCATGTTCTGCATTTGTGCTGGAAACAGTGTTGCTAACACAGGGATGTTTTAGTTACTGTTGAAGAGAGCTTAAAATAAAGTCAAGGTATTTTCTGTCTCTCACCCCACCTAACCAATGAGGGTGCTGTGGGTGCACAAGGAGGCAGGAGGGGACACAGCTGGGGCAGCTGACCCCAGGTGACCTGATGGATATCCCATAACATCCTATATGGCATCATACTCAGCATATAAAATCTAGGGGAAGAAGGAAGGGTGAGGGACATTCTCAGTGATGGCATTGGTCTCCTCAAGTCACCATTACATGTGACAGAGCCCTGGAGACAGCTGAACACCTGCCTGACCACGGGGAGTGGTGAATTAATGCCTTGCTCTGCTCACTTGTGTGGTTTTTGCTTTACCTATTAAAATGTCTTTATCTCAATCCACAAGCTTTTTCACTTTTACTCTTCCAATTCTCTCTCCACTCCCAACATGAGGGGAGTGAGCGAGTGGTTTTGTGGGACTTGGTTGCTGTCTGAGGTTAAACCACAACATGTTGCCACACAGATCATTCTCCACAGTATTGCTTTTAGCGGTAAAATAAAGTGGCAGTTGCTAACAAGATCAGGAGAAAAGATAGCAAGCTACTTAATCTCTTTTGTCTCAAGGGGCTGAGACTTTTTGGAAGGACTTGCTTTAATTTATCACTGGGACTAAATAACTTTGCTACTTGAAAACCCCGTCAGAAGAATTCTTTCTACTTGGCTCTTCCCACACAGACATGGACAAAAGGATTGTTTAGTCAAGAACAATTTGAGTAAATACAAATTACATTAAAATGACAAGTCATTCAGCTGAAGTGCTCATTGGCTGCTACATGTGCTGCTTGGAATAGAGACAGGAACTTTAGCAGAGTAACTCAGAATATTTTCATAGCCTTAAAATTTGGTACTATGATCAAATGACACAAACGAGATAAGGCAATTGTCAGTTTATGATAACAGAGATAATAGTCTCCTAGACAGTGTAGTTTATTTTACAGATCCATGCTTTGCACTTGCTTTTTTGATAAAGAAACAGGCAAAACATATCTAGTAATGTCTGCTGTTCTGTTTTCAGAATCCCTTGACGCAAACAGCTTATTTAATATGAAGCATTGTAATTCCAGTATCAATGGTTCTCAGCAGGATTTAGAGGTTCGAACACCGAAAACTCCACAGGGGAATTTTACTTTTCCAGTGTCTTCTGGAAAAATTTAAACCCTAAATGATAAATCAAGCAAGTGCTTCAATAGAGTAACACAGACGTGTTCAAAGAGAACATGATAATGCTGTGGTTTTGCTTCAAGCTCAGCATTCTTCCTTTCTCAGCTGTGCAGTTGTATAAAGTCAACACTGGCAGCTTTTCAACTCTGTTTCTTTTAAGGTGTTTTCAGTGACAGACTGGCAGCTCCTCTGCTTTTCCTAAGAAGCCTAGGGATGCCTTTTCTCCGAGTTTGGCTGGCAGGTACAGCAGATTCCATTCTGGCAGAAGGTATTCTGGTGGTGGTTGTTCTGCTAGAGAACACCTGAGAATCCTGGGAGCAGGAATGGGTCTCAGCAGCCAAGGCTGCATGTGCCTTCCACCACTTGTGTGCCCAAGGCTGGGCACTCCATGTGTGGGTACAAAGCTCAGAAGTGCAGTGGAGAACTCCAGGCTGGGGACAAGCCTGAGGAGCACAGCATGGAAGTGTTCAACCATCCAGATGGACCTGCCAAAGCTCCAGAGAGAAGCATGAGCTGAGCTGGGGGCTGCAGCAGCTTGCCTGTTCAGTGAGGCTGAATAAGGCTGCAAAGAGCAAAATCCTCACTGTTCAGCAGCTCAACACCTGTGTTACTGTGTGAGGGGAAAGTGTTGCCCAGAGACTGCAGACCTCTTGACCCTGCTTACACATGTCCTTGGCTCATTGTATGCCTCTCCCTGGTCATCTGAGACAGCAGTCCCATCACTATGCTCAGCTTTCATCCTAGTGGTTTTTGTCCTGCTCTGAACATGCTGTGCATGGGCAGGGTGCTCTGCCTGGACAGACAGGGTCCAGCTGTCGTTATGCTCTGCTGAATTTACAAATGCCTCATATTTAATTCACCTGCTCTTCTCCCTCAGGTATTGAGAGATTTTCTTTTATTTCTTTCTGAGTCACATAAGAGAAAATAAAGTAAAACCTTGTGCTGCAGTGGCTGGGTCATGACCTGTGGCTGAGGAGGCAAGGTTTGGACAAACATTGTATTTTCTGTCTTTTTAGGAGGAGGCAATGTAGAATTTTCACATTCACAAAGTTGTAGCTTGGTCTGACCACACACAGTGCTAATGTCAATGGACACCGTGTCCCCTGTGGAGCTCCCCAGGCACTCTGTGGCAGAGCACCAGCCAACTGCACCTCAGGACACAGGACATTCCCTATCCTCTCCCCAGCAGGCAGGAGGGGACCTAAGAGACAGGGGGAATGGAAGCAGGTCCCTGCTTATGTTGGCAGGAAAATCCCCATCCTCTCCTTTCCAGGTGTCCCTACAAAATAGTTCTGAGGCTCTGTAAACCAGGGCCCAGGAAAATGATGACGTACATGAAGAACAGTCTGGGGGGTTGCCTAGGGTTAGCCAGCACAGTTTAAGGGATGTGATGGGAAGAGATGATGGCTCCATTTCTGAAAGAGACAACAGTGCCATGGCAGAGCCATAGCTGTTCCTCAACCTGTACCTCCAATGCAAAAATAAAACTCTATTTCCATATTTAGAGCAGAGAACACATGGGTTATGGGGTAATCCAGCATGTTTGCACTGCAGCACTCCACAGGCTGTGACCTTGGGCCTTCACTTCAATGAGAAACTCCTTTGCCATTTCCCTCCAGCACAACGTCTCCTGCATTGGTCAGATTTTCTTAGGAGGAACGTTTTATTTTTTGGATGAAGAAAAAAAAAAACTGGTGAAGATAAAGACTGACCACAGCACATACTGCTGCTCAGACAGCTAGATGATGACATCTCCATCCTTGGGGTCATTGAACACTCAGTTGGCCACAGCTGATGCAGGTCATACTCAGCTGTTAGAGACCAACAGGGCAGTCTGGGATGGGGATGAGTTCTTAAGCTTGTTTCATTCATCCACCCATCCATCCATCCATTCATGGCTTCATACAGAGCTGCCACACAGCACTAAAGTGTCACTTTAAAGGTAATTGCAGGATGTAGGTCAAGGAGTGCCAGAACAGGCCAGCAGGTTGGGAAATGCCTGAGCCTAGTCCATCAACTATTTCAAGGCCTTTCTTTGTAACCAGGTGTGAGTTGGGAGGAGAAGAAAAGAAGAAAGAGAGGGTGGAAATTTTTATAATTGTATATATAATATAAATAATTATATTACTTTATATAATATATAAAATTCTATATATATATTATGATATATATAATATAATATAATATAATATAATATAATATAATATAATATAATATAATATTATTTTTATAATCCATCAGAGTTCACCCAGGAGGAAACTAAATTCATCCAATCTCACCCTAGGCAGACAAGTTTGGTTTTACTAATACATCAAAACTTCTACTTTTTGCTTTGTAACACATTTTCAGCTAAACATAAAGCCATAAATCACAGAGCAGTGGGATGATTGATTTCCCTTAATGAAGGGAGACAGTAGGAGGAGAAGGTAAATCATACAGATGGGCCTGATTTGTAGCTACAAAGGTGATGTCTGAGCCTGCATACACAGACAAAATGTACAACTTCCAGTTCTCTCTGCAACATTGCAGCTCTGTCCTGTTATTTACTGCACTCCTATAATCACTGCTGCTGAAACATCCTGCTGATACATCGCAATTACTGCCGGTTCTTTTGCTCAGAGGAAACCTTTCTGCTCTGTGAAGGAGGGAAAAATCTTAATGACATTCCTAATGCTCACCAGTGTAGGTCTGTGCTCAGTGTTATAACCTTCATGGTGGACCACACCACCTTGTCCCAAAACTGATGGTGCTGGACTCAGGAATGAGATGTTGTGGTCCTGAAGACCTGGTACCAGCAGCACCCATTAGTTTATATAAGCTGAGCAGGGGGTCACCCCTGCTTCCTCCAGCTTCCTTCCACCACCCAGCTTCCTCCACTTCAGCTGCTGCAGTGTCCCCAGCAGCAGCTGGGGATGTAAACATCTGGCTGCAATCCCAATTGTCATCTCCTTAACCCCGTGGGGGCCAACTGTCTGCACCCAAAGCCCCTGAGCCCAGCTCTGATACAACCCTCGTGGCTGCGTGGCTGTGGCTTGGGTTGCTGTGGTTCTTAGAATTACCAGGAAGCCTTGGGATCTCTGCAGAACGGAGCCAGGAAAGGCCACAGAAGTGACACCACAGGCACACAGGGCAGCTGAGATGGCATCACCACCAGCTCAAGGGTTTTTGAGAAAAGCCCTACCACAGGAAGGTATAAAACACTCAAGAAGCAAAAAGGGAGGTAAAATAAGGAAACAGCACCATGGTCGATGTGCCCTGGGGCTGCAGAGACCACTGAGGTGGTGGCTGTGCAGCAGCAAAGGGGCTGGGTGCTCTGTGGGTGTTGGTAGCTCTCTGTGTTCAGCTGGGCAGCTCGTGTTCGCGACCAAATAGAGGATTTGTTCTGCACAGGTCTGTGTGTCCTGCTTGCAGCACCTCCTTGCACATGCAAACAGTGACCCTAGGGGGAGGCTCATTCTCTCTGGGGTTCCTGTGCTAAGCACTACAAACCGGGTATAAACAAGGCTGCTCCCAGGGAGAAGAGAGACACAGCAAAGTTTAGGATTTGAGTCATTCAGTATGAGCCTAGCCACAGCAGCTGGTGAACTGCATGGGTGAAAAGTGCTCCAGAGGAAGCAGAAGAAACATTTACAGTGCCAGGAGAGCACTAAAGTCAGGACTTATGGAGGTTGTTGGCAATGAGCTTTGTGGAAAGCTGAAGCTACATTGACTACTAAAAATGATAAAGGGAAGGCTTGGAGAGAAAATTGCAGGTCTAGAAAAAGGAAAGGTGTATTTTAAATAAGAGACTGAATTACTAAAGAATTGAGGCAGAAACACACAAGCCTCTGTGGCAGAGGTCCTCATCCACACCGGGCGGGGAGCAAGCCTGTGCAGGATGTGATAGATGGCTTTACAAGAACTAATAAAGCAGACACTTGAGATCAGGATCCAGCTTGGCAACAAGCACCTGTGAGTGAGGACAATGGCAAAAGAGACTGAGCAGCACAGACCTCAAGCTTTGGTTTGCCAGAGAGAGGATGATTGAGTCTTTGGAATAACTTTCCAGGCAGTGGTTGCAGCCCTCCAAGATTCCAGGGGAGATATTGATGCCTGGACATGGGAGGTAGGTGGTCTGATCCCAGGCTGCCTCATGTGCAGTCACCAGGTTCTTCTTTCCCCTCTGACCTCTCCTCAGCAAAGCTCTGGACGCCTGACCCTCCTCATGTCCCTGGTCACCACTGGCACAGAGCTGCTGCTGAGGAGATGCAGTAGCAGGTTTGACCCAGACTAAGTCAGAGCCTGGCACAAGCCAGAGCTGTGAGATGGCTGCAGGACACTGTGTGGATATTGCTGCACAGGAGTGGTGGGACTTGTGAGAACCCTGGGAACAGCTGGGAGAGATCACAACCCCACTGCAGTGCTGTCAAACCTCATCCCAGTGTCAGCAGCACCGGGAGAAGAAGCTGTGGGAGAACAGCAGGGCCCACTGCAGAGGACAGCAGAGGCACTGTTGCTCTCTCTAACATGGTGCAGGTGTTCAGTTTGGAAGAAGAGAAGGCTGAGCAAGGACTAGACGGAGTGTTTTTAATCAAGAAAGTAGGTACTGAATACAAGAGCAGTTCTCATGCAGGAGGCGCTGAGACACCAACCTCATGCTGAGGTTCAAAACTGAACCTGCAATGATGGATGAATTCATACCAACTGCTAGGGTAATTAGTGAACCCGTAAATCAGCAGCATTTGACTCAGCTCTAGCTTAACAGAAAAATCATTCTGGCAGAACAATTTTACTGGTCACAGATAGCTAGAAGACATAAAGAGAAAGAATAACTCCGTGAAACAAACCAAGCAGCAACAATGCCACCAATTTTTTGCTCCAAAGGAAAGAAGGTTAATGAAGAAAACCAGTATTTCAAAGTTGAGGCAACAGCCAAAAATTTTGCAGAACACTGGAGGCAGAAACAGAAGTGTGAATTTCAGCAGATCATAAAGCTGAGGACTTAAGTTTAAAACATAAATGCTGGCAGACGGGCAATTTTTAGTGCCTTTTAAGAACTGAATTAACTAAACCACAAGAGCTGGAAAAGGAACAAACTGTGAGGCCTGACACAAAAAAAGACCTGCATCAGCCTGTAATGACGCCCAACTTCTCAGAACCTCATGCTGATCCTGCCCATCCATACTTTATGGCAGGTAATCAGCAACTGAAGCACCTGTCACAACAAATTGAATGCAAATAGTCCCCAATAAGGTATGTCATCAATCTTAGTTCAAGCTTTGAGAAAATGTGCTCACAGGGGCTGGACTGTCTGGAGCTGGGGCATGTTCTGCCTCTCCTGAACTGGTCTGAGTGTCTTCAGGGCCACTCCTCTCACATTCTCTCACTTCTCTCTCTAGCTGCAGTTGCGCAGTATTTTCCCCTTCTTAAATACGTTATTCCCGAGGCAATTTCGAAAAAATGTGCAATTTCTGCCTCTACACATGGCGTTTGCTTTGCTTCTATCCACCATAATTTCTTTTGAACATGTATAAGGGCACATATCTTGGGCACATAGAAATGTGCGTTACACAGATCCTGCTGCAGCAGGAAAAATCCAGAGAGCCAGAGTGTTCTCTTACACAGTAGTGGGTATAATGGCAAATATTTTAGCAGGTCCACACTTTCCTGTGTGTGGGAGCTATCCATGGAAGTAATTTTAATCTGTCTCTTCATGGGAAGAGTTCAGAAGTCCTGATATTATCCCTGGCTATCTCCATGCTGTCAATAACCTGTTCATAGCTGCTCTCACCCTGTCAAAGTCTATCCTATCTTAAACTTGGTCTTGTTCTTTCTGCTTCAATATGGGGTGTGAACCACTTCTTGTATTGAAGAGCAGCTCTACCATTGATTAACAAAAATTAAATTATAACACTCAGTTTGCATTTATCCTGCTATGGTTGCTGGGGTGTTTCTAAATGGGCAAATGCCCCTTTGATTGTGTCATTTGGCTCTCATAATGCCACAGGCTGAACAAGGGTATAAATAGGCAAGAGCTGCTCCATTTTGCTATTGCATGGATACAGAGCAGATGGATGGATGAACAAAACTCTTTCTTAGAGAGTGGTTGCCCTTGTCAATACAGACTGCACCCATCTGTCTCAGTTCTGCACCCAGCTTGGGGAAAAAGAAGATGAATACCATATTTAAACACTATCACAATTTTCTGAGCAGAGTGATAGGATTAACAGCTCTATTTCCCTTTGTACATTCTGAGTCCCACTGGATGATGATCCCCTCCGGAGCACAGAAAGATGCTCTGTCGCCACTTGCCTCCCTCCCCCTTCTGAAAAAAACAGGTACAGCCAACACATGTGCCCAAGAATTACCACAAACCACACCTGCAGACGAGTGTCTGGGCCGAGGCTACACCATCTGTCACTCAGTTAGGGTCCAGCAGTCTCTTCCACTAGATGCTGAAGGCATTGCTGGCCCAGTCATTGACCACCCTATTCAAGCAGTGGGGCCAGACCTTCCCTTAAACCCCAACTGCCCAAAGCAGCCATTCCCAAATGGCAGCCGCCATTCCCAAATGGCAGCAGAGACCAGGATGACTTGGTGCTCATAGCAGTGCCCTGCTCGTGAGGGACTGGAAGTGGTCTGGGTTGTATCTTCCCACTGCTGAACTGCCTCACACTGACTCTCACATCTGTGTGAGCAGCAGGACCAGGATGTCCCAGCATACAGCATTTTTCTCTCCATCCCAGCCACCCGGGCTGGGTTCTCTGGTGTCTCATGAAACAGGACCTCCTTTTTTGCTTCCATGAGAAACCAAGCTTTTCCAGCTAATTTCATTAAATACATACTGACATTTTGGATTATGTGGTTATCTGATACATATACACTCCTAGCCAGTGGGGTTGCAACTGAACTCAAGAAGCTCAGAGGGAGAGCACAATGACCTGATCCCATAAACCTAACTTCCTGAGAAAATTCAGCCAAGAAACAGTAGTAGATAGTCTGTCTGAACAGACAGCCAAAACTAGTCATAGTCTTGGTGTGGATCGACTTATTTGCTACACCAGTCCTCCTCTCACTTTCCCATGTCATAAAGAAAAGACAGGCAAAAGCAGTACAACCCCAAAGCAAATGCATTCTGAAAATACAGAAATTTGGCCAAGATAGATGGTGATTTTTTCTAACTATAGACGCCATGATAATGCAGGTCACTGCTCCGGTGGAGTGATCAGGACAAGCATCCTGAGGGAGTTCTGCCAGCAAGAACCAGAGTAAAGTGTGCTCCCACGGCCAGATCAGCTCCAGAATCCAGGTGCTGCCTCCCTGGGAACCAGCAGGAACTCAGGGCTATCCGGCTCAGTTTCAGCTCTAAGCATGGCTTGGGTGTCTTCATAAGCATCCCCCATCCCATAGGTCTGACTGAGAAGGACTTACTGAGGCATGTTCACAAAACCGTGAAGCCCAAGCAAAGGAGTGAGTAGGCGGTGATTTTTTCACCAGGGACAAGTGCCACTTCATATGACATTTACCAAGGCAAGTGCCAGATTCTGCACCTGGGACACAGCAGCCCTGGATGTACAGACAGCCTGGGGAATGAGGTGCTGCACAAAGGGACCTGGGGGTCCTGGTCTGTGACCAGTTGAACATGAGCCAGCAGTGCCCTGGCAGCCAGGAGGGCCAACCCTGTCCTGGGGGGCATCAGGCACAGCATGGCCAGCTGGGCAAGGGAGGGGATTGTCCTGCTCTGCTCTGAGCTGGGGCAGCCTCACCTCCAGTGCTGGGGACAGTTCTGGGCATCACATTGCTAGTCATTTACCATCACTCCTTTGGTTTCTTCCCTTGCCTACGTGCAAACATGGTAAGTCCTTGCTCTTCACTTGCAGGCACTTGCTTACAGGCACTTACAGACCATTAGAGATCCAGGACTTCCAGCTGTGGAATGCTGAGTTCAACTATGCAGATGCTACTCCTCCTATGAGGAAAATGAGAAGTGCACCTGGGAGCTGACTTGTCTGAAACGCCCCCAGTAAGAATCAAATCACTCCAAGGCAGGTAGTTAATTATGGCTCGTTCCCAAAGGCAGGGCATCATTATCACATTCTAAAGTTATAGTTGTCCCTTAATCACCTTTTCTGATGAAGACATGGGGAATTTGTGTGCAATAAGCATTTTCAGTAACTATTTGTTTCAGTTTAAAGCGATGAATGCTCAAATCACTGGTATCGAGCTGTTTATGAACAGACAGAAAAGCACAAGAGACATTCCTATAATATATATTCAGCAGGTGTCTGTAGAATAGAAGTATAAGTACGCAAAATTGCTCTGTTTTATGGTTATATTAGAAGGCACAGGCAAGTGCAAATCCTTCTCTTTATATTGCTTCTGAGGAGATTTATTTTTTAAAATTCAGTCATTTTGTTTCTCCTCCAGTTTTCAGTTCAGCAGACCATAGGAGATGCAGGACCATGGCCCACGTGGCAACAGGTCCAGCAGTGCCATTGGCACTGGGAATTAAGCACCAGCCTCACACCAGCTCCTTCCCCAGCCCCTCTTTGCAGGGGCTGCTCTGCCCTGGGGGGCAGACAGGGGCATGACACCCCAGAGAATATCCAGCCACTGGAGATCAGGTAGAGCCAGCAGGGCCAGAAGTCCTGTGTGGTTCTGCCTTGCTACTTGCTGAGGCTCCAGATCTGGGCATCTGCCATGCCCCACATCACACAGATCCCTGCAGAGCTCACCCCTTTCTTCCTAAGCATTATTCATGTGGAAACTACTGAAGGGCAAATGAGCTTATAGTGAGTAGAGAGTGCCATGGCTGTGTGACACTGCAGACAGCTACAGACGTGGGTTTCCTCTCCCTCTCTCTCCCTTGGTTATGCGGAATAATCACAACTGTTTCCTTTCCTGATGCCTCTATGAACTTAAGCATAGGCAGCTATTCCAAATCCTGCTGTGAAAATGTGGGGGAAGTGGTAAAATCCCATATCCACTCTGTGCACAAGGGAGGAGAGTGGGACTGAGCAGAGCTCACTGGTCAGTGCAACATGGCCCAGCCCTGCAGCAATTCACTCTCATGTGCCTGCACTGATCACTGTTCAGCCCCAGCACCCTCAAATAAGTATGGGTATCCCTGAACCCCAGGGAACAAAATCTCCAGCCAGGACCACTTTTTCAGCAGTCAGGGGAGACAAACAATGTCTCTCACACTTTGTTCTTTCAAGTTCACTGATCCCAAATTTTAACTAAGCCTTTCCTCTACTTACTGCTTGTGCTAACAAAAGGCACTAACTGACCTAGCAGCTTTTTTTCCAGAAGTTCAACTATTACTCCCTGTGAGTGTTCCTGGAACATGCACTTGCTGTCTTTCCAGAAATCTGTACTTCCTCATGTTTGTATGCAGTAATACTACTGCTACAAACTCTGCAGAGCCAGGAAATACCCATTGTGTCCTTCTCCCTCAAATTAAAACTGTTTCATTTCTGTCCCATGTGGGGTCAGTTTTGTGATCAGCAAATAGGTTTTTCTACTTCTTAAAACACAGTTTCAAGAATGCAGTCAATGTTCAAAGCCCTAATTTGACAGCTGTACCCTGCAGTTTAGTCTTTCTTTTCCAAAGCTGTCAGAAAATGTCTGTAATTCCAAGGAAGGGAGATGACCCCAGTAACACTTGCAATATGGCTGTGCTGCAGACAGATGTGTCAGTACTTTGGAGAAGTAACTGGTCAGTTTTATGAGGCTATTGCCAGTAATATGATTCCCAAAAGACCGTACATCATCAAAGAATTCTGTTTTAAGATGCAGACGTAGAGGAAAATTAGAATCACAGAATAATTTTGACTGCAGTGCACCTCTGCTGGTCATGTAGTCCAGTGTCTGTTCAAAGCAGAGACAACTTCAAAATAACATTATGTGGTTCAGGGCTTTCCAAGTTTGTTTGTTTTCAGTGAGTAATTTTTGTCTCTTCTATCCTCTGACCCTGAAATTACTATTCCACATCTTGCCTAACACCTCTGGAGGCACAGGAGCACTGCACTGGTCTGTGGACTTCAGCACTCTCCCTCCCCTCAGTCTGCAGCATCTCCTCTCCTCTCCTCTCCTCTCCTCTCCTCTCCTCTCCTCTCCTCTCCTCTCCTCTCCTCTCCTCTCCTCTCCTCTCCTCTCCTCTCCTCTCCTCTCCTCTCCTCTCCTCTCCTCTCCTCTCCTCTCCTCTCCTCTCCTCTCCTCTCCTCTCCTCTCCTCTCCTCTCCTCTCCTCTCCTCTCCTCTCCTCTCCTCTCCTCTCCTCTCCTCTCCTCTCCTCTCCTCTCCTCTCCTCTCCTCTCCTCTCCTCTCCTCTCCTCTCCTCTCCTCTCCGGCAGTACTCAGCAGTGCTCTCACCGCTAGACGGTGCCGTCCTAAAGGCGTAGAACCCTTACTGTCAGGCAGCAGCTCCGCGTTTATCCGGATGGATGCCCCACGTGTGCCAGGCTGGGCTGCTCGCTGTGCTGCGGGAGCAGCCCCGGGGCCGCAGGAGGACTCCCTTTGCCCCCCGGGGATCCTGAGGTGCCCCAGCCCGGCCCGAATGGATGCAGCCAGGCTCGTGTCCTTGCAGAGTGGTAAGTCACAAGCAAAAAAAAGTCACACCAGAGTGGCAAGGCACACCAGACGAGCACAATTTCCCAGGAAGTGCTGGTATAGTTCCTCACCCAGATGCACCTGCACGCCATGGCCAGGAGCACAATCACTCCCAAAGCTGGCAGAACACAAACCCTTGCAGGGTGCAGAGCTCAGCCCTGTGTGCAGTCCAGCCCTCAACCCAGGGGACACCAGTACCAGCAGTTCCAAGAAATGCCCAACCTTTTCACCTGCTATGCACCTCCTGGTGTCTTATCCCATCTCCCCTTGGCTGCTGAAATGAAGGGTGCTGCCTCCTCACAGAGCGCCAGGCTCCAAGGTAAGGAAAGGGTTTCATATGATGCTGACAGCATCTCAGAGCTGCAAGCACATGGAACTTGGTTATCAAAGTGGTTATCTGCATGCCAGGTATTTCCCACTTTGCTCCAAATTAGCAAGCCAAGATGTACCATGACCCTGCCCAAATAAAGGCCCTCTGCTCCCTTTTACCTGAGCCTGACTGTTTGGAGGGGCTGTGTTTTCTGGCATGTACCACATCTGCTTTTCCATGGCACTGCCACAAGGCATCCCTAGAGATGTGCTGCCCTAGGCAAGTGTCACTTAGGCAAAGAGCACACCTGAGGAGGAAAATGCAAGGGTTAGTCACCCAAATTGCCACTCCCATGAGGAGCAGGTAATTTCCAGACCGTCAGAAGAGCTGCCAGCATCACTGCCAGTGAAATCTGGAGCAGGAATTAGGGAGTAATTTCCAAGAAAATGCTGCCATTTACTCACTGGATTATCTCTTTTTGCTCATATTTGTCACTCTAAGAAAATACGTACCAGTCACAGAAAGCTTCATCAAGTTACATTACATTTGTATGCTTTTACATGAAGGTCCTGTCTTGCATTTTTATGATCATGGAATTCACAGAAAAAACTCTTATGCTCTGTACCACCATCCCAGTTGGAGTGACTTACCCTCTTGTCCAAAACCCCTGGGTGTTTATTTGCTTGTTTTTAACATGGCACAAGGAGAGATGGAAACACAATGACCCAAGGAGTTAGAACATGGGATTCAACCTCAACATCAGATCTTCACAGTGGTTTCAAGAGAAAACCCCTTTTAAGTCTCTTCCACTCCAGATTAAAATGTCACCTCATGTCTAAGGAGGAACCACCACAGCCCACAGCTTTTTCTCAGACAAGGCACAGTCACCTAACATGATGATAATCTGGTTCCCAGATGGGCCACCAACAAAGCTGTGTTTCCTGACTTCAGCCAAAACGTTCCTCTTGATTCTTCACTCTTTCTCTCTGATTTTCCTTAGTCTAGGAGCAGCCACAACCAAGATACTCCAAGCTTCTCTGTGAACCAACCCTACAAGAAATGGCATGGCATAGCAGGACACACAGCTCTCAAGGCGGAGGAAGAAGAAAACTTTTGCTCAGCTGTGGAGCTATCAGTTCATATTCACTTGGGCAGATGATTCAAAGTGGACTTGGGTCCCACCCAGAGGAGCTCAGAGACTGTAAATAGGAGACCACTTCATCATCAGCCCCAAAACTGCTTTTCAGGGAAACCATTTTGCAAATTGGGTCATACTCACTAATAGCCTGGTAATGACCAACACTGTGCTGTTGCAAATGAAGCATTCACCAAAAGCAGTTCACCCAGTGCTCCTGAATAGGTCCAAATGAAAGATCAGGGCCTGAGGCTTTGTCTAAAATCAAAACTTTCTAGAATTTAATGGAATTTAATTAACAAAGCATATTAATTAAACCAGTGCAAATGCCTGAGCAGGCTATCTAAATCTGCGGTGCCTTAAGGCTTATTTACAAACAGTTTTGTGCTTTAGTGACCATCCCTGTATAGTTTCTTTATATCAGTGTAACTCATCTGTGGAGAGACCTCATTATATCACACCAGGGGATGCCCTGATTTAGTACAGCAATTTCCAAATAGAGTTAATGAAAACAATACATGCATTGTGTGTGTGAATTCAAACAACTACCCAGTTGATTTAAGATAAACTGGGCTTCGATAAAGTTAAGCTGGCCCTACAATATTGTGTTAGTCATAAATCACTGCATATGCTTTCACCTTCTCCAGAGGAGAAACAAATGGTCTCATTAGTAAGTGAGACTGTAGGATGAGACATAAGCTGCCATGAGCAGGCTCTGAAGGCAGCTAATGCGTTAGTTGAAGATGAGTGTCATCAGCGTGTTCACAGCACAAATGTACTGAGAACACGGCCAGTCCTGCATGGCTCCTGATGTTTAATCATCCACATACTCAAACCACTTCCAGTTCATTGCTGAGAGGCGTTATCATCAAGCAGCAGCACCTCTTATCTTCCCTCCTCTGGGCCATTGCTCCACCATCGCATGCTAATAGCCATAATCCACTTTTCATCCTGCACAACCAGGTAGCAAGATTAATGCAGAATCTTGTCTGCTTTTATGTACTCATCTTCTTGTAGCATAGCCACAAGCTAAATGTGCCTTAATGGTTTTGGCACCAGAGCTAAGACATTGTCTTCTGAACCATCACATGGCTGCATTTCTCAGGGAGACACCTGCCTGCAGTGAAGGGCTGCATAACTGCATTGCTTCTAGAGAAATTGGGAACGACATAGAAGCAGTGTTTGTGAAATAGTTTCTTGGCTTCTCTTGACTTGAGTACCATAGATCAGGCCTTAGCTCCTGGCTCCATCACCAGCCCTCTGTATGGTCTTGACCCTTTCTGTGACTTGGCTCCTCTTCTGCCTCTGTCTCTCCTGTATGTGAGAGTCACAAATGTTTTGGGGAAGGAACCAACACTTGATCATAAGCGGTTTTTGAGGCTCAACTGGATGAAGGCCCTGAGCAGCCTGGTCTGATCTCAGAGCCAACTTCTGGTGAGCAGGAGGTTGGAGCAGAGACCTCCCAACATGAGCTATCCTGTGGTGCTGTGATTCACAGCAAACAGCACATAGAATCGGTCTGGGTTTGAGAGAAACGGTATGGAAAATGCTTCAAAGAACAAATATTTTTGGTCGTCACATCATCCCTACGACAAGAGAAAAAAGTATTTTCTCCATTCTTAAATATATGGAATTCATCAAAATAAAAGAGAAAGTCTACCTGAACATTCAACAGAGTATCTCATAGAGTGCTTTGGGAAGCAATAGTAATTGAAAAATAAATTCTGTCTTCTGGGAGTTCAGGACAAAACTTTTACCCTTGTCTGTAAGAGTTTAAACTTGTCTGTACAAAATCAGAAAAATTAAACTACAGCTACTTTGGCTAAGCGTAGATTAGGCCATGGAAGGTTGAAACTAAACCAATATAAATGAAACCATCATGAAAGCCCAAGGTTTGCTCCTGTATACAGCCCCCTTCTTAACACAATAAATTCATTTCCTCTGAAGACTCTGAAGAATAGTATCAGTAACCACAGCAACACTGAAACGTAAGTATCATTTTTAGCTCTATGATGTAGGCTGCACAAAATAAGAGAACACATTTTGAAAGTTTTCATTACAACCTACTTTTTTCAGGAGTTTATATCAATAACAAAAAATGTATCTGAGATTTTTTAACCATTCTTAAAATTTGCATTGGCAGATGATTGGTTTACATTGACTGTAGCTCACAGTGAGGAAGTCAATGAAGCCTCAGCATTTCTGCCTCCCGTGGCTGTATTCTCAGGAGACTGAGGAGATAAATTTGGCCACCTGCCCTCAGGCTTTCTGGACCCAAAGCAGAGTTTTAACCCCTGTTGCCATGGAAGAGACCCAAATCGTGTTTCTGAGCATCACACCAAGCGGCCCAATGGGTCTCAAATATGCAGGTGTCCGGCTTCCCTCCTGCAGCTGGAGGACAGCCTAGGCTCCTGCATGAGAGCTTGTCCTGTGGGGCCTGCAGCATCAGGATACCTTCAATAGCCCTCAGAACTGGGGGCCTCTGCACCATGGCCCAGAGGTGCCTGGGGCATGACTGGCTCTGCCCAGGACAGCACCCACCTGAGAGGAGCCTTCACAGCAGGATGCTCATCACAGCCACCTCTACACCCCAGGTACACCAACACATCGGACACACTGACCCTGGGAGGTCAATGTGAGCCTTGAGAGGCTTCATAACCCTTCATTCAGAGTGGTACAGGCCACCAGAGAAGGCTGCAGCACAAACTTCCATCTTGAGAGGAGCTGCAGAGGTGGTGGAGTTCTACAGTTCCAGAGGCATCCCTGCAGGGCACTTCCCTGTCTTGAGATATGGGGGTACAGCAATGTACACTTCTTATTGAGATACTTGGATAGGTCAACTTCTAGAATTACTGTATTAACCTTCAGGAGCCTAAATAGAAGCCAAATAATTTATCAGCAGTCCTGGCTAACCAGGGAGATCCCAGGTGACTGGTAGTTGGCAAATGTGACACCCATTGATGTGGAGGATCAAAAGGATAATCTAGGGAACAACAAGCCTGTCAGCCTGGCCTCAGTGCTGTGGAAGGTCATGGAATAGATGTTCCTGAGTGCCATCACATGTCACATTCAGACAAGAGGAGGATCAGGACCAGACAGCATGGGTTTGTGAAAGGCAAGTCTTCCTTGAACAAATTTCTACTGCAAAGTGACTTCTACTGCTTTCTGGATAAGGGAAAAATCTATGGTTGTTGTCTACCTGGACTTTAGTAAAGCCTTTGAAACTGTTTCCCTCAGCATTCTCCTGGAGAAGCTGGCTGCTCATGGCTTATATGAATGCACTGTTCACTGAGTAAAAAACTGTCTGGATGGCCAAACACAGAGAGTAGTGCTGAATGGAACTGCATCCACCTGGGGGCTGGTTACTAGTGGCATTCCCTAGGGATCAGTTTTATAGACAGCTCTGTTAAACTTCTCCAGTGATGACCTGAAACCCTCCTTCAGTTTGCAGATGACACCAAGTTCAACAGGAGTGTTGATCTGCTGGAGGGAAGAAAGGCTCTGCAGAGGGATCTGGACACGCTGGATCAAAGGGCCAGGGCCAATTGTATGAGGTTCAGCAAGGCCAAGTGCCAGGTCCTGCACTGGGGTCACAACAACCCTAGGCAGCACTCCTGTACTGGGGTAACAACAACACCAGGCTGGAGGCAGTGGCTGCCAAGTTGCCTGGCAGAAAAGAACCTGGGGGAGTTGGTCAGCAGCAGCTGGACATGATCCAGGTGTGCCCAGGGGGCCAAGAAGGCCGATGGCATCCTGGCCTGGATCAGCCATGGTGTGGCCAGCAGGACCAGGGCAGGGACCGTCCCCCTGTACTGGGCACTGCTGAGGCCACACCTCAAATCCTGGGGTCAGTTCTGGGCCCCTCCCTGCAAGAAAGACATTGAGGGGCTGGAGCGTGTCCAGAGAAGGGCAGCGGAGCTGGGGAAGGGTCTGGAGCACAAGTGCTGTGAGGAGCAGCTGAGGGAGCTGGGGGTGTTCAGCCTGGAGAAAAGGAGGCTCAGGGGGGACCTTACTGCTCTCTACAGCTGCCTGACAGGAAGGTGCAGCCAGGTGGGGATCAGGCTCTTCTCCCAGGTAAGAGAAGAGCCTGTCTCTTCTTCCACAAGTGACAGGATGAGAGGAAAAAGCCTCAAATTGCACCAGAGGAGGTTTAGATTGGATAACAGGGAAAATTCCTTCATGAAAAGGGTTGTTGAGCTCTGGAATAGGCTGCCCAGGGATGCAGAGGTATCACCATTCCTGGAGGTATTTAAAAGATATGGCACTTAGGGACACGGTTTAGTGCTGGACTTGGCAGTGTTAGTTTTGCAGTTGGACTTGATGATCTTAGAGGCCACTTCCAACCTAAATTATTCTCTAAATCTGTGGATTCTATGAAAAGTTTCTTTTTTTAGCCAAATACATTAGAAGAAAAAAATAGAACCACCAGTCTTCACAGTGCAGAATCACTTTCACTGAAAGACTTGACAGGAAAAGAAGAAACTGAATGAAATCCTGTGAGGTCCTGACATGCTGCTGCTTTTATGCAACTAAGAGTCATTTGTTTCATTTATCACATGTCACTCTAGAAGGAAATGCTATTACATAAAAGTACAGCTATGAACTTCCTCAAAATACTTGTCTGATACCTTCCCACCTACAGCAAGAGATTTAATAACTCCCACAAATATTCAAAAGTCTTTGAATACCTCTGTATGGATGTCTTCATTTAACCCTAGATTTAAATGAGCTATTATTCCATGAGCAAATGTGTTCTTTGATCCTTGGCAACTTATTATCTTTGAAGTCTTTAGCGTTGCTTTGTTGTTCCTGAAAACCTTCTGGAAACCCAAGTATATGAACCAGATTGCCTTAGATCCCATGATAATCTTTTAAGGATGGCCTTACCTCAATCTTGAACCACAGCAGTTTGAAGGTGGTGGTTTTTGTTGGTATTCCTGCTATTGAGTGATCATGCGTTTATTCAAATCTGTGCTATTTTCAGACAGTTCTTATGTCACCAGTGAACACTTCACCCTTTAATTTGTTTCCTTTCAAATCTAATATTTATATTGTTGTTTGTTGCTTTAGAGGTTTTTTTTCTCAATTGACCATTGTGGCTTTGACAGTAGGATTTTAACCCCAGGCCTGTGCCCAGCTCTGTTTTCATGGAGAGCTTCTGTTCCACCTGCCTATTCTCTGACTAGCTCCTCTGTGGTGCAGTCTACAAATGCAATCAAACTGCACTTACTTCATTTATATAAAGAAGCTCATGTATCTCATTCTTATTGGGTTTCCTGCATTTGTCATCATTGCAGTAATTCTATCTATCCGTCCTGGGCCAAAGAATAAAACTGCATTTTTTGGTATTTATATCTGGAGCTTTTAGGTATGATGACTGCATTTTGAGTCAATCATTTAAACTAATTACCTGATTAGACTGCATGTCTTCTTTATTATACAGATGCACGTTAGAGCTGGGCAGACACTCTTTTTTTTTTTTTTTTTTTTTTAATTTTTTCCTGATTGTTAGAATATTCCAATAATTACTGTTCTCCTTTCCCATTTTGAGGTGTTTGCTATATCAACTTTCAAAACTTAAAAAGCAAACATACCTGTCCCCTAATTTCAGCTTTTAGACTTCTAGTATTTCAGGGAAGCATACACCCCTTGATACAGTTAACCTCTGTGCATATGTGTGGTCACATGCACCTTGTTTAAACAGGATTTTTTTCCTCAGAATAACCTGATTCTGTAAACTGCAAAGAGTTCTGTAACTGTTTCTCTCCTGGGCTATCAGCCTCTACACCGCCACTCATCTGAAGATGTTGATTTCATGCCTTTGTACCAGAGGACATAATTTTCAGATGCAATAGCTCTTTGCTTTCTCACAGTTGTTTATTAATTTCCCATACAACTTTTTCCACTTTGAATACCACCTTCCATTTCTAGTGTTTCTTAATGTAGAACCCACATTTTCAAAAGCTTCCTGTGTGTGTCAACTCTGAATGATTTCTTTTCCTCCTTTCCTAAATCACAACCTGAGACTGATGATTTTCAGTCTTTCTGTGCTGACATGTGGCACTGGGAGCATTTCAGCAAAGACAGCCATGGGAAAAGGCAGACCACTCTGCAGCTACTCCTTAAAAATTTAGATAGAGATCTACAAGATCTCCCACTGTTGCATCTAGCTGGCACCAAAAACCTAGTTATACACATGCTGGACAACTAAAGCCTCCTACATTTTAACTTGCCTCTTCCTATCCATGAGGAGAAATTTCCCATGGTACTCCCAAATGGAGTATCTCTGGTGCAGTCCTCACAAGGCAGAAGGAGTCTACCAATGGAAAAATTTCCCTCTCTGGCAACTTGCTGCCTCTCTGCCAATAAAGTGTTTTCTCTGCAGCAGTCTGTATAGCAGGCCTAGAGGTAAGATTTTTTTATCATTTGCCTCAAAGTCTTGATAATGAGCATTTTTCTTTATTTCCAGCTTAGCTTTTTTTTTTTTTTTTTTTCTTAGCCTCACTGGAGAGTAGTTTGTACTGAACTAAGCCCATTTTCCCAAATGGAAGACTCCTCTGATAAACTAGGATGCTCCAGGGGGATTTAAATATGCAATACAGTGAAAGTCAAACTATATCAATTATGTGTTATCCTACAGAAGACTGTTCAAGTACCTGAACAAAGAGAATATGACAAAGCTCTAGAAGTGTTTATCAGATTTGAGAGATTGTGTAACAGCAAGAGGTGGTGAACAGTAGGTAGGTAGCATTTATATATCTCTTGTGAATCATAAGCTTCTTCAAAGTAGGGTTTAACACAGGCTAGTTATACCAAAAGTACAGTCTGCTTGTCTTCAGAAGCAGGGAAGGGGTTTTCTCCAAACAGACAGCTACACACACATTTATTTCACCAAACAAATGTCAGGGAAAATAAGGCAAGAGGCACAATTACTGAAAAACATTTGAAAATGAATAGTCAAAATGTATTTTGAACCTAGCAGACAGACCCAGTATCTCATCAAGACACTGTTAGGATATGTTGGGTTTGGGAAGTTCATCCCCATGACCAAAGTCTCTGATAACAAGAAAGAAGCAGGAGTGTCTCTGGTGGGTGCAGGCTGGTGGGGTGCTTCTCAACCCAGTGCCATGCTGGGGCTTGTGCTCGTGTGCCAGTGCAGGACACGAGACTCTAGAGAAAGGCTTCACACAGACTTTGGGAGATAGTGGCTCCTAATCAGCCTGTACAAAGGGGGTGCCCGTAAACAGCTTAGTCTCTCTTTGTGATACAGGCTCTTTAAAAAAAAAAAAAAATTCTAGTATTACAAATACAAAATTTTATAGGAAGAGGATTACACTCCCGGCTCTGTAGCCCAAGGCAGGGAGGAAACTAATTTAATTTTTCTCCAGGAGTTCCTGTCTGCCATTTTGGGGAAATGTTGAAGCTCTGGACTGGCTTGATCAAAGCCTTCCTACACTGTAAAACTTGCAAATAATTCATGAAGTGTAAGGGACTGAAACCTTTCATAAAATATGCTGTAATGTACACTTTTTTAAAGATGTTAGCTATATGCTTTATAGCAGCACTTGGAAATAGGCATATCGTTTAATTGCTTAGCAGCTGCCAGTTTAATGCTTAAAACATGATTTAATGCTCTGAGTCAATGAATCAATTCCTTGAGCTTCCAAGGGATATGCTCATTGAAATGTCTGGCAAAACGTTTCTGTGACCTCTCCATTCACATCACGATGAAAATTCCACAAGTAAGCTGAAACTTTAGGTTCACTTAAGTGGTGCACTCTGAGTAACAGCAGACAAACCACTAAATCATCTCCTAATCTCTTAATATTCATGTCTCTTTCACTGAATCTCAATTGTGCATACTCTGATCTCAATGTGAAACATTTGGGATTAATGTCCACATTTTTAAAAGCGGATGATGTTTCCTGTGACCTTGGTATCTGACGACCAGCTTGAGAAATTTGACCTGAAGCTGGATAGAGGATGTGATTTGCACATGGCACAGAGCCTCCCACTCTAAAAATCAGACAAATTCCTCTTGACTTTTCTGATCCAGGTCTAATCCTAGAGTAGTTATTTCTGATTGATTGTTCCGCATTGTCACTTTTATTGCTGGATGGGTTACAGGCAGTGGGAAAGGGAAAGCTCAAGAGAAGAGAGCAGCCTGTTTTTACCTACCAGCCCATAAAGTCTCTCAAAGTCTTCCAAATCACAACCACCCTTTCAATTTCTGTTCACTCAGGAGACAGCAGAGTCTCTTCATGCCTAAGGGCAAGAACACTGCCACATCTGCCCTGTCCTCTAAGGTGTTCTGTGCCAAATAGACCCGTCAGCCATGACCTCGGCATGCAAGGGAATGTCATCTAATGGGAGTGCTGCACCTTTCAGTGTTGTAGAAGTAGTGCCTACCTGCGGGCTTTGAGACAGGCAGCTCTCTGAGGATGACCTATAATCAAAGGAGAGTAAAGCTCTCCCGCCAAAAGCTGGCACTGGCATGGAAAAGGTGAAGTTCCCATCAGCTACTAGCAGCAACAAGGAGAGAAAAAGATGTGTTTAAAAAAATCAGTGTCTGATGGAACTCTCAAACTTGCACATCAAATAAGAAGTCTAAATTACAGGCTATATGTCTTTCTGTGTAAGAGACTTTTTGGAGTCATAGGTGGTGGGTTTCTTCCTGTGCTGGTTTCAGCTGGGGTAGTTAATTTCCTTGACAGTGGCTGTTGTGGGGGTCTGTTCTGGGGGATTTCTGTTGAACAGAGTGCTGATAATTTAGAGATGTTTTTGTTATTGCTGAGCAGGGCTTACACAAAACTGAGGCCTTTTCTGCTTTTGTAGTGACATGCTGTGGAGGGAGCTAGGGGTGCATGGGAGATTGGGAAGGGACACAGCCAGTATAGGTGACTCCAACTGACCAAAGGGATATTCCAGACCATCTGACATCATTCTCAGTTTATAAACTTGGAGGCAAGAAGGAGGAAGGGACATTTGGAGCGATGGCTTTTGTCTTCCCAAGTCACTGCTACATGTGATGGGGCACTGCTCTCCTGAGGATGGCTGAACATGGAAAGCAGTGAATTAATCCCTCGTTTTGCTTTGCTTGTGTGCATGGCTTTAGATTTCTCTTTTAAACTGTCTTTATCTCAATCCATGAGTTTTTTATCTTTCATCATTCCAATTTTCTCCTCAATCCCACCAGTAGGGGTGTGAGTGAGAGGCTGTATAGGGATTAACTGCTGGCTGGGGTTACGCCATAACACTTACTCATCTCATTAAAGAAAATCTTAAGCCTTGAATATGAGATTGTATCATAAGCAGCCTTAATCATCTTAACATCACAACTCTATTCTTTGATCTTCATAATACATAGTTTGTAAATACCAGCCCCCTGTTTCTTTTGTTTGAGATAGTCAGAATTCTCACCAAGGTGTTTGCAAAACTGAATTACTTTTGTTGTTGATCATAACTGGAAATTTATGCAGTTCAGATTCCGCAGAACTGGGATGTGAGGGGAAAGTGTGCAAAAAATATTACAAACATACCTATCAAAAGGAAGATAATTTTCTACCATAGGTTGAATTTTACATATTCATTGAAAAGGAGCTAAGAAATAATTCGGTAATAAAAGACATCGTGGCACTACATAAAGGGGACAAATATAAAAAGAAAACTTGAAATTCCAAGTCCATATATTTAAATTCTGGCTGGTGTTGCTTGTCAGAGCCAAATTTAACATTCAAGGTCAAAAGAAAACTTGTATAGAAAATCCCTTTCTAAGCCAAGATAGCTCATTAATCTGATTGATTAAAAAATAGCTTGGGAAGTGAGAAGTGTGCCTTTTGCTCCTAAACTTAGGATCAGTACATTTAGCGGTCAGTGTTTCTAGAGTTTTAGTTTGACTGAATGAAAATAATTGATTTTCAAAGATTGGGAGTTGGCACACTTGTTAAATCCAACGATTTTTGTGAAGGTGTCAAGGTGTTTACTTAGGAAATAAAATGTCTTAAGCAATTTGTCAGCTCTGAAGGGTACTGGCCAAGATCTGCAATTTAGAGTTTGATCATTTCAATGACTCCTAAAATGCTTTGTAACCATAATGAAACTTAGGGCACAGTTTGTAACAATTGCCCATTTTTTGGTACTTCTGTTATGTTTTCTTATTTAAAACAGTAACCCTGGATTTGTAAAAGGCAGCTCAGGATGCCAAGGTTCTTGGTGCCATCATAAAGAAGCCATAGGCTCATATGATTGAAAATCAAGACCCTTTTAGGACTCTAAAGCCAAGACTCTAAAGTCAGAGCTGATGATCAAAATACAGTCCATTACATATGATTCACTGAAATGGAAAGTAAGTGTTAAAATCTTAGAGAAAAGTTAATATCAGGTAGAAGAAAAAACTGCAAGCTGTTGGCAAACTTTTCACTGTCAAACAATCTTCAGAGATGCTGAAGTCCAAACCAACCTCTCCACTAGCACCTTTAACACTAAGGTAATTTTATTTAATGTTCTAGAATGCAAGGGACTGGTACAAGTAATGAAGCACAATTAAGGCCACTGCAGAAAGCGTGGCAGTGATTGATAACGGTTTGCGCAGTGGTACTTGTCAGTCTCAAATTCTGGTCTAGATGAAATGAGTAAGATAATAGGCTGAGTAACCTGCTGTACCATGCAGAAATTAGTAATCAAACCAGCATTAGTTACTCAGTGCACAGATAGAAAGATATAGAACTTTAAATGGCCTTTCCATGTCTCTCCATTCATTAAGACAATTTTAAATGTCAAGCCTATTACTCAAGCCTCAATTTTTTCTGACAAAAGACCTTTACTTAAAATCATAGCAGACACAGCAATTTTCTAAGTACAGAGCAAAAGGTTCCAAAGTAATACTGCTACAGATTTTGGACTTTGGAGGAACCTTCAGCAGTCTAAAAGTAAGGTATCCAGCCTCAGTTAAAGATTAACTAGTCAAGGAGGAAGTGAACCACCTTTTGAAATGTCTTCCTCTGCCTCTCTGGCCTTTGATGGAGGCTGTTCAAAGGCTTAGCCTGGACCTTGCTTATGGGTGACTGGAGTTAGTCTGCCATGGCTTCAGGGCCCCACTGGTACAGATCCCACACAGGGGGTCTTTGCAGTGTGAAGAATATGTTCCAGGTGATGTGATGTCCTTGTGGCATTGATTTCTCAAGCATGTTAGCAGTATATGAAGGGTGTCTGTCACTTATCAGTCAGCATTTTGGGGTATCTCATTGCCTATATTTGGCACTTCACATAACACCATATTGCCAACACTGACTTTTCAGCTGTTAGCAGTACATGCACAAAAAACAGATAGAAATTACTGTGTGATGGAAAAACTGGATTTAAAATAATTCTTTGATAGAAGAAACCAAGTTTCAGAGTTAATAATATAGAGGGAAATTAACTTAGCAAGATAGATGAGATATATAATCAGTGAAGTCATGTTGCTCAAAACAGTTCTTTGATAACTTCTACTTTTTAAATACTGTCACAAACAAATCAATGGATGTTAGTCAATTTATCATTCTCTGTGGTTAGAGACTAGTGCCTGGGAAATGACTGTAATATCTCAGCATGATTACACAGTATGAAATAATTATTTGATATGAATTAATGCTCTTCACCTGCACTGCCAGCAACTCTGAACATCGTTTTGCCTAAGTAAAGAATAAAAGTTCTGGTCCATATTCAGTTATTTTTACCTAATTTGTTCAAAGGTAAGGATCTTGTACTCTACAGTCAGAACCATGTTTAACTAGTGAAAGTGCCTTCTGGGTATGTCAGATGACATCCCTGTCCCAAGGTATGGTTAGTGAAGGAGATAAGGGTAGCTAGCCCAGAGTAGCCAGCAGCTGCAGAGTCCTCGTACTTTTAGGAATTTACTTAGGGTAGTCTACATGTGAATTAGGCACCAAGGGCTCACTGTGGTCAGTAGAGATACAGAGCTCAGTTCAGATTAGGTGTTCAGTGCCCTCTAACACTTGTGGTCCCCAGCTGCAGCTACCGACATAAGGCATTAATCTCCTGTGGGTGCCTATGCCACATGTACCAGCCCACATGGATGTCTTGGATACTCAAGCACATCTCCATCAGCACTAGGCACCTATATGCAGACAGCTGGGTTGAGTCCTGACGAAGTACAGCCAGGAGACCTCTGAAAATATTTCAGTTCACCCTGATATATTTTCCTATTGCTTGACTAAGCTCTGGATACACAAGGATTTAGTGCTCTTTGGGAAGTCATGGGACACCTGAGACGTGGCTGGCAGATGCTGCCCATAGTTTACAAAGGACCATGGCCTGCTGGAGGCAGGACAAGTTCAATGACACTGTGTGCTAACACCCAACCAGGCATGCAGGTCACTAGTGCCTGGCCTGGCCACTGAGAGCTCCCTCCACCCCAAGGATGTCTCAGTTAGGATGCCACGCCCCGTGATGGGTTCCTTTGCACTACAACCCTCAGTCTCCACAAACCACACTGAGGTTTTGTAATCTCAAACTGAGTCCTACCTTGAATGTTAGACAATTGTGTCTTGTCTTTTACCGTCTTGCCAAAGAGGTGGGAGTGGCCTCTAGAGACTTTTAATTCTTAGGGGTTTAGCAATACTCATGGGTCCATAAGGCCTGGAGAAATTCTCTTTTCCACTCTTTTCCACTCTTTTCATAGGTGCAGGGAACTCTAGAAGTAGATAGTGTCTGCAGCTCTCAAGCAGAGGACTCTTAGGTAAACTTTTCCTGGTGTCAGCTCTTCTCCCCTGACCTACCCTCCTTTCCCATAGCCTATTAATCAGGTGAGTCTTCAATACCCCAACCCAGTTTCACCTGAAAGGCATCTGCCTCTTACTCCATGTGCTGCAAAATTGAGCTGACAAGGAGGAACAGCAAAAGAGAAGGAGAGAAAGGGGAGGCATGTTGAGGAGTTGTTTGAGATTAATTACTCCACTAAATTCATGCTTGCTGTAATCCCACAACCTGTAATAAACTGCAGAGACAAACTCACTCCAAAGCCCTTAGGCTCTCATAAATTGTCTTCTATGGGCCCAAACCAAAGGCTATGGAAATGAATTAATCTCCTCTCCATGACTTTAATGATCTTCAAATGACTTTGGCGTAATTTCTTCTGCTCCTCATCTTTTCTTCTCTATTTTCCTTCTGCTGCAAAATTTTACAGGCTCAAATACACTGTGAATTATGGCAACCAGATACAGAAATCTAATTCTTCAAATGTCTGTATAATGTCCTGCCAGATAATCCATCCATGCAAACCAGCCTCAAAACAGGAATTCAGCCCTGCTGAAATTAAGCTGAGAGGAAACAGAAAGGAACTACTTCTTGAAATGTAGGTCTGCTACTGAATTTTAAAAAGATGTCACCATGATCTTGGTTAATCCGCTCCTTCTGTGACACTCTCCTATAAATAATACTGTTCTCTCTGGGTATGCATGTCCTCATAAATCTGGTGCAAGTTGACCGTGTCAACTTTTAGCTACAAATGTTAAAATCCTTTATTCATATATTGAACCAGCCCCAAATGCCCCAACTTTCTCTTATTATTTCAAACTTAGCATGTCTGGACTAGGCTTATACCTCAGTGAAAATGCTAAGTCACTTTCCAGGTTCCTTCTGACTTGGGGGACGTGATAGCCAGTGCATCCACAATGTATCCAGCTGATTTGTATTATCTAGGCAACCAAGAGGCACCATAATGGCTTTGACTAAGTACAGCTGGGTACTTTGCTATGAATTAGCCAAACCAAGATGAGAAGTTTTTTCCCAGTCTCTTGTGCTGAAAAACGAGAGAAAATATATTTCTGTTTTTTCTTAGCATAATTACTTGTACTTCCATAATTCTCATTTACAGATGCTATATACAGACAGAAAGACAGGACTGCTTAGGAAAAGGTAAAACTAGAGAAAGCATGGGATAAAGAAAAGTTAAATTCTTTCAAAGAGACATAAATCACCTCATGGATGAATACACTGAAGGTGAACCAGCAGGAAACATAGGCAAGATGTGCACAACCAGCTCAGAGCAAGGGAGGTCTCAGCTGAGGCCTGCTCATCCCCATCATCCTTAAGAGCTTACTAGATAAACATGTTTCAGGGATGGCATAGTTCCAGTTCATTTCCCCTTAGGTAAAAGGACAAGTAGGTGACCTGTAAGGAGCATCCAGCCTCGTTTCCAGCTATAATTCTCAGTCACATTGGAAACTGGCACACGAAAAGGGGCCAGGGTGTCCAATATCACATTTGGGTTTCCATATGGTAAGTAGGAGCATAGCATGTCCCACAATATCCCCATTTTTGACACTACTAGAAAAACATCTGTTTAAAAGGGTACTGATTCTGATTCCAATTAAAACAAAGAGCATCTGGTTTCCTATGATTTTCCATGTAACCTAACAAGTAATTGTTAAAGTAGCTTCTTCAATAAAGTACGAAAGATTTCTTTGGCTGAAAGCTGGTAAATACTATGGTTGATTTACAATGAAATGCATGAATAGAAGGCAAGCTCTTGTGCAAATCTGTTGCACTAATTTCTAAGCATATAGTAAGGTGTGAGTCCTATGACCAGGCTGAGAGTTTGCAGCCTTGAGAACTAAGGTTCACTGCAGAAATAACCTGCTGGATTTTCTGTTTTGCTATACCAGGGTAAATATTTAGCAATTACACTCAGCTCAACAGAGGTTGAAGTCAACCTAAATATTCCATGATAGAGCATTTTCTGTAGTGGATGGAAGTGCACTTCAGTAATTTCCTTGTTTTGGAAGGACCATGGGATCAGGCCTTTGTACTCTTCCAGAGTCAGGATCTGACCAGGAGAGGTAAACTCAGATTTTATGCTCAGGATGCTACACACAGTATATGCACAGCACCCCAGACACCTGGAACACAAATCTTGTTCTCTTAGCAGTGAAAAACTGACCTTTTACTGCCTCCTGTAAAGAAAATAATTAATAATTTGTCAAGTTGTTTTTATTGAGGTTGTCAAACAGGTAACAGTAAATGACTGGGAATTGGGGTTTTTTTCAGTTTTGTATCCTATTTAATTCCAGTTATGCAGCATGTGCCCATGGATACCAACTGGATGAGGAACTTCATGGTATAGCACCAGTGAAGTGTTGCTTTGCTTAAGGAACAGTATACCCCCTGGAGGACACTATACCCCCTGGTCCTGGAGGGGCCTTACTTCACTTTAAATCCTCAGATTTTCATGATTGGCTTGGCAAGACGGTGAATAGGCCAGTGAGTGTTTCTTTCCTTCATCTCAACAAAAAACTAGGTGGATTCACTGGAAGGCTTCAGTGAAGGGGTTGAGGACATTTTATCCTCCAAGACAGCCCATTTATCTCAGTCCTATCAGGCTGAGGTAATTTTGGAAATTACTAGGTTTTTGATCCTAGTTCCACTATTAATAGGAATTTATCTGTACCCCCCAAGCTGCCAGCTTCATTCAGCAGGCTGGGACAAAGGGCAAACGGGCAGCACAAGCCAAGCATCACTGCCACCCTGTTACAATACCTGAGAGAGCTGGCTAAAGCTGGCCCATGTTTAGCCCTGTGGCCCTTACACCTGAGGCAGTTTGACAGTTTTTCAGACAGACCGAAACCATGACAGCCCCGCAAGAATGGACTCTGTGAAATAAAACTTAGGTCCTGTGTATAATCTTTTGGACTAAAATTTTATATTATTTAGGTTTTGTAAGTGAACAGAGAATATCAGCCACTAAATTATGATTCTGCCTCAACTCCTGAGCAGACAGGGCTTTACAGATTGCCACTCAGTAGGTGATACAGTCTGTTCATTAAATTTGGTAGGAAATGACACTATGTTTTTCACAGTGCTTGAATGTGATTTGTTGGTGAACACTGCAATTGCAATTTCTCATTAATTATGTGGAAAAATCCACTGAGGGGAAAAAAAACCATTGAAATATCTTCTTAGCTAAGAGGATAAGGAAAAGCATATTAAAGGCAAATGTACATTTCCAAAAATAAATATTTTCTCCATCCATATAAAAGCAGAACTGTTACCAGAAAATTGTTTTTTGCCCTAAATGTCTTTGAAGAAAGAACAGGAAGGTTACATTCAGGGGGAAGTGCAAGGTACTGAGTCAGGGCACAAAGCATGGGGAATCATGCCCAAGGCATTGCCACTGAGGGAAAGCTGCTGGTACATAAGGTTGATTAAACAGGACAACAAACAAGGATGTGCTCAGGTGCTATGACACCTACAGTATGGGGTATGTGGGCAAAGGCTTTTACAGATCTGCATCCAGATTACACCAGAGATGTCAGTAATTCTGGTTCAGAAAGAAGATTAAAAATTATATTAATTAGTTTATATTCGTAAATAACATTAATAATGTTATTAACTTTTTCCTATAATTTCAAGGACAAAATGTTGAGTTCTCCTCTCTAGCCTGTTGTTTCTACAAATTAGTTCTGGGTATCACTGCAAGTAATGACCACAGGAGCATTCACAGGTGTTAAATGCAAGGAGAGTTCAGCCCTGCTGCTGGAACTGACCCACCAGGGGAGGAGTTCAGCTAATGGGAAGTTATGTTTCATAACAGGGACAAATATTATTTGTATTCTGTTTTTAGGGCTCACCCATTTTACATTTCTTTTTTATAACCCTTTTAGCCAAAAATATCTAAATGCATAATGAATGAGAGTCTGATTTTTTAAAATTTTATTTTATATATTGATTTTTGGGATCTGTAAGGGATGTATTTTGCAGAAAATGAGTGATGAGCACTTGTTTTATGCACCAATAATTAGTGGAAAAGAAATATCCTGACATCTTTGGCTCCAACCACCAGTGTCCTCTTCAAAGCATGGCACTCTCCTAAATTCTTTTTGAGTTTATCCTAATGGTCTTTCGGGTCTAGATAGCAGGATGCCATATAAAATAGACTCAGAGCAAGCCCAAGCAGGACACTAATTAACAGCGGATCTAATTCTGACATATCTAAGCCAAAAGTCTGCAACAGGCTGGCAGCAGTCATCAGCAAAGACACAAGGAAAAACCTATTTTTTCTATGTATTTTAATTTCTCTCAGGAAAGAAAACCCCAGTCCTGGACTAATTTTCAAGTAAGGTAAGCACTTGCCATAGGCAATCCCACTAGTGAGTCGGGAAGGCAGAGATGTCACAAACACTTCGATGCTGCTCATTAATGACTTTTTTTTGCACAGAACTACAAAATTGCTCCTTGAGTCCCTCATTCTCAGCCCTGCTCCTCTGACCCTGTTAAAATACATTTTCTTGCTTTTTTTCCCCCCTTTCCCTCTGCTCTTTGAATTTGCCTAATATCTGGGAGTGGGGTCTCCATCCTCAGCTGTGGCTGAATTCCATAGCTTCAACTGCCCGGCTGTTATCTGAACTCTTGCCCATTTCCAGCTCAAAGCCTGGTGCCAGCAGTGACGTGAGGAGTTTGGCCTTTAGCACAAATTAATCCCATTTCTACTCTTACTGTGCAGGAATAAAGTATGGACACATAAGTAGGAAGTGGGAAGGGAGGGCCAGAAGAAAAAATAAATGTTTTCAAGAAAACAGTAATTTGAGTTGGGAAGAGGAAAGGAGAGGGGGGGGGTGTAGAAATCTAAATCACAACTTTTCAAAAACTGATGTAAGTAATTTTGTGAACATCTTTCCAATCCTTAACCCTACCCTGCCTCCCTTGGCCTGCTGTCCTTCAAAATTATCACTTTACAAGAGCTACAAACAGCTAGTCCCTGCTGAGTATAAGGGATGGACAACCTGCTTCTCAGAGACCAAGGAATCTGATGGGCAGTGCCCGCAAGGAACACAGAGAGCTGGAGCTCAGAGCCATGATACCTTGTAGGACAGAAGAGATAAGGACTTCAGATCCTGCTCCTCCATCCCGTGCTTCACCCTGGGCCAAGATGCTTCAAATATCTGATTAGTGGCATCTTGTTCTGGCTCCTGCAATTCTCTGCTGGCACATCTGACCTTTAATTTGGAAAGGTAACATTCAGCCTGGCCTTCTACCTTGGAAAGGATGCTGATACCTGCTCTAGGAAGACAGAGTGATTCCTGGTCTCATTAATATGGTAGATTGCAGTGGTGTGTTTTTAGGTTTACCAGTTTTCTGTATGCAGGTGTTCTTTGTTTTATACTGTTTTTATATAAGTTACAATGGCTTGTCCCATGTACACCCATGCTGACCCTTCTTGGTTTACCCCAAGTGATTGTCAGGTGTCAACCACAATTATGGATCCTGTCCATCAATTCACAGCCTCTCCCTGATGTCTAGAAGGTTCTAGTGAGGACATCGAGTGATTTGACAGGGTCACTGTACTCCCCTCCCATGATTTATTGATTTGTTCTACTGACTGTCATTTATGTTCCGGGTCACTCCCTTCACCTTTTGGATTGGTTCCAAGCTGTCCCCTTCCCATTTCTCCACCCCCATACTTAAGCTGCTGTTACAGAGATGAAACCTGCTTTGGCAGGCTGACTTTCTGGCTGTGAACAAGTCCCACGTGGACTTAATAAAACCCAGCTAAAGTTCCCCACCAGAGACCCTCCTTTATTTCTCACCACTGTTCATGCTTCTGCGAAGGCAAGAACCCACAGGACCAGGGATGTATTCCAGAGTAAGGAAATGTACCTTCACTGTAGCTCCAGTGCCAGGGCTAGCCAGCAAGTGTGGGCAAAAGTCCTGAAAGACACACCGGACCACAGCAGTAGATAGCTGGGGTGACCCATGGGACAAGATAGATGGATATTTTGGGAATGGTGATTCCTAATTACAAGCTCATATTTTTGAGGTTTTCATATTTGTGAGTCTGTAATTAGTTTGGTGTTTATTTAGCTGCTAGTATGTGTGAGTTCTTCTGACATTAAACAAGCTCCAGCACACTCAGGGCTTTAAATACACGTCCCTCAGAGCATTGTACTGCTTTTGATCTTGAGGAAGCTGGAGTATGCCTGGCCATGGGACAAGTCCAGAATGCCCCCCAGAAGAGAACATTATTTTCCATCACACACCACCCCAGAACAGCAGGAGCAGGGGCCCAGGAGGCTCATGCTAGGGGCATTAGGGACTTTCAGGGGATGTTGTCCATGGACCAGGCACTGTACTGGGAGGGCAGACAATACAGGACAGAGCCCAGTCACAAAGCAAACACACTGTCACTCAGCACAGTCAAGTGTTGCTGTCTTTAAGCTTACTGAGACCCATGTAAGGGCTCCAGTGTATGGCACATCACAGTTGAGGCTGTGCTCTGTGATCAGGGACAGCCTTTGGGTCAGCAGGGACAGAGCAGCATGCTCTATTCTTCTAGTCAGGCTGTGTGTTAAAAGTACTGCAGGAGAGACCAAAAGGACTCCTTGGATGCAGAAACAGCTCCTTTTCTTGGACGGTAGCATGTAATACACCATGTAATTTTTTAAGAGGGCATTAAAAATGCTTTTCCTTATGTCAAAGAGAGTAACAAAGAGTCACAATGAATGAGAACAACTCACTCCTACAGGAACTGAAACTTTCACATGCTTTGCAATAGAGTAATATGTGCCTTTGATGACAAGGCTATTTTTCTCCTATCATTTATTTTGAGGAGGAGGGCTTATATACCATCCACTTACTTCTCCATTTTTTGAGTGAGGAGAGCTTATATACCATCCACTTACTTCTCCATGCTTTTTGAATGTTACTTATGCTGAGCATGGAAGAACATTAAAGTAGAAGAAGAAATGGCAGAGATTCATTAAATACTGTGCTCTACACTGCAGTCCTGAGCCGGGTTTTCTGAGGATCTCACAGCCTTTTCTCAATATATGCTTTATCTCAAAGCACTTCTGTAATATTTTCTAAACTCACATGACAGAGAATAATTATAGACAATAAATAAATACAGACCACGAGGCTCATGTGACTATTTGTTACAGCACACCTGTATAGTTAAATAGAACAGCTCAAGGACTCTTATCTGACCAGCTGACTATCTGACCCTGTCTGCTTTGCAAATAACTGCAATAAGCCTGTGAAAACTTTTTTTTTAGTTTAATGCAATACCCATTAGTATTTGAACAAGGCTCTTCCCATAGCCACTAGTGCAAAGCCTCTGTGATCAGTCATTTTCCCCTTAAATGTTAATATCTTTATTCAATGCTTTCTCTGGACAAAAAAACACATCAGTGTTTCATAAAGCCTGGCACAAAATCACCAAGTAGAGGGGAAAAATAATCCTCTACCAAAATCTTTCATGATGAAACCACATTCATCAAATATGAAGAAATACATGGCAAGATAGAACAATTTCTCAAGGTATCTGTTAAGTACTGCACTTCTTGAGAATGAAAAGTAAAAAAATAGCACAATCAACAGGTACAGAACATCCCATGGCATGGGTTAGTAATGCCATCCTCGCTGATACTACATAGCTATCAGGGCACAATGAAAAGAAAAAAAGACATTTTAAAACATACCTCATTTGATTGCTACCCAATGAATAAATTAGGAGTTCAAAGATGAATATACAGAGTATTTAATCTTATATTTTATATGTGTAAATATATATATATATATATATATATATATAGCCTCCCACAAGCAATAGCTGGAGGTCTTAAAAACATACAAGCACCAACTGGAGTTATTGCAGCTTTCAATAATCAAAATAAAATTTTAAAAAAAGGACAAAACTCCCAAAAGGCTCCATTTCTTCCACATCCCCTCAACAGAGCAGTGAAGGGTAAGTGCCATCAAGCCAGGAATGAACAGTGAGAAACTGCACTACAGATCTGCTCCGTCAGCTGAACCAGGAGCCTCCAAAACAAAGACTTTGTGACATCTGCTCAGTGTAAACTGTTATTTCATGTGCAATGACCAGCACAGAGGTTTTATCAGCTTTCTAGTACACATCACATATCCCACTGTTAGAAAGCCACCTGGCATTTTCCTAGTACAGAAGATTGTCACCTGTGCAAAAATGGCAGATGAAACATACTGATTATTTACAATGGAAATGTACATTTCCATTGTAATATATACTTCCATATACAAAAATGCAGTAATAGTAGAAGGTGATCTGAAAATATTTTAACAGAAAATGAGGCAAGAATGGCAACTTCTGTTCCGACTTCCTGTGAGCTCTTCTTGGACAACAGGACACAAACTTAACTCTATGCAAACCATTATTGGAGTATCATCCTCCTGCAACTGTAGCCTTCAGCAACACCTTTGGAGAAGCATAAAAAGAGGCTTCCTTCATGCAGCAATGTCTAGAGCCTGCCCTAATACATATAATACTAATGCTTTGGGAAGGGGTTTATAAACTGCTATAAAGAGGGCTAAGCTGAGCCTAGGCTACAAGCATCTATTCTTTGGTTAGCAATGCCTCTTGCAGGAAGAGATAAGACTAAACTCAAGGCCTGGCTGATGTCAGGCACTATCTCTTACTTTAAAGTCTCGCTGCTACCTACTAAAAAGCAGCAAATATGAAACCAAATTATTCCCTTTTGAGTAAGACCTGGATGAGGCAAAGACCTTGTGATTTTTTTTTTAGTACTTGGTTCCTTCTCACATGACATGAGATTGTTCCAGGAACATCCAGCTCTATCTCTAACCTGTTGGTTATGGTTTTAAGAAGCAGTCTGGGGATTTGTTTTCTCCATGGTAGGGATTAATTCTCCTGCTCAATAAACAGGCAGATTTTGGCTGTCAATCAAAAACTACCCAAGGATTCAAAGTGAACATAAATCTCATGCAGGACTACTACCTAGGTAGCAGCTCCCTGAACACACGCCTGAAGCAGGACTGTTAGCTGTGGCAAAACCCACCAACCAACATGAGAGAAAATCCAAGCTGTTTAATGTCGCCTTCAAGCAACTCCTCCCAACCCCAACAACAAGATCCTCCAGCATCACATAAATCTGGAGCACTATTTCTCCCATCTATCCAAGGAACAGAGCAGTTGTGTGCTCATCCCTTAAAAAAAAACATCAAGGCAGGTTTACCTCCAGTAAGACAAATCCATTGAGGATTTTGCAACAGAGGCCTGTCCCAAACTGGCAGTATTTCTTTAAAATCAGAAATACAGGTGCTGTGGTGCCCAGGCAGATACACAGCCCGGACTCTTCCTGCCTCCCCAGCTCCTGCTGCTGTAGCAATTGTACTGATGTTGTTTCATTACCAACCTGGGTCTCTCCCTCAGTTGCAGTCTGGATATTTCTGGTATATGACAGAACCTTCACCATGAGCTGCTGAGCTCTTTCATGTGTGATCAATAAGCAATTGTTGAACTCCATAAACCTTTGAAGCTGAGGATATGCTTGTTAGCCAGCCTGTGTTGGGGGATACATCTAAGGTGTACTGGTCTTGGGGCCATTGGCACAGTGAGCAGCATGGACTCGTAGCTCTTCCCAGAATAGAACTCCTCAGAAGTGTTCATTTTCATTTGAACAGTTGCTGCAAGCTGTGAGGCAGACGAACCTTCCCCCTGCTGTGCATGTTTATGTATAAATGTAAATCTTTCTTACCTTTCATCTGTGAAAACTGAAACTTTACCAAATGCTCTCATTTACTGAAAACCCACATGCTGGGGGTATTCAGAGAAGCAGCTTTCCATCCAGCATTATGTACATTCCTCTAGACCTGTGCTAAATTAATCCTGGGTTTTAATAAACAATTGCCCTATTATTTTTTCCTGAACCATGAAGGCAGTCACAATATATTGTAGTTAATGTGTTCTATACACAGTGAAATATAGGAATACTTTCGAGGACTTGAAGACATTTGAAAGATTAATCATCCCTTTTTAGGGCAAGCCTAGCATGGGGCTAGTATATTTGGGTTAGGAAAGGATTTGTGAGCTGTTTTTTCACCTCTGCCTAAGATGCCAGCCTTTCAAATCATATTTTGCATAAGTAATTCTGACAAATTGCCCACAGAGCAATCAAGCCAGCCAACTCCGCAGTAGGATGTACTGAAACATCAAATTGGAAATGATTATGCTTCTCTAAGGTGTGCATCTTTTCACAACACCATTTTTAAATAGATGGTGAGATTTCACCCCACAACACTGTGCCCAAACAGTAACAAATCTGCTAAGACAGAATCGACCCTACTTAGTGTCACTCTGCCTTAAGTTCAATAGCCTGCAGTGCTCAAACCAATTCCGGCCAACTGCAGATAGGACAAACATCCCGTAAAAGCAATTCATGTGGTAACTAAAATTATCATGACATTTGACCAGAAAAAAAAAGAGAACCAAGGTCAGGGCCTTTTCCACATCCTACCTCTCAAATGCTAAGTGGTGAGCCATGGTTTCAGTTTGTTTCTCATGGTGCTTCTAAAAGAGGTCCTTTAACACAGGTGACCTCCACCACAGTTAACCTTAAATTTTGAGAAGTACTAGGGACATGTTAGTAATTCCTATTATATATTACTTGGAAGTAGTCAAAATCAGGGAGATTGACTATAAAATTTCTCAGTATTGATCCAAAGCTGTAGAGTTCACAGTATTCAACCTTATGTTTGTGAAGTCTATGCTACAAGACCTAAAGAGTCTTCCCTCATCCCACTTTCCTCTGGGCACAAAGCAAATTGCAAATTATTTTCCCACCTGAAAAAAAATTCCAGGAACTGAGAAAAATTCTCCACCCCCAATTAGGATAAGCAGTACCAACTGACCAAAAAAAAAAAAAAAAAAAAAAAAAAAAAACCAAAAAAACCCACAAAAACAAAAAAAAAACAACGGTGATTTCATTTCAGTTTTGATGATTTGGGGCTTTTTCATCCTACAGTTTCAACAGAAAAGTCACTTTCAAATGAAAAAAAATAGAACTTTCCACATGTAAATCTTGAAATCTCTCATTTCATATCTTCAAAACCAGTGGTTGTTCAGATCACATGCCTCTGACTGTGGCACTGTCTTCTCTTGTTCTAAGTTAGGTGTGCTATGAAGGGGACAGAGATCCTCTTTTCATTCCCTATACAACATCCAGAACAAGTCCTCAATATACTACTATTAACAAGTGTAGCAATAATACAAACAATAAGTAATAACTGAATAACTGGAAGAAAGAAGTTGTCCTTTATGTCAGCAAGTTATGAACAATGTAAAGCCCTATAAAGACAAAACCCATACCCCAAAGGCCAGGGAGAAACGTAGAAGCAGTTGTACATCACAGTATCACAGTGATCACCAGTGCCCGGGCAGCCAGGAGGGCCAACCCTGTCCTGGGGGACTTCAGACACAGCGTGGCCAGCTGGGCAAGGGAGGGGATTGTCCTGCTCTGCTCTGAGCTGGGGCAGCCTCACCTCCAGTGCTGGGGACAGTTCTGGGTGCCACAATATAAAAAAGACATTAAATTATTGGAGAATGTCCAAAGGAGGGCAATGAAGACAGGGGAAGTCCTCTGAGGGAAAGCCCTCCCTCATGGCTGAGGTCACTTGGTCTGTTCAGCCTGGAGGAGACTGAGGGGAAACGTCATTGCAATCTTCAGTCCCTTCAGGAGGGGAAGAGGAGGGGCAGGCTCTGATCTCTTCACTGTGGTGACAGTGACAGGACCAGAGGGAATGGCCTGAAGCTGTGTCAGGGGAGGTTTGGGTTGGACATTAGGAAAAGGTTCTTCACCCATCATTGGGTAGTTGGGCACTGGAACAGGCTCCCCATGGCAGTGGTCACTGCACCAGGCTGGCAGAGGAGCATTTGGACAATGCTCTCAGGCACATGGTGTGACCCTTGAGGATGGTGCTGTGCAAGACCAGGAGCTGGACTCAATGATCCTTTTGAATCCCTTCCAACTTAGAGTATTCTGTGATTCTGTGATTCTATGAATAAACTGATAATGGTTTGCCAATAACTTAATTTTAAAATTATATCAAGTAGCAGTAACAATAGTAAGAGAACGCTGCAGGAGAGATTTCTTAATGAATAGCAATATGAATTCAAAGCACTATGTTGCCAGTGGAAAATCTTAAATATTATTATATATTACCACAAATCAGAATTCTATCAAGCTGTTGATTCATCTTCAATTTCAGAATCACAAACCCAAAGAATTCTCAGATTTTTTTACCTAAGAGCCTTCAGTCCATAACTGGGACCCATCCAAGGTCTGCATCAAAACAACTGATCAAAAAAACTTATTCTAGTAGGCTCTGCCCTAAGCATCTGGAGGTGCAAGGACAGTTTATACTTGAAAAATTAATTTATCTCTGTCTTCATAAACACAAGTATGTCCTATCTTTCCTCTCAGATTACTTTGAAACCAGAATATCAAAGTACCAGGAGCTAAGTATGAAGTTTCTAGATTAAAAAACACTAGCAACAGCACATGAAAAAAAATTTCTGTCTTCAGTCTTAGTTTTATCCTTGAAACTTTGATGATTTCTCTAAACCAATGATAATCATGTGAAATTCAGAATCCCAGGTTACATATACCTTATGGTCATTATTAGCATCATAATGCTATTAAACTTAGGGTATGATCAAAGTAGAATGGATTTATCCCAAATGCTCTTTGCAGATATTCATGTATTCTCCTGCAGTCCTAACATCAGTCTGGTCATTTGTATTTCATTTTCCTTAGTATTTCATTTGACTTGAGACAACTCGCTCTACTTGAAGTTTGTTCTGTAATTCTCACAAAACTGTTCTGAGTTTCATATAGATTGATTGACAGATGAACAAGTAGAATATTCAGAAGCAATTATCCTTCATCATAGGATGTACTATAGTAATAAAGATTTTTTTTTTAAGGAACTATTATTCAAGCTGTTTATAAAAATAGAACTGAAAAGAGTAATATTTCTGAACACTGAACTACAATGGACCATATTTTTAGATCAACTTGCTTTTCAGATATATGCAAAAAATCCTCTCAGTATTCCTCCCTCACATGTTAATTTGAAAATTTACTCCACAACTTCAAGAATGAAGCTGATACCTTCTTAAACCTACAATAAAGACAATAAAAGAGCACTTCTGGCATCTTGCTTTTGCATGCATCTTTTTTAAAGCATTGTAGACATAAAACATCGAGAAAGAGCCAGCACTCTTTTGCTGATGTGGTGCCTGCTGATTTTGATACTCTCCTACCAGGCCTTGTGGCTCACTGGTATGCAGCACTCAGCTTCCCAGCAAGTACAGCCTGAAGTGAGCAATGCAGAGCTGCATGTACTGCTTGTGCTTCAGTGGTGATGTAATTGGAGAGGGCTTTTCCTCTGATCAAGTTCCCCACCAACCCTCCTAAAAGATAAGATGAGGTTTCTCACAGAGGGTGTTTAATGCCATGCATTCTCTCATCCACCATGTGCTTGGTTTCAAGTTCCTTATTTTGAGAACTGTGTGAACCAGCTGAAAGGATCGAAAGAGGAACAAAAAGGATGAGTTGAAAATAAACAGTGTTTAATGAAATAGCAACTGGTTTAGCCTTTAGAAGATGAGAAGCAACATGAAACATAAGGGTAAAAGGGCACAACAAAGAGGAAAGGAATAAATTGCACTCCATCCTTGTCCTATGGATGAGACAGAGTGGAACGGTTTTCAATACAGTTTTGACATTGGGAGTATTCTTTCCAACTCAGACAAGTCTAAAGGCCCATCTGTAGACAAACAAAGACCAATCCAAATCTCCACTTATTCTAGCAGAAACTTAGAAGCCTACAGTATCTGTAGATATATACCTGTAGGCACTTACAGTTAGACAATTAATCCCTTGATGATTATTTGAAAGGCATTTCACAGAGAAACTACAAAAACAGTACCGACCAGTCAGTACTAGAGAATTTTTCCTACAGAGTATATGGTGTCTCCATTAACACACACTATCTAGAAGTAGGACAAACACCTTCAGCACTAATCTACATGAAGATGATCCTACTGTGGAGTATAATGATGGGCCAAATAATGTCCCTTCTCATACTACTTCCTATGATTTCTATGATTCTGCTTCTATTCACAAAATCATAGAATGGTTTGGGTGGGAAGGGACCTTAAACACCATCTACTTCAAATCCCTCTGCTGTGGTAGGGACACTTTCCACCACACCAGGTTCCACCAAACCTGGCCTTGAACACTTGCAGGGATGGGGCATCCACAACTTCTCTGGGCAGCATGTGCCAGTGCCTCACCACAATCACAGTAAAGGCCATACAAAGGTGGCCAGTAATGGGGGAAAAAGGCTCCGAGAGACTCAAAGACCGGAGTGGAGTGAAGGTAAGTGTCTAAAATTAATATTGCCCCTCAACTAAAACACAGACAGTGGAAATTGTTCTGTTAGTTCAAAAACTGTTAAAGAAATGAAAGTGAAACAAAGCCTGACAACATGGATGCTCAGTCCCAACTATCACAGCATTCCTATCTCAATTATAATGAATTAATAAATACTGAGACAATTCAATACTTGCTTGCTTTCAGGTCTTTGTTCTAAACAAAAGGGCAGTAAATTATATAAATGGAGGGAATAAAGAAAGTAGAGATTCTTATCTCCAAGGAGATGAGGTATAAAGAACAGCAACCATTAGGAGAGAAGCTATTACAGCATTCTCATTAATGATATGCAAAACCACTAAGAAAATGGTAGCATATTGTTATCAGCTTTTGGGCAAATTGCATAGTTCCTGAAAAAAATGCATTTTCACTGCAGCCAAAAGCCATTTTGTTCATTTATGGTAACTGTTGTATTTATTTCTGAGCTGTTATGAAACAGAACTCTATAGGAAATAACACTAATCCCCCTTCCAGGAAGAAAAAAAAAGCACAAGCATTGGTGTTTGAGGTGGGGGGGACTTGCATCACTAAGATCAGATTTCACCAGAATGAAGGAAACGAAATGGTATCACTTCACCTTAAAGAAACACCAATTTCCCACACTACTGAGGTATAAAACTTCTAATAAAAATACTACCTGGTGAAACAGCAGAATGTGACTAAGAGTCATATTGGTTGCAGAAGAACAGAAAGCAGCTTATCCCTCTATAATTCTCTGGCAATTTTTTGCCACCTGTGAAGAAAATAAAACATTTGAGTATCTGAAAAGTATCTCCCAAGTGCTCTTTCATCTGAATTTTTAGCATTTAAAATATTTTCAGATAAGCTAAAGGAAATTTCAGTGAAAATTTCTTCCTAATCAAGAAGTCAAAACCCCAGCTAAAGATGGAAGCACAAATTATTTTACTTAACAAAAATTCTGTAAAATGTATGAATGCAAAACTGCTCAATGTTTTAAGGCTTTTGTGTCAAAATTTGAAATGTTGTTGCAACTACTTTTGCTTGAATTTTCATTGCTTCAAAATACAAATAACCAATACTAAATATACAGTATGGGGTCATTTTACACTCCCACATCCTTCTCTCCTTATTCACTAAACCACAGCATGACAGTAGAGTCACAGTAGATGAACATATGGGGTAAATAAAAACCTCCCTGAACTGTTTTTTTTTTTACTGCTGGGTTACTCCATCACCCTTTACCAGTGCTTTTCACAGCTCAGAGGGGATCACAGGTATGAAGTATGCCTCAGCACTGGCTTTCTTCCTCTGCCTGTACAGTCTCACAGTTTCTCAGAGCTGCTGCTTGAGGTGACTTGTAACCTTCCTGGTCTCCAGAAGTCAACATGTATGCATCTTGCTACTTGAAAGCCTGTTTAATATTCCTGCCAGTCACACTTTTCCAAGTATCAAATTCATACTTTCCTGTGTTCTGCAGTGAAGAAGATTATCATGCTAGTTTTCAATCATACCTCTGGATATGCTGACAATGGATACTTCTCTTTCTTGCTGATGCTCTGAAAATTTTGATAACAGTGAGCATGACTCCTGCCCTGACCCACTTCAGGGATGCCCTGTGATGTCTCCCAGCTGCAGAAAGTAGTTTTGCATCAGCTTAATTCATTCTCTGGCAGGCATAGCAAGGGAATTTCTTCACTCTTTTCCCCACCCCCAGCATTACTGACCCTTTTTGTGGCCTTAAAGTGCCTTGGCTTTATCATGATGCAGGAAAAGGTGATAATGGAGTCAGGCATCTGTCCCAGCTTGACTGTGTCCAAGGATGCAAGAAACAAACTTTTTTTTTTTTTGGTTTGTTTTTGGTTGGTTGGTGTTTTTTGTTTGTTTGTTTTTGTTTTGTCTGTTTGTTTTTTTCCTTTTTGCTTAGTCTACTTTAAAAAAATCATGTATCAAAGAAAAATTCCTGCCTCCTGCTTATTCCTTTGATCACTTCCCAGGCAGTGTCTCCTGCAGTGCTTTAAGGTTGCAGAAGCACAGACCCACACAAGTCAAAGGTTGTCAGAGACTTCTCAGTCAGAAGGCAAATCAACAACAAAGAAAGAATGCTCACACTGCAGCACGTCTTAGTCCAGCCCAGGATCTCTCTCTGAGAGTGGCCAGCTGGAGATGCCTTTTGCCAAACACAAGAATTAAATAAATGTGTAAAAGCTCCAGCAAGGATGAAAGTTGGGGCTGCTTTAGGGACATACTGAAATACAGATCTCTGCACTTTAGCTTCAACAGCTCTAAATTAATTTTTATTCCATGGGCATACCCACATGCTAAAAAGTGGACAGTTGCAGGGAACCTCTGAAAACTGCATCTGAGAATTGTATCTGATGCTCCAATACGAAGACAGACAAATCAAGTTGTGGCAGTCCTGTGCTCCCCCTGGCATGCCTTCTGAAGCTACAGAGTTCCTGGAGCTCCGGGCTTTGTGGTTTTCTGAACCTTAACCCTATGCATAACCATAACCCCAGGTGGAACAGTAAGAGCAGCCTGAGGCTGGTGCCATGTGGGAGGACAGAGAGAGATAATGCTAAAGGCAATCTTCCCCCGATATATTGCAGCTGTGTTAATTACCAAAGAGTGGGAACAGCCTTGCCCTCCCAGCTATGGGTGTGATAAAAGAGTGAGTTAGCTGGTAGAGCGGTTAGTTAGAGCCTGTTGGCCATGCTGTGAGGCGGAGAAGGGATAGGAAGTTGTGCGAGGGACAGACAGGGTGAGGTGGCTGTGCTAAGAACAGGAAGGAGCTAGTTGGAAGTGCAGAAGGGAGAAGGAGAGAAAGAGCAGGAGCTCTTTCTTTCATAGAAGGCTATAAAGGAGAAACTTTTAAAAAACAAGGCAATGATGCTTGAAGCCTACTTCAGTGTAAATTGTACTGCCTCCATCAGTGCTGCGCAGAAAAGTGTGGCGGGAACCATGTCATGGCAGTCCTTCGTTCCCCCTGGCTTGCCTTCTGGAGCTGCAGTGTGCTTTCACCTCTGGGCTTTGTGGATTCCCAAACCCTAACACTAGGCAGAGCAGTAAAAGCCTCATGAGGGTGCGGCTGGTGCCAAGCAGAAAGGTGTGGAGGGAACCATGTTGTGGCAGTCCTGTGTTCCCATTGGCATGACTTCTGGAGCTGCAGAGTTGCTGGAGCTCTGGGCTTTGTGGTTTTCTGAACACTAATCCTAGGCAGAACAGTAAAAGCCTCATGGGGGAGTCTTTTGCCATGCAGAAAGGTGTGGAGGGAGCTGTGTTGTGGCAGTCCTGTGTTGTGACAGATACCAAATTCATGGGTGTTGTTCCATCCATGATTTACAGATCCCTCTCACACACTTTCTTGGCTGTGTCCTTTTCAGGCTAAAGGATCTGTCTGTTTAGCCACACCTCATGGAAAAGATGTCTCATATCCCTTATTATCCATATTATTTTTTTCTTGTTCCACTGTATCTCTTCTGAGATGTGAAGGCAGGAACCACTTGTGGCATATAAAAAAATGGATTATCATAAATAGGGGCATAATTATACTGCATATTTCCTATTCTTTTCTTAACATGTATTTCAGCCACATTGACACTTTCATCACAATTCCAATATCCTTGGCTTTACTGAAGTCAATGGTTCTTCATTTTAGAATTTAGGTTTTTTGACCTTGAGAAATTCATTATTATAGAGAAATTTTGTCACTTTTTTCCCCACCTTTTCTTCCCCATCGTCTATGAATACATGGATCGCACAGGTACATGGGCAATATATGTTCCATGAAGAAAATACATTACTAATCTGTAACAAAAAATCATTTCAGAAAGAAAATTCTCATTCTTTGACAGGATAAAATGACTGTACACTTCTGCAAAGTTGTCCTTATGGTGGAAAAGAGTAGGTTTAAACTTCTAATGCTTTCCTAAGCTTTAAAAGCTTAGCAAATTAAGTATCTATCATTGGCAATTATTGCAACGGCTTTTTTATGCCCAAAACACACATGAATCTGCTCTGACAGAGATGCTGATTTAAGGCTACAAAAACAAGTTTGTAGAAAAAAGTAATACCTACTTAGAAAACATGGTTAAAAAAAAAAAAAAAAAAAAAAAAAAAAACCAACCAAAAAAACCTCAGAAAATCTGTCAGGAATATTGTTTGTTGAACAGATTTGCCAAGCAAACAAACACCAATTATTCATGTTATAAGATATTTTAAACTTAACTGTAGAAGTGAAGGGAGCTTTTTTAATATACAAGAGTTTTCAAGACCAAATCATGCCTAAAAAATAAGTAACATAGTACAGTTTACATTAAAAACTTTTATGGGTGCCTGTAAGTGCAGATCAGAGAATTTGGGATTATGTGCATTAGACTGGTCTGGAATACAGTAACATTTTATTAACTGAGTTATTTTTTCTAGTATATGACTAGAGAATCTCGGATTTATGTTAACATTTTGTATTGTTTATGTAGAACATGTCTGAATAGATGGACAACAATAGATGGACAACATGTCTGAATAGATGGACAAAAAAATAATTTTTACTGCATATTTGACTCACTTGTAATTATAATAGTTATGTCAGCAGTAAAATGCAATGTAACTCATCTATTTGTGTATGTTGTGGGCTACCAAAAAAACCAAAAGCTTTGGCCTTTAACTACACAGAAAGAAAAAAAGGACAAAGCATTCTTATGCCCTTCAGAGAAGAGAGAGATGACCAAGGATATGAATTTTGGAAAGAAAACAGAATGTACAATGGGACTGGATAAAGAAACAATGATTAGTGAAGTGCCTCAGATTATATGTAATCACAGAAAAATAGGTCTGTAACAGACCTTGATTAGTCACTTAGTCCATCTTCCAATTCCAATGCCAGATCAATAATACTTAATATTTGCCCAGTACGTACTTAAAGACATCCGGTAACAGACACCATTACACCCTGTGATATAAAGCTGTGCCTCACTAATGTTACCATTAGAAAAGCTTTTTCTCCTTGATGCAATTTAAGTCCATTACATCTTACCCTACCTACCAAGAATAGATGATTCTCCTTCTCTTTGCAATAGCCTTTTAAGTACATAAAGAGTCTTAGCATGTCTGTCTCCTGCCTTCTTTTCTCTACCCTGAACAACCCCAGCTTCCTCAGTCCTCCCAGTCCTCTGTCCAGCCTTGTTGCTAACTGCACAGACTCCTGTTGGCTCACAATGCTCTTGAGCTGTGGTGCAGAAAGTTAGCCCTTCCACTGATGTCCTACCAATATTGCATAGAGCCCACAGATTTCTCCCCACATCTATATCTTCCTGGAATGTTTACTGGTTTTGCCAGGAAAACACATTGCTTACTCATACTCAGCTTGTGATTTATCGTAGGCACCAGATTCTTTTCTGGAAGATTACTCTTTCACTCCTTGCTCATTTCCTGAATTTGTGCAATTTTTTATACTTGGCTAGGCTCATTGCTTTTCTCTCCCAGCCTGTGTCTTATGTTTTCTGGAATCCCTTCTTCCAGCATGCCTGCAATTCCTCACAGAAACGAACAGAACTGGATTTAGATTCCTACAGGATCCTACCTGGTAAGGCATTTTGACAGCAGCTATTGATACCTACTCGATAGACATGGTTATCTACCTAGTTCAGACCCAGCTTCAAAGCAGTGGCACAGAGACTACGTACCCCTAGCTTTTTATCAGAATGCCAAAGTGCAATACCAAACAATGAAACATTTTTGCATGACTCAGTTGCTGTGGTAACATAAATTAACAAAATGTACATTGTTGTAGCAGCTTTGTCATATAAGTACGTAGGCTTTTCCACGCAAATAATGGCAGAAGCAGCACAACATTCTCAGATGAAAAAATATCTGGACAAAATGTGATGGCTAAAAAAGGTAAAATAATGCCAGGTGAAGGCTAAACAAAAAGCTGACAAACCATCTGGATATTTCAAGGATGTCACTTTGGAGTCAGGGACCATAATTGTGGTTAAGTGGAAGGAAAGAATAAGGGTCTACCTGACAAAAGTACTCAAACAACCAATGTAGAAAGCCAACAAGAAATACATTTAATATTCAGGATCTTCAAGTAAAGCAGAAGCTATGTAAGAAGACAAAAGCAACAGGCACTGATACTGATGACATAATGCTGAAATCATTTATCTGCTCTGGAACATCTGATAGTCTCAAGCACCACAAGGTGGATCAAGAGTCTGGGGGGTTAGCTTTGAAGCAGATTGTTGTGGATATAGAAGCAGGTTTCCCAGGCTGAGAGGGTGAGGAGTAGGTTCAATCACAGGGGCCGGCCAGTGCATTGGACAACTGAAGGAACAAAAGAGCCATTCCCTGTCTGAGGCAGAAAATATTTAAGTAATGGAAAATAGCTGATGCACAACATAACTGAGAAGGTAAAGATATTCTGAAAAGATGAATGTGCATTTATTGTACTAAAAAGAGAGATAGCTGATGTAGAGCTGTAAATGAAAGTTTGACTTGACAGAGATTGAGAAGGAAGACAGAAGGGAAATCAGAGTTAACACATACAGGAGATCAGTTTTACAGAAAAAGTATTGTTTATAAACTTTTGCTATTCTATACTACCTTGCAGTTATGCCAGTACAGATCCTGGAAACAAAGGAGGTTGTGGATTCCAAAGATGGCAGCTGGTCCCATTTTCCCCTTTTCTTACTTTTAAGTACTGGCTAATCCTGCAAGTACATTCTCGTTTATTCACAACTTTTTTTTTTCATTAGCTGACCAGGAAAGTGTTGTGAAATATATGAAAGTCCCAAAGAAGCCAAGGAAATCTTGAGTTTCAGCAAAACCTGAAGAACAGTGATGTAGGAGTGATTTGGGACATACAATGGAGAAGGAAGAAAGAGATCCAGGAAGTTCTGAAGGCATATAAATCCCCAGATGCTGACTGTCCTACCCTACTCCAAGAAAGTCTTTTAACATTTGCAATCCCCCCTTCAAAAGTACTATTACCATATCGTGGGTGTGTGTCACGGGACAGAAAAATCCTGGTTTCTCACTCCCAAGTCAGAATTCTGTTCCTATTTTAATTGAGAAGCAAGTTGTTTCCTAAGGCAAGAAGGAGGAAATGAGGTTTTACCAACGAGCACTGCAGTGACATCAAGCACCTCACTTCATTTTGAGCAGCCCTGCCATTTGAGCAGACGTAACTCACGCCTATGAGCAGCATGTTTTAATCACTCACAATGTACTGTAGGTTTACAGAATCACAAGATCTTCTATACAGGAGATGAGGTCAAAAAGACCCTTTTTGAGGAGGAGCTGTAGTATACTAAGAAAAAGAAGTAAATGTGAAATTCTCATAATTTTACGTAGTTTCAAAATCAATTCCATGTTGCTCTGTTCTCTCTTATTCTGATAATTGAGAACCATTTTCTCCAGCACTGCAGTGCTTTTAACTGACTCATATTCTCCTCAATCACCGGCAAAGGCGTCCATAATAAGCTGCAAAGTAGCACTGCAAATGTCTCATTCTTTCATTTTGCTTTCACCAATTTCCCATATTAAATTAATATTCATAATCACATTTGGACACCACTCTGGCTCTGAAACAGCATCAGCATATGGGACTGAGGGAACAACTATTTTAATTTTTTTTAACTAGAGGCCTCAAATTCCCTCTGTACAGCTAAGTAAACTAACCAGGGGAGAGAGGTGGCCTTTTGGATCATGAACTGAACCCTCCAAACTTCTGCCTAGGATGGGGATAAGATCCACTAAAAAATTCAACAGACTTTGTAAAGAATGAGTCACATGAACAAAGGCTACATCAGCTCTAAGAGAGGGGGTTTGTGGAAACATATAGGAAAGCAACATAGCACTGTGCCTTCACAGTCTTTCGTCCAGGCAAATCTATCACATTTTATCGAAAAAATAATCCCTGAAAGGTGGTGCTTTGGGCTCATATTTTCGTGGAGAATTTGTGCAAATTGGATGCAAATTTTTTTAAAAATTTAGCCCGTTTTTCTGCTGGGTACCAGAAGAAATTCTAAGAAATTCCAATAGTAAAATAGGAGAAGATAACAGTTATATATCTCTCTCTATATATATATACACACACATTTGCAGGCTGTGAGTAGCAATGGCTGTATGTCTTATCGTGTATACGATATGCTCCATCAGCTACAAGCCGTAATCACACCACCAGACTTTCATTCATATCTTCTAAGAGGCTCCTGGCGCTCAGCCGCCTCGGCAGAAGCACAGAAGGCTGGGTGGGATGGTGAGAAGTAGATTACTTCAACTGCATAAAAGTAACTGCGGGGTGGGAGGAAATATCTCGTAATTAGAACACGGGACGGAAATTAAGGTCTCTACCAACTCTGTCACAAAGGGAGTTCGTGATCCTTGCGAAAAGCTTTCCGACCGCCCTCTCTCCACCTGCACAGCCGGGGCGGTGGGGCGCAGGGACACTCGCACAGTGAGCACCCGGAGGCGTTCTCCGATGGCGGCGGGACCTTTGCCGGCCGGGAGGACCAGCTGCCCAGGCCGCGCCGCCCCGGCCCTCCGCGCTGGCCCCGGTAACGTAGCGGCGTTTGGGAGCGGGCACCGCGGCACCCTTCGGGCATTCACAGCGGGAACCCGCGGCGCGGCGGCGTCCCTCGGCTTGCCCACGGCCGAGGCCGGGCCGGGCGGGTCCCCCGGCGGGTTTCGTGGCGCCGCGGCCAGGTGTCCCCGGCGGGAAGGGGCGAGGGGCGGCCCGGCGGGGCCCCGCCCGCAGCACCGCGGGGATGCGGGCGGCGCCGGCGCCGCGGCGGGCGAGGTGAAGGCGACCTTGCGGCCATTCCTCCCGCCCGCGGCGGTGGCCGGCTGCAGGTGGGCGGCTGCGAGGCCGCGGGGGCTCGGCGGCCGCGGGCGGGCCCCGCCGATGGCGGCCGTGGAGCGCCGGGCCGCGGCCACCGCGCTCCCGCCCCGGCGCCGCCCATCGCCGGGGCCGGGCCGGCGTCGCGGCCCCGTGTTGACACACGCGCCGGCCCGGCCCCCGGCGCCTCCCCGAGGTCGCCCGGTGGAGGTCGCCCGGGCGGCGGAGGCCGCGGCGCGGCGGCGCTTCCCGGTGAGGGAGCGGACGGCCCCGGCCCTCTGCCCCGAGGGGCCGGCGGGCTCGCCCCGCGCCACGGCAGGCCCCGTCCATCCGGAAAGTTTTCCCCGACCTGCTCGTCGCCGACCCCGGCGGGAGCCGCGGGCCGAGGCGGCGGGGCGGCCGTGCCCCCTCGGGCAGCGCCGGGCTGGCCCGCCGCCGTGCCGGAGCTGCCCGGGGGACACGCGTGCCCCAGCGCGCCGGGAGCCTGACAAGGAATTTAAAACTTGTTTCAGGTACTCTGCCTACCCTGCCGTTCCTCTGCTTCTAACTTTGGGGGTTGTTTTTGTGGATGTTTTGCTTTTAGTAATTCTGTGAGGAAAGCGTAGATTTATTCCCTCCGCTTTGTGTGAGAAGACAGGCTGCATAATTTAACAGGCTTGCTCTATTTAACCGAACCGTAGTAAGTGTTGGTTTCACCATTCTCAGATCTGGCTGTGGCTTCTGAGTCCTCATTTCTCCTAAAAATTAATTTTCAATCACTTGTGTGTTTGGGGTGTAATTCTGCAGGCATGTCTGAGTAGCGCCGGGCATGTAGGGTTGTATTTGTGGAGCGGTGACGCTATTTTATAATGCCCGGGGGAGGAAGCTCCGCCGGGCTGTGCTTGTGCAGCACCTTCTGCAGCCGGACCTGCTCCTGTCTCAATCTCGTGCCTGGCTCCGGTCTGGCAGGGCCAAACAGCCCTTAAGCGATGGTGTTGCCAAAAACTGGGTTAAGTAAATCCATCCCGCTAAGCGGCAGACCACGTTTCTTGAACAACAGATGTATTGAAATGTCATGTTTACTGTGTCTTGTAGTCTTGATTTGTGTTTGCAAAGCGGAGACATAACTCATAATTGCGGCTCTTAGGGTTATGCAATTAACAACATACTTAAGATAGCAGTAGCACAGTCTTTTGATCTGGAAGGAAAACGAACCATTCAAGTATGTCTGGGGTTTCAAACTGATAGGGTACTTCCTCTTCCACTGTCTCCTTACCATGTAGCATTTGCCTGTATGGCAAGCCAGTGAGCTGACAACAGGACTTCTTCAATGATTATGTTAGATGTATCTTAGTGAACTGAATTTCCTAACTGGCAATGCTCCAGAGTGATACTACACTTCAACAGAGTGTAATCTGTCATGAATGAATCTGAACTGAAGCGTGTTGGCATTTTAAAGAGCATTTGTTATGTCAGTGTAAAACACATTTACAACTATTTTAGTGAATTAGGGAGAAATTTTTCTGTTTTCTCTCTCCCTGCTTCCCTTTTTTTCTTTATTAATCACTTACTCTTGAAAATTGAAAAACTTACATTTTGGTTTTTTTCCTAATGGTTGTAGTTGAAGCAATTCGAAGTATTTCATCTCTCTACAGATCTTATCATGATTGTTACACCTTCATTACTACACCAGACTTCTGGGCAGCAGTCAACCAGTGGAACTGCAATTACCATTATAATTTGCAATCCTTTTTAAAAAGGCAGTTATTATTTATGAGTTATTGTTTATGCGTTCCTGATAGACAGAATTCTACTAGCAGTATTTTTACATATCTGCAAATCAGTGCATTAAAAATATTGTCTTAAAATGTGAATGCGGAGAAGTGGAGTTTATTGAAGGTATGCAATTTGAAAACAAACCCCATACTCTCAACCTGACAGAGCATGAAGGGATTATCCAGACTTGACTCATCTGTGCAGACTGTGCATTTCATGCTGACTGCTGTGCTAAACAACACTTCTGTAGTGATTTCACTGCCTGCTTCTCTGGGTTGTACCAGCCTTTAAAAACGTTGTTGGTGCTCCAGAGCTGTTGATACTTTTGAAGAAAACCAGGCTTGCAGTTGGTGAGATTTGAAAAGATGGGAGATGCAGTTAGATATTTGATGAATGTATTGACTGTGCATTTACTGTTCAGCTTTACATAGGTAAGTCAAAAACCTTATGAAATTTTATTTTGCGAATGCTACATGCAGTTGAAAGTACTCTTTAAGTAAGCTGGAGAAAAAACAATTCACAGTCGGTGTGAAGTAAAAGGAGGAACTTGTCTGCCTCAGGTCAGTTTTAGTTGTCCTCAGAAATGGCTACAGCTAAGCGACTCCTTTTGGTAGAAAAGAGGTGTGTGATTTAGTTTGACTTCTTTCATTACAGCAGTTGTAAAATCTTGTTTGGTATTTTCTGCATCATTTCCCTAACTTCTATCTTGAACCAGTTATTAAAAAAAATCTGCCCTTGAGAACTAAGCAGTCTGGATTTTTGTTTGTTTTGTTTTTGTGTTTTTTTCCTGGTTGCCTGTTATTTTTAAATTAAAACAGATCATAGTCTGGATTTTGGTAGCCTCAGCCTCCAATGACAATCTCTTCATAATCTGTATTTTAAATAATATTAAAAATTTAAATGCTCCAGAGGGAGTAACAGTAGTAAAAAAGGGGGAGAGGGGTTTATAGTAACTAGGAGGAAGGCTAGAAAATGTGTGATGTAAAACTTCTGCTTTTCCTCATTTGTAAATATTATTCTGCTGCTTTTGCTGTTCTCTGAAGCAATGTTCCCCACGTAGCTAGGTAGTCATAGATAAGAGTTTTTCTAAGTTATTCAAGAGATATTTCATCATTCAGTCATTTCCAAAGTGTTTGTTGCCATGGGAGCTAGCCAGCGGCCTGATTGATGATCGAGGTGATTACACTTTGTTTTTTGACTTGGGACACTTGAAAACTGTGTCTGAGCTACTGTAAGAAACAGATGTTGTACAAAGACTGCAGTGAGTTGTTTCTATGAAGAAACTGAAGCGTTTCTGTCCTTGGATGGAAGTTATAGAGTGATGCTTTATATCTCTTATCATGTATAGTCACATGTAAAATGCTTCATGTCTCCAAGCTTGTTAAATATTTACAATAAATGTAGTATTTCTACCATATGTTTGAATCAAGAAACACATTAATTGAACAAGCCTGTACTTTTATGCTTGAAAGAATTAACATTTCATTTTAATTGCTAAATTATGTGTTAAAAGTAGACTGTTAAAAAAGTAGAGGTGAGATGGTGTAATAAGAATCAGAGTCGTTTTTCTTACTTCCTGGCCTCAAACTGTAGTTATTTTCAGTTAGAAAATAGATAGAAAATCAATTGTAATCTGTTCATAATTGCCTTTCTGGTAGAGTTATGAGGCATTTCACTCCCTCTTCCCTCTCATCTCCCCCACTCCTTTTTCTTATTTTTTTAAAATTTCTTTTTCCTCACTGTCTGTATTTTTTCCTCTGTATATCTTGTGGAATAGGCAGATCTCTAGAGCTAGAGATTTTTCATTCAAAAGCTCTTCATCTTTAAATGTTTTTGTGTAACAGCTTGAGGCTCTGTCAAAGAGCATGTTCCTTATCAAGCTGTTTAGTGGTGAGTAGAAATTGACAGAGATTTTTTGTAACCTTGGGGCTTTCTGCTTAGATGAGCCAGGCATTTCTCTTTTACCTATCAGGATTGATTACTTCAGGTTAGATCACATGTCTTATGTAAAAAGCTCAGCTTGCACTACCAAAAATCCAAATTGTGTTTTGCTTAGCACGAAGTGCTGGGCTTGACATTTGACACTGACTTTCACATTCAGCAAGGATGTTCTACTACCCATTAAGGAATTATTTTAGCCTTTGGTAAACTCAAGCTCCATTCATCCTTGAGTCATAGCCGCAGAATGAGAATGCTTTGAAGGCATACCTCAATTTTAAGACTTGCACCTCTGCTCTCCTGACTCGAAAGGTCCAGACAAGATGTTTTCAAAGTTTCCCCTGGGGAGTAACGTAGCTCACCCTCTGTTGCTCTGAGATTCACCATTCTTCCAGCCTTATGTCACAGCGTGCACCAGACTACCTCTCCTGACGGCTGGACCATTTTAAGGTTATATTGGCTTGATTTATGATACCTATGTAACACTTTAAAATTTGGCATATATTATCCTCATCCTCCTCCCTGGGAGAGTGGGTGTCTGTTTATCTATTTATATGTTCATGTATGTGTACAGGTAGATGGATACAGAATAGAATGCTAGGTCATCCCACGTTCTGCTGTCCTTTAAACGTAGGAACCTTCTATGTGTAGAATAAATGTAGAATACCTCTGTTTTAGACCAAAGTGATTTGATTCTAAATCCTTTCAGGATAAAGCTGTTCTTTTGCATAAAGTATCTGCAGTATTATACAAAGTATTTAAAATGTATTCTTTCTTTAAATTACAGTTTTCTTCAGGGTGGATAATGAGGAAACTAAAGCTTTATTCAGAGGAGGGATTTTACTTTATGAGAAGTCGGTATTTTGAGAAAAGAGTGGGTAGAGAGGAGGGAGGGGCAAGGCATTCAGTGGATGGGAGTGCAGAAAAGTTTAATGGATGTTATTAATCCTCCCAATGGAAGAAATAGAGTAATTTCTTTTGGTATGAAAAGAATGTCTTGGGAGGTGGTTGAAAGTTGCGGAGGAGTGCCAAAGATTGGAGAATCAGTGAAGCTGGAGGTGTTCAGTAAACGTGACACAGGATATTGCAAATACCTGAAAAGCATTTTGCTTGCTGTGAGTAGGTAAAGCTCAGAGTCTGGGATCATCTTGAAGAGTAAAATCCTTGAGCCCTTTACTGCTTGACAGAAACTCACATGATAATTCCTAAATGACCATTTGTGTGAGCCATGCTCCCCTATGAGCTGTAAAAAGTAATGTGCTAAGTTGTGAAATCAATGAATCAGTCTCATAAAGCTTTGAAGTTTTGTGATGAACTGAAAATTTCAGTGTTGTTGTGACTTAGACCTTTTATCTTAGGATTAATGAGATTTGGTGGTTTGGCAGAGATTGTCTGGAAAAGAGAGAGATTGGATTTCTTTAGCAGAAGCTACTTTCCTAGTCTACTTTTGTTCTTTAAACTGTTAGCATAAGTAGCTGGTATCTCATTCTTCATCTCTCTGCTCTCATAGTTCCCATTATAGTTGGTGCCTTGACTCTCAACAGGTCTCTTCAATCCTTTGTCATCTGTAAAGCTAATATTTGAATTGCTGAGTTATCTGATCTTTCCAGATTCAAAGCATGGCCTCATTCTTGATGAGAGACATTTTCCTTGTAAGAAGTGCCATAAACACTTTAATAGAGATCTCAGCTTTATCTTAGTGGAGAGCCTTAGAGCTTCATAGTTTGCAGTAACATCTCGTAAGGCTTTTCCACCGTAAAACATTCAGCTAATTTGGAAATCTCAGATGATTTTTCCTTCGGCAGTAATTCCAATACACATTATTTGAAATGCCAAATACACCTCTGGAAATTGTTTGTTCTGGCTAGGGAAGGACTGTGATGTACAAGTGCACATGGGTTCACAAGTCTCTGTAGCTGCTTCTGGGGTTTGTACTGCCGTTCTTGCTGGGCTGCCAACTAGACTTTTGCCATCCTTGCTGAGCTGTGAGTTGGACTCATTAGAGTTTCTGGAACTGTCACTGTTGGGGTTACAGTCTGGGTCTCTTGAAGTTGTTGAGCTACAGCCATGCTTTCTGGTGGAAGATTCAAATCAGTTTTCTGCTTCAGCTGCTGTTTCCCCAGCTACTTGTTCACTTGTCTTTTATAGCTTCTCACTGTTGCTGTTCTGTGGAAGAAAATAACATCTGGTGTCCTGCATACCTTGATGAGACTTCAATCTGGTTCCTGCAAAAGACTGTGTGGCTAAATGTGTTTAGGTAGTGCCCACTTCTGGAGCTTGACCTTACTGCCAGGAGCCATTCAAAGTCACAACTTTAGTGTGAGCCCTTTGCCGTTCTTCTCTGAATACAGCATTGCTTATAAGTGAAACGTGGTAAACCAATATTGCCTGATAATTTACAAGAAGCTAAACTATGGATCTCACGGAGATTTGGTGTGTGTTTGCATTGTGAGATTATGCAGCCAGTTTTTTTTCAGGGGTGAGAATAATTGGTCTTTGATAAGTTTTAATGGTGTTGGTACAGTGCATGGTCTCTCCCTAATGTTTTGTTCAGTATTTGGTGATAGTCTGCCATCTGATTTGTTCATAAAAGTGGCTGCTCCAAAGATATATAAGGCTGTGGTAACACTCTATAATTCATATGGAATGCCTTGGTAAATTTTGGACATTAGTATGTCACAAATCAGTTTGCTTTTGATATATACATATGTTGCAGGAGAGACCTCAGATAAGCAAACTCATTAGTGTGGAATAAGCATCATCATCTTAAAGTTGATCTTTGTTGCTGCTTCTGTGAGCGGTTTGAATTGTGCATCTGCAGCTTAAATGGAGTCATCATTTTGCCTCTGAGGTCTCTGACAAAAAAAGTTTGTAGTGGGCAGACTGAAAACAGATGCCTCCAGTGGGCATTGTAAATAGGGTTTAGTTCATCTGCTGACATGGGATCCTTTTGTGGAAAGTAAGGCATCCCTTGATAAGTGTAAGGTGATACTGCAGAAATAGATAATAAGGCTAAATAGGGCATATTAGCGAGAGGATCACCATCGGGCCAAGAGGAGTAATCATTTGCCTCCTTTTGGCACTGGTGAGATTGTATTTGGAGCACTGAGTCCAGTTTCGGTCTCTAAAGGACAGGAGAAGACACTGCCTTACAGGGACCAGTCTAGTGGATGGCTACCAGGTTGATGAGAGGGCTGGAGTACATTTTGTAACAAGGGGAGACACTGGAAGAGCTGAGTTTGTTCAGCCTTATTTAAGTAAAGACAAAGGGGGATCTTACAGCTGTCTTCTGCTCTGTAACTTGTTTGGAGAAGACAAAGTACTTTATTCGGAGGCATGTAGCAAAAGGACAAGAGGCAGGAGTTGGCAAGGTCTGGAGAGAAATTCTGACTGAAGATGAAGAAAAATGTGTCCATAAGAATACTTACAGACTGGGGCAGGTGTTTGGATAAGCTGTGGAGTCTCCAGCCTTGGAAATGCTCAAAAATGGACTTGGAATAGACATACAGCAACCGACTGTAGCTGACCCTGTATTAAGTGGGGGTTTGTTGGACTGGTTGACCTCCAGAGATTCCTTCTAAACTAAATTATTTAATATTAAATGTTAATAGCATCACCAGTTCTGGATGAAATATTCCCATTTGCATGTCTTTATCTGATCTAACTTCATGATGAGGACTCTGAAGAGCAAAGTATGAGCACTGGGGGCTCAAAAGGCCTCAAAATGTTAGCCTTATTAAAGAAATGTGTACATGAACTCACAGGTCTAAAATCTAGCTGACTTTTCAACTAAACAGAAGAAAATTTGGTCAGCAAAATTAATTACTGCTTTAAAAGTTACAGACTTCTGAGCTAAGAATGACTCTGAGAATTCAAATAGCTGGAAGAATTATGTAAAATCACTAACATGGTTTGTCTCTTTCTGATATATTAGGTTATTAAACATGAGCAAGCTGTTTTATTAATGTGTACAATACTAGGATTTCAAAGCCTGTATGTAGCTCAGTGTGGAGACTTTCTGATGGTCTTTCCTGAGTTCAGGAATACATTAAATCTGAAGAAAAGCTATACATAAATGACAGGTAATAAGATAGACTTCTGTGCAGCTATTTTCTTTCATTCCAAGAATCCAAATTCATTTGGAACTTTGATTTGCAGCTACAGTAATCCAGTTTGTGGAAGATCTGGCTATTGTTGCCACTTGTCAGGTGTATTAAAAGCTTCCTCAGAAAGTAAGAAATAGTTATGTACTAAGTGTGTCTCGACAAACCACATGATCATCTCTGTCTTACTTTTAAATCTGGGTTAAAAATTGAACTTAACATGTTCTCTGACTCTTTCATCCTGGTAGAGAGTAAACGGCAAGGCTGAAAGTCGCGCAGAAAATCTGCTGCTGGCAGCTCTTCCGCAGAAGGCTCCAGGCCAAAAAGACAACTGCAGCCGTGTGGTACAGGCATAGGAATTGTGTCTCAAATAAGCATAACACTGTGAAGCCATTTAGGGCGACACAGAGTCCAACTAACACCTTGAACTGTGTCCAGGAACCCTGGAGATTATGGGGCTCTATTGCCAGCAACATGGCCTGAAACACAACCTGGCCGTGTCTCTGGACAGTTTGAGAGGCCTGTTTTCCTCTGATGAACCTTTTAAACTCTTAACAATAGTCTGTGGCACAGATAAAAGATATTAAGTTGACTAGCTAAGTGTATTTAAATGAAGAGAATACTTTTTTTCACATAACCATGTTAGTTTTGTTAGAGGATTTTCTTCTGACAGAACAAATTTGAATAAAAGTACTTTGCTAAGCATGATGGTATACACGTTGTACAGTTGTAGGCATTGTCTGGCCGCCCAGTATTGTTGCAGGGAAAGTTAATTAGACAGTTCAAATTTTCATGCTCAGAAAGCATTCAGACAACGTGACTCTTTCTGGAAGTGGGAGGAGATCAAATCCAATGCACATATTGGTGGAAACTTTTTGTTTTCCCCTGGAATGCTTTGTATCTCAGTGTCTGCTTCAATTCATAAATAATAAAATTTAAAAATAAATTAAATGGTCACAATCTTAAGGTAAGCACTATTCCCCCATTTGTTGCAGAAATGGACAGTGCATTTCACACTTGAAGTTTATGAGATTATGTTGATGGAAGCAGTTGCCCAACAGCCACCTTAGTGTGTAGGAGGGGGTTTCACTGCTTTCTGACTTGTAAACCCCTGAATATTTTCCAGTAAAACTTTGTGTCTATTCCCCAAAAACCCCCCAAGAATTTCTGGCCGTGTGACTTACTGTCCTCAGAAACAAGAATCCTGTGATTGTCCATCTGTGTGCATACTCTGGCGTGCTTGTGGAAGTGTGGTTACAGTGGCTTGTATGTTTGTGCTGTGGTTTAACCACATTTGAGTTGTAGCATCCACTTAAAGATAAGGAAATGATTGAGTCTGCTGAATGTCGTCTTGCTGGAGGCAGCCAGCAATGTCCTGGTTGTGTCAGGAGGGATGGTTTAGCAGGGCAAGGGAGGTGATCCTTCCCCTCTGCTTGGCACTGGTGAGATAAATCTGAGCCCTCCAGTAGAAGAGAGACGTGGAGTTACTGAAGTGAGTCTAATAAAAAAGCCAGAAAGATGATGAAGGCACTGGAGCATCTCCTCAAGGAGGGAAGGCTGAGAGAGCTAGGGCTGTTCTGCCTGGAAAAGAGAAGGCTTGTGGGTTTCTTATCAATGTATAAATATCTGAAGGGTGTGTGCAAAGCAGACAGAGCCAGCCTCTTTTCAGTGGTGCCTGTGGACACGACCAGAAGCAGGGGGCACCAACTATTCTTTCTGAACATTAGGAAATGCACTTTTACCGTGGGGATGACCAAGCACTGGCAGCTGCCCAGGGAGGTTGTGGAGTGTCCATGCTTGGAGATGTTCAGATGCCGTCTGCACAGGGCCCAGCAGCTGGCTCTTGGTGGCCCTGCTGGAGCAGGGGAGTTTGACCTGATGTCCTACAGAGGTCTCTTCCAACTTCAGCAATTCTGTGATGCTGTGAAAGAAGCGCAGCTTAGAAATCTATGCCTACAATGAGTATCTGTAAGTTACAGTACTGATGCAATGACTTTTTCATCATCCTCTTAGGTAAACATAGCAGAGTTGGTCTTTTTGTCACACGATCAAAACTATTTACTTTTAAAATTAAAACCTGCTTCAGAAAATGTGTCTCATTTCAGGTGCTACATCTCAATGTGATAGTGAGGAGGAGTGACTCCAGTGTTCTTAGGTGACACAGAATGCTGCTTTGTGCTTTCTGTGTAGCTGACTGGTGTGGCTCAAGCTTGTTGGGCTCCTAATGTAGGCAGACTGCAGCTGCAGGCGGTGCCTTGTCATGTTGTGATGAGCAGCTCATGGTCATTGCCTTTGTCTGCCAACAGAAGAGCAAAGGCTGGATCTGTCCTAGCCGTGGTTAGCAAAAAAGTAATCACTACTTACGATAAAATTTGGGGGTTTCCGCTTCTCTTCAAAATCTCAGAGGTCATCCTGATAAATGTTGCAGTGGTTTGCTCAAGCCTTGCATGCAACCAATGTACTGATGATTTAATGGGATTATACCAGAAACTGTAGACATTCTGACCTTCTTTTAAGGTGAAGTCCTGCTGGAAAGTGCATCTCTGCTTTTTTAATTTTAAGGATAACTAGAGAGAGATTAGTCTTTTTTCAAAGAGTGAAAGAACTCTTCACCACTTTGTTTTTATGCATTTGAAAGTGCATATTTTTCTACTGAGCAAATGCACTGCATTTGAAAATACGGTTGAACCTTCTTTTCAGAGATGGTGGTTTTGAATGGTTAGTTATTCTCTAGGCAAAACATTACTCATCTTTATCATAATATCAGTTCTTTTTCTGAATCCTAGTCACTCTTTATGGGTTATTTAATTCACTCCTTTGTATGGCTGTAGAGTGGTGGTTTTTTGTCTGGTTTTGTCTGTGAGCAGATCCAGTCTAGAGCACCACTTACCACTCCTCAAAATTAGATGAACGTCTTTCAAGTGTTCTACTCCTCATATAACTTGAAAAGAAATTTTTTTTTTTTATGTTGCCACCTTGTAATTTTAAAGATGAGCATCTCCTTTGCAGCTCCCAAGTCCAACAGTAAACATGGGTTTTTTACTTTTTTGGGGAGTCTGAATTTTGTGTGTAGCCTATAACGTTAATTTCTATTTCATAAATGCAGTGGTATGTGATTGATTTAACTTGTGCAGTGTGTTCTTGCGAAGGCATAATTTATTACAAGAGGCTTAGCACAAAGTTCTAAAATAAAAGATATTTAAACACGTATTGCTGCAATAATACCATTGGAGTTACGGAATGACCGTTTTGTGTGTTTGCATAAAATAATTTCTTTTTAAGTAAGGCTTTGTTTTCAATGTGTTTGAAACAACAAGATTGGCTGGAACTAGTAGCTTGGCAGGGGGAGTGGTGGGTTTAGGGGTTTTTTTTTCTGCCTTACAGTAGTGCTTCGCTTAATATCTTCAGCCTCTGCTGTCTGAATTTCCCAGCTGCTCCAGCTCTCTCCCAGATGGTCTCTGCGGTCCTTCCATGCATGCTTTTCACACCACACTGGGCTGCGTTGTGGGGGGGATAAAGGGGATACTTTTCTTCCTACCCCTTGCCAAACCAAGAGACACCCTGGTCTGTGTCTCTCTGCAGCATCCCATCCCCTTCCGGTGTGCCATTCTGATATCTCCTTCCACTGTGGAGTCTCCAAGCCCTTCACCGCCAGGATTTTGTACTGGCCTGCTGTTTAATCAAGTGGCACTAAGGACCTAACAAGCACTGTACAGAATGTCCCATACCTAGCAGCCACAAATACAGGTTTTTATAGCTTACTCATCTTGCAAGACCAGAAATTTGAAGGAGCTGTTACATTTGCTGTGTCTGGATTTAATTTACTACCTCTTTTTATTTTGTGTATTGCAATAGGAAGCTGTTGAACTTGTTATTGGATTTGGAGGTTTAGCACAAGAAATAGAACTTGTTTTGTCTTTTTGTGCTATGTACCTTGTGCTTGCTATATACTCTCTGGTGATACACTTACAGCCTTTCACAGATGTGATGGCAGAGCCCCACTTTTTCATAATACGGTGTCTTTGGTGAGCTCATAATTCCCACAAGGAAGCCTCACGTACTTGGTAAACCTTAGTATGAATGCTTTTCTGTCATCACAAGCATGATTTAATAGGATGATCTGACACCTTGTAAACCTTCAACAACCCAGCTTCTTTTAGGGAAGAGCTGAGAAGATTCTTCCAGAAGAGGCAGCTGGTTTAAGTAAATGATGTTGTGCACAAGATAAAATTAGAAAATGTCTTCTTAATTCACACAGCTATAGCTTGCTATAATATTATCTGTAAATTTAACAGTATAATGTAAGTCTTCAGATTGCATCTATTCTCATTTTGATCATAGTGCTGCAGCATGTTGTTTGCATGAACTTTAATCTGCAACTAAAGTTGGTTCCCTGCAGACATGTGCTTGGCGTGTGGAAAGCTGGAGGGTACGCTAAATAGGGTTGTATTCTTATTGTTACTGTAGCAGATGGGAGCAGGTCTTTGCAAGGGAACTTCTTGCAGGATTTTTTTAAGGCAGTTTTCTAAGCTGGCTAATACACTTGCACTAGTGCTTGTAGAGCTGTAAGTACAGTAGTTCTCTGCCACGGAGTTCTCTGTTGTAGATGTATGGAAAGGGTATCATATGTGTCTCTGCAAAGCAAGCATGTCTGTATTGCAAAAGAAATGCCTGGCTCTAATCAGGGAGATAACAATGACTAGCCAAGTGATCCTGCTTGCATTTAAGTGCAGTTCTTGGACACAGGTGAAGTGGACTGGCTTCCAATTTTGCCTACAGAAGTTTTAATATGCTTAACGTTATCCAATACCGGCAACTGAGGTAGTCTAAATACCACAGCAGGGACTGATTAGCTTTTTCAGATCACTGCTTTTATTCGCTGTTTGCAAAGAGGCTTAATCCAGTGCTGGGGATCAGACGTCCCACTGTGCTCGTGGGTAGCTTTCTCTCAGTCTTTGTGTTCACAGTGGCAGAAATTAGTGTGGAGTCTCCTCCTGCCTCCAACTTAAAAGCTCCAAAATTGTGGTATATGTAGTTGTTTTCCAAGAGTGTTTAATGGACAGTGCAGAGAAGCTGTAGTTGGGGTTTCTTCTTTGAAGTTGAATATCTGGGCACCTGATAAGTGCATCAGTGTAATAGCATGACAGTATGTAATTTCATTCACTGTGTTGAATTGCTTTAATATCCGCATAAAGCTTGGAAAGTTACTCCAAACAGTTCTAGCAAACCTATTCTCATTTTTTTCTTCTGTTAAATCACGGTAGATATTTCTCAGCAGTTTGCCTGTCCTCGCAAGCAGAGGAGGACAGCTGCCTCTGGTTCTCATTATTGCTTTTAGTCATGTAATGATGCTGAAGTTCAGTAAATATGCTTTTCTAGTAATCATTCAGATGAACATTTGCAAATGCAGAATCCCTCCCTTCTGTGTGTTGACCTGTCTTCAGTTGAAGTTATCAGCAGTGGCAAATTCTTATATGAAAGACCACAGTGTGCCACCTTTTTTTATCAAGCATCAAACCTTGCTATGATTATGCTGCTAAATGTCTGTGTTGGCCAGTGGAAATGTTGGGCAGTGAGGGGAGATGTGGACTGGAGTTTGTTTCTATGTGAATTCAATTGAAAATAAAAACAGTATGGAGTTGGCTATCGCATAACTCCAGACTTCTGTTCAAATATTCTGTCATCAAGAAGAGATGGAAAGATCTTGGCATCTAGAACAGATGTGTAAAAAAATAAAAGAGGAAAGAAATTCTGTTGCAAACAAATATAAAGAACTCCAGAACAAAAGAGTGGTTCATAGTTCCTTTCTATCAAGTGCTCTAATGTTTCAACTGCTTTAAAATATCCATTATTTCATATATTAATTTTATGTGGTTTTAGTTTAAACACTTTGACCCCCTTCATGGAAATTACCCACAAGTACTCTTAGAGTTGTGTGTAAATGCAAGTTTGTTTGTCACAGTTATTGAGTAATGCAGAAAAGTGTCAAAAATTCAGAAAGCAGTTTCTGAATACATTTCAGTGTTTAGTGTGGGCTCCTTTCATACCTCCTTGTGCTTTATACCACTATGATTAATTTTGCTAACAAGAAAAGAGGACTACAATAGCTCCTGATAGATTTATTTTTCTTTAATATTTTTCCTGACAAAGAACTTTGTTTCCGTAATAGAAGGGGTTATATTCCTTCAAACTGATATATTTTAATAGAAACTCACAATTTTTACTACTTAAAAAATAATTCTTTTCTTTGTTTCATGAATTAGAAACAATGAGGAGAAGCTGAAGTCTGCCCAAGCCAGGTGTTTCTTGTTGGCAGCCTGCTCCCTAATGACTCTGGCTCTCATACAGCAGCTGCCTGCTAGTCTCTTTTGTATGGCCTATTGTTGCTGCACACCCCTCGTTAATACACATGCTGCCCGGGGCAGACCCTGAGAATGACATCAACTTGCTTATCTTAGAAACCTCCGAACCTGATGCAGGGTGGGGAGGTTGCCTTGCATCTGCCCAGCCAACTAATTGTGAGCTCTGCGGGCCGTGATTGGCTCCGCGGCCGCTCAGTAGTAGGTTAAGCAAAGACATCGCGGGTCCATCTGTTCGTCCATTCATTGTTCTGCTTGCTTGCCTGAAGTCTGCAGCTGAAATCGTGTTAAGGAGTTGCTTCTGGAACAGCTACGAGAAACCAATGTCTGTGTGTTTTCCAGCCAACGTAAGTATAGAGGGGCTTCTCTCTGCACAAACGGGATGGTTCACCTTTCTGGTGTCGCAGCCTTATCAGTTTGCGTTTGGACAACGAGCTAGTCGGCTGAGATTTGCACACTTTGGGTGTCTCTTGGTAAAAGAGGGGAAAAAAAACAGTTATGTGCCAGGATTAAGTATTAAAGAGCATTGATCTCACACAGTGCATTCTACTAAGGAACTTTTGAAAGCATCAGTAATGGTGCCATTCCCAGAATTTGGAAATGGTAGGCAGTAGGCATCAACAGAATGAATTCTCTAGCCCACTGGGGCGAAGGAGAGGTTTCAACTTTTAAGTTGCAGGTATTTTCCCTTTTTTTTGCAAATAAGCTGTTACTTAAATTGTGACTATTAGAAAAAGCTTTTAAAGAAGAACAAAATTAGAAACCTTTTCCTTTATACCACACCATGGGTGAAATTTACCGTGTTTGTGGAAATAGGAAGAGCTCCATTATGTGCTATCTGAAGATACTGTAGCATAAGATTGAGCATTAGGGTGCTCTCAGATAGGAATGCCTTACAGTCAAAGGTTTTGAGTTTTGAAAACCAGTTACCAGTGTGTCAGATCTAGCCCTGTTGTTTTTATAAAGTTTCTAATCTGTTTTGTTTTATGTTTTTGAGTTCAGATGTCAGGCTGAAGAGCAAACACTGTACTCCATGAACCTGTATTCCAAGGATCCTGTAAAAAAAAAAAAAAAAAGTCCAAAACAAAGACCTTCATATATCAGTTGAGAGGGAAAGAGAGCATATAAAAGGGTTAAAAAGAGGTTTGCATTTCTACCACATGCCCTATTGTGTGAACATATGCATGAGTCTATTGAAAGTTTTCAGAAGATGGGCAGGCCACCAGTTGCAGGTCTCCTGCAGTTCCAGTAGACATCTGTTGCCCCAGAGCATTAACCAATCTGTTCAATGGGACATCCCTCCTTTGTTGGATAGAATGATGCAGACAACAGCACTCGGTCAAATACAATGGTAATTAAATACATAGAAACTAGAGCAGTAGGTATTTATTACATATTCATTATTTTATTTGCATTGTTGCAGTATCTTTATCATTTGGATAACGGATACGTTCTTTTTTTTCTGATAAACTCTGCTCTTCTGTTTGTGACAAGCAGTGAGTGTTTCAACAAAATTATTTCAATATTTTCCATTTTGTGTTTAGAAGACTTAGGAAAAGTCTACCTGTGTGAAAACATGTTGAGCTATTTCCTTGTAGAGTGTATCTTCAGAAACTTGTTGATGGTCTTTTGAGAATACGCATTTTTTGTTATACTCTGCCACACAACATTACTTTACTCTGTTATTTTCCTCTGTGAACTAAATTTGCATTAAATTACTTCTTTTGTGCTCAACTGTAAGTGGAAAATATTCTGAATACAGAGTAAAAGATTAGGTGATCTAGTTGCCCACATCCCTTTGAGAAATATTTCTGTTTTGTACAGAGGTGAACCGATGGGCTGATTGTTGTTAATGGTTAGTGGGAAATAGTTGCAACTTCTAAGAAATGGTAAAAGATTCTTCTGCAATGAAGTGCTCATCTGGATTATTATATTTATGCTTGATAAATGTATGTACAGTACTTAAAGTCTTTAACAGTGAACACACTGTGAGATACTGTAGTTTCAAATAGGCTACAGTTTAAAACTTATGTTATCCTGGCTATGTCTAAATTGGGAGTTACCCATTTTAACATTTTTATAAATACAAATTCTTTTACTGAGCTGTGGTGAGCATAACCAAAAGGTGAAGACTTTAATGACTGGAGTTTTTGGTTTTTTTTTTTCTCTCTCATTTGAGTCAGAATTGATAGTAGATGCTTTTCTTAGTTATATTGCATTGTATCAGTCAGCATACTTTAAAAACACATGTGTGATAAAAGCTCCTTGTACATAAAGGAGTTCTTAGCTGATGATGCTCCTTAGATACATGTGACCTTTTCTGGTTTTCATGAGCTTCGTTGTCCTGTATATGGGTACACTAGTTTTTATTTGGAATACAAATTCATTCAAATTGACTGCCTGGCATGTTGCTCATCACTAACCAAACCAAGACAAAATAATCAGCAGCATTCAACAGTGACATCTGATTTCCATGGTTCTAGTCAGTGAATCTCATAAAGGACATCATGATGGGAGCTCCAAAGTGTAATGTTTCTAAGACATGCTGCTGACCACAAGTACGATATAGAAAGTTCCCAGGCATTGTAAAAATTTGTCTGAAAATAAATACAATTTGCATGTAGGGTTTAGGCCAAATGCCAGGAATAGTGTACTGTGTATGCAAAACTGTTTCAGAAATATTTAGCTTTGGATTTACAGTCCAAATACAATTTTAGCTACTCTTTTAAAGCAATAATATAATAACCATGTATTATCTGTGGGAGATGTTAAAGCTGCTGCTTTCATTATTAAATTCTTTAAATAGTTTTTGAAAAACAGTCGAGTTCTTTGCAAAACAAGCAATTATATATTGGAGCATGATGGAGATTGACAGGAGAATTAAGGCAGATAGATGAGAGGCTGATTATGTATATATTCCTAACAATGGACCAAGCTCAGGCTGCGGTCATTTTTCATATGCAGTTGATGTGCAAATCATCTAAAATACGTTTCATATAATGCCTGATCTTCAGACACATTCATATGCTAGTGACTTCTTTGAATCCCACTGGAGGGTGTTATGACCGTAGTTGCTGTAAAGCACTTAAACTTCAAGAAAGGAGTGATTGGGGAATGGCTTAAGTATTATTTTAACTAACACTAAAAAAGGAAAAAAAATCCTCTTTCTAATTTATGCACTTCAGGCTTTCAGTATTTGATGCTGTTAATATACATAGTCTTCTTCCCCCTCCTTCCAAAAAACCCCTCCCTTCACTTTTAGCTCAATACTAAAATGACATTTCACAGTACACGGATTTAGGCAGTGACCCATTATCTCCCTGTATTCTGCAGTAGCGGTACATGAGCCAGCTCAACTTTTCAGTCCAGCTTAAAAGTATTGCCCATTAACTAGACTTCCTCGAGTCAGAGCAGATTGTGGGGTTGGTGGAACAATGATGTCGGGGCTTCCAGATTGGTTTGGCAGCTGCATTGTTCTCTGAGGGGAAACCAGACGCACTTAAGTCCCGCTCTCTTTCATGGGCTTTTGTTCATACCAAATTATTCTTTGGCTGTGCTAGTATTCATGATGGTATGTTAAAGGAGTGCATCCTAGCAACTAGAGACTGGTTGCTAAGCAGCCTGGCTTCCAATAGGGGCTGCTTGTTTGCGATTTGTTTTAATTTTTGTGTGTGTGTGTGTGTGTCAGTGTCAGTTCTGTGAAGGCCACAGTGTTGGGGTTTTAACTGTATCTTTTTATTGGAATATTGTGATTTGTTACTACCTCTGTGCTATCAAGTGTATTATCTTAGTTAATAAACCACCATGTAAAAAGGTTAATTTCCTAAATTCTTGTTATATTTAATCTGTGGGTTGCTTGAAATCCTAAAGCTTTGCATTGAGAGAAGGCAATATACATTAATACACTGCCTGAGAATTACAGCCCTACTGCCTTCTAGCAAGATAAGATCTAAATAAAACTTTTTTTTCTTCCCTATCAGTCTTGCTGGGATTAAGATGTTGGAGATGAAAGCACTGATGATAGATAAGATTTATTTATGTTAACTAGAAATGTTTAGGTAAAGTAAGATTTTGTGCCCCATAACCAGAATGTTCTACAACAATGGTGATGTCTTGGCACTCTCTGCCTTTAGAATCTACTTCTGCTGAACCATGGATTGGATTATTTGTTTGATTCTCTCTAATCTTAAGCCTTGATGAAATTCTCTGGTGCACACTCTCAAATCTTCATCACAAGAGGAGGAAAGTACACTGTATTTTAAAAATACTGCATCAATCTTAAATGCTCATCTGTAAGGGGATGGGAGAGTTAATGTATTTGCTGACAGAATTTTTAAGTTCAAGTGAAATCCTTTGTCTCTATATCTTGCTTTATATTCTGCTTTGCAAGATGGAAGTCTGAAAGAACTCTTTGTTTCATAGACTTTCCTTAATTTAAATTCTTCTTTTTCATGGTAACCTTGCAGTACAATTGGTCCATATGGTCCATTTTTATTTTATGCGAAATGATTTATGTTTTATTTTCTTTATTGAAGCAGTTAGCAAAGGTTCCTATTCAAAAGAACAAATTAAGGGTAAGAGATAGCAATCTTCCTTTCAATGTAGGTTCTTGAAGTAATGTTTGTGATGAAATGGGTAACTAACTTCCGTATAACTACTGCTACACAAAATTCCTCAAGAAAATTCAATACAGCAAGTATATGAAGTCCAGAAAACTGCAGCTTCTTTTCTTCCATTTTTTCCAAATGGCTCATATCTATACATGTATAGTTTTGATTTATCAAAATTATTGCACAGATCTAGTGCGGGAGCTGAAATCAGCTTTTAATTTTGTTGCCTTGTTGGCTTGATGAATGGTCTGTTGGAATTAGTGGAAAGACTTCGATTGGCTTTATTGGCCATTAGATCAATCCATGTCCCTAAATGCTGTATGTGTGAGTAATACAACGCTCTGTTGAGAGCAATTAGTCTTTCTTGATTTAATTATCACTTTATAAGGGAATTCAGAAATAGTTTGAGTGTATTCAGTTGAACTGATAGTGTCTTTCAGGGCCAATAAGTTTTTATTTAATCATGTTTTCTGTTACTAATAAGCCAGAGAATCTAGCACTACACTATTTTTTTTCTTTTCTGTGAAATACTGCTTTTCTAATGTATTTTATAGTTACTTTTTTTTTCATTGTTACAACATAGCCTTATGTTAGAAGAAATATCTCATTGTTTTTAAATAATGACTGTACTCCTGTCCCTGCATTACAGTAGGTAAACTTGGAGTGTTTAGTTTTGTATTCTTTCATAAATTCATTTCTAGAAATGTATAACTAAAAACATTTGATGCATTCAGAAGACAGATGGTTAGTTATTTATCCTCTTAGCTATAGATATTTCTTAGGAAGTTTTTCCCACAAAAAGCTTTCCATGTTTTAAAAAAGAAAGAAGTTTGATTTCTCTGCTGCAAAAGAATAAATGCAGTTCTGAGGAAGCAGCAAGAAAATGGAAAACAAGTAATGCGTGTAACCAGTTGCAACGTTTTTGTTTTCTCTTTAGGAATACGGAACACTTTATATTCAGGAATACAAGAAAAACAGCGAAGTGGAGTCAAGTACATGCAGCAGCTTCATGGGCTTGAAGGATCATCTGGGGCATGACTTAGGCCACCTTTATGTGGGGAGCACTGGCACACAAATAAATGCAATTGTACCTTGGTCGATGGCGGAGAAGCCAACGATGGATAAGGTTAATTCTAGGAAAGAAGACAGAGAAAAGGAGGCATCTGAAGAGACTTCTGGAAGCTCCAGTTGTGACTCTGAAGAAAGCACAAATTCTGATAATGATTCAGAGAGACTGAATAATTCTGCATCGGAGTCACATTTATTGCCTAAGACTCACCGACAGTTGTGCCGATCTCCTTGCTTAGAGCCTCATATATTAAAAAGAAATGAAATCTTGCAAGACTTTAGGATAGAAGAGGCTCAGATAGTACCTAAGGAAGTCAAAAAGCCTCCTGATGTGGTGAAAGAGTATCAAACCAAACTGGAGTTTGCACTTAAGTTGGGTTACTCTGAAGAGCAGGTTCAACTTGTACTAAATAAACTTGGTACTGATGCTTTAATAAATGATATTTTGGGAGAACTTGTCAAACTTGGGAATAAAACTGAGACTGATCAGACTGTAACTAATGCTAACACTAGTGTAATGCGTGAAGCGTCTTCCATAGAGTCTCAGAGGTCAGAGTCTCCACTGCAGGAGGATGTGACAGAGGATGGAGACAACCTGAGGCCAGTAGTTATTGATGGCAGCAATGTTGCAATGAGGTATGTGACCATTAAGGTTTTGCTTTTCTATTTAAATGGAAACAGAAGGGTCTTGCCCATCAGTTCAAGCACTGATTTTTGGTGTGACTACCTTATACTGTATGCAGGGTCTCTTGTAAGTGTCTTTGTCAACCACACAGCATGCTGATATTGTGATCAAGCAGGTCTGTAGGACTTCAGTGGTATACTATTCACTGTTAGAGCAACTAGAGGTTAATGCCAATCTCCCTTCGTAAGCAGGTATCAAATCTCTCCTCCTTATTCCCACTCTAGTCCTTAATTTTTGGTGGTCACCGTTGCTACAGGCAATTGCTGGATGGTGTTACATACAGAAAGTTACAGCATATGTAAGATTCCTTAAGATTATAAAATAGTGATATAGAATTAAGCAGCTTAAGGGATACTTCTTAGTCGGCTAATCTGTGGGAACTGATCAGCCCATAACATTGGTCTTGGTGATCAGTTTTGGAGTTAGGTTTTATTGCCAGTAATTGTTGAGATTAGTGTGTGAAAGATGACTTTCACTTACATGCCCATGGATAGCACATTTACCTACAGCATTCAGTGATCCTGACCCGGTCATCTGGGTGCATAACCAGTAATTTGCCTCTGAAGGCGAGAGGTTAATGCTTCGTCGGTGATTAAAGAGAGAAGGAAATGGCTGTGAGACATGCTGAGAGATTAGGTTTTTATGGCAGTATAAATTATTAAATGATCAATTGATTGGTAATTGTTTCAGTAAGTCATAAGGATTATCTGATTACTAACAGCAAGGTTTAGGAGGTCAGTTCTAGTTTTCTGACAACTTGATGTGGTTTTCATTAGCTTATGAATAAAAGTTAATGCAAGACTTTCCTGGGCTAAAAAGGCCCCTGGCATTTCCATGGGACTTTCTTTAGCTTCTAATTAAGTCAATTCCCTTTAAATTAAGCTTTTTAAAATTAAATTTAAATATACCACTTATTTATGCCAATATGATGGGGTTTGGGGTTTTTTTAAGTAAAGGAGTTAGCACATAAGGCAAGAATATTGCTTTTGCAATATGATAAATTTCTGTGAGATCTTTCTGCTGGATGTGTCATTCCTTATCTCTTAGTTCAACTTGAGCTGTAGAGGAGGCATGTCCAGTTGAACAAACATGATTGTGGCACTCAACCAAGAAGTTATCCAGAGACTTCTAAAATGGGTTTTTATTGTACACCACATAAATCCAAAATGGTTGTGTGTTAGCTAGTTAGCATGGCTCAGACTTGGTGGGTGGATTTAGGTTCAGCTTCTCCTACAAACTGTACTAAACACATTGTAAAATTAGCTCCAGATCTGTCATTTTTCCTTAATTAGCATAAATATTTAGGATCTGCCTTCCTATGTTCAATTTACTTTCTTGACCACCTCCATCAAATGAACCAACCATGAATACATGTGATGCATGCTGCAGGGCCTTAGAACAGATTAAATCTATTAATAAAATGGTTGTTCTGTATCCAAGAATCAAATTAACAGGTCTTTACTTGTTTTCTACCAAATGTAATCACAGAATCATTCCATTTGAAAGGTGCCTTTGGAGATCCCTACACAGAGCCACCTCATTTCAAGGCCATGTCCAGCTGGGTTTCAAATGTCTCTACAGATGGAGACTCAACATATTCTCTGGGCCAATGTTTGAATGCCCTAATTGTAAGAAAGTTTCATTATTCTATGTTTAAGCAACATTTTCTCAAAATATTCTGTTTTGTGCCCATTGCCTCTTCTTCTGTCACTGGACACCAATGAGAAATCAGTTTCTGTTCCCTTTATTTCTTCCCATCAGGTATTTAGACACATGGATAAGGTCTTCTCAAGCCTTCTTCTCTCTAGGCTACACAGTCCCAGATCTCTCAGCCCCTCCTCCTTGTATGAAGGGTGCTCGAGTCCCTTGATAATTTTGTTGTGGTTCACTGGTCTCTCTCCAGTATTGTCAATATCTGTCTTCTATGGGGGGAGCCCAGAACTGAGCCCAGCACTCCAGATGTGTGAGTAGAGAAGGATCCCCTACCTCGACCTGCTGGCAGTGCTTTTCCTAATGCAGCCCAGGGGCCTGTTGGCCACCTGTGCTGCAAATGCACATTGGTGCCTCATGATCAGCTTGGCGTTCACCAGAACTACAATGTCCTTCACTTCAGAGTTGCTTTCCGGGTGATCAGCCCCCAGCCTGTACTGGTGATTAGTGTTAGCTCTCTGCAGCTGCAGGATTGGTGTTTCTCTCTGTTGAGTTTGCTGAGGTATGTGCTCGCCCATTGCTCTACCCTGACCAGGGTCCCTCTGAATAAGAGTACACCCATCTGGTGGTCTCCTCCCAGCTGAGCATCCTCTGCAGACTTGCTGGGGGTGAACTCTGTTCTGTTATTATGGTCATTATGAAGATGTTAAGCAATGTGTTCCCCTGTGTCAGTCCCTGGAGTACACAGATACTGACTGACTTTCCGCTGAACTTGATGCCACTAATCACCTTTGAGTGCAGCAGTTCAGTCAGATTTCAGTTCTTCTCTGCCCTCTAACCTTGCCTCTACATCAGTCCTATGTATGTAAAAGATGAGTCTCAGCTGCTGATGCCAGTTGTGCAACCAGTTGTTAGCCCATAGGATCTGTCCTTTCCCCTTCAAGAAAATAGGTACTAGTAACTAAACACTTCAAATACTGTAAAGATTTCAGCTTTTACATGCAAGAGAGACAGGAGTTCACTTGCAGTTCAGTCTTCTTAAGATTTCTATATGTAAATGTCCAGAGTCCTGTTATGGGTAGCTATAAATCATCACAGTTTTGTCTTTCCTCTTTGCTCTTCCAAGTGGTGGCCAATGAGTTGACTCTGGAACTGCTAAAGGGAAATGGGCCTGTGCCCTAAGCAAGACTGTAAATAGTCTTTTGAGAGGTGTTCTTGGAAGCTTTCTCACATATTATCACAGGAATGGTTAAACTGTGATCTGTATTCTTACTCCCATGTTGTTGTAATGCACATACTTGATGATACCATTTACTGTTGCAGTAGGTTTTTACTATTAGAATTATTCTAGATAAGAGCTACTAATTTTAATTTGAAGGATGTATTTGATGGAGAGGGAAAGTTTTAGGGAGAAAATTGAGGTGACTGATATCCAATAATTTAAGTAGGATGAGATGGCTGCCGTCTGGAAGCATCAAACGCTGTGCTACCCTGTGTCTCCATTCCATGACTGTTAAGGATGTAGTTTCACAAAACATCCAGTGAGTGACACAGAGTGATTTACTTTCAGGCTTGCCTCTGTCCCACTGCCAGGAATGCTTTCCTATCTGCGTGTCATCTAGTGACTGGGTGGCTGCAAAATGAGTTGATTTACCTTCCTAATTCAGAGAGTGGGGGGAATCAGAAACGATTACTTTTCCATTAGACATGTAAACATAACCTGATGTTTTTGTCATTGGGAGGACGACTCGGTCCTAGACAAAGGAGAAAGGATATGTCTGATTATGTGACTGGATGTTCATATTTGTGGAACTGGTTGCATCTAATGAAGATGGATTCATGAGTTCTTTTAGAGCAGCACAGAACAACTTACTTGGCAGAACAGCCTAGGTCAGAGCAACTCACTCTGGCAAGCCAGAGCTTGGATGTATACCAGTCTAGTCTGGTGACTATTCCCAGACTAGTCCCAGACTAAGTCTGACTATTCCCAGACTAAGCTGCTTTAGCAAACTGTAGATTCAGAAAAACCCAACACTCCATTTTTCTGCCTTTTGGTAACATTTGGAAGGCTTCCCTTAACTTTCATATGACATGCTTGTCATTTGTGCCTTAAACTGTACATGAGTCATCAAATGTATCTTGTGTATACGGAGAATTGGCTGAAGTTTTAAAAACAAAGAAAACATCCTCTTTCAACTGAATAGCAGAAAGGCAGCTTTTGCAAGCTATGACTTGAAAAATTGCTATTTAGCTTCTATGGGATACTTCAAATCTGGTTGTGTTTTGTTATTCTACCTTTCTTGGTGTTGACCTAATCCTTTCCAGAAGAGGAAGGCTACCCACAGTTTAAGCCTTAAACATCAACTTTTATTGTTAGAATGTTCTTATAGATGAGACTGTATATAAACGTAAAATCAGGGCTGAACGGCAAATTAGATAAGCTCCTAGAGCTATTGTGGACCTTGATAGACCCTTCCCACAGCAGGGAGTGAGGCTGAACTAAGTGATAGGACCCAGGGTTCAGTCATGCCATGCCTGAGCAGTGACCTATGTCAGTTTTCCAGAGAACTGTGTAGTTCTAACTCTGCTTCATATGGTGAGTTGGGTGTATTGCATGTAGAAAATAATATTGTAAAGCAACATCTTCATTTAGAACATTGGTCCATGTGGGTGAGAGAGGCATTTATCCTCCATAAAAATGAACTCAGGACCTTATTTAGTGTAAGCTGCACTAGCATTGATACTGGTCACTGCTAGTTCTGTATCCATTGTTGTGTGGTAAGAGTCTAGCTACCCTAAATTTTCCTTTTATATAATTGAGGTAAGCAAAAGAAGGTGAACTCTATCCCTCTAATAATGGCATATTGTCAGCTCTTTGTCATCACTGTCACCCCTTCGTCTCTCTGTTCTCCAGTGAATTCTTGGACTTGCTCTTTCATGCATCCCCAGCTTCTTCACCTGAGCCTCCCTAGTTTGGGCTCAAGGGGGGAAGGTCCTGTTTCTCCATGAAGCAACAGAGGCAAGGTTTTAAGGTTCTCTTTTGACCCTTTTAAGACTTTTCTTTACTGCTAAGATTGAGAACAAAGGAGTTCCTTCTGAAGAGAGAAATATATGACAGCATATTTGCACAGTCCTTTGCCTTTGCTTGTCCTTTTCAAGGCTAAGGTTAGGATGTTGAAAATGGCCTAAAATTGGTTATTGTTATGATACTTTTCTTTGCTGAAATGGAAGTAAGGGTTTTACCACCAAGAAATAAGGAATAAAGAACAAAGTGGTTAGTTACAAAGAAGTGAGAAAATTATAGCCATTTTATTCGTTTGCTTCTGTTCCATATTAGTTTTCCCTAGGTACCCTGGGTGCCTTCAGACTTTATTTGCTGACTATGAAAAGACTGTTTCAAATATATATAAAACTTTATTCTGAAAACTTACCGGCAGAAAAGAAGTCTGCTGTGCCTACAGAGACTGTAACATGAAGATAACACTGATGTAAAATTATTTGATTATTTTACTTACTTTATTATTAGTTTTAGACAACAAATTTCAGAAGTTTATGGGCAAAACAATTGAAGTATTTCGATCATATGCTGTTTTGATTTGCAGAGTGAAATCAATTGATCTTATTTTGGGCAAATAGATTCCTCTGAAAACTTCACACTTGGGATTCCCAGACCATGGAGGTGATGCATTTCAGCTTCCCTTTCTGGAAAACCTTGGCCTGTGTATTTAAATGGTCCTTGATTGTACATCATTGCACAAAGGAAAACACAGCATGAGATGAGCAGTGTACTAATTTTTGTTTGGGAAGAGGAAGATGCTGATTTGGGGAGTTGTTTTTTAGTTAAATACGTTCCCACTTTAAAGACAGGTATTTTACAGTTTTCTTCCAGCTTTTGTGTGCAGCCATCCTGCCAGCTGTAGATGTTGTAGGTGCTTGGTGGCACCAGAAACATACACCCAGGCCTTACAGTCGTGGGCAGAGCCCCCAGTGCCATTCAGGAGTGGCATTCAGCTGCAGGAAGTGTCAGTGGGCTGCCTAACCAGTGTTAGACATCTGTGTTCAGGCATCTGAGCCTTGGTCCAATGTGTTAGCCCTGAGGCTGTAGTAAAAGGTTCACTGGTATCCCGCCTACACAAGAAGGTTCTCCACAACTGGACATTGTGTCAGCCAAAGGATGGCTCAGTTGTCTCATCTATGCCATGTGGAGTTTTCATGTGACAATTTAATTGCTCATTTATTTTAACAAACTAACAGTGTAGCTGCATTAGGTTCTCCTCAGATTGTGTTGCTGAGTTTGCATGGTTGTATCTTGGCACCTTTATTCAGACATTTATCTTTCAGTAGCACTATCTGTCTATTTTTTTAGTTTATTTTGAGAAGGCCCTTTAAGGAATAGATAAAAGTATTTTTCCAGCCACTAACAATCACATGGGTAGAGCTTGTCACTGGCATCTTTGAGTGTAGCTTCTCATTGCCTGTTTTGACCTTAAGTGCTGAGTGTGTGGCTCGTGCTCAGACAGAGACTCACTGCAGTTGTGGCTGGAGACAGCACCCGCTGCACTTGCAGAGTGCTCCAGCATTGGAAGCCTTACAGGCAAAAGGTATCTTGAAGTATGTGACAGCTTCCAAGGCTTTTTTCTTTAAAACACCTTGAAGCATTGAAGTAATTTGGGCTAATGGAAAAAAACATTTGGCACCTGTTCTGTCTACTTCATGTCAGCACCAAAATATACATATGTAGAGGGAACAAATGCAGGACTGATAGAAGGCTTGAGTTAATGAAAAATGGTTTGGGACAAGTGATTTCTGTAATTAGGGAATTAGTAGAGCTTAAAAAGAAGTAATTAAAAGGGTATGAGGCTAGTTGCAAACCTGGCTGCCAGGGTTATGAGTCACTGATATGATACAGGGTGGAAATTCTTCTCTGTCTGTGCTATGAACTGAACACTCTTCCTCCCATGATATGATGGAAGAAAATAGTTTGGTAACTCTGTAATAACTCATAGTGGGCAGGTATGAGTTTTAGTTTTGTTCTTGCTTTTAGTCAGTATGCTTTTACATGGTAAGGGTGTGGATGTGTCCAGATTTCAGTTGTACAAAAACCTATATGCAACAGACATTATTGTAGACCTTGCCTCTTGTCATCAGCATGTGTGTTTTCTGTAGCTTTCAGAATCTCGGTGTTGGTTTCGATATTGTATTAGACCACACTAGAAATCTTGCAAGTATTCTAAAGAGTCTTTTAAGCGTGTGTACCAGGTCTTTCCAAAACAGTCACTAGGAAATCTGATTTGGGGTCTAGAAAGGTAACAGAGAAAATGAAAAGTGTTCTCATCAGAAGTTTTACACTTCTTACTAATTCTCCTAGCTTAAAATTTGCTTGATTGTTGTTTTTGCTTTGGAAACATGCTACTTTATTTTCTTTCATTTAAAAATAAAACTACAGCTATCAACAGACTAAATATAAAAGTGGTGGCAAAAAGAATCATTCATACATGATATGAATATACTTTATCTTTCAGCCGAGAGTGGTACATGAAACATAGTCAGCAAATAAAACTAGAGTACTATAAACCAATATCTCATACAGGGCTGCAGCTGTCAACCTGAGTGGTCTGAGCTTTCTCAAATTCCTAATTATTGGAAAGAGATTTTTTAAAGGAAGTTTCTTGGCGAAGAAAATCTCATCTTTTTCACAACTAAGAAGAAGGAAAAGAAGTCAGCAGCAGTAGCATGATTTAGTCTTTTCACCATATGACGTGTCATAAAGCTGATGAAGCAGAAAGATACAAAATGAGGAGCATCAAATCTGCATAAAAACAAAACAAAAGAACAAATTTTAATTGCACATCTCTTTCACAGAGTTTCTCACTAATGATTTAAATTCTTTGGAATTTGTATCCGCTCAGATCCAAGCTTAGGCACGTGTCTGAAAAGGAGCAGAAAAAAGTTAGGATTTATACAAGTTACAAATTCACTTGCTCAGCAGTGCAGAATAGCTGGTATGCATTGTAATGCATTCCCCATTTCTGCTTCATACAGTTTAATTATATTTAAAATTTGTGTTCTGGATGAAAGAATTTTAATAGTCTGTACTTGGCAATAGAAAATTAAGGAGCTGAACTGCCTGGTCCTCCCTTTGCCTTTAAAAGCATAGCCTGAACTATAACCTGATGGAAAGCAATAGCCAGGGATGTCTGTTTTTTTCCAAGAGTCCAGGAATTTTTTTCCTGAAATTATTTCTCAGAGTTGCAGAAGGAAACCTAGTGCTGCTAAGCTATAGTCTAACCCACCACTTTTTCATTGTCAGAAGTGAAAAGTGGGTTTATCCTCTTGAAACCATGGAGATTGTGTAGAGTAATCACAGTACAGTGATTCCACTGGAATTTAATAGCTGGAACAAGATCTTCCTGACTGTTTTAAAATGGAATACAGTTTGTTTATGGTTGCAGCCTGCTGATAGCATGAGCAGTAACCTCTTGACTCAGGCTTTGCAGAGGAGGCCTTATGCCTGCTCCCTGAGCATTGGATGTGCACCAAGTGTCCCAATCTTGCATTGCTGAGGAAAGATGGAATTAGACCATGGATGAAATTCTGTTGGCCATTGTTGTTATGCATTGCGTGCATGTGCCCTGAAAGTGTGTCACATCCGTGTGCAGTTTGGTTTCCCATTCCTGGGTAAGTTTTGAAATAAACAGAGATACTGCTCTTGTGGCCAAAGAAGCGTGAGGATAGTTGTACAGTATAAAACAATGCCTAGAAAAAATTCTGGTCTGTGTTTTATTATTACAGTGTTATGATGTAATACTGTATTGTGTGATACGATCATAGAAAACTGGAAATGCATTACTGGAGAGGCCTATAATTATAACTGAGCAGGATATTGAGGTACACAGATACATTGCTCCTGACAGTGTTCCTAGTGCAGCCCTAAAGGCACAGAAGAGGGGCTTAAACTATCCTTTGAGTACCCCATGCCAGCTAAAATCTACAAGCTTTGATCATTACAGCTGGCAACAACTGCAATATGAGAGTATATGCCTACATTTGCAAGTAGTATCCCCAGTTTCATTAGAAGAGGAAGCAGGACACTTCCTCACTTAAATCCAATTAATGGTAGTGGGCTCGTCTTTTCTTTTTTCCTTTTCTTTTTTTCCCCTTTTGTTTGCGATCTGTAACCTTCAACACAGCCTTTGCTGAGAATGATGCTTTGTAAGAGGTGTTAGCCATGACTCATTCTCTCTTGACACAGGTGCAAGTGTACGCCACTTCCTTCACAGGCTTCTGAAATCAGAACATTTTTGCAAAAGTTTTCTGACTTCTTCTTTGGCGTTTTGTCTATTGCACAATTATTCAAGCTCCCACAGTGTTAAGAAAGACACAGCAGTGCTATGTTTTAGAAAGGTGGGAAAAGTAGGTACTTACTTTCCTACCGAGGGGGAAAATGTTTTTAAATACCTTTCTGGTGTTTTATTTACCTCAAAATACACAAGGAGAAGGGACTTTTAAAATTCCTGTGGCTATCCGTCAAGATATTGCCCCTTCACTAATCACAGACAAAGAATTGTCTTTTACTCTTCTGGAAAGCAGATTGTGGCATACCTGCTATAAGTGACAAGCCAGCCAAGTGAAAAGTGATGGCTTGTTTCCATACCGCTGTGTTTCTTCTGCTACACAGAGCTGCAGGTTTGGGACAGACGTCACAAAAGTTGCTTGTCTCCTTCTGTGCGTGGAGAGCCTAGACGGGCCTCAGAGGAGCTAACTTGTTCTGCAAAATGTCCAATGAGGAGATCCCAAAATCCATGACCAGACTGTCACACAGATCAGGGAGAAAGCTTTTACTAACATAGTGCATAACTGTTCCTTACTCTAGTGAAGGACTCTTCTGTTCTTATCCAGTGGGACTATAGTGGGTTGGCTGTGGCTCGCCTCCTCCCAGCAGAATGGAAGAGAAAACAGGAGGAGCAGAAGCAAGAAATCCCATGGCTCAAAATAATGACAGGGAGATCACTCATCAAATAATTTTTTTATGTCAGGCAGACTCAGCTTGGGGAATTCAAGTTAATTTCTATCCAGTTAATATAAATATTTAATTCCAAATCAGGTATTGGGAAACAAAAAAGACAAACATTAAAATACTTACGGAGAAGACTTTCCCCTTTTGCAGCTTGCTTCACTCCAACCATGTGTCTTCCTCACTGCCTCACCACAGTGTCACTCTTACACCCTGTCACAGCTGCGGGTGGCAGTCAGTCCTTTCAGAGCAGCTGTGAGCAGTGCAGGGGGCTGGGGTCAGAATGTCACAGCTTTTCTCTGCTGCTCCTTCCTTCTTGCACTTCTCCTGTTCTCTAGTGTGCGAGTCCCTCTGGGGGTGTCTCTGCTCCTCACAGAGCAGCTCCTCATCCTCACACCTTGGTGTTCCCTCATTCCCATTTCCTGCATTGTGGAGCTGGCTAGAGCTGGGTGTGCCCATCATGGGGCAATCCGAAATTCGTCTCACAGCAGCCATCCTGCAGCTCCCTGCTCCCTGAACCTTTCTATGGACACCCATTGGTTGATTGCTTTCCTCCATTTCAGTTACTTCCTATACATGGAAGATGGGTTTGCTCTTCCACAAGCTACTTTTTTTATTTATTTTTTTTTTTTTTTTTAGATTAGCTGAATGTGCTTCCTTCAGCCTTTCCTCATCAGTCTCCTTTCACTTTCTTTTGGATTCTTTCCATTTCATCTATGTCTTTTATAATGTCATGCCTGAAACTGGATGTAGAAATAGGGCAGGGACTTGTCTGCCTTTAGAAAATGACATAATTGTGTCTCTTGCCTTACCCCAGACAGTTATTGCACAACAGACACTTACTTTGTTTTGCTTCTGTCTGATCACAATTAATTGTCTCTTCACAGCTTTTTAAATACACGTTAATTTTTCCTTCTGAAATACTTACTAAGCACATTCTTAGTTTCGCCATGTTGATTTTGGACAATCTCTCCAGTTTGCCTAATTTGTCCTCTTGAGTGCCTGCCATCCCCTTGGGCTTGGAGGCTTCTCCTCTCAGTTTCCTTGTTCACACAGGACTTTGTGGAGCTTCTGCAGCAGCTGGCTCTGCTGTCCCTTCCCCTGCTGCTATGCACACCTCTGCTTATCTGCTACCATTTCCTAAACATAGTGCACTCTCATGTTGGTATTTTGGGCCTTCTGCTTTCCCTCATCAAGTCTTTGAGCTGCCCATCATTTCCCATACATTTGGTTGGGCTATGAGGATATTTGAAAGCCCCTACTTAGATTTTTCTTTGCTTGTCAAATCTGTGTGCAGGTGATAAATACGTTTGGAGGATTGAGTAGCCCTCTCCCACACCATTTTGGAAATGATGGGTGTGTTTGGGCAAGGCTCAGACAGACTCCCAGCTGCCTTTAGAAACCACGGAGCACAGCTATGATATCTGCATTTTACTGAGCTCCATTTATGGTCATAGAAAAAGTCATCTAATAAAGAATTTTAATGTGTGTTTCAGCCACGGGAACAAAGAAGTATTTTCTTGTCGAGGAATCAAATTGGCAGTAGATTGGTTTTTGGAAAGAGGCCACAAGGATGTTACTGTGTTTGTGCCAGCATGGAGGAAAGAGCAGTCGAGACCAGATGCTCTTATAACAGGTAAGCTCCGTCTTTTCTTGTTTATTCAGTGCTTTGCCCAGCAGGAGGGCTGCTGCTCAGATGAACAAACCTTTAGCAATGAAAGACTGTAACAGAAAGTATCTTTGGTGTAGTAATTTCGTTGTGATCTATAGGCAGGAAAAAGACAAAATAACGCCCTCTCCAAGTCCTCCTGTTCTGTTCTGCTCATCTGCTCAAGTTTCCATTATGTTGCTACTTACTCTTTAAGAATGTGATTGCCTTTTCTAAAATCTGCTATGTCCGTGCAGCGTTACTAGCAAAGAGGTTTGAAGTTAGTCATTTGCTGGGTATTATTTCTTATGTTGAGCAGATTCAGCCAGACTGGCCTGTCACTGCCCATGCTTTGGGTTGTGGAAATTATCCAGAGAAAAAGGGAGTGGGTTCCCCTCTTTGTCATTACTATTAGCAAATAGACAACTTTTGAAAATTCTAATTTTCAGTGTGTTTATCTAGAAAAAAAAAATTGGTGTAGAGGTATTTATTCCTTCATCAAACCAACAGGTTCTTTGTGAAGGCTGGAGAGACATCCTCCAACTGCCCTAAAACTGAAAGGAATTGGGGGTTAATAAAACCCTAGAACTTGGAGAGGAGGAAGGAGACTTGGGGGGAGAGGGGTTGGGGGCCCCAACACAGCTACCATTAAAGGAGGGGAAGCCTTTGAGACTAATAGCTCTAGCTTCTAAAAGAATACAGAAGCATGTTTTGATTGCCATGTGCATTTTCAAATATCTGGAAGGATCCTCTCAATGCTTCATTCCATTTGTTTGATTGCTACTAGAATGTAGCATGTTAACACAAGGAAACATTTGGAAAGCTGCTGTTGCTCTGTCGGCACTGGCAGTGTGGAGCCTTTCTCTTGAAGCCATTCTCTTTTGTTGTACTAGTGTTTGCGGTATGAGAAGAGCATTGGCTAAGTAATATAAAATTTGGCCACTTAGAATTAAATTGTAACATCCGCTTGAAGTGTACATAGGGCAAAATGCCCCAAAAGCTGTTTCAAGAAAGCAGCAGGGCTAGAATTGACCTAGCAATGGTCAATTGTCTAGCAATGAGAAATCAGTTTTCCATGGGTCATCATGGACCCTGAAAATGGGAGGAAGATCGGAGCCGGTTATTGCATCTTCTGTAAAACTATTGCATCCTCTGTTTTCCTCTAAGGATGCAGGAAGCCTGTGTGCTATCAGGCATGTAAAATACCTGGTGCTGATGCTCTGTTTCCAGAGATACGCACCTGAAATATGTGGCTAGCTGGAGTTTTGAAAACCCCCTAGGTGACTAACATGGGGATGGTTCTAGGCTGTCAGTGTTCATGAGAAGCCTCTTGGACTTAAACAACAGCCTCATCTTTCTTACCAGTACCCACCAGTCATCACATGGCAGATCTTATTTAATTCTTTCTTAGGAGGAAAAAAAATCACCTTCCATCTCACTCTCACTCATCATTTAACACATTGTGGGGGGGTTGAATACAAAAAGGTTGTATTTCTTTTAGAATCTTGTGCATTTTCTACTAAACAAATAAATGCTTGTATCAAATATATTACTTATATGTAATATTAATGCTGTATTTCTCCCTGTTGGAATATTTTTTTCCCAGATGGAACATGTTCCCTATCAAGTTTCTTATGCTACAAAACAGTTGAGTTATTTGAGATCTTAACCATTACTAATAGCCATGACTCATATTCACCTTCTGCTGTTTTAGATATTGCCTAGTTTTTTTGAGTATTTTTCTTCCATAGCTTGTCTGTTCCAAGGGGAGTGATAGGAGAATCAACATTAGGGGTAGGTGCCCCAGTACTAGGTACAACCTCCTTCATAGCCTGAGGCCTGTCTTTCAAAGCTCCTTGTTCTACACCGGAAAAGGGAAAATAAAATACTTTTGGGATATGTGAGTGACAGATTGTGTAGAACAAGAAGGAACTACATAAAATGCTAAATATGCTTATTTAGAAGGATTGAAGAGAAATCTGTTTGGCTTTGATAAGAATTTATATATAAAAGTGTAAACCATTCAAGGAAAGATACAGTCTAAACTATTACTGCTGTTAAAAAAACAAAAAAAACCCCAACAAACTAAAACAAACCACCACCATTTTTGCTGTTGGTTACAAAATGGCATCAGATCAGGTTTTCTGGGGAATGCTGTTCATATTTGTGGAGAACTTGAGTGCTTGTACAGAATGTGGGTTTTCTAGTCCCTGTGGGTATCCCTTCTGTTGATGGGCAGACTTTGATGAGACAGTCCCATTAATGTGAGCCACTGGAATTCCTTCAAAAGACGTTTCTTGCTGGATTCTACAAAGAGATGAAAAAGATCTGTCTTCACCAAGGAGCTCAGTTATGGGAAAACCGTGGCTGTATTTGGGTATAGTCTTTGTATTCAGTGGTGTTTGAAATTACCCCTTCAGCCAGAGAAGTTTTCCACTGGCATTTTGATAAAATGGTTTTTCTTTTGAGCCACAGGAACATGAACTATGTCCCCTGCGCTAGTCTTAGAGAAATGGTGTGGAGCAGTAGGTTTTGATTTGTTTTTAGGGTTTTTTGAAAGTATTGCCAGCTGACTGCTGACTATAAGTTCAGATATCATATGTGGGACACCTTCTACTGGACTATAACCATCTAAAACAGTTTTAGTCCTAAATGCTTGGATTTTCTTCATCAACTCTAATATCTTTAGAGGTTAAACAAACTTTTTTCTTTCCTTTTCTGTTCGACTTTTGATGCTTATTCCTTGTAGATCAAGAAATCCTACGTAAATTAGAGAAGGAGAAGATTCTCGTCTTCACGCCGTCCCGGCGCGTGCAGGGGAGAAGGGTGGTGTGCTACGATGACCGGTTTATAGTGAAGTTGGCCTTCGAGTCAGATGGCATCATTGTCTCCAATGATAACTACAGGGATCTAGCTAATGAAAAGCCAGAGTGGAAGAAGTTTATAGACGAACGCTTGCTGATGTATTCTTTTGTTAATGACAAGTAAGTAATTCTGTCTTTATGTGTGCCACTGAAATAATTGAGGAAAAGACAGGTTGAAGATTTGTATGAATTTTTTACTTTACACCCAAATCATAAGGTACATGTAGGAAAGCAGGAGGAACAGTCAACTGGAAATTTGGTCTTCTGATTAAAAGTACTTGGAACTGTTTTTGTAGCAACATTTTTGTATCTTTTTGTGCTATTTTTTTTCTCTGTGGTGTATGCCAATGTATATTTGATGTATGGCTATGGTATAATATTCCTGCTCTGTTGATATATTGAGCCAACATTTCTGATTGCCTGTGGTTAGACTCCTAAGTCCTAGAGTCATAGAAAAGCCCAGGTTGGAATGAACATCAGGGGATCTTGTAGTTCAACTGTCTGATTAGATCCATCTAAAGTAACTGTACCCCAGCCTACAGATCAACTGCAGTTACTGCTGTTGGCTTCTTGTAGTGATAGGGACTCAGTGCTCCCTCAAACAGGCACTTCTGTTGAGGTCCTGAATGCTGATGCAAGAATCCCAGGCCATCAGCTCAGTTTTGCAAAGCTAGGAATGGTGTTTTAAGAAATGGCTGCCTGTATTGCAGCCTTTACTTTCGATTGTGGGATGGGTTATTTTCAGCCTTGCTTTGCCACAAAGCATCAGCTGAGCTGGACCAAAGGTGTCTGTAGCAGTCTAGGGGTGTCCACACAGTCTGTTCCTATGACCTACCTCTCAGGCAGTACCTGCAGCAGAAAGATGGCCTTCCAAAACTGCTCTCAAGGTTCCTGGATTTAAAAACAACAGGATGGCAGGTTATGGTGTAGCATAGTCCTGAGATCCTTGGTCATTGCATGGGAAGTGTGAAAAGGCTTGTTTGCTTCCATAATACTTTGTTCTTTCCTTATAGATTTATGCCTCCTGATGATCCTCTTGGCCGCCATGGTCCAAGTCTGGACAATTTTCTTAGGAAGAAGCCTATTGTGCCAGAACATAAGAAGCAACCATGTCCATATGGTAATTTGATTTAACCCATCAGTTTTTATGTACTGTGACTGGAGACCGAGCTCCTATTTTTATTTTAACACTGATTTATTTTAACACAACCAAAACTGTTTAGAACTCTTTAACATTGGCTTTAATATTGTTGTCTTAGCCTGAGATGGGTTGAAATGCTGAGCTGATGGTGGAAACTGAAGCGATTTAAAAAACAAAAAATTACTTAAAAAATAAGTACTTTAAAAAAAAAAACATTTCTGTCTACTAGTTGAACTAAAGGAGCAACTTAATTAATCATTCATTGGAATAAATCAAAATCAACACCTAAATTCTACAGGTTCCAGAAGCCCTTTTCTAATATCATGAGATACTGAGGTTTTCTTCCAGAAAATTAATTGAGCTATCTGAAGTTTTGCTACTGAGCGCTCCTACAGGCGTCTTGACTGAGCTGAAACCTGCTGGCCTTATGGCTGTGGGACTTCCCTTTTAAATTTTGTGCCTGTATATTGCCTTGGCCCAACATAGCAGGTGTGTACAACCTCCCTGGCAGTGCCACATCCAGCTCAAAACGTGGCTGGTCGTGTTGGTCTGCATTCTCAGAGCACCAGCTGCAGGACACTACCACTGCCTCTTTTTTCCCCACAAAACATAAGAGGAGCTCTTAGAGCACACCCTGTGTTGCACAAAACCAGTCTTGTTGGCAAGATGTTTCAAATCAACAGTAAAACTTCAAATGAGGGGCATTTCTGTTATTTGATGGCAAACAGATTTTGTTTGAAGTTTTTTTAATCTGATTATGTTTGTCTTAATAGGAAAGAAATGTACCTATGGACACAAATGCAAATACTATCATCCAGAAAGAGGAAATCAGCCTCAGCGATCTGTAGCTGATGAACTTCGTGCCATGTCTAGAAGTACAGCTGCCAAAACTACAAGTGAAGGAGGACTGGTAAAAAGCAATAGTGTTCCCTGTAGCACTAAAAGTGATGGCACTTCAGAGCTGAAACGTGCTGCTCCAAAGAGGCAATCGGATCCTAGTATAAGGACTCAAGTCTATCAAGACTTGGAGGAAAAGCTTCCCACCAAAAACAAATTGGAAACCAGGTCTGTACCTTCTTTAGTTAGTATACCAAGTTCCTCTGCTGGAAAACCCCAAAGCACTGCACCTTTAACTAACGGCCTTCCATCCGGAGTTCACTTCCCACCTCAGGATCAAAGACCACAGGGACAGTATCCCACAGTGATGATGGCAACCAAAAACCATGGAACACCAATGCCTTATGACCAGTATCCAAAATGTGAGTCTCCGGTGGATGTAGGGTATTACTCTATGCTGAGTGCATATTCAAATCTCAGTATATCTGGACCACGCAGTCCTGAAAGGCGCTTCTCCCTGGACACAGATTATCGGATTAGCTCTGTAGCTTCCGACTGCAGCAGCGAGGGCAGCATCAGCTGTGGCAGCAGCGATTCCTATGTGGGTTACAGCGACCGCTCTTACATGAGTTCACCTGACCCACAGCTAGAGGAGAACTTGAAGTGCCAACACATGCACCCCCACGGCCGCCTTAACACCCAGCCCTTCCTGCAGAGCTACCACGAGCCCCTCACTCGAGTGCAGAGCTACAGTCACGAAGAACCAAAGCATCACCACAAATCTCCCATTCCGTACATGGCTGTGCATCTGCAGCATCCCGCAGTCGGTGCTCGTTCCAGCTGTCCAAACGACTACTCCGCACCTCAGAGCTCGTCCCATTCCAAGGCGCTGCATCTGGGCAGGGCCCTGGTGTCCACGAGGATAGACAGCATTTCGGACTCGCGTTTGTACGAAAACTCTCCGCTCAGACACAGGAAGCCTTACTCCGGCCAGGAGGGGCTGGGAGGTTGGGATAGGCAGAGTTACGGGATGGATGCCTACGGCTACCGCCAGACCTACTCCTTGCCCAGCAACCCCACGCAGCCGTGCTACGAGCAGTTCGCCTTCCAAAGCCTTCCCGAGCAGCAGGACCAGCCCTGGCGCGTTCCTTACTGTGGAATCCCGCAAGACCCCCCGAGGCTCCAAGACACCCGGGAGAAGGTTTACATTAACCTCTGCAACATCTTCCCCCCCGATCTCGTGAGGATGGTGATGAAGAAGAACCCTCACGTGACGGACGCTCAGCAGCTCGCTGCGGCCATCTTAGTGGAGAAGTCTCAGCTAGGTTATTGAGAGATGATGCATCTTTGTGGTGTCTCGTAGTTTTCAGCTCAGCTCTTAACGCTGAGGGAGGTTTGCTACAATAGCATTTGGGATCTCCTTCTCAGCAAGGAGGTTATATAGTAATCCGTTTATGTGAAATACTGTATCATGGAGTCTGTATGTATAGCCCCATGCATTGGAAGTACCAGATAAATTTTGTGTTCTAGTTTGAAAATTTTTAAATGGCTATTTTCACATCTGGAGGATGTTCCAGTTTAAATTAATATATATATGTATATATATAAAAAAAAAAATCTGTGGTCTCTGGTTATAATCTTTGGTGCATCAGGGGTTTATATGCAGCACTTTCTTATCATTGTTACATTTTGTTGGGAGTTTTGGTTTCATTTTTTAACTTGCTGGATGCTTATCCTTGGGTTGTGAGATATTAACCTGCAGAAAGAGGATTTTTCTACTTCTGGCAGGCAATTTTCAAGCCAATTTTCAAGCCAAGTTTCTGAACTTTTTACACCACCATGTGTATGTCTGATCTATGTTTGTTTTTTGTGAGCTTTTTTGTGCTGTAATTACCTGTTTGTAGAAAACAAAGATTTACTACAGCACTGACTTCATTTTTCGAAACAAATAATTAAGTTACCAGTTAGCAGTGAAATGGGTAACAATATATTGGTAATTAATAGTATGGCACTTTTCGTTGCTTTCTTCGTTTTGCTTAAATAGTTACAGGCTTTTGTTGATGGCAGTCAATTAGTAATCAGATGGAAACAGAGGAGGAAAAGAATTTTTCTTTTTTACTAATTTATGGATATGTTAAAAGCCTTACTGCCTGATTTTCAAAGGTACTGGGAATTTGCAGCCCCCTTGGAAGCAAAGAGAAACTGCAAATGCTCAGAACCATCCCAAACCAGGCCACTCTGTTTCAGTTCCCGTGTGTTGTTACCCAACTCTGTGTATTTCTGGTTAGTAGATGGGGACCTGAAATTGTAGGGCCCTGCTTAGTTGTTTTATATGTTTTTCCTTTGTATTGCTGCACAACTGTACTGGATAAAATATGCTTTTCATAAAATATTTACCTGTTTTTAAATGAATTTAATTATCTCAATGCAAGTTTTGTATTTAAGATACTGTTTGATTTTTCTTGCTATTTATCAAGGCTGGCCTGAAAAGGTTTTGTGTGTTCAGGATATGCAACATTTATTAACTGCACTATGGTAATGATATTGTAGCTCAAAATAATAACTTAAACTTTTTTTTTTCCTTTTTTTGGCTGGGGAGGGGAGGGTTATGGGGAGAGAAGATACCATATGTGTTCCTGGAGTTAGTTTTTTCGCTTTTTACATTGTGTAGGCCTGATTCTTGCCACAATTAGTGTAGTTTTAGAAACAGACAATCCAAGTCTGTTTTAGCATTAGTAAAGGATATTTCTGGTTTAAAGTCATGGGTTTTACTAGCACCTCTTAAGCTTTTATATATATATATACATATATATACATATATATATATATATATATATATATATATATATATATATATGTGAAAAATAGAAATAGTTTTTGCAGTTGATGTCAGATGTACTTCCATGTACATGATCGGTTGTCGACAGTTTTGGTTTCCATCCATTGTAACCATGTTCAGTGTTAAAAAAAAGTCACTCGTTTACACTATTACAGCTGATAATTTTGGTACACTTGATGGAGTTTTAAGTAAGGCCCTGAAGAACCAGAAAGTACCTTTTACTGTTGATACAAATTGTATCTTTTTAACTGAGAACTATTTTGATTTGTAGATTAGAAACACAAATGTATAATTATAACTAGTCTTTTGGGCAACATTTTATCCCTTATTTAAAAATTAGAGATTTCAGACATAGAATAGATTTAGGCAAGTAAAAGTAGGTATTTATTTAGGTGTCTGTCTCAATTTCACATACTAAAAGGAAAAAATAAACTATTGGCATCTTCTTCCTTCTAAAATCTTTGTAGTGGGACCTCACTAAAATAAAGGTAAAATGCTGCCTGAAAATTATGTCCAAGCACCTTTGAATACGAAGACGTTTTCACTACTTGTGTGACACCGTGTGTTGCAGCAAGTAGGGTTTGGGTATACAGTAAATGCTTCTAAAGAGCATTGTGCTATAGACATATCCAATAATCTGAACCATGTTCAGCAAACCAATTCAGGACATGGTGCTCCTGCAGCTCCCACAGCCAGAGCGCTGCAGGTTCTGCCACTGCCTGTCCCCGTGGCAAGGCCAGAGGGGCTTTACACCATCTGTCCTGCGTTGTCTGTTTAGGGAGAAGACCTCTTCACCTGTGGCAACAGTTTTTCCCTGGATTTGGTTGGTCGCCATCCGTAGAGCATGTTTTAATGTAGAGATTGATGCAGCGCTGACGCTGAGGTTTGGACTGGGAAATGGCTCTCATCTTAGTTGTACGCTAAGATTTGGTTAAATTGAATTACACTGAAGTACTACACCATAGTGTAGAAGCAGCTGTTTTAATAATGCAATTATTGTGTTTGTGTTTTTAATGGGTTTCTACATTTATTTTTTATGTAGGTATTTACTTCTGCCAAAAGTTCAATTCCTTTAAGCATGAACTGAAATGTGCATATGTAATAGAAGTGTTCTGTGTTTTCTCCTGTGATGTGAGCACCAGGATGCTCCTGCCATGCACATGTCACAGTCTGGCTAGAGCAGGGGCTCAGTAGGCTTAGCCACTGGGATATCAGTGTGGGGAGCTGCACTGCCCAGGCCTGAGTTACCAGTGTCCATTGCCTCTGCACACAGCCAGGGCAGTACTGAATCCCCAAAGGGTGGTGATTGCTAGGGAATTCTTGTGATAGGTTCTGTGCTTTGCACCCAAGCACTGAAAATGCTTTAAAACTACAAGAGCAGGAGTAATCTGGTGGATTTTAATGTTGTGCAATGATGTGCTAGTTCCCCTTAGACTCACTTATGTTGGGTAAAGGAAATTTACTGTGGACAAAATGTTTGCCTTGATACTTCCTTTTGTTTTGCTGTGGTAACAGATGGAGGAATTGTGTGTGAACATCGCCATGATGAGATCAGTCTGTATGTTTAACAACTTCTAAAGAGTACGCCAGTAGCAAACATGGATGCAATGATGCTGGTCAAGTACTACCTTTGTCTGTGTAATTGTATTGATGCAAATAACTGAACTGTAACCTCCCGTGATCTTTAAATAGCAGAGGTAATTCAGTGATACTGTCTTGGCCCCAGCTGAGTGCCGTAGATGCAATGAAGGACTTAGTACCTTCAAGTTAGAGCTATCCCTCAGCTAAGAAGGTAAAACTACCCTTTGTCTTCAGTACTTGAGAGTTGTTTTGATACTTAGCAGAAACTCTGTATTTTTAGATAAAATCTCAAGCTGTTATAACTGCATCAGTAATAGTATATATATATATATATATATATATATATATACTGCATATATACAGCATTTTTAATGCACATACATCAGGCATCTGCCAACAGCTGTTTTCAGTACAACATATTGCAAATATTTAGAGTTTTTAACTGTGTCCTGTAGATAGCTAACTTTGAGCTAAATATGCTCAGGCTATGACAGTATTAATCACTTTGTTGTTTTTTATTTTTTAAAATATGTGTAATATATATATACACATATATTTGGCAAGTGGGTTTAAGATAGTGCTAATAGTCTGAGGTAAGATCATACCTTTCCAAGTGTTCCATTTTCTTTGGTATGTCTGAATTGTAGCTTGGTCCTCCACTGCAGAATAGCTCTGGGGAGAGCCAAAAGCCTGATGTGTTTGTGACACCCCAAAAAGAGGAGGCACGCTGGGCTGGGGAGGCCCTTGAAGGAGACTTCCGCAGCCTCAGCAGCTGCAGGCTGTTGCTGAGATGCTGATGAACTTCTGCTGTGAAAGTTGTAGCTAATAGTGAACACCTTTCCAAAAATATCAAAGTTGTTGGTGTAAACCAGAGTACCTCACTTGGAAGGGGACACTGGGAGTGTTTGCCCCAGCAGGCTGAGCGCTGGAGGAGTGAATGCCTTGGGTGAGAGATACTGCAGCATCTTGCCACAGTAAGACACTACCAAAACATTTACCAGTTTTATCAGTCGATGGTTTGACCAAGGTGTTTTCAATGTGTAAAGCTTGAAAAATGAGACACAATGCTTTCCTGCTCTCTGGAGCATTTAGAAAAATACCCAACTGACTTCTCATTGCTACTGAGAATTTAAAATACTGTGCAATTAAAAAGACCACTTAAAAAAAAAGAAACTTAGAAATTATTTATTTTTATTTACAGTGTGACTTGCTAATTTATTCCTTGCATTATAAGGCCATGGTGAAATGCCATTTGTTGAAGTTTTTTTTTTATCATAGGAACTAAAACTGCTGAGAAGAAAAAACAGTAGATTTAAACTTAAAATTCTGTGACCTTGTTTTGTTTTCTGTAAAAGGGCTGAGATTTTATAAATGTCAAATCACATGTTTTATATACTTTGTAAATTTTAGAGAGGCATAGTTTAAGAATTTTGTTCAAATGAAATAGGTTTGGGCACACTGTTTAGGCTAATCATGTAACTAAACCTAGAATCACCTGTATTAAACGGTTTTTTCCATCTAACCTTTTGCTCTGTGACACAAGACATGTTCCAATTTCATTTTCAGATGTTCCAAAATGCATTTCTCAAGGTTTCATCAGAAGCTGCCAACCTAGGCACCCAATCACACGGGAGATGCACATTTGTGTGGGAAGCATCCTGCAGAGCACTGGGTTTCCTTGCCGTGCAGTACAGGGAAATGTGCTGGTGCACATCAAGTCTCTCACAGATGTTTATAAAGGCACTACCAAATACCATGTGTGCTTCATAGTTATCAGTGTGATTGAAATAATTCTCCACCTTCCATTTTCAGGTCTTAAAGGGTTGTCGTAACGTGTACTTGGAGTGTTTGTTATTCTGTCTACCCTTTAAGCTAAATGATTGCAATAGTTTTCGTTCCCTCTCACACTCAGTGGCCCTGGGAGGGCCCAGTCTGCCAAGCACCAACACGTACACCTGACTGCAGCACAAATAGAGGTGTGGGCAGGTTTAGTGGTGTGAGAGAAGACCTGGTGTGTGTGTGAGTGCAGCTGGGCTGGGACCTTAAGGAGCACAGCTGGAGAGCTGCCTCCTCTCAGGCTCAGTGGAGATCTCACTGGTGCTGACAGGTTATTCAGCCAGTTTTGCTCTTTGCAGGCGTTGGGAACACCTGCAAACCAAACTTACTTAGATGTTTAAGCACATCCAGCCTCTGTTTTTCAAAGTATAACAATGTACTCTTTGCCTTATAAAACAAAACCTCTGTGCTTTTTTTGTAGAACAACCCATTTTCTTTTGGTCTCAGATAAATTACCATGTGAAATTGGCTGGTTGGTTACTTTTTATTAATCTAAATGACATTCTTAATGAAACTGAAATTTAAAAACTGCTTTTCCAGCATGCAGTAGAGTTTCCTACAAGGAAGCAATGCAGATACAGCAGCAATAATTGTATTTTGTAGCTCTTTTCCCTGTCATTATCTCTGTATTTGTGTTGAGTAGGTGAGATTTTAATATTGTCCTGAAGTCCACTCTGGCAAAACCATTAGTTAAAAATAATGTTTGGGCTACTTGATGAAGCAATTGTCAAACTGGCTCTTAATTCCTTCACTGGTTGTTCTGTATTATTTCTGTGATGTGACTATTCACATCTTAAAACCACCTATAAAGCATTAAAAAAACCATGTACATGGATTCTGCTTTTAGAGAAAAAAAATAAAGATTCATTTTCCTCATTGATGGGCTGGTTTTGTTTAATAAAAAAATAAAAATGCCTAGAGCAGTTAGTGAGTTATAGACAGCTTTGTGTTCCTATCTGTACAAAACGTACAACAAAGCTGCTCACTTTGAGTAAACTGGAACAGTTTTCAAAAATAGAGTCATAGAAAGGTTTGGTTTAGAAGGGACCTCAGAGATCACCCCGTCCCTCCCACACCCTTTACCATGGGAAGAGATACCTTCCACTGGACCTGGTCAGCCTGGCCCTGGACATCACCAGGGATGGGGCATCCACAGCTTCCCTGGGTAACCTGCTCCAGTACCTCACCATGGTCACAGTGAAGAATTTCTTCCTAACATCTAATCAAAACCTATTTTCTTTTAGTTTAAAACCATTGCCCCTTGTCCTATCTGCCCATACAAAGAGTCCATTTCTCTCCATTTTGTCATCCCCCTTAAGATCCCAGAAGTTGCTATAAGCCCTCCCAGGAACTTCTCCAGGCTGAACAAACCCAACTCTCTCAGGCTGTCTCCTGCCCTCTGATCCTCTCTGATCATCTCTGATCTCTGTGACCCTCTGGACCTGCTCATACAGGTCAACATCTTTCTTTAGCTGAGGACCCCAGAGCTGAGGCAGCAGCATTGCAGGTGGGGTCTCACAGGGGCAGGATCCCCTCCCTTGCCTTGCTGGCCTCAAGCAGGACACAAGTGGCGTTCTGGGCTGTGAACACACATTGTTGGCTCGTGTCCAGCTTTTCGTCCACAAGAAACCCCAGATCTCCACAGGGCTTCTTTCAGTAAGTTCTCCTGGTCTGTACTCATGTTCAGGGCTGCCCTGACCCACATGTAGCACCTTGCACCTGGACCTGTTGAACTTCTCTCAGGATGACAGCCTGTCCTCCAGGTATGTTAGCTGCACCACCCAGCGTGGTGCCACGTGCAGACTTGCTGAGGGTGCTGCCAAGATATTAAAGAGCACCAATCCCAGGACAGAGCCATGAGGGACATCACCCATCACTGGCCTCCATCTGGACATTAAAGCATTGACCACAAACCTCTGGCTGCATCAATCCAGCCAATTTCTTACAGTGATTTGCTGGCAGAGGTTGGATTTCAGTTTTTCAGATTGTTTCAAGAATGCTAAATACTCTTGGTGTCTTTGGATGGTGCTCCTACCACCACCTGAAGCTTCTCCTCCACAGCTCTGCTTTTGCCCTTAGGCTGAACTAGGACTGTGAGTTTCCCCAGTTGGGTCAATTCTCTAAATCCCATGAGATCTGTGTACAGCACCTGCAGGGCAGGCCTGGAGACCCTGTCACTGTTTGGAAATTTCTCTTGCAAAAGCTTTAACAAAATGTCTGTGAGCCCGGCAGGCATCACAGCAGCCCCTGATGTGTTGTGACACTGGAGATGAAAGGGCTCTGTCTCTCAGCCTGGAGCTGAAACCTGAACTTGACAACCTGCATGACCTTGTCTGGAGAAGCTAAGCAGAGGCTGCTCTACAAACACAAAGGGATGCTCTTTGCAAGGCCGTTTCCAAGCGGGACAAAGTGTCACTTGCGCTGCTCTGAGCAGCATCCTCCAGCCTTGCAGGATCTTTGAGCTCATTCTGTGCTGAAGACATGGAGAGATTTTGTGTCCTGGTGCATAAACTGCCCTCTTTGCTGTAACTGTAAAGAAAAAGCTGGCATGAACTGGGCACATTACAAGCACATGCATTAAATACCACCATCATCCTGCTCCTCAGTATCACAGCAGAGAACCTGTGTTCAGTAACCTCAGCACCCATTCCAGGACACCTGGTGTCGCAGAGCCAGCAGCACAAGCGTTGAAAGTGGTTGAAGCTGCCTGCACCAGCCAGCTTTGTCACACACCCTGTTCCACTCAGCCTTCCCAGCAGGCTCCCACAGTCCTACAACCAGCACCAGGAAGGAGCTGCTGCCCTGCATTTCCCTGGGGACATGTTCAAGGAGAGCTTGGGAGAAGCTTCACACTGAGGAAGATCTGCATAAATCCAGCTAGTAGGAGATGCAGGAGATGAGTTCTCCCTGCAGTTCTGCAGGGCAGGACAGGGGTGGCTCGAGAAGCAGGGGTGTCCCACTCCAGCATGGCCACGAGGGGAGTGCTGGGGCACACATGAGCACTCGGTGGCAGTGGTGCAGAAGATGTTCTGGTGCCATTCCATCTGATGGTCACTATAGCAACAGTCAGGCTTTTTCTTTCCCAGCTCAACTGCCAGGAGCAGCAGGTAGATATGATGGAAATTCAACGCTGCTATTAACTTACATGAGCTGGGTGACGCATAAGCAAGAGGAGTGTGGGGGATAAGGAGCTGGCAATGTTCTCCAGGCAGGTTCCTTACACCAGCCAGGATCACCTTACAGAGATCCCCAGTTGCACCCTGGAACCACAGCTGCAAGTGGTGGTTTGGGTGACCCAACATTCCAACCCTCAGGAAGTGGCCTGAAAGGGGGGAAATTGCATTGGGGCCTGGCCAGAGTGCCTGGGAGAAGGAATTTTTGGGTTTCATCCAGCTCTACAAAACTTCCAGGTATGCACAAACCTGGATTTTAACTTAGGTTTTACCAATTTCAGAAATAGAAAGTCTATTTTCCCTGGTGGGGGCAAAAAAAGGTGAACTGAATTCAGTGACAGAACTCCATGTCTCAGGCAGTGTTTTGGTACCTGCTCTCTCACTGCAGCCACCTCCAGCAGTTGCTGGGAACTTTGGCATGAGTCACACATTTGCAGAGTGCCTATAACCACAGAGCTGCTGGGGCTCAAACACAGTTAAACATTCTGGGGTTTTTGGGAGATGCAGACCATGGTGATCCTCAGTACTGACCTGCCCCCAGTGTTCTGCCCTGGTCTCATCCTGGTCACAATGGTGAGGAGAGGCAGATGCTTCAGGAAGTGCAGAGAGGGATGATGTTATGTATGTTTGCTTGTTTGCTTATTTAATATCTGATTAAATGAGCTTCCCTTGGTTCCTCTGCGACAAAAGTGATTTAATTAATGCTGAAAGTCTGCGTACACAGGATGCGGCAAAGCTGTTCATGGTTGGCATGGGCTACATCTATAGAATTATTTCGGAAAAAGGAAAACGTCAGCATGATAAAAACGGAAAGTGTTAGTGTGCCATGTGCCACCAGGAAATGGGGCTGCTATCCTATTCTAAACCTGCATCAGGCTTAAATTGAAAGTTAACTTGTTCACCCCACCTTTAACATTTAAAACTGATGGAATACCCACCCCCAGCTGAGGGCCAGCAAGTGCTGCCATAGGAGGCAGGCAGACTTCTACTCACTAACTCGTCAATGCATATCAAGTACAGAAAGCCAAGTGGCAGCAGAACTTCAGTCAGACCATCACAAAAACTGGGAAGAGACCCCCAAATGGCTGCAGGTTTACAACATTGCCCTCTGCAGTCAGGGCAGTGAGGTGGCTGAGCTGCGAGACCCAGGGTGTCTGCACCCCAGTGACTGCCTGGCCAGGGCCACGTGCAGCCCAGCTGCTTCCCAATCCACACCCTGCCGCAGGCACAGGCTCAAAGACCACTGGTGAATTTAGAGGAAAGACCCAGGATGAACTGCAAGGAGAAGCAAAGCTGCTGGAAGCCATCAAGTGTGGTAATAGCATGTAGGAGAGAGGAACAAGAAGGACACCACCGCTTCATGTGGCAATCAAGTTGTTTTCTGCCTTACAGAGGAGGCACTGCTCTTTGATGCCAGCCATTCAGAGGCACGGTTGAATTCACTCTCTCCTTCCCTGCAGGATGGCATTTTTCATCATACAACTCTGCTACATTTCAGACCTTTACCTACAAGTAAATACCAACCTGCAATTCCAACAACATCCTCGCCAGGGCAAAATCCCGACTGCCGCGGAGGTGACTGAGAAACCTGTTTCATCCGACCAGAGGCAGGACTGCGCCCCCGCAGGGCAGAGACTGGCACCACTTCCCAGTATTTAGGCTCATCCAAAGCGGCTGCTGCAGCAGAGCAAGCCCAGATCCCAAGCAGGGTCGTCCAGCAGCTGCCAGGGGAGAGCTGCCAGACCAGCTTCCCAGAGCAGCTCTTGCTGGTTACTCGCAGCAGGTGCAAACCTGCATGTTCCAGCTAATGAGCTGCCAATCCGACCTGTCAGAGCCAGACCAGGCCAGGTGAGCAACGCTACAATCAACAGTGAGAGGGAGCCCAAAAGTTTCATTATATCAGAACCTCTATTTCCTCTTTGTTTTTGAACCTGGCTGCTAAGGTACACTTCATCTTGCCCAATTCCCCCTCTGCAGGACATCCACTAGAGAACTTCAACACTGACTTAGAAAAGATAAAAAGCATCCTAGATAGCACTAGACAAAACCCTCAGGAACATTTTGTGGTGGTATTGAAGGTAAATTTGCAGAAAAGGGTCTTACCACCTTTAACTCTTGGTATCTGAAACAAGCACAGTCCCAAAGAAGGCCAGTCCAAGCAGCAGCTATTGCAGAAACACTTGCTAGACATGAAACTCATGGAGGCCACTGTGCCTTGGTCCCCTGAGCACCAGCCTCTCCAAGCCCTCACATGGGTCATGCAGGGAGAGGAAGGCTGCAGAAACAATTTTAAATAATCACTCAAGTGCTGAGCAAGCCAGTCCCAAGACACCAGTGCTGGCCTATATGTGCAAATCAGACCCTGAAACTCCACAGCTTTGGATTTTATGTTCCTCTTGGCATCCTAAACCCAAACCTTGTCTTCCAAGGGCTGAGCCATGGTCTTGCTTCAGCTGGTGGTGTGCAGGTGTGCCAATTAGAGGCAGGGGAGGTTTCCTTCTGGACAGCCCCTGTCTCTACAAGAGTTTCAGCAGGAGGCTGACCACGACCCACTGCCCACCCTCCCCACCTACAGTCCTGTGGTGTGAGGGATGTGGCTCCAGACCCTGCCAGGATGGAGGCTCCAGGGCACACAGCCAAGCTGGAGGGCTGCATCCAGGGTGGTGCCTACAGGAGGCACAGCAGCAGCACCAAGGCAGGTCCCAGGTCTGTGGGGTGCTTGCAGGGCCCCAGGGCAGCTTCCTCCTTGGGTGGTTATCACCCAGTGATATTGGGCACATGCCAGAGGCTTCAACAGCCGTTGCTCCAGATCCGAGTCCTCTGATGAATCTACTGGCACAGTTCCCAGTGCAGGAGGCCATTGTGCAAGAAGGCACTGCAAGGAACACAAAGTTTACTATGAGGAATATATCAAGGTTTGGTATATTCCCAGGAGGTGCTAGCTGGATTTGAGGATAATTCAGGTGTCTATCTACTCAGTTAACAGCTTCCTTAATTATCAGCTGTCTTTTCCTTCAAGAGTAACCCATTTTTTTGTAAATAAAGCTTCTCATTGGCTTACCTGGTCATAGCACAAGTTATTTACCTGGAAACTCCACTTCGGATTAGTGCTACAAAATGAATTAAAACTTCTCAGAGAAGTGAAAGAAAATCCACTAGCACCACTGATAATCAAATGAATAGTGATTCTTTGGATGAACGTTAAAACCCATTTATTCAGGCTTTTGTGCAGGGTGCACAGTCCAGCAAGTTACGTATACACAGTATGCACATCCTGACAGCATACAAAAAGGCAAGGAGCAACGGGTGCTTACACTGGGAATGTATGTACAGACATATTAAACTGGGATTTTTACATTAGAAAATTATCTGACACTGTTCAGGTATCATCAAGGCTATTAGAAATTGTGTAGAAAACCAATAAAACTTGGAAAGTATCTACTGTTATTTCACTTTACCCAGGCTGGATATAACTCCGGCTTCCCACACTACATCATTTGTGGACAAAGCCTACAGGATGCCCCAAGCACTTTGGAGGGTCACATTACTCTAGTACATCCCATTACAAGTTAAAGATTAACACATTAGAATTATTTCCTGTTTTCCTGGAAAGAACAACAGTTTAAATATTTCAAATAGCTAATTTTCTCCTGGGAAAAGACAACAAAGGAAAGATTTAGAGACCATGAGAGAATCAAACACTAATGAAATGTTGTAACAGCACTTCCTGGTCCTTCCAAAAACTCTTCACAGACCAGGCACCTAATTTAAAGCACTGTACACTGTCCAGATTTACAGAAGTGCAATAGCAGGCCTTGGCAGACCCCAGGTCTTCTGCAGATCTTTACCTTGCTCCTATCCTAAGGGTTGCAAGAGATCGTACTTTTGTAACCTGCACAGAAAGACACAGAGAAGATCAAATAGATTTAGCAAAAGGATACTAAACAACAGAAATATGCAGCAACATTGTATGAGCCATACTTCACTTCCTGTAGCTATTGCATATTTAATTTTTGACTGAGCCTTTTTTCTAAGGTGTCAGCAGAACAAGGGAGCACCAGAAACACAGTGATTTCAGAAAGACACAATTCCTATGGCCAAAGCACTCAGGAACACCCAGAACCCATCTTCACAGACTTTCAGCTTGAAGAGCAGGACCAACTGTCTACATACTCTTCTATGCCCAATTTTTGCACATAGCAGTTCAGTTTTGGTATCAAAATTTAACATTACAAAGAACCTAACTGAAAATTCACCCAGGGAGTATTTTTAAAGGACCAATCTGCTCTTCCAAGTAATACAAACCACATGTGGATGCAACACAGATTGTGTTAAAACTGCACCCAAAGATGGCTGAAATAAAATGCCTTGTGCACAAATACACCAAATACAGGACATATTTGTAGAACATTCAATCACAGCCCGTTTGATTTCAGACGTATTTTCCTTTTAGCACAGCACATGTGCTGCTTGCTGCATAAGTGCTGGCGTTTAGTTTATTCCATTTGTTTCTTTGCATGAGCATTTTGGAGAAAAAGGTGAGGACAGCATAAAGAATCTGAAATTAATTTCTCTCCTAAAGTTTAAAGTTCTCTGGTGGAAATCTTTACAATGAGTCAAAACTTACTTGAGTGGAGACATATTACAAAAATACATATTTTCCATGTTGAGTTTTACTAAAAAACATTGTTGAAGTGGCTTGAATATTGCCTTCCTTTTGGAGAATGACTCCCTTAAATATATTATGACTAGGCAAAGAATAGCCAGTATTTTATATTCAACCTTCTTATGTGAACCTTCCTTTGTTGTGAACATCTCATTGTGATTGTTTCAGAGAAAGAAACACTTCAGCTGTAAGTAGCAATATATCATAACATTCTTCAAAATTAATCAGGAAAAACAGCAAATAACCAGATTCTCTTTGGCATTAATAAGCATGGGGAATCAGCAGCTCTTTAAAAGAGAGTAGCCTTCAATAGCTTTTTTTTCTATTTATGAATGCAGGTACAGCATGTAACGTGTAGGAACATCAAAATTCTATACCACAGCTTGTTCCCCTCAAGGATCATTTTCTGGCACAGAAAGTCAGCAAGAACGTCCAGGGCTTGACCGTGAGCAAATAAGGCATGTGGTTAAGACCGGTGTTTTAAAAGTCTGACAGCAATTCCTGGACATGGGTGGGGTGAAGAAACAGGTTTCTGTCAGTGAGTGAAACTGTAGGCAGGGAAGGCACCACTGAAACCAGTGAAATGTCTCCTGGGACTAAGAGATCCCCAGGAACAGCTGGCTTTCACAGGTGGCTAAAATCAAACATGCAGGTAAGTACATTTGATTTTGAGATCAAAAAAAAAACTGAAACGTATTTACTCTGCCTGCTGTGATATTTTTTCCAATGGTATTTTAAATACAGCTTTAAAAAAGTCTCATTTTAAAAGCTACTCAAGATCAAAGTTCCTGTAAGTAGCAACTTGTACATTTCACTTTAATACAGCTGTTACAAGGCCTGATGCCACATGCTGTATTAGAAATCTCCAGTTTAACCATGCTATTTTTAATATATATGTGCACATATATACATACAGTTAAACAGAAAAATCACGATACCTTTCTCTCAGAAAACAGCTCCTTCCATTAAGCTGTAGATTGCAAAGATAATTTCAGTGTCATAGGCAAAATATAATTTTACAAAATTGATGGAGAGGAAAACAAGCATTTTTACTCTTAAATTGGTGAAATAAGCCACAGCAGAAGTAATTAAGGGACATGTGACTGAAGAATGATTTAATATTTTCTTCTCCAGTGCTCTCAAAAAAAAATCCAGCAAGTGCAAATAAAAAAAAAGCCACGTGAGTTTTACTAAAGTACTTTTCTATCATGAAATTAGTTTGAGAAGTCCACCTTGCCATACCTAGCTGTCTGCCTCCATTTTTCACCTTGAGTCTAAGGTCTAATTAGTCAGCTAAGTGCAACATATTTTTTGCAAGGACTTCAGGCTTAAACTTACACTCACAATATTTTTAAACTAACAATTATGCAACATCTTCCTTCCCTGTCTTAATTTGTATTCTCACATTGAAACAAAGTTATTTAATTGCATTAAAGGGCTCGGTGATGTCAACTGAAATCTGTTCTTCAGATGAAGTAAAAGGCATGACACATTAGCAAGAAGAAAAAGCAAACAAACAAAAAAGAAAACAACAAAATGAAGACAAGCCCAAACCAAGCAGTAAAGCAGCAAAGACAAGTGAGATATAAGAACCAGTTTGATGAAGACTGGGAGAAGCACATATGAAAGGGCCATCCCAAAATATACAGAAGCCACTGCTAGAAAGAAGCAGAATTCCAGAATTTATTTTCATGGCTCTCTATTAAAATGAACAGAGACAGGTACTTTCCCCCCTTCACCTGCCACTGTTTTTTACAGACAGGACAGGCTGAAGAACCATGGGATACCTGACTCCTGCTCTCAGGTATCTGTGCTTATGCTATAGAGGAGTTCAGCTTTTACAAGTGACCTGCAGAGAAGGTTCAAGCTAGACAGGAATATAACAATAAATAAATCTTTATTTAGGACCCCACAGGAAAAGCCAACTATTTCATGGCTGCTTTTTTTTTATTATTATTTTTTATATCCAGGACACTTATTGTGCAGAAAAGCAAAGCTCCAGCACCATGCAGTTGTGCCTGACAGCTCTGCTGTTCGAGCAGGAATAACCATCCTGCTCCAGTGCTTTCTCCTGCCTAGTCCAGACAGCCAGATGAGCTACACAGTGAAAGCACAGAATTTCTCTCTCTCCCACATGCTCCCTTGTGCATGTGAGCCGGCTCAAAGCTGAACCTCATGGGTATAAACACTGTGATTCAGATTCTACATTAACATATTTGTTTTCTGACATTTTCTCCAGAAAGCTACCAGCAATTATTAACTAGTCAAATACAATTATTTATGATACAAGGTGGCATATTTCATTGCAGGTCTGAAAAGAGAACATGCACCCAAAATTAATCCAAAGACTATTTTGAGAAGCAGCAGTAATAGTTCTAAATTTGAAGATGACAAGTTCACTGGCTTTGCTGAAAACAATACTAAGGTCCTAAGTGCAAAAGAAGAAAGAGCTGTGTTTCCAAATGGTATGGAAAAGTACAACTGGCACTTAGTTCAAAACACTGCTCACAAGAGAAGAGATCCAAGAATTCAAAAGGTGAATTAAACTGAAGAAACGCTATCAAGGACATGAAACAAACAGTGGAGTGCTGATTAATGGTGTGAAAATTTCTTATAATTTTTAGAATTTTCTCTGATGTGTGAACAAGGTTGCCTGAATCTCAAACACTGAACCTGCTCACATGGATGTAAATGAACTTGTTCTCAGCAATAAAGGCAGCAGCAGGATTGACTCATCTGTGTATTCTGGATGTTATTCCTCAACTTCGCTGAAGACTGAAATGCACTTGGCAGAAAAGTTTTGAGCCTTGGTCTCAATGCAAATTAATCTCTTTCTGGCAACACAACTGCAATTACCATATTCACAGAGATTATTAATTAATCAGAAGTGCTCTTTGAATAAAAGTGTGGCTCATTGATATATTTTAAGAAAGCATTTGACACAGTTGTCAACCATTCTGGGAAAGCTCGGTTTAGCAGAATGTTACTGAAGCCACAGATTAAGAAGTTAAATACTGTATCAAGTTTAAAGAAGAAAAGGAGGGTGAATAAGAGGTGTGAAAGCTGAGGCTGTAGGGAGCTGTGGATACAAGATCCCGCTGAGCCCAGCGCAGGCAGCCGCAGGGCTGTGGAGAGATTACTGTTTCACTGGGGCACACAGGGGTTTCGTGTTGCTGGAACAAGCCGTGGGGCAGCAGGACCCTGCATGTGCACGGCTCCTGGCCCTGCAGAAATGTGCTGGGCCAAGATTACCACACTGCAGAGGAAGTTATAACACAGAGGCCAGGCTGGGAGCACGTGGCCTTAAGAACTCCAAGACCTTTTAGTGCTGGGCAGCAGGCTTTCTAAAAGACTTCAAATTAAGGCAACTCCCGCTCTGTAAATGAAGTAGCTTAAAAGCAAACAAAGAAATAAAAAGAAAAAATAAACCCCAAAACAAGTAAGCAGAAAAAGCAATGCAATTGTCCTACCTCTGAGCTTGATCTCTTTTCACCTGATCGACTTATCCAGAGCACAGGAAACATTAACTCTCATGCACATGTGCATTAGGAACATTTGCACCAACCAGGCCGCCTCCTTTGATGTGCATTTCCATCTCCCCTCATTTCTTCTGCTGCCTAAAGCCTACTGCTGTGAACAGAAACACTCTTGACATATTATTTACAAAATCCAATATAAACACCTCATGGAATATCAGCAATTCAAAATGCTCTGTTTCCTTCTTGTCATTCCCTAAGCTATGAGCCTATGAGCTATGTGGGCATAATCTGTCTCTTCCTGAGGCACTGCTGCAAGTACTGTGGCCCCTTCTGAAGAAATTTGATAGATTGGTGAGCCCACTTCATTCACATTGAACAAAACATACACATTTGACATGGCAGCAATCTCTTGGGTGCAAGGAACCCAAAAAAAAAAAAAAAAAAAAAAAAAAAAAAAAAAAAAAGCAAAGCTTCTTTAATACCACTCCAAAGTGGCAGCTTATCAACTCAGACAGTAAAGCAAACACAAGTGACAGACTCCATGAATCAAAACAAAATCAGGCAACTGGCTTATGCCTATGGATCTAGACTCAGCTTAGTGAAATTAAAAGTGCAACTTGCTCCAGAAAATTGGCTGCTAAATTTGTTAAACAGATTATTTTAAACACACCTGCCACAGGACTACAGTGAAAAGGAGTCCTCCACACAAGTAAATAAATGAGCCAGTAAGGGAATCTAGTGCATTTGGGCTTTTCTCCTCTCTTTGAGCCCTCTACCATGACACCAACCCTTCAGCTTTAAGTTGCCCCTTGCTGTTGACTGGGTCCTCAAATTGGGAAAAGGAGCAGCTGGGCAGAACTCCCCTGCCTGGAGACCAATTTTGTGTGGAGGAAAAGCACTGGACTGTGCTGCTTGGGAATGGAGCAGTGGGACACGACACCTGACGACACCTGGCAGGTGCCCAGCTAGAAGCATCTCCTCAGCTACCCAAGCAGCATAGCATTCCCACTGGGAAGCAGGTACCCTCCACCTACAAGCACAAAACAGCAGAATACGCCCCAAGGGAGTCAAAGAAATCACCGCAGTTTGTATGCTGATACACTGACATATATTACATGTTCTAGGAAAATCTTATCTCCCAGCCAAGATGAATTAAATTGTGTGTATGAGACAACTTCTATTAATAAGTGAACTTTGCTCTTTTGTAAGGAAGCTTTCAATTTTATGTTGCTATTTTTACTCCAAGTACATTTACAAACATCAGGATAAACTACATCGTCTTTGTCAAAATCCCTGACATCTTGGGCAGAACAACTCTTTCGATTATCCATATGCAAACAGACACAGAAAATGCATAAAAGTTCCTCTTGAAAAGCAAAAGGTTTTAATTAATTATTTTAATATCTATATTTTCTTTAAAAACTTAGAGAAAATATTTGTGGTACTTTTTCTTCAGAAGTTCAAAATACCTCATTTAGAACAAACCTTTTTTCCTCAGAGGTGCTCAAAGCAGGTAATTTGAAAAACCCTAGAGAACATGTGCTTTAAGAAAAAAGCAAAAGCACAGTAATGCTTTCCAAACTGGTACAAGCTACAGAAAATGTAGGTTTTGATGTGTAGAATGGACTACTTCAAGAAGACAGACTATCTTCTTGCACAACAAGGCACTCTGTTAGATTGTAATAGTCTGTAAATAGTGGCAACTATTTGGCATTTTCTTCTATCCACCTGAAGGGCATATTTTTGAAAAAATAGTCTTTCAAAGCACTCACCTCCCCTTGCAAGAACAATACTGGGAAGCTACATACCTATGCAGAAGCTCTCTAACAAGTGAGAAACCTCAGAGCTAAGGCTTCAGCAGGAGGGGCTCCAACAAGAGGGAAGTATCAAACTAGAAATATGCATGTTTACAAATACCAGCATTTAATTCCTCATGGCAATTCTGCCCTGTGGAGCAACAGAAAGGGTCATGTACTTGTACTGAGTGCAAGGCCAAACAAATTCAAGAGAGAATGGAATGGCACCTGAGAGGAGGTCTCATTTATGTGAGAACATTTTAGCAGGTTATTTGTATGCCTCTTTACATGTAACTGTTCCTGTCCTTTTCAAGTGTATTAGAGAAATGAAAAAGCCCATTAACTTGCCATTGTTTAAAACACATGGCCATGCATGTGTTTAACACCACTGTTCACTATAAGGTACAGTATTTAAAAAAAGTACAAACAGATCAAGGTTTCACAATAATTAAGATACTGACCCATTAAACTAAATTTCACTTAATCTGGGGCTAAGCAATATGTAGGCAGTGATTGAAAGTTCTTATATTACCCACAGAGCTCTTATATGGCCAAATTACCCTCTGTTCTCAAGAGAGCAAATTTGCTGTGATGATTCACATCCTGTTTGAATCGACAAACACCAGTGCTTCCTCCTAACTGTATGTGGTAAATTTTTAAGCAAAATCCCATTCTCTAGGAACACAATTTGATTATTTTGATTTCATTCTGACCAGAGTGTGAAACAAAAAGATGATCAAAATTTCTACACTGCTCTGGAAAGAGAGGCTATTGGAGTGTGCTCAGTAAAGCTATCAGAAAAAAAGGGCATTAAATAACAACAATGGACCTCAGAGAAATTAACTGTATCTCTTTATTGTTAACCAATGAATGTTATCCAAAATAGTAGATGTAATTGTAGCTTAATTGTACAACACAAAACATGATGCTAAAGGAAAAAGCATGTGGAAAATTACTTCACCAAGTAATCATTAGATGTATTTTTAGTATTTCTGCACCAGTAAGTGTTCCCAACTGCTAGTGACAGCAGCTATTACCACTTTGTCCATTGTGAAAACCTGTGTTACAAATGGTTGTTCCTGGTTGTTTGAATTTAAAAAAAAAAGAAAAAAAAAATCACACAGCTTTATAAATGGATCTAATCCATTTAGCCCTACTCTACACGTTGTAGATTTATGAACAACAATCTGTACTGGTGTTTTTTCCCCAACACTGAAACTGATGCATCAGTGTTGGTGCACACTTTTCAGGGAAAATGAAAACTCACTGGAAGCACAGTATTTCACCTGCCATGGCAAACTGTTCAGATACTTCAGAAATTTGCTTAAGCTTCGGTGTATGAAGCCTGTGAAACAAAAACTGTTCTTAACAATGCACTGCAAGTTGAAACACCAACTTCCACCAAGCAGCATTTTGAGGCATGTGCACAGCATCTGCACATCAGTCTTCAAAGTCAAGCAGATATGTTTAGCCCCACAAACCAAAAATATATTAATGCATCTTTATTTAATTTTCATGATGTCACCCCACATAGCCAAACTTCTACTCCGCAAAATAAAAAAAAACAAACTTAGTCGGACTCTTCATAAGAAATTTAGACCTATTGTGCATGAAAAAAATGTTTAATAAAATGGCAAATTTTAATAGATAAGTGTAAATTTATGAGTGCATAATATCAAACAGAAAAAAAGCTGAACCATCCTCAGAGAAACCTAGGTTCTTCCACTGTTGATATTTGCTAGGGTACTCTAACATAGGGAGTAACTGAAGTCCACATTAACTGTAAAGTTATTACTAAAGTTCAATTTCAAAGCAAATTTCTCAAAAGAGCAGGCTTCCTTTTCAAGAGGGAAAGGACTAAGTCTGACATGAAATACGACAATTACAATACTAGCTTCACTGAAAACTGAAGCTACAAACACTAACTCCAATCCTGGGAAGTTTCATTTTGTATCGGAAACCCAAACTGACTGACACACACATTCTACACCCCTCCCAGAATATAGTATACCAGTGACAGGTTACAGCTTTAAAACACACCAGATGCTTTTACAATTTAAACTCAACAGAAGGCAGTTAGACAGTATTTAGCACTATAAATCCATCATAAAGTGAAATAAAATCATAATTGTAAGGGCTCCTAGCAATATTTGATGTTACTGTGTAGTGACATCAGTATTTAAACAGTTATTTCTCCTGGTGTTTGAAGGACCAGTCATCATGTACATAGTAGTGAGGTAGGATACTGTCCCCTCCCTGGGACTGATGTTTTCATATGCTCCCTTGCCAGAAAGGTCCAGGTCTCCCTACTGCAAATAAAATAATTACAAACGAATAGCACATTAAGCTTTGTTTATTTTTTTCCCTCTTTGCTGCATTGGAACATTTTGCACAACTAGAAGAATCAGCTAGGAAAAGCAATACTTACTCAAGCCTATCAGCAGCCATGTGCTGCCCACAGGTAGTGTTCCATTTTAAAAAATTTCCTGGAACTACCACCTGCCATCCAGACCTTTGTGAACAGGTAGGCAAAGAAAACCATCAATGATGACAGGACATGAAACACCAAAGAATTTCACTTGGGAGAAAAAAAAAACAAACACAAACCCCCATTCCCCAAACAAAACAAAAAAACCCCAACCAAAACTGAAAGTGAGCAATATCAAACTCTTAATGGCGTAGCTACACTGAAAATTAATTTCAAACTTCATACTGAAATAGTACCTATCCTGTATCTAGGTACAGTTCCATTCTTTTTTCTATTTCTTAATGTTTAAGCAATATATATACACTTGTCAGTCATTATATACTTCACATCTGTTTCCAAAGGGAGGAAAAAAACCCAAACAATGCAACTGAAAACACAATGGAGAAAAACCTACTATTAACCTCCACAGCCTCCCCCCACCCAAAACCTAGGGTGAACAGACTGCCTTACTGTTGAATAGCTTCCCCTAAATTTGTCTTCTAATCATTGTAGTCAACCTGGTATTAAGTGCTTTGGCAAAGTGGGGTGCAATCCATCAAATCTGTAAAGGCCTGCTTTTTTTCTCTGTTGGTGGTTCAGCTTTACGAGGAACATATATGCAAAATACCAGCTCTCACATTGCTTCAAACTCATCAATACGCTGCTTTGTATTGCCTTGTCGGATTTGCCGGAGAGTCTTGTACTTATCGCGGCCTGCTTTAACATTCTCAGCATGAAGGACATCATTTTGTGTTTTCTTGGTTTCATCTCTGGCTTGAGCCAACTCTGAACTTAAAGCCTGTTGAATAAAATATTTGAATTTAAGTGCTTTGACTAATCCTTTAACAGTTCTGGAGTTGCTGATAACAACTATTCTGCAATTTGGGTAAGAATTTCTTGAATGCCAAGCTATGGAATGCTTGTGCTCCTCAGTAACTCAAGTTGTGAGGTCTACCCAAAGGAATGTAGAAGGAAAGATAAGGAGAGGATAGGACTCTTTCCTTACAAGAGTGTAAGCATCAAACTATATAAAAGAAAAAAAAAGCCTCACATGCCATAAAATCCAAGAAGAAAGGGACCAGCAGAAAAGCAAGAAAACCACCTTATTTTCCAATTTTTCTTTAACTAAAGATTTATCTCCCTGATCAGGTCAGTGACTGACCAAGCAAGAATACTACACATACACACTACTAAGACAATGCTGCTGACAAAGTAACAGCTTTCCTTTTCTTCTGTTTTCTTCCCAAATAAACATTTGGAAAACCAGGAAAAGGGCTACCACTTTTACCACAGATTATTATGCTTTGAGAGATAAGACTTAGCCTGGGAGGAATTACTCAGTTTCAGGGAAATAGAAGTAATCCAAAATGGGTATAATTTGAGGTTTTGCATTTACATGACTACAAACAAACATAAATGCTACCAAGCAAGCATCTGTTCATACCACTTAATGAGTTTTGGTATTAAAAAAGGAAAGCATAATGTTTTAACATGCAGAGTTCTGGAAATTATATAATTATTAGAAACGTTTGCTGGCCAGTGCAACAGCATACTTAAGACTTTTAAGCTATAAAGCACAATCTTACATCCAATCTTTCTATATATCCACTTCTACAACACTATGAATGATATTGGCTGGTAAATTGGTAATAAACCTAACAAACGATAAAGAAGCTGTTTCCTTGGCAGACCATAACATCAGTGAAATTTCTTACAAAAGAAGGATGAAAACCCAAAGCCTGAATTGTGTTGATGCAACTACGAATCTTCATTACCTGGAGTTGTTTCTTAACACGTTCATTTTTCTGTGTTTCTGTTACCCGTTCTTCTTCACTCCTGTGATTCATGACACCATCAGAAGACAGTTCTGCACTGGCTTCAGCATTGTTCTCATCATGTTCATCATGCTCATTCTCTGTTGGAGGAATAACTGGTGGGGGTGGAGGTGGAGGAGGAGCAGACATCACAGATTTCAATTCTTCTTTGGTCTTTTCCAAGTCCTCTTGAGCTGCAAAAGCCTAAATATAGTAAACAGTACTTAGCATCATTTTAAATGATTTATCGAGAGTCAAAAAAATAAAAATAAATATTTGAGATGTTCTCAGACACATGAAACTCTTCTTTATAACTGACACGACTAGCTTATGCACTGCAAACTGTCAAAAAGAGACAAAGATATGGCTCAAAATAAGCTGTACTAGGGTCCGGCTATTTCCAGCAGTAGACAATGGAAGAGTGAAAGAACAGGGCAATCATGCTGATTGTTTTCCAACTTTCCTTGCCTCCTGAAATTTAAGGCTCAGGGATTTCCTAGCTCAAAGGTGATGTATTCAAATTTCATATTTAACCAGACCTTATGAAAATTTGTTCAAACCTTTTTGGAACCCATGCACAGTAACTATTCACATTCCATAGCTAATTATAGATTTTATGAAGAAATACTATTTTGCTTTAAATTTTTGCCCAGCTGCATTTCACATGCCTTTGTTAACTGCTTTGGTTCACTTTTCCATCAAATCTCATGAGTTTATACACCTCCCTCTGGAGGTGTTTTCCTCTCTAAGGCAATCTATTTCATCATCACACAAAAAGAAGCCATTTCTAATCTTTGATCATGCCTTTGAATGACAATTTCCCCCCCTTCATGGCTATGTAATATCTAGAAATGAGTTAAACAGAAGCATAGGCTGGCTTCAGTAGACTGGAGGAAAAAAACCTTCAAGAAAGACTTTTCTGAAGCCTAAGGGAAAGAGAGAGATTTGACCCCACGGACTTCTAGTGAGATTTCCGCACTCATTTCCCTTATTTTCTTTGAAGTTCTGACTTCACACAGCATGGGCTCATTACTTTGTGCTGCCACTCTGAAGCTTCCTCTTCTTTCTTTTTCTTGGCCTCCTCTAGAAGTGCAATCTTGGCTGTGAATTCAGCAATTTCTGCTGCCTGAAACAAACAAAAGAACAAAGTAGAAGTTTTAATTTGGTATCTGTCTGGCTTTGCAGTGGAAGAAAGCAGAGCCTTTGCTATGATTGGGCTTGAAAAGAGTTAGTTACCATCCATCACTTCTCTGTGAAAAATAGGAATTTTAAGCATACATGACAGAGGGAATCAGAGTACTCTTGCCTAACGGAAAAAAATCCAGAAAAAATATTATCTTCTGCACTTCCAAAGCTTGCTGGGAAACAGCAACTTTTATGATCTCACTATTAAGATTATGATTCTGGATCATAATCTCAGTACTATTAAGCTAAATCTTGCCATCAGAATTATGTGCTAAATTTACAGAAGATCTAAACCTCATTTATAGTTGAGAAATCATTTCTTCTATTTTCATGCCTTTCTTGATTATTAAGCACAAATCTTGAATTAGAAGTAGTCTAAAACAAAATGTGAGAAGACACTGCAAACACTGGCAACAGGAGAGGAAAAGCAACAAAAAATACCCCAACGAACCCCAGTGTCACCAACACCCCACCACCACCATCAAGCTTCAGAACAGACCTGCCCAGAGAACAGGCTTCCCAACGGGCTGCAGAAGGAAGCTACTCTTATTCTCAGCTGGATAAGCTTGAGACTATTAGAAAGAGAACGTAATGAGTGTTGTCAATCTGAAAGGTGGTGGTCAGCTTTTAATCTCCCACAGATCCAGAATTTTATCTTGCAAAGTAGTGGCAAGTCTAATGCAGTTTTCTAAAACAGTTCCCACAACACTCTGTAACAGTATCTCAAGTACTTTTGTGTTTCAATGTACTTCTTCATTTGACATAAACAAGAGCAAAGACTAAATTTTCAACTGTCTTTTCCAATTTTAACCCTATTTTGAAGAAAAAAATAAAGTTTCTTACTAGCTGTTCCTGGTTCTTCATTTGATCAGCTGCCTGCTTGGCTAGAGCAGCTTTGGCTACTTCAGCTGCTCGACGCTCTTTCTCCAGGCGTTCTGCTTCCTCTTTTGCACGCTTCCGTTCTTGATCCAGCTCTAGAGCTCTTCGAGTCTGCTCTTCTAGCTCTGCCAAGAGGAAAGTTTGCACACAAGGTATCATTACCTAGCTCTTCCTAATATGTATCACTGATACCAGCAGTAATACACTCAAAATAAAGTAACCTAGAACACTAACCAAGATTTACAAGACCACCTCAAGCTAAGAAAAGCTGTTGAACACATTACCCAGAGCTCTGTCCCATGTCTGGTTTCCCCCCTACTTTAAGCTATTCTTTGGATATACTTCATCTCACCTGACATTCCTGACAGCCTAGTGTTTCAGAAAAGTGTCACCTGTCACTGATAAAACTAAACACCCAAATACATGGACATGTGCATGCACATGCTCCTACTATGAGGATATTTTATGAACATTAAACCACTCTCTTAAAGAAAGCAAAAAAACCTCTTCCTCTTTATTGAAATTCCTGACAGATTCCTTAATTGCAGCTGAAAATTTAGGCACATGCCTCCAGCAAAATGACTTAAGACCCACTGGAAAGGTCAGAAAAATTCTCTATACAGCAGAGGAGGAAGATTTTAAATGAAGGGAGAGAATAGCTGTCTAGCTGCCTGCATAGCAAAATATTGAAATCTAAAGGGCAGAACCCTTAGTGAAATAGGAATAAGTAATAATCTTAAGAGTACTGCAAGCTGAAGTTTACACAGACAAAATGTACTTCTCCCCAATGAGAAAAATTAGGTGACTATGAAAAAAGTCTTTCTAAAGCTCTTTGCTGGTTCTAATGACAAAATTTCCACTATGTTCTTTGCTAGGCACAGCTATCATTGACTCCTTCACCAGAAAACCTAAACAACTACTCATTTTTCCCAACAAGCCATTTGCTTTCATCATGAGCTTCAATACTAGAAAAGCACCTCCCCTGCTATGCTGACACATGTTTCATCTTTGCATTTCTACTTTTAAGTAGGTCTCACATTCATTATTCTTCAGCTGGTTTCCAAGGCCTACTACTACTTCAGTTATAAAATTAAATGAACAGCATCACAAGTGTGTGGGGTTCTACAAATGCAGTACCTAGAAATTAAATAAAACACAAAACTATTTAAAAACACCACTCAAGAAAAATCTTCCCAAGATGGAGAACACAAAACTAACACAGACACTATTTATATGAAGACTTTTCCATGTGTGAATAGAAGACTAAAACGACACATAAACATTTTGTATTGCATCAGAAATTCAGCTATATTGCTCACCATGTTATGAGAAAATGTGTATTGTCAAACTTCCAGAATCACCCTGACACTGTTTTGTCCTGGGACAAGTAGCTCTCCCTAAACAATTCCATGGCACAGTTAGTGTGTTACCTGTCTTGGATGTGTCCAACCTGTTCTGCATTGAAAGACTGAAAAATGCAGGGTAGAGCTGGAGAGCAGTGCCAGGCATATATAACTTATTTGCATAGAGTTAATCAGTGATTCTCTCTATGATGCTTGAAGCCAAGAGTTAGGAAAAGAAAGGAGCAACAAAACTTTTATGAATGTGAACCAAACCTGAAGCAGGAAAAAAAGAAAAATAAAAAGAACATGGAGAGGAGGAACTGGGAAGTCATGGAGGCAGGGACTCTACAGGGTGATTAAACACAGGGAATTGCGATTGGTGCAACTAAGTGTTTTGTCACTAACATCTGACAAGTCTTTAATTTTCTCAAATCTTACAAGAGAATAAAAAAGGAGGAAGGAAAAAGTTCCAAATTAAAAGCTAAATTCAACAAAATCCCAGAGAGAGTACTTTGAATCTTTCCCTCCAATTTCCCTGATCCCTTCAATTCCAACACTTTAAAGTTCAACACTTTAAGCACTTCATAATTCTGAGCTGAACTGTGTATATGCATTTATTTTCTTTTTACTAACTCAAAATTTTTTTTATATTAGGAACTGGTTTTATATTAAAAAGATACAGACAAAAGCATGCACACCATCGTTTATACACTGAAAAAGAATATCTCTCATATCAAATAAAACACCACTAAATTCTTGCCAGTATTAGTAAAATAAATTTCACTCATCCCCCCCACCCCCCCAAAAGTAGCAAAACACACTGACAAACAAAAAAATTTGTGGAACCGAACTACCTAGGTAAACTAAACACTGCCACTAGATTTAAGAAATCTATGACCTCACCTTTCTGAGCTTTCATTGTCTGCTCCTCAATTTGTCTTAAGCGCTCCATTAATTCCTCCTTTTCACGCTCTATTCTTTCCTTCTCCTTTTCTGCTATCTCCCTTTTTTTCTTCTCATTTTCTAATTGTGCCCTGAAAAAAATAGTAAAAAGGTTTTTTTACTCTCCAACATTATTAAATGCTACTCTTTGGATGCAGGTAGCAAATTTTTCAGTTTAGTCAGCTAGCAGGGAAGGACAATTTTAAATGCTTCTAATTCAGTTTCTGCTTCAAAATACTGTTGAGAAAAACAATTCATGAACAGAACTGCTAATCAACCTTGGTTATAGTTTAGCCAGGTAAATCCACAGTTATATCTGCATTTTAGGCACGATGCTTCATCTGGGCTAAAAAAGGCAACGGTATATTTTAAATACACAAAAGGTAAGGCAGGACGTTCTTCACTGAACTTGCTTTAAGGGTTCACCCACAGAGTACAAAATTCCTTAAGAATCAAGCAACAGAGAGGTAAGACTTGCACAAAATACGTAACGGGGAACAACGGTACAGCTACTATTCCTGCGCTGAAAGCTCAAAAAAGATACATTTCATATTAAGACAGGGGAGCCATGTCAATTCACAAACCTGCTTACAGAGTGCAGAAAGAAAAGCAGTTCTTTTTTCTAGAATTCTAAGATATACGATATTCTATGACTTCTTAAAAAGGTAGATTTTTTTTCTGTTTCACAGAAGTTTGTTAATTACCTTTCCAATTGTTTCTGATGTTTCTCTTCTCTAGCTTGGGCCTTCATCTGTTGCACTTCAATTGTATCAGGTTTCCTCCTCCTCATGTACAATTCATGATTTCCCATACACAGTGCCAAAATTCGCTTGTTAATTCTCAGACGGGGTGCATAAAAAACAAAATCCTAGGAATAAAGTCATTCCAGTATATCCATTAACCTAAAAAAATACACTTACGACAAAGCATTACTGCATTCTTGCATTTGTTAAATGAAAACTTACAGGTATTTTGATATTTTGAGCAAGGAAACACAATAATATATAAATCTAGTTACTGCCAGAAAATTCAAGATAAATTCAAAATTTTACCTGGAATATTCCAGAAATTTGCTGGTTCATATAAAATTATCTAAAACTTTAAAAAATTAGACCATTCTCTACTCTATTCTGAAGTCATTTGACCTAGAAAGTCTCATTAAATGTACTGTTGTAATAAAAACAAAAGAAAAAGGAAAAACAGAGGAGAAAAGCGGTAGAGAATTTAGCATCTTATGCTGTCTTTTCAACACATGACAAAGTATTAGTTGACTTAAAACCACTCAACAATTTAGGAGTATCAAACAGAATGAAAAGAGAGAAAATAAACCATATTTCAAAATTAACATTTCCTTCTGATTACTATTTTATCACTAAAAGTAATGAATGTCACCAATATTTACTCATTCCTTTATGCCAGACCAAGTCCTGCAGGCTTAAACCCCTTCATACAGGAAGTGATACTGTTGTAGACACTACTTACAGGGGCCTTTTTGTCAATTGGCTTTATGACAAATTTTTTGTCATTAAAAGAGATGTTTCTTATTTCACTCCAGGGAAAACCAATCTTGGGTGTCAGCCTTCAAAGAGAAGAAGTTCTCATTAGAAGCAGCAAGGACATGCACTTCATATATATATATATATATATATATATATATATATGAATTTAGTAAGGCTTAATGCCTGTGCCATTCTCACTACTACAATTAGCTACATTTAGAATATTACATTTACAACATAACGTTTCAACGTAAACTTTAACAGCAGTTAGAGCATATTTTGGTAAAATTTTGTTTTTACAAATATTACATCAAATTAATTATATTTTAATAAAGTACATAGCATTGTAACAAAAGGAATTTTGATTTATAACTTATTCTAATACTATTACGTAGATGTTAAACATCACAATCATGTACTCATTCTTTACATGGCATTGGTAACTATTTTCACTTGAAAGAGTAACTATTTAAATGTGAGAAACTGACATTTCAAGTACTAAAATTAAAGTAACTTTCAGCCATATGTTTAGCTCAGATTTGTGTTCTTACATTTTCAGAATTCAAGTTATATTTACTTCCCTTGCACCTTAAGCAAAATAAATTAAAATCAGAAATCGGTACAATGTTATGCATCAACTGCATAACAGCAAATATGTTTCTGTCAGCATAGAAGTTTTTTCAATTCATACTGTCTTAATTATAAATATCAGAAAATATTTAAGTATTTGATTGCTGACTATCAGGAGATGGGAAATACCAAAAATTGCCTCATAGCTCAATCTGATCTGAACATTTTAAGTATTTCCAGCTTTCAGGAGTTATATTGCCATCTAATGGCAATTAAGTCGTACAGAATTTTGTTACAGAGTATATACATCTGAAGTTGACTGTTCACCTCTGAAGTTTGACATATCATGCGTAACTTCAAATCACTGTGAACGGTCTGTTGACATCAGATACTACTAACCAGCACTTGTAAAGAAAGAAAACAGTAAGTCTGTTGTTCTGTTTCCAAATTCTTCACATTTCCTACATTTCAGCTTTTCCCTTTTCAAGTAAAATAGATTACTTGATTTCTTTATCAGGACACACTAATGCTCTATTTTCTTTGCTGTCTAAAAGGTTTCACTTTTAAACACCCAAGTTTTTAATGCTCCGACATCTATAATCCTTGTCATGGCTCTTACAAATGTTTCTCATTAAATACATTGCTAGCTTTAAAATGTCCTTTTCATCCTGACCAAAGGGAGTGTTTTGAGTAAAAGGTACAGGAAAAAAACATATACAGATGTAGTAACCCATATACAACAATGTAAATTTAAACTTCTCTAGAACTGCTCTTCTTTTCCTTTCTTTTGCATCCCATGTCTTTAAACCTCAAACATTCTGGCAGTTAACATCTCTCTCTTTCTATCTCTCACATAGATTAGAAGGAGAACCTGTTTTGCCAGATCTTACTGAACACACAGTAAGTTGGGGGTTGTGCAATCTCAGCAACTCCTAGGACAGAACTGCAGAATGAATATTTCCCACTTACTTATCATCGTGCTCATAAATATTCAGACCCAAAGCATCAACTCCTAGCCACAATTCAGTTCCTTTTTTATTCTTTATTTCAAAGTAGTTGACTCCATACATTTCCAAGTCTTGTGCTATCTTAAGGTATTCCATCATAGAATCTTCCCTGATGAAGAAGAAAAATTGGTATAGTTTAGACAACAAACCATAAGTACATTGTAAGAATAAGGGAACTGCAGAATAAACAGCTGGGGTAAAATCAGTTATGAATTAAATCTCTCTCTAAAATAGTTTGACTCAGATACTTTTAAGAGCTCTACACCCTAATATCCAAGTAGAGTCCAAACATTGGACTTTGTCTTTCTGCCCCATGAGCTAAGGAAATACTAAATGTATTTTAGAGGCAGGCAACTATGGACAAAGGCAGCTGACAGCCTTACCAGAAATCATGTAGGTAAACCAACAACCTAACTGGAAACTCAACTCCCATGAAAGTGTTTCATAACTACCTACCCTGGTCAGAATAAAAGAAAGCCACTTTTTAAACAAATACCTCCCACAATACATCCTAATAATAATGAAAGGTGTTGTGAACATTTTTTACATAATTACCTTAACATTCCCCTATGCTCTTCATGCCAGTTCTGTATTCTTTCTTCCCACTGTTCTTTTGTCAGTTTGTGCTGTTCTAACACACTGTGAATAGAAAATGTTGCTGTCAAATGACACTGACAACAAACGTAACCTCTTTTGTTCCATAGCACAACATATGCTTTAACTGAATAAATTTAAGAGATGACTTCCTATATACTGCTCATATTTTCAGCGCAGAAACAGAAACTTTGTATTTCAACAAATTCTCTTCTAAAATAGTGTGAAAGTCACCTCTTTTTTTCTTGGTATTCCATATGCTTTGTAATAGAAAAGTTACACCACTGCATACCTCAAAGTCATAAAATGTCATGCTTACAACAGCTGAAAATGCACACCTATAGAATCCTCTGGCAACAATGCTGCAAATTAATCTCTAGGTGTGCAAAGATACACTCAAGCTTTCCTTCTGCTGTCATTCGAAAGAAAAGGTAGGATATTACAACAAGTTAGCAGACAACCTTGTTGAGAGGTTTTTTGTGTGTGTGTTGTTTTTTTTTTTTCCCCTTTATGAATAAAATCAATAGGGAAGCAGCTTCAGAAAGCTATTTGATGTTTAATCTAAAAGAGGCTGCAATGATGGAATTATATTTTGGCCTACTAAAACTTTCAGTACTGCAGTAAGAAATCAAATGCATACGATAACTTTATTATGCTTTCATTCCATGCACTCAGCATTTCAGACTTTTCTGGAGAAACTATTTTAAAGGACAAAAATCATGTGAGCATTTGTGTACTGAAAAGAACACCTTAAGTATATGACTTTGTGTTGTATCTAAGCAACAATTTCATTTTTAATGCAATATATTTTATTTGCAGTACACTTACTTTCAGGAAATTATTATCATTTAAGTGTACAAAAATATGAAAACTGAAGAAAGGAGAGAGTATCAAATGAATTTCAGTCATTTCTATATTGGCATATTTTAATTTTAATTTAGCAGAAGCAGGCCTCCAGTAGTATTACATGATTTTGGAGTACTTTGGAAACGTGTTCAGCTACATCTGTGCAGGTGTTTGTGGACAGGACAGGAAATACATCTCAAGTAATCTGTGGCTGTGATGCTTCTTTGTTACTTAGTCTAAATTAGGATCTCTATATTTTACTAGCAAAAAGAGGAACTCTAAGAAAGCCACCACTAAATGCATGTTATTGCTTAATATTTTATTTATAAAAAATGTGCTATAGTTAAGTTTATGTACAGCATTTGGTGCAAAACCCGCAGGGTTTTCACTCACCGCTGGGGGAGAAGCCTGTCATTGGCTAGGTAGCCCAATTTATGGATCTCCTTACTGTAATCTCCATACTTGGACTGGACAGCATAAGAAGCCAGAAGAACTGCAGTTTCTGGTGGGCAATATATTTCATCATTTAAGATCGACTCTTTGACTTGCAGGAAGAAAAGTCTCTGAGTTATTTCCTGAATTAATTCTTCAGATACATCCTCTGGAAAAAACTTGGCCCTGAACTTAAACTGTAAAGGATTTTCTTTCCGTACATCTTGCTGTGTTACCTGAGGGAGAAGAATAAGGAGAAAAATAAAAAGAGCACTAAATGGTAAATTAAATGTGATTTAATAGTACTTAACTCTTCAGTTCCTCTACACTGAAACCCAGAGCCTCCTGACAAGCCCACTGTGGAACTCACCGAAAGGTTCACATGGTGCAAACGGGTACGTCAATCTGAATAAACCAGACAATTTTGAAATACTACTTAAAGGCTCATTAAGAGGTTTTTTTTTTGTTTTCGTGGGTTTTTTTTGGGGGGGGTTGGGGTTTTTTTTGGTTGATCAGTTTTGGTGGGGGTTTTTTTGTAGGCTTGAGTGCATTTTTATTTATCACAATAAAGACATGGAAACTAAGAAGTTGCAATAGATATTACAAAGATCAAAACTATATCCAAGAATGATGTGCAGGAAGTAAAAATTAGGGTCTAACAATGGTTCTTTAGCAAGAACTACAGCATATTTCTTCCATGTGATTGTGAAGTTGGACTCTTTTAAATGTCTTTCAACTACTGAAATAAATATAAGTGCTTTTACCCTGTGCAAAAACCTTAATTCCTTTAATCACATTATTTTTCTAGAATGGATAAGCTTTAAAACTGTGATTTCTGCAAAGACATCAGATATGGCCTTAAGGCTTCTTCTACTTCGTATTTCAAAAAAGACACGTTTTTATGTAGAACTCAAGTTGTGCTCAGCTTGCAGTACCAATTATGGCCAAAGCAAAAACATTCAAAACTAAACTAATTTTAACATAAAATAGTAATTGTTAAAATGTACATTCACTGTAAAATAATTCTCATACATCCCAGTTCAAGCACTTTATTGCACATTTAGCTTTATGTGCACTATTAGTCCCACTAAAACCTCGTTGTCATGCATGAAATTATGTATGTTTGCTCGACTTGTAGAAAGTCTTAAAAACTGTGAATATAATAAACACAGCCTTTTAAACACCAAGAAACATAAGTACATATATATTCAAGATCTGAGGTTTAAGTTTTAAGTTTTGCTGACTTTTCATTACTGCTGTGCATTAGTTACAGACGCAGCATTTCATCTCACCAGTGAAAAACTAGTTGTGCTCATTGTAGTAAAATCTTACGTGCCCATCTATTCTTTATCAGATTTTATCTACATTTACTGAAAATACGTAAATAATAATTTAAAAGTAAGAGACAGTTAATTTGATGCATTTCAGAATCAAATGTTACACCTTTTTTTTTGAAGATAAATAACTGTCTCAGTCAAAATTTAAAAAATGAACATGCCCTCAGCTGCTTCTGAACTGTACCAGAAACTTAACTTACTAAAGGTTTCCATAGAGCAACGCTTCTGTATTTTTCACAACTGATGCAATAAATCCCCATCTCCAACCACTTGAGACAGGTCACTACAGGTAACAAAGTATCTGTAGCACTACAGATGTTTACTGTTTATGAAACAAGACACATATAACATTCTAGGAGACAGATTTGGTGGTTAGCAAGCTTAACTCACTGGATTTACCACAGAGGAGAGGAAAAGATTACGTTTATGCAGACAGTGGGACTTTCTCCTAGAACCCTCACAATTTGCCTTCTAATATTGAAGATAAAAAGGGTATTTTTGATTAGGTTTAACTAAAAAACAAGTATCTCCATTCTGAACAGTGATATTAACAAATACTCTGGCAGCAAGTATTAAAATAAGAAGTGACCATTCAAATTCATAGATACGATTTAAAGTAAAGTGATCCAGTTCCCAGTACCTGGAAGATACAAGGTACTCAAAGCTGTTTGGGGAAAAAAAAAGTTATCCTACAATCTGCCTATTAGACATCTAAAGTTTAGAAGCTGATTATTGTGCCTTGTTTAAAGATTCGTAGCTGTATGCATACAAATTCCTGAAGCTCAAATACTTCCCATACACACACGCAAACTGTAAAACAATAATTCTATTATGTTTTGCTACATGAAAATGAGACAATCATATGAATTCAAGTTTTCCTAATGCATGCATGCATGCATTCCGCAGTACTGGAAACTATCTCCACAAATTAAATATTGATGCAGCTTTGCATATTCTTTATAACTAATCTAACAACACTATTTTGTCATTTAAAGCATATGAAAAGCAAATTTTCAACTAAATTTGAAGCCAGCTATACATCACTTAAGATATTAAATCAGTAAAGCTTAAAAAATATATTCAAACTGTACACTTAGCTAAATATGAGGGAATTGTTACCTTTTTATTTAGCTTCAGCCAAGTTGAGTAGCCTTTGCTGTCCACATACTGCAGCCCAAAAAACCAGACTTCACGAAGACCAACAGTTTTCACCACCTAAAGAAAGAATGAGCCATAATCATCAGTAATCACTACAATGCATTTTTTAACTGGTATTGTGCAGCTGAATAAAGCTACATAAATAATTTCAAGATGAAATGCAATCAAGTCTTACAAGAACAAAAGAAGATAAAATAGTAGCAAAACATCAGGTTCAGGGAACCCCAGAGTTTTAAATGAACTCAAACACTCCAAGCTACCAACTGGAGCGTGCAGCTGTGTACATCAGCACCTGAGGAACAGAAGGTAGTAACAGGACCCTGAGGTTACAAAGCACATCTGGGAAGTGACCTGGAGCCTATGGAGAAGTGAGTACACTTCAACAGAAGACAACTGGTGAAGCGATAATGAAGAGTAATATTGGTGGACAAGTATGATGTAATGACGATGAACTGACTCCTTCAAATAGTTCTGCCATCTTCTAAGAGTTAATGATAAAAGGGATAAGGATGATCTACCCAATTAAACATACATGACCTTCCTGTAATCCTTCAGATCAGGTCTGTCACCAAAAGCTACTAAAGAAGAAAAATTGTCCTTGAATAGAGGGAAGGTTGTTTTATGGATACACTACTTAAAAAGACAGAAAAAAAAACCCCAAGCTGTTTTCATAATAGAATTGTAGTGTAGGTAAGTCTCTCAGGACTTCAAAAAAGGATGAAACTTATGTGACAAAAATCTGTTGAAACAAACCATCCATAAAGATCTGTGAATAACAGTAAAAAGATAAACCTCAATAAAAGATCACATTTAATAAAAGCAAATTACTGTACATAAAAGACAACAACTTAAATTACGTGAACAAAGTTCTAGTTGTAAAGCTAAAAGGCAAGAAAGCTATTACATTACTATACACATGTATGGTATTCACAAATCTAATTCTACATAAGGACAGGTCACATCAACTTATAAAAAAAGATGCTGCAGCACTGGAAATGTTTCAGAAATCTTGAAAAGAATGATCAGTGACTTGGAACGCTTTCTGCATAGCTAAGACAAGAACTAGGGCTACTGACAGAAATAAGGAAAGATATGATACAGGTCTATAAAACTTGCATGGCATGTAGAAGGAAAATATGGAATGATTGTTCATTATTTCTTATAATGTAAGAATTAAGAGAATCAACAGAAATCATGACATAGCAGGCTCAAGCAACAGAAAGCAGCACTTTTACTACAAAGTACAATGAAACTGTGAATTATTTTACAAGTCTTTTGCACAGCAAAAGCACATGTGGATTTAATAAGCAATTAATCACGAAGGTCCAGCAAAGATTATTAAATGACTGTAAACTCTGGCTCCATAGATCATGTATGGTAGTACTTACATATGTCCTCAGGTTGGACCATGGTGCCAAGCTGCTTTACTGAAGGCTGTTTTATGGAAGCATTCAGATGCATGTGAAGTAAATAGAATTTTACACATAGATCCTCCTCCATTTTAAAGTAGTACTATCGGGTTGCAAAATTAAGATTTTGAAAATTAGAAAATGTCATAAGATAACTATGAAAACTTACTTTTGCTGCCTTGCATATTTGCATAATCACTTAACAACAATTTGAGTGTGCACCTTTTTTCTTCCTTTATCATTTCACCCTCAAACTCCAAAGGAAAAAACGGACAATGTTTGTGGATCCAACCTGATTGATGCCTTGAGTGAGCACAGTTATTTCCTCTAGAATTCCCACATAATTTACTTTGCATCATAAGAAATGCTAAGAACAGATATATGCTACTAGTATGGTCCCAAGCAGCATTAAATTCGGTGCCCCAACTCAGGAATTTCAGACCGGCTGCTTCTTTTGGCACAGATCTCCTATATAACGCTGATCAAACTACCTATGGCTTTATCAGATGACTGAGAATGCTCCTTACTTAACAGCTGTCCCAGCTGAGCCCTTGTACCTTATCAGCTCTCTGAGCTGCAAAGAACTGCAGATGCTCAACAGCTCTGCCCGTGAGGCAGAAGGAGACAAGTGCTTATGCTCATGTCAAAACATTTTGCTTTCAACCCATTAACTACAGCCCCTGAGATGCACATGATTTAAATACAGACAACCTGGGTACAGCTACATAAGTTGGCAAAATCAACAGTAAAACCAGCAGAATTCACAAATAAGTCAAAAGCATTGCCTACACTGCCTCTCTGCTCAAAGGAAAGAGAAACAATCTTTCTGAAACTTTGTACCAGAGAAAACATGCAACTTTTGCACTGCAGTAGCATGATATGAAAAGTAAGCAGAAATGAAAAACTTAGGAGTTTGATTCTGGCTCAAAACTTCTATTAAGTAGCTTCAGGCAAGTTTTCATCACATGTGTTAAAACAGATTATGCACCATCACACCCTACAACTTGACTATTAAAAGGCAATAAAAACTTGGAGAAGAAAAGCAACCTGAACAATGCATGTTTGGGCAAATCACAACTCATACATAAGGGCAACCTAACAAGAATTTCATATGGTCACCTTCCACAAGATGGTAAAGGAGACTTTGGAGACATCTGGAAAGGACAGTGAGGTACAACACAAAATAAAGGAGACAACCCTCACATTCCTTCTTAATGGTAGCCACAGTGAACCAAAAGCTACCAATGCACAGTGCAAACAAAACAACTCCCCCATGATTACCACCAGTGTGTGGAAACATATCCCTCACAGGGTTCTTCCTCTCCCAGGAAAGCTGTAGATGCTTCACTGGTTGACTACAGGAGGACAAATCCCCTCCTGCCTATTCTGACCACTGAGAGGGATAGACAGTGAGACCAATAATAAGCATATTAGAACACCTTCTGAAATGCAAGTAATTAAAAAAAAAACCAAAAAAAAAACCAACAACCACCCACATTTGTGCAATAAATAAGAAGTTTACTGATTTTGACAATGGAAGAGCAAAGAAAAAGCCACAGATTTCAAATGCTGAATTCTTGTCAGCTAGCAGATGAAGATGATGAGAACACACCATACTGGAATGGGGAAACAAAGCAGCAACTCCAGAAAATGCCAATTAAAAGCTTAAAAGAACATTGGCTGGTACAAGGTTGAAAGGTTGTTCACCAAAAGTGTAGAGAGCACTAGATAACAGCTGAATTCATGGAGAAGTTATTTTCTGCAAACAATAACCAACATGCTTGTCATGTTCGCCATTTCTGCATAAACCCTGAAGGGCAATCCTTCCAGTAACAGCACCATTCAATTCCCTTTCTATAGAGAAATGAGATAACTTTTTGTCTGAAAATTTCATGCTGGTTTCACAATACAGTTCAGCTCTCGATGTTACACTGTGGAACTCACATGAATTCAAGATCAAGCTAAAAATGTTTCTCAAACACAACTATTCTGGTTGATTTTTCTTAACCTAAATTTTTTTTCAGTTTAAAGCTACAGAGGTAAGAGTTGGGGAGATGTCAAACACCACACAGAGAACCGAGGAACAAAGAAGAGAGCATGACAGCAAATTCAGAACTGTATCTTTGTTCCCTGTTTGTGAATGCCCCAATTTGGATGAGCCTGATTACCTGGGCACAAGACATTACACAGCAGAATGTCACCCCACCCAAGGGTGCATGGCAGAAGATAGCAAAGGCTGGCAGAAGACAAGTAACAGCTTGACTCTTCTATGCCACAGAATACCACACTTTTATTTGATGATGATGCTGGTTAGACAAAAAGCAAGACAGACTCTTTTTTCAAGAAGTCTTTTTAAGAGTCATGAAGTTTATTCCTCTGTAGGGGCTGAAGATATACTGCTACTGATGTCAGAGAAAAGGGCAAGCAGTAAGTGTTAAGAGTCAGTCATTTCAAACAAAAACTGCAAAGGTGATTTAATTTATCCAGAAGTTCAGTATTAAAACAACATTATCTTCTTTTCAATTTATAAAATAAGACATTTTATTAACTCTAAAAGGTCAACTAAAGCTCAACGAACTTTTTGATGTGTTACTTTCTCTTAGTACTCATCATTACATACTTCAAGCTCTGTAGTGGAATGGACATAACAACCTCTAGACATAATTGTTGATCTACCTTAACTACCTTTGAAGAGTAATTTCAGATATTTCCACATTCCCTAAATAAAAGCATACATCTTGGATCTAGATAATAAAACATATTTATTCATATCTAGATAATAAAACATATTATTGGTATCTTGTTGGCAAACAACACAACACACTGACCAGATTCTATTCTTAAGGTTTCCTATAACACCCAACAAACAGATCAATAATTTGTTTCTGATGATTCTGGATGACTAACACTGCATGAGTGCAAGAACACCCTGTTTAAGAAATCATTCACTTGGTCCATCTGACTGACGTATAATACACACCATCAAGTGAGAGTGTGCAGTTCTGATAGGCCTGCAATCCACAAGCACATTAAGGTCATCATTTTCAACTATTCTTTTTTCCTTTCCTTTTTTTTTTTAACATAAAATTCCAGACTGGTTCATAACACAACAGTATTTAAAACTAACATTTGGAAAGCGAAAAACCATCTTACACCATCTACTGCTGGAAAGCAACTGTGTTGGCTTTCATTAATGAAGTGTTACACACATGTTTCTAAAATATGCAGTTCCAACAACTATATTGCAGTAGCAACTATAATATTATTAGACATAAAAACCACAAGTAATTTCAAAGCAGTTCCATACACAATTTATCTGAAGCCTCATTGGTAAGATATTTAGAGAGCTGTCTTTGAATTCAATACATTCCATGAGAAGTAATGAGGAAATTCACACTAACTCAGAGCATAGCTTAGATAACCTAAAGAAAAATAATCTGTACATGAGAATACTACCACTTTTTCAGACTATGTCTTAATAACCACAATACTCTTATGTGCTTGCATTCATATATACATAGAGACATGTAAATTACCTGATCAAAGAGCTGCTTGCCTGTTGTATTGGGCTGGATGGCAAATTCCAACTCTGCATCCATTGTGGTTACTCTGACATTGATCTACAGAACATAAGGAAATATTTAAATGTTATTGTAACAGTGTAATACTTCTGTATCCTGTGATTAGCCTGTAAGAAACAGTAAGTTCAACAATTTTAATGATCTTGTGAAAACACAGAATATAGCAGTAAGAAAAACAGAAAATTTGAATCTGAAAAAAATCTCATCTTTATTTAGTGTAAAAGCATAATCAGGATAGTTTTTACCAGTAGGTTAGAAGGTTAAATTAGAGAACAAAGCTCAAAATTAATTTAATGGGAAAGTGACATCACTACTGAACAGCTGAAGAACATTGGGACATTCAGCTGCTGGGCACTATCTTTCAGAGGGCTTCTCAAATGCATGCAAAATGTCTTGGTCACACATATATCATTTAAAGGTATTTATGCCTAGCAATATAAAAAACAAGCAGCCTCCTGTTTGCCATTCCTAAAATCAAGCAGTTTGGTGGTTAAAGTACTTAGGACTAGAGCTTGTACATCTCCAGACAGACTAGAAGCAGGTTTTCATCAATGGAAAGAAAAGCTACGGAAGGTAGCTCTCCTTAGTGCCAACCTCCTTCAACTCCCCTACCACAAGACTAAAAAATCACCACCATTTAATGAGCCTCCTTCTCCTGAAAGGAAAGACCACTTTCCAGATGACTCCTGACAATCACTGGGTTTATTTGGCATAAAACAAGAAGTCAAATACTGCAGGAGATAATTGGAAGCCTTACTTGGAAAGTGTAAGAGTCTTTTCCAATTCCTCTTCAGCTGGTACATACAGAAGTGAGAATTTTCATGGAACAAAACAAAGTATTAAATGCACAGCACTGTCACCTCAGTGTTAGAAGGGTCCTCCACTCCTACTGCCAGGGTATCACATTTTATTCATCTTTAGTGCACAGGAATATAAAGTGTTAAAGGGCAAATACACCTTCCTATAAATGCAAAAAAAACCCCAAACTCACACAGATATATTCCAGTTTCCCTCCACGGTAAAAAAGGGGAACAGGAATAGATTATGACTTGTAATACATGTTCTTACACTACTTGATCTATGCATGTGAGAACCATTTCCATTTACAATTTCCCTAATTTTGCCACCAGGTGGAATACTTTGAGAAGTGTTTGTCTGGAAAAGAAGACAAGACAAAACATGGAAGCAAGATCTAAGGTGAGGAAAAGAAAACTGCAGAGCAGTTTATCCTCATGCAACAGGTGAAGCTTGATCATTGTTCCCTTTGGTGTCAAGGTAAACAGAGGGGGATATACAAGACAAGAACAGCAGGATCCTGAGGACCTCTGGTTATAGACTTGCAAATAAGAATGATAGAGGGGGCTTAGCCAAATTTACTGTGTATGCAAACACTGATAAAGAACAAGAGTTGAAGACTATGGAGTAAAAGATTTTTTTTTAATTGCAAAAAAAACCCTCCTAAAAACAGAGGGTGTATTTCAGGAAGAAGTGAAAAGATGTTTTCTGTAGATTCTCTCAGTCTGTCCATTTCAAGAGAAGAAGAAAAAAAAAAAAAAAAAAAAAAAAAGAAACCAACCCTTAGAGAACATAATTCCTCTAACAAAATAACTAATTTTAAATGGTAGCATGAGGGATTGCCCCTTAATTACAAACCCATAATTTTTTGAAACAGTTTTTTCTATTTAAAAAATTAAGCCTTCTTTAGGGCAGTCACAAGTAAGCAAGTTACAAAGAATAAGGCCAAAAAATAATTTATTAAATGCCAAAGTGTTCAGTTATATAACACCACCACTGCCAAAACAAGAAGCATCACAGAAGATCTACAAAGCACAGCAAGTTCAAAACGAATCACAGCAACAGGCAGCAGAAACTTCTAATATAAATATCCTTACAACAAATGTTCTTCACAAGAACTAGAATATCCAAACAGTAAAGTAATAGCTGTAATACAAATTCAATACAGCTCTAAATTCTGCCTGCTTCTGGATGCTACTGCTCAAAAAAATCTGAGTGCTCTAAGCATACAGAGCTTCTACACCTGCAACAGCTACAAACAGACATTAAGAGTACCTGGCCACTTAAACACATTGCAGTAACTGCTTAAGCCTGTAGCATTTCTGCTTATCTTTGAACTTCCAATTAACAGCTCACTCAGCTGCTAATCAATATTTACACATTTTCTAATAAGAAAGTTGCAAATTAAATGATGGCAATGTAAAATGTTACCTTTTGTGATATGAATGATTTAAGAAGAGACAAAGTTTACACTACAGTTCATTTTCTTTCTAAAGGAATTTGGACTGAGTATGATTTTTGCCAGACAAATACCAGGCTTCTACAAACTTGTAACATTGTTTCACACCTTTAAGTATTTCTGGGCATGGAACATAAGAAAGTTACTTTTGTCAAAACCTAAAGAGCACCAAAGGTCTACTTATCTAATTCAAATCTTGATCACAGGGCACCCTCTCAACAAAAATTAAACCTTTGGTACCAGTTGCATTGTCTAAAATAAAGCTACCAAACTACATTAACAAAATTCATAGGGAAAGTTTCCATATCATAAACAGGGCAGGGAATTAAGAAAACACAGGCAGAAATAGAAGGTCCAGGAACTTCAGCAATGGTCTGTCACCCGTGTAACCTCTGCTGGGTATCCAGCTACTTTGAAGCAATTCTCTTTAGGTAACACTGGCCATGGGGGAAATTATCTGAACCACAAATTACAAGGACAGACACTAATCTGAACCAACTTTACCACACAAATACGAAAACAGGAAGGAGCTCTTGCAATGGTGACAAGAGAAATGCATAAGGGTTTCCTGTGGCAAGTATTGGAAGGCTACCACTACATATAGCACAAGGTCCATTCAGCGCCTGCTTTTCAAACTTGCTCTCAGCAGGACCCCCATCTTTGTAACAGAATCTGACAGCTCTCTTCTTCACACATGTTCAGCCAATCACTATCACAAATTTGCATAATAAATAGAATCACAGAATAGTTGGGCTTGGAAGGGACCTTTAAAGGTCATCTAGTCAACCCCTCCCTGCAATGAGCACAGACACCTTTCCCTACATCAGGCTGTCCAGAGACCCATCCAGCCTGACCTTGAACATTTCTAAGGATGGGGTGTCTACCATCTCTCTGGGCAATTGTTAAGAGTTTCACCACCTGCATCACAAAAATTTTCTTACTTATATGTAGTTTGAATCTATATCCTTTTAGTTCAAAACCATTACCCTTGTCCTATTGCAACAGGCCCTGATAATATGTCCCCACTTTTCTTATAAGCTCCCTTTGAGTACTGAAAGGTCACAATAAGCTCTCCTCCCTTTCTCCCAGGCAGAACAATCCCAACTGTTTTAGGCTTTCCTCATGTGGAGGGATGCTCCATTCTGAGAACCGTTTTTGTAATCCTCCTCTAGATCTGTTTCAACAACACCATGTCTGCCCTCCCTGTGCAGGGAGCCCAGAGCTGATGCAGCACTGCAGGTGGGCTCCCAGCAGGGCAGAGCAGAGGGGCAGAATCCCCTCCCTGGCCCTGCTGCCCACACTGCTTTGGATGGAGCCCAGGACACGTTTGGCTTTCTGGGCTGTGAGTGCACACTGACAGCTCATGTCCAGCCTCTCACCCACCAGCACCACCAAGCCCTTCCCGCAAGGTTACTCTACATCTGCTCATCCCCAGCCTGTGTTGACACTGAGGGATGTCCCAGCCAAGCTGCAGCACCTTTGTACTTGGTCTTGTTGAACCTCAGGAGCTTCACATTGTCCCACTTTCTCGAGCTTGTCGAGGTCCTTGGCTTCAGCAGCAGGCTGAGTTTATCTGTATTTTACCAGACTTGCTTCAGAATGATTAAACACGGCCAGAGGAAAGGGACGAACACACACTAAAGAACTACGCGTTGATTATTCCTTGCCAAGGGTGCAACTGATGTTTTGAAAACAAACGTTGCTAATGGGTTGTGAGGATATTTGCCACAGCTCACAAGATAGTATTTATAGAAAAATATTCTACAGCAAATTATCTATTAAATAATTTATCAAAACCAATAAAGAGTACAGTCAATGAACATATCTGGAACAACAAACATCGATGTGAACTTAATAAAAGTATGCACTTCATAAGGGAATTGTATTTTATTGCATTTTTTTGCCTTTAAGGACTTGAAAAAGTATTTCTACATTTTCTTGCAGTACCTAACTTCAACCGTCCACAATTTTTGGGAATATTATACAGCCACCACATGAACCTTTGAAACCCTCCTCAAACAGACACAGTCCATGCAACATGCACAAAACCTGACTGTACCCTTAATAATCTCAAACGTCCTATTACTGTACTTCAGCCATCCTTTGCAGATATTAGTTATGGCACTTCAGCTTTCATCATGAACTCTAAAACTGAGCAGATACTAATACTGAGAAGAAAAGCCATTTAAAATAACATGGATATGGTTTCCAGAGGTTTTGCTTTGGTTTAATAAATGCAATACAAATTAGTCATTTGTAAAAGCCAAAAAACCCAGTCTGATTCATAAGAAAATTCATAGGGCAAAAAAAGTTTGTTCAAAGAGCTTCCTCACACTGGTTCAGCCATTTACTATCTCAAGTTTGCATATTAAATTGTGTTAAGAGTAGCAGTGTAGTAAAGCAATATTAGTCCCACTGCTTTACAGACTGCACGTATACATACAGCACTCTCTCCATAACAATGTCAAAGTAGTCATAGGAAGAGATGAAAGAAAAAAAAACTTTATGAAGAAGATAAGGTAAAAAGGTATGGATTAAACAGCATTAGAAACTGAAAGCTACAGAATAATGCCTAAGAGATTTTATTAATAGATGAATCAAATAAATCAGTCCTCCAAGCTGATATCAGTTGTCTATATTACAGTAAGAAATCAAAATTTCAAGCCATAATTCAAATACTGCATTAAATGGACTCAAATTTTTTCTGTGTAACAACCAGTGTAGTAAAAAAAATTTATACACTTCAATTCAACCACCTTACAGAAATTAGTTTGATTATGCAAATATTAGAATTTTAAACCACATTAATCCAAAATTTATTTACTCCTTCTGAACACACAGTATCATGAAATGTTGAACTGACCTAAAAATAAATCCTTGTTAATCTTAGTAACTTTGACATCTATCTCTGTTACTCCCCAGTGTAATGCTTGCTCTCTTTCATGCCTTGCAGTCTCATACAAAAGTGCTGCAAATTACCACCAAAACCAGATGATAATTTAACTCCTTCTACACCCTATAAATGCAATATTTCAGTCAATTAAATCTATTCTTCTTAGCATATGAAATGATTAACAGTTATGTAACCCATGATGTCTAATTTTAGCTTCTATGTTTCTATTTTCAGTGCAGATCTGTGAGAATGCCATACAGCTGAGAAACATTCTGTATCCATTCTTTTAGGAAGAAAGCACTGAAAATAAGAGTCAACAAATACTCTGCTCTTCAGCAAGCTGAGAACTAAACATACTGAGAACAGCACTTGCACCAGCTCAAATTTTGATTACAGCAGCAAAGATGTTATTAAACAAAGAAGTCATCAGTTTCCTTCAGATGGATCACAGCTTGCTAACTGAAGCTAAAATTCACACTGCTAGGTAGAAATGAGAATAGTAAGTCTTTCAGAAACAAGTTATTTGGGTTTAAGAGTAGAGTGGATGCTGAGTAACAGATTGAAAAACTGGAAAGCCACTTGGTCACAAACCCATCCAAAGTGAATGAGGAATGGACTTTCTTACTGAAGCAATAAAAAGAAAATATTTCAATTATGTGTATTTTTCAGACCCATATTACCTTAATATCTCAGGACAATACACTAAAGTTGTTTTTACCCTTTTTAAACAGCCTGTTCACTGAAGCCATTTAACCTACCAGCCTCTAAGAAAAAAAAAAATCCAAAACATGACCTTTTTCTACCATGTATAAGAATCATTCACAGTGGCATGAAATTTATTTCAGGCTGAGACTTCCAGGAAAAATGAAAGATATTTGCCATAAAAATCCAATACAGCACTTTCTACTGGCCTTCATTTACTTAATTTTGTCTGGATTACCACACAACTTTTCAATGTGAAACCAAAACCAAAAAAAACCCCTAAAATCCATTTAATTGCCTTTTCTGTGGTTCAGTGGGTACTGATTTCATTTAAATTGATCTGCGGCTTATTTATTTGCTATTTTCTCAAAAAAAAAAAAAAAAAACATCCCAGAAACACATGAAGAATTTATAGTTGCACTGCACAGGTTTACATATTTACAAGACTACCAGACTTTTCTGAAAACTATCAATTGGATCATTACAGCAGTCCGAAAAAAGAAAACCTAAATAGGTCACAGTAATCCAGAAAAGAGATAAAATAACACTGTCAAAAATTTCACCACTTATGTTAACTGGGTATTCTTAGCTCTTACCCATGATTATTTCGTTAGTTCACAGGTTAAATGATTTCCAGCAATGAAGCTACAGAACACTGTCTGTCTTATTGCAACATCTGTCAAAAATAAGCAACAAGGAGTTAAAGCACAAATAGTTTCTGGACTAGATGTACATGTGGTTACTGTGGATTGTCCATAAAGACAACTCCCAAAATCTCCAGGAAATATCCACAGCAAGAGACCTCCTACTGTGCAGTACTATCAAATCTGAGCAGAACAGCAAGACTCTTTGAAGAGCAGCTGCGGATTCATTAAACATAACCATGGCTGGGCTCTTACAGTCTCCAAAGAAGAAAGAAGGAGGGGAAAAAAAAAAAAAAAAAACAAAAACAGGGGAGGGGGGAGGAAAAGAGCTCCAAAGCCATCTATCATTTAAGAAGCAACCAGAGCAAAATCTGAGGTTTGATTTTTTTATAGGTAATACTGCTTAACCTTCATCAAATGTGCTACTTCTTCATTCACTGATTACCAACTATAATTACAGCAACCTGAAGCTTACAGGAAGACACTGAGAAATGTAATCAATTTAATTTCATTTAAAATGGCTCCTTTCCTTTGGCTTCCTTCTAGGATTTCACATGCACCCGCATCATCAAGAGACACAAGAACTCTTTATAAAAAGTCCCTTATAAAAGAAAAAAAATATATCTTTGGCACAAGGCCAGCTTCTTTGCCAAGATCTGGTAGCTAATATCCATTATCAGTGTGGACTGTGCGCTCTTCTAGCACCACTGCAATCTCAGTTCTAAGGATACTGCTCTCCTTGTGAACAACCCCAAAATTCTTATTTCCTTCAGTTTTCTCTGGTTCTTAAAATAGAGAGAACTCTGCCTGCCTAAATTTCATGGTTCCAATTCCAAAATTTAAAAAGAAGTTACCTCACCCAGGCTTTTTTTTTCTAGTCACCACCTCTGTGGCTCCATGGCTCACCAGCTGAAGGTGAAGCTGAAGGCCTCAGAAACCACACGAGCTCACAGGGTTTTCCAGCTGAGAAGCTCCATCAAAGGCAGTACTCAATTCTCACAAGCCAGCACTCAAACAGGTCAGAAAACAGTATGCTGCTAATTCATTGTCCTGCCCTACACAGTGCAGCGTTGTGTCACCAATAAGCAGGATACAGACAGCTACTTCCAGCTGGAGAAAGTGCCAAGGTCCACTGGCAAGAAAAGAATAAATTACAGAAACAAGGTATGGCCAGCTGGTCATCAGACCAACTGCAAAGCTCAGAACAGAACTTCAAGCCCTTAGTCCCATGCTCACATTACTCATTGAGCTGTACCAGTTCTAAATACTGGGACACAACACAGATTATGTACAGGGGTCATTTCTCACTAATTGCAAAAATCTTTTATTTATCTATGTATCGGGCTGTATGTGTGTACACACATGCACATGGACACATTTATTCTTAGCAACAAACCTGCCCTGCCCCTAATCTGCTACCAAGATGAAACATCAGAAAACAAAGAGAGCCCAAAGGCTATTACATAAACCAAGAGAGTTGAGTAGAAATAATCTGACAATTCAGTTCCCTTTCTGAATGCTTTGATCACTGGATACAAGTGGAGGAGACAAGCAGAAGTCATTTAACACATGGCAGATGAAATCCTAAGCTAGCAATATAACATTAACAGAAAAAGAATCAACCTACTGAATAATTATCTCCTCAAAGACTCCTAGAATTACTATCAAAACAGAAGTTGGAGATCTCTTCTTCCCCTGGGTAGAAAGCGGATGAACCCTTTATCTTAGCTGAAGTGAGAGGAACAAGAGATCACAAACATGGCTTATCTCCTCCCTTCAAAACTTATTTTCTGTGTGATACCCTCTACCATGGTAAAACTACTATTTAACCTAGGGCAGACACTTTACACAGGTTCTGTCTTCCCCTGCCAAATCCTGTAGCAAACCCTTTCACTGAGTCAGGCTCAAATTCTGCCTCCATTAACTACTGTAAGTCAGCTCATCTCAAAATCAACAATTCCTGAAAAGTCATTCCCCCTGTCAGCCAAATGGGCTCCAAGTACTGCTCCCATTTCCAATCACCCTACGTGCAACTTGCAGTACCAAGCTCTCTTGACCATTTTTCCCACATGTTAGTACTATACTGTCTCAACTTCAACTGTACACGATGAAATCTTAGGAAATCTAGAAAGGGCAGTGTCAAAATAATTAGAACAGTTATAAGATTATCCCTCTAAAATGTAAAAACCTTCCTAGTTTTTAGATTAATATAAACCTGCTACTTACTGGTTTCGGCATTTTTCTTCTTTTCTGTAGTCTCCTGTCCACTTAAATCTTCCAAAAACTGTCTGCCCCCTTTCTGCCAAAAACAAAATTTAAAGAGTTGTTTTTAAATTACTCAAAACTTAGTCACAGTAAATAGCACAAATACTAAAACAAGTAAGCAAGCTCTACATGTACAAAATACACTACTAAGTAGATGATATATAAAAAGGGCAACTAATTTAGGCAGTGCCAGAATCTACAGGTCTCTGAGTAGTAACATCCTTTCAAGTTTCTGTAGAACATTTATGTAGTAATGTTAAAATAAAGAGATGACAGTTCCCCAAGTGCTACAAATTCTTTTAAAGGTTTTGTTATCATATGTCATCTACTATTAAAACTCTAACACTATTTACAAGAAACATAATAAATACAAAAGATATGCTCTAATAATTTTAAAGCATCAAAACTTTTATATCCTGGCTATAAAGGCATTTGTTTCTCCCAGCAAATGAATGACAGTAATTTTTCCCAAATGAAAAGAAATGCAAGTACACCAACACAGTAAAAAAAAAAAAAAAAAAAAAAAAAAAAAAAAAAAAAAAAGGAAGAAATTCTGCTGTGCTTAAAATAACTGAGATTTTTTTCTTTTCAAGCAGAATGGTCTAAGTTACATCTATGTGGTGATGAAAGCATTCACTATTGTTTTCTGTTCCAAAAAAGTTTTTATGCCTTGAAAAAATACACCTGCAACATTATTGGTAGATATCACCCTACCTCCTTTTCAATTCCCTCTAACTCAGAGCAAGCAGCTAGTCACCTTCCTGCACAACTTACAGTAATGACTGCCACAAATCACACTGATGCTGGTTGGCAGGAGCATCAAAGACTGCACTGCCTTCAGAAATAATACTAAACTGGAATTATACTAAGAAAAATGAGCATGACATACTAGTCAGAATAATCTGATATTTCAGTATTATAACTTCACAGCTGCAACAGATGGATAAAATCTTCAGAAGTGCTTAAAAGAGAAAAACAAAATACTTGAGAGCAATCCAGTTATCAAAAACAAGCTTTTGTATAACTGATCTTTCAGTCATAAAGAAAAACAAAGAAGTAAAGTATTCTTATATAAAAATTACAGAAGAAATTTTCCTTGCTTCTTGGCAATAAAAATACAGTAAATATTAGAAACATTTGCCTAGTAATTTAAGGTGCACTATCACTTTGTATTTCTTCTTCTAATCTGTAGAGATATGAAAAGGGACTAAAAATGCAGATAAAGGATGAAAACAGAATTTAAGAAGCATAAATTTTGTTGGCTGGTAAAGAAAACAAATATTAATACTAAAGATTACAGAAAGAGACATCTAATGGCATAATTCACATATGGAACAAAACTATGTTTAAACAAGAATTGTCCTAAAAACGTTAAAACACTATTTTGAAGTTACATTCATTATAAATAATCCAGCCCAACTCAAAAATACTCTGTGTCTAGCATACAGACAATTACATTCCAGCCGATTTTTTAAATTACAGAAGATACTCTGGAGAACTGGATAGAATCAGTCATGTCCCAAATGCAGGCTTGCTGCCTGATACGCAGTGCCAATTTATGCACTGAGCATTCCCATTTCTTCATTCTGATGTGCATAGAGCAGAGAGCTGGGTGGGAGCCCACCAAAAGCTGGCACCCCAATCTTCCAAACTTCACACCTTTCAGACATTTCAGCAAACAAAGAAATCACAGTTTATTTGCTACAGGTTACATGGCAGTCTTCTTGATCAACACTCTACCTTCTCCTGGTTCAGTGATTCTCTCCCTTCTCCCGTCACATGCTCAGCCACTCCTCTCTGGCTTAGGGAGTCAGTGAGCCCTGAGCTGTGGTCACAGTCTCCCCCTGCCAGAATCACCTTTTCTCCACTTGGACCTGATTCAACACAGTTGCTGAGTTGGCTTTGTTTGTTTCTTCCTTATCTTGGGAGTTCAGCCAAATGTCCTTGTGGCTCCTGAATTCTGCATTCCCTGTGCCTGCTATCAATGGAACATCTCTCTTCCCAAATTTGCTAACTTTCCCCTGGGTCTGAGATGGCTGAAGAGTGTCAAACCATAAACCTTAACAAGACAATTCTACTGACGAGTCATTCCTCTAACACCTGGACATCAGCAGTAAGACTACTGTTCTAACATACTGTTGAATACATTCTTGAACATCATTAATACATTTTTTCTCTATTCCTCTTCCCCACTTTTAATCACAAAAGCTTCCTGGAGAAGAAAAAAAAAATTGGCTTTTGATAAAAATTCAACAGCATGTTTCCCTTTCAGAGAGGAGACTGCCTCCTCTTCCCCCTTCTTTCCCTAATGTATGCCTTTGAAAAATTCAAGAGAATAACAGAAACCAAAGCAAGTTCTGCTCTGATATTTGTTAACAGTTAGCAGAAATCCAAGCTGTAGTAATCCCTGTGGTCATCCCTGACAGCAGAGGCTCAATGCTTGAAAAACTGAAGGCAGATTGAAGCCCTAGAGTTACACTCAGTTAATTAACGATGCAAAAGATTCGTATCCACCATTTTGTAAGCGTGCCAACTCGACAGTCCCAAAAGGAACAGAAAGTAGCACAGCCACGTCCCGGTGCCTTTCGTTACACAGCACTGAAAAGAAGGGGTATGGTAAAATGACTGATAAAGGGAGTCCAGTCTCCAGGAGAGCAAAGACAGCACATGGCACAGGACCAAGATCTGTGTTAGCAAATGATTCCTTTCTGAGGTCTTTTTAAGAGACAACACGTCTAGCAATTTCTACAATTACTGTCATACCCTTATACATTTTATCACTACAAATTCATTCATAAACATGTCCCAGATTTTTGCTTTGGGATTTACTGAAGCATTTTGTTATAATACTATCAACAAACCATAAATTATTTATTTGAAAACTTAGTTTAAAATCTTATGGTAACTTTAAAAATCAAAAACATGACTACAGAGTTCTACAGGTTAATCCTATGTCATCAAACCACAACTAGGAGACGTTTTCACATGCAAGAGGACAAAGTTATCAGCAAGAAGCAAGAATCCTCTTATGTATAAAACCAAATAAAAACGAAGTCTCACTGTCAGTCCCACAGATCTCACGGGCCTGAGACATTACCACAGCAAATGAGCAACAGAAAAGAAAAAAATCTATGCAAAACAAACAGTGTCCCATGTATTCTTCTGTAGAAGTGTTTGCTCATAATTTCTTTTACTAAAGTAAAAAAAGTGCTTTGATTTCTTAAAAAAAAATCTAGCCAAATAAAAATTTATATCCAACTATGCTGAACTTATTTCCATTGTTTTCATCTTGAATATAATACAAAGAACAGCCTGTGTCAGCCTGAATATGCCTTCATATTCAAAACCTTGTCCAATTTTGAAACAGTACATTCACACAAACACATTATAGCTACTATATGTATATATAATTCAAGAAGTTCACAGATCTTAAAACTGACACTGACACCAAATAAGCACTGAATAAAACCTGAAAATCACCCTATCTTTCCCAATTATTTGCACCAGTTAACATTAAAATAAATAGGAGGGAAACATTGGGCCAAAAGAAATCAAAAATTGCAGGCAGGCAAAATATTGTGTATCTCCACTGTTATTACTGGAGTGGCAGTTCACTTTTGCTGCTAATGCCAGTTTAGATAAATTTATATCTAGCAGATGCAAAACTTTTAACTTTGAAGCAACTAATTACTTATACTTACTTTCATCTTAACACTCATGGGAAGTGGCATTGCAAATAGTGGGGGGGAACCAACACCAAAAAAGACCCCAGTCAACTGGGATTGGGAATGATATTCCTTTTGATTCCTGCATTCTGAAACCAGCTTGTGACCTTCTAGGCATAAAGGCTCATCATCTCAGCATTTAAAACCCTAAGGGTCCCTCCTCCAAGTCAGGATTAAAAGGGATGTGACCTTGCAGAGTTCCTACTGCTGCAACCCTCAGGACCCTCAGGAGCATATGCAGTAATCTGGACTCTGGACCAAAACAACAAAAGTATCAGCAGGCTCCACATCACAAATGGATATAAAAGTCATCCAGAACATCAAGAACTCTCCTGAAATGAAAAGCTGTGATTTCAATTCGTTTCACTATAAGGCAGTTGAGATTTTTAAATCAGTATCATCCATGTTTCTAGTTATGGCACAGAAAGCAACAAATAAAGCAATTGTTGAAAGATGACAATGAAAGCTTTCTTCAGAAAATGATGGTGGATAAAATGCCTGATGCCAAAATTCTGTCAAATAATTTATGCAGCAGCTGTTTTGAAAAGAAACATTCATACACACAGCCATGGGTCTGAGGTCAGGCGAGGATGGGACAGCAGGCAGAAAGCTCTAGAGGATGCTTGGCTGCTAGTGAAGCAACACTCAAAAGTAGGATCCCTATCTGACAGCTTAGGACCCTCTCTCAAAAGCAGTCCCTCCAGCAGCATCCCTCCTAAGCTTGAGCAAGAGGTTTGCCATCTATTTCCCTAAATACAGGGAGATGCCAGGGACCACAGAGCTTTATCCACAGCAACAAAACTCACTTGATAATTAACAGAAACTTATTTTAAATTAATATACGTTTTGTTTTCCAAGTCTTTTCCCATTCCATTTCTTGTGGTATCTAAAAGTTTTAGATCTTTGCGGAGGAAGCAATAGGCAACTCACAGGCCATTGGACCTGATTAACTGGTCTCAAATTTCTACAAAAATGTGTCTCTACTCCAAAGCAGTCTGTGAATGTCTGCAGGGCAATCATCTTTCACACCAACAGCTCCCTAATGACACACTTGCCGCAATCCAATGAAGAGGTTCATTTGCCACAGACTTGACTTCTGCATACATCTTTTTCAGACGGACGGAGCGACCGCCTACACAGTTGTCTGCAATATAAGCAAACCAGGGCAGGAACTGAAACAAGCCATTTATCTCACCAAAAAGAGGAAAAAAAAAAAAAATCAACCCACCCCTGAATCATACATCTAATACACAAAAATTGAGACCTGACCACTGCTAGACATCACATGCAAAGTTTTACATATCAACTTCTTTTTATGTGTTGTATTTTTCCCTTTTTAAAATCACCATTTCCCCAACCCTCCCTTCTGTCAAACACCCAAAATAGGCTTGCTGTCTCTGAAAAATAACTGCAATAGAACTAGTACAACTTATGTATTCAATGTATCTATAGGAAAATACATTCTGAAGAGTGAGGTACTGCTTCTAAACTGGATTTCCTGTGATCTTCAGCTGCAGTTGCCAACACAGTATTCAACTAAAAGCAACTTCATACTAGTCAAAGAATATTTGTGCACTACTTGCAGTTTCACCAATTAATAAATGGTTATGTTTTAGATGTGCTACCCAATTTACATACATTTAATATTTATTGAGTTTATAACCTTAACTTCAAGTACCCACAAAGGAAAATAATTCAAAGATTCTGAAGAATCCTACAACAGAATGGCCAATCTTACCATGAACATTGGATGCTCCATGAAAAAAGGAAACCATGAATATAAACTGATGGAAGTACTGTTGCTTCCAAGTGCAATAATTCTTTCTCTAAACATACAGTTAGTTAAGAAATAGAACATATACCCAGAATTTTGGTTATATCTCACCTGAAAGTCAAGTACTGTGTTTTCTGAATGATGCTGTTAAGCCACTTAGAACTAGCTCCATAAAATAAAGGAAACCTATGAACTGGCCACTCATTCTCCATATACTCTAGCTAGAGTTCTTAAACTGCAATGCTCTAGTGTAAAGATTATTAACTGCCTTTTTGGGACAATGCCATATTTCTTTTTCTTTGTACTACATCACTTGAAGGTTTCACTTCACAGAGTGATTAATAAATACCTAAAGCAGAAAAGAAAAAAGTATTTTTTAAATCCAAAGTACAGCTAAGTATTAGCCTATTGGTAAACTTAGCCAACAAATGCAGTTCTTCAGTGCTGAAAGGAAAGAGTCCACCTAGGCTCCTTCAGCTCTGCAGTAAACTTGCTGAGCATGCAGGATGCACCGGGTGCTGCTTTAATGGATCAGTATATTTCCACAATCAGCTCTTTCTCCAGGAGTTTGTATAAAGCTTTGTTAACATTTACAAACTTGAAAATCCTCCCTTTCCTCTACTCCCACAGACTTCCAATGCAATATAAGGCGATAGGAGAGCTTTGACGTCCTTAACAAATCCAACAGAAAGACGAAATTCCTTCGACAACTTTCCTCTTCACCTCTGCCGACAGAGGCATCCTTCTCAAAGAGCAGAGCGAGGCTGCTGAAGAAGAAAGGCCGTTCGTTCACCCATCCTGCCAAAGGCTACAGGAACTTTGCCAGGAACTGCCTTCTCACGTTATAACATCTCCACGTCTTGCCCTCCTGGTTCTGCAGCTCGTAGGTGAATCTAAAGCCTCACTCTCTTTACGGCGTTACCCAGTTTTCTGCGACACAACCTTCTTCTGGCGACACTATTACCATAGCCCTGCAATGCTCTCTACTGCAATGGCAGAAACAGTCTGAGCAGAACTCTTTTTGTCATCTCTACACACACTTTTACTCCTTTTATATGAGTCAGCACTCAACGAAAAGTCTCTGGACAGCTCCAGACATGTCACACCATGTCATTTTTTCATGCGTTTTCTAAAGATGTTTCGCTTTTGCTCGCCAGTTTCCCAACTAATAGACCAACTGTGTCACTTCAGTACAAAGCTTGGAAATACGCCACTGCCTTGCAATTGCCATTTGCTGGGAGGCTGCTTATCTGGGAACACTGCACTGACTCGCAGTTTATTTTTCTCACAGTCCCTCTTAATGCTAAATCAATAGATCAACAGAGGCAAGTCCTATAATCCAATAAACAGTCACTACTTGTCCCACCGTTAATGATTAAAAAACAACTTCATCGCAGTAGCCGTAATGCTACTGCACACCAACTCCACATCTTCCCAGGGAAGACGCGTTGCCCAGCAGCGCTGTGCCACCGCACCGAGAGCCGACAGCAACAAACACATCCCCACAGCCTTCTCCATGTGCCAGGGGCTGTGCAGGCACACGCATCTCCAAAAAAGCTCCCGTGGCAGACACGGCGACAGGCATCTCCCGTGGAAACAAACCACAGTGACAGGCAGGGATACGTCTGAAGCCTCACACGAGCCAGCCACAGAGACAGAACTACTTAAAACTCAGAAACGCCACTCCTGTAACTCTGTTTAAAAAATGGAATCTTTTTAAAAGCCTGTACCAGAAAGAGGAACACGAAATACTTGTCTAGGGTGTTACACAGACTGGAAAAGACAGCTTAATAGCACCTTACAACTAAAGTGATTAGTTGTGTTGGCAAGGAGTCCAAAGAGTTGGGTTTTTTTCGCGTCCAGATTAAGAAACTGACAAAAGACAAGTGAATTCCACGAAGTTGAAACTAAACCCCCTTATCTGCGCTAAACTTTAAGCGACAAGGTTAATTACAAATGCCCACGACTTGTACCAAACATTAATCCATTCAAAAAAACAATGCACAAAGGCTCATTCAGGGCCGCTGCGCCCATTACGTCGGTCAGTACTTAAGGACTCTTAAAAACGCGCATTTGTCGAAAACAATAGACAGCAACAGATGCTCCACAGCACTTGTTTATGAAGTAATTCCTTATTATTCTCCCACACCGCCGCACTCAGCTGGCCCGACCCGACTGCCACATGTCTACTACGGTGTGCCCTCCCGAGCCGCGCCGCTCGGGGCCATGAATAATGCAGCGGAGGCTGCGCGGGCACGCCGGGGGCGCGCTCTCGGGGCTCCCCACGGCACGGGGCGCGCCGGTCCCGGTCCCGGGCGGAGGCGGTGCCCCGCACACGGGCGGCGAGGTGCGCGCTCCCGCCGCCGCAACAAGTCGCCCGGTGCCCCCCGCCCACCGGGGGCTGCGGGCGGGCTCAGCCCCGGGGTGCCGCCCCCGCGCTGCCCCCCCAGGGCCCCGCCGGCAGCCGCCCGCGCACCTCTCGCCTCAACGCCCCCGCCTCACCTGGGACTCCGCTCCCTCCGCGGCGCCGAGCGGAGGGGGGGGACGAGCCCCCGGGGCAGGGTGCTTGGAGCGCGGCGCTCTCCGCTCCTGGCGGGGCGGTGTGTCCCCCCCCGCCGCCCCCTCGCAGCGGGGCAGGAGGCGCTGCGCGGCCGCCCCGCGCTGCTCGCCGGGGATGCGGAGCGCGGCGTGCGCTGTGACAGCTCCGCAATATGGCGGCCGCCGCCGCCGTTCGGATTTTCCCCCCTATCAGATGTGGCTCCTGCGAACGCGCTGCGCACGCGCGGCGCGGGCGGGCGGGCATGCGCGGCGCGAAGCCGTTTCCCGGAGGGGCGCGGGGGCGGCGGCCGAGCGGCGTTCCCGTGAGGGACGGGCTCCGGTCGGGAACCGCTCGGGAGCCGCCCGGTGACCGCGGCTCCTGCCGGGGGAGGGAGATGGAGCTCCCGTGAGGGGACGGCGGCGAGCTCGCGCCTTCTGAGGCGGCGGTCCCTCGGTACGGAGTTCCGCGCCCCTCTGCGCGCTCCGGCGGAGCCCGTGCTCGGGGAGCCCGCGCAGCCCAGCCGAGCGCGGCCCTGCCCGCGTTGTGTGAGCCTGTGGTAACTGCTCCAGCGGCAGAGCTGCCCTCCGGAGCCCCCTGCTCGCTTGAGCGAGGAGAAGCAGCTCTCCCGTTGGCGGGGGCGGGCGGGAAAGGAAAACCTCAGGAAAGGCTTGAGCCAGGGAGGGGGAGTTGGCGGCCTGGGGTTTTTTTGGTTTTGGTTGGTTTTGTTTGGGTTTTTTTCCGTCCAAAGCCCCGCCAGGCATAGGGGCCGCCGTTTTGGCAGGCGTGTGGTGCGGGGGGAGGCCGGCTGTCTGGCCGGATAGGGCGGCTCGGAGCCGGTGATGCCGCCGGCCCCGGGGAGCGGCGGGCAGGAGCCGGGTGAGTGGAGAGCCACGGGCTGTGATGGCTCCTGAGAACAGGAATGCCTTCAGGGAAAGAGCATGGAATGCAGTCTGAGTGGAGAGCACTGACCCTCTTCCTCTCCTCCGTATCATCGCAGTGATGGGCGTTCTCTTATTTTTCATCACCCAGTCGTGTGAAACAGTCACGCTGGTAGATGAGATCACACCTTTTTTGATATTTTTCTCTCTCTTTTTTTGTATACAATCCCAATGGGAATGTAGAAGAAAACAGCAGTAAGGAGAATCCTTCTGAAGGACAGAGAGGTTGAGGCAATCCCAGCCCCCACTGTGCTTTCTCAGTTTATTTTTGTTTGCAAGGAAGTGAAGGTGCTCCCTGAGCTCAGTGACAACCCAAGCAGGGAGGCCAAACAGCAAAGCTCAGTGCAAAGGGATCCACTCGAGCTACCAACTCTGAGTCATGCAGCTGCTATTAATACACCTCGCCCTCTGGCTGTCTGATAAAGAGAGGTTGGGGGAAGAACTAGGAGGAATTTTCAATTAAAAGCTGCTTCAAAAAGAATGAAAAAAAACCATAGGGTGAAATGGAGATGGGGAGAAGGGGAAGAAGAAGAAAGCAGCCTGGCAAACAAGGAATCATCTCCCAGAGAATTTGTGGGAGCCTCACTGACTATTTTTAAATTTTTTGGACAAAATTTAAAGAACATTCTGATAAGGCAAATGACCACACAATCAGACCACCTAATACAGACTATTATAAAATTAAATTTAATTATTGAGAGAAACTTGAACATCGTTATTTTTTCTGGAGATAGTTTAATTTGTGATATTGTATGCATTTTGGGATATATTTCAAACAGCTTTTTTTTTAAGAGTCATCACAGAATCTGAATGTCTCAGTCTATTAAAGGTATGTTCAATTTCCTCACATGGGCTAAAATTTCATTTCCAGCTTTGTGCCATTTTGCTCCAAGGAAGAAGTGGCAGTGGCTAATTCATTGTGAAGAACATCCTTGTGTGAAACAGTATTTTGCAGTACATTAAACTTCGAAAGCATCTTGCAGCATCTGCAGATACACAGTTTCATGGACAGCCGCCATTAGTATGCATTGTATTGTTCCCTGTTCTGATGGCCTTTATCTGCAGGTCAGAGCAGGGGAAATGAAACAAACAAACAAAATGCAGAAAAACAAACCCTGTTTCATTCAGTCACTTAAATAAATTGACTATGATTCACTGCAGTGCACAGATAAAATGTGTTTACTTTAGCTGACCGAATTAAAGGCTTGCTTTCTTCTCAAATAGTCCATTCTGGGCTGGCTCAAATATAGGATTATTGCACTAGGGCTCAGTTTCATTACTGGTGTTGATAGCATGTGAAAGCCAGTTCCTTTCAGTCTGTGCATTATCACTGCAGGATATGCTTTATCTCTTATCCTGTTACATGAAGAATATTATTGCTCAGAAATGTCAAGGTAAATAATAGTCTTATCTTCCTTGTCAACAGTATAATGTGGTTTTCTTCTCACCTTGCTTCCTTAACAAGGTGTAAAATTGCAGTTTGTCTGATAAAACAGGGCAGTAAAAACAGAAGTGTAGTTAGAGATCATATTCTTTGTAGCCATGAAACTGAAACTACAGAAAGAACTACAGGCAATAAAGAGAGCTTTCAGATACCCCTATCGACTTAAATTACACAGCTCTTTAAGAGCTAGGTTATAAAGATAAAGCTAATGATAAGAATGCCGTAACTGCAAGACATAAAAGTTTATCTTCCAGCAGTAATGCCAAATCCCAGCTCTTCATTAAAAAGCAGATTTTAAACTTCTATTGGCTGATCTGAGAAATCAATCCTAGAATCCTTCTAGAAAGTTAAGATTTTTGGGCCAAGGTTTCTCTTCTTCAGTGCACCTGCAAAAGCATAAAGCCTCAGTCAGTGAATACCCAGTTGTGTGTTAGATTCTACTTTTCTTAAAGCCAGATGTACAGTTCAAGGGGCATTTACTAGACGAGGCATTTTTGAAAGGAGAACTAAGGAAAAAAACACCATGAGAAATTTCTAATTTTTTTTTTATTTTCAAATGGTGTGCGAAACACCTTGACGTTACCCAATTCAATTATGATTTATGCCACCAGCCTGGACAGAAGTGCAGTGCTGCCCATACCATGCCCCTAACGTGAGGAGTTATACATGGTCTCAGCCTACACGCCTGGAAGGCAGCCATTCTGGGAATAATTATATATATGACTCAACACTCATACTCGGCTATTAATATGTTTACAGAAGCAGACCTGACATTGTCTAAAATTATAGCAGGGTGATTTTACTAATTGCATGGTCTAAAACCAAATTGCTTTTTCTTTTGTTAGTTTTTGAATAACAATAGAAGGATACATTGCCTTAATGGACATTAATAGTAATTATTTTTCCAAAAAGTGTGTTAGATTACCCTTTAAAGTCCTTGCAAGATACAAGTGGCATTTAAAGTGTTCTGTGGTCATCAGATAAATCAAATTTACAGATATTTTAAATATTTGGTGAAATTACTATAAATGTCTAAAGTAATAGTTTTTGTCTCTTGTTAGATTTGTCTGTCATTTAAAATTAAATGTATCTAATTCCAAATAATTCCAGTAATGCATGGTATGTTATACCAGGTTTCAATAAAAATAAAAGTGTTCCGGTAGCAACACTGAGAATTCCAAGTCGCCTTCATTGCATACATACGTACAGTCTTTTATCAAATTCAAAAGGGAAAATATGGTATGATCCTGGAGAATTTGGGTTTTCCCTATCTGAAATACCACAGGTGTATGAAACTTATTTGGGTGTCCTCCAGGGCCGAGATCCTGCACTCGGGCAGCACCTCCAGAATCCTCAGCTCCAGTGAAGAAGTCTAGGAGTTCATGTCCCTGATAATCCCCTACACGAGCATTGTAATGAGGAAGGACAGACCTAGTGTGCAAAAGTTATATGGAAGGGGGATCCTCCCTCTTCAGAGACACTCAGTGAACAGACAGGACAAATCAGCACCTGGACAAAACCCCTGACCAACAGCGGGCAGGGTAAGCTGCTACTTATCTGCAGCGTTGGCGGCTCCCTCCATGTCAGGCCGTCCTTCCACCCATTGATTTCATCACCCGGCTGAGGAGGCTTGGCCTCTAACATTGACTGTGAAGCCTGGCTGGCCAGCACACACCTTTCCCAGTAAAAATCCAAAGCGTTGTTTGCAAAAGCTTTGTCCTGCAGCCAATCAATTCCTACCAGGGTAAGATTCAAGAACATTGTTTCTTGCTGACTGTGCTCACTGGAAGCCTAAGACCGGGTGAGTAAGAAGCCCAAAGACTTTATCACTGATGGTGTCACATATGGTGACTTTTTCCAGTGACAGATTTTTGGCTTTTTCCTAGTATTCAGTCTCTGGTATTACAGCAAAGATACCACTGTGGTGTCCACCTATCTCAGAATCAAATCTTAATACCTTTTCTACTCAAGAAAGGGAGTAGCAGAATCACTTGTAGTGGAGTCTGTTTACTTAAGTGCCAAATTTGGATCTCAGATATCCATTCTAGGTAGTAATTTGCTCATTTAACTTTTGTACACAAAGCGTATATTATGCAGCACTTACATTCCATTATTTCAATCATGCATAAGGTTGTCGTCTAACAGCTGACACTTAACTGCAGTTCCTGCTTGCGTCCACTTAATATTTTTATCTCATTCATAGTTATAATTATTATGACAAGTACAAGTTGTTCTGCAGTGACAGCACTGGTGGTGGTTTTTTTTGTTTGTTTTTGTTTTTGTTTTTGTGGCAGTGTTTATTGAGTTAAAATGTGGCAGTAGCTGTGTCATGTCCATAGCACTGGAAATCAAAATCATTGATAACAATATTCACTTCAGCGAAATAATGTCATAACAAAATAAAATAGTATGTAAGGTACTAAGCAGTTAAAGGCACTAATCCAGACATCTTCTTTGAAGAATTTATTTCTGCAGGCAAAAAAAAAAAATTATTAAGATTACCGGGGAATTGGATGCAAGTGTTTGAAAACTTGAAAAATGTATACACCTGTTAGAGCCAAAGCAAATGCTTTTAGGGGTTGTGTTATTGTTTCATTTGTGTTTTGTGGGGGGTTTTGTTTGTTTCTTCTACGGTGGATGTACACTCTTCTGACAGACAGCCATACATTTTGTGAATAAATAAAATCATAATAAAAGGTAGAGCTTTTATTTAACTAGAAATCCATCACTGGAGTATTTTTTGGTCCTGGTCTCTTCTAATTTTACTGCATTTACTTGCTTCTTTATAAACAAGCAGAAAAAAGCAAAACCATAGAAGGAGTGTTACAACTTCTCAGGCAAAATATATTCACAACATTTTGTCATCTCCCAGTTACAAAAATATAGATGTCAAAATAGAAGTGTGTATTTCTTCACAAATCCAGCCTTTTTTAAATATGGGAATTTTCTGGAATACTTAAATATATTGAGTGGGGAGGGGGGAAGAGGGAAAATTGAAATAAGTTTGTATTTTCTGGATATGGGGCATTTTTGATGGCATGCCAGTAGCATCACAAAAGATGAAAAGATGCCTAAAGGAAACACTCCACTGCGTCTTTATAGGGGACGTTCCTCAACAGTCTCCTCAACCCATTTTTGCCAAAGTTGTTTTCAGCTAAACCTTAATCATAAAACTGCTTTAAAAATAACAAAAACCCTAAAACATTATGTATTAACATTATGTAAAGAGGTAGCAAGAGATTGAATATGATTCCTCTCTTATTTTAAATGTTCTATGCCTCCTCTGAAATCACTGGCTTATTTCAGAGTTAATCCGCCAGTACTGAGTACAAGGTTTTAGGTCCACATACATTCTAAACTTCTGGAGGAATTCAGGAACAAGAAGGCTGAGCTGATAGTAGCAAAAGCATGTGTTATTAAAACCAGCTATAGCAGATATCCCCACAGATTAATTTTTTCCACCTCACAAGCATAAAAAGTGAGGAATGTATCAAGGCACTTCCTTTGCTGAACCAGAATACCACAAAGCTTTATCATCAGCACACCTACAAAGATGTAATTTGGATGCATGAAGGTAATTTAGCCTTAAGAGGGCACAAGCTTTTGCAGCAGCTATGTTGCAAAAGAAACTTAGCAGATCAAATCACTCTTCACTGAAGTTCATCAAAGAGAAACAAGGCAGGAAAAGGAGAAAGGTAAGATAATGCTAGGGTGCTAAGATCTTCAGTGTGCTGTGTCTGCCAGTATATTTTTAAGGGCTGCTTCTTTTTCATTTCACCCTCTATGAAGAAGGTCTGAAAGATTTAAGAGTATTTGCCTTAGAAAAAGAATATTAAAAGATGCAGTCTTTGACTTCCCTTAAGGACGCCTCAAAGACAGTTGAAGAACCAGGTGGGCTACAATAACAAGTACCAAAACCATGGCATATGATTAAACTAAAACAGGAAATTAGTCCCCTCGAGAATTTAAAATCTGTTCATGGTTCTCTGTTACCTGGTGAACAGAGACTGAAAGGATGGTACATAAGGGCAGATTTGATACTGCAAATGCTGCTGAAGTTGAAATTATGAAATAGTAAAGTTTTTGCATGAAACTGGATTGACTTAGGTTGTGTGTGCTTGGAAAGAGAGTCCTGTGACTGACTGACTTGGAGTTGTAATTCTGTCCTGTGGCTGAGGCAAACTTGAGAGCTCTTCCTGGAGTGGATTCCCTGCAGACCAAGAAGTTACTAGATTGCTCAAGCAATCCTTCCCAGCAGGCAACACCTCAGTTGTCTTTTTCTTCTTTCCTGATGGATATTTACATAAAATTTCTAGGATATTGATTTTTTTTTTCCAGGGCTCTTCCTTTGTTGCATTTGGTTGTATTTGGCTAACAGGTTTTAAAGTCATCAAGTAAACTTGCAGAGGAATTCATTCTGATGACAAAAGCTGGGCTGAAAATAAAGTTATAAAACTGAGATCCCCTATGAAGGCAGAAGAAATACCAATCCCAGGTATTTACCTCGTTAAACAATGAACAGGTTTGGGGTTTTTTCCCTGTATCCTGAACTAATGTTCAGATTAGACTGTAGATAACATATTATTAAATTTTATATTTGGCATTGAATGCTACTTGCAGCCTACATTGAAACCAGCAGGTTTGGTTACAACTTTCTCCATCTGAAAATTCAAAATTTTGTTACATCCCAAATTTGAATTCAGGGAACTGGTTGAACATCTGTCTGCTGCCTGCATCTCTATAGCCCAACTGTTCATCTTTTGAGTTTAATTAGATGAGATGGAGCGTTGTTCCTGCAAAGATGTCTGGTTTGCTCACTTTTTGTTTCTTTTAAAACAAAATATGTTCCTTGCACCCACTTAACAGATCAAGAGCAGAGTTACTCTTGTTGCCCTGCTGATTGCTCATCATCTTCTATATGGAGTTTCTTCTACATGGAGCCAGTCAAAATCATTGTGGCTTTGCATGAAAATAAAGGTTTAGTACCTTGAAGATCTGCCTGTTTTGTTTCTTTACATAATTTCCTATTATTTAAGTACAGCTGAGTTTGTTTGTTTTTTTTTTTTTCCTTCAGTGGTGCCTGCAAACTTCAATTCCGTTGTCAATCTACACAAACATGGGGAAATTTCCTTGGTGTTTGTGTAGTGGGAGCACAATGTCAAGTTAAGTTTGCACAAGGTAGAGAAGATAAAAACCTAATCGTGCACATTACATGTTAAAAATATTGTTATCAGAAAAAGAGTTACCAGAAAAAGATCATGATCAAGAAAACGTTTAAGGTTCATGTATATACAAATGATACAATCTCAGCTGAAACCTGTGCAGCTCTGGTTGTTGCAGTCTAGAAAGCTACAGAATCAGGAGACATTTGGATACAGAATTGTCAAGAGAAAATGGCCTGTAACTGAATTAGAACATTCTGCCCAAGAAATTAAATAAATAAGAGATTCAAATATGCAGGCCTGAGGCTTAAGAGAGGACAAAACAAACAGAAAAAAAATCTTGAAAAAGCAAAGCCAACCTTTCTCTGAGCGCTGTAGAGGCATGGAAAACCAAGAGGGGGTGAGTGCTCTATTTGCATCCTGTGACTATGAAAGGAGCTGAGCAGAAAAGAGCAGGCTCAAAACCTTCTTTTGGAAGGAATACGCTTGCTGCCTTTCTGTTAACAATTCAGACACTGCGAAAAAACACGGTGTAAATTTGGAATTGTGATGTAATTGCAGTAATGTGTGAAAAGCCTGGGCAAACTAACTCAGTGTAAATGTGCTCAGGGTTAGCAGTCATCCAAATCTAAAACCTCCCTTTAAGCCTGGGGTTGCAGCAGTTCCTAGAAGGGAAGACTCTGCAAAAAAAGAGTCATCCTGGGCCAACAAGCATTATTTGTGTCTTTACATGTTATCTCCTATGAAAAAGCACAAAATCACTAACAAGAGAGAAACAAAGAGCAACAGCCATCAGGACAGTGAGTAGGAAAGGGCAGGAGAGGACTGGGATCAACCAACCCAAATCACATGGTATTGCTTCAACACACAATAGCCTGGATTGAGGCTGGTGGTTGATACACTGGAACTGAAGTATTGTGCCAACGAACAAAGTATTACCTTAGGGGGTGAGTAGATGCCACCTGCCCTGAGAAATCAGGGAATCACTCTAAGTTATGACTACTGTCTTTTAGGGAAAGTGTAATTGCTGTCACATTTCCCTTCCTTTACTTTTCTCCTTTCTAAGTTCTGTCTTATTGAGCTGTTTGTGAATAGGAAAAAGAGTATTTTAAGGTCTCTTTTTAGCAAATATTCCTTTATAGATTCTTCTTCAAGGTCTAGCAAACAGATTGCAAACACAAAAATAGCATAGAGAGCATGGTTTGAGAGCTTCCATTTTCTCAGTCTTGTAGTACAAGAGGAGGCAGGCTGTGTAGCTGACAACTCTGAGCGTTGTCTTTTCATCAAATAACAAAATAGACTGCAAAATTCGCTGCTCCAGGATGTTATTAAAGTCAAAACACACAGCAGGAGTCTAAGAGGAAGAACAATATTATCTTGTCGTGGATTGCTGAAATTTGGATATTCTTGTTATTTACATAAGAGGTACTAAAAGAAAAAAGCAGCGTGAAACACAAAGTTTAAACAAGTTAGTAGTTAGGATGCAGTCTCCATCACCCCAATTCTGTCAAAAATATGTCTGAGTTTGCTTAAGTTTTGCATCTTCTCGAAAGCACTGGGAATCGACAACAGTTACAGATACACAGCTGGGCTAAATGAACGTAATGCTGTATGGCAAGTTATATGCTTCAGTGAGCTCAACATTTTCTTAGAAATAAATCTAGGTTTAGCCCACAGAGAGAGCATGTCAGTGATCAAACTATACATGCCTCAAGAAAAAACAGAGGAAGGAATCTCTAAGGTTTAATTCTGTAAAGCAAAGTTTCAAAGAGACTGCTGAAGAGCAAGTAATTGCTCCAAACTCTCTTTTTCTGAAAGGTCATTTTTTAGTTCCCGTTAGGAGCATGTACCCTTTAGGGGAATGTAAGAAATACATGTTACACAACTGTTCAGAAAATCTTTCATTACCATAGGAAGTCAGTTCTTTTAGGCTACTTAGGCTTTGGGGGAATTCATTTATGCAGAGATCTATTTCAGATGTTACTATTCAACTATTGGGGCTTGGAAAACCTTGTTCACAAACGCAACAGACCATGAAAATGGTGAGATGGATTTCTGGTTTTAGCTCTTCTAATAAATTTAAACTTGTAAGTTACACTGCAATGGCCAACTATTAAGATCCTCAGAAGTGCTACCATTCCCTGTGGAAGGGTGTGCTGTATTGCACCCAAAATTCTTTTTAGTTTACTGTATTTGCAAAGGCTCATTTTGATATTAATTCTCTCACGTATCCAAAATCTGATGGCAGTAATCTAGCTTTACATAAAATGTAAAGTAAAATAAGCTTTACATAAAATGTAAAATGGAAGAAGAGAGTCCAGCTCTCACTGTAACCTGCTTATTTTTCTATTAGTGGCATAGTCACAATATTACTGCCAATGGCAGCAGAGCAGAACACAACATTCTTGCTTACGTGTCTTTTTCATTAGTAGTTGTATGATAAAACTGAAACACCACATCCTACAAAATATAGGAGCCAAGGAAGGCTCTGTTCTTAAGGTGGTTTTATAAACAAAATCAAGATACGCCTGAAGTTTGTATAAGGGCTTTTAATCCAGATATTGTGAGTAGAACCGGCAGCAGTACTGTCACATGCACGTGTAGGCACATTCTCTGCCCACTTCTTCACTTGTGCTGAACAGTTGCTGAAGCTTCTTCATCAAAACTAAATCTTCAGAGCATTCTTTTAGAGAAGGTTCAGGCCTTCTTCAAGATGTTAGTATAATGAGATGTCACTTGCTTTGCATTACATTTTCAAAATCCCTGGAATATGTTTTTAATTGCTAACACTTTTGTTCATCAGTTTAATATACTCTATGTGCTCATCTGCATCTTAATATATTCAGATATATCAGTTACAAAAATATTTGTGTAATACCTAATGTTATCTATTACTTAAAGGCTCACTACATTTTATTGCAGTAAGATAATATGCAGAGTAAAGCTAGTCTCAAAAGAGCTATGAGTCTCATTAGTAGTGCTGATCATTTTACTCAAAGAACTGCTCATATGCATTTTGGTTTGCAGAACTGGTGATCTAAGTTTTTTCCAGATTCAGTGAAATCTGAACCACTGGGCTGGTATTTTTCCTACAAAATAGGCAAGGCCAGAAAGAAATCTGTGGGGGAAAATAAGATAATTCAGCAAATCAAGGAAAGATGTATTAAAAGATACTGTCTATCCTAAATTTAGCTATGGCTGTTATATTTCTTTACACAAGATGTCAGAGCTATAGCAAAAGTCTTGGGAAAGAACACAGGATGTTCCCTAGATTATTTTCCTTGTGAAGAAGAGGCAGATAAACCAAAGACATCAATCCTGCGGGAAAGGATGTGGGTAACTCCGGTTTCTTATTTGGTCTGGGGGGCTGTATCTCACTTGCCTTTTGAGGGATGCTCTACACTTGTCCCGTGGAAAAATTAGACTCTGTCATGCATAAACCTGGCCATGCAGCATGAGCCTCAGAGAACCTCAGAGGCTGGTTCTCTGTAAGCACAGCCCAGCCATGGCCACCACTCTGCATCAGCAGAGAGACAGGGTGGCCGTGGGCTGCCTGTGAGCATTTCTGCAGATGTCACACAGGGCTGACATCCCCACCAGGGGCAGGTGCATCTTGACACAGGTTGTGTTCCACAGTGGTGCTGGAGGGCGAGTGCTGTTCTGTTAATTTCTGTTTACTTCTACTAAAATATGATACTCTCAAATAAAGGCATGGAACTCTGTGGCCTTGTGTTTGAATTGAAGTATTTTAGCTTCAGTAAAATTTGAGTGTTTATAATAAAACAGATGTAAAAATACAAGTATTTTTCCTGTAGCTGTTGTGTGACAACCTGGTCTTTCCTGCAGCGAGGCTAGTCTTTTGAATGCAATTGTTCATATGTTCCCAGTGCCAGGAACTTCGATCTTTCACACCTCTAAACTATTAACCTAGGTGGATACAAAAGGAAACAAATTCAGTCCAATTAATTGGATGTCCCAGCTAGAAAATGGTAGAGACACACACAGGCCTGCAATGACTGCAACAATGGTGGCCCAGGAAACAGCCCACACACTCCTACCCTCCCTCAATAAACAAACAGCAATTTCTGGAAAAGCATTTGCTTCTACATTATATAACGGCATAGTTCAAATTTCTCCCACCTTAGCAAGACAGCAGTCTACTGATAAAAGCTGACAAGTGCAAAAAAAACACCCGCCCTGAAATCACAATTGCGAGTAACTTGGTGAGAGCAAGATGTTACGAGGAAACTTTGACAGACATTTGCTTTTAACGTTAGTTTAAAAAGTATCGCGATAAATTCCGGAGGGCATAAAAGCTGGAGCTAGACATTCATTTACTTGTCTTTGCACAGGCCTCCGCCTCGGGACTGTAAACCGAGCTCCGATCTGCTGCAGCACAGCAGGACTCTGCTAACTTCACAGCTGCGCCTGTTTAAATCACAGAATTTGGCCTGGTTTAAGGCTTGAGAGCTGCGTGGCTCTGTTAGCCTTGTCTCCACGTAGAAAACAGAAGTGCATGAGAGGGTGACAAAGGGAGGTCAGCAGCTTGGAAGCCCCGCGGTGCCGCTGCGGGCTGACTCCAGCCTTGTGCCCGCGCTCTGGCCCGGAGCCCTCGGAGCGGGAGAAACCCACCGCATGCCCTGTACACGCCAGCACAGCGCCCTGCCTTGAAATAAGAGCCGGCAAGCAAAGCCAGGGGAGTACATTGGGAGCATTGTTTTATTGCTGCTTCACTGCTGAGAATGCTGAATGGTCACAAAAACGCCTGGCGCTGCTGCCGCACTGTTCCAGCGGGATGTGACCTGCTGCAGGAGATGGCTGCACACTGCGTCTCTTTGGAGCGCTGCAGCAGCTCATGCGAATGCTGAAGAACTGGAAATATCAGCAGAGTTCTGCTGGACTAGTGCCGGTTAAACTAGCACAATTTAAAATTCAAACAGAATTTCTTCACCAACCAGAGTGTGTCGGCTGGACTAAACCCACACAGAAGGTGGTCCCAGGGAAGCAGAGTGGGCCCTTGGCTCCTCATCCCAGCCCCACTGGCCCACACCACCAGCCAGGCCCCACGGCTTTGGATCGCTTTATTCATTTCCCATGCTCGAAAGTTCTTGACTGCATGCAGCAATCTTGGATTACAAAGGGGCATAGGCTACACCTCAGCTATTTAAAGTGCTGCCAAGAAAAAAGGGGACTTGGGTCAAGCCTAAGCTAGCCAAGCACAGAATTGTCAAACCAAGGCTTTCAATAAATTTCTTCTCAGAAAGTCATGAGGCTGGCATTAAAACCCAAAACTCATGCAGACTTAATAATAGTTTGGGGTTCTCTTTCATTCTTTTCCACATTCTTATATTCAGGTTTCTCTCAAAACCTGGTAAGAGAACTTAGTTGTTTGGCTTTATATTTTCAAATCCTAGCTAATTAGCAGATTTTGAAATTACATAAAAGAAGAATTTTACTACAGTATTTTAAAAATCACAAAATGTAGCAACTTTGAAAACACGACTGATCATATTCCCGATGCGCTAAACATGCTTCTAGGATCAGAGAGAAGGATCCTTGTTTGTAACTCTTTTCTGAGAAGGAGCATAAGTGATAAGCTTATTACAGCCTGTATTCCCGTGAAGTCCCAAATGTGCAAGTACTTATTGTTTAGCTTCCAGCTGGTCTTGCAATCTCTTTTATATTGTTAAGATGTAACAGATATGAGCATTCACATCCAGAAATGTTTGCAGCGTCACATTTTGGGATTCTTGGGCCAGTCCTGTGGAAGGCCGGGATCAATGATCCTTATGGATCGCTTCTAACTCAGGTTATTCTATGATTCAATAATTCTAACCTTGTCCTTCTCCGCATGTACATTAGATACATGGAAGTATCTAATTTGGCCTCTCACACAACTGCTGGTGTATACTTTAAGAAGCAGAGGCCCAGTGTTGCTTCATACACTGATTAGCATTTTTATTTTTGTCATATCGCTGATGTCTTCCAATGTCTGTGAACAACAGCAAGAAATTATTTGAAATTATAGCCTTTGACCAGACAACATTTTGACATATATGCATTTCATTCAGCCTCTTGCCAGCTCTCCACATTTTCTACCTCCGGCAGTAAAAATCTGGTGAACACTGCTGCTCCCCTTTACTGCTGGTACACGCCACATGTCCAGGACTGTGAACGAGACAGCGCCCGAGCTCGCTGTGCCTCCTGGTGGACACACAGCCCCCTACCTCAGTGCATTCACTACCTTTGAGCATCACTCTTTCTCTAAGAATCTTATACTAAAGCCTTTCTCATGTGTAATTGAGCTGCTTCTCATTGCAAACCGATAGACTGCCACTGAGAAGAAGTGAATTCCTTCGCAGAGGTTTATACGAAGAGGAATTTTTCAAGGTAGGAAAGATCAGTATGCAGGACCTTATACATCACTCATTCACTTGCCACCAACAGCATGGCAGGACTTGCAGCATCTAGAGCAATTGACATCCTTGCTCGATGGACAGATTTTACTTACGCTTTGTTGCATGTGTTCTTACGAAACGACTGTATGGACTTCTGGGAAGAGAATGGAAATGTGTTACTGAGAATTCAGAACAGCATTATCCAGAGAAGAGAAGGGGGTACCAGCAGACAAGAGGAGTGCATGTCAGGCTGTAATTCATTGCCAGCAACAATTTTGGGCAGTTGGAAATGCTTTATTATTTAATTGGAGACTCCAATTACTGTTCCTGATCACAATTTGTGACACTGGTAGTCGTGAAAAAGATTGGCGTGGCCCAAATTTACTAGGGAAATTGTCGTGGATTTTGGTCCTCAAATCCTGTCCTCCAGTAAGAAGTTCAACTTCAGGGTGTTATTATGTATATGAAAATTAGGAAAGCATCAGACCAAAAGAACAGTCTCTTTTCTTAGACCAAAGGTCCCTCAAGCCCCATATTTTGTCTGCAGCAACTGTAAAAGTTGCCGCCTGGGAAAGAAACTAAGAATGAAGCAAGCACTGATTTCCCTAGAATACCTTCCCATCTACCAACGACATGCAGGTGAAGGATTTCAGACATGAGCTGGACATGGTTTTGTATTCCGTAGTGGTTTTCCCTTCAATGATATTGTATGCATTGTACGCCAATACTATTATATGCATTTTGAACACGCTTCAAGGTCCCCTATTGATGGAGACAAATAATCACAATGGAAATGTGGCTCCAGCTCACTGCTGACAAATTCTGGTTGGTTTTGAAAATGTCACATTGCACTGTCCATGGACTTTTTCAGTTATCATAGGAAGGAACTGTTGCTATGAAACGTTATGTAAAACATGAAGTTGAAGAATTTCAGAAATTTAAAAGAATAAGAAAAGTTTTCCAGTGGAAAAACTCAAGCATGTTTCTGTGAAAGACTATCAAGCTAATAGGACTTTCAGGCAACTTACTTTAAAATCCCCTACTCAGAGATGCAAATTCTCACAAGATTTCACAGTCTATTATGTATGACAAAACTATGGCTTTGAAGCAATGGATTATTTACAGTTTAGCAGAATTTCTTGGCAGTAATTCACCTTCCTGTCATAAGAGAGACACACCTCCTTGGAAATTTTGTTTCCTCTCTGAGCAGATAACAAACACCAGGCTTTCTGGCTTATTCCTAGAGTGCCACCTCTTTGAACAACAAAACTCCAAATATTTCTATCTGTTTCCAGCTGTATTTCAGGTGCAATAGAGAAACCAGCAAAGATTAAGCAGTTGCAAACAGAACACGCTCCCGCTCTCCTGCACCGCAGTTACCAGATCCTCACAAAGTGCCAAAATTCCCACATCTCCCTTTAGCTACAGAATCACTTGTCAGCTACAGACACTTTCACAGTACTTGGATTACCTGCCCTCCACAGAAAGGCTTACAAACCACAATAATTCTCAAAATAAGAACAACCACTCCATGAGCATTTTGCCTGTCCATTGATCTTTCATTGGTTGACCTGTCCTTCACATTCCTGCCTCTTCTCAAGCATGGCTTAACTTCAGACCTCACTGCTCTGAAGTCCTGTGCTTGTGGGCTGAGCGTGACAGAGCCTGTGTCTCACTCACTCAGCTACAGATGGAAACTCCACGGGTTTATGGCTGGATGGATTCTTTCCTTTTTCTGGATCTCCCTGGATATTTAAACTGAAAAGGATGATTTGACACAATTATTCTTCCAAGAAAATCTTGGTTAAAATATTGGTTCACAGACAACTAGACAGCGACCAGGAAAGCTAATGGTATATAGAAGTCTGATGACTTGGTTGATTTTTTTATTTTCAAAATCTCTTAAAAAATAGAGTTGGATTTCTATTTTGTAAATATGCATCCCTGACATATTTCTTTTAGATAGAAAAATAGGACTCAGAGAGACTCTCTGTAGTGATATATACAAATTATCTGCTGATAATAATACACATATTTAATGTTTGTATCATCCTGAATCTTGAAATTCTATTAAAAAAAAAAAAAAAAAAAAGCGGGGGTACATTTGCTTAGCAGCATAAAACGACCCAATCTGGAACTGGTTTTCTCACAGGATACATTTTGTTCTGCACAGTGGGTCTCCAGGCTGGTTGATGGGAGTGAAATGCCTGGAAACTGCTTGCTTTCTTCTTTTTCCGTTCTAGTTTTTTTTTTTTCCTCGTTAGTTTCTGCAAAAATCACCTGTATGAATCCACCCCACACCTGACTCATGAATCCTACAACAGTAAAAGAGAGGGACAGGCAGGGAGAAGAAGGACCACGTCAGCTTCAACCCAGATTTCCCAGGCCCAACTCATGAAGCTGAACAAGAAGGATGAAGCTGAGGACAGAAGATTGTATCAGTACCCATGCCTTAATTCTCTTGCTGAAACTGTTTGCCATCTAGTGGTTTGTTGGCCTCCTATAAATACAATCTTAAAAATAGTAAAGAGTTGGAGGATATAATTACAAAAATTAAAAAGGTTCCCCAATCTGCAAGAACCTATTAAAAAAAAAAAAGTACAAGAAATTATTAAGTACCTCTTGCGAAGTGTTTACCATTAGAATGAATATCCCACAGAGACAAGGAACAGAAACTTGCACACAACCAAGGTGAGATTCAGAGAGATAGACACACACAGTTTGTAATTTTTCTCTTTTATTTCACTCTGCTACTCTTATTTCATCAACAAGTCCTGACCTAAATTGCTCCACCATTTTCTTCAAGCTTGCCCACCCAAAACTATATTATACAGAAATTATGAGGGAATTAGAGGGATGTCTGTGTTTAGGGGTTGTGAATGTTAGGGAGCAGCAAGATTTGGCTGCTTTGCAACAGGTGTGCCAGAAACTAAGCACAATACCAAGGCATTTCATCAACAAGGAGCCAGGATGTGGAGCAGCACCTAGGGCCAAGGTTAGGTGGAGAGACAGTGGTCAGGGTCAGACACAGCCCATCTGGTCACCCAGCAGGGCTGCAGTGGCAAGGCAGGTCCAAGGCCAAGCCAGGATGCCAAGTCAGCAAGCCTGGATGAGGGCCAGACCCATGGAGATGGGAGATGGTGCAAACAGAGCTGCTGCACAGCTGCCCTGTGGCACAGGTGAGGGCCAGCACAAAGCCACGGGTTAAAAGTGGCTCTTGAGGGACAGTCAGGCCCTTGCTGCTGGCCTTGTTTCACAGCTGCCCTTATCAGTGAAGAAACTGACCTTGGACTCTGCCAACTAAAGTTCTGCAAAGGGGTAACGTGCTCAGGGCCATAGCAGTCAGAGGGCTAGAACAGAGCTATGGAACATATCCAATGCAGGGGAAGCAGGTTCATGGAATTGGCCTTTTTTGCTAAAATGGCACATGAGTGAAAACCCTACATGAAAGCAGACTAAAGCAAAGTTCAAAGACCTTACTCTGTTCAGTTTGGGCAAGCCAAGGACTCTTGCTGTTAGTGATGGCTTCATTAATCAGAAGCAGCAAAGGACATCTGGACTATTAACTAATCACACTGATTTAAAGCTCACTGATTTGATGCTACTAATTTAATTTGTACATGAAAAAAAGATCAAACACAATCCTAGGATGTATCAGGGTCATACAAGGTCATGTATTAGAGACACTCAGACTCATCATCTATTAGGGACACTCTATGAGACCTGAAGTGAATGTACTAACTAGTCACCCGTGTTTCAGGGAATTCAAACTAATATATGCACAAATGGCTCAGTGGGATAACCAGGAGAACAGTGAGAGTCTCCTTCAACAGCAGTGCCTAAAATAAAAGGGCTGGAGGAGGTTCAACAAATGATGAGTGAATGTCACAAAGAACAGAAACTTCTAATTTGCAAGCAGCCCTGGCTGTGGAAAACTGACATAAATATTTCTATACTCAGAATTAAACTAATAAAATAAATTATTTGAAAACTGATATATAATTAGGCTTTCTCCACTTCCAAGGAATGAAATTTTGGGACTGTTTTTCAGTGTGATTAATACAATCAAAAAAACTTTATGAAATTGATAAATACTTCTTTATTTAGTTGCTTGAGTTGAACGTAACAGCAAAGTTTTACATTAGAAGCTAGAGAGGGTCCCTTTCAGGCTTATTTCCTGCATTAACCATTCATTTACAATGAGCAGCCATCTGGTTGAAGTCAAACTGGATTATGTAATGTGCTCTTTTGGCTTTACAATATTAGACTTCCAGCTGGAACTGCCTTAAGCTGTATTTAGCTGTATACTGCCTTAAGATTATGCATATGTAACCCCATGCTATAGTGACAGCATTGAAATAAACTGCATTATTCACAACCACATTCTCTCGTGGTGAGAGAATGAAAAGAGTGAAAAAGAGTGAAACCCAATGAAAATGAGATCATTGCAGTTTATGCATCACTTGATTTATGGACAGACAGTTTGGAGGCTCTTGACAATTCTACCAGGACATTTCCACCAGAACCCACTCCTCTCCTTAAAGAAAACACAGAAGTTCAAGTTATACAGTATATAATCTCCCTCTTCAATCTTATTCTGATGTAACAAAATTTTAAGACATCAAGATTAATCTTTGCAACCTCAAGTGTATCATTCCCACATCTTTTCCCCAATCATTTCCATTCCCATTCAAAAGAATGATTTCAAAGAAATTGTTACATTTCTTCCTTATTTATTCAGAACTCTCCAGTTAGGGCGTGGTAGAACGAAGGGTATCTGCATAACCATCTGATCAAAACTACAGAGACAAGTTAAGCCTGCATGTGCAGTCTGTGATTGCTCAGGAAATTTCAAAATTTCTTGTGGCGCATACTGGTATTTGAGCCATGCCCCATGAGTGTTCACCCCTTGCTAGACCCTCTGACAGCGGCACTGCTGTCCATTTGATGACGCTTGTGTTTTAGAGGTTGGATCTCTGTCGTAAGAAACAATTATGAGGAACTGGGAATTTCCCCATGGTCCTGCCTGGACAGTATAGGCGGACGGCTCAGACTCCATAGCTGCCAGCTCCACATTATTTAATAAGCTATTTCAAGGGTGTTCGAAGGGGCATCGACCACTTGCCCAGCCTGGAGCTGGAGCCCACTCCCTCACGGGCTAGGCCTCTCAAAGGGCCATTTGGGAAGCAGTGACGACCCTCTGGGTGACTCCTCCACGGCGCTGTGACAAGAAGTCCCCGGCGGGCGCAGCCGGGCAGAGGGACAGCTGTGCTCCATGACTCGGCTCTCCGGGAGTCGCCGGGCGCTGGGCGCGGGCCGGCAGCTCGAGGGCACCTGAGGGCAGCGGGGGCGGCCCTCGCGCCGGCCCCGCCCCCCGCGCGCTGCCGCGCACTTTGCGTAACCCCGCGGTCACGCCGGCGGGGGTGGGCCGCGCGCTGCGTAAACGGCTCCGGGAATCGCCGCCGCGCGCGCCGCAGGCGTAAGCGGCGGGACTTTGCCCCCGCCCCGCCGAGCCCCAGCGCTCCCGTCCCGCCGCCATGGCCGCCATGGCCGCCCCGGGGCCGGCGCGGCTCCTCCGGGCCGCCGCCGCTTCCTCCCGCCGCTGGCTCTTCTCCTCCACCTCGCCGGCGGCCGGGCCGAGGCCGGGCTGCGGCGGCGCTGCCGCTGCCGGGAGGGCAGCGCGGCCGTTCAGCCTCTCTGCCCGGGCGGTGCTCAGGTAAGGGGGTCACGGCCGTGAGGCGCCGGGCGGGCTCCCGGGGCGGCGGCCCGGAGGAGCGGGACGGGGCTGGATCTCGGCGCTGCGGGCAGCCGGGGCCAGCGGCTGCCTGTGGCCCGGGCCGCCCGAGCCGGGCTGGCGGGGGACGACCTTCCCGCGGTGCCCCTGACGGGCCCGGCCCCGTCCGCCCTTCCCGGCTCTCGGCGGTGCCCCAGGCGCTCGGGGGCCCTGCAGCCAGCTGTGCCCCGCCGGGCCGCGCCGGCAGTGCGGGCTGGCTCGGGCCGGGCTCAGGGTCGGTGTGACCTGGAACCCTGTTGGCATGGCTTGTAACGCTGTGGAGCGCTAAACCAGCGTTCCAGGTGCTCAGACTGGTCTTCTAAGAGGTTATGACCTTACTGAAGTTGCAATTGTTTTTCTTGTTTTCTGTTGTTTGATTTGGGTTTTTTTTCGTGAAAGTTTGGCTGGACTTGTGGTAGAAGTACAGCACACATCAGAGAGATCCTAATAATTAAAGCGTGTTCTGCCTTTGGTATAGTTTTTCTGTACTGAAGAGCACTTTAGCATCTTTCTTCATGGAAAAACTGGACGTGACACTTAGTACCATGATTTAGTTGACATGGTCATTCTTGGTAATAGCTTGGACTTGATGATCTCAGAGGTCTTTTCCAACCTAATTGATTCTGTGGTCCGATCTGAATGTGTAGGGCTCCTCCTCTCCTCACCAATATGTATGAGTCGGTATTTCAGAATGCATTACGTCTGTGGGCATTTAATATTACACAGTCAACAGCTGTAGTTTTGATGCTTATTACAGGTAGTCACAGATTGTTTATGCACAGCCCTCTGCCTTGTGGTTTGTGTATTCCAAGATAGGTCAGAGTCCACAGCTAACTTCCAGTATTTAAAATGCCGAAGTTTTAAAAGCCTGATATTCTTGGTTGCCAGAGAAGTTTCTTAGACTTGGAACAGGACCCACAATCAGCAGCCCATCCGGGGTGTAGCCTGGCCTGTTTCCAGAAGATTGGGTTAGTGCCCTCAACATCAAAGCTGTCTCAAATAGTTTCCTTTTAAACTCTCCTGTAGGTGATCTTTGACTTTGTTCCAGTAGATACTTTTAATATGGAGAGACTTAACTTTTCTAGCCTAGGACTCCCATATGAGATGAGTAAGTTGTGAGGTCAGATCTCTTCCCTGAAGGGTCCTGCTGGTAATCAGTTGATTTTAAGGTCCGTGATTTGCAGTTTTAAGTTCAAAAAATAAAGATGTGATGTATTGAGTTTTTTAAAAGGTATTAAAATAATTGAAAAGAGAATCCTGTAAAGGGAAAGCATTTCCTTACCTAATAGTAACGTAAGACCTGTAATCCCCTCATGTCTTTCACAAACAGGCTGAATGCAGAATGGAATTTATTTACATTCCTTTTGGAAGTACACCAGCAAAAAAGCTTATGCAAACAAGTGTTTCCAATATTGTTTATACACTGGATGTCGTAACCTGGCTGAGCGAGTTGGGAGAAAAGGAGAATTCTTGTGTATTACTATTCTCTCAATTTATGCATAAGTAACTTTCTCTGGGCATCATATTTGAGACCCAGTTCCTGACCTTTATATAATCAGCCAGTGTTATTTAATTTAAAAGATACATAATTATTTATGTATGTAAAATTAGCTGTATTTGTGTCTAGAGGGTGAAGACCTCACTATACAAAATATTACCTGAGGTGATTCCTGTGAGCAGAGGTTTCCAAACGTTTCAGTGGAGCATCAGACACTGTTTTCATTTCCATTTCATTCTTTCTCTTGTTCCTTTTTTATCCTTTATCCTTTCTTTTCATTCCCATTTCCTCCTTTCTCTTGTTCCTTTTTTATCCTTTATCCTTTCTTTTCATTTCATGGTGAACACTAGTTATTTCAGAATTCTTTTATACCAGTCTGGTTATCTCTACAATGTTTTTGGTGCACAGCATAATAATTGCATGCTTTAAGGATTAGTTACACTTCTGAAAGTATTTTCACTGAGTAAAGCACCAGAGGTTTTTTTCTTTTAAATATTTTAGCTAAGTGAAGAGTGATAGAAGGTGGCAATAACAAAAAAAAAAAAATAGATCTACTGGAAGACTTAAGAAGGCTGTATCTAACTTCACACAAATAAATAAATTTTAGTTTCAGTTATAAATCAGGGTGGATTAGGTCCTGTCAAAAGATTGATCACTGTGCCAGTTTTTAACCAAAGTCGGTGACCTGAGGGTGGTGCTTCCATCTGTCCCTTTGCTGCTGCCACAGCACGAGGCACACGCAGCCACAGTGCAGGTCCTCAGCTGGCTGAAGCCAATGGCAGATTGGCCTTGCTGACAAGGGGATCCCGCTGCTGCTTCCTTGTTTTTCTTGTAGGCAGTGGCTTTTTGTTCAGTTTTGCTTTCTGGGTCCAGTTGTTTTGTGGTTGGTTTTCATCCACGTTAGCAAAAGGAGTTGGCTCGTGGTAATACTGGTGTGAGGGTGATGGCAGGGTGATTTCGAGTGGAGATCACCCAAACCCACATTTTTATACTGTAAAGAGATTTAATCTGATCATGAAACCCAGATTGTGTCATCACAGCATAAAGTTGCAGTAATACAGCCATTCTAAACTGGTGTAAATTTCATCTCAGGGTCTGGTCTGCCTCTGCTGGTTCTGACATCTGTGGGGTAATTGACCTTGGCTTTCAGCCAGTGCATTCCCACACTGAGGTTACTACAGGACAGTGTGAGGCTGGAGAGACAAGGAACAAAGGAGCGGGGGCAGGACTGTTCCTCACGTGGAACTGTGGTTTTATCAGATCCAAGTGTAACCACGGGTGAAGACAGTTTCAAGTGTGAAAACTTGGAGGGAGTTGACTTGTCATTTACTTATCGTTTTGTTCCAGGGATCTAATGGATGCCCAGACTTCTTACTGTTTGGTCCCTGGTACTTGTGAATGCCTAATCTTATAATAAAGAGTATGTTCAGGATATTGGAATAAATATTTGGTACTTGTTGTGTCTATCCCTTTGGCAGAGCAATCCCAGAAGTGCAAGTACCTACTGCACTGTGTCTCCTGTCGGCGTTGCTTTTGTCACAGTGACAGAAATATTTCAGCAAAGGAGAATGTACTTTGAGCTCGGGAAGGGCTTTTTGAGTTTAGCATTTCACTGTCAGACGTTACCTTGGGCTCTCAGAATGTGAATCTGTACCTTTCCAGAGGCAGCCTAAACCCATCAGTCTTAAGCTCCCAGAGGAGGTGGTGAATTTTGTGCTAGTTTATCTAGGTGGGTGCTTGTTTCCTTGGTTCTGCTGTGGGAGGTGTTAACATAGCCGAGGAGCAAAATGAAAAGCAGAGTAGTTTCTTCAACTCCCACAAAATGGTTTGCTGGTGGTCCTTGGATATCACAGGTGACTGTGCAACATAAATCGTATTTTGTAAAGATATATCTTTACAGTTTCTGGTTTTTTTTTAATGGAACATGCTTCAGTTGCATTTTGCAGGTCAGCAAGGTCAACCCTTCATTAACAAGGGTTAGTTTTGAAATGAATTTATAGTTAATAGGGGCTTGTGGCTGCTTTCTGGAGAGTGGACTGAGGGATGATAGGGAAAGAATTGAACATGACGTAATGAATCACGGAGCACACTGGTGCCAGTGGAACTTGATTTGTGCCAGGTGTATGAAGTCTATAGCAACAAACATTTGTTGTTGTTTCATAACAAGCCAGGACTCAGATGGCTGAAAACACATTCTTTTACAGCCAGTTACAAAAATAATTTGTTCACTGATTTTTCAGCATGGCCACTTTCAAGTTTTTTCTTTAATATTCCGATGTACAGGTTAGAGGTTTCCAATTTTCAAATGTGCATATTTTTCATATGTCATAAATCACTCAAGGCCCCCAGTTACGAAGAAGAGTATGGGTAATATAAACCATGTGGTTCTTAAACATGGATTTCACATGGAAACATAGATTTTTGAATTAGCTTTTTAGTTGTTCTTTTTTTACCTGTCATCTCTTGGCAGATTTCTTCACTGTCCATGCAGCAAGTTTTTGTTTTGCTCACTTACTGCAGGAAAGAAAATGGTCTGTTTAAAATTGAGCATACTGTGTTTTATTAGTATATTTAAAGTTCTCCTTTAATTTGCATGTGAAATAAAATAATACAGATTGAAGAAACATTTTTAAACATTAAAAGCTTTAGTCCTAAGACATTTCTGTGCAGACTGAAAGTGAATTTTTTCTTAAATAAGCAATTGTCTGAAAAAAAATACTTTTTTTTCCCTGATACCAGTGTAGAAATTTTGTACTTCACTGGAATTAGTATTTACAAGATTAACTCCTCAGAGAATCTGTGCCTGAAAATAGCAGAATACTGTTGGAGAATTTCCAATTGTTGGAGGAGAGAAGAATTAAATTTTGGAATGAATAAAGTAAAATACCTAAAACTCTTAAGCAGAAATGGGAAAATTTAGAATTTATCCTAAATTATAATTATAAGAACAACAAAAATAAAATTCATAAATCCAAAACTAGAGTTCACAGAGAGGTGGAGGGATCAACATTTAAAATAAGCTCCTCTATTTGTTAAAAATACAAGCATTGTGTCTAAAATAAACTGACTGTCTTTAGGGAAAGGCAAAACATCTGGATGCCATGTAGCTTATAGTGACAAAACAGGCACCAAGGGTTCTTCTTCTCATTTTTCATGGTCTTTGTTCAATGTAGAGCTGTAAAAGCCTGTACCTGTTACAGCTTTTAACAGCCAATAACTTAAATTTCTCTTTTCTTGGAGTTGATAGTAGTAGTATCAACTATTATTTTTGTATTATTCAATCAATTCTAAAGCACTAATAAAAAATTCTAGAATTCTTTAATTGTGTTGTATCATTTTCGTTTTCAGCTCAGAAGATAAAATAACTGTTCACTTCATAAACCGCGACGGTGACAAACTGACAGCCAAGGGAAAACCTGGGGATTCACTGCTGGATGTTGTTGTTGACAATAATCTAGACATAGATGGTTTTGGTAAGTAGATTCACTGAATATTTTATTCAGTGTCTAGAACTTGTGTTCTTCTTTATGCATAAATATTTATGGTACCATTTAGACTGGAAAAGATCATTAAGATCATTGAGCCCAACTGTAAATGAATATTTTATATATAAAACCTAACTATACTTGCCTGGGATTTTCTCCCCTTTTTTTCCTCCTGCATAGAATATTTTAGTTCAAGTTTTAAAAAAATACTTGGGGTGATTATTAAGTTGAGTATTAGAGAGGGGTATATGCACAGAGTGTTGTCAAAGTGGAGTATGAAACATGCTGCCTGCAGACCTCTTCTGAGCTGAAAGGTTCTGTTCTGGAGGCAGCATGGAACTGGTGTGTTTCTAACAGTGTCTGGTTACTTCCGTAGTGCCAGACTATCTCAATTTATTTTCAGGCTTTTTGTAGCACCATATCTATGGCAGAGGAGTACAAAGGGGAAGAAACAACCAAGTCCATGTCAGTTAGAAGGGAAGAGCAGAGAGTGTTCTTATTACACCACTGGGGTAAAGGAGACCTTGTGAAATTCTAACTTAGTACTAGTTCAGTTTAAAATCAAAACAAGAGGAAGTTAAAACTTCTGTCTGTTTTCTTCAAACTTTTGCACTTTCCATAGTTAGAATCATAGATGGTTTGGGTTGAAAGGGACCTTGAAGATCATTCAATTCCAAATCCTCCTGCCATGGGCATCTTCCACCAGCCCTCATTGCTCAAAACACTAGAACACATTGCTCAAAGGTATTAGGTAATTGCAATTAAATACCTTGGGAAGGTATTTATATGAACATGAGCTGAAAAATTAATAGAACTAAAGCAGAAAGTGGTAATACAAGTTTCAGAACTGAATGCATGACGTGAAGCAGTTGGTGAAAAAAAGGAGGCAGCAGAGTATTGTAGCACAGCTTGAAATTTGATGTGTGTTTTAGTTAAGCGCAAATAAATTTTACTGATAGTAATAAATTTTTTATAAGATTTAAAATCTTAATATCTGAGACATCTTTTATGTCTAGAGTTGCTTATATCTGGGGAAGAAAAGTTGTCTCAAAAACTTGTAATGCAACTAGCTTTATGTATCACTTATTAAATGACTCATTTAGGCTTATGGCTGGTCTGCTTGTATTGTACAGGAAGTGTTCTCTGTGTCAATATCAGCTGTGTTAAAGCATTGTGGTAAAGGGGGAAAAAGCAATGCTGTCAATGAACGGAAGCAAAACTGAAAATTTGGGATACTCTTACAGACTTTAATTATAATATGTGCTAGTCCCATTTCAGTAACCACTTGCTATTGAAATATCATACTAGGGCAGAGAAATAATGTAGTAAAAATGTATGTTCTGTGTTAAGGAATAAAGTAATGAGAGAAAAGTAAAAAGTAAATCCTGCTTATTTGCTTCTATCACTAGGGGGCATCCCATATGCATTAACAATAATAGAAGTATCTTTGTGTGAAGGTTACAGATCTATTGAATGTTTCAGCTGCACACAATTTCTTTGTTATTGCCAGTTTTTCACTTTGTAGAAAGAAGTTCCGCTGTTCAAGGACACTGGTCAGTGTTCTTTCCTTCCCCCCTCACCCTTCCCTCACTTCCCCATCATTAATGATCTTTAAGCTGCTGATGTGATGAATTTTATGTTTGGCACTTTAATTAAACTCTGCTTTTTCATGAGTATTTGAAGACATGATATGATTTAAAAATCAAATGTTGTGGTCACTTTGAATATATGTTTTTGGTACCATAGCAGCATGGTGCTTTCTGTGTGGTTCTCATGGTCTAATGATGAGTTCCACTATTTCATTTCATAGCAGTGGTTATACATACAGTCTTGCTTCCCTTATTTCCAAAGGATTGCAAAGGTGATGTGGCCACAGTATTTTTGGTTCTGCTCTCCCTAGAAATAAGCAAATAAGTGAAGATTGGTTAATGTGTTATCTGATTCTCTTCTATCAAATTAAATCAGAGCCTGAGGTTTATAATCTCCACAGTATTCAGCTTTCCCCTGTAGTCCTGGTTCCATGCCTGAGGGTTTTCTGAAATTCTTTTCCCAGGGAATTTTCTGTAAGCAGCAGAGATGTTTTTTGTAACTGTAACTTGGTTATTCATTCCTTTTCCTAGGAGGGACTTCTTGATGTCCCTCTGGTCTGATCAATGTGATTGAAGAGGTTTGTCTTTGTTTCACCAATCAAATTGGTTCTGTGTAAAATAGTATAAAAGAGAAACATTACCCAAGAACAGCAGAGTTGTTTTCAGCCTTCAGAATCTCAAAGTCTGTGTCATTGTAGTGTAAAACAGCATCATTCACCCTCTTCCTGAAGTTGCATATTTCTTTTTGAACATTGGGGAGAACTTGGTGCCAGCCCAAGACACAGCCCAATACAGTGACAGAGACAAATTTGTTTGAGTTCAAATTTTTACTGTGCTGTGGTGACCCAATTTCTGTAGCAGGTGGGTGGTCGTTGGTGCTCGTGCTGCTCTGCCCCAACAACTTGATGTTAGGTCCTTGACTCATACTGGAACATCTGTTAATCCATGTAGGCAATCTCTTTCTAGCCTGACTACCTTTGTTGCTGTGAATTACTCTTCTGTTGAGTGAGAAGTAAGTATAAAATCCCTCCTCCCTATACTTCTGAGGAATTTCTTCTGTGTAGCAGGTGTCTGCTGTTGCACTTCTAGAGAAAACCTTCTCAAAACTGTGGGAAAGAGAGATAAGAAGGATCAGCATTGGAAATAAACAAAGTAGTGTTGATTGACAGCATTGTCTGCTTCTGTATTCTGATAGTCGAAAGTTATTCTTTCTTTAAATGGTGGAAAGGAAATTAGGTATTTTAACTAATTACTTAGCATTTAAGTAAATCTTAGTGCTGTAGTAACTGTAGAAATACTCTGATTTTTCAACTGTTCATAGTAGGTATATGAATGTGGGAGTATACAGAACATTAATTTTGCTAATCAGCGAAGGCTTCCTGTATGAAACAAACACATATAGAATTTTATCTGAAATTCAGCTGCAATTTGAAACTTGGATTTTCTATTATCTTGATTTATTTTTCTTCAGGTGCATGTGAAGGAACACTAGCCTGTTCAACTTGTCATTTAATATTTGAAGACCACATATTTGAGAAACTAGATGCAATTACTGATGAAGAGATGGACATGCTGGACCTGGCATATGGCCTCACAGAAACGTAAGGCAACATGACGCTTCCCTACATTACTTCCCCAAAGAACGGGAAGAAAATTTTGCAGATGGGGCAGTCCAGTATTCTTGGAGCACCTTAATCAGCTTTTAATGAATAGCTGGATTCTGTTAGACAAATGGGACTGCCAAGTTTAAATGTTGTCTGAATTAGTATTAAAAAGATGTCAGTATTGTTTTTGTGACTGAAAAGTGTCAGTTGCCAGTACTTTGTCTTCAGAGGGGTCTGGTGCAGAAATGTTAACACTAAAGTATGAGTGGAAACCCAGTTCCTTCCACAAAAGCTCTGCCACTGCTGTCCTGTGTGTAGATTTTCTTATTCTTGTTTCTCTTCCCTTCTGTTTTTTCTCCCTTGTTATCTGTAGCTAGTTAATGTATTTTATGAATGTGTTTATGTCAGTATTTTAGTTTTGGTCAGATCTTCTTTTCACAGAGTCACAGAAGGGTTGAGGTTGGAGGGGACCTCTTGAGGTCAACTGGTCCAACTCCCTGCTCAAGCAGGACCACCTAGATCTGATGTCCAGCATCATGTCCAGACAGCTTTTGAATATGTCCCAGGACTGAGACTCCACCTTCTCCAGCCTCCCTGGTATTTATGTGCATTGCTAAGATCCTTTCTCCAAGCCTTCTCTAGGACAAACAGCATAGAGATACGTCAGCGTACGTACTTGTTATGCTTTGGCTCATATCACGGTGCTCCTTGTGCACATAAACCAGATTCCCTTTTGGGAGAAGCTGATCCTGAAGTGTTCTCTGTCTGCTGATAGGCATTAGATTAGATTAATGGTACTCTAAGGTAAACCTCTCTTCTGCATCACTCCCACCATCACACGTCTTCTAGTTAGAGTATTAACCCCCATCAAAGGCCTGTTCCTGGTGGGCTGTTGTACTTGCTGGTGCACAAGTAGCCTTTATCACAGGACGTGCCCACGTGAACAGCAGGCAGCTGTGCCTTGGGAGGTTTCATAAGCCCTTTCCTTCCTGTTTCAACAGAACTGCTTGAAGTTTTGGGGCAATATTTCCAATTGTGTCAGAGGCTTTATACCTGGTCTGTGTAGCATGGAGTTTGTCTCTGTAAAGAAGTACTCTGAATTCACTTGTCTATCTCCTTATATCAGTAAAAGGAGTCCTATGCTCATAATTTCTACATGACAATATGCTTTCTCACTTCAGCCAAATCTGAACATTTATGGGAGGTTGGAAGGCAAAGAAGTCAAGCTGTGAGATACTTGCAGTTTCTTTTGTTTTATCATTTTTCCCATCTCACAAAAACCCATTTTCAATTTTGAAAAAAAAACCCCATAGGCCTAGTGAGTGTACTGCCTACCATAATAAAGAATAACTTCAGGGTTCAGGGCCAAAATACTTCCTGAACAGCTCTGGAGGCTTGTGATCTAATAAAAACCTTTTTCCTTTGTCTACCTTTTAAGTAAAGGTTTAAAGCAAGGAGATTTTACTGAAGAACTGGAAAACACTTGGAAGCCAGAGCTCTCTGTTTAAATGTCTATTTTCCCTATAAGTTCTTCGTACCAAATTAATCTTTACACTCTCTGAAGGTGTTTGGTACTTCTATTAGGTTTTCCTAGCATCATACATTCTTCCTATGGCCAGGGACCTTCCATTTGTGTGAGAGTATGACTCCTCTGAAAGACAAAGCTTTAAGTGGCTGGTACTTGCTGCAGGTTACCTGGACTCCTGTGCTGATGTAAATTTGTGTAATGGAGATGCACTTCTGTGTTCTGTCATCAGTATAAGCATAGAAGCTTTTTCTTGTCAGTGATTGTATTTGGGAAAGTTTCAGCCAGCAACTGCCATGAAAGCTTGTGGTTTTTTAAATCAAGGATTAATTATGTTAAAATAAAATTGTTGTGATTAACTACAAAACAGTAGAAAGTATAAGATGGGGGAGTGCAAGCCCTGGCAAGTTAAAATAAGGATACCAAAGAAAACAATGAGAACAGATTGCAAGAAGTAGGCAAATATTTTTGGTTTTAACCTATCAGAAACAGGAAACTTCTACATGCAGAGAAATGAGTGATGAGGAAGGTGTAATGTAAAATAGAAAAAGATAACATAAAAGCAAATTTTCTTTTGCATTGTTATCTCTAGATGTTTTATGGGCTGTCCCTGTACTGGAGGGTTTCTTTGCAGAGGGTGGCATATTCTGTGATCTTCTTTCAAACCGATGTGTCCATAGAAGTGGTAATGCTGCAGATAAATAAACTGAGTGGTAAAAAATAGTAAAGGCCAGGTAGCATTCACCCAGGAGCTCTACAGGAATTCAATACGGCATTTCAGAACTGCTGTCTATAAGGCTTAATTAGTTGGTTTGAAACTGCTTCCACATCAAAGGAATGGGAAGTTGGGAACCCAGCTTTTAAAATGAGATTTAACATTTTAAAGTGAGATTCAGAACTGAAAAACACTGTTATGATTCTCTTGGCTATTGCTTTTTTTTATCCTATCTGCTGTGGGTAGGGAAAGAATTTAACAGAACCTTTATAGAGGGATGAAGCAGATATGAAAATTCTTCATTTAAGTCACTGAGATGAAGAAAGATCTTGCAGTTTGTGCTGTTGGCTTAAGTCTAGAAATTGTTCGCTAAATTTTGAGATGCAACAGCATAAGAGCAAAGGCTCTGTAAAGGCTAAGTAATTGGTTTAAAAAAATCTTTTAACAAGAAGTTTTAAGCTGCCTAGTAAGAGTATGTGATCAACAACTGGATGTAAGTGATTGGTGCTTGGTTTTAATTAGTGTGAGCATCCTCATGAAAGACTTAGGAAAATGCAGTGAGGAGTAAGGTTTGTTTACAGTGCTGTGGTAGTATCATCACCTGCCTGTGATAACACGTATGAAGATTTTATGCTCTTGAACAATAGGAAATCACATTTGGAGTTAAAAGGCAAATACAGATTAATGCATGTGGAAAGGTGGATAAGAGTGGGAACTTTAGATTCTTGAAACAGGTTTTCAGCTAGCTAGTGTCTTGCCAGGGACTGGTGCCATCCTTGCTGATGTCTTTAGTATTCTATATGAAATAACTGAGACATGGATGTTGAATTAAAGTTTATCTCAGCAATAAAAACAGCTTGTGATGTCTGCAGAGTTTTGTTGAGTTTTGTTGTGGTATTAAATCTTCTGGTTTTAATTGCTTGTTTGCAACACCTGGTTTTCTCATGCTGAATGATAGGTATAGAAATGAAGGATGACATCTCTGGTGCCTTGAGTGTTTTAGTCTTCTCCTTCCTATGTCTCTTGTCTTTTCAGTCTTACTTTACTGGCTTACACCCAATCTTGAGGTTTTTAGTTTGGGAACATTGACCTCTGGATGGAGGGACTAGGCTTTGCTTTTTCCAAGGCTTTCATTCACATTCATTGCCTTTATCTCTTCAGAGGTGCCAGATGTCCCTTGGGAGATGAATCATCACTCCCTGCACTGGACTGACCTGTTAGTGACCCACTGAAAAGGGAAGGGTCACCCATATTCTGCATTGTCTCAGTGAGCAGGAAGTGCTCAGCTGTGGGACTTTCCAGTGTGCTGAGCTCTGTTCTGGCCCTAAATCCTGGCTATTGCCACACAGAGCCTTGTGCTGATGCACGTGGTTCACTTCTGTGCTGGATTAAGGCCCTGCACTAGAGTGACTGTTCCTAGTTCATGGTCTGTTTGGGATGGCTGAGTGTTGGAGACCTAAGGGGGTAAATGCTGGTAGATTGTTGGTGGGCTAGAACTAACAATGATGTCCTGTTTCCCCACAGATCACGTTTAGGCTGCCAAATCTGCTTGAAGAAATCAATGAATGATATGACTGTTCGAGTACCAGAAGCTGTGGCTGATGCTAGACAATCAGTAGATATGAGTAAAAACTCCTAAAAGAAAATATCCTAGGGGGTTTTAAAGAAGCTTAATTATTTTTATAACTTATTTTTAAATGTGTAATTAAATATGGAAACTTACATAATTGTGAGTTATTTTATATGACTATCAATATTAGATCAATGCTATTTTAATTTTCTTTATAGAACCTCTTATATTTTTACGCTTAAAATGCAATAATACTTCTTATAAGAAATCATTGGATTATAAACATTAGCAAGTATATTACAGATTTCATATAACATTACTTTGCCAAAACATTTAATGACATTTAAAAACTGGATCAGTTGTACAGGACTTCTGAAACAAAATCTGAGCATTTCTAGGTGTCAGACCTGAATGTGTAAGAGAAAAGACTCTTGCATGGGGTCTTTTTTAAGTGTTGCCATTAAAGATGATATGCTCAGAGCTATTTAAAATTCTCAGTAAATATGATACTTCCTCAGCAAATAGTGGATTTTCAGGATAGGAATTTTCCAAACTTTGAAATCTTAATGAGATGTGGCGAATGTTGTCTTGTGAAAATACTGCTAAACTCATGAGTTGTAGGAGCTGTGTTATGGTTTAACCCAGCTAAATGCCACATAGCCATTCACTTGCACCCCACCACTGCCCACCTCCCTTCCAAATGGGATGGGGAGGTAGACTTTGTGAGGAAAGAAAAGGAACATTCATAGGCTGAGATAGAGAATGTTTAATAGGACAGAAACGGAAAGGAAAAAAACAGTAATAATGACAAATAAAATACATCAAACAAGTGAAGCACAACACAGTTCCCCACTGCCTAATGACCGATGCCCAGCCAGTTTCTGGGCAGTGACCCCTGGCCAACTTGAAAAGGCCTTGACTTAGTTGTTGCTAAGATGTGTTTTCATTAAAACACCAGTGTGTTATCAACATTATTTTGATTCTAAATCCAAAACAGCACTGAACCAGCTACTGGGAAGAAAATCAGCTCTCTCCCAGGTGAAACCAGGACAGGCTGATGCAGGATTTTGGCACCTGCAGCTTAACCCTGGCCCAGATCAGATGTCAGTAAACCTCAACAATATTTACATTTGACTACACCACAAATACTGGGATAGCCAGGACTTAGAAGAATGAGTCCTTGGAGCTGTGTGATGAGACACGTAACCAGTGGTATTACAATTTACCCATCACAAACTCTTTGAATATGGCCGTGTTGGGATTGAACAGGACAATGTTTGTCAACATCAGATTTGTTCTGAAATCCTAATCCCGTTTTTAGTTTTGAGTTTGTACAGGAGGCAGTCTGATGTTAGCTCAGGTGTTCAGCCTGAAGAGATCACTTGATTCTAGGCCTTGCTTGCAGGATCATTTCTGTAATGGTTGATGCAAAATGACCAAGTATTTGTTTCGTAAAATTGCCTAGGGTCCCCAGAAGGTACAGGGAAGCCCCTGTGGTGAGATGGTGTCTGCATTGGTGATGGAGCACTTTCAGTTGAATATTGTTTTAGTCTTTCTAAAGTAGCCCAAATAAAATAATGTTTCTAAGACTATTATTTTCTCCAACATTACGTAAGTACTTACGTGAACTGGTTATCACCAGTATTGTTAACTTTTGAGGGTTTTGGGCATTTATATATACATATATATATGAAAATATAAACCTTGTTTGTTTACATTTGAATGATCTAGTGCATTCATTAATGCTTTGTTTGAACTGATGACAATGACATCTGGACATCTTTTCTTGCATTATTATATATATATATGGGAGGGCAGAAAAATTATTTTTCCAGTGTCAGTTATTGGGATTATTTTGAGCATTGTAAAGAGGAAAAAAGTTCTTCTTTGTTACAAGGACTAATATTTTCTAGAACTGTATTTAAAATAGATATGGATCAGATTCTTTTATTTCCTCTCTTAGTTACCTCGTTTCCTTCTTTTACCTTTCAACTTTGTGCTAATGCAAGGTATACTAATTGTGGTGTGCTCAAAACTTAATCATGTAGGGATTTCAGAATACACTTCTGATGTCATCTGATTCAAACTAAGATTTCAGAATTAAAATTTCCAGGATTTATAAAGGGCAGAGAGAGAAAGGTCAGGGAGATGGGTGGGCATAAATTGAAGAAATGTTATGAAGATGCTGCTGTCTTCCTCTTCTTCTGCTGTTACTCTAACCATGACTGAGAGGCTGCCCTCACACTGTCAGATGTTAAGGTAAATCTCATTTTGTATTGCCTTTGTCCTGAGCTCATTTATATACAGTTATTACTATTAAATCTTGAGGCTTTGGATGTGTTGGTTTTTGGGTTTTTGTTGGTTTGTTTTTGTTTTTTTACATGAGACAGCTCATCGGTTTCCAAGAGAGGGAACTTGGGTCGTAACCAAATGTGTTGTGCATTTGTACATCAGAAAGAAATATGATGTTTCAGTATACCTGTGAGGTTTAGGGGTAGATGTTGATATTTACTGAGTTTTGGGCTCTTCTTGGGTTTGAGTTTATGTTGGTTTTTTTTTTCTTTCATTGGGTTATTTGGAATTTTTTTCATACAGCACCAGGTACTTCTTTGGGGAATCTTGAAGTGCTTAACACTGTGTTAAACAAATGTGGAACAGCTCCCAAGTGAGTTTTCTTTCTAAGCCAAGGTGGTTTTGTGTGTTTCCTGTGACAGCTTCTCATTACAAAGACTTTGACTCTCCTATAGTGTGCCTGTGGAATGAATTACTCAGCACAGCAAGGCAAAAAAGGACACTTCAAAGTTCATTTTGAATTCTAGAGGTATCCCACACTGCATGCAAATGGAAATCTCAGAACACAAAGGAACTGACTTGTCCCCAAAATGCACAGCTCAGAGATATTAGTCTATTGTCAAAATGATTTGCAAATAAATCTTATTTTTAACCTCTTTCTGACACCTTGTGTTTTATGGATCTTTCCTTCTTCTCTAAGCTAGTGAATGTATTTCTGGGTGAAAAATGGAACTCACCCATTAATGGTGCACTTTCAAATGTAAATATGAATTCTTGTACAGTGACACACAATTATAGCATCCAAATTAGTTGAATAGATGTTTACTTCCCTGTTCAAATAAAGATTATGGGTAATTTGCTTTCTAAAATAATTTCCTTTCTCTGTTAAAAGATGGGGTCAGTGGGTTTCTTCTGTCTCTCCCCTCTGAAAAACGAAGATCAAATCAAAATGGACTGTTTCCTTTGTGTTGTAAACTAAACCAGCATACTCAATCTGGTGCTGGCACAGACTTATTCTTTGCAGACAGGGGCAGAGTGGTGGGTTACACTGTCTTCTGTTGCTTGTGGGTAAAAAGGTCCTTTGGATTACATTGTGTTTGTGAGAAAGTCAGGCCAAAACCATCCCTCTGCCTTTTCAAGACTCTGGGGGAGTTTGTCTGTGGCTCTAGACTGTCCCTTCCCTCTACCACCCTAAACTGCAGTCAGGGCCAAGCCAGCATTCCCACCTCTGTGACATTTTGTGTATTTGTGTGGTTGCTGAAGGGGAAAGAAGGATCTGCCTTGCTGTCCTACACCACCACCTCTTGATGTGTCAAAAGTTCCCATGATCTGTACTGCAAGCTTTTGTGAGAGTTAAAAAGGCAAATGCCGTAGGCAGCTTGTCTTGGACAAAAACTAAATCTTGGAAGTTCATTTTAGTTGGCTATGGGGCACCAAAAGATTTAAGACAGCCATGTCCAAACCTAATTCACATCCCAGTTGTAGGCAAGCTGAAAAGGCCATGTCCAAAATAGCTGCAGGGACGAGGCAGTGCTTGCCCTGCTCACAGGTCCAGGCTAGAGTGTGGAGATTTCCTATAGCCCATGTTTTCCCCTTGCAAGGGAAAATGTGGTTTTAAAACAACAACAAAAACACACACACAAACACAACACCCCCCCCCAAAAAAAAACCAAACAAAAACCCCAAACAAACAAACAAAAAAACCCACAAACCAAAAAAACCCCGAACACCTTATTCCTTAGAAGAGGAGAAATAAATCTTTAAAGAAGGAGAGGAGATGCTCAAGTTGAGTCAGTGAGTTACCAAACAGCAGAAAACATTGGGAAGAGTGCAGCTGCTTGAGGTGATTGCTCCTGAAAAGCTGTGAGAGTGGGAATTTCCTGCATCCTGACGTGAGCTGTGGCTTTGTGGCTTCTCAGGGTGGGCGTGTAGATCCACGTTCTGCTGCGGGCTGCGGTGCCTCGGTGCTTTCTTTCATGTTCCACTGCCGGAGAGTGACAAGAGGCACGGTCCGTCCATCAGCAAACAGTCATTAAAGGCATAAACGATGGCATTAAAAGTAACCCTGGGATTTACTTTATAATCCACTGGCCACCACTTGCTTTTTATAGAGTTAAGCAGAGGTTTTTCATGTGAAGTAGTCCAAATTTCAAAATGTCTTTAAAAAGTCATTTCTAGCCGGCAGCGGCTTAGCGTTTGCAGCTTCAACTCTTCATCAAAAAGCTGTTGGTTTATTGCGCTCGGTCAAGCGTCTCTGGGGCTGCCCTTCACAGTTCTGGAAGTTCCTTTTACCCCAGCCCAGCCAGGAAAAAGCTATTCCGTGTATTTACACTGCCCCTGTGCTTTCATCTCGGGTCCAGTCGGCATCATGTTCTCTGCGCCTACCACCCCCTTCCATAGCGCGGTGCGAGAGATGAGAAGGTACAGAACGGGGTTTGAACAGACTCGGTGCCACCTTCTTTGGGTGCGCTCAGGTACAGCGGGGCCGTCCCGTTGGCGGCTCGTTCGGGAAGGTGTGTTGCAGACCTTCCTTCCGCTGATGCTGACCCCAGCCGGTAAATCCCTGCAGCACAGCGCTCCAGGGATTAAAACGGGCGTGGGCGCAGCGCGGCGTGCTGGAGCGGCCGTGTGGGGCAGCCCCTCTCGGGCAGCGCCCTCGCTGTGCCGCCCGTGCGCCGGTCCATGACAGCCAGGGGAACCTGGAAAAGCGCTATTGCCGCATCAGGCCCGGCTGCCCTGCCAGTGTGTGCCGGAGACACACAAATGCACGGACAGCCATCGGTCACACGCACACGGAACGCGTCGCCGGCCATCTGCCCCGAGAGCCACAGCCCCGCAGGCACCAACACCTTCGGCTGTGAGCCGCCGGGGAGCCCCTGCCAGTGCCCGTGGGACTGGTGGCTTCCCGTGACAATCCTGGGAGCAGCCCTGCCAGGGGCTCAGGCGGCTCTGGTGGGGACATGGGTTGTCACGGTGCGTCTGCTTCCATGTCTTGGTGGCAGTGATCGATCGATCACACAACCTAACACTACTCAGCGTGGGACATTTGTGCTCCTGGTTTCCCCAGCACTGCAGCAGGCAGCAGAGCATGTATGACACATGAGAAGTGGTAACAACCGGGGATGCTGGTGCCATGTTAAGTATCCTCTTCCAGATACTCCAGGGAAGTCTGCAAGCACCTGTGGCAGCTGTACCTGCTTGCAGCTATGGCTGATTTGGTTCTCCTCCTGCTGGCAGCAAACTGCCACTTGCAGCTGGTGGGCTGGAACCGCTGGGTTTGGAGAAGTCTGCTGTCTCACTGGAGGAAATACCAAGCAATAGATGGCATTCGTCCTTCAGGATGTGTTTGGTCAAAAATGCCTCTCCTTAAGGATCCAGTTTTGGATCAAACAAATATCCAGGTAAGTTGGATGTTCTTACTCCATCTGAGTGCATCTGACCAGACTCAGGGGCAGGTTAGCAGCTCATTCTCATTTTACTCTTCTTCGAGGAACAGCTCTGCCTTGCATAGGTAAGTTAGCGCTAGTTTTTGATGTGGTGAGTGCTCACAGGCTTTACTGGGAATAGCTTGGAAGAAGAAGGGCATTCCCCTCCTAGAAAACTCTGACTGGAGGGGAGAAAGAGAAGGAGACTGGACACAAGATTGCAGTGATGCAGCTGCAGCTTCTCAGATCCAGGAGAGAGGCAGATGCATCCCACCCAGGGAGCAAGCAATGGGTTTTGGCTGCAGATTAAAGGAGAAGGTGTCATTTCAGAGGAATGTTTAGCAACAGATGAAAATAGCTATAAAAGAAAACAAATGGTGTCATAGAGACAAGGAATATGGTGACTCAGAGCGATGGGGAAGCTTGTTCAGGCTGTGGTTCAGTTCCAGGGGCAGATGACTGTCAGGAGGGAGCACAGCAGGGGATGGCTGGAGCAGGAGAGTCTATGTTTCAGATTTTAGCACTTTTTGGGTTTTGTTTCTTCCAGCCGAATTGAGTTGTTATGATCATAACAGCCTTCAAATTTTCATCAGAAAATCAGGAAAAACATGTTTTGTCCTGGTATAGAGAAATAAAAGCAATCTATGTCCCTTGTCTTGAAGTTTCCTGCACTTCTGGGGCTGTCTGTCAAGGAGAAGGGCAGCAACAGGAGTCTCTGAGGCAGAGGTCTGGGGTGAAGAGCAGAGCTGCTTTGAGGGTGAGTGTTGTCCTAGTAGGGAAACTCAGGAAACTGGGATCTCCCTCTGCTGAATGATGTATACAGAAAATGTTCTTCCAGCTTGAACAGCCTGTGTCTGAGCACTGAGTGCAAGCTTCACATTAAAAATTGCCTTAATTGCATACCTCATCGCTGGTCTTTATTTTCTACTATTTTGCCTTTTATCAAATAGTTGGTTAAAAAGATTGGGAAAGACCTGGCTTCTGACTTGTTTTACATTTGGAGGTAAAAACGCCTAAAGGGGGGGACAAGACATCAGAGATCTTTACAGCAGCATACAGAAATGAAGGGGGAAAGCAAATTACTGGGGAACGGGAGTTAATTCTTAGAATAAAAGTACAGGATAGCCACCAGATACTTGCTGTGTTATTTCACTGTTTATACAACTGGTTAATTAGTGCTGCCAACTGCCCAGCACTGGGCTGCTCCTGGTTTACCATAAAACCACCGTATATAATACTTTTAATCCATTTCTACTTCCTTCGAGCTGAAGAGTCTCCATAATGGCTCTAATGACAGGAAATTTGTAACATTAACATTCCCCTGAGGGTCAGGTATCAGAAATTCTTACTCTCCGGCATAATTATTTCCCGAAATCTTTTAGCCAATGAGTAAACATTCAGTTCAGCTCGAGCTGCAGCGTAACCTGTGCAAGTGCAATTGACCCAGGGCCTGATGTACTGCCTGATGCAGGCACAGACAGCAGCTCATGTTTTCTGCAATGAGATGCTGTTTACCAGACCAATGGGGATTTTCTAGCCCTTCAAATCTGGAGTGCACTCAAAAATACACAAAAAGGTCCTTTTGCTATAAATTCATGGTCATCTTCAAGCCTGGATGGAGACCCATGTTATTTAAGGAGTTCATTCCTGTCTGAAAATTTGAGTGGATGCTGTTCTGACATCATGTGTGTATCTGTAAACACTTGACACAAATCCACTGAGGGAAGAAAAAGACCCTTTGCCAATCCTTGCTACTTGCTCCTCACCTCTCCAAAATAAACAGGGTGGTACGTTTTGGTTTAGCAAAAACATTTAAACAAATTGCGTTTGACACACATCACAGTAGTACTTCAAAACTGAAAACCACAATATTCCTTCCAGACCACACTGAATATTTTGAAATAAAAATAAACCACCTGGCCAGGCCCCACTGGTGCATGCAGTGAGCTCCCAAGCCCTCTCTTCTGTTACTTCCTACACTGCTTCTGCAGGAGATCCTGTGATTTATTGACTCTTTCCCTCCCACTCCATTGCCTGCAGCTTCTCATGACTTCCACACACTCAGAGGGTACATCTGTTAGGTTTTTCTTCTGCTCAATTTATGTCCTTTTTATGGTGTTCCTTTGTCAGAGAGACATCAGGCATGCTGCAAAACTTTTCTTTATACCACAGAAGTCAAGATTTGTGTCGAAAGCGAGCTCTGCTCATTTCAATGGTAATGAAATTCTTCAGCGTTTTCTTACTTTCCAGGTAAGAGAAATGTGATGCCTGGAATCCCAGTGGAGTAAACTGCTGGTAGAAGTAAAAGCTCTGCAGGAGCTGCCAGAGGAAACAGGGAAGGGGTGCAAGAGCAGCTCCTGGCTCCAGTGCCACATGACTGGCTTGTGTCCCCTGTTCCATGCCCAGGAGCTGCGGGAGGAACCCAGGATCTGACCCCAGCATGACGCTGCTGCACAGCTCAGCACTGGAGGAGCTGCCCAAGTGAGTTTGTGGAGCAGACATTCCCAGAGCCACGCAAAGCCAGGAAACCTCAGGTTTCTGCTGAGTGGCTTGTGCCGAAGCTCCTGCTGCGAGGTGCTGGAGCTGTGTTGGGTGGCTGAGCAGAGAGCAGGAGACAATTTCATTGGTGACTGCACAAAAAATTCCCGTCCAAACAGCTCCATCCGGCACCGTGGCCTCCGCAGCTGCCCCTGCCAGGCACGGCTCTACCTGCTAGTGCTGCTGAGAAACATGACCATCATTTCTTCTGAAAAGGTGGAGCACCAGAAATCTGGGACCAGCTTCTCCTTTTTTCTCCCAGGCTATCCATGGCTCTGATGCCATCTGTAAGGTGAAAGTGCTCTTTTTGTAATTTCATAGCCTTGGTAGTAGGGCTTTTGAAAAAGATCCCCTTTGCTGACAACTTCTCCAGGTCCCAGCTGGGAGCTTTTTGACTTCCAAACTGAATTTTGGGCTACAGTATTTTCACAATTACCATTTTTATTTTCTCTTGGAAAATGTAAATAAACTGCTGAATTTTTCTCATTCTTTTTTTCTATTTTTTTCCTTGGGAAAAATGTGTGGAATCTGAATATTTTTCTTTTTGTATTGCTCTTAAGACATTCTCTTCAATGAAGCAGTTAATTTAAAATGCATGTGCAGAAAATCAATTCTGGCTGGCACACGATATCATTTTATTCTGGTAAGTGTGTTCTTAATGTTTTCCAAGTCTGGTAAATACTGAAATTATCTCTCTATAGCACAGGATCTAAAAGGTATTTTCTATTGTTGCATTATTTTTCAAAATGATGGACAGAAGGGTATAAACCCCAACTATCTGACTGGGGAGTCTCACAATCTCAGAACAGTTTGGGGTGGAAGGAAAGTTCAGAGATCACCAATTTCAGCCCCCAGCGCACTTGATTAGGCAACTGCATAAACTTTGTGCATCTGGTAAGTTTGTTGCATAAAATTTGCAGTGTATCTGATAAGCTTATTGCTGGACTTGTTCTGATTTTTGAGGAAGTTGATTACTGAAATTTGGTGTGTTTTCACAGACTTCCAGGAGGAGTAAAAAAAAATTACCCCAGGATACCAGGAGTAATTCCTAAGACATTTTGTCAATGGGCTTTAAATGCAGTTTTATTGTTGTTTTTCATAAATATAAATCCCAGGAACAAGGATTCAGTTGAAGAGTTAGTTCAAAAGTTATTCTTAGTGTAGAGTTTCTGGTGTGACATGTGCGAACCCAATGTATCCTGCTCTGGCATGAGCTGAGTAACCACCATGGGGATAAGTGGCTTTAGAAGGCAAAACTGTTCTCCTATTAAAAGAAAAAGAATCCAGAGAAAGGTCTCCAGAGATCAAGGCTGAGAAAGAAAAATGATAATTGTTAGGAAACCACTCAGCTGGAAAAATAGCCAAGTTCACGAAGTCCATAGTTTTCAGTATCTGAAATAATCATGAATTTCTCTTTGAAATTTTACCTTTTGAAAGCAGCTGGATCCCACGAGAATCAGAATCAGAGAGCCAGAAGTAGAGTGCTGTGAATGCACACCTCTTGTGGGTGATTGGGTTCTTCTGGGTCTTTATCAGTTCTCCCAGTTAGTCAGGTTTGGTGACTAATGGTCACTAAGTTTTTACTCAAATAATTTCTAATCTTAGGTATCTTGCTTCTGGAGATGAGATTGGAATGGGTGGGAGGTGCCGGGAGGGCCAGAGAGGTTGTGGGTAAAAAACCCAACACAGGTCTAAGAAAAGTTATTTTTAGGTATGATCTTCCAACTAATTGTAATTTGTAATTATTGTAATTATTCAATGTTGTAATTATTCAACGTTTTCAAGATATACTCAGAAGGAGGAGAAAAATTTACCATCTTGGGTGGATCTTTTTGTTTTCCCGTCAGTCTGCACAGAGTATGTACATAAGATGCTATCATTTGTCTTGGGAAATTAAGGACATTAGAGTGGGAGGATTAGAGACAGTTTTAATCACCGCTGGATTTGTATCCAAGGATTTTTTGTGATTCATCTTCATCATGGGCGAGGAACTTCTGTGCTGTGCCTCAGAAAGTACAAATCCTTAGGTCCATTTCCCCTGCTGAAGGGTTAACTTTTAATCTCTCCATTTGTGCATCTGTGAAGTATGAAGGGGCTTTGATGTGGTGCACCTCTGCTCCCAGGGTTGTGTGCCTCCCTGCCTGCACTGTCCTGCTTCCCTGGCCCCTTGTGGGATCCTGCGGCTCACTGGGAGAGTGCCAGGGCACACTGTGACCACCAAGGCACTTCTGTCTGGCAAAGTCCCTAACGGTGACACAGGAAAATGGGTGATCTGAGGAGTCTTTGTGGTTCATTTTTTCCCCCTTAATCTCTGCAGGCAGGCTCTTTTGTTTGTTTTTTTAAAATTGTTTGGGGAGTTTTGATGAAGGTTGACAGTCATCTTAAGTCTAGCCCTGTGCTTCATGACAGATATTTCTGCTCACTAGGTGTTTGCTGTGCCCATGTGTGGTTTGGGGTGGGTCTACATTATATATTTAATGGAGCTCTATGCTCAAAATATTTGCTAATCCCAGTTTTATCAGTGACTATGCAACCAACTGGCTTCATGCATCCTCTCTCTAACTAATCTTTGTTCTTCAAATGGGATTTGAAGCTCAAATTGACCTCATAAGCTCTTCTTTTTTACCATGTGCCTTTTCAACTGATCTTTGAGTTGAGTGTGTGTGTGCTTCTTTCTTGGTTTCCAGGTTGGGACAGTCCCCTTCACAACAGAATATCTTTCTGTCGTAGGAAATGATCTTTGGAAGGTGTCCTGAGAGCATATAAATACAATAGTGTTGGAAAGAGAGAGGTGGCATTTATTTCTTGGGCCAAATATCAAGAGGCAAGCAGGGAGTTAAAAGGGTAGTACAGAAACTGTGTTATTTAAATGTATTTAGTGGGTAATGCTGATGAGTGGTGAGGACATTATTGAAAAGCTTTTGTTACAGGGAAGGATAAAAATAGAATTATTATCTCCCACAGGCAATTACTTTTAAAAATCACAGCTTGTTCCCTGCCTCAGAAGCTTGGTAGGACGCTGGAGCTCTTGTCTGGGAACAGATAGGACCAATGTGAGAAAACTCGACTCCTGCTTTGTGCCGGCTTTCTCCGTGTGAAAATTCCCGCTCCCTACCACACCTTGCTCTTACCTCTGCAAGACCACGCCAAGGGCAGCTCGAGGGGTTCAAAGGGCCCATACACACACAGCAGCCCCCTCAGCAGCCCAAAGCAGGGGTCATGTGGTAAGTGTTGGCTGCTCCTACCAGAGGATGGGATGCAGGGCTTCTGCCAAAGGCACCTCTGGCTTCAGGCGGCCTGTGGGATGGGCAGTGCACAAATCCCCTCCCCCATAACCCCACTGCTCCGAGATCATGCCTAGCAGGTTTGTGACTGTCTGTCAGTGCACTTCAGACGGTAAAATAGAGGTAGCAATGGCTACAGCTGGTCCTTCTAAATCTCACCTGAAATGGCATTTAACCTAAATTCCACCTAAATCCTATAGAACCACTGAGGCTCCTGCCTAGACCCATGTGGCAGGACACCTGTGCCACTGTCTCTGTCATGGGGTAACCCCAGCCAGCAGCCAAGCCCCACACAGTCACTCACTCACTGCCCCAGCAGTGGGATCAGGGAGAGAATCACAAGGGTAAGAGATGGGAAAACTTGTGGATTGAGGTAAACACAGTTTAATAGGGAAAGCAAAAGCCATGCACACAAGCAAAGCTAAACAAGGAATTCACTGTGTTCAATAAATCCCATTGGCAGGCAGGTGTTCAGCCATCCCCAGGAGAGCAAGGTCCCATCACGTGCAGTGGTCACTTGGGAAGACAAAAGTCATCACTGCACATGTCTTCCTCTTCCTCCTTTCCCCCACTTTATACACAGATCATGATGTCAGATGGTCTGGAATGTCCCTTCGGTCAGTTGGGGTCACCTGTCCTGGCTGTGTCCCCTCCCAGTCTCTGATGCACCCCCAGCCCCTCCCCAGCGTGGCAGCACAAAAGCAGAAAAGGCCTCAGCTCTGTGTAAGCCCTGCTCAGCACTAACAAAACCATCTCTACATTATCAGCACTCTGCTCAGCACAGATCCAAAACACAGCCCCACACCAGCCACTGTGAAGACAATTAATTCTAGCCCACATCCTGCCCTCTGCCAGGGGTCTGTCTCCAGGTTCAGCCTGAGCTGGCTGGTGCAGCACTGTGAGATTGCTGAACAGATCTGTTCCTCACTCAGCCACCCCACATCCTCCCAGCAGAATGCCTGAGCTGCAAAGCCCTAAGGATTTCTCAGCAAACAAAAAAGTAGAGGAAAATCACATGGAATCAAATGGAAGATCTAATTCCATATGGAACAATAATTTTCTGACTTCTTTTCTTGACGTTTCTGAAAGTATGTCATTCATTGAAGCAAGATCTGACATGGAATTTCATTTTGCCTTTTTCATCTAAAATGTCAGAGGAAAATGTGGACTTTCATGGATAAAGAGAACAAGGCTTCAGCACTATTTAAACAGAAAAAATAATTTAAAAATCTATGCGTATTTATGAAATATTCCAATATAATTTCAACCCTTATCTTCCAACAGAAAAATATTTTGACCAAGAATCTCCACCCAGGCTTTTGTGTGATCTACATCATCACCTGCCAAGAGCACAATGTAACAGATGAAATCCAGCTCTGTAACCACCCGGCACAAGCCTCCTATCTCCCTTTTTGTTTGCAAAGAGCTGCTCTCTAGTCACTACTGCAAACAGTAATAATAATTGCCAAGAATTTGCATTTCTGCTTATCCTAAAGCTTGGTATTTCAAAGCAGACACTTCAGAGAACTAATTAGCACAGAGGTTCATTAAATCCAAAAAATGCTCTCACTATGTAGATGGAGCAATCCAGACCCTTAACCCATTTCCCAAAGGCAAACGCCTCCGTGCCTCCTTAGGCTTTTAGCGGCCTGAATCCCTTAAAGCTGCAGGAGGCTCGGGAATGCCAGTTCACATCATCACCGGGTTCTGCGCCCTCGCTGGGCAGCCCCAGGCAGCGCTGGGCAGGACCCAGCCCCGGCACAGCCCCGCACCAGGGCCCGCTCATCCATCGCCCCGATCCATCGCCCGGATCCATCATCCCGATTCATCGCCCCGATCCATCATCCCGATCCATCACCCCGATCCATCATCCCGATCCATCGCCCCGATCCATCGCCCCGATCCATCGCCCCGATCCATCGCCCCGATCCAGCGCCAGCCGCCCGCCTGCGCTCCAGAGCAGCCACAGCGCTGCCAAAAATGTCATAGAGAGCGAAGGCTCAGCCTGCAGCCAGCGTGCGTCTGCGGAGAGGAAACCGAAGGGAAATTACAGCAGCTCTCCGCTCACATGCTCCTCTTATTCTTTCTCAGAACCTGAAGAAATGGCTGTGGCTTTGTGTGGAAGTTAATTAATGATAGTAAATAATATTCCTTTGTGCTGGGAGTGAATAGCGCCCTTTATTGGGGGCTCTCAGCGTGCCTAATGCTCTGTATTTAATCCGGCTTCCCAGCTAAAGCCAGCTGAATTATTCATTGCAAATAAATTATCTGAAGAACACAGCCCTGCTTTTCGCTGCCTGTGAGCCCAGCCCGCTTTCTTTGATGCCCTTTTCCACAGCCAGCAGTGTCTTTGCGGCACTTTGGGCCGCTGTCCCGCGGTGCCCGGCTCCGATTGCGGGAGCGCGGTGCCGGCGTCGGGGCGGCCCGGCTCCTGCTCCTGCTGCTGCTCCTGCTCCTGCTCCTGCTCCTGCTCCTGCTCCTGCTCCTGCTCCTGCTCCTGCTCCTGCCCCTGCTCCTGCTCCTGCCCCTGCTCCTGCTGCTGCTCCTGCTCCTGCCCCTGCTCCTGCTCCTGCTCCTGCTCCTGCCCCTGCTCCTGCTCCTGCTCCTGCTCCTGCTGCTGCTCCTGCTCCTGCTCCTGCTCCTGCTCCTGCTCCTGCTCCTGCTCCTGCTCCTGCTCCTGCTCCTACTCCGAGCCGGCTCTGAAGGGCCGAGGAAGCTGTAACCAATGCTGAGCATGTTCCCCCTCTGCTCACACAGATGAATACACGCGCATGCATATGTATATGGAGCTTTTCATATGCATTTTCTGCCGCTCACGCAGTGCCCAGGCTTCAATTAAGGCAAATTTCGTATGGTAAATCGGCAAATGAGGGATTCAGGCGGCATCCTTCTGGACTGGTTTTTGGTGTAACGCTCAATGTTACGTGCAGAATGCATCCACTGTTTAGTATTCAGGCAATAAAAACCTCTCCCCCGCACCCTCAATCAGTAAAAACCTCTGATTGCTCGACGAGTGTGAACTCCATTGCTCCGGGAAAGCAGCAGGCTCTTTGTGACCTGACTGGTTGAGGTCCTGCGAGGTCCTGCAGCACTCAGGTTCATACCGTCCACTTCTGGATCCCAGGACCCTTTGGATGCCCTAGGCCTGGGGAAGGGGCAGGTTTGAAACTTTGGTTGTGATTTTAGCCAACCCTTCATCAGCATTTTGTTGCAGGTGGCAGGCTTGAAACAAGGCCCCAAACGACCTTTCTCATGCAGGCAGAGCTCAGCTTTGACCTCAGCTGCTACCAGCCAGTCTGAGATGCCAAAATCCGATGTGGACCCAAAAAGCTTTTTACACCTTTCCTCTACATTGAAACATGCAGGCATCACCTCTGCAAGGAGGCAAAGGCCAGCACCACAGCTGCTGCTCCTCTCCCATCTCCTCACTGCCTGCCCCCAAGGAGGGAGAAGGGGCTGCAGGGAGGCTCTTCCCGCATGGATATCCCATGGTGGAGCAGATGCATGGGGCAGCCCTGTCCTCCTCTTCCCACCTCCAGAAGGGGTTGCTGCTCTGGGCAACTTTGCAAGACCATTGGTTACTTTAGTATTTCATGCGTGTCTTTGTGTTCCGGAGCAATGACCCACCCAGATCTGGTGGCCACTGGGGAGCCTCTCCAGCATGGCTCCCTGTGGTGGATGTTAGGAGCTGGGCTGGACATAGAGATTCCTCAATCAACAGGTGAAACCCTGGGCAAAGAGTCACTAAGCCTCTAGGTTAAGTAGCATGGTAAATAAATATGATTTCCCAGCTTTAAACATAAAAGTATCTGCTTGCTGCTTTTTGTTGCTTTGTCTATTTCTTTTAAAAAATAAGCTCACATTTGTAGGAACTGTTTGAATCTTTTCTTTAAAAAGATCATTCTATGCAATTCTTTTTTTCCCTTTGGAAACAGCTAAGCTGCCAAAACCAAAGAAATCATAGATGCATGTTTTTGTCAGTTCCTTGTAATCAATAACACCCAGCTAAAAAAAGCTGAAATCAGCAAGGGAACAGGCTGAATCCATAATTGTTAGGCGGACATTTTGCAATCACATTTACTGAGAGGAAAACAGATGACAGTAGTCCAGCCTTCTGCCTCAGACCTAATGGGTTATTTGGGGTTTGTTGGATGGCCCTTCCATACTCCAAGTGAGGAAAGTACTCAGACAGCTGGGCTGAGCTCAGTGGGGATGTGATGCTCAAGAGATGACAAGAGCAAGGATTCTCCATGCCAGGAACAGGCTTCCCAAATGTGCTCCATTCCTGAATTCCCTTTTCAGTTGATCCGCGCAGGATGTTTTCATTTTGACTTCCAAATGTATGGAAATCCATGGTAAGATAGCTGTCCTCCTCCCCAGGGACTGACCTGCTGGAACTGAATCCTGACCTGCTGGGTCTGATGCATTCCATGTTGGGGAGTTCAGTTGCTCCAGTGTCACCTGGACAGGAGATCAGAGGACAAGAGATTAGCAGAAACAAAAGAGCAACAACAGAGCCATGGTGAGCTCCTCTAGTGGAGGTGACAAGTGTATTACTGGAGCCACTTTGTCACTGGACGTACAAAAAGCATCAGGATCTGGTGGTGCACAGTGCTGTTAACTGATGACTGCAGGTGTGATGGACTCTCTCTCCTGAGAGCTAAATGATCCACATGTCAAGAGGCACGTTTTCTCTTCAAGGATGGGGTCTAGTCTATCACACAGGTTGACAACCCCCAGAGTCAACCTTTCTACTGCTTTTAAAGATGGATACAATATTTTCCTTTTTCCAGTTACCTGGGTCTTCACCTGATTGCTATGATTTTTTGAATATCATGGAAAATGGCTTGGCAACTACATCAGCCAGTTCCCTCGGGGCGGCACCTCGTAAGGTTCCACAGATTTATGCGCATTCAGGTTCCTCAGGTGGTCATGAACCTGATCTTCTCCTTCTTTTGCTGCCTCAGCCCCCATCTTTTAATCCACCCATGTGAGAGGTGTGGGAAGAGAGGTTGCCATTGAGGAATGGAGCAAAAATTGTTGAGTACCTCAGCCTTTTCCTTGTTCATCGTTGCCAGTTTATCATTCTGGGGTAGAGCAGGGAGTTCCCTCTTATGTCCTGCATGGACTGTACACCCAAAGTGCATGCAGGAAACAGGCCTGCCCATGCAAGCCCAATACACCTTTCTTTGCTTTTTGCCAGAAAACAATTCAGAAGCTCTTTCTGAACCACTTCTCTTGGAAACAAGCAGCAAAATGTCTCTTGGGATGCTTCAAGGACAGAGAAGCAGATCAATTTGTTTGTTCTAGATCTGAATCCAGATTCCAAGTGTTCCTGGCCACCTCTGTCCCTGTCCTGCTCTGGAGGACTGTCCTTTCCCTGAGTCTCCTCAGAAGGTATTTCACAGCGAAGCGGTGACACGTATCTGAAGGGCAGAGAGGTGTTGTACCCTGCTTTTGGAAGTTTGGCAGCCAATCCCACCTTCTCCTATTCATTGCAACAAACCCAAATAAAATAAATTTGTTATAAAATAAATAGGCTTCAGGGCCTGCTTCTGCATCAGCCACCAGAAGAAAATGAGATTTGAGAGCACTCATCTTTTTATGGGGTGGGAGTCTAAGCATTCCTTACAGAAAGGGAGGTACGGGATCTTATTAAGGCCATAAATACCTTGGAGTGATGAGCCTGGACTAACAACCCATTTTACAGTGGGACCTGCTCTGCACCCATATTGTGTGGGTCTCCTCACCCTGAGGCAGGGCTGAGACTTTGCTCACTGAGACCTGTTTTCAGAATTATGGCTTTTATGGCTTTCTTGTATGTAAGAAAAGTGAAGAATTTAAGCAGTAAAAATTCTTGGCAGAGTCAATGTCTCCAGTTTCTGTGTAGTAAAGCAATTACCATGTTGTTGAATTTACACACTTCAGACAAGTCGACTGTAAATTAGTATCCCAAGGTAAAAAAATGGAAAACACTCAGACTTTGGCTTTGCCAAAAATTTTATTGGACAAATCCTTCTTTCTTTTTTTTTATTATATCTAGACAGCTTGCGTAACTATTCAATACTTTTTATTATTTCTTACACAATAAAAGAATATTTTGGAAGCCTCTACTTCATCAAATAATAGATAGACCTCTGTAATATAAATAAAAATTGTAAATGGAAGCTTCATAGGAATTTTTTTTTTCAATAAAGCAGGAACATCTGGTATGGTTTCTAATTTATTTAGAAAACAGGCACGGCTCCAGCCCAGTAAGGAATTTAAGTGCACAAACAATCTTATTGGGCTTCTCTGTGACTATTTACACATAGAAGCCAAGACGAAGCCCAGGAATTCTGCTGAAGGTGACCTTCCAGACTCCTCATCTATCTCTGGATGAAAAGCATGACATCATTTAGATGCTGCACATTTCTGCAAGTATTTGGGTACTCAGGAGAGGGATAGCAATGCCATGGAAGTATTCAGATGGGCCTGAGCAGTGAAGAGCATCTTTCAATGACAACCATCTGTGGAGACCAAGTCCTGCTAGGAAAGATGATTTTGAGCCATGAACTTCCTTGTCTGCCTGGTCACCTCAGGTTCCTCAAGTCACGGACACTTTGGACTTGGTGTCAGGCGTCCCTTTCCCGTGCAGTTGTGCCAACAAAACAATTCAGCCCAGCCCTTCTTCCTTCCTGCCACCTCCATCCAGTCAGGCCCCCAGCTCAGCTAAGGGAACTTCCAATGGTGCTTTCAGTGGTGTTTCAAGTAAAAACCATTTCTTCAGGGAAAACATTGTTGCCTCCTCCAGGTCAGGCTGCACATGAGCTGCCCCCTGCAGCAAATGGCACCTGACCCCTTGGTGACTTTGACTGGATCTGGAGAGATCATCCCTCTCCTGCACTAAGCCCTTTCAAAGCATTTTACACTACGTCTGTGCAAGCTGTCCGTGGGGCACCTGACACTTAAAACGCCTCCTCTTGTTCAAAACTGCTCTCTCTGCTGTGAGGCAGCCACTTGCACACGCTGCTGGCACACATGTGACAGGTACTGCTCCTCCCGCTCACCAGCATTGACATCCACCAGGCAAATATGCACACACACATGGAAAACGGGTCTCTCCAGTGTCTGGCATTGGCTGCTCAGTGTGCCCCACAGCTGGCCCCGGTTCCCCCAGGTGCTGGCACAGGCACCCTCCAGTCTCTGAGGTTCATGATCTCATTCCAGCTGCTGACACTTGGCTCAGCTGCAGCTGCCCATTTATCTGGCTTGAAGGCTGGTGCTGGCCTCTCACATGGACTCAGAGCAGAGGGTGTGCTCACATAGAAAGTCAACTGAGAGAATGAAACGGCAATTATTAGTAGTAATATATAATTAGTTGCACCATTGCCTCTGAACATTTAGTAAGGCTGTGGCAATGAGGTACAGGGCTTGCTCAGAGTGCTCTGTTCTGACCAGCCATACCAGCCCCTTTAATCCCCTTTTCTCTCTATTTTTTCATGCAGGTTCCTCCCCTGCCCATCTAATCCCTCCCTGCCTCTGCCTTTGATCCTTACCCTAAACATCCCATAATGAGCCTGGCACAGTGCTATAGCCCATTGGAACACCTCCTAAGAGGCTGTCCAACCTGTATCCTCAAATGCTTTTCCCCCGCAGCCCCCCACGATCCCCCATGGGTTCCTGCAGGGTCCCACTAGTGCCCTGGTGGGGCTCACCCAGGAACCCTGGGCTGACCACTCTCCTCTGGCAGTCCAAGAGAATGCGGTGGGGCTCCCTTGGTGTAGGTGGAGTGACTGGGACCCTACAACCAGCATTGCCTCTTAATTCCTGTGGGGATCCTCTTGAGCCCAGGCTTCAGCCACCAGTGGGTCACTCCCCACTCTCTTTAGAGACAGGTCACTCTGTCTTTGTCAGCCCTTACTGTCAGGGCTCATGGTCTAAACTCTCAGCTGGGATGCTGTAGCCTCAGCTGTGCACATGGGCAGCACATTCCTGTCCTTTCCTTCCCTGGCTGGCAGACCACCCAGCCCCCCACCATCCCAGCAGGGAACCCTGCGGAAACTCTTTAAAAGCCAAGAGGAGGAGAAGGAAGAGGAGCAGGAAAGCCTTGCCTTCAACAGTCATATCAGAATTATTGCTGAGCCTGAGAGCAGATTTGTAGCACATTGACAGAAATAGTTTGCGACATAAGAATCAAGTGCAGAGAAATAATTTCTGTACTGAAAACACCTCTCCCATGCAGGGTCACAGAACGGCTAAATTCTGAAATATTTAACTTAATGAAACTGGCAGCAGCTTCCGCGTACTTGTCCTCGAGGAACCGCTGACATTTGCAGTGAAGCCGCAATGAAACCGACAAAGTAAGGCCTGGAGCAAACCTACCATCAAGGAAAAATCACTACAGACTGCATTGTACATATTTATAAAACACAAATGATGTCCAAAACCTTTAGGCCTTGTGTGGCAGCTATGCCCTAACAGAAATATTCAACACCTTTAACCAAAGAGTCTTCCCCTTTGGACACCAGTGGGTCAATTAGTTTAGCTTCACAGTGGCCTCGGTGCAGCAATGTTGGTAACTAATCTCGGGAGCAAGTGAAATCATGCAAGCATGTCTGTGAAAGGGAGAGCTGGCTGCCTTCCTCTGATGTTGATGTCTGCTCAGCCGGCAGACAGCATGCTCCAGTGCCTCTTACACTTGGCAGGAGAGAAGGACTCTTCCACTGGGAAGTGGCCTCTAGCAAATGCCAAAGATGAGGCTCGATGCAGCCGCAGCCCCGTGCTCAGCCTCTTCCCACATCAGACTCCGGAAAGGGAAAGCCCCCAGTGTGGCTGGTGCCTTAGATCCCCCTCCAGGTGTGAGTGCTTGAGGATGTCCAGTGGTGTCTGGACTGAGACTATGTCCTCAGGCATGTTCAGGTATTCCAAACACAGGATATGGAGAGATGCTAAATACTGAGGGAAAATGTATCATAGTCTCTGCTCCTAATATATAAGTTTATTGGGATAACCTGAAGATTGGATGTAAAACTACAGCTTTTGCTGGCTTCTTAGGCCTTTTCTGAGATATTTAAGACATCATCATTGGGGATGGTGGTGTCCAGGGCCAAGAGTTGGACTTGCCGATTCTTGTGGGTCTCTTCCAACTCAGCATATTCTGTGATACTTGATTCTGTGATCAATGTTCCAAAACATTATGTTTATTCAATTGTCTGAGTCATCTGCTTTTATCTATATTTCTCCAGCTGTGATGAACATTGCTGTCCCTCATCGGGTCATGAGCTCTGTGTCTGTGTCACAAGCCTTCAATGCTGCCTCCTGAAGCATTCTTCTGGAGCAAACACTCTGTTCATGGCTTGGACAGGTGAATTCTTTACTGAGTGAAAAAACTTTGCTGGTTGGATGTGTGGGTCCAGAAAATGGATGGGAATAGAGATAAATCCAACAGGTCACAAGTGATGTTCCCCAGGGATGAGTTTTGCAGACAGCTCTGTTCAATATCTTTATCAATGATCTAGGTGAAGAAATTGAGACCCTCTCAGTCAGTTCACAGATGACACCAAGTTGGGTGGGAGTGTTGATTTGCTGGAGGGAAGAAAGGCTCTGCAGAGGGATCTGGACAGGCTGGATTGATGGGTCAGCACCAATTGTATGAGGTTCAGCAAGGCCAAGTGCCAGGTCCTGCACTGGGGTCACAACAACCCCAGGCACTGCTAAAGGCTGCGGGCAGTGGCTGGGAAGCTGCCTGTTGGAAAAGGCCCTGGGGGAGCTGGTCAGCAGCAGCTGGACATGATCCAGGTGTGCCCAGGGGGCCAAGAAGGCCGATGGCATCCTGGCCTGGATCAGCCATGGTGTGGCCAGCAGGACCAGGGCAGGGACCGTCCCCCTGTACTGGGCACTGCTGAGGCCACACCTCAAATCCTGGGGTCAGTGCTGGGCCCCTCCCTGCAAGAAAGACATTGAGGGGCTGGAGCGTGTCCAGAGAAGGGCAGCGGAGCTGGGGAAGGGTCTGGAGCACAAGTGCTGTGAGGAGCAGCTGAGGGAGCTGGGGGTGTTCAGCCTGGAGAAAAGGAGGCTCAGGGGGAACCTTACTGCTCTCTACAACTGCCTGAAAGGAGGGTGCAGCCAGGTGGGGGTTGGCCTCTTCCTTTAAATCAAAATAGGACAAGTAAAAATGGGATCAAGTTGCACAAGGGAAGTTTTAGACTGGATATTAGGAAATCATAAAGGGCTGTCTAGCACTGAAAAAAGCTGTCCAGGGAAGTGTCGGAGTAACTGTGTCTGGAAGTACAGAAAATACGTCTAGATGAGTGCTTAGGGATGTGGTTTAGCAGTGGACATGATCTTAAGGACCTTTTGCAACCTAAACAATTCTATAATTCCACATGGATGTGCAAGCCCCTGGCAAGTGGTTGAACCAGAGATTTCCTGAGGCCCCTTCCAGCCTAAATCACTCCATTCCCCTGTGTTTTTATGGATAAAAATGAGAGGAAGTTGATAGGCCCAACTCAGTGAGATTATTTGGGATGTTCTGTAGATGCACAGGCTGATCTGCAAGACATGAAACAAATCTGTTTGCAGGGGTTAAGGCAGCCTCACTGTGTGCATATAGGTGTGATTGCACTTCTGCATGTGGCCCCCAAAATCACCAGCCACCTCCCTGTGTCTCTTGTGCCAGCGGGAAGAGTTATGTTTAGGATGGGAGGAAACACCAACCACTACCCTGACCCAGCACACCCGCATACTGAGAGAAAAGACAAGTGGTGCAAAACAGGCAGCAGAGGAGGCAAACAAATTTGCCAAATATCATAGAGTAGAGCACAAGCAGAGCTGGAAATGAGATGTTAACCACCAGGTCCTGGGACCATATATGTCCCCAGAACAAAAAAGGATGTGAAACAGCAGCTATTAACAGAAATCCAGTGATTTGGAGTTTGGATAGAGACACACCTTCAATTTAAAGGTCATGCTTCATTTCCTGGATCTAGAATCTATTTTGCTTGAACTCTACAAATTCTTTTAGACAAGGATTAGATGGTACATGACTTCCTGCTTCCTGAATTGGGTTGTGCTGGAGTGATTTAAAGAGAGATTTCATCATTTGCAGGGATGAAGCAGTAGTATTAATGAGATTGATGAAGAATGGAAGAGCCCACAAAAAATCCACAAACAACTACCAAACCAAAAAAATTCAAAAACCCTTCAAAACAGGCTGAGAATCTAATTTCTCTAAATTTACATTAGAGTAATCTCTGAAATTACCTGAAAGGAATGATGAGTAGCACTTGTGAAACAGAGGCAGGATGCTCATTAACAATGAGAACATGAACCCTGTGAGACAGAAAGTCCAAGCAGTGAGGTAATTTGTCAATTTGCTTAATTTTCTGTCTTTGACAGCAGTAGATGGGTTGTTATAGCCACTGTTCCTTCCCTAACTCAGTCATCTTTTTATGGGTTTTTTTGCGAGGTTTTGGTACTTCACAAAAGAACTAAGCATTTGGGAAACATCTCACCTACCATTTGCTCAAATATTTGAGCAGCTCCTCGAAAGCAGCCACCCTAGTATATGGAAACAGGCCTACATGGATTTTATGGAGACAGGTGATCCACAGTGAACAGGATCTGTGGGGCACACTGGAGCCAGGGCAGAAGAAGGGGCTCAGCACTCAGGGCCACCCCCACCCCACCATCTTCTTACAGAATGTATTGGATTTACATGGCAGGGATTTGGGAGCAGGGGGCTACAGAAGAATGTGTGTGAGTGTGTGTGGATGTGGGGGTATCTATGTGTGTTTGTGTGTGTGTGTGTGTGAAATGTTTCCCTGTGTCCAGCAGAGCCAAGCCAGCCTGCTCCAAGACGGTCCCACTGCTGCTCATGGCTGAGCCCAGCAGTTGAGCCCAACTCTTGACAGAGTTAAGAAAAAATGCACAAAAGCAGTTGAAGAGAAGAGAGAGAATATGTGAAAGGGAGAGAATATGCTCTGCAGACACCCAGCTCGGTACAGGAGGGGAGGAGGTGCTCCAGGCACAGGAGCAGAGATTCCCCTGCAGCCCCTGGTGCAGACCGTGGTGAGGCAGCTGTGCCCCTGCAGCCCATGGGGATCCACAGGGATGGAGAAATCCACCTGGAGCCCATGGAGGAGACTCAAAGCAGAGCCAGCAGGATGCTTACTGTGGTGCTCAGAGTTGCATCTGGCCCTCTAAAAAGTTCAGTACAATCCATTTTGGATCTTACCAGTATTTAATTCCCTCACTGTGTGCTCACAGCCCAGAAGTGTTGCAGACAGTGATTTTCCCCACTAGCGCTCTTTTTTGTGATTATCACAGAACATGCCTTGTGCAGTAGCAAGGTCTAAGTCTTGTAAGACAGAAGTGCATTCCAAATTGTGCTGGGTCTACACCCAGCTTATCTGCCATGCATTTAAATCTGAAAGCACTCTAGCATTAGCTAGAGCTCAAAAGCAGACACATAACTCACTTCACATCGAAGCACACTGTGATAAACTTTCTTCAGACAGCAGAGATAAATGGCTTGTAGGAAGATATCGTTTGTAGGACAGAAAATTTATGTTGCAGAGACTAGAGATTTTCTAAAGCTTTATTATTGATGCAATGAATCAGTATTTGCTACTCAATGTAATCTTGGCAGCATGGCAATATGCTTTTTACTGTTTTGAAAAGAAATGAAAATGCAGAGTAGCTGTTTTATTTCAAAATAGCATCATGGCAATCAGTCTTTTTTGTTTGTTTGTTTTGAAGGAGGTGTATATGTAGGGCTGTTAGATGACAGGTCTCAAAATGCATACGAAGTATTTTATCTTTGGAAGATGACTGTTACAGATCAGATTCTGCATACTACTGTTTTCCTTAAAACTGCTGAATATGAATATGCTGAAAAAGAACTTGCTAATATTAAAGAATAAATCTTGCTCTCATTCATTGGTTTATTCCTTTCCTTTCCTTGCTCCCAATCTTTATATGTTTTATCCCACAAGATTTCTCTTCACCTCCATATTGTTGACTGAATCCCATTAGCTGAAAACATCCTCCTACCACTGGATGAAGGGAAAAAGGGTAGGAATTCTTGCTTCAGAATTACCAGAATTTACAAAAGCCACCATGTCATGCCATAGGAATGATGTCACCCAAAGGGGAAGAGAAATGCTTTAGTCCTTTCTCACACAAGATTTGCAGCAGTACCTTGGGCTGCTCCAACAATAGCTTCTGGAACTGACACATTAAAAAACCCCACAGAATATAAACTGAATTTACGACATAACAAATAATATTTAATATATAGCATTGAATGCATACACATCAATACCAGTGCCATAACAACAAAACAGAACTTGTAAAATTAGCAGCAGTTTTTTGCAAGTACAAAAATACACATTTTTTTCAGAACATATATAATAGCAAAATTTAACAGGATATATTATACAAACTCAAAGCATTTAGATAATGCATTACTTTAATATATTATATGACGTATGACACAGACAGTGAGACTGAGTGCACCCCCAGCAGGTTGGTAGGTGACAGGAGGCTGAGAGGTGCAGTTGACACAACAGAAGGATGGGATGCCACCCAGAGGGGCCTGGACAAACTTGAGAAGTGGGCTCATGAGAACCTCAGGAGGTTCAACAAGTCTAAGTGCACGGTGCTGCACCTTGCCCTGGGTGGGGACAGCCCAGGTACAGGTACAGACTGGGAGAAGAACTCACTGAGAGCAGCCCTGTGGAAAGGGCTTGGTGGTGCTGGTGGGTGAGAGGCTGGACATGAGCTGTCAGTGTGCACTCACAGCCCAGAAAGCCAAACGTGTCCTGGGCTCCATCCAAAGCAGTGTGGGCAGCAGGGCCAGGGAGGGGATTCTGCCCCTCTGCTCTGCCCTGCTGGGACCCCACCTGCAGTGCTGCATCAGCTCTGGGCTCCCAGCACAGGGAGGACAGGGACCTGCTGGAGCGAGTCCAGAGAAATACCACAAAAAACATTAGAGGAATGGAAAAACTCTTCTGTGAGGAAATGCTGAGAGTTGAGATTGTTAAGCCTGGAGAAGAGGAGGCTTCAGGAAAACCTGACTTAGGCCTTCCAGTACCTTAAGGGGATTATAAAAAGAAGGGAGATGACTTTTTTATATGGGCAGATAGTGGCAGGACAAGAGGCAAGGTTTTAAACTAAAAGAGAGTGGGATCAGATCAGAAAGAAATTCAACTCAGAGAGTGATGAAGCACTAGAATAGGTTGTCCCAAGAAGTTATGGATGCCGTAGCCCTGGAAGAATTAATGGCTGGGTTGGATGGGGCTCTGAGCAACCTGGTCTAGTGGAAGGTGTCCCTGTCTATGGCAGGGGGTTGGAATTGGATGATCTCTAAGGTCCTTTCCAACCCAATCCATTCTGTGGTTTTATGTTTTGGATGTTGCATAAGAAAATTACACGTGTTCTGCTTGCAATAATACAGAATGCCATTTACAGCAATGTTAAGAAACTATTCACAACTTAAACATGAACAGAACAGCCAACAAAGCACAATAAATGAAACACAGAGTTGCAAGGTGTTAGTTACAAGATTCAGCATTTCCCTTTACGTATTTTTGGGCTTAATTTTTCCTTTCTTTTGCAGTGTGAAAGAAATAACTACACCTATCGAACATACTGTATAAACATACAGAAAACAACACACTCCTTGGAGGACAATGAAGGTAATATTTATCAGTTTCAGAACAGTAGTATAATACCACAGTTATGGAAGCTATGCTGACTTTGCACGCTACATCAAAAGCACAAAGGACTGGGACTCACATCTGCAAGGCTCAACACTCGAGTGGTTGAGGAGAGAGGCCCAGCAGGCAGCCAGCTGCCCTGGCAGGGTCAGGGAACAGGACACTGGCCTTAGTTACCTCCTGGGTCCCTTCCAGATTTTCAGGAGATTTCTGTTTGCTTGCTTTTCAGCATTTTCATTATTCCTATAATGTTCTTGCAAAGCTTTATACTGGAACATTACTCAGTTTCCTAAAAAAAGAAAACCTGTGAGTCCAGGGACTGCTCAATTCAATTTGAACAATCTCGATGTTAAACTTAAAATGAACACACATCAACACCAAAGGCATTTTCTTTATGGTGTTTATTTTAAGCATTAAGATTCCTCTGCAAAAAGCTTTGGTCAGTCTCTTCAAACTTTGGACTGCTGTAATGCTTTTCTAGACCTCCTCTTTGATCATGAAGTCTGTCTCTCCCGGTGACTTTCAGAGGCAATGGCTGAAGGTCAGCCTTAATGAAACAGCCATCAGTAGGTTTCAGGGGTGCTGACCTGCTGCTGGGCCCCACCAAGCCCCCCTCAGCCCCAGTGTCAGTAGGTTGTGGGCATGGTGGCACCGTGGTGGGTGGAAGAAAACAGTCATCAGCCACAGCAGCAGCAGCGTCTTCATGTTTCTTCAGCGACTGGAAAGTGCTATCGAAAGGGCAGGAGGTTTCACTTAAGGTAAACAGAGTCTGGTCTGAAAACTGGGAGAAAGCACTGTCCAGGGAGCAAATTGATGACACAGATGGAGATGTCCCAGAAGAAGACTGGCTAAAAGAGCTAAATCCTGAGCAAATATTTAATCCCTCTGGCGTTGGGGGCAGGAGGCAATGGGACAGGTCTTTCCTTTCAACGTTTTGGTTCGTGTTGTCGCTTTTACCAACGTTAATCCCTATAAGCAAGCCCTGACTGCTGAGCTTTTGCCTTTCCACCTGCAGTGACCGGCGCTGGCAGAGACACTCCTCATCCTCCTGCGACAGGACAACGTCACAGCTGGCTTTGCGCGTCGCCTTCTCCCGCCCAGCATCGGCGCAGCCAGAACTGCAGGTCTGGAGGCCAACCGCGGGCTCGGAGGAGCGCCGCTGCCTCCTCACAGTCTTGGGAGCACCCGAGGTAGCTGCTGAGGGGAAACCACTGGAGTAGGGAGACTTATTTGAGTTTTCTTGTGAGGAAAACTTCAGGTGCACGTCAGCAGAAATTGCCAACTGCTTCAGTTTGGTTTGGCTTTGGATTTCATCCACCTCCGTCTGCTCCGAATCACCGTCGCTCAGAGTGAAGACAGACTCCCTGCTTCTGTTATCCTGATCGTGGGTTTTAATCCAGTCACTGGAGGAAGAGTCAGCTTCATCATTTGCCTCATTTTCCAGGCTGTCATAGGAAGAGTCATTCTGATGGAGAGAAGCAACATCTGCAAGGACAAACCAAGTGTTAACACATCAGTGACTGAACGGCCCTCTTGACAAGCAGCTTCTTTTTTTTTTTTCCTTTCTGGCAAGTATCCTTTACTTTCAGGAGCATTTGCCCTTTAAAGATTCTTCAAGCAAAAGTACTAATAATTTCATTAAAAATTACTGTCTTAATTTTGAACTGGAGAAGCTGAAGTGAGTATTAAGCTACAGTTCAGTCAAGAAATACAGGATAGCAGCACAAATAAGGACTAGGGAGTTTTTGCTGTGGTTCTGCTTTGTTGGGTTTTTTTTAAGTGGATAGTAGCTAATCCAGCTGTAAACAATAGTTTACATACATACTGAACTGGTGATTTTTTAAATTTTTCTTTTAATTATTGGATATTGAATGCAATATTTAACCTTTCTTTCCTTCTTTTAGACAAATAAAGGGAACAGGGCATACTTCTTACCTCTACTTCTTCCAGAAAATACAATATTTTTACGAGCAACACAGTGAAGTATTAGGCTCAGTTTGAACAGCCAGCTCATTTGCACTGAGCAGTGCACACCTATCCTGTATCTGCAGTAATTGGAATTACATTAAATCTCTTTTGCTCTGGGTTAGACTAAGCTGTCTTATCTCACATTTGCAGCGGACACAGTTCATGCATGGGCAGTCACCATGCCTCAGTGCCTGCCTGAAAGCTCCTTCCGCTGCTGTAACTTGTCGTGGGTCTGAGCTCTCATGGCCAGCACATCCCAGCACAGCAGAACTTGTGTGCTGCACTCCTGGGGAAGGGCTGGGTCAAATTTCACCCAATCTCACGGGAGAGCATGAGGAGTTTGAAACAGCCACACTGTCAGACACGCTGACACAAGTGCCATCACCACTTGCAGTGCAGGCCATTTGGGACAAAATTTATTTTACAAAAATGTTGCTTTAGAAATACTTTTAAGGAGAGACACAAAACTCCAGTCAAAATCAGAGGGTTGAAGAGAAAAAAAAGCATTAATGATAATCTGGGAAGCTCTGTCAACTAGTCTGCCAAACACTTTCAGTCACCAGTTCCATGATTTTCCTGTGCTAGCAGCAAAATCTGGATGACCCATTGAAACTCTGGAGATCTCTCTCTTTTGATAGTGAATAGACACCTTCAACCCTAATGTAATGGTGTGATGGCTGTGTTATGACCATTGTTGATCACTGACCTCCTGATATTTTGGGAAAACACAGGCTGATGCAAAAATTCTCAATTTGAGAGGAAACCTTCTATCGATTTTTTTTTTTTTTTTAAATTTTCTTTGTTTCCTCTCCCTCCATTTTTAACCACAGAAGTTCAGATGACTGGTATAGGCGCAAGAGTACTTGTGAAAGCGTTTTGTGATATGATCCAGGTCTATGGTAACTTGCATCAGTGATTATGACCAATTCTTTGGGGAATTGAATGGAAAGAGAACAGCAATATCTGGGAACACCACATGAAGAAGGAACAGCATTCTTCTGTGGAATATACCAATCTTGAGCCTGGCTGAGTTTAGCTGTCTTAAATGGATCAAAACATCAATGTGCATTACCTGAGCTGTTCTCTCTCTTGCATGTCATCATTATTTCTCCAAAGAGGGAGGTAATTTCATCTCCAAAAATCCTGCAGCAATTCTCAATGAGGAACTGTACCAGACTAGAAATCTGCAACAAAGCAACAGAAGAGAGATGTCAGAACTTCTGTTATTCAACTCATGGCCAAGCTCACCATACAGACGAGGAACAGGAGCAAACTGTCATCCATATCATCTATGAAGACAGCCAGGAACTACTCTCTCAGTCTCCTGGGCCCGATAAATTGTCCAGGTATACATCCTTGTAAACATCTTTTCCATTCTACTCTGTCCTGTTTGGAGGTCACCACAACCAGAGATCTTCTTGATGAGAGAATCATTTTGCTGACGCACTGGGCATTGCTTTATGACCTCTCTCGCCTTCTTCCAGGAAGACTGTGAGAATGGACTGATGAATGTTGCTGGAGCCCTGATAAGAGGAAAAGTCCTGATCTGAAGAAGTACTGAGTTGTTCTCATGTTCCTAACCAACAGTCTGGTTGAATGGGATGAAGGTTGATGTGGTTTTCTGCTACACCAAAGTGTTTCTTACCTTTTTAATGAATTCACTTTCTATATCAGGTGTGGAGGAAACAGGAGGCCAAAGCAGGCTAGGTGCAATGCAGACAGCCAGATTAAAGGCATTCATCTGGTTCTCTTCAGATCTCATTTCTATCGCATGCAGAACTCCAAAGATGTAACGTAAGAGAACAACATTAGCTCTGGGGAGAAGCTCTATTAACCTGAAAACGATGAAAACAGAATTCTTCACATTAGTGACCACTTTCCATAGATATACACAAGTCAAGATAATGTAAATGCAGAAACAGGGTAACATGGTCCACTAATTAAACCAGGGAGGGTGTCAAAGAGATTTTCTTGTTGTTAAAAAATATAACTGTAAGTTGAATGTTTGTGATTCTGCATTCTGGGATATACATTTATAGGAAAAGAATGTAGAGAATATAAATAACTACCTTTGGATGCTTTTTATCTTCTCTTCATTATTTCCTTGATCCAGCACAGACACCCACTTATCACACAGCTGGGATGATAAAATACTGCCTGGGATGTTGCGAAGAAAATCCTTATCAGGAGAGAAGAAGAACAAAACACGTGAGCAGCTGTTCTGGGGCATATGAAGGAGTAGGAATAAGATACACAGATACAAGAGGATGTATCCATGAGACAGCACTCGCTGGTGAGTATATTGTTACACACAACCACCAAAACCAGAAGAAAATCATCTGAGATAAAGGCACTTTAGATTATGCTTAAAGGGAATATTTTCTGGCCTACCCTTTCCTGTCAAAATAGAGGTATCTGAATGCTTCATCTGATATTGTTGACCTAAAAAATCTGCAGCGAGACCAGTTATTTTGATGCTGCATAATGCCTGTCTTTACTTATCATTTAACTTCATCTGTAGTCCCTGTTTCTTCTCCTCAGCTGACAAGCTCAAGCACCTCCAGACCATAAGCACTCCAAGGCATCCCTACCTTCCTTCCCCTAATCACTGGAGTACTTAAATTAGTCACTGATTGCCTTGCTATGCCTCTTTCCTAACACCTCAGCCATGGGCATGGGAACTGTTGCAGTTTAGGAAGAAGGGCCAAATCCTAGCTTCCCAAAAAAGTTTGGGTGAGGGAAGCTATGATGCTTTTTTTGCACAAGGAACACTGGTTTTGACATACAAGACTGTAACAAAAGATAATGCATGGAAAAATAATCCAAACATTTAAGGCAACACTATAAACTCCTTAGGATCTGCAGTGCAGAGTATACTGATGTGTAAAGAGACAGGTCTGCCAACATGCCTTTTAGTTTTTTCATATGCAGATATAAAGAGAGTAAGAGGACCAGACTATAGTAGAGACCACAGGAAAGCTGCCAGCAAAACAAGCTGGCTACTCCTCTTCTTCATCCTAATTCAGTGGAAGCATCCTTTGGAGATCCTCACAAGGTTAATGTGCCAGCCCATTCTTGTTAATTCAGTCCACCAACTCCTCTTTGTGCCTGTCTCTGGAGAAAAGCCTCTCTGCTTGTGCACAGGATCTGTGCTCCTCTCACCCAAAAAGGGACACAGGAACATTCTTCACATACCTTAAACAAAGATGCTGTCACAAATATGGATTCACAGGCCAGGTCTACTTCAGTGCCTGAATCAAGCTTCTCCTTTAGCTCTTTAAATGTTTTTGCACTTCCAGAGCGTCTGAAAATACCCTTGGTAGAAGGCCCTTCTTGGTAAAGGAGGGAAAGCATGTCCTAAAAAAAATTAAAAAGGCAAAGAGGATTTCTCATAAATATATTTTATTGTCCAGCACCACTAAAATGTACTTTTGCCATTTTTGCCACAGCGAAAAACATTTTAGTCCTAAAAAGTATCAGAAATCAAACACAAGTCAAGGCTCACTCTCCAAACCATGCCAAACTGCACAGCAAAGCTGTGATTTGGGGCTCTCATTTTGGAAAACATCCCCTCAGAAATACTGTGCTGCCTCTGCTGAGCACTAACTTTCTGCATGACCTTCCAGGACCCGTGCACATTTCAGCCAAGTCATTTAAATATATAAATGCTGTGGTATGGGAAAAGCAGAGTGATCTATCTAATTCAAAGCTTTGCATTTGACAGTGGTCTCAGCCAGACACTACTTTGCAGGAAGATATGAGACTGTCAATGCTCATCATTGTAGTTAATATTATCACCAACCACAGACAGAATTCTGTTTCACTGTTGATATCAGAAAAAAATGAGATTTTTAATCTAAAGTAGAAAAAAAAGCTAAAGCTTTGTTTGTTACTATATATCTGCACTTCTACAGCAGATCAGAGTCAGGTTTTTACCCCTTTGGCTGCTTGTAGAGTGGTATCAGACTCTGCAAGCAACTCAGGGCTGTCAGTAGGACCAACTCTGAGGCAAGGTGCTTCTGCTTGGGAGGTCACTCCAAGGGGGATAAAGCTCAGGTGTGGCTCCCCTGAAGCCACTGAGGCTGCACAGGACTAAACAAGTAGGCAGCTTATTACAGAGAAGCAAGAAGATTCCTGCCCAGCTTTTAAAATAACAGGAGAGACTGACTTTTGCTGCTACATAATAGAGGAAAACAAGGAGAAAAGAAAATGCTGAAACTTCTCCTGAGATAGTATGTTCAGGATATTTGCCAGAAGCTTAGTTCTCTGCAGTCTCCTGAGGGCCATCTCTCAGACACGCAGGTCAACTCTTGCAGGCCTGCTCCAAGCAATGCAGAATTTGTCATGTTTATCTCTTTGAAAGGGGAAACACGTGCAGACAGTTTCTGGGATTATGTGTATGCATGCAGTGGCCTGAGGACCAAGTTATCAAAAATGATGGCAAGAAAAGGGACCTGGGGGCGGTCCTGGGACACTGGTCCATCATCATTAAACTAAATTAGTGAACAGTAATGGATAAGGAATGGAGATTGGGGACTTTCCTAGTCTGGGATGTAAGATAGGTCTTCCTGCCACATAGCAGTGCAAGTAAGTCTAATGGAAGCTATTACTTTGGTTTTTATTCTTTAATGTTTATTTCTCACTCTTGCAGAAGTTCAAGATCAAGAATTCATGTAAGTGCAGATGCTTTGGAGGCGCACCTTCATGACAGCAGGACTCACGTCAGCATTTTCATTCTCTCCAGGAATTTAGAGCTCTCCCATCAAAACAGACTGAGTCCCACAGCACAGGATGTTAGCACATGAACAAACCCTTCGAAAATACATTTTAAACTAAAATATTCACAAGATAAAAATGGGAAGCCCCTACTAAACTAAAAAACCCGGATGAAATTACATGAATGAAGCTATGGTGCAAGACAACTCAGTGTGGCAATGGCTAAAGAGAGCCCTTCAGCTGTGAAAGCAAGCTGGAAGCTCTGAAGCAGTTATCCAGCATGCCTGCAGCCCTCATCCCTGATATTTTCTTTTTCTTGCAGGTAAATCTCATTCAGTCCCCCAGTATTCTATTCTCCAGAGGTGCTGCATGAATTCAGAAGTAAGTTATACTTTGTGGCATAAACACAATGTTTAAAATTCAAAGCATGAAGTCTACCAAGCTGTGATTCTATGCTTAGTAACTCTGGGGATTTTTTCCAAATAAAAATTTACTAATATTTATGTTTTGGAGAAATTTCTGAAATGCAGCATTGGCTCATCTCTTAAACAGAGAGAAGGAGGGATCAGGTGATTCTAGTCATACAGGGTCCATCTCTGGAAGGCTTATTTAAATAATCTAAATAATGAAAATGCACACTTCTCCTTCAAAAGAAAACATTATTAAAAGACCTGAAAAATCATGGTGTGATTCACTGTTCAGGCAGTGATAAAGCAGCACATCAAGCACCAGCTTAGGAGGTGAAACAGCTCTTCCTGTCAACTGGTGTGACCCCACTGACTGCAGTGAGGTTCTGGCAATTCCAGCCAGGAGTCAGGCTGTTAGGATGAAGGGCCCAGTGCTGCAGGGCTTATTCCCACTCAGCAAATATTTCTTTTGCTGTGCTGGCAAAGGGGCCTTCTAATCACCAAAAATGCCACACACATGCCTTAATTATGCCTAGGTATGGGCTCTAGGACAACCCTTTTCATGGGCCTAGGCTGGCTTTGAGAGCACCCACAGCGACAGAGTTGCCTCAAGACAGGATGAAAAGATGTTACTGTAGCCTTCACATTCCCACCTATTTTTTGCAGTGGTGCTGTCAGACCAAAAATGAGGACTCAAGAGTGCTTGCCTGCCCTGGAATGACTTCAAGAAAGGCTCTGAAATTGCCTAGTTATGGGCAGGTGGCATTTTTATGCATGCGTGGGCTGCCTATATGGGACAGTAGATGAGACATTTATGGCTGTGGGGACTTTACAGAGATCTTGGGAGTGGTTTAAAAAGTATGTGTGAATGTGGCATTTATTTTCACTGTGTAAGTGAGGATTAGGAAGCCAGCCTCACAGCATGGGCTATAAAAGAGAAATAGCCCAGAGCAGCAGACTGGTCATACATACATTTCTCAAGCTGTTATTAACTGGGCCTGACCACAGTATATGTTAAAAACCAAAGTTCTTGCTGGGATCCACAAATGAGGTTTCCCTATGGAAACCCCTCTGGTTTCTTTGCTTGGGTAATTTCAAGGTTCCATTTACAAACATATCCTCATTTACTACACAGAGAAATTCCACCACTCTAAGACCCAACCCTGAGCCTGGGACTCACCAAGAGGGGTTTGGGCAGGTTGTCATCCTCACAGATGGCTGTTAGTAAGAGGCCAAAGAGCTTCCCAGGAGCAGCAGATGTTGAGGAGAGGGGTGCATTGTCCAAGTGAGTGCCTGGGCCACGCCAAAAAGCCCAATTTATGATAGATCTTTTCCTTTTAAATGACTTTTGGCTTAAGTCTGGGGAAAGAGAAAGGTGTTTATTACAAGAAATGCATTTCAATTCTAGTTCCAGTATTTGGGTTTTGGTGGTTGCTATGGTTTCAAAGGAAAAAATGTCATGAACTCAACCAACTCCTTACATCCAGCTAAGCCTAATCCACCATGTCCATACCTCTGTGTGTGTGTGTGTGTGTGTAGAATATGTTGCCTTACTCATGCCCTGAAGAGCAGGATCTGCGCTGCCCTGCTGGAGCAGTGTCAGCACTCTCCCCCAAGTGCAGGATGGCAAACCTCAGCCTGCTGACTTCATACAGAACTGCACTCTGCTAAACAACTCGTTTTTCACCCACAGTTGCAAATCCACTGTCCTCACCTCAGCATGCTGTCCAGGGCCATCCTATCTCTCCTGACAATGTGGGAGACTCTCCCCACAAGTAACACCAGAGAACCAACTAATGAGGTATTTTCAGGAAAAGTCACTTGCCTTTGCTCTCTTTTCTGCAATGCAGGAGTATCATAAGTGTCCTCACTCCAAGCATTTGCCAGCCATGGCCCAGGGATGGTGCCTGCCCTTTAATCAATGCCTTCCAGATGGCATTTCAGCATGCTGCCACACACTGATGGGCTCTGCCTGTCTGCATTGTAACACACTTCATGAGATATCAACGGAGGCACACTAACTAAAACTTTCGTTTGGAGTGTAGAGAGAAGTACTGCTAATGGGACACAAAAAGGTTTTTTTTTAATATGACCTTTCTCAACATCAGCCAGTGTGAAGTCTTCTTAACAGCACGGGTTACTGCTAAAGAGAAAAGGAGTGCTGTCTGTTTATGACAGAAGTGCTAACTGGGAAAATCTTTTTATGATATATTTTGTCTTTTTTGAGGTGTTTTCAAAGCCAATCAGCATTGATTCAATTGCTTACCTACCCCATACACATTTTAATTAGCTGGTTCTTCCAAACATTTTACTTTCTGCTATTGTGGAGGCCAGAACCAAGGCTTGCAGAATTAAGGATTGTGGTACAATACCAGATTTTTCTCTCCAATACTTTATCCTCTCCTATACTTTATTAGAATCGGGTTTTAACTCAGAGTGATTTTCATTATACATCATTCCATTCCGGATCATGCTCCCTTAGGGAATGGGTGGAAGTCTTTTCATTAGATGCTTACAGGATGAAAAGTTACAGTTTAACTCAAAATGTGAACATATGAATGTGAAAGCCTGAAGAAAAATGCTTTTCATAAAATATAATGAGGATATATATATTTTAAGCAGTCCAAAGCCTCAAGAAACGTAGGTCTGGCAGTGTCTAAGGCTTTACTTGACACATCATGTTTTGGCAGAACATAACTGACCTGTAACTTTCAAAATGATTTTTTTTCCTTCAGATGAGCTGGATATTAGCACCTGAATAAGATTTGCTTCAGAAACTAAGGTTTGCCAGCATTCCAGTGACACAATGGCAAATACATACCAGTGTTTTTTTTTCTGTAAACCCCATAGATCTCAGTGGAAACAAAAATTAAGATGCTATTTTGGAGAACAAGGAATAGCAGAAGTGAATAAAAAAAAAGGAGTCTTAAAATTAGGAACTCATCTCAGTCTCTTACTGATTGTTCCCCTCTTAACAGTCATGTCTCAAACTGAGAATGTGAACAAGGAGTCATTGCAACTAACTGCAGTTCCCTCTTAGGACAGGAAGGAAATCTTAGCCAGTGTTCTTCAGCATACCAGGACAGAAACCAACAACTGATGCATGACAACAAAATGCCCTGTCACTCAAAAACTAACATTCACTGAAAGACAGAAAAACTCATCACACCCCCTTTTTAAGGGTGTTGAGAAGTCTTAAGGTGAAGAGATGAGAAGCTGTGGATGTACACTTTCTTTCCTTGAACCTGTGCAAAGTTACAATACTAGGAGAAGGCCAGACTCCTCTCAGCCAAGACAGATGCCAATTATTGCTCTGCAGAAGTACTTCCATACAAAAACCTCATGGCCTTGCTCTGGTGGATTATTCTAAAACAGAATGAGAAAAAAGTAATACCACTTTGTTGGAAAATTTTGGTCAAAGCTCACAGGAGCTACCTCTTCTGCTCATATTTTACATGAAGGAAATGTCTATTCATAGTTAGTGTCCTAGCCATGGAAATGGCATTTTCTCTCCTTGAAAATCAGAAACTTCTAAATAAATCTATTTATCAACGTGCTCATGAGCATAATTTAATGGCTATGTTTAACTGGTAGGTGACCGTTCCTATTACATGCTGAAAGGCTACAGCAGAGGCAACAGAAACACTCCATTTCTTCCACATAGAAAATTCTCCTGTAATTTTTTTAACCATCCTGCCAGGACAGTTGATGCAATTACACCACCACATTTGGTGTCCACACAACTACTTAGTTGCCATGAGGGCCAGCTGTCAGTCATGCCTGCCTGTCAGCACCTACACTGCTGTCTAAGCATGGTGCACACCAGTGGAGCTGGGCAGCTGCTCCCTGCTGCCTCCAGAAGGGACAGCATGTCCAGCACAGTGGCATCCCGCTGCAGGGAAGGGATGGGAGGGAGGACAGCACAGCATGTGGCAGTGAAGTGTGGAGTTACAGATACTGCTCTCTGTAAATTCACCCTGGATGTGGCATTGTGCCCAGTGGGTACCAAACACAGATTCTGGCTTGCTGATTCAAAGATCAAAAGCCAGATCATAGTCTTGGCTTGCATGCAGGTAAGTTTTGCCATTTTCCAAAGCCAAAGCAGTTAGGAAAAGCACAAAGAACAGCACTGTATGTGAGATAACCTGCTTTGCAAGCAGTTACACCTATACATCGCTTGAACAGGTTTTGTCTGATGAAAGAGGGAAAGGTGGATGGACTAAAACCCTCTTTCTGCCATTTAGCACAGTCCCTGTACATGACCTGCAGGCTGCCCCAGGCTTCTGCTGCCCCAAGCCAGGCTCACTCCACTCCTGCAGTCTGCACAGCACCGATGATAACACATCTGCATTAGAACTCTACAGGCATGATTTGCATTTCTATTTTCTTTTGCCAGTCAACATCAGCTGCCAAAGCAGGGCCTGTAAACCTAATTACACCCCTTTGCTAGATTGCCTCATTCTTAAAATATGCCATGAGGTAATATATGATACAAATTACTGGGAAGGGGGTGGATGCATGTGGAAAGGAAATTAATTTATATAAAATGTAATCAATTTCCAGAATAATTTACAATGGACTCTGGTATAGCTTCACTGCATTTAATTTCTAAAACAATATATTACAAATATATTCTATTCATATTCATATATTGTGGGAGATCTTAGGTATTGGGGAGTGCCCAAGATAACAGCATGGATGTTATTTTTCCTATGATGTGGTTATTAATGGTGAAGTAGGGCAGAGTTCCTAATGGAGCTGAGTATGCTAGTATGTTAAGAACAACAAAAACACACCATGGGTTGTATCCTTGCCCTAAGTCTAATTCCCCAATCCTGTCACTATCTCCTTATTTGTTTTCTCATGAGCAGAGTGCAGTCATTGTGTCGTTGACGACAGACTGCAAAGCGCAGAGCAGGCACTCATATTTTTGCAGCATCAAGGCCAAAGGCAGAAGAAAATATCACTTTCTTTATTTTACTCAAAGAGCACTGAAACAAAGTTCTATTTGCTCACCTCAACAAGGTATCCAAATGCCTGCCTAGACTTTGCCACTTTAGGGTCCCACTAAGGTAGGTGTGTAGTCCTAAGTACCTTCTTGAAATGAAGGATGCTGCCAAATGTTGCATGGGAATTCTGTGCCAAAGTCAAGCCTTGACTCTTGAACCGTGAAAGCACCCTGCCTTGTTACAGAGCACAGCAAGGGCTGCAGAGAGAAGCTCAGCTAATAGACTCACAAAAATTGCAGGGGAGAGATCCTGTCTTTCTTTGGCTGATTTTAGAACAATCACTTGACAGGCAGCTTGTCAAAATGTAACTTACAAAGATGACACATACACAACAGCACACTCAGATCAATGAGAGCTACACTGCAAAATCCCCCGAGCAGCTGGAAGATACACCTGCACACTCCTCTGTGCTTCCCACTGCGCCCCCAGCCTGGCACATTTGCCTTCTGTGGCAGAGCCAGGTGGCCAGGCTGTGAGGAGAGGACAACGTACCGTTCAGCTGCTGGCACACGGCCACCTGGCTGGGCTTCAGCACAAACTGGCACTGCAGCTCCTGGGGCAGCTGCTCCGTCAAGAAAGGGCCCTGAAGCTGCCTGGGGCAGGCACAGTGCTTTGATCCGTGGGGCATAGCGTCACGAATGTGGCTCATTTTAATTCCAAAGGGATATTCATGTCCTGTTCAAAGAGAAATCGTAATAATCTCTGTTGGATTGACTGGAGACTTGCAAAACTCCATCTGCCCTGGAGGAAAAGCAGATTTTACTTGCTGGCCCGCAGCACTTTGTCAGTAATCTAAGAATTGTTGCTTTTCTCCATATTTGCACGGGCATAAATCATACACTGGCAGATAGGGAGTTACTGTGTTCGGTGTAGTTAAACAGATGTAGAAGTAAAATCAGATCTATTACAGCTGTATCACATAAAAGCCAGTCAGAAAAAAAATAAAAGTGACTATTTCTAAATTCAGTGTTTATTCTTTCTACTGCTTTTATTTGGCACTGGAAGTTTAGGTACTGCTTGCTCATATCATTCTGGAGAGAAAGGAGCTTTCTGGATCAGTCACGTCAAATTTTTGCGGAGCATGCAAAACCAAAAAATTCCAGTGTGGAAGTGATCTTCCCTCCCTTATCATGTTAAGTCCAACAGCCATCAACTCAGTCAAATGAGACACAATTATGGTTCCTGTCTGAGGCTGAAACAGGAAGGAAACATTAATCACAGAGCTGATGCAAATGAGCTGTGCTTGGCTTTAACCAGCATCTTTGGGGACTACACAGAGGCAATTCATTTCTGGAGGAGCTTTCCCAAATGCCACCGGAAAGACGCTTTTCAGGCTTGTCTAAAGACCTGCTGGATTAAACATACTAAATGTGGATGCAATGCTAAAATGTTTTAGCTATCTTGCAGTTAGACTTGAAGACTAAGAGAGTAGAAGAGATGTTAATTGAGATTATAGGTAGTATGAAGCTATGGCACAGTCAAATTCTGCTTCTGATGTGCACCTATGATAAATGTTTGGCTTATCTAATAAACCTTTGCATAAATATCAAGAACAGCATCACTTTCATGTCAGATTCTTCTTTTCCAAGGATTGCAACTTGAATTTGCAGTGAGAGTCAGTCAATTAGAAAAGCCTTTCCCATTTCTGAATTCTCTGGTTCTATGTTTAAAGCCATGGATGTGATTTGATCTGAAGAAGATACACAATAATGGTCAGAACCCCAGAGCTGGGTAGTTTCAAGGGCAAAACAGTTTGCACTCTCTATAAGGTGCACCAGTTAGACATTTTATGAATATTAATTCATAAGTTGTCTGACTCCAGTGAAGCATTTGTAGCTAATGCTGGTTTGAGAAGGAATGCTAAGACTTACTGGGATTAGATTTGCAGGAGAAAAAAACCAGAAAATCCACAAGTTTTTCTTGTTCTAATCCTCTGCAAACTCATACAGCACAAGTAATAATACTGGGCTTCTACAAGGAAATGTTCTTACTAATGGAAAGGGATTTGCTCTTAGTGAATCACGGGCCAAAATCAAATCACTCCATCCAATCACTTCTGAGATTTGTGTTGATTCCTGGTCCTGAAATGTTTTGAAAAGCATTTTAGAAAGTTAATAAGCACTAATTTGCTCCTAATCCGAGGGGAGCTGTCAACGAGAATGAGAAACACAGGATTGGAAAGGACCCCTTGAATCAGTTGAGTTGTGGAAGGAAAGATCATTTCTCAAAACTCTGCTGAGTTTTGCTGAGGAGGGGAGTAAACAAGGCTATGGAGGTGTAGGAAGAAATATGGGAAAGCTGGACAACCTCCAGAAGAGGAGGTGACTGGAGAGGCCAACTCTGCAGAAACACTGGGGCTCGTGCAGCAAAACCGGGGCAGAAATAAATGAACTTCTTCAACCTCTTAGTGATGACGCAAGCAGACAACTGCTCTTCAAAACAAAGGATCAGCATTTCGCTAACTTCCCAGATAGGCAAACTTGCATGACAGGGAAGTAAGAGAAAACACAGGAAAAACAAAATAAAAGAGGAAACTGAATTTCAGTGTTCTCTCTATTTCTTGCTTCCTACAGCAGTAGTAACTGAGTGAATATTGAAAAACAAAACAATGTCAACAACTTACCAATAAGAGGGTAAGGAGCATGTTCTCTTCCTGAAATCACCCATAGCTTGTAGTCTTTTTCTGAGCCCTTTAAAACCAAAATTAAGAATCAGTTTGTCAGCCATTAAGGACAGGTGCTCACATAAAGTTTCTCACATTGTAACTGCAGGGTCAAAGGAATCCCCTTTACTTTTGCAATGCCCAAATCTGCCACCAGTAAAATTCCTGCAGTGTCTTTCATGTGCAATGTGGTTTATGCGAACTGGGTTCAGCTCTGAGCAGTGAGAGGTGCTGGAGCCCATCATTTCTGAAGAAAAAGGGGAAGATTTGCCCCTAGCTCTTTCCCTCAGACTGGAGTGCCTCCTGGCAGCAGAGGGATGGATGTCAGAGCCCACTTCACTACTCTGCCCCATCCTCTAACCCAGCTTTTACACATGCCTAACAGGAGGAGCTCAGGCTGGTGAGCCAACAGCATCCTGTGACTGACACTGTGTCTCTGACACACTGGAGCAAAGGGCAGGAGCACTTTCACCTGAGACCTGAGCCCATCCCAATAATGCCAAGGCAAGGATGGCAGCCCCAGGCTCCTGGCATTCAATGCTGACCCAAAATCTCATTGTAGGGCCGCTGCCAGCCTTTTTGTGCAGCTCTTATGTGTGGAAGGGCTTGGGACTGCCTGTATGGTGTTTTAAGACTACTGAGCTCTCTTTAGAGTGTACAGCAGAGAGGATAAATTTACATTAAAAGAGATAATTTTTAAAAGACTGGGGAATGTGATCCTTTTTGGGAAAAGCTGTGAAAACCTCTGATTTAAATCAAATCAAATTAAAGCGAATTCTAAATATTGCCTTTAGCATAAATGTACAAAAGAAAATAGAAAGTGGATAAATACACTGCAAAAGTGATCTATTTTACCTTAAATCTCTTTTCATTGACACTACTAAATTAGGATAGTTAAAATCTAAAAGTTCTCTGGCTATAAAAAGTGATAAATACCTCGGGACAGCATTTATTTAGATCCAAAGTTAATTCCTACCTCCTTTTAAACAGACTTGCCTACTATCCTGCCTTTTCTGGACCTTCACCCAGTGTTCCTCAGGCTTTTGAGATTCTTCCTACTTGCTGTATGCACCTGATGTAATGCTGATACACCCAGTGAAGCCTTTGCAGTTTGCTCTCTGACTGCCAGAGCTTTCTGGCCCATATTAGCACTGCTGTTAAATCAGCTAGCAGGGGGCAGAAGGAAAATAAATAGGCTTTGGAGACATCTCTGATGCCTCGGGGCAAGCAGCCAGGAACAAATAAATACAGCTGAAGAGCACAAGAAAGGGTATTTGCTTTTCCTTTCACATACATATATGAAAGGGTTCGTTGCTGTGAAGGGGAAGCAGGGGAAGGGAAGAGCCAGTAAGCGTGGTTCCAGGAGGCAGGCTGCTCATCCCCGACTGCAAATGCTGTCCTTTATGGCTTTATGAGGCCATTTGTCAGGATAAATGTGACTGTCCCAGAAAAGTCAGCAAGTGTACTTACAAAGCTGGGAAACCCAAGGCCCTTCCTTCTGCCCCACTTGATAACTTGGAACAGATGATCAATGCCATTTTGCACAAGCTAGCTGCCATTTTATCAGAGAAACCACAGAGGAAAAAAACCTGATGTGTTAAACCAGACTGAACTCAGCCAAAGTAATAGCCCCATTAATCACTCAATATGTGAAATGTAGTTTTTGTAATTGCCATTGAAAAGTCATTGAGCTCCTTTCAAGTGGTTCTCTGTGGATAGAAATAAAAAAATCCTTGATACAGTGTGTATCAAGGCAGAGCTTCCTTACAGCCAGAACAATCCTACCAGGGGGCTGGGTGTTTGATTGATATGCAGGCTACAGCTTAATTTATTTAGCTTGTTTGATTTTATTGCTAATCTTATGATATGCCTCTAATGAAAAAAAGGCTTTCTGCTATAAAGAAGCAGTGAAAAAATGTAGTATATTACTTGGGCGAATAATTCTGCAGGCAAGATTTTACATCTTTCAGATGGCTTTCATTCTTCTTCCACTTGAAATAAAAATGTAAAGAGGAGGAAAAGGTTGATTGTGATACATACAAAAGAACACAATGCTGAAACCCAACCAGCTCCTTCTCTTGCTAATCTCAAACAAAGTATTCTCGTTAAATACTACCATTTTCCTGGTTTTTTTCTGTACACAAAGTGAGGAAGCGCAAATGACACCCACAAAATGGGTAAAAATGAAGCACATCACAACAAAGACTTGCAGTTGTAATTGCACTTAGTCTCCCGATTTTTGGTGCAGACTAGGGGAGACAGTCTGCAATTAAAATCCTAATTTTAATTCACCTTTTATCCTTTTCACCTTGCAATCACTCTATCAACTCCAGAGATTCCTTAGTTAAATGGATTACTGGATGCTGAGCCAGGGCCCCAGCCCTGGTGTAAATGAGATGCCTGAGCCATAACAAGTTGGGTAGAGACAAATTGCTGTGCCTGGGAAATGCCAAGCTAGCAGAATAGACTCCTGCATTAAAAGCATATATAAATTAGTGAAAATGGATGCTGGGGAAGGCAAACGCTGAGGTTACTCCAGCTTTTGCTGTGAGTCTCCATAAGCCCCAGGGAAGCATAACAGTGGCATTTTGCTCATCGTATTTGACTCTTCACACTCAGGGCTGTGGTAAGGAAAGACTTGTCAGATTCCATGCAATGAGATCAACATATGCATCATGAGTAAAACATTTTATAAAATCCTGTTACTCGAACAGCAAGCTGTTAGACCAGCTAAAAAGCTGTCATCCAGGAGCTTCTACATGATCACTAGTTTTGGTTGGAGCCATGGCGTGAAACACAGCGAGAGAGCCAGAATTCTTGTCCCTGGCACTGATCCTCTACTACACCTGAGGCACTACCTAGTCTGGTTTAGGGCAAAGGAAGCCAGTTAAGGCAGTACTTGATCTAGCAGGGATCATTACATCTGTCTGGTACACTACCCTGCATCATCATAAGTTCTGTAAAAGCCTTTTTCCAACACAGTTTCAGGACACTGTTTAAATTGGGCGCATTCCGATTCCACTTAGTTACATTCGTATCTCACATAACTCCAAAGGTCCACAGATTTTAGAGTACTTGACTGGCACACTTGAGAGCAGTGCAATCTGACAACACAGCTGATCATGCATGCTTGCACACTTTGAAACCAATTAACAGGCAGGCCAGCAGGCTTCTCGTTCACACTAAAGCATGCCAAAGGAGCTCTATCAAACTCTCACTTCTTGTGTCAAGATATCTCCTCTTAGACACCAGCAAAAGAGATTTAAAAGCAACCTGAAACATGACTGATCCCTTACAGGGATGAGAGGCTTGCTCGCAACTTTTAAGGCAGTTGATAATCTCTGGAGGTCTATATGTTAACAAGGCACTTCTGCTGCATTTCAACAACTCTGAACTACTCTGTTAAAGGATTTAATTAATGGTCATTTTCTAGAACTTGGAAAAAGTGCACAGGAAGATCTGATTGTTAAAAGTAACTACAAAGACTCATTAAAAACTGATGCAAGGACTTACATTAATTCCCAGCTGCTGCAGGGCCATCAGAATTACATCATTTGCTGTATCAACATTGGTTACACTTAGAGTTTTTGACTGTGAACAGAGTAAAGAAGAAGGGGAAAATGACATTAAAAGTTTGGATTTGCAAAGAGTATCTGAAGTGCAGTAGCTCTGCATAATTCATTGTTAGAGAAAATTAGAATATCCTGTAAAAATTTTACTTGATAAATAAATTATACTACATAGATAAAGGTCCAACTGAGACCAAGGTTTGACTCCTCTGCTTTGTCACATACTTTCTGTATTTGATTCCTGCCTCCCCAACAGCTCCATCAGAAGAGAGACTATTACAATTACTGGGGACATGACTACCACATTAAAATATGCACGAAGTCAGAACCAGCAGCTGCACTTTTAGACTCTGCATAAGGGAGACATAATGGTTTGATTAATTTAAAAGCATGGAAGTGTCCTTTGAAAAATGAAACATTTCAGGGAGTTCTGTTCAATGAAATATCAATTGTTAATTTCTGTCCTTTTCAACTGAAGATCTCAGTGGTAAGAAAGTGTTGTACACAGGCTGTTCATCCCCATAACCTTTCCCACATTCTATATAGATTTCTCAAAGCTAGATTTGGCTTAGTATCAGAAGCACTTCCTCTTGGTAATGTTCCATCCATTTAAAACACGACCTTTCCAGCATTCTCCAGAATCTGCTGATAGGAGCATGGAGCATGGAAAAAGCATGGAACGGCAGAGACCCCACTTTCTAACCAGCTATGGTGACCAGCACAAAGTGCCAAGTTTTGTGTCAGCCAAAGTGCCACTTTCCAGAGGCAGTCTTTCCAGAGTGAGATTCCAGCACCAGTGCAGCTCCTGTACTGCTGGGCAGTGCTGTGTAGCTCAGCTCCATGGGTTGTTCCAGTGCTTGCAGCACCCAGCCCCGCTGGCCTCGCTTCCCAGCCACCTCCCACACGCCAAGCACAGCTCACTGAGCCCCTGTTAGGGCTGGCTTGGCTCTGCCTCCAGGACTGCACAGCTTGTGGATTGCAGCTGGTTCACAGCCAGACTAAAGCCTTGGCAAGACAAAGGCAATCCCACTGCAACAGACCACCCAGGCCCACCCGATGCCCCAAAGAAGGGAAGGTAGCAGAGCTGGGACGTGGATGTTTACTGCCAGTCTCAAGATAGTGTGCAACACCCTGACACCTTGTGTAGCATGTCATTTTTATGCTGGCCATAAGATGTTCAGGTGAAACAAACCCCTGACATTTTGCATTTATAAAAGATCTGAGCTGTACCTTTGTGTAAGACCCTGACAGTAACAAGCTGCCATGGCAATGAAAGGAAAGTTGTGAGAATACTGTGTAGCTTGCTTCAGGACAGATCTGAACGTTCATACCATAAAAAATTTAACATTTGCCTGAAGCAATGACATCTGGCTCCCAGGAGTAGGTCAGCACATTTGCATAGGTTTTGCTCTTGGCTAGAATATAGTTTGTGCCTTGTGTTCAGCCTTCCCTACTGTCCAAAAATGAAATAACTCTAAGGCATCTCCAGCTGCTGGAGCACAGGAACCACAGCACCATAAGAACTACGTGCATCACAAAATTTCCATCTGCTCCTCCTCTGTTTTATTACTGATAATATCTAGACTACCATGTGTCATTCCTAGGACTGTCATTATAAGAGACCATATATGGCACAAGAGCTAATTATAGCTAAAAAAAAAAAGACACTGCAGAAAGCCCCAACAAACCCCAGTACAAGACTGCAACACCTGAGTGCATGTATGATTTATAGACTTTTACACCTGAGCAGACCTTGATCTGCAGTCCTGGACTTGAACTGTCACAACAATTAGCACTGCTTATTACCTCTTGTCTTAGCAACCTGGCAGTTCTATCATTGTTTACCTTAATAATGATTTTCTATGGAAAAAAAAAAAGAAAAAGGCAGACTGCTTTATGCTTACATTTATGCAAATATAGAATTCTAAGCGGAGTGTCATTGTTGGGCAAAGATTTACAGTGAAATCTAACTTTCGTGAAAATTTCTTATGCCCTTGCCCATGCTCCTGAGGATTCTGAGCATGAAATACAGACGTCACAAGCACAGTTAGACAGAAAAGATAAAAAGCAGAGGAAGAATGGATTGATTATCACTGAATATTAGGGTATCTCTATGGAACTGAATACGTACAAGAATTTAGCTTAAATTGGTTAAAAATTATATGGTAAAAAAGGTAAAAATCATGCTACGGATGACCTTCCTTTACCATATACTCTTTGCCTATAAATTCACCAACATCAATTATTCGATAATTAACATGCTTAAGGCAATTTCAGGGTGTTCTTATATACTGCTTTACAGACTTAAGATCATTATAAACAATAAAACAACTGCAACTTTGCAGAAGTTATGAAGGCAGTTGTGGGGTTAGATAAGTTTTACAAGCCAAAAAAAAAAAAAAGGGAACTGAGATTTCTGGAGATGCTTATGCATAAATCCTGCTAGAGGTGTTTCTTGGGACTTCATAATGTACAGGCTTTAGTTCATGTGCCAGAACCAGTATTTCTTACCAAGTACCCTGCCTTTAAAATGGAAATAATGTATTAAAGACAGAGCAAACATTTCAGGGCTGTCTATGCCAAGCCTTTTCAAGGGGTTGAATCCTCAGAGGAGACTTAGAGGAGACTAAAGGAAACCTCTTGATATCCAAAGGATTTGCAGGTGAATAGCACTCATAAGTGACGTGGATTTAGGCCCCTGTTTAGCTCAAGAACACTTACGTATGCACATGCTCCCACATCCTTTGCAATTATCGTCAGAGGAATGCTTTTAGGATTGTCCTTCTCCTTCTCTTCTCTTATTCGACTGACAAAGCAAGTAAAAAACAAGGAAATTTTTAATATTGCATACATAAATAGCAAGACATAGATTTATACAGCAATCAAGCAGTAACTTGGTAAGAAGGAGATTGTTTGCAGATGTACTGCAGTGGAAAGATCTCTGAGGACAAGAAAGCATCCAGCAGCATCTGGAAGGGCCCCTAGTAATGCCCTCTTGTACTGAAGTTCATCGCAGAAAACACAGTAAGCAGCAGAGAAAGAGAATAGAAAAATATCAAGCTAAAACTACTCATCACTGTGATGCCTTAGTCTGCACTACAGACTCCTACTGGAATCAGTTACATCAGTACAGACTACCCAAAGAACTGAACAGGAGAACGGTGAACTGGAAATCATCCCAGCAAGGATGATTTGAACAACCCAGGTACTCTGGGTTGTGTCTTTACCTGAAGAATCAGGTAAAAAACACAAGCTTCAACCAGAAGAATTGAGTGATCAGAAAACAGAACCATCACTAGCAGTTTTCTGTCCAAACATTGAATGAAATAAGACAGCTCTCTTTATGCAAACCCTCCCACCTTACCCTCCAGCTTTGGACATGTTTCTTCAGAACAAAATACAGCCAGCCCTGAGCAGCAGACAGGTTTAGAGCAGAGGTTTCTGAGCTAGGCTTGCCTGAATGCTACCACTATGGAAAGAGCTCCAGGCTCTACTCGAATCATGGTGGCAGAGGGTCTCGCTGCTGTGTTGGGAAGGAACAATGTGTTGATATAATGAAGTACCTTTGCAAGAAAGATAGCCATGTTTCCTTTTGTTCTGCAGACCTGAAAGAATTAAAACAGGACAAATCAACCATCATTCTAATACCAAAATAGTCCTTCCACAAACCACAATGGAGTGGACTGTTTCTTGGCTGCATTTTCATAAATATCTACAAAAATTAAAAGGTTTATCCAGATTTTAATGAGAAGTCTGCTTGCCTGCAAAGTCAACTGAAAAGCCTGTCAGGGAGATCAAAAGCCCCAGTTACCAGTTTTTGTCACAGAAGGTAAAGCTTCACCAGTGAATTTGGTAGAAATGTGTTGAGTTCTTAAAGCAATGTCCAAATAGAAGAGGAGGGCACTTTAAAAAAAGAGCTTAATTCAAAAGTTGAAAGGCATTTCCTCAGGTACACATATTTCTTTCCTCTTTCACAATTCCAATTATCTTTTTATTTATTATTTGTTTTATTAGCACATCACAAAATACATGTAAGCCCACTGTAGTTAGTAGGGTTTAACTTTGGACATTTTGAGGCTTATCTCATTTATCTTTATCTTGTGTATATTTGGAAGGATACAAAACTGTCCAGTACAACATAGCTAATAATGTGACAGTTCAAAGAATCTAACCTAATTTTGCTTCAACTTTCTTGATTTAAATCCTGTCCCAGATCTAACTGCTATTCCCACTGCTCTTTCTGCAAATCAAGCTTTTCAAATTTCCACAGGAGGCATTTAGGGAATCATAAACCTACTCAGTGATGCTGCAAGGGAAATGCACTTCATAAATGTTACGAATATGATTCTGATTTGGTTGTTTCAGTTCTGCTGAACAGACATCTATGCACTCATACATGGCCTTTGAGATTTTTCTATGTACCTCCAGACATCAAATAATTTCACTTCTGTAAAATCTCTGGCTCTTTTTGACTGAAACCATTGCTTTCCTATTCAACTACTTTCAGTTATCTGTAAAGAATCGCATACCGTCTTTAGATCAAAGCTCCTGTTTATTGGCAAGATTTCAATTAAAAATCAACAAAAAATTTAATCTCTGTTGCAGGACTTTTAAGTATAAAAAACATAAACAGCACAACCAGCTCAAGAGAGTGCAGTTTGTAGACAACATTGTCCTCAGGTACACACAATGGGACACAGAAATTAAGCCAGATACTTCAGCTTTTGTTCTGTGTTGATAAAGAAGAAAATGCCTTTTCTAAGACTCAGGCAAATTAATGTGGCTAAGCAGCTGGCATTTCAGGGGGATGGTGCCCTCCCTCATCCAAAGTGACGAAAGAGCCCTCCTGCTGAGACTAAAATTATCCTAATCACTGAAATTACCTCTACAGTCCTTATGTGTCTTACAGTCAATGCTGCAAAGACAGACCAAATTTTTTTCTCTCTATTAAAATTCAGAGATTCTGCTTTAAGAGGGATTTTGACATTTTCTCTGGCAGAATTCAATTGAAAAGAAAAATAGGACAAGGTCAGTATTTCACTGTATGTTTCTTGCTACTTCCAACACATGGCTTTCTGTTTAAAACTGTCTTACGAGAGCGTCTTTGATCCTTTCATAAGCTTGGCTGTTTAATATTTGTAGTTCATCTTATTAATTAGCCAAGGTGTTTGTCAAATTACACAAAACCCAGGTAATTTCCACTGAGCAAGTCTGCAGCACAGAAAGTGCTTTACCAAATCACATATTTTCTCAATTTTAAAAATTATAAGCAAGATGGAAAATGAGATGTGTGGGGCAACTTGCTCTGAGCACAAGGAACTTGTTAAAGAATCAGCAAGTTCCTGCTCCTCACATTCACTGGTGCTGAAATTAATCTATGATAGTCTCATTATCTGTCAGCCTAGAAACATTTAGGTAACTTCTTGTTAAATAAAACACATCTCAATTCTTACCTGAAATTTGCCACACAGTTTGTGGTGGGCCAGCCCAAAACGAAGGACCGGTCTGGGTCTGTGCTGCCTTCACAGACTTCTTCTGTACAAAATGCTGTCCACATCTCACAGAGACGGGCTTGGCACTTCAGCTTGAAATGAGAGTGTGACCTGCAGGTGGAAATTCACAGGTGTGTCACACACACGAAAACACAGAAGACAGATTTAACAACTAGAGGGTTTTTTTTCCTTCAAGCACACATGAGGCTTGCAACTGGAACTGATGGAAGAAGCAATTCTGCTTCAGTTAAAGAAAATGTTTTATTGTTTGCCTTAAAAAAACATACCAATTTTTCATTTAAATGGGCTCAACAAATCTCTTGTTTGAGGGATAAACAGATTGCTTGTGGCATCCCTGGACATCCCCCTTCTTGGGGGAAAGCTGTCCATGTCTAGAGTTGCCCTCCAAATCTTGCTATGAGGCAAAGGTTGCCAGTTGTTTTTAACTCTCCTTTCAATGACTTTAAAGCCATTGAGGAATTCACAATACAGTTCTATTGCTTAGTCTCAGGGTCAAAAATGATGATGAGTTTAAGTAATGATAACTAGGCCAGAGCAAATGAAGCAAACCTGAAGAAAAAACAAAGAGAAAATTGCCATCTGTGTTAACTACAGCACAGGTCACCACACAGCCTTCACAAACTTTCTATATGGTAACTTTAGGACCACATCACTTGGAGAATGAGCCAAGACCTTGCACATTCTCAAAATATTTACCCATCTACAAGGAAGATACATAATCTTCCCAATTTTAAAAACAATTTTAAAATAGGACATAGGTCCTTCCTATGTTTTTGCTACTAAACAATTGAGTAAAGATCAAATTTACAGAATTACACATTTTAACTTCAACACTTTTCTTTTGATAGATTTCTCTTTATAAGTGTCTTTCCTTTGTAGGATTGGTGAGTACTAGTGCTACATGGGATACAAGTGAAAACAAAGTCAATCCAGTTCTGTAGCAATGCTCAGCCACTCACTTCAAGCCTTGTAGAACTACCTCAGCTATGGCTCTCCTGGGCCAGCAGGGAAATGCTGGAAGAAAAGATCTGCCCCCTGAAACCAAGAGCATGTCAGCTCACCACCACGTTGCAGATGTGGATGGGGACAGTGCTGGGCACCATGGTGATTAGTGCTCTGTAAATAAATCTGCCAGGTAAGCAGCTTCTTAGAGCTTTGGTACACTTGGACTGCTTTCTCTGAGATTAGCCTCATCTATAGGGTATTTGATTTGGGACAGACTGAACTAATACAGACTGAACTAAGAGTCTGGAACATGAAAGCACTTGAACCTTGTGGCTTTAAAGAGGACATAGATGAACCTGGCTGGTCTGAGTTTTCCAGTTGACATTGTGCTGACAGATGTGGTGGGATAGTGCAGCACATTCAGAGGAAGGTTAAGAAAGAATCATCAGTACACATCAAACCTAAGGCTATGGTGTTCCCTGATCAGCTGAACATTTCACTTCCTTTATTACATTTTGCAACCAAATTGAAGAGAAAGAAGAGGAGCATATTTCAACATGCTTGTTAGCAAATCAGTTTAGAATGTAACAAGTAAGGTCTGTCAAGAACACAGAAATAACTGTATTCTGACCAACCACAGAATGAACTGGAAAATACAGATTTACAAAAAAACCAGCAATGAATTCTAATGCAGATGTTAATAGGTGGATATCTGGTCTCACTCCACCAAATCAGTCTATTGACCCTCTGTTTTCACCTCAACTTCTTTTTGCCATTACCTAGTACACTGAACACTCTATATGCTGGTTCATTTTTTAAATATTTACAGTCCATAAATCCTGCCAGTAGCAGGTGTCAGCAGGGTGTTGGCAGAGACACAAAGATGTTCTCCAGTCTATATTCTTACCATGTTTGCCATGCCCAGTCACAGCTTTCAGCTATTATCAGTATTCAAGTGGCCTGGTTTCCAGAGGTGCTGAAACAGTAGCTGTCATTAACATCTAAAGAGCCCCAAGTATAATTTTATCCCTATCTGCCATGGCCTTTGTGCAATCCATGGCTTCTCAGCATTTGTGAAACGTGGGTCTTCTATTAAAATGCCAAAGCATTACCTTTAGAAATGAACATACTGCTGACTAAGGAAGAAGCATGACAGAACATTTTAAAAAAGCATACAGTAACAATCTAATGAGAATTGTTTATTTTTTAAGGAAGTCCCCTAGCAAATGTCACTGTAAATATCAGGCAGATCCCAAATCGACTGAAATCAACAGAAGAATCATGAAGACCAATGCTGCAGATATTGACATACCCCAAGTTATGCCACCTCTGCAGAGTACACACAGTTCCTTTTGCTTACAACTGGATACCTTGCACCCAATAACAGATGGAAGATTAATTTCTCTCTAGAATTGCTAATCTCCTTAACTGAACCCTCTGACAAAAGCATTTATGTATATACTGTGAGATTGCTACCATAATTCCATGTATGCACTCAGCCATTAATTTCTAGGTCCAGCCACTTTGGGAAAATACCCTTAAAAGGCACATGTATGTAAGCAGGCGCACATCACAGAGGAGGAAAAGGAAACCATTTCTCTGTGTCTCCCACACAAAAACTTACGTGAGACATCTTCATCATTGAGCTCACAGATCCTTGAAATATTTACTTTGCCAAATAAAAACATACACTCTCTGTAAGAAATCTAATCAATATATTTTAAAAAAAGTATAACAATTTACATACTTAACTTTGGTTTAGTTAGAAAAACTCTTGCAATAAATACATTTGTGACTTAACCCTCACAATAAAGGTAGTGAAGGACAGGGCAGCAGAGGAGCGCAGCATGTGAGTATCATTCTTATTTTTTATAAACTGGTATAATGCATCATAGGAAACTACAGGAGTTTGTATTTCAGAAACTACGAGAAAGTACCAAAAAACGAACCCACGGACCCCTTGTCCAGAGTCATATAGAGACCAGTTACCCCTCACAAATTCCAACAAGAGCAATGCCAATTTGTTGCCTTTAAGCAGGAGCTCAGTGCTGTAGAAGCAGTTTACTCAGCAAGCTCGGAGGACACAAGATACTTGTTCTCTTTAAGAAAAACTTGTACCCATTTGCTGGTCATACAAAGCCTGATTGTACATGAGCTCCATTTGTTCAGTGACTGGTCACCTGCAGCTGAGCTCACACCCGCATGGGGCCCAGTGGGACCAAAGATACCTTAGCAGTTCATGTGCCCCAAGCTGAAAAATTACTTAAGACAGAATTATCCACAAGGAATAACTCTGAAGTTAAGTCAGATTCAACTGTATCATTAATTAATTCTGTTCTAGTCTTACTGCTTTGACTTTGTACCAGCTATTAAAAAGTCAATAGCAATCAAGAGTCACGGCCAAATAGCAATACACACACTCGGGTTTTCCTTCTAGGAATCAGCATTGGCATTTTAGTGTGAGACAGCTTTAAAAATGCTGATTTTTAAGTAGTATTCATTAGTGACAGCTCTGATGCTTTAATTGCTGACAGGGCAGCTGTGGAGAGAACATCCCAATTAGTTCTTCAAAATACATGAAGTAAAATCACTCAAAATACTATTTTTACCATTTCTAGCAAAGACTTGCTCCCCCCACCCCTTTTCCACATGCAAAAGCACAAATTGTTCTCTTCCACCTTTTTTAAACATTGTATCTCCTCACCACATTAAATCACACGCTACAGGAGCTGTTATTACTCCCTGGGGACCAGATTTTTGTGTGGTTACACCAACTAGTGCTTTCCTATGCATATAGTCCCACTGAGATCCAGCCAAACCTGCAGAAATCTGCAGCTCAGCCCAGGGCTGTAACACAGGTTGTGCTCAGCAGGCTGACCAGGGAGGGGGGGCTTTATCCCTCCTGACTGTACTCTTCTACAATTTAGGAGCTAAGCCAGTGGACAGACAGAGAATCCCCCAAGAGCAGGACTCCCCTCATCCACGATCAATGCTATTTCAGCACAGGGGAGTTTGCCACAGTAAGGAGCTGGTTTTGCCTCAGTGACTGTAAGGGGAACCCAGAAACCTATGTAAGTTGCAAGTATTTCATTTTACAGCTGAAATTAGGTGAGATGAGCTCTACCCTAAACCAGCAACAAACAAAAATCAATACAGTAACAATGCTGTTACTGCTAGTGCTGGTAGAATACCAAGATTTCCCCTAAATATCCTTATGTTCTCCACCCACCCATAGCAGAACATGTCTTGTGTAAAATATCCTCTGTGTTGTCACACCACATCAAGTGAGGGAGTTCAGCTGGGGGGGTTATATTTACTATGTGTGATTCAAGCAGACACAGCTCGGATTTCTACAGAAAACACAGATTTCTTCTGGCTTTTCCCAGAAGCCTCTGAAACAATTGCTTAAGCAAAACGACACATGCAAAAGCCCAGGATTCACACTGAGATCGTCCACCCTGTGAAACCACAACACAGTGCCTAACAGAGAGTGAAGCTACATCAAGATTTTTTATTATTATTTCTCCATAACCCATAACAAGTGAAAGCACCCTCTAAAATAGCCTTAAACCACAAATGCCGCATGAAGCTGGCATGCTAGACACAGCTTGTAAATGTGATTTAATTGTGAATGGTAGAGTGAATAATCAGAGCTCAACAGCAAGCCTGATTACACATGAACACTACCCAGACTGCTCAGCATGGCTTCCCCTTCCCCATGCTCCTTCTGGCACAGGACAACCTACAGAGACAGACATCGCAGTGCCGCCTGCAATCTCTACTTTTATACAGCTGCTCATCCCTGGTGTCTATCAAAGCAGCTTCTGGGTAAGGGTTAAAGCCTCTAATCCCTCCATAACACAACCACTGGTGTTATCCAAACCCCACAGGGCTGAAGATGACCTGTCTAAAACAAGAAGTTAAAGGTAGCACACTGGACATAGCTGAGCACCAATGAGTCTTCTGTGACACTGCACTCCCTAAGTGGAGAAGATGACAGAAAACAAGAAATGTACCAAAAAATATATGATACTTCCATAAAACGGTACATCCTGAAATTCCTCTATGGCTATGAGGTTTTCAAAGATCCCTGGGGAGGTCAGAATAAAACACTTGCTTACAATTTAGGAAACATTTGCTACTAAAGGCATTCTGGAAATCCATGCTATGTTCCACTGAAGAAAAGGTCTGCTCTGCAGGAGCAGTGTCTGAGGGGCCATACTTACTTGGACTTGGCAACAACCAGAAGGTCTGTGAAGAGGAAAAGGTGTCGCTCCTGGGTTTGCAGACTCGTCTTCAGCTGCACGTGGCCATCCAGGATGAACGTTCGGTTGTGGCATATGAAAGACTGCACAAGGGGCCATGCCTCTGGGCTGATAGGGGACAAGCAACCTTCCCTGCAAAAGGACATAAACAGAATAAAGGAAAGCAAATCAGCCACTTGCCTGTGAGTGAGAACCAGGCAGAGACTTCCCGTACCTGCTGCCAAAAAGTAATTTATTTGACCACATTTCAGTGAAAGATGAGCGGCACTTACAGGATAATTCAGCAGTCAGACTCTGATACAAAATCTGCTAGGGACAGTCCTCACTGAATTTTTACAGCTCAAGCTGTAAAAGCTGCAGCATTTAGCATGAGTAGCATTTAGCAAAGGACAATAACAGACACAATCCTTCCCATATAAAAACATTCATATTTGCTTCCCTTTGTATTAAGTCTATGAAATTAAAATATTTCATCTGCTGGAGGCCAAATATGCATGATGAACAGATAACTGCACACCCACCTTAATCAGAATAGGACTCATACTCAGGGTTAAAAGCCATTTATAGAAAATATTCAGAAACAATGACAAATATGTTACTGAACCTTGCTAGAGACACACCATGTACTAGATGCAACACAAGAAGGCTGCTCAGCCTTTCTCTCTCCCAGCACACAATCCACAAGCATTGAAATAAGCTCCAGCTCCAGGAGGTTGTGTGTTTGGTTGTGTGGCTGGAGCACAGCTCTGCTCATCTGAGGCTGCTGGGTAAATCCAACCCCAAGTCTGTGGGGGAAAGGAAATAGCAGGCTCTCTCCTAGGAGACAGTGATCTTTTCTACGGAGGTATTGAATAAGTTGCAGCCCAAGGTGGAGACATGATTCTCTCAAACTCTCCTGATCTAACTGTTCTACATAAAGCAGCTGAATAGTTACTGAAGCAGAAATAGATTTTCTCTAGCATGATGGTCAACTTACTCACCCGGACAAGATATCCCTACTTTCTGAGCCTTGCTGTAACAAATGAGTATTTATATGGAACCAAACCAAATGAATGCGAGGGTCTGAGATGAAAACCCTCTGTCTTTAGGGTTCCCTAGAAGGTAGTAGAAGGCCAGGCTCTCTCTTGGAAATCCAGAGGCATGGCCTCAAGTTCTCACACAAAGCTGAGAGAACTGAACCTGGGTCTCCTGGTGTATCTTAAATAATGAATTTCTGGATAAAATCCAGGAGCCATCATATCTTTACTCATAATTTTAAAATCCAACTTTTCAATTATTTGCTTTCCCAAGAGATGCCTCCAAGTGAACCATTTCCCTCTGGCAAAACAAATCAGTTCAATTTTTATTCAAATGTATGTACTTATTTTTTTCTTGTTAAAAAAATTAAGCTAACACTTATCAGGCAGGATCAGCTTGGCAAGGGCAAGCTGAAGGGAACAGCTTTGCAATTCCACTTTATTCCTGATCCCACTGGAATGGATGACAAACACCTAATGACTTTTCTGGGAGAAGAAATGGAGCTTATATGGTGAAAGACACAAAACAAACGGGGTGGAGGGGGGGATGAAAGAAAACAAGAGCAAGCACAGGAAACCTTCAAAGAAGCTCATAAACCTTGTACATCTCTTAAAGCCTGGATGACTCACGACCCTTCTCTCCTTGACACTTGTGGCTGGATTATGCAGAAAGTTATTTAGGAAATCCTGACAGCTGGGAGAGAAAGGATAAGCTCTAAGATTGGCCTACATTAGCAGGACACACTTTCACTGATGTATGAGGAGCTGGCGAGGATCTCTACCTGCTGGGAAGGGCCTCGGATTTGGCCTCGGATTCCCCTTTCTGGCTGGGCGTCTACAGTTTTTAAAAGAATTCCTGAATTATTTTGGTTTAATCTCTGTCTTAATCTTGTTTTTCATTGCCTACCCCTTCAGATAAGAGAGAAATAAGAGGAATGACTTTCAGAATGAATAACGCAAGCCTAAGTTATTTGATCATTCCTATGCAGAAGGGGTGTCCAGGAGCATGGAGGTTAAAGCAGAGGGAAGATATTTGGTCCAGCATAAAAGGGTTACACACTGTATGCCCAGTAGCAGAAGCCAGGAGAACAAGCACCTCTCCTACCCTGCCACTCCCATGGGACTAGAAATTGCCACCTCACCAGTTCATCAATGGGTGTTGGATAACTGGGACTCCATTTCATTAACACCCTAGCAGCACTTGGCAAAGAAACTTAAGCAGAATTCAGGAATGCTGATGAGTCCACCTCTGTGAAAACCATGCCTGGCCTTTACATCAAAGATGAAATCAGAGATATGCTCACCTGTACTTGAACCCAGTAACAATAGTTGTGAGGAAAACCTTTTCTGTGTCAACACTGCTGTAAGCATTCTTACAATCATAAGGTCTGGCTTTTATGTCTCCATAAAGGCAATTCTCTTTGATTATTCCTATTTGTACGCTTTCTACATCATAATTCACAAGCCCAGGAGCCTCTCAAATTAAACTAAGCAAAATCTTTGCCATGTTGGTACACAAGTGAACATGCAGTAAGGTTTAATAATGACAGCAGGGTCGAGCAAATTGAACCGTCTTTTGAGCCAGTGCCTTTCAAACATATCTGTCAGCTTAACTCTAATAAGCACTCTTACACACATATACTAATATTAGATCTTACCTGATAAGCTTTATTAAAAAAAAAATAAAAAAAGAAGTGCCAATGTTTTCTTCAAAGTGAAAAAAAATATCAAAGCCATTAATTTAGCCAGAATCTTCTAATGCCCCAGGAACAAGGAGGAAATTCATGTCAGCAGTGACAAAAATGTCTTTCGGAAATCAGGCTTTTGATCCTCCCCATTAATGTTCCTTTGTTACAAGACATGAATGAAACCCAAGTGTTGTTACATTGAAGAAAATGCAGACCAGCAATATCCTCAGGCATAGGGATTATATGGCAGAGGTATTTTTGCAGCTCAGTTTTTAATGGCTCAATGATTTTTCTGGACATTAGATGGGTCTAATTTTCAAAAAGTGCTAAGTATGTAAATACTGATTCTTTGAAAATTCCTTTCAATAAAATTAGGCAAAAGTCAGGTCAACATGATTTCTGATATAAATAAAAAATGGAAGTCAGTGATGTAGAGCTCTCTCTGCCTTTCCTGTGTTTCCCTAAAAATCACTTTATGATTAGCACATGTAAAAATCCCACACAGTAACATCTTTTCATTTTGGCAGAAAAAAAAAGCTGTCATCCAGGTTTGTTTAGAAGAAACTGTGAACTGAATCCTGAAAGATGAGGTTAGATGAGGATCCTGTAGAGTCAGCAATTAGTCATGTTCCATTTTGTGAGAAAGCAAGGCTGACACTGATGTCTCGATGGCATTGCCATTCTAAACCTCTAGTCTTAGGTGAACACTTTTTTCTGTAAGTACTATTTTGGGGGTCAGAAATTTCCATGTGGGATTTAACTAAGGAGAAAATTTTGTCATTTAAGGGTATCTACAGAGGTGTTCTTGAACTCTTCAGGAAAAGACTAAAAACACTGCACTGGATGAAATTAGTAGAAAGATAATTGAAGATTTCTCTCTAGGTGTTTCCAGAACATAAATTTTTATACCTCTTATTTTTCAAATTAATCAAAATAGTCATTCTGTGCCTACTCAAAAGACACTATGATTTAAAAGACCACTTCAATTTTCTAGGTGAAACATATGAGGGTGAAATCTACAGTAGTCAGCCAAATACTGAAAAACACATCTTGACTGCATTCGGTGTGAAAGCTACAATCAGAGCTCACTTCATTGGTCCTGTATTTACCAGAAACCACAGAAACACAAAAAATACATCTCTCCCCTGAAGAGCTTCCTTGGGGTTTCCAATGAAGCTGATACCTGAATGGCATTACTCATAAAATGTTTATTCTTGGTGTTAATGGAGACATCAGCTTTATTCTCTGTTCATAGTGAAAACAATGAAAGAAAATAAACTTTTTAAAGGAGAGCTTAACAATCCATGCTAAGTGGTTAATAAACCCATGATCCAAATGTCATTTATTCCAACAGGAAGCTTTCCCCTGATTTCAGTTGATGACGACTTCAGCCGATCACTGATTAGGTTTAGGTTTAGATTAAGCTCTAAGATGCCTTAGGGGGAACAACCTGTTCCAAGGAAGCTAAGCTGGAATGAGCTTCTGCAGGTCCCTCAGCTATATGACATCGCTCTCACAGAGTGCTCATGCTCCATCCTAAACCTCACTCCATTGTTTTGGTTATTGTTCTCTGCCAGAACATTTCTCCACTGATGATCTCTCTGCAGCCACAGAAGTCGATTTCCTCTTAAGATGCAGCACCAGTGCTCTCCGCACAACTGGTACATATTGAAATAAAATACCGTTTCTCTTTTTAACCTCTGAAGTCTTTCTCAAGATGTAGGTGAGAAATTCACCTTTTCATCAGCAGAGCAGTGAAATTATAGCTATTCAAAAAGCTGAAACCTGAACCAGCCCAGCCACGTGTGAGGCTGCACTTGGTCTGTCAAACACATACGTAATACCTTTCCAAATTCCTCTTACAGTGACCAACTTGGCCTACACTCATTTCACAAATATGTACTGTAGGTATAAATCCTGAATGCTTCCACTAGCACCGAAGCTCAAGTAAGGACCAGAGACTCTTTCCAGTTTTCATACAACCAATCATAGAAACAGAATATCCTGAGGTAGAAGGGACCCATGAGAACCATTCAATCACAGAGTCACAGAACAGCCTGGGTTGGAAGGGACCTTTAAAGGTCATCTAGTCCAACACCCCTGCAAAAACCCCCTGCTTCACCTTCCTCTACATCAGATTGCTCAGAGCCCTGACCAACCTGATCTTGAATATTTCCCGGCATGGGGTATCTTCACACCCCTCAAAGAAACATATATTACAGGCCACCTTTAGGTACTGGAAGGCTGCTCTAAGGTCTCCACAAAGCTTTTCTCTTATGAGAAGTGTTCTATCCTTCTAGTAATCTCTATGGCTTTCCTCTCCCGGCTCCAACAGGTTCATGTTCTTTCTATGCTGGGGACCACCCCAGAACTGGACACAGAACTCCAGGTGGGATCTCATCAGAGTGGAGTAGAGGGGGAGAATCCCCTTCCTTAACCTGCTGCCCACACTGCTTTTGATGCATCCCAGGACATGCTTGATCCTCCTGGCTGCCAGGGCACTGCAGACTCATACTCAACTTGTCACTGAGCAGGACTCCCAGATCCAAGTCTCCTGAGCTGCTTTCCAGCATCTCACTCCCCATCCACGATTGCCCCATCCCAGGTGCAGAATCCAGTGCTTGCCCTGGTTAAACTTCATGCAGTTGGTGATTGCCCACGTCTCTAATTTGCCTATGTCTCCCTGCAAGGCCTCTCTGCCTTCCAGGGAGTCAACAGTTCCAGTTTGGTGTCATCAGCAAACTGATATAAGTGTACCTTCAAATCCTGTGTCCAAGTCATTTATGAAGACAGCGAATAGGATCTGCCTATGGGCATAGAGCTTGCAGCTTGCAGCATAAATCTAACCTTGTTTTGGCTACAGGTTGGAGAGGCCACCAAGCAGAGCACCTGCTAACCTTCCTCACAGTGTTCAGAGACATCAGACTTACTTTGTATATATCAAAGGCCAGTTTTGGATGGCTTTAAAGAATAAGCAATTCATCTTTTAGGAATAATAAAGCCAATGAACTTTCAACTTCAGCATCTTTCAGTAAAGCATGTACTTTACCACTGCTGAATCACAGCTTTGGGATAGAGCAGCCCACAGAGAGAAGCAGGAGCTACTCACATCCTTTCAAGGATAGAGAAAACAGCAGCTATCTGCACTGTAAGAAATCTCTACAGTTCAGCCCACATTACATATTTTTGCCAAAATGGATTATCAGTCAGGGAAAACATGTCATTTGTGACCAGCAGAGATACCTCTAAAGGCAAGCAAGATCTAGAAGATAAGTTTCTCCACTTTATTAGTAGAGCTTATATTGGAAATTAGGTAACAACACTTGCACCTTTTTTCTGTGCCTCCTACTCCAACCCTTAAGCTCCTAAAGAGTACTCTGAGAAGGAACTTCAGTAGGAGCATAATAGATGGTTTCCTTGGTTTTTTGCTAATGAGGCAGGACCTGCTAACTGGAGCTTGGAAGCCAAGATGGTTTATTTTTATGGAAATCCGTTAGCACTCAGACATATTACCCATACTGTGGCTAGAGGGTGTTTTGCATTCAAGGTAATTAACTTAATAAGGTAGTGAGACCAATTCTTTAACCAAAAGCAAATAGCTCCAATCTGGTGTGCAAGAGCTTGCCAAATAAGGTGAGATAAGGTGGAACAAAAACCCAACCGAATCTGCAACTCAGCAAGTGAGTACTGACTCACCTTGCAGAACTCCTTATGGTACACCAAAGGGCAATGTCAAGGCTTCAGGACTTCAACACACACTGAATTTCATCATAAATGGTAATCTGGATGTGACTTGAACTGTATTCTAGCCAACTTGACAAAATCATCCCAGACTTTGCCAAAACAATCACACAAAACAGATTATTGTGTTTTGTACACCAAAGGAGAAGAATGAAAAACTAAATGAAAGAGCTTTTCTTGTACACTGAAAACAACTGCCAGCTGTGTTCAGGACATGAACACAGGACAGTGGAAATAGTCCTGCTCATGCTCCTGATTAATTTAGTTTCTGGTATGCTGGCAACTTATTAAAGCATATGGCTTGAAGAATCACAGGCTAAAATGGCCATGAAGAGAACGGAGGCCACAACTGCACTACACCCCATTCACAGACCTACCTCCAAAATCTGTCAGCAAGGGGCTTTGTCTTTGAAAAACAGTTGAGGAGCAAGCAAAGTTCTGGATCATTCCCTCAAACCAGCTCTAGATGGAAAAGCGAAGAAACAGGGAGATACAACACAGTACTCCTCAATCACACAATCTATCTGGAGATGTCCTTGTGATGGCTTCTGGCTTGGCACAAACTATCTATAGATGGAGTGGGGAGCTGAAAACAGGGATGCCAACAACCATGCCCATTTTCCCATGACTTGCTCAGTCCAGCCTGCTCCATCTCCACTGCCTGTTCAGCACCACCATGCAAAGCCCTGCTTGGCCTCAGGGACGAGCATTCACAGCTCCCACTGCCATGAACAAGGTAACTCAGACAAGGCTCACCCACACAGAGCAATCTACAGCTCAGAGCCCTACTTAGACAGGCAGATATTTATAGCTATAGATATATATAGAGACAGAGATATAAAATCCTCTGCATTTTTAGAGGTGCTAACTGCTCCTTTCTGTCACTGCCTCCAAACCACAACCAGTGCCCTCAGCAAGTCACCCACATGATCAAGATCTGCCCACTTCAAATCTTCATGATCCTCATTTGTGCAGCACTTTATTGTAATAAATAATAATTATACTTGGAAGGTGAAAGAAAGCATAAAAGTATGAGCTTGAAGGTAGGAGCGTTTTCCAGGAAGGTGGTAGGTAAGACGTGGGCCAGCACAAAGTCAGTATGCAGTTGTAAACTTACACGGACTATTTATAGAAGGGGCTTTAATAAACAAGCATAAAACTCCCTTAATCACATGGGCTGCCAACCCATTTCTGAAAATCTGCTGTCAATTGATCCCTGCTATGCCAAGGGAGCTTCGATCTGAGGATGCTGGGCATGTTTGCATGCTGCTATCTTTGGCAAATCTCATGCAGTTGAAGCATCACTTTATGAAAACAGTGCAACATTCCAGAAATAGCAAGTCTATTTTCTGCAGCACTCCTTTAAAGTCCCCTAGGCCATCAGCGTTGTGGGTACGGTAGCTTTTGTACCACGAAACAACTGAGATCTGCTTGGGTTTTCAAAGAGCATTAGTTGCTAAGTTTTACAATGCCTGATTCTACTTTACAAGTGTCCTTTACTGGTTGCAACTTCTTTTTTACAAGTAGTGTATTTGAACAAATGGGGCAGTCACCTCTCACCCCTGCATATTCCCTTATGGACTGCGCCTCTCGATCTCATAGGGAGTCCTCTGACCCAGAGCAGGTATCAGCCTCAGTTCACAGCCTCCAGCACAAGGCTGTCCTCACTCTACACAGGCAAGCAGCAGGACATCAGAAAATTATACCCAAGATCAAGCAGTGAGTCCCAACAGGGTCACAAAGACTTCAGACCAAAATGTGCTTGCAACCCACTCTCCATCACTGGCAGGGCAAGCACAAGCCTGGATAATGGAAGGAAGATGTATATTAATTGAGATTGGGAGCAAGTTTTACTGAAATAAATAAGACAAATTTACATTTCAGCACAGAAATCAAGGCTAAAACTTGTATTCATGAAATTGGACATCACTCCTCTGCTTCTAAAACTCAGTGTACACATTTTAAGGCAATATATATTGAGAAAAATGTTCCAACTTAAATTATAATAGGATTCTAAAAATTGTCTTATATCATCTCTGCATGATGTCAAAACCTTATGAAACCTAATAAAAATTATTATGAAGAATAAGGTGGTTTGCACTAAATTGTTTCAGGTGCTGAGGCACATAACAGACTACTTTTCTGTAGTCTGGCAGTAAAATATCACATAGCTGTAGGGTAAAATGCATCATTAAAACAAAATCCTCACACTTTTCAGGATGGAAGCTTGGCAGCTTAACTGTAAACAAAGCTGCCCTTAAGTAATTTTTACGTAGCCAAAAGGACAATATTCTCTGCAGAGCAAACATGCACTACAGCACAGAGGCTGGAGACAGGAAACACACTTGTGGTTTGGTTCACTTCCAAAGCTTTTTGTTTTATTTTAACAAACAGCTGCAAGGTGTTTCTTTGAAAATTTAACACAAGGGGAGAATTCTCTATTGGTATAAATTAGCACCACACGTTTTGGTCATATTTTGCCTATTTCCACCAGAAAACAATTTAGGCCAAGTTATTTAAATCCCATTGAAAAGCTCTTGCAGTGTGGGTGTTCTCCAGTCAGTCAACAAGTTCAAGAGATTTTGGTCTAAGGCGCCCTGAGCAAGGAGACATTTGGGAGAGAACACATTCACAGAAGTCAATAAGAGTTTTTTGGCCTTTCTAAGAATCAATCCTCTGTTCACCATTGCAGTTCCTACTCACTTTTACTGACTGACATAGCAGCACTACTTTGAGTTACTCTCTCTTCGCAGTAGTTGTACCAGGGAAATGCCATGCCAAGCACTGTCTACCCAAACAGAGATTTCATTGTTCAGACAAAAAAAAAAAAAAAAAAAAAGGTTACATTTGGAGGGAAAAAAGAAAGATAATAAAGAAAAAAAATATAGGAAAAAAGGTAGGATTAACTGATAAACTGAGGGGAAAGAAAAGCCCAAAACTTAACACCCCACCTCTGCAGCTCTGCACCATAGTTGTCTGGGTTTTATGGAGTTTCTCATGGCCTACAAGAAGCCTGGAGGCACAGGCTACCTTTGCTACTACCAACCAAGCTTCTTCCTACACATTCTGAGAAGGCATGCAGAGGAGCATTTCAGATCTCAGTCCCACTAGGAGATCCAGTAATATTTTAGTCAGATGAAGGGATAGGGTTTTTGTCCTACCTCAACTTTTTTGAGAAGCGATAATTGCAATTAGGAGAATTAATCCCACTTAATCACAACTGGAACATTTAAAAGCCTGGCTCAACTCCATTGACTTTGACTTACCTCACGGACAAAATTGACCTCTTATTCAAAAGGGGTTTTCATGTATCTTCTTGTAAAGTGTATTACAAGAGTTCAGCACAGGTCATATAACAGCTAGGAATTCTGGGTTATCAAAAATAGCTAGAACATTCTGCAGATCTTTACAGAACCAGGTAATTTAAAGCTGATGTGCATATGAGGTAAAAAGACTGGTGTGGACATCTTTAGAAATCCCTTCTGGACCATCACGAATGGCTGTCAGTGAGCCTACACGTTTCTGCTGATCCTAACATCTCCAGCTATATGTCACACAGACTGTAGATGGGCAAGAGTAAGGCATTTGTTGTGACCATGTTCTTTCAACAGGGAAATGGCTTTATCTAGTTGACTGCCTGGGTTTACTGCCTGTCAGTCACCCCACTCAGTTATTGCGTAATTCCAGCGGGGCTGCTCATGGTCTCTCAAAGTTTCACTGCTCAATAGTCCTTCCCCTTTAGGCTCTGATTTTCCCATTATTGAAGATGCAATTCAGATAGGTAGGTTTAGACTAGATCTTAGGAAGAATTCTATACTGTGATTGTGGTAAGGCACTGGCACAGGTTGTCCAGAGAAGTTGCAGATACGCCATCCCTGAAAACATTCAAGGCCAGGTTGGATGGGGCCCTGAGCAACCTGGTCTAGAGGAAGGTGTCCCTGTCCATGGCAGGGAGCTTCGAACCACATGATCTTCAAGGTCTCTTCCAACACAAGCCATCCTATGATTATATGAACTGTGGGACACAGTGGGGTAAACTCTATAAAGTCCCACCACAGACATGAGGAGAGGATCTGCTCAGCCCTTGTATTGGCTTCAGTTTGTAAGGACCACTCCTCTAAGAAGGATGACCAATATGGGTGCCAACATGGAAGACAGGACTGTCACTTCATCTGCTCAGATGTAACAGGAACAAATCTGGCTTTGCTTTGCCTCCAGGGCTTTGAATTATATTTTGATACTTGTACTACAGCACAGGAATTATCCTATTAGACTGAAGAGATTACTTGATATGCCTGCTGCTGCCAGCTATGGCAAGCATAGTGACCCAGATTCCTTAAGACCGTGCATGGAGCCACATGCACCTGTTTGCTCTCCCATAACTAACTGCCCACATATTTATTCAATGAGTTTTTCACATAGTTACTTGAGCAGGTTAGTCAGAGGTTCCTACTCCACTAGTGATCTAAGCTGGGCAAAAAAGCTGTTAGAGGATCACCTACATCTCTATGCTTTATGATGATAATTACCTGTTCAGTGCTGCCAACAGTTATGCTGTACTGGGATGTGCAAAAGCAAAACTGCAGGCGTTTGGTAAGCTCTCTGGTCAGCAGGTCTAAAGAACAGAGGCACTTGACAGGTTAGGAGGCCTCTGGGATGATGTCTTTCTGTCATGGGTTTAGAGTCTTGCCCTTGAGGCTTATTATACTTTATTGGATCTAGCCCCCAGCACAAAAACACTAAATGGGCACAGAAGATACCTTAATACAGACTGTTACTCCCATGATGTGATTAAAGCCCCTCACCAGCAGCTCTGTGCAGCACGAGGAGAAGCAACACAGTATCAGCCCAGAGTCCAATGGATGTTTAAAGCTGGCCCTGGTCAGAGGTGAGAGCACCAGAGGCTGCACATCAGCCTGCACATCACTAGAGCCTTTCTGCTTGTTTACACAAGAGAAATGATCACAGAGCAGAATGAGCAAGTTGGTCTGTGATTTCCTCAGGTATGCTGTTGCCCAAACTGCTTGGCCAGACTGTGACTTGGCAGAGATTCTATTGTCTAAAATCAGTGATACACAATGGCTGGACAACAGCTGCATTCTGCCAGACCTCAAGGCCTAATCCAAAAAGTCCTTTAAATGGGCTGCAGCCAAAAGCCAATGTGGACACCGAGACATCTGGACAAGCAGAGCCCTGCACTCATCCTGATGAGCACTGCCCCTCACTGTCTTCATACTGCCACAACTCTTTCAAAAAAGGAATGGGCTTAAGGCACCGGTGTTAAACTATTACTCATTTATTGTAAAACTAATCCCTTATTTAAACTCCAATCCCTCCAAAACCCTGCTTCCAAGCCTTCCTTCTTCTTACCTCTAGTCCTTTCCTTTTAATAAGAAAACCAGCATATCTCCAAAAGCCACAGCTCATTTCGATCTCCAGATGTACAAACATCGCTAAAAGCCAGTTTGTAGGTCGTAAATGAAGAACTGAGGGGTTTTATCAAAAACAAACATATGCACACATACACAAAACAAAACAGAAAAAACACAGCAGAGGGGCAGGATTGCTCATCTCTGGGTCAAAAGGCCATCCCAGGCCCCAGAAAGTTCACCTCGTTAACAGTTAATAAAATTTTATCCTCAGCTATTATTATGTAAAAGTAACTTTTGTGTTCAAACACATGGTTTAAGGAAGCAATACTCCAGCGTTATAATTAGCTTTAATCAAGCATGAATTAGATATACTAGAAATTGACAACTTGTAGAATATCATCACAAGTTCTTTTAATTATGCGTAATCCCATTAAAAAGGAAGAGCATTAAATACAAAACAGCAATTTAAAAAATTACTATTTTTCTACAAATTCATATATGCTTACCTTACATAGGGAAACATGACATATTGAGTGGAGAAATCCAGGGCAGTTTTCACACAGATATTTCTGCCCATTCTGATTAACCATAAAATACTAAAACATCAACATGTTTTCACAAAATTATAAAAAATCTCAGAAAAAAATCCTGATTTAAGAATTAGACCCAGAAGCAAAGAAACCTTCATTTGCTTTGGCGAGTGAGTCTCTAGGAATAGGATTTTCCCTCCTTTTTGATGACTAGCTGGAGCCAGCTGGGCCGATACCTGTCCACGCCGACTCCCGCCCTGCTCCTGAGCCCCGCTCTCCCCGCTGGCGGCGCGCAGCTGCTCCGGAGGCAAATCCTCACTGGCCACATGCGGGAGGCACAGCTGGAAACCGGCACACGCACACAGCACCACGGCTTTGCCCCTCACGGCCCTACAAACCCACGGGCGAGGCACTGCCGGCCCGCACCACCGCAGGGCTGGCCCCAAGCCCATGGCGGCCCCGGCCCAGGCTGTCACTGCTCTGCCTGGCCTCGGCCAGGGACGCGCCATCCACAGTCCACGCTCCAGCAGATGCTGCCACGGCGCCTGGGGGCTGTGCAGGAGCAGCACCCACCTCCGCATGGGCAGGCAGGGGAGCGGGCAGGAGAGCCTCTGCATCAGGGCCTTGTGCTGAGCCAGCAGCTCAAAACAGCCAGGGCCTGTGCTCCATGGCCACTGCCCCGCCGGCCCGCAGCACCTCACGGAGACTGCACTGAGAAGCAAAATTATTCACTAGCATGGATATCACTGCAGAACGAGCAAAATTATCACAGCTGAAATACCTATCTGTCGAGCTGGTTACTTGTAATGGACTTTTATCCCCTTCCTCCACGCCACCCGTTCTGCCTGAAACGCCACCTTCTCATCTTCTCTGTGAAAAAGAGACAGTTAAGGCCTTCTGGCAACTTAGATTTATTAAAAGTCCCTATTTTTGTCTTCTTCTAGTCACACAGCTTGGATCATCCACACATCTTCTGACTAAAACCCTGAAAACACAATGTCCAGGACTCTGGGAACAGTCTGTATTTGACTCGTGCCAAGTGGAATGTATTACTAGATTACACATATGATCTTCGTTATCTGGGATATTTCGCCTTTGGCACAGGACCCCTAGAAGATGACAGGCCAGAATCACTGTGCACCGGAAGAAGGAAAAACAGCCTCTGTGAATGGCATAACATTACTTCTATGCAAAAAAGGGGAGAAAACACCTTGGAAATTCGTGAAGTCTTCAGTTTTTACCTTCCACATCTTCAACCATAAAAGCCATACAAGAAAATTGGAGAGGGGTAACATTTTAGGAACTTCCTTTTCAGCTTCTTTAGGGATTTATTAATAACACTTTCTAAAAAAATATCCTTTGGGATTTTTTTTAAACAGCCTATGCTTCCAGCTTACACCAAAATAACATCATAAACACTCTTCATACTGTAAAAAAAGAGTTGTTACATTTTCAGTATTTTAACACCTTTAATGTGTGGACACACAGATCTATAAATAGTCTTCCAGACTTAGAAATTTTGAGATTATATTACTTGGTTTCAGCAAGTAAAAATATCACTTTCAAAGATCTGTTGAGGTGTGCAATAGGAAAAGGGAAGCTGCTGGCAACTGCAGCAGAGTTTGGCTGTCTCTGTGAAATACTAGAGATGCAAGCAGAAGACCACCAATGCAGAGCAAAAACTTGGGTTTTGTCACATGTGAAAATTGTTTTGATGGACAGCAGAACAAAAGCTGAAAATCTGACTTCAAACAAGCCTTTATTATTCTGTATCAATTATTTGAGATGACAATACCCGATGCTTTAAATCCAGGCCTCCAAGCATGCTTTAAATCCAAGCATGTAATTTGTACTGCACTGAACTGTATCATTAAGTTGTGCAGGTTTTACTAAAAGACACCAAGAAAAAGTAAGAGGAAAATTACACCTGCAGAGCAAGCCCAGAAACAAATATAACTAACCCAAATCCTTTGCCGATTTCCTACACATTAATGCAGTTAACCATCGAATTTATTTCTTCCGCACCGGAATATGAGCCAAGAAAAATACCAAAAACTTACTTCTCCAATGTATTTCTACAATAACCTTGCTCAAAGTGCTTCCGAAGAGGACCTCTGATGATGTGGAACAGTCCTTACCTGGCTATTCATCACAATTTTGTGATGAAATGGAAGCTGTACAGAAAAAAAGGGAAGAGGAACAAAAACAGGTGGCAATGGTGGTCTACATATTTTCACATCTTGGCACAAATTCCACTATAATATCTACTACTGCACTGTAAATACTATTTATTGAAAATAGTATTTACTGTGTTTCTCTTCTGCCTGCAGGTACAAGTCAAGTGAGGCATGGATTACAGCACAGTTTCCCTCATGTGCACCAGCATGCCGTACAGCCATCCCAGAATTCCTCTATAGGCCAAATATCATGTACTTCTGTCTATATGATTGACAAGGCAAGGCAAGATTTGTAAAAAATGCTGAATGTTCATTAAACCAAATGATCTGGAGCTAGAGAAAAAGACTACAAGCTTTTAAGCACCCAAGACTTGCTTCTCTTTTAGGACTCAATAAGAGGTCAATGGCAAAAACAAGCATCTGGTTTTTCCAGCTAGATCATCTTGTCTTGCTCACATCCTTGTGTCATCGCAGCTAAGATAACACCGCCATTGAAAACCTTAGTCCTCTGAAAGCTAAACAGCCATCTCCAGATGTCACCATGGTTTCTTTGAATAAATAGCATTAATAAACTTTAAAATGCTCCAGAGTATAAGTCTGTCCAAAGTGCCACTAGGTTTTATGAACATGCCCCGTATATAAACCAGGGACACCTGACATATAAAGTGATATAAAAAATACAAACTGACTTGGCTTCTAAGTATTTCCTGCCCTTTTAAACTTTGCACTTGTTCATTAATTTCAACAAATATTGAGGTGAGCCAGCTGCTGAGGTGAGAGTATTCAAATAAATCCCTCACAGATGTTTGTTAACTTCAGATAGGAGCTTTATTATCTACAAGTCATTAATCAACCATTAACAAGTAAGTGAAGTTATGGAGTCCCAGTATTAAGGTTCACTGCCAGTGAAGAATAATAGATTTTGCAGACTGGCTGTGTCTATAAGAACTAAGAGCTGAGACAGGTCTGAGGTAAAACATTTGGAGGAGATTAGAAAACATGAGAAGTCATTTTGTTGCTCTTCAGCTCTCCTTCAGAGAAAGCACTTCACCAGAGTTAAGCATTTACACAGCAAACCAAGTGGAAAGATCAAACTCATCCATCAGTTTGGTGATGAAGAGGAATGTGCTTTGTACAGCCAAACAAGGAAGTCAGGCACGGGTGAGAATTGTTGCTCCTGTGAACAATAACAAACATCATCCAAAGTGTCACCCTCTCAACTGGAAGACTCTGAAGCTACAAAATCTCCTGCTCTGACTTCAGCATCCTCAGATTTCACCCAATACTTCTCACAAAGGCCACAGACTTCAGCTCAAAACAGCAAAACCAGCCAAATTTTGCATGCCACAGGCAGAGGACAGAAATGACTGAGGAAGCATCCATCAGTTGTGAAAACAGCATCATTTGTTGCATCAGATAAGCATTGCTTACTGAAAACATTGCTTACTGCAGAACAGGGAAACACATTCCCCTCTTCGGTCCTCCCCACGAGACAGTTTCTGCCAACTGGCCTTACAAAAGAATCTTTTCAGACACCAGATTTAGAAATCATTCTGATCTGGGCTATACAAGCAAGACACTTAAGGAAGCATGAAATTCTTAGGTGGAAATGTATTAGTGTGTATTACACCCAGTGTCTCTCCAGCTATTTCTGATTTCTGATACTTATGGAGCAGGCTTAATAATTTACTTTATTAAATTAATAATAAATTAATTATCATTAATTTAATAAAGTAAATTAAAAAGGCAGAATTGAAGAAAAATATTCATGTCTGAATAGCAGCAGGTAAATTAATTTTGACTTTCCCATTTTGCAACTCTAATTTTTCACAGAATACTTTCACCAGTTTCTGAAATACTGTGGAATTCTGCATGATGTCAAACCAGGTATTAACTAGATCAAAGACAAAAAACTTGCCAAAGCTCACGTACTGATTACTTAACTCACCACAGAGTAGAAAAAAATCCTTACAAAGCCATACTTTTATTTCCCTCAATAACATTTCTTCATAAAGAGCAATACACAGCTGGAAGCATTAACAGCCTACCAGATGGTTTACTTCTCGATAAACACGTTTTGTAAGTTTAAAGTCTAATGAACTGTAGTGCAGGGAGAAAAAAGTTATGTATGCAGAGCAGTTCAAATGGCAGGTCAGGGCTAGGGCTGGACAGGGAACTAGCTCCATAGAAACTTACATTTCTATGGCAGCTTTACATTGGAGAAAGGAGAGGGAGGGTGGCAGGATGGCTGATTCTGGCAAAAGACAAGGACAAAAAAGGCTGAATGCTTAACACCCACATATTCAGCCCTACAGGTGCTAATACTGGACAGGGGAAGGCTGTGATCACGAGATCCTGGCCCCCAGCATTGTCCTAAATCAGCAGGTGCTTCCAGAGCCCTGGAGAGCCTGCCACGATGGAAGAATTTTAGCTTAAATTAAATTGTGCAATTCTATAATGAACAATCCAGAGCTATGCCTGACACCGTGGAAGTGTCCAAGGCAACAAGCGTTCAACCTCTGCCCATGCTGTCTCTGCAGCAGGCAATCCCAGCTAGTCACAGCTGAGCAGCCCAAATGTCGCATACCTGGTTACAAATTGCAGAGCAGCCCTGCCCACCCAGTCAGGTATAAACAGCTCCCTGTGGCAGCACTGAGGAAAACCCCTCTAGGAGCTCAGCCCTACGCCTGGGCTGGTTCTATCACATCTTTCAGCAGGCTTTATAGCTGTGCAGGAGCCTGAATTGTGTTCAACAACTGGGTGTGGACAATAGTTGAAAAACATCTCAAGTTTTGGGCAGAGAAACTGCCAAACAGTACAGCCAGCAAAACTCACTGACTCACCTTGAGGCCGATCTGGATCTGCTGAGTGCTTTGACAAAGATCAAAGATGGTGCAGACTGGCGTCTTTGGGCCAAACTCTTCATTTTCTGATTGGAAAGAGAAACAAGATGAAATCACAGGTGAGATTCAGAGTAGTAAACTGCATGCATACAGACTGGTCACAGCCAGACTCCAATTCCAGACCATGGGAAAAAGACTTAAGTTACTGCCCTCAGCAACCCTGGAGGGGGAAAATATCACATGGTAAGAAAAGCAGGAGCATTACCAGAAAGTCAGTGTAAAGAAAACCTGAAAATTAGTGTCTATATACAGATACTTGAGGTACCCTGCACACATAAACCCCTAGAGCCGGTCCTCAACCACTTTTCTGTTCCTTAGTAATTTATTGTACTTTAAATTTATCAAATATCCAGGTGGTGGTTTAAAATTCAAATGCTTCCTACATTTCTGTGTCAGATATGACACCTACCATAAATCGAGGTTTGGATTTTACCCACCTGACCTTACATGCTATATTAGGCTACCCTTTTTAACAAATCTTTAAGAGATGAGAGTATTTTCCTTCCCTACTAATCTATTTGGAGCATTATATCTCGCCTCTCAGTAGTCAACAATGACATTTTTTCCATTCCTGATTATGTATGAGAAAAATAGAACAGGGAGAGACAGGACAGTTGTTAGCATAGCACTAGGAAGAGAATGAGAAAAAGGAAACACTCAAAGACAGAGAACACTGCAGGGGAAAGAAAAAAAGAAAAAGCACAAGGAAGAGATTAAAATGTCAGTGAAGTTGAACACTACAATAAAAATACTGAGTAAATAAATACCACCGTTTTCCCCAGAGGTAGAAATTTTCAAAAGCACCCACAGGAGACAAAAACACACATTTCCCTGAACGCAAACGTATTCACCATGATGCATTCAGTCTTCCCCCTGCAGCCAGAAGCAGCACTGAGTAGTCATGGCCCTAACCCTGGAGGGCTGTCTTGAACCGGTTGTGCAGCCTGCTGCCAAGGTGCATGACCTCTCCTCTCACTGACCCTCCACCAGACGGATGACTTTTAGCTTTTCTACGGGTGACTGTTATCTTTTTTAGCTCAAATACTTTTCAGAATAAACTGCTGAACAAAGGAACCAGGGTCAAACTCTTCCTGAGACCCTGACAGAAGAATATCCAAGAACGCAGCGGTACCTTACACCGCCCTGGCCACCACTGAGAGCCCACAAACAGGTGAACCTCTGACAGCCCCCAAGTCTCTGTTGTCAGCTCACCACAAAGTATGACTCTCTTCATTCATACCAAAAATAACCCTGACTACCAGGACAAATATGTCAGGACAGCAGAAACAACTGATTCCTCTGCCAGCATATGTGCTGGATGTGGGATACATTTTGTTTGGGCAGGTGCACAGGGTGCTCCTCTCGGAGAAACTGAACTCTCGGTATTTTACTCACTTGTGACAAGTGCATTTCCTTTACTCATTGCAATCCATCTGTTATTGTGTCACTTTTTTGGTTCTCTCTTTATCAATGTATAGCACGCTTGTGTGTTTTGTCACTCAGTTATAGCTATTGTGCAGCAATTGTTACACACTCAACTGTGTAATTTCAATTCACCTTTAAAAATTATCCCGTCCTCTCTATTTTATCAAAAAGTGACCTTCTCAAGACTAATAAATTAAGTCTGGGAACACTTAGCTGTCTCAAATTGGACTATAGCTGCATAATAAAAGATTACTAATAAAATAAATATATTTTCTAATAAAAGATTACTAATACTACTAATAAAGAGATGCCCATTTTAACAGTGGTTTTTTTAATAAATAAATAAGATAAATTGTTCTAGTGAATTAAATCTATTTGTCTTACTGCTAGCCAATCTGAAAAGCTGTTAGAGGTTTTAAAAGTAGCATACCTGCAAAGACAAAGACAAAAAGAGACCTGTGTAACAAGGCAGAGTAATATGCTACAGAAAACCAGCCACATATGTCACACAACAGGCGGATTTTTTAGGAGCTTCTATAAGGCATCGACTCCCAGTGGGAAATTTACTGCATTTTACTCATTACTGAGCAGGTGGCTTTTGCGGGGGGTAAAAACCTGGAGCATCTCAGCTCCTGCAAATGCAGTGGAAGTTTGGTTACATTTTCAAAGAAATCTTCAGGTCTGAAAAGAAAGCCACTGGAAAAAACCAAACAAACTCTGCAGTATTTCAAAATCTACGGCAATTACAGCATTTTTTTTCATGCCTGCGTTAGCAGTCCTGAATAGCACCTGTGCCAATGAGATTCCAGTCTTGACTCAAATGTCTGAAGACTAAAGTAAAGTCTAAACTACAGAAAATTTAGTCAGAGCTCAAATAACTGGCAGAGATAATCCTGGTTGGAGGGGATGCCAACAGGTCAGTGATCCAGCCGCTCTGAACCTGCTGATTGCAAGACCCATGCAAGCAGGTCACTGTGGGCCACCTCCAGTCCAGATCTGTGTTACCTCCAAGGATGAGATTCCACAGCCTCTCTTAGCACAGCTACTAAGCAAATCTGAGAAGAAAAAATAATAGCCTCAAAACATAAAAAGATCACTGATGAGAAAAGGAAAATTTTCACAGAGCTCAAGTGAGTCAGGTCAGCTGTATGCAAATAAACACATTACACAGAGACATTGATTACAGACAGAAAGGGGTGTTTTATTTTTATTTTGCTGTATACAGAGTTTGGGGAGAGAAAATAAGTGACCATCATGACAACTTGAATTGATGCACTTGAGAAGGGAGATGATAAATTCACTTTTTGTTAAGTTGGATCCAGTTGCCTGCTATCCTCATTTTTATGGCTTTTATTATGTGCAAGGATGGCAATGTGGAGGAGATATATATCCTGAACAGCTGTACTGAGAACAGATGTTTGGGAGGAAAAGGAGATGCACTGACCAATTATCTAAGCATGGAATACAGAGAAGCATTTCGCAACATGTGTCCCCCATCATTACCTTCTATTTTTTTAATGTAAATATTAAAAAGGTCAACACAGACACAAATTCTCATACTCGCTGCCTGAGTCACACCCATGTGAAATGTATCATAAAAACAGTATCTATAATGAATGTTTACAGTGTGCCAGATGCAAAGATGGTAATCTTGTGTCAGTCAGGACAAACTAGAGTTATTTCTGTCTTCCTCACATTCAAAAGCTTGAGTTCTTGCTTCCTCTCCCCCGATTCAGGTTTAACTTCATACTTTCTGCATTTCTGGTTGTGGTTGTCTTGACTTTTTAACAGAAACGAAAAGGTTTTGCATTTTCAGTTCTTGGACTGGTGATGGTATTTGGCCAGTTTCTCATCTGGTATAAAAAAGTCATAGGCCTGTAGACTGGAAAAGAATGAATTTACACCAGATATTGATCAGACCTGCAATCTGACACACTGTTTTGTAAACTGTGATGGTAAGTGGTTTATGAGCAGATCAGCCCATCATGCTGAGAACAGAAAGCTTGCAAACCATCACTGAAAATATGCTGTCTCTCCTCAGGAATCAGAACCCCAATGGATTACAGTAAAACTTGCACAAGTATCTCACAAGTCATCAGCTGGTGGAAAAGTCTATTCCTGGATGCCAGTATTCAACTAATTTTGCCTCACAGTTGAAGTGGATGATGGCATTGTATGAAATTTATATAAATTTATATATTGCCCAGTTACAGTACTGATTTCCACTGTGAAAAAGGTAAACACGTGATAAGATCAAAAAAACCTGGAACTGTTCCTGCACTTTATGTGTATCACTTCACATATTGCGCTTCTAAAGAGAATGGCAGAGCGTGAATTAAATAAAGAACGTATGAAAAAAATTCATGGTAATTACGATTTACTTTGTGATGACAAGTGACTTAAGTAATGCAAACAGAGTGTTTATAGTATTTTCAAGTACGTAGAGAAGTTAAAAATCTACGCAGTGAGTGGATACCCTGCCGCAGCTCTTGCAGATGCGCCGGAGGGCAGAGCAGGCAGGCTCAGACAGGGACTGTGCGCGGTGATCCCCGGGAACACACTGCCCACACTGCCAGGTTGAGCTGCTTGACCCATGCCATGGTCAGACACACACAGAAGATTCCTCTCCCCCAGCCTCTGACTCACACACCTGAGCTGTTTGCCCTGTGCTCCTTTTACAGCTGTCAGAGAGAAAAGGGCACAGTTCATCTTGTCCGAAGTTTTCCTCCACTGATTGTAAAAGAAAAGTAAAGTGACCAAGAAAATAGAGTTAATCATCATCAATCCTCTCCTTTTATCTGAGCAAAGGACAGGAAACAGAAAAATGTTTGTGCTCAGTAACACAGGGAAAAACTGTCTTCTTGCAGTGGTTTGAGCTTAGGATGAGAAAACGATGTTATTTGATGTCTTTTTATGAAACTCACACAAAACAGTTGAAAAATTTATTTAGTTCCTGAATGACAGGTAACCACAGCAGAAATGCCTCCTCAGCAGTGTGCAGATAACCTTGTTAAAGCTTTCTCAGACACTGAAGGATCTCAGGATCCTGATTTACAGGCTCAATCCAGAAATGGGTCGAGGCTGGGACATCTGCCTGGGTCATTTAACTGGGTGACAGGGACAACCCTCAGATGTGCCAATGCCTTGAGCTGAGGATTGCTTTTAAGTGGCTAAGCTCTTCCTTTCACTGCTTTATTTTCCTAATAAAAGGAAGTCTGATTTTAGCAAATCCTACTCTCTAAATGCATTTAAGTTAGTAACTGTGAGGGATTTCACCCATGCAAACTCTGCTCTTGTTGTCTGAGCAACAAAACATATCTGTGGCACACACTCCTGTAACTAGATATGAACCAAAGCACAGACAACAAATTGTTACCAAAAACTGGGAGGCAAAGTTCAGCTAACTGCCTGACAATCAAAACGACCCTCAGCATACAGCAGTCAATTTTCAAGGACAACTGGGCATCACTCTTAGCCCTCTATCACTTGGGCTCTTATGAGAGGCAATAGATTATATTTTCCTACATACTATAATGCAGTATTTGTTAGACTTACAGACTAGGGTTGTCAAAAAGTACCAAAAATAACAATAATCTCCTATACTTAGTTAAAGCAAGAAATGGACCTATGCTAACCTCTAATATTCTCAAGCCCTCATAAACAGGGTGAGAAGATGACTGCATTTGAACTGCTGGCTCAAGCAGCAGAGATGTAAGTCCCACAGAGAGACCATTTACCATAAAGTCAGAGCAGGTGACAAAACTATGTGCTTTTGTTTATGCTGGCAGAATACTTTTACTTAGAAGGACCTTCCTAGAAAGAAAGCTATTTTTGGATGGGTAATCGTGGAGAAAACAATTGCAGAGACAGAAAAGAGCTATCAACACAGTGGAACCAAAACCACATCATCATGGAACAGCAGCTGCTAGAAGGCACAGCAAAGACTGAAGGCCATCTCAGAGTAGAAAGAAAAATGTATAAAAGAAGCTAAGAGCAAAATATGTTTCACCAACTACTTTCTGACAGATACAAATCTTTTGAAGCACTGATACGGATGTCTTCAAAAGATTCCTCTCATCTACATCACAAGATGAAGACGTGAAAGATTAGTAAAAACATCGTAGAGGAGGGGAACATCAAATATGTTTCTTGTGGGTCCTACGGTGAGTCAGGGCACAGCTCAGACCAGTGGCTGTTTGTGGTGGTCTTGTTGAAGCCCAGTGTTTCCTTTCAAACCCGCCACAAAGCAGGAAGGTTAATACACGGATAAAATTCTGCCCCAGTTTCTGTATATAAAGACTTTCTCAGGAGCAGTTTACAGATGACAGAGAGAGGAGATTCTCCCATTCCACATCCATGTTTCAAACGACATTAAATAACGAGTCAATAATTTGCTATTTGCAGTTCTTGGGTATTAGAGATCCCACATGACCTATTGTGCCCCACTCTTTCCTACTGCCACCGGGAGGGGCAAACAAAAATCCCAGGAATAGGAAATTCAAGAACCAGAACACATTGTTTTCTGCATGATTTTCAGTTTCTCTCATGGACAGAGAAATGAAGGATTGCTGACACTCATTCGTAATTAAAGCAGCACCAGGAGACACATCCCAGGAGTAAGCTACCATAAACCAGCACAGCCTACCAAGGTGATTTAACCTAACGACCCACTTCGCGGGTGATTTTATTAGAGAAGGGGCTTTTTCAGTCCTCATCAGAGACAAAATAGCTACAGGATACGTCTGCAGGATGATAGGAATTGTTCATCACGTCACTAAATAGCTGCAGAAGTGTTCCTATGTGTCTGAAATTCCCAGCACTAGCAGGTGTGATTTTAGAAACCCACCAGATCCTCAGCCAGGACCATAGTAAACAGGACAGAGTCTTGCAGGAAGAAGAAATCTCTGCTTTAGGAGATTTATGTTAAAAAACCATACATATATTGGCATGAGATCAAGGTATAATAAAATATAATGGCCAATACATACTTGATTTATCTTTTCAGAGTAAAACAAGGGATGAAGATTATATACGATTACTCTTCCAATGCCATTAATTTGCTCGAATTTATCCACTTAATACACTGTTGAGGAACACTATAACTCCCTTTTCCCTGCCAGTAAACTGTTGCTGCATTTGTGATCAGAATTACAAAGAAACACATACTTATGGTGATGGAATTGCCAGATTTCAAGTCTCAAACCATAAATGCTACAATTTTTCACACTTTGTAGGTGTAAATATTAAAAACTGCTGAGCCTCCAAAACATTTTAAGCAGTTATTCAAAATTTTCAAGGAGGCAGCAAAAATCCTAGGAGTGACTCCTTGTGCAACCAGATACTGTTTTGCGTAAAATATTCAGGGTTTCTTGGAATCTAGCCTCTCTGAAAAGAGAGAAATGAAACACCAGGAACTTATAAATACGGTTAAATGACCCAGCTGCTGCTGCTGCTGACACAGTTACATTGGCATAAAAGATATCTCTGATGCATAGTTTGTTTTGACAAATTTGTAGAGATAAGCTCAATCACTATAATCACTTTTACACGTGCTACTTCAGTCCACTTCAGAGTTGCATCAATTTATTGGTATTGGTTACTAACAGTCAATACAGAACTTCTCTGTAGGTCAATCACACATAGTGACTCCAGTAAGTCCAGTAAAGGAGGGAAACTAGCCCAGAAATTTCCAAAAGCATTAAATAAAACACTGCACTTCAATGTCACCCTTCAGCAGAGTGTCTTGAGTGACTTGTAAGCATTTAACAGAGGGAACCTCCCACAGACTGTGAGGCAGGTTAGCAGTGCAGATTACTTTGCATGCCAATAATAGGCAAAGAAACGTTCCTAGGATATTAGTTTAAATGGTCACACAAAATACATGAAAAAAGCCCAGACATTTTCTGTCCCTATTCTGGTTCCGTGGTGTGATCAAGCACGTGATCCTTCAGCTTAGTTTGACAGCCAAGCGGACGATGAAGTAGGAGTTCAGAAAAGTACAGAACAATGCAGCAAATCTCAGCTAATTTGAGAAAATATAGTCACGATAAGAAAAAGGGAGAAAGGTTCAGTGGTCATCTAGCATCACATATTTAGGGGTAGCTTTTGCCAAAAAGTAAACCAGTTGATGTTAAATACGTATTTGCAACAAAACTGTTAAACTTGACATGCTGTGTCACCAGTATCAAAATTGATTTCTTGCCAACACATTCTTCCATTTCACTGTATATAACCAATACAAACAAGGCAATCTCCCTGCTACCAAAAAAGATTTTCCGTATTGTGAAAAAAATTATGCTTTGGCACTGACTGGAAGTCAACAACAAGGTATATATAGAGTCCAAAGGACCCAAACAGTAAAAGAAATATTTGAACTGTCACTGAGATCCAGCTTCAGGCGCAATTAGGAATACTCCTCTCCTGTACATGGCTAAAGGTAGGAATCTTCTTCCTCAGAAAGGCAAAAAGAAGTGGCATGCTAGTAATGTCTCAAGGAAGCACCACAACCGTGGACAAGCAGCTGAGCTGTTGGCTGGATGTTGGTGGCTGCCTGTGTTGGCTGTGCATGGTGTACAAAGCTGCCATATGTCGCAGGGCCCAGCCAGGGTCTCAAGCTGCTTCTCCACAGGAGGATCTCCATCTGTACCCGCGCTGCTTGTGCCTCCATGCTGAGGAATTCCAAAAGGGCTGCCAAGATCTGTAAAAAGTAATATCCCTGCTCTCTTGTCAGCGTTGGCAAAAACAAGGGCTGCATTCCTTTGACTGTGGGCTCTTTGGAGCAGGAATAGGAAACACAAGTGCTACCATTAATATTTGTCCTCAGAATGCTCAATAATGAAGTGGGACTTGCATGATAAAAATGTTCACCTCAGCAGTACTTGAACGTAACTTCTCATTTCAGGTGGGTGCCTAGCATCAGGGCTCTGCTAGGTTGGAAGGTAAATGGTATTCTGTCTTCAGCAAAAATGAAATAAACGTTTGACAAAAATCAAAGCTGCACGTGTAGCCATCTCAAATTAGATCATGGTACTTGGAGAGGATATCTACTCCAACATTTTGCCAGCTGGGCAGCAGAAGGTATTCCACCACCTTGTGTAGGTGTATCCAAACTCTCTCCAGGCAACCATTCCACCACTGACAGCAGCTGCCAATAAGAAGAGGTTCCCCAGGGCTGCAGTTAGGCTGGAGCACTACGTGGCTTGGTGAGACACAGCACACACAGACACAACCCATGAAAACACACAGCATCACCTCCCAGCCCAAAGAGACACATCATCAGGACTTTCCTCTGCACTGCTGTGCCATGGCCAGCAAAATCCCAGTGACTGCTTAGCCACAGGACTGGACACAAGGTCAGACTTTACTACCATCCTAAATTGTCACCAGGTGGGCAGATTTAGTTAGGGACACTGAAACCCGGCCAGTCATTCTAATCCTGCCAGCTTATTTAGCAGTCGTCTGAAGCGCACCTCTAAAGACAAGGCAGTGAATAGATTTAAATGTCATTGTGAAGCAAAATCTGCAAGGCAGCAAGGTACAAGCTCTGCTTCGGATAGAAAAACACAACAGCACTTGCTAAACCCAAGAGAAAAAAAGAATTCCTGTTTTATACAGCAGGAAGAATCTGGTCATTACAGCTCGCTTGTTACAGCTAACTAGAAGGCAGAAACAAGTGCTTGGCTGTATGCAGAAGAGAGCATTTTGCACTTGATTGTGTCAGATGCTGAATGGCAATTTAAGACATCGAACAGATTTTACAACCAGTTTTGAAGATGGGATAAGACTCTTCTGCCATCAGTTGTACACACTTTGCACAAGGTGCTTCTTCAGGAAGCTTATCTTTATCCTTCACAAAAGCACGTGCGAGAGCAGCCACCAAATATCCTCATCTCAACCAAACCCTTCCCTCGCTCTCTCCAAGCACACATGCAGCAGATCCCTCTTCGATCCCCGGGATAACCACTTTGCAAACCTTTCCCCAGCTCTCTCTGATACCCGCCGAGCAAAACCTCCAGAAATCCATCCAGCAAAACGTCCTTTAGGTTTCCCCACGAAATCCATGTAGCAAACCCCCTTATCGCTCCAGCACATCCACGCAGCAACACCGTCCGCGGCAGATGACCGGGAAATCCATGCAGCAAAGCCCTGCGACTCCAGCGAACAGCATCCAGCAAACCCTTCCCGAGCTCCCCGGGACAGCTGTGCAGTGGAGCTCCGTACCTACCCCGGACATCCAGGCAGCAGCCTCCCTGCGCTCCCGGGACACGCGTGCAGCCACCCCGCCGAGGTGCCCGGGCTATCCGCCCGACAGAAGCGCCTCGGCCACACGGCGCTCCGCCGCACTCCCGGCTCCCCGGGGAGCCCGGGCACGAACCCTTCCCGCCGACAGCCCCGGCTCCGCCAGCGGCTCCCCCGACCCTGGGTCGGACGGCGGCGTGCAGGACCCAGGGAGATGGCGCGGCGGAGGGCGCGATGGGGCCGCGCTGACCCGCGGTGCCCGCCGCGGGAAGCTCCGGGACAGGGGCGAGGGCCGGGGGACGCTTTCCCGTGCGGTCTCCGGGGGCGGCCTCACCTTCTTACTGTCGGCGGCGGCGGCGAAGCCCCTGCTCTCGCCGCTCACCGAGGACGAGCGGCCCGGGCCGAGGTGCTCCTGTTGCGGGGACATCACGTCCATACAGCCCCGCGCCGCCGCGCTCCCGCCGCGGCGACACCCGCGCCGCCGCCCGCACCATGGACAGGGCGCGCCGCGCCACGCCCCCTCCGCGGGACACGCCCCTCGTGGGACACGCCCTCGGAGGCCACGCCCCCTCGGCCGCCCCGGGCCCCTCTCTGCGCAGGGGGCTCTGGCAGCGGGAGGGCGGCGGCGCGCATGCGCGGCCTCCGGGGGGCGCGGGGGGACGGGGACGGCGGTGGGCGGCGGTGCGCGCGCTCCCGGCCCGCGCCTGCGCGCGCTGCGGAGTCGGGGGCGCGCGGGGGCCGCGGGGTCCCGGGAATGCGGCGGGTGTGGCGGGGGCAGGGCGCCGCGGGGAGTGTGAGGGCTGGGAGCGCTGGGGAGCTGCTGCAGGGGCCCAGGGCCGGGGCGGGCGTTGCCCTGCGCCAGAACTGTGTCCCCCGTACGTCCCCGCCGCAGCCAGCCCGGCTCAGGCATGGCTCTCCCCAGAGCCCGCCCGCGGGAGCGTCCCTGTCTGAGGAGCAGCCGTGGGCTGGGCGCGGTGTGGGGGTCCCTAGTGCGGAGGAGGAGCGACCGTGGCACACAGACTCCCGGTGCACTGGGGGAGGCCGGGGATGCCATCGTGCTCCAGAAAGACGTGAGCAGTAAGAAAGAGGAACCACTAGTTCCCCTAATGGATGGTGTTGGCTCAAGAACAAATGGTTGTAAGCAGGCTATAAATAAATCTCAGCTGGAGAAGGGAAGAAAGCGTACTGATCGTGCTGATCCCAAGAGGAAGAGGTTGTGGAAGATCCCTGCCAGCCAGGAGCAGAAGGTGTAGCTGTCTGAATGGTGGTGATTTGATACAGCTGGCATGTTGGTACATTATTGTATACCCTCATTAAACATGGTGTCTTCAACAGTAAGGGGCTGCTCCTGATCACCCAGGAGGTTCTTTCTAACCCTTCCTACACTTTGAGAAGGGTATTTTTATCTCCAGCCTTTCTGGTTGTTACAGACTCTACATGCATTTTCTCCCACGTTGATCACAAAAAAGCAAAAAGAGATAGATGCTACCATCTCATGTGCAGCTTTTCCAAAACCACCACTTTCCTTCTGCAAGAAGAGTTTTTACATCCCTGTGGTGAATTGGATTGGCAATAGATTCAGCTTTAAGGAGGTTACTTTACATCTGGAGAACCCAAGCTGGTTCTCCTCCTGGAAGCACAAATGCATGTGCTGCTTCCGCAGCTTGGTGGCCGTGGCTCTTGCCATAAAGACAGTAGTAAATGATGAATTTGGTTCCATGTTGTGTAGCTATCCTGAATGCATTATTTAGGCTCAGCATGTCCACGTAATAGCGCTTCAGTGATCTCTTTGTTGAGATTGATGTGGGCATCTGCCCTCTCCTTGTACCCTTATTTTTGCACGTTAGTGGAATAATGCAAGTAAGGAAAGATGAAATATTTAAGTCTGGAATGCAGTATGAGTTCTTCTGCCTCCTCATAAGCCCTGAGATTTTGTGGATCTGACCTGACCTTTTCACCCCGCTGTATGACTGGCCAATAGAAAGAAAATCATGGATTTCTGTGACCACCAGGAAATTACTCTTGGATGGCACTGTGTCTGATTTCAGAAAGCCCAGCAGGCTGCCCCTGATACCTTTGGGAAAGCAGTGGATGGTTAGGGCAGAGGTTTGTATGCAGTATGTGTGTTAATGTGTCATGAGTTGCACCATTTCCTCTTCGTTGCCTGTGTAAGGTCTTTCAGCTGAGGTGTAAAACCTTGAAATGATGCATTCTTGGTATCTGTACTAATTTACAGACAGATGGCCATTCATCACTGAGGCAAAATAGTATATAAAAAAGCCTTCTGAATTATTAAAGCATGAGTCTCTGAAAACCATGATGTCAGCTGATTTCTGCACATCTGGGCCTTGGCGCAGGGCAGGCGTCAGGCCGGCTGTGAGCCACAGGCAGTGCACACCTTCTGCTGGTGCTCTCACAGCTTCTCCCGGCCTTCCACTCCCATCCCTTTGGTCATGTCCCTGTTTCTCCTCCTTCATCCTCTTCCACCATGCCAGTCCTGCGAGGGGTTGGCAGCAAGGAGGGAACAGGCAGGGTCATAGGCTTCTGCTGGCACAGCACCCGGCTCTATAACATGGGGACAAGCACCCAACCCAGCGTGACGCCATTCCTAGGTCTTTGAGTTTCTGTGGGAGGGCTAAGAAAAGATTCATCAGGGTAGAAAGGAAACAGTGCAAAATGCCTATTCAAAGCCCAGAATATATTTAGCAATTTGGCAACCTCCTTTCCAAAAACATTTGCAAGTGATATTCTCAGTGACATTTTGGAAACAGGGCTGTATGTATATGTTTATTTGAAAAGGAAATGTTGCATAAGCTTTCTGAAATGCTTGCACGTGCATAGAGGTATTCTTTTATCTACTACCATGAGCGCATTTCCTACACTCTTCATTGAATTCTGACCCTTTCACCTACTCACAGAGGCAAATAGATCAAAATCTTGCTGTTTTGTGATCAAGATGCAGACGCTTTCTTCTCTTTGAAGCACAAGTATTTTTACGTATGCAAACATACAGCTGACATGTTTTTGTTAGCTTCAGTTCTTCTCTGGAGTCAATGCTTCCATATCTTTCCTTAAACTCCTCTGCCGGAAAAGTGGACAGGAAGTTTGGTGTAGCAGGTGTGAAGTGGCAGGAGTGACTGGGAGGGAGCAGGGTCTTACAAGTGTCCCTTCCCCTTGCTGGAGCACAAATGACCAGGAGGAAGCATGCATAGTACAGAAGCAATCTACAGGCAGGCTAGAGCACCTTGCCTGATGTGACACGAGCAGGAAGTGGGTATCATGTCTTACCATAATTAATCTCAAAGGGTAAAAATAAATGAACCCGCTAAGAACTGCCAAAAATGGGAAACAGGAGAAATTTGGTTTCTCAAAAGACTGTTCAGAGTTTGACCAACAGTTTCTTTCTGGCAGGATTTTGTTTGTTGGTTTTCATTTGGATTTTGAGAGAACCTTGAAAATTTGGGGCGTGATCAAGGCTGTGAACAGGATGCGATTGCAGCCTGTGCAGAATTCCCAGAGCTGCCTCTGCTTGATGGTTAACCTGCCTCTGTGCAGAGATTCCCAGTGGGAAAATCACCAGCTCTCACTCAGTGTTTGTCCAAGGATGAGGAAAATCCCACATGGGCTGGTGAGAGGCCAGGCATGAGGACAGAGCTGTTGCTGCCTAAGCCACCCCAGTCCCTGCCCACCCCATAGCACAAAGCAGGCACACTGTGACATTGCCCAGGCTGTGGGGCACCTACTGGGTGCTGCTCCTCATGCTATCAGGGTTTTAGCATCAGCCTGGGTGTTTCTGGCCTGTGTTGGTCTGAACAATGAAAGGACAAGGTGTACAATTGCACCAAATCTTCCTTAAACTGCACCAATATCACCACCAGCTAAAGTCCTTTGAGCCTTATCCCCCTCAAAAAAAGACATAGAAGGCTCAGCAAATAACATGCATGTTCATAGAAAGATTTTCTTTCTGTTGCCTTGACCACAGTGTGGCGTGAAGAAAAATACCAGAGAGACAGGGGGAGAACTGGGACGGAGAAATATATGGATGTTGTAGGAAAATCAGGTTTGTACACAAGACAGGAGAATTATTCATGGGCAAACTCATCCAGGTGGAAATATGACCCCTATAAATCTGCCACATCAGAGTAACCCACGGTGAACTGTTAGCAAATGCAAGATACACAGGCTGCTGCTACCTCTGGGTTTTATGAGCTTTCCAAGCACATTAGCACTAGCAGACATTCCCTTCCAAGAAAATTATGATATCTGAGGAACGATGTGAGGCTATAAATGAATGAGCAGTACTTAACCTGCACTAAAAACCCATGGTTTTATCAAATCTGCCCCAAAAGGGCACAGTTGCCTGTACACTAATTTTATGAGTCTCACAAGTGCCCCATGCAATTAAAGACATGGAGCTGATCTGAATTGGAAACTCCAGGGGCAGTTGTATTTCAATGAGATCAGATGCAATGACTTTCTTTTTTAATATCCCAGTACCTAGAATCTTGTGCTGCTCGTGCACTGTGAACAGCTAAAAATAAGACCATATCCTGGACAGATTGGAGCTACTCAGATGGAGAAAAGCTGAGCTGAAATGAAAGCTTGGAGAAGGAAACAGGATGAATGGAATGAACTCAGCACAGGAGCTTTTAAAGACAGGTATTTACCCTACAGTGTGAATCCTTTGTTGCTCATCTTCATGGTGTTTACTGCTGCTCCTTTCCCAATCGGTTGTGGTAAGCTGAGAGCATCCTCTCTGGTCTGGTCTCAAAGGGTTTGGGTAGAAGGTGGCCCAAGTAGCAAGTCCTGCCCTTCTGTTTTGATAGCAAACTGCTAATAAAACTGCTAAATGCTATGTGAGTAGCTGCTAAGTGGAATTCATGAACATCTTGGGATTCAGGCCACAGCGGTTATTAATGTTTTGTGCAGATAGTGTCACATTAACAGGAAGCACCCCATTCTGTCCCTTCCCAAGCCATAAAGTTTGCAGGGCCTTTTGTACCAGACTCAGAAGCTCCTTAAGGGCTGGGAAACACCTCGCTTGGGCTGTTCTGCCAAAGCTTGTCAAATAAACAGAGACCTACCCCCTCTCTCTACCCCAGAAATGCAGGTGGTCCCATGTGAATGTGGAGTCCAGGTTTGCAGCACGTGGCATGTTTCCAGCAGCAGGGATGAGTGTGCACACTGGATGGGGAGCCCAGCGGACAGCTCAGCTGTAGAAACAGGCACAGTGCAGGGAGAGTCTGAGCGCTGGGATTACCAGTGTGGCCATCTAGAGCCATCCTCCCATGGCTACATCTGCTGCCCAGATACGATGAAAGACTTTTATATTCCAGCCTTATGGATGAACCAGCCAATGATTCTACCAATTCTTAATATCTCCTTCAGCCTTATTACGTATGCTCTGTGAAATTCAGTCCAGCACATCAAAGGGAAGTTTGCCTTTGAAAGGCTGCATGCTTCCTGCATGCAAACATTGCTCTGATTTAATTAAGTTTGATTTTTTAATCAGTGTAGTTAAACCAGTACTATGCTTGTGAGCAAATATGGCTGGCATAAGTATTTCAATATGTATGTGGCCCAATATCAATGCCTCCCAGAAGCAAGTGACATTTGAATTTTCCTACCATGCACATTTTCCCTGTTTTTCCTATATCTTCCTTCTCATTTTTATGCCTTACTTCTTTCGTTCACACTCATACACTCATAAGATTTTTTCTTTTTGGTTTCTCTGCACTGAAGATTTTCTAACTGTCCTTGTCCAGAGTTCAGTCTTTCAATTGCAAATTGTGAGGTAAAGTTGAAAGTCAGTAACAGGATATTCATTCACAAGGACCTCACAGAGGAGCTAAGTATTACACATGAAAGGATAGCATTTCATTTAAGATAGAGCCTAATCTCTTCCCTTTGTGTGCAACATTTCCAAACTTGGTCTGAGCACTTGTGTCTGGCAGTTTAACTTTGCTCTCAGGTAGGTGGGTAGTGAGTGGGAACACAGAGAACTGAAACTGCCACTTAATCCTGAGTACAAAAGGTCGATGCCATTAAGACAAAGGAGGCTGACCTTAGGAAGCATCTACTAAGTGTTCAAATACGGGCAGAACACACATCTCTTCTGTATAAGCTTGGACCTTGTTGGATCTCAGTGTGTGCATTACACTACCCGAGCCCTGGAAAACCCATGGCCCTCAGCACCCACCGTGATACTCAGCATCAGGGTTTGTTTCTACTCATATTCAACATATTCAACATAGAAAGGTGTTCTATCACCTAAACTTTGGTGGGGGAGGGTATTTTCAGATGCTAGTCCCAAAATTACAGTTGGGAAACAGGGTTATCAGCATACAGATCATAAATAACCTGAACTATTTTTTGTGTTACAGCCAAGTGTTGCCAACAGACTCCCAGGAGCTCCACAAAGCACTGGCCATATAGACAGCCAAATCCCCACTTCAGTGGTTTGAGACATGGAGTGATAAATTAGGTAACATGAGTCAGGTTGGCATACAGGGGACTGGTGAGAATTATACATTCATAACAGAAACGTTTATAGTAACCAGAATGGGAAGTTATTGAGGTTGAAGTAAGAATAGGGCATCTTTGTTTTATGGCTGATGGGACTTAAATTTATTGCAAGCAGAAAGTGGACTGTTGACATTGGCTCTTTAGGAAACATGAAGGAAGCTCCCATGAACAGGAGACCCTTTCGAGTGTAACATACACTCATCCATAAAAGTTGTCACATTATCTTCCTTGCTCTGTATCCATTTCAGGCATCACTTTCTCTGTCTCTCTAATTCACAAACCAGACAGTTTTTACTGTGAGCGTGTTTAAGAACCCTGAGGGCAGTATTTTTTGTCAGTTTGTGTTTTTAACATGCTGATGGATTGTATTGTGCTTCTGATCTCACCCTGGATTTACTATTTTCCATTCACCATAGAGGACTCCCTTTTCCTAATAGCTGGTGAAACTGTCAAGCTGTGAATGACAGACATTAAAAAAAATGATGGACAAGATTTTTAGTTGTCTTTTCATAACACACTGCAAAATTTTTCCCTGCAAGACGAGGGATGCTTTCAAAAGTGATTCAGATTAATAAAAAATGAACTAGACATCCTCCCACTCACTTGGGATCCAAAAGGAAACAGCTCTATTTTTCTTAAAGAGTATTGAATTACTCCATATAACCTGATGTACATATCTTCAGCCTCTGTAAGCCAAGGTGGGAGCCCAGACTTCACTGCATTCCATTGAGCAGGGTCTTGGATTTCCTGCCTGTCTCAGCCTTAACAGCACCCCAGCATTTTAGAGATAAAATGGTCTGTTACACGAGTGTGGTGGGGTGACCCTGGTTGGATGCTAAGTGCTTACAAAGCCACTCCATTACTCTTCTGTGTTGCTGATGGGCTCATCCTTGGCCAGTGATGGGTCTGTCTTGGAGCCGCTGTCATTGGTTCTGTTGGAAATGGGGGAAGCTTCTGGCAGCTTCTCACAGAGGCCACCCCTGTAGCCTCCACACACATGCTACCAAAACCTTGCCACAGAAACAAAATACCGTGAGGGCTGAAATTCCTGGATCATCTGTCTGATGCGGATGATGAGACTGTCGACCTCCAAATGGAGTTTGGCTTTTACTGCAGTGTAAGAGGGTGTAATTTCTAGAGAGGGGCAGCCAGCAGGGGCAAGGCAGAGGAGTGCTCAAAGCCTCTGCCAGGTTCCTGCCACAGTCACTCTGCCTCACAACTGCTACTTCGAGCATCCTAATGTTTTAAGGAAAAAAACCAATGGTTTGGGAGTGTTTCTAAGCTGTTCCTGAGTCCAACAGGGTAATTGTAAGAAGCAGACTTAGGAAGGACTTCAGAAGATCACCTAACCTCATCATCAGGCAGCTTTCCCTCAGTCCATCCTCAATTACTTGTTCTTAGAAATGTGGGGTGATGGGGATGTGCCGCCTCCCTCGCGAGCCTGTCCCTTCACTGTCACCTCAGCTGGGACCTATTTTCCCTGATGAAACCACCTCCTCCTCAGTTAAGCCTATGACAACATGTCCTAACCCCAGGGGATATGAACAGAGTTTATTCTTTCCTCCTTAGAGCTACCTCCTACATATTTGGACACTGTGTCCCCACAACCCTTATTTCTAGACTAAACAGTACCAAATCCTTCAGCTTTCCTTGCAGTCCATGATTCCTGATCCTCCGATCCATCTTGTTTTCTGAATTCTTTCCATTTTGCTACATTTCCTTTCAAAATCATCGTTTCCAAAGAAGGATATATTTTGTTTGTAAGGATGATGTGCACATGTCCCTCTTCCTTTCACACCCCACTTCCAACCCAAATGTTTCCCTGCTTTTTTATTAACTAAAGACAGGTGTAGCTATGGGGAGAGGTACAGGGAAGTTGGCAGTCCATACTTAATATTTTACAAAAATGTTTGTTACTCTCTGTGATATGGAAAGCCATTTAGCAAAGGAAAATACATTCATTTTATATTTCCTAAGCGGCATTATAGCTGTTCAACTCAGAAAATATACACAGTGCTATTAAAATATTTGGATAGTTTAAGTTTAATTTAAATTTTCAGCAGAGATTCCAGCAGATGTTCCTATCACACTTATTTCTCAATATGAAAGCTGTGACCCAACATTTCTTCTGAATCAGCAGGATATGGGCCCTGGTTATCAAGCAAAGCTAAATGGTTATTGCTTTTAAATTCTGTTAATTTAATTGAAAAAAAGGTTATCACTACTGAGGTGCACACATTTGGGTGGAAAACTAAGGTGTAGAACAATAGTGAGCTTGAATTATTTTAGGAGTCAAACTTGAGGGGAAAAAAAGGGTTGTTACTGTAATCATAAAACCATAGAATGGTTTGGGCTGGGGGAGACCCTAAAGGTCATTCAATTTCAATGTCTCCACCATAAATGCCAGATCCTTCAAAACAAAAGACTGTTTCATAAACTTTGTTAAAAATTAAACTTTTTAGATCACAAAGTAGGAAAACCAAAATATGAAAAAAATGGTTGACACAGCATGAAAGATTCCTTCAGGTAGCTGGAAGAGTGAAAATGTTCATTGCCGTGAATGCAGAGGATTTGGGCCAGAGTAACAGCAGAGAGGACTGGAAGGGGTAGAAGGAGATGGGGACAAAGAAGGGGCTCAGAGCTGGCAGCCACAGAGCTGCTGAGTCAAGAAATGCCACATGCAGCCAGAGGAGACATGGAAGGGTCAGGGGCATTGCATTTTCAAATTACTTCACTAAAAGCCATGATTTTTCTTAAGGGAGCATGACTTTTTTTCCCCCATGACTTTTTTAAAATGTTGCACTTAGATGATTTAGTTCTCACAGGGGGTTTTCTCTCAAGGGAGCTCTCTGACATGGGGTTGGGCAACATCAGCAATGCAGCAGCATCACTCATTACAACATTTTGCACACAACTTCAATACAGAAAGACCTTCCAGTTATTTTAATGTAACTGGGATATAAATTTGGGAAATAAAGCATATAGCATAGATAATGACTGCTGGATGCTCCTGGACCATCTTCATTGAGCATAGACAACATGGCAAACTTACCAGCTTCACATCTTATGTACTTGCAGTTGTCAAAACATAGTTGCCTGAGGGATATGTACTTGGTCATGAAAATAAAAAATAAACTAAAAAAAGCTTAAAATTATTGTCAAGGAGAGTACTGGTATTAAAAAGAAATCTGAAGTAGTTATCACAGGACTATCATTTTGATTCTGCTGCTGTTCAAGGTTCACAGAATAATTTCTGCACTGAAGAGATTTCTCTTGGCTCGAAGACTTACAGGTCAGTGGAAACTGTTGATCCTGAGAGGCCTGTCAAGAAAAATGAGTGAATTATGGGGTTTGGCTAAGTCTTGTGCTTACCAGGCCAATTTCAGTAACCAAGGCAGCAAAAAATCCGTTTCCATTGAACTGAAATTAAAATGTGTAAAAATGTACATGTAGATTTTGCAAGATTTCCAGTGTTTTGCAGTAGGATATAATGATAAATATTTTTATGTTCCTAGGACAATTCTGCTGGTTTTAAAAGATTGAGCTGACACTGATGTCACGTGATCCACCTATTCTACTATATATTCTGGCTTTGTGCTTTATTTAACGCTTTGCAATTTTCTTTGGATGCCCTAATTTTACAATTATTTCACTGGATCATTGAGGAAAAGTAAAAAGCTGCTAGAGAAAGTCTATTTCACCCACAAATTCATCAGCAGTCCAGGCCTTTCTTAGCTTACCTTTCCTTCTCCTGCACCTGAATGCAAACCCATTAAGAACAATCTGGGAAATCTCTACCTCTGCATTCACACTCAAGATATTCATAAATCATATTTCTTTAACAGAGGTTTATAATCTGATGTTAATGAAACCTTTGGGGTAGCACGGTGTCTGAGAAGGAACAGGTGCCGTAAAGGAGGTTGATATATGGTTACAAATCATCAGTGTTATCAGTGAAAACCCTTAGAATTACATCAGTGCAAGAAGTCTGCCTTTCTCTTTATTTTGGGAAGTTTCCATAGGCAGAATATTAAAAATCCTGCACAGCACCTCATGCATAGTTTACACTGCAAATTCTGGAACCCTGGCTGCTCCACCACAGGGGTCCCAAAGCACCACAGCCCTGCTGCTTCCCATCTGCTGCCAGCCCCTCCAGACCACTCCAGCAGTGTGAAAGGCTCTGTACTCCCCCCAAAAGATGCCTTTCATTTAAGATCCCTTTCCAGAACTGGGCCAGTGGGAGGAGGCCAGCACTCAGATGCAAAGCTGTGCTACAGCCTTGCAGGACTTTGCTGGGAAATGTGGTGGGTGCTTTGTGAAGTGGTGGGGTGGCACACAGGGTGTAGGAGCTGCCCCTGTGCCTCCTAAGTCTGAACCTGAAGTTTTAATGTCAGCTCTTTAAGCTGTGACACAAAAACCAGACTCTTAAACCACAGCCCCTCACGCTGTCCAGCAGATTGATGTCATTTGCAGACTCATTAACCTGCTAAATGACAGAGATATTCCAAAATATTGCATCTGCCTGCCTCTTCCTCTTTCAAATCCTCTGAAAACAGAGCGCTGCTGGTGGTATTTCACCCCACCAGGCAGCCCTGGCCATCCCACAACACCGACATGCTCCATCCTTGTCTCCCCTTGCGTGCATCCCCTCTGCTCTGGGGTGGCTATCCCGTGTTTCTCACTGTACACCGAATGGAGCTCAGTGAAGAGGATGAGTGTTTTCAGCTCTGCCTCCAGCTGCTGCCTACCCCAACCTAAAAAAAGTTTAAGACATTCAAGCTCCATGTCTTTAAGACTGCAGGAAATAAGGCAAGCTTGACTGTGGCTTTGGCTGCTTTATTGCCTAGTGGGCATATATGAAGTGTAATTGTCGTAAGAGTGTTAGATAATGAGCTATGAGCATGGCAATGGGGATAACAAATGATTTGCTCTTCCAGAGGGTCACACCAGAAAGCTAACAATCATCACTGAGAGCTCCTTCTTTTACTCAGGGCTTTGAATACTATAAAATCTGTCCATAAAATAAATACCATGTTAGGGAATAGTAATACCCTGCTGCTAAATTAATATCTAAATGACCTTATAGGAGGATGTTCATTATAAAACTTGTTTTCTTTCTGGCCTATATACTGATCAATGTGGAGTGAGTATCATTTTGTCTACTAGTCGTTGTTGTTCTCAAGTGGGAATTAATCTGAACCAGGAGCTTTCTTGGCTCACAAGCCACTCATCTCTCTGCATAAAGCACTGTAATTTTACACAGTTCCTATAAACTGGAGCATTATATCAGCTGTGGTGAGCATTTTCATATGATGCTTACCAGTAAAGTGGTAATGTTCATTTATGAGTGGGACCATAGAGTTACTGGACCAAAATGCTCCCACAATACTGTAGAAAATTTCACAGGATGGCAATAGACATAAAATGACAATTGAAGTGCAGCTCAGAAGAACAATTGTGGCTAATAAAAAGTCACTGGTATCTTAGCTGCCCTGCATGAGGGATGACAAGGACTCCAAGAGCTCTTCATTTGCCTGATCTCAAAGGTAATTTTTTTTTACCGCAAAACCACTTCTCCCTCTTTGCTTTCTACAGTCACCTTCAGCAAGGAATGTTTTTCCCAGGCGTAAACCAAATTGTTTTCCCTTGTTTCACCCCTATTTGTTGTTTGTTCATCTTTCTGAATAACTGGCATTAGTCATTTGTTCTCAGTGGTGCTCACATGCTGCCTGTGTCTGGAGGACTTGGAGGCTAGCTGGCAGCAGAAAGCAGGCTGCAGGCCAGAGACTTTGTTCTGGACTGTACATCACCCTGACCTGCAGGTTGGCTACCACTGATCCTGGCTGTTAGACCCTGCTTTTCTGCAAAACGAATTGCAGGCTAGCTGATCATGAGGCTTCTCTACTAAATGTCTTGTTATGCTTCATAGCTCTGTGTTTGTAGCTTTCCAGCCAGTTTTTAATCCATGTGACAATGTTCATTTCCAGGCCAGTTTTGATTATTATTCTTTGGTGTGAGATACCCTATCATTTGCTTCTCTAAAATCCCAGAATATTTCCTTTACGTCATTGCTTTTGTCCAGTAATAGTAAAACTCCATCATAAAATGTAATCAAGACTGTTTGGCAAGATCTTTCCTTTAGAAACACATGTGGCTTATTGCACATAATTGCACTGCCCTCTTGATGTTTCATGACCATATTTACAATCTTAATGTTGTATTAATGTAGAGGGAAGGGAGAGACACACACACATTTGTTTCATACCTGACCAGTCATTTTTTTTTTATGCTTTTACACTTCCCATAATGTAGAGCACATATGCAAGGGAGCTATGTTATTTTTCCATGTGGTTTAGGCTGTTTGTTTATTTTGTCATTAGTTCTCAGTGAGAAGGTCATCCTTTCCCCCAGATGTTTATTACTTTCCAAACTGAAAAAGATTTCTCTCATAGCTTGCATTGCAGACCTAATACTTGTAAAATGCATGAACGATGCCAACACAGTAATGGTTTCAAGAACTTTCTATACACAGAGCTGTTTTACCACCATGCCATGGCTCATCACAATTAAATAGAGAGCTGTAGCTTTTAATTAGTAAACCAAATCTTGGCCAATTTGAAAACACAGTGTATGGGATGTGAGAATGGGGGATATGTGAGAGATTTGGAACAGATTTGATGCACTGGATTCTCTCAGTTTTTCTGTTTACTTCCATCCTTTAAGTTATTATCATATATTACCTACAAGAAGGGAAAAAAAGGGTGACAAACAGGAAACATTTGGATGTTGACACAGTGTACAAGATAAGTACAAATTTGATAACTCCATTTTCAGCCTTGACCTTTATACCTTTCTGGCCCTTCTTAGGTATATATACATCTCTGAAAATGTAGAGTACATAATCATGGAGGTTCCTGAGGCTTAAATATATTATCTCTACTAAAGAATTTTCTCTTTGCAGATTTTGTGATCAATGTGGGTGTACTCAGCTACTTCTGCACAGGTTATTACTGACTGCAAGGAGATCAGGCTTCAAAATTAGCTTGTAAACACATTATAGAGAACTGTCAAGGACAAGTTAATACATTGCAGTTTCAGGTATCCATGAGCCTGAGGGTGTGTATATGTATATGGTTTATGCCTTTGGAAATCTTACAGATATGTTTCCTTGAGGAAATGAAAGATGCATATTCAGTATATAATGTAAAAATGAACTCGTTGTTTGGAAGGGGGTGGCTCAAATTTCTGATGTGTCTGAAGTTGAATTTCTTCATATGGAGTCTCTATTTTAGCCTTGATAGCATGAGAACACTGGTGGGACTTTCTAGAGAAGTTTATTTTGCTAGCCAAAAGCTGACTAAGCATCTCTGAGCAGCAGGTGGTAAGGACAAGAGATAGGTTGAACTAAATCACCATAATGAACAGCGTTTGATTTAAGGAAAAAGGAATTGTTTTAATGACACCAAATTCCATTTGTGACTTTCTCCTCAGCAGAGGCAAGCTGTGACTACTTTACGTTGAGCAAAATATAAATCTTTTTATCTGATACTATAATAGCCAATATGTCAGAGATAATGTTACTTGATTTGGAGTTTGTGACATCCACTTGATAAGGAAAGGTGAGATCCATGTAGAGCACCACAGCAATAATCATACCAAATGTTAGGACAGAAACAGTTTGTTTCTTTCCCTCGTGGTGGGATTTTTGCTACAGACGAGTCCAAAACCAGTATTTTACATCAGTTGTCCTGAGGGCAAGGTTAGCAGCAATCTGCAATTCAGCATTTTTGTAAGTTTGTCCCAGAAATATTTTTGACAGAGTCTGCTACACTTTCACAGAAGTCAAATGTCACACTGATTACCATGCCATGTGCCTGGACAGGCAGACTTTGGGCTTGGCTGAGACGTGCAGTAAGTCACTTGTGAGAGGGATGTGACTTTTCAGCACCTCTGGGATGGAGAATTCAGATCCCGTCTCTAAATTAAGTTATCCTCTAGAAAACTGCTGAGTCAGCCTCTAAATTAACTCAATACTATTTTCTGTTCCGAAATCATAGCACTTGGGCAAATTTGTTCAGCTCACATGAGACCATCAGAAGTAGCCAAATGGGAAACAGTGATGCCCAGCTGAAAATGGAAGGGGCAATGTCCAGGGGAGGAGAGGTAATTTGGGATAATCAGGCTCAAGTTTGAGGGAAATCTGTCTCACTAAATTCATTGTTAAAAATGTGAAAAAACATCTCAAACAAGCCAAGGTTTAAAATGTTTCAGATTCTGAATATCACTTTAGTTTAAAAACTTAGTAAAATACAGCTGCATGGATAGAAGCTGTAAAAATCCATGTACCTTCTGATGCATTGCCTTGGCTGGTATTCAGAAAGAGTCCAGTCATCAAGTATGCTGATAAAGTATCTCACAAGCACTGCTGTAGATGAGAGTTTCAACTCTGCTTTGCACCTTCCCAACAACACTGTGGTCACCATCCCTGGAGTCCTGCAGGAGCAGCCCAAACTAAGGATGCTGCGGGTCTGCCCCTTCTCACCTTAGTGATGGCTGTTGGGGGAAATAATCTCACAAGGTAACAACTGAAACTTATTTCTAGAGAACTGATACTCTAGAATTTTTTTTATTAAATAAGACTGTGACTCAAACAAACAACAACAAAAAAATAAATTCCATGCCCTTCCACAAGTTTTCTGCTGCTTAAGCTGTCTTTGGAAAAGGTGATTATTATTGACAGTTAAGCTTCTTCTGTAGAAACAAAGATTTTTGAGGGAGAGTTTCTTTTCTATCTGTTAAATTGTGTATGAAAGGATTTAGAATGAATATGCAAATGTACAAAAGAAAATAAGCAGTAATTGTGTGGAGAATAGACAGTAATTGTGTGTAAGCCTAAAGAAATACATATTTTCCAGTTGTTTATGATTGTTGTCATCCATGGGCAAGGTGATTGCAAATGACATCTGTCTATGCCTATCTATAGGGAGCTTCCCACCTCCCACTATTAGAAAAGGCAGGATTGCTTCCCTTGGCCTGTCTAGGTGTGGCTGCTCCTTAGCACAGTGTGTTCATGCATTGCTCATTTTCCCTCTCTTCATCTGTCAAAACACAGTATCACACAATACCAGCTCAGGCTTTCTGAATCAGAAGAGTGGCAGATCAAAATTTTACCTTGATTGCCATAAAACAGTAATACCATGTTTCTTTCCCCCGTGACATAATGGGAAGATCTCCTTTAGAGCAAATTGAAGAAAGGCACTATTATCTGTCCTGCTTGTCCTGGAGTGTTTGCTTCTATGCATTTCTGGCTCTGCACTTTCCTCAGCCCCTCATGTGTACACACATTCGTGTGCACAGACACCTAGATGGACTCATCATTTTCCTGTCCATTATTTTCCTGCCTGCTCTGGTTTTGTCCTGCAGTTTTCAGCCAATGGCTCTGGCCACCTGTGGGGCAGCACTGTCACTGTGTGCAAGCCCTTGCTCCACCCTCTCAGCAAGCCCTTGCATATTCCTCCTGCTCAGCCTGTCCACAGGCAGCTGCAACAGGAGCCAAACAGGTGGTCTCTGCTTCCAGCTGGGAAGAGAGGATGTATCCTGCCCTCCTGCAGCTGGAGAGACAGAACATGTCTGCAGTCATAAAATCCAAATTGTATCATCTTCATAAGCCCACACAACTTTATCTCCACAGGACAGATGAGTCCAGCACATGGGTTGGGACAAGCAGGAGAGCAGCTCCACTGAAAAGAGCTGCTGCAGTCCCCAAGTGAGGGTGAGCATCCTGAAGATCCAGCCTGGGACTGTGCTTTTCAAACTGGACTCTCGGGCTGGATGGATGTTGTTATTTACTTCATTGTTTGTGGCCAGAAAGGATCCCTGGCACTAATGACTGTGACTTCTACTATGAAACTGGGTAATTGCCATTTGCTCAGAGCACTCATGGTGTTGTACTGCAGTCAGAGCAGCTCCAGAGAAGTAGCAAGTCCACATTGCTTTCCAAGAAATCATTTCAGTTCTGCTGCTCAGAGTTTGGCTTTGCACAGCACGTACAGGCAGCTGGTTTGCATGAAGACCCCATCACCTGGGAGTGTGCCAAAATCCCTCAAACGCCTGTCCCTGAGCTCACAGGATACCCAGGAGGAGAACTCTGCCTCTCACTGTGCCTTTGCTGGTGATGGCAACAGCAGAGAACCAGCCACCGGTTCACAACTCTGCTGCGTACCGGGTCACTGCTGGCAAGGGATCTTGTGGCTTGGCCTCTGAAGTCAGGATTTGTCTGCAGATGTTTCTGAATTATGTGGACAAGATGGAAGCTATAAACTGCTGAAAGTGAAGACATTTGCAAAAGCGGCCAGATAAGGCAAACCCGTCCTTTTTCTTGTCTCCACTGACATCCATCCCTGCGTTGGCGTGTCAAGCAGAGATGAACATTTCCTAAGTAAGAAATCATATGTTGATCTGGCTAACAAATTTCCAGAGCCATTCTGTGAAGTGCCTCAGACACCGAATCTGAAATCAATTCTCTTTTCTCACATTAAATCCTGCTTTTTTACATCCACAGTTAATCATTCCTGCATTTCACATTGTGTGTCATGACACGGGCCCCACCTTGGGAGCATAAGGTTGCCGCTCACCACTTCCATTCCCTTGGACCTCTTGTATTACCTGCCTCTGGTGAGAGCCTGCCCACACACCTTCACTTTTACATCCCTGCAAATATACCCTGTATTTCTCTGTGAATCTCTCTGCTGACTCAAAAGGCTATCACTTACTTCACACAGCTACTTCTCCATGCAAAGGGCCCAGTTCCTCTGTTGTGCAATCTGTCTATTTGATCTTCTGACAGAAAAAAAAAAGAGACATTTGCTATTTCCTCAACATGCAAGAGACAATCAGCCCTTCTATGGGGTAATGACTTGACAGAAATAACGTAAAGTCCCTTTCCTATTCTTAGAATAAAACAGTAGCATGTAATCCACTCTGAAAATTGTCCCTGTGCTGCCTGCACGTGTACTCCCAATAGCTTTTTGAGACGTCTACAGTAATAAAAAAGGTGGGAATTATGGCTTCTCTCTGGAATTGTACTGCTGGACATCAGCTAATTAATAAATCAGAGCAACAAGCTGCATGCTGGATGAGTAAAGTTAGGCACTTTGTTTGAAACTGTTTGTCCCATTTAACTTCCAGCGAGTCATCTAGTCTGTTGTTTCCTTACAACTCAAGTTATTGATACTTTGCCCCTTTAAGTGGTCTCCAATGCTGCCTTTCCAGTTTGTCCTGCCTGGCTGGGCTGGCTCCTGGTGCTGGAGGGCTGGAGGTGGAGGGCCCCTGCTGCAGCATCACCAGGGCTCACACGCTGTGTCCCGTGGGTTTTGTGACCGCAGCCAGATCCGGCGCTGTGGGGCGTGAGCTTTGGTTCACGCAGCCTGTCGCCCAGCCAGCCAGTGGGGTGTCTTGCAGACAGTCCCCACGCACTTCCTCCCCAGTATTTTTCCACTTGCTCACTGATGTATCTAACCTTATTTCTGAGGTTTGCTAAACATGCAGCCAGCTTCAAGCAAACCACAGAACCCAAACAAAAGAAAACTCATTCCTCATTTTCCTGACCAGACCCAAACAACATCTATAACACTTCCCCAATTTAAACATGTGAGATTTGCCTGCCAGCCACTGGAAAACAAACAAACAAACAAATCATCCTCTTTGGGAAACTGTGGTCAAGCTGAGATCCAGCACTGCACATCTCTCTGCATCTCATGCCCCTGCATCCACTCTTGGATATCCAGACCTTGGACCAGCCCCTTGCGCCCTTGGTTATCCAGTGAGTTGCAGCTAAAATCTTTTTGACCTCTTGAGGATGTTTTTTAACACTATGCTCTGGATTTACTTCTGATGTGGCGAGCTATTTCTGGTAGGTCCTATGGCACTGTGGCATCTTCTTGGCACTGTGTGAAAGGCACCCATTGTTCTGGTGCACCTGCAGCCTCCTAGGCACTGTCTGCCAGAGATTTCTTGTCATTTGGGCTCAAAAAAAAAAAAAAAAGAAAACACAAGCCCACTGTATCCTTTGATTACCTCAGAAGAGTAAATTTCCTTGCTTTTAGGTAGCGTATTGTTTTAAAATGGGGTATTCTGCAAATAGATTTGTTACAAGCAAAACAGAAAGCCTTGGACCAGCAATCCCAGCCAACAGCTCAGGAAAGTAAAGTGACTCTAAATGACTGTGCACAAGGTCAGTTTTTTTCAACATCTGTGGAAATCCATTCCTTCTGTGCAATTTCCTTTTTGCTGCAGTCCTCAGGATAAGATGGACTGGCAAATCATAGGCTGTTTCTATTCTCTTAGCCTGTAAGAAATAACTGTGAAGTTCAGCAAAACAACAGCAGCCTCTGGAAACAGAGAACATCAGCAGCACTGCTCTCCAGTGCCCTTTGCCCTTTGTAGGCACTCAGCCCAAAAATGCCACTGGCTTCCCTCTTCCTCCATGCAAAACTTCTTTACTTCTTCTTTCTTCACCCTCACACATTTACCTTTCTCCTCTCTGTTTCCCTCCATGCTGCGGTGCTTTCACACTGGCCAAGCTGTCTGGTTTTATTCTCTCAGGGCACTGCTGCTCCAGTGGCCCAGCATCTCTGGCTGTCCCAGAAAGCCACCTTTTCCTTGTCTGACCCTCTGAGAACTCTTCCACTTGCCTTGGAAAGTGCTCACATCCTGCCCAGCTGCTGAGAGTCCCTCAGCCATATTCCACCATATGGCACCGCATCCCCCCGCTTTATCTCACGGAAAATATCAAGATAATCAGACCTGCCTCACTGTGATTCATGTAACCATCTGTCTGGGCTTCCCACTGCTCGAGTGCTCTGATACCCACCCTGCTAGCCAGAATATAAGTGGGCTTTTACTGTCCAAATTTTTTAATCTAAACAAACATGAAAGGCCAAATTCTGCTCTGGGCTCCGTTTGCACAAATCTCATTTGTGACATTAAATGGGGCTATTTGAATCAGCGTGAGCATGGAGTTTGGCCCAGAGCTTTCCACCTGATTTATGGTGTCCATCTGGCTGCTCTTAATCAAGGAGAGCCTGGCCTGATCACAGTTTTTAAACAATGCTGTTATACAGAAAGCTCAGCCATGGCCACAGCCATGCTTGATACCAGGAATGGTGATGCAGCTCTGTCCCTCCTGCATCACTTTCCCCTGTCTCCTGATCTTTCAGGCACTGCCTGTCTGCTCAACTCAGACCCTTATGTAAATCTTCTGAAATGGGGATGATGAAATCCTGGAGAAAGCTTGGCTGTGGCCAGTTTAACTGCTACTGGGACTGCTTCTGTAAAGCACTCTTCACCATGGGTTATTGCATGTGTCTTCAGCTGCAGGGAAGAAGCTGGGAGATAAAGTGGTTTTCTACCAGCTCTACTAAATACCCAAGGTGTTGGTTGCAGTTAACAGGACCTTGAGCAGACCTGGTCTCCTGAAATATAGGCTGCAGCATCAGTGCTCCTGACATCCCTTTGCCCAAAGGCATCAGCCATGCAGAGCTTTTGTCCTCTACCCCAGGAACCAGCATTGCAACGGGGTCCAGCTCCCACAACATGGTGCTACCAGGCATCATCTTCCCTGGGGAGTCCAGCTCTCCCTGGGACCCATCTCCTGGCCCTATCTGGATAGCCACTGTGAGAGTCCATCCCTGGCTTGCAGGAAGTGTTCAACTGAGATGTGGAGTGGGATGGAGTGGAAACACCACTTGTACCCAAACAAATGGGGCACCATCCCGGTGTGCATGACAAGCAGTGATGGGCATACCTGCATCAGACTCTTTCCAGTCATTTTAGGAATGAAGAATTTAAATCCTCTAGGATGCAATCTTTAAAAAATCATGTTGTGTGGCCTGCTTTTCCAACCAGGCTGTCCACCTTGCACCACTGGCCTAGTGAAACCCATTAGAACACAGTCAGTCCAGTTTCTGATGGAAATGTCTTAGCACTGAAAAAGAAAATTTTTTAAACTGAAATCTGTGTATTTTCTTCATTTTGAAAATAAATTACTCCTACAGTTCCTTACAGCCTTTGTGACATGCTCAACATCTGCACTATTTTAAGACCACTGCTCTTGAAACCCAGTGAACATCGGAGAATCTCAGCTTGCCTTTAGGAATTGAAAAAGCTCTTTTTCCTTGACTTTTCAGAACAAAATCCTCATATGGAAACAAAGGAGCCTGCAGTGTAAAGGTTACAAAATCAGTCAAGAAGCAAATAGAAGTGATGTGAGCCTGTTAATTTCAAAATCTCAAAATTTCTGAATGCTAGGAATTGGTGACACAAAATTTCCATACAGACAATTAAGTGAGTCTTCTAATCAGTCAGCATGATAGAAAGTCTTTTGGATGCTACCCACAGGATTTGTTATTTTTATAACTCTTGGCTCATTTAAGTTATTTTTTAAATTATTCTATCTCATTACGGTTTGATGTTAATTAGCATATAGCTGAAAAAAGAAAATGTGTTAAATCTGAATACCAGGAAGAAGCAGAAAAAAAAAAAAAAAAAAAAAAGCCCTAAGATTCCAAAAGCAATGCCATTGCAGCCATGTTTCCTAATCATTTTATGCAGAAATTAATCTGAAAGTGATGTCAAGAACCTACACTTTCATCTTTTTGCCTCAAGCCAAGGAGGTCTCAAAGAGGGCTGCAGCTCAGGTATGTTCAAAGTGACCCATTATAACCAAGTTTTCAAAGACTCATACAAAGCAGAGGGTCTGGAGCTGTGTAGGGTCATTCTGCAGGGTCTCCCCATGTTCCAGCACTTCAGCACTGCCTGGCCTGGCCATGCAAGTGGCAAAGACAAGCTCTTGGACATCACTGGGAGAAAGATTTATTTGTCTGGTGAATTGAAACCCAGGACTTAAATACCGTTTGGTTTTTTTCAAACAATAGGGGACCTCAGGGAGAAGACGTGAAAGCAAAGTGGGAAAACAGTCCTGCTGAGTGTGTGTGCAAGCAGGAGTCTGAGTTCCCACACAGGCAGACTGACTCCTCTGCTCATCAACTTCTGCTTTTTGGGTCCAATCTGAATCTGATGTAAACTGGTACCCCATTCCCGAGGACAGAAAGAAGAATGCTAGAAGGCACCTCAGCTCTGCATTTGCATCCTTTGCCATCCTCCCAGGCTAGACCATCCTCCCCCTTCACTGTTTTTCAAGTATCTTCCTCAAGAGAGCTGGCAAAAAAAAAAAAAAAAAAAAAAAAAAAAAAAAAAGGCATACGATAATATAGATAACTGCTTACATTTTTTCTCATTAATGACTTTGCCTTTTCTCTGCCCTAAAGCCATTTTTTAATCCCTTTCAGCATTTTCTTGCCTATTCTATGCCATGCTTTCTGACCTTGCAAATCAATCTCTTGTGCAATGCAGTATTAAATGCACCCCTGACAGCTGGATGAACTGTACTGTTTCCCCCTTGTCCACTAATCCAGTAAGCAAATTCATCAGGTCTGACCCACATCCCTCCTTGGGGAGCAACAGTATTTCACACAGGAGCCTCTCACAAGGCTGGAAAACAGAAGCACGCAGCCCAAATGCTTTACTAAGGGCAGTGACATTCTTCAGTCATCATCCATAATCCAGTCCGGCTCTCCAGCATGAAGCGATAGTAAAATTAATGTCGGTGAGGTGACACCTGAGTGGTCCTGGCAAGGATGGGAAGGCACTCGGCTCTGCCACTTAATATGCAAGGCTGTATTTGCTTTTAACACTCTCACACCTGGAGAGGCTCCTGTCTTGCCTGTCAGCAAAAGGCTCACACAGCAGAGCTGCTGGGTGAGGCAGGATGCTGCATCCGGAGCCGAGCCGGCTGCGGCCATCCAACCGTTCCAAGCAGAAAGTGTGAAAGCAGAGCGCTGCAAAGAGCCTTGGGACATCACACAGCCCAAACCCCACACTGAGACAGGCTGCAAGACATCCAGACTGTCCCTGATGGATGTTTCTCTGACCTTGTCTTAAAAAATTTTTAATTATCCTTCTAATTAGAAAGTTGTAAAATTAAATGTCTCTGCAAAATTTAGCTGACTACCACTTGTGTGCTAGTCTGCTCCCCAGGGAAGTAATGTGACAATGGAGAAGAGGAGTTCTGAGAGCTCACTGGTATTTTATAGGGGTTCAGGGTCAAAATCCAGGCCAAAGCAAGTATTTCATTACTGCCTTACTAGTGAAACCGTTATTGGCACAGTCACACTTTTTGGAGGATAAGAATAGATGGGAAAACAAATGAGCATCTCAGAACATGAAGGTGAGCAGTGCTGCTCCACTCATCTCTCCCCATGGGCTCAGGAGAGGAGTGTGCTTTTCTAGTCTGCCCTGGGCATGTCTCTTATATATTCTGTGCTTATGACTATTCGATGTGATGTTCCTGTAGAAAAAGAAAAAAATGTGAATTTTAAGTAGCAAAACTCAGCTTTTAATCCATTTACCTCCAAAACACATGATGAGTAAAGTGTTACAAAGCACAGAATATTTCCATTTTTTTCCCTCTTGTTTCCCTCAATTTTCTCACAGTGTCTGCTCTCGTTTCTGCCCCTTGCAAACCAAGGAGTTGGCTTGGGAATTCCACTGCAAGTTCCCTCTCTAACCTCAAAATATTTCCAAGTTCTCTTTTCTACTTTCTCCCGCTTTTTTTCACATGTGAACACCAAAACTCCCATTCGTGTACAAGGGTAGCTATTGGCCTCTGACCTGATAGAAGCTTGACCAGAAATCGGTAGTTTCACCAAGCTCTATTAATGGAAATATTAAATAATATGTCAGGTGGAGCAGGTTTCAAACTCCTACGAGACAGTAACATGGTCTCACATCTCCTTGGAAACACTGCAGCGTGGGGGTTTGGCAGAGCAAGTCAGTGATACTACAGATTGTGTAGTGTGGGACTACTGTAGCTGCTGGCCACTGCACTGTGCATCCAGTCCTTCAAGGCTTTCTGTGCCCTGCCTGCTAAAGACATCTATGCAGAAACCCATTTCCAAAGCTAAAAACTGTGATCCACATTTCCGGGTTTTTTTAGACTCAAGCAGCAAGGGCACAAAAGGCACTTATTCCCAAATTATGCAAGTTTTCAGAAGGGTTTCAGCACATCCTGATGTTTTTTCACTAGACATCTATAGAGACAGTCATGGACTGGAAGCTAAGAATGTCTTTTGATGAATCGTGACCCACATTCAATATTTAACTTGAATAAACTGGCTTTCTAGTACCAAAGATACTTATGGGAAATGTTGTGCTTAGGCGCTAAAGAAAAGATTTACTTTCTGGTTGCTTTGGCATGAATAACCCATTTTTATCATATTTCCTTTTTAATTTTAGGCGAAGCCACAGATGCATTTATACACAGCAAAATGAGATAATCTGAGAGAAATATGTCAGGACAGATTGTGAAAAGAGGTGATATTTAGAGTGGATGAAGCAACCCACAATATCAGATGTTGGTAATGTACCAGATTACATTAAAAAAAAAAAAAAAAAAGGACAAAGTAAGGTTTTTTTCTCCTTCCTTCTGAGGAATCACTTTCAGGCAAGCCTCAGGAATTAACCTGTGATCTGTTGTGCCCCCTTCTCACCCCTCCTGCACTGCAGCAAGCAAAATCTTCCCCAGCCTTGGCTGCTGCCCTGTACAACTCCAGAAACTGCTGAAGCAGGTGTAGCTCCACAGGAACAATAAAGGTGTAGCAGATTGGCCCAGAACATGGCTTTTTGGAAGCAGGTGAAAGCTCTTCCTTTCACCTGCTTCCAAAAAGGTGAAAGCAAACCCTGCACAGAGGCTCTTGGAGCAAGTTGTTCTCTGTGCAGCAAAACCACCCCTGGGGAGCTCCAGCAGGCCTTGCACAGGCTCGGAGTGGCACACAGGGATTCAGCATCACCACACAGCAGGCAGCTGCAACATGCCCTGCTGTCTGCCAGCCACAGTCCTGCTTCTGCACAGACACATGTTTCCTTAATCCTCTCAAAGAATCATGGAACGGTTTGGGTTGGACTGGACATTAAAGATCACCTAGTTCCAAACCTCCCTGCCATGGGCAGGGACACCTTCCACTAGACCATGTTGCTCAGAGCACCATTCAACCCAGCCTTGACTACTTCCAGGGATGGGACATCCACAACTTCTCTGGGCAACCTCTCCCTCACCATCCTCACAGTAATAAATTTCTTCCTAATATCTAATCTAAACCTTCTCTCCTTCAGTTTGAAGCCACTTCCTCTTTTCTCATCACTACATACTCATATAAACAGCCTCTCTCCATCTTTCTTGTAGGCCCCATTTAGGTACAGGAAGGCTACAGTGAGGTCTCCCCACAGCCTTCTCTATTCCAGCCTAAACAACCCAAATTTTCTCAGCCTTTCCTCATAGGAAAGGTGCTCCATCTCTCTAACCCTCTTGGTGGCCTATGCATGATGAGTAATTCTCTTGGTTTTGTATGCATGGGATTAATTTGGACGTGGTTCTCAGGAGGAATGAGACTTATGTGTCATTATTATTAACATAAACATGTGCTTAGCATCAACATAAAGCTGTTCCAGCTACGACCACTGAAATACATCCATTCTGTCCTCACTCCTTGCTAGTGTTTTTCAGAACACATGCCACCTCATTCAGGTTAAAATGGAAGGTAAATCACTCAGCACAGAAGTGGCTAAAACTGGAAAGACTGGGAAGGTTACCCATGTATCCCTTTTTCCTATATATTGGTCCTGGGGAGGCTAGAGAACTTATGATATTGTGTAGCACAGGTGACAGCAAGGGCAGGACACTCTGCATGGCAGTATCTTTCTGGTCTAACACACACACACAGGCTATTTATTCCTACATATTATTAATGTGATTTTTCAGGTTGAAGGCACTGAAGAACGATAGCTTCTGTTCCTGCAGGGTGGAACAGGTCAGTAAAAAGGGAAGACAGAAGACTTTGGTGCTAATCATAGCCTAATAAAGTCCTGTATTTAGGGTGAATTTCATCCGCCCAGCAAAGCAGTGCAAACTTCCCCAGTCATAGCATCCTCCAGAGCTGTTCGATCTTGACCTGGAGAATTACATTTCTGGGGCTGAGAAACAGGATGATATTCTGGTTTTCAGCTCCCTTTTGGTGTGGTGAAATATTTCCAGTAAAAATAGGAGCTGTTCAATGTGTGGCTCAAACATTTGCTGAATGACAGCAGCACTGGGACTTTGCAGTTTAGAAAATTCCTTGCTCACCCTTATGTGATGTGTGAGATCATGGAAAGACAGAGCAATTCACCTTCTGCCAGCCAAACAGCCGATCACCATTTAAACATTTTACAGCATCCCTTGGTGGATATATATTAGCACCATTTAACTACTTGCAGATATTTTTCAGAGCAAATTAGAAGTGTGAAAAACAAGAGATAAACAGGACAGCCATCTTAGCGAGAGGAAGCCACAAAAGGAGGGCAAGCAAGTCTTTGGAACAATTCTCCTCAAGTGGGCAAAGAAGTGCCTTTTTAGGTAACTACATGTTCATTTATTATGTGATGCTACCACCACTTAAAGAAACGTGACTATTTTTGGGGCAGTAACAGCAGAGAATCTTTCCCTGGTTAATCTGCATGCTGTCAGATAAGTCCTCAAGTGTCTCTTGCTGTTGACAACAGGGTCAAACCAGTGCGGTGGAGTCCATCCTCGTGCCTGCTTGAGTCACCAGTCCCAGGAGGAGAAGCTGGCAGAAGTCAGGGATGCAAAAGCTCTGAGTGGCAGCTTCATGTGCAGGAGATGACCCCGGGATAGTGGAGGAGCTGTGAACATGGCTTTGGAGGTTGGTGGCCCGTGTCCAGCATGGCGGGCGGCTGTGCAGAGAAGGCAGGGAAGTACCGCTGTGATTATGTGGATCAGCTGGCCAGGCACATGGACAGCCCTGCACCACGGGCTGGGAAAAGTGCCCACGCGCTAATGAGTACAGAGACATGGCAATTAGCTTGTAAGCGCTTTGGATTAGGACCATCTGTGCCATGCTCATGCAAAACCTGCTGCCGTGGGCCCTCAGCCCGCCTGGCTGAAATGCTATGGCAGGACAAACACCCAGAGCAAGGAGCTCACACTTTTCCTGGTATCGCTGCATGTCTTCTTAGACAAAGCAGGGAAAACAATTATCCTTCAAAAGAACACTGTGTTATAACAATGAGCATTATAAGCAGTTAGAACTGCTCAGATCAAGTTAGTCCTGAACTCAGTAACACTTTCCAGCCGAAGAGCACAGCAGAAACATATGCAGGTTTTTGGATAGGAAGGGAGAAGATGGATTGAAGACAATTCTGTGGAAGATTCAAGTACAGTTCCAGGAAAAGCTAAATGATTCATCACACTTCTAATAGCGGTTCAAGCCCCAACTGCAAAAGCAGTAGCACAGAACAACAGGTTAGGTTAATTAAGAAGGAGCAGAGTGACATCAATTCTGAAAATCAGAGAGATGAGAAGAGTTCTGGTGAAGTGTCTTCAGAGGACATGCTGAAACTTTCCAGCACACAATCACTAAATCAGAATTTAGAGCTCAAAACATGCATAAAAGAACAACCAGGAGAGATGTCCTGAAAACCATGAGGGTCCAGTCCAGCACTGGGGAGCTGCTCATGTCCTAAGATTAAGTGATTAATCCTAGATTAATCCTAAGATTAAGTGTTCTATTCATTGTAGCTTATAGTCAAAGACTTCATGGTAGAAAATATTACCAAAATTAAAAAAAAAAAAAATGTTCCTGGGAAAAAGTTCATCTACTTGGGGTTTTTTTTTTTGTGGGACAGCCCATGGTCTATGGGGTAAGGACATGTGCAAGTAGTTTTGAATCTGTCAGGAAGAAATGCTATCTGTTATCTGCCAAATTTATTTGTTCATTCAACTTATTGGTAATAAAATGGCAGTGATTTTGAGACAGAATAATAAGAGAGGAGTCTGGCATGGTGTGTGATGCATCTGGGGATATACATTATAAGGTTAGCTGTGTTAACATGGATGTGCTGCAGGATCAGCCATGACACCTGGTATCGTACCATCCTATGTAGGCACTGCAGGATTTTCTCTTCACAAATCCACACGTGCTTTTAAAATCCAACATAAATTAAGAAAATCATGCAATTTCTGTGTATGATATATCTAACTACGCTTTAGGATCCACTTTATGCAGAGGTTATTACTGGTCTCACTGGATAAGTCCTTGCATCCAATGAAATCTTGAATAAAGTTCCTAGAAGCTTCAATGAAGCTAATGGTTAATGCCTTTTCCTACCAAGTTTAAAGTCTCATTTCCAAGCATGGAGCAGAATCTAAGAAAGATCCAATGATTTAGGTCATACTTGAGTCTCCAGTATTTCCCTGCCCTGAATGCCCTACCCTTTGAGAGATTCTTCAGTGTCTTGTGATGATGATACAGGATCTCTGTCCCCATTTCTCAAATGATGCTTTCTCACCAGAACAGACAAGTGTGTGGAGGATGGCATGGAGGTCAAGCACATAGTGGCAGCAGGATGAAGAACTCTAAGTCCAGGCTAAGTCCAGAGGAGCTCTCAAAGCGGATGGACAAAATCCCACATACATTGAAACCACTGCAAGCAGAGGGACTGGGTCCTTTCCCCTAGGTTCATCTGAGCTGTAATGAAACAGAGGGAAGGAGCAGTGATCTCATGGTAGGAACTCTGCTAGGTTGTCTCCTGCTCCTTTCCAGGACACGATTCCTTCCACAGTACACACCTTGCCAATGTACCTCGTTCAGTCCTCAGGGGCACATCTACCTCTACCAGAGACCCTTAAACAGTGGAATGATACCAAATGTTGTCACGAGTATCAAACCCTACTACCTGTGTGTACTGCAATAGCTTAATTCCCTCTCCTCATGTGTACATGACTCTCAGCTTACTGTGAGCACCTTGTTGGAACCTGTGACAGGAAAGCCATTTGTGACACGGAAGTCACATTTGGCCAACGTTTCTTTCCAGGACTGCTCCATGTTCTGAAATATGCAGTCTCCCAGTCAGCTGGATATAGGGGTTCAAGCAGATTTTGGTTACCCAAGCAACTCACATGTTATGATTCCTAAACAACTGAGATGTTGGAAAGCTGAGGACACTTGAGGGAAATTATTATGGAAAACAGAATCAGTTTTCCAGCCATACAGTCACACTGTGGTAAGATCTGCATATTGACATGTTTTCAACTCCTCATCATTTTCTGCATGGCCAACAGATTACCAAATATCAGACCAGACATTTTATTTTCCCTTATGAAATTCAGACACCGGCAAAAGAAGAACCTGCCTACGAGGAGTACAAGGGGTGGGCTAGCTGGCCATGCCCTGCATGCTGCTGTAGCACAGTACCCCTCAGGTCTGCTGCCTGCAGTCAGCCCCTCACAGCTTACAATTGTCTCATTAGGCTCAAGGAGCTGTGAAACACCAGCTGAGATCGTAAAATAGGATAATGAAGATTACTGAAGTTCAGGGCATCAGATCTTGATGGAACACCAGTCAGCATTGCTCCAGGGACACAGACACTGTAGCTCAGTTCACTGGACACCAGTGATAACTGTTTGTAGACCATCCTCATCATCACATTTTAAAATTTTATTTGTTTGCCTGGAAAAACTGTTCTAACTGGCTTGGATCTCAAACACCACGTGGATTTCCAGCCTCCGGTGATGAACAGTTTCCACCGCAAATCAGCGCCCATAACCCCAGTAACCTTCATTTAGTTTCACAGCTCCTGACCTGAATCAGTCCCTCAGTCATTTAATTTGAGGCTCATGATTAATTAGGTAGGTAGCTCATGGTAATCGGCCATTTGTTAACTGTCAAAATGCCCCCCACCTCATGCAAGACTGTGTTTCTCTAGCACAAGATGTCCTGGCAAGGAGAAGCACAACAAGGAGCTGGTCAGGCAGATCAGTGGGTTTGTGTCATCTCCTGTCATGTATTTCAGCTTTGGCAAGATTAGTCCAAATTCTTTTTCCTCTCTACCTGCCCTGAACTGTGTTTGTAAAGGTTAGCTGGCACTTACAGCATATAGCATTAGCAGAAATGCTACCAATTACTTGAGATGCCCTATCAAAATATTTTCAAGGCAGGTATTTTGCAAGTACAACATGAGTCACGTCTAAAGTCAGCCCCAAAGTAGCAGCCACTGTGATAAGCAGGATAAATCAAATCAATTGGTTTGACTCACATTTCTTATTCATCAGCTTTGGAGTGATTTGTCTTTTCTGACAGCCAGGCTACTTGCCTGTACACCTTTCAGGGGCAAATTCAGAGAGAAATGCAGACCAAGAGATCTGCTAAGCAGCCCTATGCAGGAGCAAAAGGAGTAAGAGTCACAGGACATAAGAAAATGTTATGTATGTCATAGAGCAGTGATCCTACCCAGCTGACCTGTGACCATGGATTGGTAAAGAAACCATTGTCCTGAGCAGAGACCACTCAGCTCTGAATATTCAGCCCATTGCCATGTGCCAGCTGACAAGTTAAGCTAAGAGACTGCAAGCCCCTTCAGATGAAAATGGACCATAACACCTTCTGTAGCAGTCCCAGATACCTAGTGACCAAAACCAATATAATAAAAAAGCTTTCAGATTCAGACAAATAATCACAGTTTGAAGTGTCACTGCTTCTTGCTACCAAAAATGCACATAATTCAATCTGAAAGTTGTAAAGCGCTCAAAGCAGCCCACTGCAAACTAGCTCATGCCATTCCCCAAGAGTCTTCATCGAGCTCTGGAGCTAAGCAACATACTGATTTTGGAATAGCACAAGCCAACTGAGATTTGAAAATTAGCATAACAGCCTAAATTCCTTTTGATTAATTTTTCTTGGTGATGAATTCATCTTTAACTTAGGTTATTAATTCATAATATTCTGAAACATTAACCAAATGACAGGATTTCCAAATCATGGTTCTTCCTTGAGTAGTTGATTCTGAATTAAAATATTCAACCCTATGTACACCTGGTCCCCTGTTCTTAAATGAAGGTCAATGTTGAGGCTAAATCAAGGGAAAAAGCAAGGACTATCATATTTGTAATTAATTTAGCATCTGTAAAGAACATTCATACTCTGGAGTTCTAAGTTCACAACTGTTTTGGAAACTGTTCTTTCTAGGCAACATGCCATCACTGAGAGAACTCTTTTGTACCAGGAGTTCCTCATCATTCATTTCACTGATTAGATGTTTTGGGATGAATCATGCATTGCTAGAGTTCATTTTGAGGTTTGTCTTGTACTCATCCCAGGGTGAGACATCCAGTTCTACCACAAAAAATTAGTCTGGTGCCCTGAGACATGGAGGTAACAAGCAGCTTTTTCCCTTGATGATAAAAGAATGGAAATCTTGTAAGTTGTGTAGTTGGCATCATCACTTTTGAGAAGACTTTTCACTTGCAAATCACCTGATGAAGCTATTAAACCCCAGGTACACTCTTTTATCCACTGGAATCAGCAGCAATGCACCACTAGACCAGTATCTTTTACTTTTAAACTGCTCTTTATTAAAAGAAAATAAGCAAAACTGGCTAATAAACATTCTGTAATTCAGAAGAATTGTGCCTGTTATTATATTAATCTCCAGGAACAGGAGAGGCAAGTTTCTCTTGCTGGCTAGCAAATGCGACCCATCTCCAAGATCAAGATTTTATTAGGATCTCTTACCTCAAACTAGCATGTTTTTAAATTGTTCTATCTGAAAGCAAAAAGGCAAGTTTCCTATATTTCAGGCAGGGATGTCGAAAGAAGGGCCCACTGCATGCTTGTGTCATCCTCTGTGAGAAAAACCTGTGTGACAAACAGACCAGAGAGGTTGTAGATGCCCTGTCTCTGGAAACTTTGAAGGTGAGGTTGGATTGGGCTCTGAAGAACCTGATCAACCTGAAGATGTTCCTCCTTACTGCAGATGGATTGGACTAGTTGGCCTTAAAATGTTCCTTCCAACCCAAATTATTCTGTGATTAAAACATTTCTTGAAGGAGGTATGAATAGTTTAAATCTCTAATAGTGGTAGGTGTCCTTCAAGCAGTGACAATTCAGCATCAAACATCCTTCTAGAGACTTGGGGCTTTTTAAAAAAAACCTAGTAGCAGCTTTAAAAAGTAAGGAGTTTATAAGTGAAATTTGCAGCCTTTTCCCACTGGTATTAATTGGTCAGCCAGTCCATGGACCAGTATGTAATGGAATAATTTGGGGGAAAAAAAGCACATTTTCCATACTAAGTGTGTGTGATGTCGTCACTGCCAAATGAAAATATTACAAGTATTGCAGTAAATTTTGCCACAGACAGAAGTGGACTTTATTTCTACTAGTACCCATCATGCTGCATTACCAAGCTATGTGTATGCTGAACTATAAAACCTGTTAATAGCCCAGCAGTCCTTCCTCCTCTGTTCCTCTGTGTTCCCCTCTCTCACAGCAAGGAACAGACTGCAATGGGGCCAGGGGCTCAGACTGTCCCTCTTGTCACAGGTTGCTCTGACTCAGCCAGAGCACGAAGCCACAGCTCCACCCTGTACCTTGACTTTCACAGAGACACTGTTTCCCTGGAAATACAGAACCTGACAAGCAGAGACTGTGTGCATGTGTGCCTATATGGAGGGGCAGACTGATGGTCCGCCTTTGCATAGTAATGATGTTTATATGCAGGATAATGAAGGAATTACCAACTTCTCCAGTGACAGGGTGCAGACACCATCCTTCAGTGGGTGCTCACTTAGCACCAGCAGCAATGTGGAGATGTTCCCCAAGTTCAAGCTTCACTACCTTTGTTGCAAGTGTGAGATTTTTTCCAGGTGATCATCCCGGCCCCTCATCCGTCACCCCACCCTTGGGCCAGCTGAGGGCAGGATTAGCCAGGTTCTGGTGTGAGCTCCCAGGAGGCTCGTCAGCATTGTGATACTTGTGGATATCACCCACAGTCATGTGTGTGTTCCCCTTCCCCAGCAAGCCACATGCTTCAGTAAGATGTTGCAGAAGGCTTCACCCAAAACTGTCACACAGAAACAAGATTCTGGGGCACAAGTCCTCTCAGCAAATGTCCTCCTCTCCCCTAAGCAGAGATGGGCTGAGATGTGATCAGCACCTGGTTACAGCAGTTTAACCCTGGGGCAGCTGTGGCTCATCAGCTCTGGTACCTCAACAAGGAGGTGACAGCTTGGAAAGCCCCCACAGATCACACACTCAGCCCAGCTGAACGGAGCAACCTCCAAGTGTCTATGGGAAGGGATGAGGAGAAAGTCGAGGTCTAAACTGCAGGTAAGCAAGTTTGCTTGTAGGGCCTTATATAAGAAACAAATACTGGGAAGTGCTCATGAGAGAGAGTAACAAAAAAGTAGGTGAACAGAACCACTGTGGCATAGGATGTATCTTATTGTTTCTTGTATTTCTCTGGTTGCTTCTTCTCATCACATGCAATCAAAAAAGGCCATGCTCCTCAAACTTGAGTTAATCAACATTTGCACTGACAGTGAGTAGAACTCAGGATAAGCAGACACTCTAAAATATGTCCTTGTTAACCTCTGTAATCTTCCCTGTGCTTGTTAAAGGTGATGGCAATTTAATATGTATTATTCTGTTCTATTTAATATTTACCTTCACACACCACTTCAGTTTCAGTTTCTGTCTGTTCTACCAGCAGAGGGGAAAAGACAGCCATTCTGCCCTTTACTTTGCAAGGAAAAGGATAGAACCCAGAAGTCTGGGAGAATAGCAAAAAGCCATATTTATAAAAAAGTCACCTCCTTTCTCTTGACTTGTCTGGAATAGATTTATTAGAAACACAAGTGAGTACTCACAAGGGCACTGTCAATTTAAAAATTACTGCATCTCTGCCTGTGAAGTACCTACTGTCCCTTGCCACAAATAAAGCTGTAGCTCAACATAAATGAAAGCAAAGTAGAGGTAAAAGTCTCTGTTGTTTTGCTTCCCCCACCCCAGTTCATGCATTCACACAGGCCTCTCTCTATCTCTTTGCAGTAATCTGTTGCCTCTGTATCTACAATCATTCTCTCTCTTCAGAGGTTTGTCGTACAATTGCAAAAGATAAGAAAATATTTTCATAAAAAAAAAAAGGCATCAGGAGGTGGGAAGGAGACAGAGATCCTTCCTGCACTTGTAAGCCAACTGAATGTAAATTGACAGGTAAAACATAAATAATAATAGCTTAATTTTTTGTCTTGCTACGGTTTCTAGTAGAGAGTTCATTGCTTGTCATTTGTTGCTGTGCACCTTAATCCCTTGTTCTTGTTAATTGCTTTTGAACAGTCATTTCTGGAAAGGAAGAGGTCCTCTTAGGGTGAGACAGAAGAATCCACAGGGCCAGGCATGGTGCAGGCTGCCCTGTACCCTGCTCCCAGCCCCAGCTGTCCAAACAGCCTGGATCTGCTGCCCAGCCATGGGCTGCCTCTAAGTGTCATAAAACTTATGAATAGCAGGTTCTTGTTCCTGCTTTCTGGTGTTTGACCCTCTGCAGGTCATGTTTTCCAGATAATTGGTGCTCTTGGAAATCTGCTGTTTATAAGAAGTGAGATGAAAATCGCCATTCTCCTGGCCATGGTTGTGCAGGAGATGGCACATCCCAGTCCAGGCCCACCACAGCCACCTTCCATGCACCCAGTGTTTCTGGCTGAGGGATCTTCTGCTGTGTGCTACAGCCCTTTCTGGCAATTAGCCCCAGGGGAACTTCTTTAGGGGGTGATGCTGGGAGGATTGACCCCACCACCCTTTCCCTGCAGCCCCACAGTACAGCTGGGTGCCCTATTTATTTAACTCCACACATAAGCACATCCCTAAGAACCCCATAAAGGTTCTGTCTAAGCAGAGTCAGGCTTCATACAGGAGTCTCCTGCTCACCACTGCAGAATCAGCCACCACCACTCCTTGTCCTGTAACAACACAGAGAGACAGCAGAAGTGTCTGCAGAATTCCAGCAAGATCATTCATGATGAAATCAAACATTTTTTCTGGCATAAAATTTAATCTCACACTTTTTCCATCTCCACCCCCATCTGACACCTAAGCTGTTGGAAACACACCACCTACCTGGTGTGAGGAAGTTGGGCTGCAGGGACTCTGCAACTTTGTTCATTGGAAAGTTTTTCTGGCTTCCCCTTTGGAGACAAAACCAACATGGGAGTGCTGTGTCTGTAACAGCTCTGCCAGATCTCTGCAGTGAGGTCCCCAGCTGGGGCACCCTGCCTCTTGCAGTGAACGCACACATCTTCTCCATACCTCTCTCTGGAACAACTAGGGGAGTCATTCCCTTCCACAGGTTGCAGCAGAAGAACAATGGAGATCTTTCAAGAGCAAAGAAATGCCAAATTCATCCTGTCTTCCTCCAAGCACTCTGCTCTGTTTGTCTTCTCTGAGTTTGGGCGAACAGTCTTTCACAAGTAAAGTATAAAAATCAGGGAACAGTTATTACTGCAGCATATTGCTTCCAGCATACAGGTTATATCAAAATGCTGGAAGAGCCCTGTCATGGCCCTTAGGAGCAATTTTGAAGTGTATTATAATAAGTATGCTTTCCAAATCTTCTGTAAGCTTAGCTTCCCCTTATGCTGTAAGATTTGTCTGAATTCAAATCATTTTTACATTCAGGAAAAAAAGGCAAATATTTGTTGAACCCATAATAAATTCAGGATGGATGGATACTAAGAGCAGAATAGTCTATTCTTAGAAATATGTAGATGCGATTTAAATAGACTTTCTCACAAAGGTTGTGCAGGGAGATAATGGGAGGATTGCATTTCTAATGTACCAGGTTATTTTGAATTCTGGATGAGTTCTTTCTCTGAAAATTAATTTTTTTCCTCAATGCTACCAAAAAAAACCCATAAAAACTGGTGAATCATATTTTAATCTAATGCTAAGTTTATTCAGGTTTGTTTAAAAATATCTAGAAGATGCTTTGGAAGGAGGTTGCACTAGGGGCTGATTCAACAAAACCAAAGCACAATTTCCAGCTTGTACATCAGTTTTCTGGGGTTTTGGCAAGGCAAACATGAAGCCCCATTCTCTTCCAACACACACTACAAGTGGTACTTTTTGAGACAATTCCTCCATGTTCTGAAGAATGCTCTAGGGAAGGGGTAGCAAACAGACGCCTTCATACACTTCCACAGGTACCCTCAGGTCAGCAGAGTGATGCTGAGTAGCAATGCACTCCTGTGGGATTTTGAGCCAAATGACTTCTGTTTCTGCTAATGGCTACTTGGCTTTTGTCCCCTCTCGTGGGCCTTGTGCTGGATGCAAACAGCCATCCCAGTGCTCTGATGCAAAAAGGTCCCTCCTACAGCCTCCCAAGCAAATCTACAAGCACTGTAGACTCAGCTCCTCATGGGTTATCCGGAATGAACTGTATGTACACTCCCCATATTGCTTAAAAGCCTTTTATGAAGCAGTATGCCCTGGGGAACATTGCTGTCCAGCAATCCACCACTCGTTTCTTTTGCCCCACCAGCCTGAATATTTATGAGGTGGCATGTGATTTGATGGTACTGGTTCCACATGTAATGATGATGTCATGTGTTTTAGATTTAGAATGCAAAATTCATTTTGTAGTGCATAATTTGTTTCTTTGGCAGTCCATAAAGAATTGCACTGAGTCTTGGCATGCCTGGCTGCAATGATGTGGAAGGGGACGCAGGACTTAATGTGCACAAGGGCTCGTACCAAGAGTGGTGCAGTTCATGTTTTCTGCCAAAAACATCATCTGACATCAAGATATGTCTATGCATGCCTGGAACACTTGCTCCTCCAAGTGCTTTGCCAGCAGTGATGAACAAAGTCCTGCAGTATCTGGGCAATGGATGTTTGATGTTAAGTCCTACCCAGCAAGGTGCCATGTAAAGATGGGAAAGTGAGGCAAAGCATCCTACTAAGTTTCAAAACCCATGTGTGAGAGGCAAGCCATCTTGCACAACTCCCACACCTTCACTGGAACCATCCTTCCTCTCCCAGATACAGGCATCATCAGATTTTGGGCATATCTCCCCTAAATGCTGTTCTGGTTAGAAGCAGCCCACACCTTCAAGCCTCCATTCAATTTTTTTTTTTTCCCTGAAATTAGAGCCCTGGGTGTAATTTAACTATCAAATCTCCTACCTAGTTTTGAACCAGTTTCCAGTGCAGAACAAGAGGGGTATGTTTGGGAAACAGGTGCTCAAAGGAAGAGATAAATTGGATAAAGAAATAGGAAACCAATGTCTCTTTTTATTGGCCTAGAACACTGATGGACAGAATTTATATCTCTAAGGAAATAGTAACAGGAACCAAAATACCTACTGCAGTAAATAAAAGTATTGCCATTAGATACACACACATATGAAATTTCATGGGCATTTACACAGGAAACAAAGTTCCTTGTAGTTTCTGCTGCTCTCAGAGGAGCCTGTGCCATGCTGGAGGTTCCCAAACAGTGGGATGAATGCTGCTTGCCAGGTGATGGGTGCTAGCACAGTCTCATGGGCATTGCTCCATCACTGCACGAGGGACAGTATTTCTGAAAGAACTGCAATTTTGTACTGCTGTAAGCAAATTCATTCAAAGGAGGATCACTCTGGCCAGGACAGTGTAAAGAGCACCCTGCTAGTGCACTGCTAGCAGTATACATGCTGGACCTACAGCAGGTAGGTCTAGACTCTCTCCTGTCTTCGCTGTATTCTGCCCAGATAAAATAACTTATCCTTGTCAAAGCACACCCTGCCTGCAGAGGATGTGTATGAATTTTAATTCAAATCTCAGCTGCATCAGTCTGGGGCAAGGCTTTCCAACATAACTGTGCTGGCAGGGACAAGCTGTGGCTGAAGGTGGCATCTGCTATTTACTGGCATCTACTTGGCATGGTGGTGTAAGTGCACTATACTACACTGCACTATAATGGTGTGTTTTATTATTGCATTTACATGAATACAGCTGTACCCAGATTACAGCTCCTGCTGATCTCCTAATAGCTCATCCTAGCATTCATGTCTGAATCAGTAAGAAAAACTGTGCAGATAAAGTCTAAGGAAAAGCTGAGAGAGAATTAAACACCCTTAGAACTGACAAGGGGAAGAGGAATCTTAAAAAGGAATTTTTTGCACAAGCTGGTTACTGAAATAAACCCATCTATTACTCCCAGTGCAAGCTCCCATTGATGTGGGTGCTTGGTGGAATGGCCCATGGAGGCAGGCAGCTGTCACTGATGCCTGCAGACACGAGACATCTTCCTCAGGGACAGGCAGGATGGGATGGGCGTCCTGAAGCCCACACTGGGCTGCTCCCCAGCCAGGAGGATGTGGGTACATGGCAGGGTTTGACCCCAGACTCGTGGGACACTGGAATCAGGCCTGCATCTTGGGCTGACAGACCCAGCGAGACTCTGCATGAGCTGCACCAAGTGCTCCATAAACCCTGAGTTTCCTTGCTGGTGAGGCTGCCAGCTGTAAAGAGCAGCCTGCTGCTATCCACAAGGTCAAGAGCTCTGCAAGTAGAGACATGGGGCAAAATCACAGTGTAACAGGTCAAGCTAGGGAACAGCATATTGCTGTATATTGTGACTTTAATCTCCTATTCCTCTCCCTGGTCTGATCTCTGTCCTGAAGGATCTTCCCCTTCTGAGGCAAATTAAGGCAATGCCAATACTATCTCTACATCGATGGACACAGCTGGAGAAGACAAGCCTTGAAGAAACCAGCACTTTCTTTAGGATTGGCAGAGCAAAGGAACCCAATACCGGTCCAGAGCAACTGTTCTGGGTGCAATCTGACTATGCAGATCTGTCAGACAGTTACAAAAAAGTATTTGGGAGAGCAGAAGGTGTCACCAGAGAAAAGATGGGAAGACCCCAGCCCTGTTTCAGCTCCAAGGGAAGGGTGGCCTGTCCACATTCCGTCATTTCTATCTATAGGTCTAATAAAAGATATTGTCTCTTCCAATATATCCTGCCCTGCACTCTGAGGCTCTCCTGGTAATTATTTTCTCAGCCAGAGCATTCTAATACCAGGGTGTAATAAGCACAGCACATCCCTTGGCAGGTTGACTAGATAAGGTTATATACAGCTTGACAGAGTTTTTAAATTATTACTGACCAGGCCAAGAGCTCAGTAAGAACTGAACATCTTGTTCTCGTGACATATTGAACCTCTTCTCCAGACCAGAGAACTCTGAATAAATTTCAGCAGGCAGCAAAGACTTAGATGTACTTCATACTCTCCACTCTGCCCCTGCTCTTTAGAAGAGGCCCAGAGGAATGCATTTGTGATACAATGACTTCAGATTTTCCCTGTCAGAAATCATTTATCAAAACAGAGAAGTGACAGATCTCCATCACCCACAATAGAGATGTCAAGCTGGCCAGAGAGTTGTCAGGACACAAGCAACACGCATGCACACGTGTTAGTGAACTGCAAGAAAAAAACTGCAAATATGATTGCTGTTCAAAAATACTTAAAGACATTTCAGCCTACAGCCTGCTTTGATTTCCAGGTGATGGGAGGAATTGTCTTATGGCTGTGCTATGTGTTAGTCTTGCTCAAGCTTCTGATATATTTTGCAGAATTCCAGGCTTCTATTACTTTACACTAAATGTCTCCAGCCAGCAGTTACTCCTTTGGAGATGAGCCTTGCGTCATTGAAATGCATGTGACCTGCATGTAGACATCTGTGATTCCTGCACAGCCTGGAAAAACAGCTGTGATTGGTACAACTTCAGAACAAGAAGTAAGGACAGTATCATTCCAAAAGTGTGAAAAAGAAACATGGTGTCATTGTTGGCAGAGAGACACAAAGAACAATAAATAATTTGTCTTTTTTTTTTTTTTTTTTTTTTTTTTTTTTTTCCCCTGTTAACAGCATAAGTGGGATCTGGTACGATTTAAGGAAAGAGTTAAACTGAAGACACTGCTTTACATCTTATACCATGTTTCCAGTTCTGCAATCCTTAATAAAATCAAACATACTTATTTAGTTAAGTGAACATATTTATTACCCACAGCTGCAATGGCACCAGTAGAGAAGACATATTAGTGATCTTAGAAACATTGTTTTCTGCATCTCACGAGGTATTTTATAGAGATATATATTCTGGGTATCTGTAGGCTCTGCCTCCTTCTAGATCATCCCACTTGCCCTAGGAGAGCAACCACTGCTCCCAATATATTCCTCTGACCTGTTTAGTTCAACACTTCCAGCAATGTAGATGCCAGCGCCTCACTGGGCAGCCTACTCCTCTTCTCACTGCCCATGCCATTAGACACTGGCCCTGCATCCGGGGGCCCAGGGTGCCCTCAAAGCTTTTCAAGGCATCAGGACTTCTTGTCCTGCCCCGTGGGTGTGGATGCCCTTCCAGCTTGAGAAAGTTCTTTGGAGCAAAACCATCATGTCATTTCCCAGCACTGAGAGTGAACAGAGGTGCAAGTTTTGATAGGGTGTCAGCAATCTACTGTTCCTCTCCACTCCACTCCCTGGAAAACCAGCCAGACAACACAGCCTGTTGTGCACAGTGGTGTCACTGCTCTGTCTTGCCCAGCATAGCTCCTTCACACAGCCCTGTGCAACAGTGGAGTGCAATGAAAAGTCATCCTGGTCCTTCTCCATCAGTTGCATCAGACAAGCGGCTGCAAAACCCATCTCCTCTGGGATCTTGGGAACCAGCAGCCATCAGGAGAGGGTGATGCAGGGCATGATTTTGGGGGTGCTTATGCTTTCAAAGAAAGACATGAAAGAAGAGCGTTTGAAGAAATATGTGAACTCTCTGGACTTAAAAATTAGGTGAACCCCAACTCCATAAAACTGGTGAGCGAGGTTAAATTCAGTCAGCTCTCTATGTGCCTCAGCAAAGCGCAAAACTGGCCTCCTGAGCTGGACAAAGGCAGCAGCTCCTTTCCTCTAAATCTGGCCGCAGAGGCAGCCTGCAGCATTCAATAGGGCAAGCCACTGGTCATTGTGGCTTTATCAACAGCTGGCAATAGTCTGTACACAGGACATTCATCACCCATTTGCTATGACAACTATCATAAAATGTGAAGTTAACAGGAATGTAATCTCACATCTCATCAAAGAGAAGAAATTTGTTGTGTGCTGGTTTTTTTGTTTTGGTTTGGTTTTTGGGGTTGTTTTTGTTTTGGTTTTTTTTGTGGTTGTTGGTTTTTTGGGGTTTTTTGGGGGGTTTTTTGTTTGTTTGTTTTGGGGTTTTGTTTGTTTTCCAAAGACAAAAGGAAATATTATCTCCTAAAAACTTTCTTACTCAAATCAACCTCAAGTGGGAAAGTCTGATGCTCTGTTTATGGCTCAGTACCTTTGTGTAATCATGCTTAAAACTTTTGCAGTGATTGTGGTCTCAGAGCCTCTCATTCTCAGCTTACTGTAAATAGTAACTCTTTAGGGCTTGAAGTATTTTTATCTGAGCTGAACACATCAAGGGACATTTCTCTCATCTAATATGAACTGACAGAAGTTAGCTCCCTCTTTAGTAAAGGCAACTTTAAGACAACTAATTAATTAATTAATATTGAGATAATTAATTTAAATATAAAATTCCAAGATAATGAGGCATTTGCAAAGAGCAAACTCCTCTCTGCTTCATGTGGGTGGGTTGTGTGGAGGACCTGCAGCACCATCCCCCGTAACAGCAGGTCAAGAGGCATGGGATGTGCATTTTGGATTGCTAAGGATGAGACACCTTCATCAGGCTGAGTCTCTGATGCTTAGGCTCATTTAACATCACCTTTTCATGCACAGTTGTTTGAACACATCACTGCCTCCCCCTGCCCCCCACTGCTGTCACAGCTGAGTGTCTTTCATGTGAAATTAAACACAAAAGTGAGCAGACCTCATGGAGTCCTTGACATAGCTCCAGGATATGTTTTCTGGATGGGATCCCTCTTTTAGCCATAGTCATTTGCTCTGTCATTATTCTAGAGAGGGATTTTTCTGACAGGCCACTGGAACAATTTGGCACAGGGTAGATGAGTATGTTTGTATGGTAAGGAAGGTGTTGCAGAAAGACTTTTAATAGACTGAACCTCCTTTTAAAATCTATACTGCAGCCAGATCACTTAGAATAAAATTGCTGTCTCCTGCTTTACTGGGGGCAGCTGGGGAACCACGCTCAGGCTCTCTCTCACATCTAAGGATCTTCTTTTCTTATGCTAAGTGGGAACAATATTGTAATCAAGCATTTCTTAATGAAAAAAACAGCTCTGTTGCAATTACAGCCGTGCCATCCCTGCTCCAGAAGGCCACGGGGTCCCTCCCCAGGCCACTTTCTTTACCCTCTGAGTGGGGCTGGAGAGTGCAGGCAGGGCTGGAGGTACAGTGTGTACCATGTCAGCCCTCACCAGGGCTGACAAAGCATCGCCACTTGTCACTGAATTACCAGCACACAATTTATGACCACACTGAATTTAGTGCTACCCATATCACTAAAATGAAACTCATGAAAGAGAATTGCAGCTTGAGTCAGTGGCCATAAATCAACCAATCCCCAAACCTCCAGGACGTCAGGGGATGAGAAATGCATGCACTTGTAAGCACTCCTAGACTCACACAGTGGGTTCCTTGGGAAGCAGATCTGCATTTCATTTGATTTGTCCATTAATAATAAATACAGCACAATACATAGTGTATTGTCTCCATTTTTGCTTTGTTAAAAATACTTCCACTCCCTCCCCATTCCCTGTTTTCTCTTCTCCTATTCATAACATTTTTTTTAAATGCTCCTAGCATTTCAGTTTCATATTAATAGGAAGTAACATTTAGCCTCTGTCACAAATTGTCTCACGGATTAAAATGAAGTACATGACAGTGCCTCAGATGTAGCCACATCAGGAAAGAAATCTCACAAAGGCTGAAAAGAAGATTTTTCCCTTATCAATTTTCCCTTATCAATTAGGAAACTTAGATTTTCACAACTTGGGTGCCAAAAATTAGACCCTTAAATTCACAGGAATTTCATGATTCATACCAACAGTACTTAAATTTGCTTTCTGTGATGCTTGGTAACAGGCAGCTCAAAAGAAGCTTTTCCAGGTCACATACTCAGATGTTTAAATATAAAATTGGATGTTTGGGTTTAGGTACCTGTCTTTCCCATGTCACTGCTAGCTACCAGCTGCGTGGGTGGTTGATTCCAAACCAGCAGGGGTGTTGGGACTCCAAGTCACCACTCCAAGTGTGTATCACACACAGGTGTGTATCATTTGTCAGGATGCACAATGTATGTCACCTCCCCAGTGCCCTCTCACTTGGTCTTTCATTCAGCTCTCATCTAAAAATTACCATCCCCTTCTCATTCCTGCGCTGGTGTCACTGTCTGGGGAGTGGGCTGAGGGGATCCTGCAGACCCAGGTCACAGCCCTCAGCCCCATGAGCTGAGGCCCAGGCTGCTTCTCCCATCCCTTTTATAGACTGGTGCCTTTGGACATCCCTCTGGGATGCACCGACAACTCCTGCTGAGTTAAAAATACTCCCCTGTCCCTCATTATTCACCCCTGCAGGTCAAGGCAGGACTTTGATCTGAAAGGCATTTCCAGGGATATGGTTACATGAAACACATTCTATAAAGGCTCCTCGCCATCAGACTCTATCTTTACTTAGTAAGTCTTAATGACATGCACATGATGAGGGCACTGTGGGAACAAAGCAAGCCCATAGTAGGACGCTGTCTCATTTAATAAACCTAAAAACTGTAACCAAAATGGGGCTGTTCCTTGTTTTCTTCCTTGGCTGTTTTCTGGTGAGAGCACACCTACCTTGGTGTTTGTTTTCAACCAAAGCAGCTTATGCTTACCCAGCACACAAAAAATGTGTGGTCTGGGACAATATCTCTGCTCCTGGAGTGCTGTATGCTCCTGGTCAAGTTGTAGAACAGGAGAAACTAGCTCTTTTACTGTTTGGCATTTTGGCAACCACTCATCCCTGTGGACTCTGGGTGGAGGATTTTGCTGGATTCCCAAGATGTTCCCTGCTCAGCATGGAGGAAACATTTGTTTGACCAACTTCATCACCAGTCTGTTTCTGTGTGTCAGTTTATATTAGACAAAAATATAATAGGCTATCTTTCAGTAATTGTTGTATCAGTGAGGGGTTTTTACCAACTGTATTCATGAAAGAAAGAAAGGGAAGATTTTTAAAACAGCTTAAGTAAAGTTTATGCAGTTATTAGAGCTGGAACTTTGTTTCTTTTGGGCAGGTTCCTCAGGGCTTTATGCCACTTACTTAGGTCAGTTCTGTGTGAGAGTTCTGCCTAAGGTGTTTGGTTTAAAGCCTGCTCTATTAGTGGTGGCAGCTGTGGTTATGCCAAAGATTTTGGGTATTTCTTTTTTTGGGGGGTGTGGGGGGCGGGAAGTGTGCTTGTAGCTTTTTCTGCCATTCAAGCAGCTTAGGTTTTATATTTTCTTGACTATTTTTGGAACAGGTTGAGGGATTGAGGAGGTACAATCAATTTCCACAGGAAAAGATGCATCAACTGACACAGCTGGTCATCACCAGCAGTAAGCTGCAGTTCATCTCAGCCAGAGGATTTGCTGCACAGACTTCAGTGGCTAGGGCAGATTACAGCTGGGGGAGAAATAAAGACATACTAGCTCTGTTCCACCAACAGGGCTGTAAATCTGGATGCTCTCCATGAAAGTCAGCAGTGTCACACAGGTGTGAGAAGTGACTCACTGCAGCCAGCTGTGCTTACCCCGCTGTGATCCCAGCAGCTATTTTTCACGTGAGCGTCGTTGCTTTGCCCATTAGAACTTGCTGGGTGAATGAAGAGAAGTTTTTCCCTGAGATGGATGCCAAGGAAGCACAGCTCTGCTGGCTTTCCCCATCCACCCTGGCTGAGCAGGGCCTCATGTGGCAGCTACTCAGTGGCTACCCTGCATCCCCAGTGCAGCTCCCTGCAGGCAGCTCATCTGCATGAGGCAGTGCTGAGGAAGGAAAGGAATAAAGTAGAGGAGGTACCAAACAGGCTGTCAGGAACCCACCCCAGCCAAAGCTGCTGTCTGGCCCCAAGCTGCCATAAGAAATTAAATAAAGCATTCCTGACACAAGTGTAAGTAGGAGAAAACCCCTTTAAAGCCAAGACCAGCAATTCAGTCCCAGTGGCAATCCCTTGTCCTGCACTGAGAGTTTGAAGGCCACCAGGGCAGTTTTTCCACATTTCCCTGCTAGTGCTTGCACTGATCAAGTATTGCCCACACTAAGGGCAAGCACATCAGCCCTGGTCACCCCGAGGGCTCCCTGCCCTACACCTCACAGTCAGCTGGCCATGGGCAGGGTTCAAATCCCTCGGGCTGCAGGGGGTCACTAAATACAGACTACATATTCTGGAGGAACATGATGATCCCTGGGATGCAAGAGGTATAGTGGTATCTTGCCCTCTGATCACAGAAGTTGTAACCAGACAAATATTCTTCCAAGTGGAGTCCTCTAATGAACTAACTTTATGCTTAATTACAGGATAACGTGGGGGTCGTACTTTCTGGCAAATTTTTTGCCAGAACTGTGTTTCTAAAACAACTTATCTTCACAATACTGACAGACTGACAGAAAAGCAAACAAATAAACAAAACCAAAAAAACACCTCCAGGGTCTGTCACTGACCTGCCATTCTTGACATCCCAAGGGGCAGGACTTTGAGAGAATGAGTTTGTAAAATGCTACAGAAGTCAAGAGGTCTTGATCTGTATCATCAGGCAGATGATGGTATGGTGAACACACAGGCAGGAGCCCCTTCTCCAGGAGCCTCCAGCTCACAGGCCCAAGCAGAAGCAAAGAGGATGCAGGAATCAGCATTGGCACATTTTTCCCTAAGCCAAAGAAGAGTGGCAGATAACAAGGAAATTGAAAAAACAAATGGTACATGGAGCTTCCAAGGCTGAAGCCTGTCTCAGAGTCAGGAGATATAAACATGCTCTTATTTCATTGCAGTTTCCACATGCAGAAATAATATGCTCACTGAGGCTGATGTCAACGAAAGTGATGTCAGGTAATTCCACGGGGCTTTGTGTGAAGAATGTCATCCCTCATCAAGAATAAAAGCATAAGAATCTGCTCCTAAGTTAACATGCTGTGCAAAATGAGCTGGATGTCATCAAGACTGTAAAAGGGCCCACCAGTCTGGGGATGGGAGCCCTGACCAGCAAAGACCTAGACAGCCCAGCTCAGTACTCTGCTCACAGCTGCAGAGGTACAGGGAAGTGCTGCTTCCTGTTGCTTATGGGGTTTATTATCAAAATATTCCTTACATCTGCTGGGAAAAGTTAGATAACTGCCTGCATTTTGCAGTAAGGTTGCTCTTGCCCAAAGTCATCTCACCTACATTTAAACATTTATCTGGACACCTGAAATTCAGTGTTTAATCACTTTAGACTTCCCTACCCATCTTTGACATTGGTGGGCAGCCATAGGGGGAACCATTCCTGGGGGTGTCCCAGCTGATCCATGAACACCTTTTTCAGGTTTTCAGAAAGGTCTATCCTGTATCTCTCCCTCCCTCGACAGATGTGTCTCACAACTTGTGGAGGACTTTTAGGACTGAACTGATCCCAGCCTTGAGGCTACATAGTATTGTACTGGCAAGGTCTGGAAACCTCTGTCCCCATCATAAGCTGTTTCCTACCTGTTCCAGTTCATGAAGCAACACCTGAGGGCCATTCCAAACTGAGGTACATGTTTTTTAAAGGCACCTTCTCCTTCTTCTTTTATTAGCAGCCTGCTACCAGGCTGCCTGCTGATGATATCTGAGAGACACAGTTGTGGTCTGCAGGTACATGTCATTTAGAAGACACGTGGTCCTTGCCCTAGAGAACATCATGGTAACTCCTGTGCACTCTGTGCCCATGTCACACTGGGATGTGGCACCACAGGACATAAACCACAGCTACTGCAGAGCCTGCACAGATTCCTTACAATGTGTGTAATGGAAACAGGTGACATTTAAACAGTACACTTAAGTACTTTTCTCATTCCCATTAGGGTTTTCTAGCTTTCCTTTATTTAAAGAATAAATTTCTGACACTTAAGAAGGTAAACAGCTGCATTTGAAAGCTTTAACATAAAACAGCCTCAACTCTGCTCTTTCTCTTGAGAAAAGTGTTCAAATCGCTATTAAAATGTCTCTGTTGAGAATATGGGAATGTTTACATTAATCATTATATTTACTTTCTAAAAATAGATGCAAAAGAGAATCCAAATATATAAAATGTGGAAAATGCACACATACACAAAAGCAGTCAAGAAACAACTTTCTAACATTTGTTACATCTAGGAGGATGTAACATTTGTTACATCCAGGAAAGAACACCCTCCAAAATACAGAACTTAGGCCACTTCAGCTGATATGGCACTACCAGCACAGCATAGTGCTTGTTAACAAATACAAGTGAAATCAAGAGGACTGAAATAGTTATGAATCCCCTTGGATCCATTACAAATCCTGAAAATTGTAATAATTTCTTATACCTTTTTCTTGCTAAGTAAAGGGACAGCTCCTGGGTGATTAATAGGGCTGATGATTTGGAACAGAAACTATTTTGCCTGTGTGATTTTCCCTGGTATTTCTGTGTACCTTATTGTGTGCTTGGAGACTGCAGGGAGGAGGTGAGTATTCCATCATTTTGTACAAGAGGCATGTGGTGTTAGCAAAGCTGTCTGGCTATTTATCTCCCCCTTCTAAAAACCGCTCCAGCCTCATCCTTAGTGCTGTATGCTGGAACCTGCCTTAGTGTCAAAGATTTACTCCAGAGTAACATCTTCTGTACCAGTGCACCTCAATCTTTTGGATATAAGATGTACTGACCAGATTTTTAATCTGTTAGCAGTTACTGTTTAATGTCCCTTTTAGTTAATGGTAAAATTTACGCAGTGGTAACTATCACCTAAATGCAGCCCAGCATGTGCATCCTGTCCAGGTTGTTACTGATCTTGTGTTCCAGATGTCCTGCACTGCACTGAGGCATTCTCTGAAGCATTTTTAAGTTTAAGATGTTAGGACCACTCAGGTGGGAAGGGAGGACATCCTCCTTGTTATCCTCACTGGACACCAATTTCTCACTGGTCTCTTTTGCTTCTGTTGTGGTTTTCCTCACTGCTTATATCTTCACTACTGTAACCTCCTTACTTCACCACTGAAGGTTGTGAGAGTTGTTGGAGAGGCAGCTGCATTCCCAGCTGGGACCCCTAATTTGCAGTGAATGGATAAACCCTCCTGAAGAAGGTGTCTATGTGTCTCCCCCAGTCAGCAGTGAGAAATAGGTTGATTCAAGGGATGCTTTACTGTTGTTTGCCAACAGTCAGATGTCTAAATTAGGTAGATCAACTTCCATCCTGCTGTGTTTATTCTCTTTCTCCTCTTTCCTGCACCACATGGCTTTTTTAACCTACATCTATAGGTTCTTAATGTGTTTGTGGCATAATGGTTTTAGGACCACATGGTAACATGGGGCTTTTTTACCACATGGTGAAGAGGTTTTACCTTCCAAATATTACTCACATTTATCTTTGTCATTTTTCCTTACAATCAATTTTTTCTCATAAATATTTTCAGCTTTGCGAAATTTGCCCTGTTTTGAAAGTTGATTGTCCCTTCTGCTTTGGCCAGGGTGCAACAAGAAACTGAGACTGTGTTCAGCTGTTGCTCAAATAAAAGGATGCATGGGGTTACCTGGTGGTCCAGAGTCCAGCCGTGCTCAAGCTGCTGTTCAGCCTCATGGATTAGAGCCTTGCACCACAGCACTCAGCACAAAGGTCCCCAGGAAATTCACATCTGCAGCAGACAGACTCTTAGACACCTCTGAACATCACAGAGTTAATGCACTCCTTCGTCCAGACACTTAATTATTTCCATTTTGCAAGTCAGGCCGCATATGTTTAGTTTTGGTGATTTGTCAATTTAATTTCAGAGCCGAGGGCAGGAGGCAGGGCGCTGACAGCTGAGAGCATGCTGGCACGGGCCCCAGCAGTGCAGAAGTGTTGCTGCAGCAGCAGAGAGGCAGGGTTGCAGAGAAGGAGGGCTGCTCCCCAGCTCTCCGGCACGTTCCCAGTGCGCACCCCCGGCGTGAGAACAGGCTTTGTGGTTGCATTCACACACTCGTGCTGATGTCAGGCAGGCTTGACATCAGCACAAAATGTCTCTGCAACATGGGATTTTTCAAGCTGTACCAGAGCTAGATCCTTATTTCCAAAGTCTGTTTTCAAAGTCACTCTCTGAATTCAAGGGCAAATCTGGTGGTCTGGTTGTGTCAGGCATGTGAAGCCAATGGACTGGGTGCATGTGAGTTGTCTCAGCTGCTGAGGAAAAAAGAGACTGAGCCAAATACAAAGCAGAAATAGTCCTTCCTATTGTGTTACTTCTTTTTTGTCTATTAGTGACAACAAACACCATGTAAAGCTCCATAGGAGCCTGTGTCACCCCACTCAGGTGGGGAGAGAAAAGCAAATAAAGGGAGTTTTTCCTTTAAAGAAATGGGAATTGCCTTAAAAACAAAGCAGGATTGACAGCTCCATGTAGCGTAGTCACAGTATTTATACTATGCTTTCTGGTGGCAGCATTTGCCAAGAGAGGCCCAACAAACTCCTAACAATTTCTACACTGCTGAGAAGATAAAGACAGGTATTACCAGTGAAATCATCAGCACTTCAACTGACGAACTCTAGGAACCATTTTGTATAGTATCTTCCTCTTAAAATCTGGAAACTTTCCTCTTTTCTGGAAGAACTTTTCCTTCACCACCAAGTGCTCAATGCAAGGTTACAGTAGGTTATCCAGACGGATTTTGAACCCTCCCAAGGATGGAGATCTCACTGACTCTCGCAGCCTCTGTTCTGATCTTTACCCTCATTCAGAAGATTTCTCCTTATGCAGGAGAAATTACCTGTTTTCCTTCTTGTCTCCACTGGCTCTTACCTTTCTCTGTTCACCCTCAAGAAAAGTCCAGGTCCGTCTTTCCTGCAACTCCCGCTAGGTAACTAACAATACAGCTAGGTCCCTCTTGAGCTTCTCTTCCAGGGGCTGAACAAGCCCAGCTCCCTCAGCCTCTCCTCACAGCCCCTTCTGGACTCACTCATAGGTGTCCATGTCTCACACTGAGGAGCCCAGAAATGGATTCAGCACTCCAGATGAGTCACACCAGCACTGAGTAGAGGGGAAGGACCACCTCTCTTGACCTGCTGACAACACTTTGCCTAATTCAACCCAGAAAGCTGTTAGACTTATTTGCTGCAAAGGCACAGTCCTGGCACATGTCCAATTTTTTGACCCCAGGATCCTCAGGTCCTCCTCTGCAAAGCTGCTTTCCAGCCAGTGGGCCCTCAGCCTCAGCCTGCACTGTGATAGAGGGTTACTTACTTACAGCTATTTTCTGTTTGTCTTTACTGAATTTTATGAGCTGTCTGCCACTCCATGTCTCTATGCTGCGAGATCTGTTTGAGCTCTCCAGCAACTCCCTCCTGACCACAGAGTTTTCACCACAGAAAGCAACCAGTTTGGCCAGACACAATTTGTTCTTGTTAAGTCCAGGTGGTGGATCCTCATCACCTTCTTTTCCTTCACATGATAATTATGGTTTCCAGGAGGGTTTGCTCCATTATCTTCCCAGGAGCTGTAGCAAGGCTGACCAGCCTTCAGTCTCCTCCCTGCCCTTCCTGAAGACAGGAGTGATGTTTGCCTTTTTCGAGTCAGTCCATCTCATGAAGCCCATAGCCACTGTGCTCTCTTTTTCTGACTAAGAACTCCACTCTGCTGAAAGTGATCATGTCTTTGTATTCTTAGAGGGCATCAGAGACATCTGCTACAGTACATTCATCTGCACACCACAGGGACAGGGTGGATGTTGTGTTGGGATTTGGTTTTGAATTCATTTTGCTTTGCCAAGGGAAGAATTGTCACGGGGGGGAAATCAGCTGTCATGAATTCACTTGCTGTCCTTCTGTAAAGGAGCATCCACTGCTTTTCTTAAGGAGCAGATAGACTATGCTCAGGCTCAGTCCACCTCCAGCAATGTTTGTAGTCACAGTTTTCATACTGACATAGCTGTCACTTCAGGCACCAAGTTTAGAATGGTTTTAAACCTTGATAGAATTCCACCTGCATGTGTAAATACAAGACATATTTTGTTTCACTATAAAAAAACCCCAAATTTACCCTTTTGAGTATTAAAGCAGATTCTGAAGTGATAGAACTGGGATTGCCCCCAATGTGCTGGCCACAAACATAGTGATTTGTCAGCAAGAGGCATTATCAGCTATAATTAAAACATACACATGTAAGTATCTCCCACAGCCAAAGCCTCCCTGTAAAGGATGAACCTCTGTACCTGTACAAGGTATCCCATCCATTGCCTCTTACCCACAGCATCCTCAGAGACAGTGGAGAGCATGTCCACTTCTGGGCTGGTCCCAAGTCATTGGCCACGAGGCATGGAGACAGCCTCCAGAAATCCCTCACTTCGTTACCACATTACAAACTGGTTGTGTAGTCACATCCAGAGAGAAGTGGTCAACAGCTCAATTTCCAGATGAAAACCAGAGGGAAGTGGTGTCCCTCAGGCATCCATATTGGAACCAGACTCTTTATTGTCTTCATCAATGACAGTGGGATCAAGAAAGTTTTCAGACAACACCAAGATGAGTGGCATGGCTGACACACTTGAAGGATGGGACGCTGTCCAGAGGAACATGGACAAGCTCACGAAGTGGTCCATAAGAACCTCATGAGATTTAACAAGGGCAAAGTCAACATGCTGCACCTGGGTTGGGGCAACCCCTGGTATCGATACAGGATGGATGGGAGATGAAGGGATTGAGCAGCCCTGCCAAGAAGGACACTCCATGTATTTGCTTGCTGGGAAGATTTATACCACAGTAGATGCTGGACAATTTATGGGAGAGAGGAAATTCCCTGCTCCAAAAGCTTTCCAAGCAGGTGAAAGCTATGAAGCACCTCACTCTTCTTACATCTTGTGATGCCTTTTAAGGGCTATTCAAAGCCTACAGTCAAGAAGCTGATTTTTATCTGAGGAGATGGCAGAACCAAGCTGGCTGGAGTGACATGAGCGTTCTCTGGCCTCATGAGCTTCAGGAGAAAATAGCTTTTCCCACCAGCCCTGTCTATCATCTGCCCAGTCCTGCTGTGATACGAGGCAGTAAATGCAGAACCATCTTTGTAGTGCCAGAAAAATCATTGCTTGTTTCCCTGCTGACATTTTGAGACGTGACACCTTCACAGGGCGGATCACACTGGGGTTTCCCGCTGAGCTGCAGGAGGTGCTTTGTTTCAGCCAAGGCACCATCTAAACAGAGCAACAAGCTCAGCCTCCAGCAGGGCTGGGCAAGGCTTTAATCAGCCATTTATCCAGCTTATTAAAGCATCTATGAGCAGCAGCAGATTTGCTGGATCTCCCGCATGTGAGCAATGTGCATTTCCCAAGTCCCTGAGAGTTTGGCAGCTGCACCAAGGGCTCCCTTGCACAGGGGAAACCAGAGGGCTGGTACGGAGCCTGAGCATCATCTTGGTAGCATATAAACAGTGTTTTAAGATGAAGCACAGCACACAGACCTTGCTCTGGCACACAGCTGTGCCAAAACCATTTGAGGCTGGGAACACCATGTGTAGGGAGCGAGAGAAGAGGGTCTAGGACATTAATTTAAGTGGAGAAATCTAGCCTATATGAAGGCTGACTTCACAAAATCTGTCTGTTTATTTGCACTCCCCTGATATTTCCTGTCCTTCTCCAAACACAGGGTAAATTAGTCATTCAGATTCTATGAGTTATTTGGGCAAGATTGAAAAATAAATGACAGCTCACCTCCTTCTATGAGGTTGAGTTATTTGAGAAGCAGTGCTGTTTGCGTCAGACATAAGCCTTGCTGTGAGAAATGGTGGAGAAGGAGAGAAGAGATATTATCAACTAAAATGTAAAAATTCCTAAGCTCATTGCACTGGAGTTTTCCAGGAGTATCTCAGGGCTTCCAGCATAAGAAGAATGGATGAGCCTCATCAACTGAAAATCAGGAATGATAAGACTAACTCACACATAAAGCCACCAACAAGGTCTTTATTTTGGGTAAGTCTTCTTTATAAACAATGTGATCAACGGCAAAAATGCTTCCAAGCATAAACCCTCTGGATAAAAAAGAATGGAAAAAAAGCCATCAAGTAGATGGTTTAACAGGGTGATAACTGGAAAGGAACAATTTCACTACCTGTCATCATACCTTTTCACTACAGAAAAGGGAGGGCTTGGACCAGAAGCTGTAAATAGTTGTGCATTACTCAGATTTGATCCAGGCTGTATAAGCCTCTCTGCACACTTGCCCCACTAAGTCCCTCTGAGACCCCTGAGTACACCTCAGAGGACAAAGGCATCAGTGGCGTGGCACAGCACGTGCCTGCACAGCAGGTGTTTGAGGCATCCTTCTGCAGACACCTCCCAAAATTCATGATGCTGAGCTCACTGCTGCCGAGGTGACAGGAGTTTGTCTAAACAATTTCGGTAATCTAGCACAATGCAAACATTGACAGAAGCTCAGAGAACTTCATGTTTATTTGTGACAAACTATACTGAAACCCTTCCCAGTGGCTCTTGACAGCTCCAGGTGGAATTGCCAGTGTGAGCTTGGTGGGTTGATGCTCTTGTACTTGTGTGTCCAACCCTCCATCTCCTCAGTCTGACATCATCTAGCTGAGATCCTCTTCAAGGAGTGGTGGATGAGCATATACCAGAAGCCACCAAACATTGTTGGAAACAGCTGTAGTGTCACAGGTTAGTACCATGCCAGGGTGTGCCCTGGGTGTACCCTCCGTGGCTGTTCAGGTCTTTTCCCCAGCACTTTTGTTTTAGTGTATGTACAGCTCTATCAATCCACCTTGGGAATTATATTCTGGAGTTAAGAAATGTGCTTACCTGGGAAATTCAAGTGCCATTTATCATGCCAGCCATGACCGTGTCATTGACAGTATCCTTCCTTCTTGCTGTGGTTAGCCACCACAGTCATGTCCTTTTCCACATTTCTTAGTCTCCCAAGACATGGAGTATTTTCTTACATGGCTTACATAACTTCTTGCATAGTCTTCCCAAGTCTCCTTCATGCAAAAATAATGCATTTTAATTATTAATTATCCCTTTCAAACTATAGACACACTTTGACTGTAAAGCTGGTCAGAAAAAAGGAGGAGTGTTCCTTTTGTGGCAGCAGCTTGCTTTCTCTCACCTGTCAGAAGGAAACTGCATTTCACACACTTACACTTTGTTTGACACAGGATTATCAGGTTTTGCCTTGACTTTATTCTCCTGCTATACCATTTGCTTCAGAATCTGACAGAGCTCTTTTGGAATAAGAATGCTTTCAGATGTAGAAAACAAAATCTGTACAAAAATATTCTAAAAAGTAGTTGTAAATGTCTCTTCCCCTGCCAGCATATTTTTAATAGTGTAGCAAAAACTTATTCCAAATATGCTCATCATATTATCATCGCAAATCTTGTGCAGGCAAATAACTGGCAGCTGTTGAGCCAACTGTTTCCCATTTCAAAAAAATAAAAACCCAAACCCAAAATTTATTTATAAAAGAAAATGTCCAGTCAGACATTCTTCCCTTTCTGTTCCACAGATGCCTGTTTAAATAAAACCTGCTTGCACTACTCATTGATGGAGTCCTCTCTGCTCTGCTCAAGATTTAATTACAACACTGTCAAAAGTGAGACATAGTAAATAACAACACGTGGTGGATCTGGGTGCTGGGGTTTAAGAGCCTAATTTCAAGCTCTTGCCTTCTGTCATTATATCCTGCAGTCACTTCCCTTCTTCCCGCCCCAGGCCTATGTGTCTCTAACACAGGCAGGTTGTTTCTTCTTCAGCACTCAAAAGTTAATTTTTGGACAGTCACTTGTTCACACATACATACCCAATGATCTGCTGCCTGTCAGTGTTCCTAGTTTAAGATATTTTTTTCGTCTATAACAACTTTGAATAGCACGTTCTTCCAGAGAATGGAAGTTAGCTACAATTACATTTGTACACTTTAATTTCATTCCCTCTGATGAAATTGCTCATCTCAACTATTGATATTTTCTATGAATGATATGCACATTGATATGTCAAGTACCAATGTAAGCAAGTTGCTTTTTTCTGTGTTAGAAAAGATGTTACACAAGTTTCCATTCCAAAGCTAATCTACCGCAGATTGTATGAGGAGATAGTTGTAGCACTAAACTGAAGGAAAATGCATGGCAAAGATGTAGGAAAAGCCATGGGTTTATGCTTTTGACATATTATCCAAAAGCATCAATCTGCACAAACTTCTTCAATGCAAATTTTTAACTTGAGCACGGTTCAGGAGTGCTGAGACATTTAAGACAACTTGAGAGAAGATTCTGCAGTTGATGCAAGAGGTAAGAACCTCCTACTACAGCACCTGTAAGAAATGGAAGCTATTAGTGATGCTTGTCTGAGAGGGGCTCAGCCTTTAGCTGTCTGTGGCAATAGTTTGGAAATAACAACCACCTCTCAAGTCAAGGTGAGAGCAGGCGGAAGCCAGATAAACCAGTGATGGCTCTAACGAGCACAGCTAAAGGCTGGGGTAAAAGTCAAGAAACTGGAAAACAATTGGCCTGCCAGATATCAGATGCAGGACTTGATTGTCAGGCAGCTACCAAGAAAAGCTGGCAGCCTGTGAAATTGAGGAAACAATTTTCATTTGTTAAATTCAGCTGGTTTCCCAGCAGTTGAATACTTTCCCACTCCCCCAGTGTGAGGTTCATTCCCATTCTTTCAGGGATGTCTGCTTCACACAGTCCTAAGGATCCTGTTCCACTGCCAAACTGCTTGTTCAGCCTTGCTGCGGCTGCTGCACTGCATGAGCAGACACAAGCTAAGACCCAGCATGATGACACTGGTGAAGCTTGTTCATAAATACAAAAAAATTCATTAGAGGATGCAGAGGCATGAGAACAGCAACCCCCTTCTGGGGTCTAAAAGAAGACCTGGCTGATCTTGAAAGAATCAGCTAAGCCCTTACTACTTTAGGACCAAGGCAGAGACAGGAGTCCTGCTATCTCTGTAGAGCAATATACAGGTGGGAGTGCAGCGTGCTTGCGTGCACTGGAAGATGTGGTCCTGTATGCTAGAGCAAGGAGAAGAAACATCCAGAGTTTGACACTAAAAAAAGCAAATACTCTAGGCTTGTCCTGTGTGCATCTGGTCATACTTCTGCCCTGGCATGTTCCTGCCATGCAAAGAACGACATCTGGCACAGGAGTAGCAGCTGAGCCCACTACTGAATCCAGCCCCACTGCCAGCATGTAACATGATTCCTTCTCTATCACATGGGGGAATTTTCTGTTGGAATAGTCCTGGTATCCCCTATTCAATTCTTTACATAGGCACTAGAAAAGAGAGAAGGCTGAGACATGATTCCTTACAGCAACCAAGTAAACCCAGCTTGGTCATTCAAAGCTGAGAGCCATGAGAAAGAAGCCAAGGAATTCCTTCTGCTGTGGGAGAACTGGACATAAGCAAGCAATGTCCTAAGAAATTGAAACATTTGTTTCTACCTTCTTAGATTTTGTGAGTTTTATTAATTAATAATAAAAATAAAAAGAGAAGAAAGAGAGGTAAAGGAAATAAATGGATGAAATTAGTGACATAGTAAGGCTGATGTTTTGGTGTGTGAATGTCAAATGTTGAAAATTATTTTGATTTAATAACATTTTATTAAATCAACAAAAGTAAAATTCAGGTACAATTCAGATGAAAACATTCACAAATTTCTATAGTGGAGAAATAGTTTTATAACTGCAGAAAAGTTTAAGTTTTATTACTCTCTTAATGGACTAGAGTATATGTCACAAATTCTCACATACATCATACTGTCCATGGGCAAAAATGTGAACTTTGAATTTCTACTAGAGAAACTTCTAGGAGAAACTAGATGCTAAAATTTTTCCAGCTGTCTTTGCAGGTCTTCAGTTCATTGGGGTTTGAAACCTTCTAAAAATGTTACAGTCTAGCCAAGGTCAGTTTGTAACAAAGCATGTTATGTTTGATCTGTGCAGTGCACATTGCAAAGTATCCACTACATTTTAATATCAGTCTTTGCAACAAAACATGTGAAGATGAAAGTGTGCCCTTAATTTGGATTCTCTTGATGTATTTTTATAGTGGTCTGTTTACAACAGTACTTGTCTGCATCTGCATGAAGAACAAGATTCAAGAGCATAAGTTTTAGGCTAAAAATAATGAGTGTTATATGTGAAATGTCTCCCATGACTTTAAGGGCAGTTCGTAGTGTCTGATCCTGGTTTACATGTTCATAGATGGAAGTTACCTTGGGTCTGTGGTTAGAAGAGGGTTGTCAAATAGGATCCCTACGGTCAGAAGGTGTGGCTTAATGAGAAGATGGATCTAGAAAGACAGTATTTTTCTTACTCTTACCTTTCTTTTATGTTTGCATTCACAGGCTTTAGATATTTTGTAACTGTTCTTTTTCAGTTTGTCATGTTCATCATCCATTCATTGATGCATCCATTTATCTACCCATCCATTCACACAACCTCCCAAAAATGGATTCCCTTCATCATGCCAGCACTTCTCCCTTTGCAGAACAGTCTATAGGTAGAAATAACGTGCAGGGTGTCAAAAATCTCTCTCTTGCCTGTTCCTATTTTTATTGAGTAAACCTTCAGTTTCCTGATGGATGAAATTTCAGGATGGCCAAGACTAGGAAACCTGGGACAGGTCTGCTCTGAGATACTTAGAGCCTGAGACCTACAGAAATTCAGAGGGGCCAGTTGCCCTAGGGAGGACATTGCATAGTCATTGCTTTCACTTGGTTAGATAGCCTGGTTTGTGCCTGAGTGCCTGGGAACATGTCCACCCCAATAAGTTGTTAGCACAGTCCCAGCATCATTTCAGAGCAGAATAGCTAACCCACTCCAAGCAGCTGCTAGACACAGCTTGGAGCCAGCACTGAGCATGCCCCACGTGCCAGAAGAGACACAGCCCCTGGGCTCAGAGGACAACCCGGCTGCTCCATGGCTACTCATGTAGGAGAAGCCACTGCCAGGAGGCACCAGAGGAGCATCTGGAGGCTTGGGAGCAGTGCAGTGACAGGAGATCTGGAACTACTTTGGGGAATGCTGATGGCACATGTTAAGGAAGAGGAATATCGGCGCAATTCTTGTGTTTCAGGCCAGGCTGCTGGAGAATTCAATAGAGAAATATAGTCTCAGCAGCTGAGTGGCTGTGGCTTGTTCAAACCTGGCAGCACAGCACCTGCCTTTCCAAGAGAGGAGCCTGCACCTGCATACCTTGCTTGGAGCTTGGGGAAGGTGGGTTTGTTCCTGCTCCATTTAATCAGTGTTCTAATGCATGGTGGGAGCATCAAGCACCAGGCACAGCCAGCCCTTGGCATCCCAGGCTTTGCAGCACCGTTGGAGTGAGTGAACCTGACTGTCTGGGTCACTTGTTCATTGATTTTCTTTAGGGAAAGATGATTTACAAAATGAGAAAAGCAATCCAAAGTGAGTGCTTATTTTGCAGTCAGCACCACAGGCTGAAGCTCCAGACACAGTGCTATGCCAGGACCTGACAATGCAGTAGTAGGAGTCATAAAAATAGCACAAAGGCATGAGCTAATCTGCTTTCAAACCTATTTTTTTAATGATTAATTTAATTCCTGATAACGTATTTCTCACCTCCATTTCACTATTTCTCAGCCATCTTGTTATGCAATAAAATGTTGTTTCCTTTGGCCATTTGCTGTAAAAATTACTCTAAAAAACAGATTGTGAATGAAGAACAACATGTGCCAGTTCTGTCAAAAAAAAGGAGACTCAGCTCACATTTTGGCAGTCAGAGGAGAAGCTCAGGACTGTGCCAAAAAGGGGGCCAAGCCCAAAATAGACCCTGGTCTGAATAAATGGGTGGTGATGCCTCTGGGCCAGGCAGCTTAAGCATCTCTTTCTGCCTGCAGGCCATCTGCTTGCCTTAAACCTGCCATGTTCCAGTTTATGGAAGGAAGGAAGGAAGGAAGGAAGGAAGGAAGGAAGGAAGGAAGGAAGGAAGGAAGGAAGGAAGGAAGGAAGGAAGGAAGGAAGGAAGGAAGGAAGGAAGGAAGGAAGGAAGGAAGGAAGGAAGGAAGGAAGGAAGGAAGGAAGGAAGGAAGGAAGGAAGGAAGGAAGGAAGGAAGGAAGGAAGGAAGGAAGGAAGGAAGGAAGGAAGGAAGGAAGGAATCGTTTCTGCAGTAGCACACCGCTATTTCAGTAAGTGCTGTTACAGAGAAAGCCTTCCCCCTTCAACATCACCAAACAAATGTTCTCTTGCATCATCCCATTCTTCTGAAAATTCCCTCTGATGACCTTTAACATAGCCCATGCAGAGAACACCCTTCTCTCTCCCTTCCTTGTATCTTTAAAATCCTACAGACCTGTCCTCCCATGCCTCTTCCAGGATTTTTCCTGGTACCCTACACTAGTAAGTTTGCCAGTGTGGCATGGCTGAGGCTGTTCACCTCCAGGATCTCCAGTGAGCTTCACATTCTTGTTCTCACCTTGGTGAGCCTTCAGCATATTTGATGTTTCCTCTGTGTATGCTTTGATGGCTCTGGGCTCTTCTGCAGCTCTCCTCATCTCTCTGAATGAACCTTTATGCTGAACTTCCATTATCGCATTCATCCTCCTGCAGCCTTTGTCCCTCTGTTTTCCAACTTGACTTCTTCAACCTCATCTAAACAGAAAAATCAAAGTCCTTTGGGGCAGGACTTCTTTGGGCAAATCCTGAGCCATCATGGCATAATTTTGATGAACATCTATTGCACACACAGACACACACACACACCAAGCAAGACTCTGCAAAGGCACCAAGGCCCAGAATTCCTGTGTGTGCACCCACATCATGTGAGCAATGTGACTAGACTCCAAATTGCCTGTTTAATGAAGCAGGGCAACCCTTTATGACTCTGCAGGCACTTCAGTCATGCCCAGAACTGCTTGAGATGATCTAAAAACATACACAAAAGGGTTGTCTCTGTACTGGGCAATGAAGGAAAGGCCAGCTGACCCAGAAGGACCTAAAGGTAGATCTCTTAGCCTCCAAAACTGTAGCCACTTGAAAACTACTCTTGATAAATAGCTAGGGCTGATACAGACAGGCAAATTGCTGTGCTCAGGGATGTTCCCTGGCCCATTTCATTTCCTAGGAGAGGTACAGCCAGGCATGCCCTTCCCCAGCTCCTCATTATTTCCCATAGCAGACTTGCATTCTTATGCCTTCCAACTCCCTCTCATCTTCATGCTTCATGTCTCCAAACCATTTTACCTTCACATGGAGCCTATTTTCCACTGTACATCTTCTCCCAAGTGGTATTCTCCCGTCTCCATTTACCAGGCCTCTACTAGCCTCCAATTTAGCATTTCTTCACAAATATTTTTTGCACTTCTTCCAAGCATAGTCTCTAGCACATTCTCCTGCCTGCTGCACAGGCATACACATGGGCACAGGTGCCAGCATTTGTGAGAAGCTCAGTGGGAATGTGGAAAAGGTGCAAGATCTGAAGGTTTGGAGAAGGCCTGCACACAAGAAGCTTTTCTATCAAGAGCTTCATCTCCATTTATTGAAAATTCAAGGCTCTTTCTGATGCTCTTGTGTTGCAGGGATGAACCTTGCCTCGGGCATGATCTGCTTTTAAATTCTCAGCTGTATGTGAGCATGGCTGGCCCAGCAGTCAGCGCTCCAACAGAGATGCCGTGCCCTTGGTACACATCACACTGATGCTCCAGCGACACCACTGAGAGCCTCTGTCACTGGTGGGTCCCAGGGAACCTATCACACAGCCCTGCAAACCAGCCACGACCTTCACACTGACCTCTGCTCCACATGGTAGTGAGGCACTACCCTTCAGAGCTGCTTAATGTCAAATGGATAAACCAGACCTGAGGTTTAAGGGCTTCCTTGCAAAAGGCGATTTTACATTTCATCTGCTACAGACAAAATAAAGTGCTAGAGCCCCAGGCGGTCTGCACTGGCTCCCCACGAGCCACAGAGTATGTCACCAGGCCCAGCCAGTATGTCTCACATGGTGCTCTCCTGACTGCAAGACCTGCTGCTTCTCCTCACAGTGGCAGTGGCACTGTGATTCATATTCAAGGTGTTCAATTAAAACCCCACAACACCCAAACAGATTGGGCCTGTTCTAAATGATTTGTTATCCCAACCAAAAACACCAAACAAGACACAGTATCTAAAGATGGTTGTTAAAAGAATATGTGTTTCCTTAGAGAGCTCAATTTCTCTTTAGAAGGCTGACATTTTAATTTTAATGTCTACCATAATCCCAACATAGATTGGAAGAGAAGTAAATGTCAGTGGCAAAACTATTACAGAATAATGAAAATAACTTTAAAAAATACTGTATTTGGACAAAGACCTAAGGTAGAAACTGACAAAATCAGCACTGTCCCATTTTTTAAAATTTGTTTATACAATGGTATGGAAAAAATGAATACCATCTGTAATATTCAACTCTTCATCCCACTTGAAACCTAGGTTTCAGAATCCTGTGGGTAGCGGAGCTTGGGATTTGGCTCATTTTGAGGACAGTTTCCAAATATTTCACTGGTTTTACTTACTCAAGCAATGCAGCCATTTGTGATGTAGTTTTTAACTTCTGTGATTGCTACCATCATTCTTCTGGGTTAATGTCCTTGCACAGACACCTTGGCTGATGACAAAGTTTATAGCTAATTCATTATAATTATTCATCCATTTCTAGTGAATTAGTGTTATGGATGGGCTACAAACTGCTGAGATCCACACGTGAAACTGTCAAGGAACAGCTACACTCCATTATGAACCCAAATAGCTGAAATAACAGTGACTTCTGTGGCACAACTCTCTAAACCAAAACGATATGTTAATGAAGAAGTGTCACTGGCCATTTTCCCTGAAGGCTTATGTTAATGTGCAAAAAAGGTGGAAGGTTATAGAGCCCAGAACAAGCTGAAAGGGAGACCTCTAGAGATGAGGGGCTGAGAGATGACTTACAGACACCTGAAGCTAAGAGCAAATGAAACTAATGGCTAATTGCTAAATGATTTCTCTCTGTCCAAGAAACAGAGCTTCATTAGTTTCAATAAGTAACAGAATTCTTCAAGAGAAAAACCTCTTTGTCCTGTTAGGAGAAATAACCTTTAACAGACCAGAGTTTGTCTAAACATTTGTGACATAGGGGTATCATATTGGTTAGTACTATTATCTAAACACACTTCATTCACAACTGCCCAAATTCACTGTTCCTTTCGTAGGTCATTATTTCACAGCAGACTGGGTGAAGCACCCAGTTTGAATGCAGAAACCACCACCTCAACCATCATTACCCTGGAAGCAAACCCAGAACCTGCAACCAGAGCTAATACCTGTGCTTTTTGCTTGGAAATTACAGCAGGCTGGTTCCCTGGAAAAATCTTTTGTTGTGATAGAATTCATTGAATGGGCTTTGTTTTGAGGGAAGAGAGTGAAAAAAGAAAATGCTCACATGAGAATTGTTTTGGCATGTGTCTTTGGAGGATTTAAGACTAAAGTATTCACAGTCATATCCCAGAGTGGAAGACCTGTATTGATTTTTTTTCCTCTCCACTTCCATTTAATTGATCACAATTCATAGCTGCATAATATTCTTCAGGTTATATTTCACTTTCTTTTTTCACCTTATGGCCCTCTTGACACCATGCAAGCTCTTTCTGAGCACACTGATAATTAAATACAAGCACCATCTATTTTATTGGCGCCTATATTTATTTCACAAGCTCAGAGAATTGCTGAAGAAGTTATTGCTAACAGATATGACTGCAGAGACCGTACCTGGGGCACCTTTCTAAGCACGGCTCCTTGGAAGGTTCCTGTTAACCACCTGCCACTCAGGACCAGGTCTGGAACATGTCACCACCCCTATCATTTTTTAAACTTGTTCTTTTTGGTTTATATAACTTCTTTTTAATAAGGCACTGCTACAAAGTTGCTTGGTTTATGTTCCTAGAGGCTGCCAAAGATCTGAGCAAATAAGGAGGGGGAAGCTGATTTTAGCCCAAGGCAATCTCTCTACAACCCCCTCCCCAAACAAGCCTACTGACAGCCCACTCCAGGGAGGTTTATGTTTTCTCAATAAAAGCAAAAAGCTTATGGCGTGAAATGAAGGGCAGCATGGTCCTCCCACACCCATTCTTTCCTTCCCTCTCAGGCTGTTGAGCACAGGAGAGGCATGCCAGGTACACTGGCCATCAGTGATGGGACAGCATTCACCCATGGAAATCACCGAGGGGACTCACTCCTTGGGTATAGATACCTCCTCCACTACTCAGTTTCCTCTTGTTCAATATTTCTGAAGAAACAGTTTTGAACAGTAAAAATCTGCTCCTGTATCTTAGCCAAAGTTCTCCAATATCCATATGAGCCAGCACATCAATGTGTTGATAGGAAAGACATGGAATATTTGGGGATGATTGATCATCCCCAAATAAGCCCTCCCATTTAATTGCCTTCCCTAACTAAACAAAGTGCTGTGGATGCTGCATTTCAACAAAAGCACAAGGAGATGGGCTCTCAAGGCCACTGCTTAGATGAGGAAAACCTGTCCCACTCCAGCCAGTCTCTGGGTTCCTCCCTGGGAGGGAAGTCTCACCTGTGGTTAAGCTGTTCTCAGTGGCCTCATGGTTCTCCCTGGACTGTATTACTGCACAGGAAACCTCTGAACAAACATCTGTCTTTGGTGGTTCTTCAGCGTCAGTTCACTGAAATTACATTTGCCAAGGAAACAAAAAAAAAATCATGGGAAGAATAAATATTGGAAAAGACAAGCTAATTCAAGCATTGCCTGAAGTAATTGGAGCAACAGCAGTAATGGTGGCAAATCTTGGATGGGGCAGGTAAAGCCCTTTACTTGGAGCCGTTGTCAGAAAGCAGAAAGAAGGATGAATGTGATCCAGCAGCACAGCTGCTGCATTGTTTTATTTTGAAGACAATGTTTATTTTAACAATTCGTGATTAGCACCATGACAGTTACGATGGGTTATTTTCCCTAACAGATGCAGCAGAAATCCAGGAAACAAAGGAAACACGGGTAGAGAAAAGGAGCTCCTGAAGTAGAAGTTTGTTTCCCACTATGAACATACAAAACATTGTACACTAGCATATTGTTATTCTAATTTTTGCAGACTATTTTGTCTCTTCTCTGACTTCTCTAAGGGTTCTTCTTTGCCACTGCAGGGATTATTGTGCTAATAAAAAAGCTTGCCATTCTTGGTGGAGTCCTTGAGCAGGAGATTTCTGTTTCTAATTGTTTTCTTATTGTTGGCTTTGAACTTCACATCTTTTGTGCTGATGTGTGCCTTGAAATGCCTTCTTGGGGAATATAGTATTACTAATATGAGATGTTGATCAGCCCCCATGGCAGGATGTTTATATACAGAGGAATGTTTTGATCTGTGGCTATAGCTTGAGTCTGGATCTTGCTTGGGTTAATTTGGGTGCTGTTTTCTTTGATTTTGGCAGGCTTCCTTCACTGTTTCTTGGGTTTACTCCATAGGTTTCATATGTTTGATTTCTCAATGGCCAGAGAATCATATTTTCCCCCATTTTTACAGATTTTATGGTAAGTGCTATGTTGTCAGCAGTTCCTGTTTAATATGTAAAGAGTTTTGAATTTATGAGCAGCATTATTACCCTTGCTCTGTTGAATTATTAGCAGATTCCCCTGAATTTGGTGTGTTTATACAGTATTTGTAACTTTTGATTGAATACAGTGCTGTCCTTGGGACATGTACAGTACTCACATTTGTTACCAAGCAACCTCACATGATTTTTGTATCTGTGTTACCACAAGGGACTGTGAGTTGCTGGCTCAAAAGCAAACTTACTGCTGCTCTATTGGGGAAAAAAAGAGAAAAAGAAAAAAAGAGAAAAAAGGAAAGAAGGAAAGAAGGAAAAGAGAAGAGAAGAGAAGAGAAGAGAAGAGAAGAGAAGAGAAGAGAAGAGAAGAGAAGAGAAGAGAAGAAAAGAAAAGAAAAGAAAAGAAAAGAAAAGAAAAGAAAAGAAAAGAAAAGAAAAGAAAAGAAAAGAAAAGAAAAGAAAAGAAAAGAAAAGAAAAGAAAAGAAAAGAAAAGAAAAGAAAAGAAAAAAGAAAAGAAAGATAAATCATTCCAGATTTGCCATGTTGGCTGAAATCCATGGTTGAGCTAGTCTGATCTGGTCTCCCTTGTCCAGCACCAGCTGAGATCTGCAGAGGAAAACTGAAACAAACAAACTAACAAAATCTGAGAGATATGTAGGCAATTTACAGTGTGATTTAAAGATCAGAGCACTCTTTGCTGACTTACAGGGATGGCCTGGGGCAGACAAGTGTCATTACCTTTATTAAACCTCCAGGGCAGCAGATTGAAAGGAGTTCAAGTGAGGTGTGTGGCAGTTTGAGGGGGGTTGACACAACACTGGGAGGGATGTGGCGTTCCCCTCCTTGGCAGAGGAGGGAAGGGCTGGGAAAGGCCCAGTTGGGCAGAACTACCACTGGAAGATCTAAGGGAAGCTGGTGGATGCTGATCCTCCCATGGCTTGGCATGTACCTGGACATACTTCTCTCAGACAGGTGATTCTCCCAGCTCGGGTTAATTATCACATTGATGAGGAAGAACATACCATGAGAATTGCTGCTACTGCCAGTCTCAGAAAAGGACAAGGTGAAACCTGTTCAGAATACTCACCTTGCTCATCCTGGACATGCAGGAGGATAAAGGATGAGATTCAGGAAAGCGCTTTAGTACCTTCTCCTCAAGCAAGGCTATAAAGAGTGATCCAAAAAACCTGGCCTATGTCTCTGGGAGCTGCCCCTCTGCTGAATGCCCTGATGACAAAATAATTTCTTATGGGCCCTTGGCTGTGGAGGATGGCCCACTGAGGTGATTACTGCCTAGCAGTCGCATCTCTCTTGAGAAGAGTTGTCAATTCACTTTCCCATAAGCTTAGTAGGAGCTAGAATTCACATTACCTCCATCTTACTGTCCTGATTCCCCAGGTTCTGCCCCACATCTCTTACAAAATCTCTCCCCATATATGCTGCACCAGCAAAAGCACAATTATTTTACAGGCTTAGGATCTTACATGGATCTTATTAGGATCTTGTAAGATCCTTCTTGTAAGATCTTTGGGGTGGGGGATGCCCAAAATAGGGTACACAGTCTTAGTCTAGAAAGGGGTCTGATTGTGGCTTTAAACATTTGAGTAATTTTGCCAAAGGAACCGGTTCTGTGCTTACTTCACACTGCTGGAGTAACTAAAATCACTCATTTCTGACTCCCTCCAGAATATTCAGTGCCTGGCAAGATCAGTTCTACACACTCATCACAAGTATCTCAGCAACCCTAAGTCAGAGTGTGCCTCCAGACATCGAAGAAGAGAGTTTGAACCGTCAGGGACTTGCCGTGGTCCCCTGAGTTGCTCCAAAATGATACAGAACAAAACAGGATGCAGAGATCTTCTTCAGTTAGTATTTCTGGAGCATATCTATAGGAATCAGCAGGCTCTCATAAAACCCTCATGAAGATGAAGACATGGTCCCAGAAGGTTCTTCATCATAATTCCCATCCCAAAGACAGACTCCATTTTTCTATCAGCAGTGGAGCAACTCTGGGTCTGCATTGATGCTGGTGCTGCACATTCTAATCCAGCAAACCATCTCCAGCTCTCTCAGCTTCCAAAATAGGAGCTGTCAAAGAGTTTTCTGTTCTACCAAGATTTTAGGAGTATTCTGGAAAGGAAGAGTATCTCTTACACACATTCCAACGTTTTCTAAATATGTACTGATTTTTTAAGAACTTTTACCAGGTCTCCCAACCGTATATGGAGGTTTATAGCAACTAAGCACCTAATTTCCATAGAATGCCTTCATTCCATTTTCTTTCCTTTTCTCCATCATTAAGGCATCCTGGACACAGAGCCATAAAGATAACATTTGGAATGTAGTGTTTTCTAATATAAATGTAATAATCCTCAGATCACCATATGAAAAGAAAAAAAATTTACAACATAAATAAATTTAGCATATTCAAAGGCACATGTTTACCTGTGATGAAAATCCATCTGACCCTACATTGCCCAGCAAATATATATGTGCAAAAATTCACACTCAGAAACAAGCACAGAGACACAGTGGAAGAACTTAGATCAAGCCACTTGTGCCTGCATTTTTCTATAGAGGAAAATTATTTAATGCCTCCAGTTAGAAGTTTCCAGCAGAGCTGAATGACACAATCTACACTGAGTTGGGAAGACTGGGAAGTGTCTCTGTGAACAACTTTCATATATGAGTGCTGCACATTCAGCAGTGAAAGTGCAAATAGCATCTGGTTCTCAACACCATTACATCAAGGGGCATCACCCAGCCATTAGTCCAGGTGTTAATCCCTCTTCCAGTAGAAATCAGAGAACACCTGGAATGGGAGAAATCCTTTGGGAACAACAAATTGGAAAAACAGCTTTAACTTCAAAATGTGTTTTAAGGCAAGATTTTCAAATGTACCGAATGTCAGAAGCAAGTACCAACCGTGAAATTTAAAACACTCAGCAGGTAAGTTTGTGGGAGGTGAGCGCCAGGTCAGCTTTGGGATTTGCACAGATGGAGACAAATGATGTCTTGAAGAGTGCCCATTGAGGTGGATAGGATGGAAGGAGGGAGAAGGAGTCAAACAGGTTGCTAAGGCAGGAGCTACTGGCTCACAGCCAGCAGTAGAGTTCCAGGTGGTGAAAGCAATTTCTCTGTGTTACCCTTGGACAATATGGTTTCCACTCACAAGCTCAATCTCCACAGGTACTCCCACAATCCACCCCAGGGGGTTCCTGGGATAGAGGAGTACCAGGATAGATTAGAGCACAGGCTTCACAGGGCACAGCAGAGATGAAGCCAAGACAGGGAAGGAAGGGACATAGTGGGATAAAGCCAAACATTCTTTTCAGCTGGATTTCCTTTTCTTGTCAAGACAAAGGTAGAGAAAAGTTTTGTTCAACACAAAAGACTGAAGGATATTTTACTTTGTTGGCTGTATGCCATCTGTAATCCCAGCTGATGCTTTACGATGCCAGCAAGGGGTCTACATTCCCATTTTCATTGAGGGCTTCAGATGTACCTGAGGAGTAGTTAGATTTACTCCAGATTTTCCCCATTTTTGCTTGTGTTCATTTATATGTGATTGGCATGCCTCATTCCATTAAAAACATAAACTCCCCTCCTCATAGCCCTCAGTTCTTGGGTGAGAATAGAAACACAATTATTTTTAACAAGCTATATTTCTTTTTCAGAATTCTGTCTTTTTCTAGGGAAAAAGACCACAACAACTGCAATAGGAGAAGATATTTCAAGAGCACTGACACCTGGCCACTTTCTGTGGTCCTTTCCCATCCCACTTCCCCGTTATCTGCTATCAATTCCTAACCTAGATGAGGGATGTCAAAGGGTAAATATCTGTCTTTCCCCTTTAGAACTTGTTTTGAACCCCTTGTCTATAAATATGCTTCATTTCTATTTGAATCTCCTCCAGGAGCTCTGCAACCTCCTGGGACAACTAAGTAATAAAAAAATGACTACTCACTTAGAATTTTAAAATAATTTAATTTGGATACGACATCCAAGATTGTTGCGTCTGGCTATTAACCCATGACTGCCACTAAACCATGTCCCCAGGTGCCACACCTATATGACTTCTAAATACCTCCAGGGATGGTGACTCCACCATTTCCCTGGGCGGCCTTTTCCAGGGCTTGACAACACTTTCCATGAAGAAATTTTTCCTACCTTGTGAAGAAATACTTTCTGTTTTTAAAAATCTTGATATTTAGAATTTGGAACGTTACCATTAGGAATTATGGTTTGTTTCCAATCCTTCAACCAGCTTTGAGTCCAAAAAAGGACCTATTTCCAGTCCCATAGCAACATAACTTCTTTCACAACCTTCAGTGTGGAACTTTATCATAAGCTTTTTGGAAATCTACACTTGCTATAACCAAATAAGAATGCACCCTTTATCAGCGTGCTCCCTTTACCACTCTCCCAGAGCACCACTGGGTGTTCATCTCCTCACGGAGGCTCCATTGAGTTTCCCCCCAAAATAATGCTAACCCATGTGGTCAAACGATCCTGTTCTGCATCAGAGTTTGCCACTCTTCCAGAGTTGGAAGTCAGAGGCACTGACTGATAGTGCCTTTTTGGCACTGACTGATAGTGCCTTGTGTGGACAGAAGTTCCACTGAATATTCACAAGGTCTCTAACAAGCAGCTGTTTGTAATGACAACTCATACACCTTGGCCCACTGCCCCCTAATTGTGCATAGGAGCTCTTCAGCACTCCCAAATCAATGTTATCCCAATCTCACTACTTGATAGGATGTGGTTTTCTGGTTTCGACTGCTATAGCCTGTCTCTTCATCTCAATCTGATCTAGCTCTGCTCACCTAATTGCAAAGAATCTGCTCATGGTCTTCTGTGTTAAGGCTGATTGAAAAAAAATTCACTGATCTTTGCTGCTCTGGCTTCATCATCTATAAATGTCCTTTTGACATGTTTGCCATCAAGTGCTCCTGCTAGGCTCCTGACTGTATTCTTGCTTTTCAGCTTTTTGTTATCCCCCTTCTTCAGGCACACTTATTTCTTCTGTAGCTCTCTTATTTTTCTGTTTACATCTGAACTGCCATGTTTTATGGGCGCTCTGTTCCCTCTTTTGGGTAATCTCTTCTAGTCCTTTCCCTTTCTGATTATGTTGGGCCACACACAGTTTTCATTGCATGACTTTGTTATGTTTTTGCTAGTGGGTGTAGGAGTACAGACCCACATGCAGGATGAGCTAGCCATTTGGTTTTTAATAATCGTGTTACTTTCCTGAGGCCCCACACCTTTTATATTGTTGTGCTAAATCCTCACTGAACAGTGTGTTACACCTCCACATCCTCAGTCCTCCTTGACTCACTGGGGTTTGTGCAGAGCAACACACTCACCTGGGAGTACTGCTGCACAGAAAACTGAGATAGGCACATTTGCTTGAATACCTCAATCTGAAACCTGTGAAATTCTGACTGGTTTTGATGGTTTTCTTTCCTAAAATAAGCCTTTTAGTCTGTTTCACATACATATATGGTAAAAACAACTACAAATCTTACAAGCCAGACCACTGAAAAATTAGAAAGACTCCAAGATAAATTATTCCATTATTCCTTGGCCCTGCTCAGCATTTTGTTCTAGGAAGGTGACATCATCGGTTGAAAGAAAAATTGATTCTCCATATGTGTGAGTGATTATGAGGACTTTTTTCTTCTCTTATTAATATTCTCTAGCTGTGTGACTTTTCCTATTGCAAATATACACAGGTATTAAAAGAGATGTGGCAATGTATGCTTATTGTCTCAACATCCTAAGGATTTTTTTTTTTTTACTGCATTTTCGAAACACAGTTATGGTGCTTGATTTGTAGCTGTTTCTGTACAATTAGAAAATAATTGCTGGAAAATTGCTTTGTATGATAAGGAAACTGAACTCAAAAAATACATACGGTTTACAGGCAAAATTCAATGAAGAGTCTGATTAGTTCATGATTTATTTTATGCTTTTAAAGGCAAATGAATTCTACGTATTTAGAGAGTGTTTTGTGTCCCAGAGGTCCTGTTAGGACTTAATATGGTCTTCTACTTCCTGGAATAGTCCTAAAGAAATAAGTGATATGTCACAACTCTAAGTGAAGGAATGTTGCATAGTATAAACAAATTATCAGTAAAACTGAACCAGCGTTACTTGCCTAATAAATTAATTTTTGGCACATTTTTCACAAACATTAATTTTAACGTCTACATTCTCTGTTTTTATTTCCTAGTGATACAGTTTTATGATTGTGACCTCAACAAGGATCTCTATTGATTGTTACCCACAATTGTTTGGCTCCAGTCTCTAACCTATCAAAACTAAGCCTGTGCCTGGATGTGGGAAGACTAAAGGAATAAGCCAGACCACTTAGTGAAAAGTTGTACAAAGAAACAATCATGACTTTTTACCTGGACAGAATTTTAAGAGAATGTTATTTCAATTCAAACCCCTCAAGTGAGGTGTAGTGGGCCTAACTTCAGATTAGATATTAAAAATTAAAAACAAAACAAACCAAAACCAAACCAAAACAAAACAAAACAAAACAAACAAACAAACAAAAAAAAAAAACCAAAAAAACTTCCCCCCCCCAAAAAAAAACCCCACCACACCAGAAAGCAAAAACCAACAACAAAATCCCACAACAAATAAACCAAACAAACAGGTTCATGTTTAGATTAGAAAAATATTTTCAGTGTAAGGGTGATTAAGCATTGGAATAAGTTGCTCAGGGAGATGGTGGGTGGAGGGAAAGTAGTCTCTGGAAGCGTCCAAGGGGTGTCTGGATGTGGCTTAGGCATGATCATGGTGGTGCTGGGTTGATGGTTGCTTGAAGTAAATTATCTTGAAGGTCTCTTCCAACCTCGATGATTCTGTGATTACACAACTTGAGCCATGTCATTCAGCTGTCAGCCTTAGAGAGCTAGAGAGCTCCTTTTGAGTCAGTCAGGAGCAAGAGGCAAAACAGGGAGGCTGATTCACCCTCCAGAGATGCCCATTTCTGTCTCATGACTATGAAAGTGAGCTCACATAATTTACTTTAGATCCAGACGGCTCTAAGATTTCCAGCTTCACTTGAAATGGATTCCACCCAGAAGTTATCTGCAGTGCACATATATATGCTGGCACACTTTGCATCATGAGGAAAGAATCTTGTGCCACAGAGATGGCAAAACCACCCAGACCCCATGAATTATATGGTGTAGTGCAGGACTGGGGTTTTGTACCCCACAGTAGTGGCTTGGCAGGTGGAAAGATGGATATATGCAGGTGAGCTGCTGGAAAAGTACAGAGCTGCCCCTGGTCACATCTGGCCATAACCACAGGAATGGAATTGGGAATTGGTATGAACAGCACATGGAGTGTGGAACAGAGTTGAGGGAGAAGTCAGCATCCTCCAAATAAAACCCATAAGCAAAGGCCAGACATGGTGTCAGATGCCTCAGTTTTCCTTTCCCATTTCTTTTTTTTTTTTCCTCAGATGTTGTAAAGTTTCTCAGAGCTGCCAGCTAGAGTATGCCAGAAAACCCTAATTTTGTTAAAAGAAAATGTCTTTATTTGTGCCAAGAAAACTGCATTTTCAGCAGCACTGAAGAACTTGGCCTGGGGACCAATGATGGAAATACCTTCTTCTTCTTCTTACCACATCTGTCCAAGCTTTAGCAAATAATTTCCAAAGGTTTCAATGTTCAAGGATGAGTGATATAGAAATGCTAATTAACACAAACATTTCAAACAATTATTTTCAGTCCTCTTTGAAATTGCAGCAGAATTATATTCTTTCCGAAGACAGCTCTGGATCACAATTATTTTTTTGTTATAGCATACACTGTAAAGAAACTACATTTTTAAGAAGCTAATCAGGCTTAGTTGCACAAAACTTACAGAATTTTAAAGGAATTGCTATAAAAATATAATTTAGTGCTTGAATGAAAGAAATCTGTTGGTCTGGCTATCTTTTTGAAGAAAAGGCAATCTTAAAACTTTTGCTCATCAGTGGGGTTCACAGTAATGCAAGCAGCTCATGTATGTCAGCTGTAATCTACAACCATGGCATTTTTTTTAATCAGGCTCCATTCCCATTGTCCAGGATGTTCTAGAGGCATCTGCTCAGACTGTGCTTTGGCACCATCCCAACCTACAAGGCCCAAAGCAGTATCTGCCTGATGCACAATCAATATGCACATGCACACGCAATGCTTCTGCATCACAAACACCTCAAAATTTTGTAGTGTTTGTGATGCCTGAGAACTCATACCAGAATCCAGGCCATCAATAAATCCTCTGCAGTAAAACCAGGGGATTAGACTTGTTGCCCTTCTGGACCAATTTTGGGTCCCCACTTAAAGAAGGATATTGCAAAACTGCTACCAAGATGATCAAGGAGCCAGAACTTATGGAAAAATTGAGAACTTTGGGCTTGATTTGTCTGGTAAAGGGGAGGCTAAATGGGATCTAATAGCCCCCTTTGAAAAGGCAGATGCAAAGAGCAAACAATTTCTGGTAGTGGCAAATGTTTAAAAGAGGTGACAGCCCAGATTGTAGCTTAGCAAGGTCAGGCTGATCACTAGGAAAAATTTATCCATCTTGAGGGTAGGGCAAAACTGGAACGAGATCATGGGAGACAGGGAATCCCCATCTTTGGAGTTGCACCAGACTTTGCTAAACATGGCCAGAGGCAAGCTGATCTGGTGTTGTTGATAGCGCCACTTTGAGTGGGAGGCTTGGAGTAGAAACCTCCTGGGGTCCCTTCCCACCAGTATGTCCATGAACTCATGAAATGAACTGGTCAGCCTGTGTGACACAGACAGATCTTCCTTCAGCCTGGGGGCTCAGGGTCAAGGCTGCAAGATATCACTGCTCTCTGATATCTGCTCACACCTGGGGCTGTCTTCACCCCTGTTTTAAAGCCTCTTTGGCTTGCAAGGGCCACCACTCAAATCACTCCTGAGACTAGCACTCAATCCTTACCTCCTGTGAGTGTCTTTGGCAGTGTAGGAAGGGTCTGCATGAGTTTATGTACTCATGGCAAGGATCTGCTGCAATCTCCTGGCGGTCCCTGGCTTAGCTGCCATTGAGATCTGACTGTCCCCATTGCTCTTCCTATGACAGTCTCACAAACAATATATTTGGGATGAGGTGTCAGGTTGGGATTTTGGCTTTTCTTTCGAGAGGGTTAGAAATCTGGAGCTTCAACCATGCGCAGAAACCACCTGCCATCCATACTTTATAATTTGGTTATACTCACCAAAGCGTTTTCAGCTCAGACAAGTTTATTCAGGGAACCTCAATACTGAAGCAAATTGGGAAAAAAAAATGTTTATCTCTCAATATTTTCTAGCCAGGTCTGCTAGTTAGTAAATATGCTGGCATCTGGAAGCTTGCAGGATTTATGAATGCACATTTTGTCCATGAGCTTCAATGAGAACAGGGACCATAAATCCCTTCACGCGATTAATACACCACAGTGTGCTATCTGCAGTTCAGCACACTCAGCAGAGCACTGAAGGAAAATGAACATTAGAAGTATTGCTTTCCACTCATCACTGGCAAATTACCATAAAGAAGTATCCTTAGAGCAACAACAACCAAAGTAGATGATTATGTATTTGCCTGGAGACAAATATACAGGCTGATTATTTAGCTTAATTATCTCAGAAAAGTGATAAGTCAAAAGTATTGTCTCAGCTACAGCTGCTATGAGATTTCCCTTTCTTACTATAAAGATTTTTACAAGTTTGAATTATTTTCTCTATTGTGTTTTAATAAGTTTGAACAAAATATGCAAAGAGAAATACAAGTCTCTTTTACCTTTTAAAGTTGATTGTATTTGTTTTACACAGGGACTGGAATCCCGACTACATTTCAGTTAAATATTTAACTTCTGTCTACTTAGAATTTACTCTAAAGACAGACTTGATGAATGTATCCATCTTCTCTCCCTGATCTGTTGTTCCCCCATGCTGCAACCATCTTGGAGACAGCTGCATTTCCCTCAGCTGCAAAGCTGATCCACGAACACCTCACATAGAACTTGTCAGAAACACAGGGGGTATGAAACAGGCTCTTGTTTTGACAGGCAGCACAGATAGCAACAGATGCAGTTAAAAATACCCTGAGATTTGCTGTTTCAAGGTCTTATTTTCACTTGCTGATGATTTTGTCCAACTGTACAACTTTTTTTCACCCTTCAATCTTTCTATCCTTGGATGATTTTCATTGGAAACTTCCAGCCAAAACATAATGTTCAAAAAGAGGCTACGGAACTGCCCTCTACTTCCATATTAAAATATTTCACATTGCAGTTTTAGCAGCGTCCCATGCTGCAGCATACCCCTGATGTTTGGAAAGGTGGTTACCCTGTGCTGTGACTAAAAAAACCTCCCATAGCTGATAGAGTCAGGGGCCTCTGAAAAACACCATCCACTCTGGCATAATTTAACAGCTAAATTCCCAAAAGCTCCAGATTTGCTGTAACTGTAAATGATGTTGCCAGGACCTCTGGTCACCCCTGCACCTACCATAGGCCAGTCTGCCACGGCAGCCACTAAAAACCAGGGAATGAAATACACCTTTTCTACCACAGCTGGAGTACAGCTCAGGCAGCCAGCTCCTCACACTGAGGTCCTGGTGTCAATCCTGGGGTGACACCAGGGGCTCCTCTGATGCCTTGGGATGGCTGATCTGGAACAGAGACTGGACAAAGCTGGAGAATAAAGTAGATACTTATTGAAGGGCCTTTAAGGGTATGTCTTGGGCAGGACAAGAGCCTGACCAGGGCTACACCCAAGATAGACTTAAAATGGTCACAAAATGCAGGACTGGTCATGAGATCAGTCCTGCATTTTGTGATCAAACTTACACTTTTGTAAGTTTGGTTCATTTGCATATTGGGGTTTAATTGTCCAATTGCAGCTTTGGGTTGTGAAGTATCATCCTTCTTGTTTTCCTTCTTCAATTCATTGTTGTTTATGCTTTTGGGCCTGAAACTTGTACTTGTCCTTAGTCTTCAGCAGGAAAGGGATTTGTTTTGTCTACCTACTCTGGGAAGTGAGCTTACTAACACTTAATATGAGCCTCAGAACTACATCCCTAGGCAGCAAAGAATCTGATAAACATGAAAGCTAAAGCTTAAGGCATCACCTCTCCTTCCAGGGCCAGGCTCCTCCTGCAGGGAGGTCAACAGCAGATTTCTACCTCCAACCTCTAAGGCACACGGCTTCACTCACTGGTAAACTGTGCCAGGCACTGCACTACTCAGATGCTGTTAGGGGAAAAAAAAAAGTACTAATCCATTTGATTTGAATGATGTATTTTGTTCAACCTGAAATATGTTTGTTTGGTTTAGTTTGGGTAATTTTTAATGAATGTAGAGGCACAGACCCTGTAGGGCAGTAAGGAAACAGAGGGGCCAGGGTGTAGCATTAGCCTCAAATCAAACCTCATCCCTAGTGCTGTGTTCCAAGCTGAGTCTGACTTACAACCTACCACTTTCCCTGGGGACCTGGAGAAACTCTGCAAGACCATTTTCTGCTTCTACTCTTGCAAGTCTTCCACTTTATGTACAAAATAGTCAATTTGTTGGATTAGCCAAATGAATACTCTGAACATGAGACTCTCTCACACAGTGGTCATTCAATAGTCTACTACAATATTGACTTAACTATCAGGATAGCATAGCTTTCCACAGTAGCTGAGGTGCTGAAATACTTTTTGAAATGTTGGAATCGTCAGTCAAAACTCTAGTTCCAAAAGGGGCAGCAAAGGATCTTGCGCTGTGTAAAAGGCTAAAGTGTAGTTAAAGGCTAAGGAGCAGAATGTCCTGAGTGGTTTGTACAGAGAGGCTGTATGTCCTTACAGGACCTGCATTAGCTGAGCCTGCTCCTGGAGAGAATTCAGCAGCACTTGTCTGGGCATCCCCTACAGAGCAGGATAAGGCAGTCTAAAGGCTCTAAATCCCTCTTCCTGTCAGTAAAGATCTGGATGGACTTGTATCCCATAAAACTGAAATAACACCAGGGCGAATGAGATGCAAAGGCCACATGCAGAGTCAAAACAAACAGAGTATTGGATACCTGTCCCACAAGCAGGCTCTCAAGATTCCAGATGCTGCAGGGAAGCCTTTGACCCCTGGGCATAGGTCTTTACTGGCTGAAGGTACGGCATCCTCCGTAGTCCCCAGGGCATTGCTGCTCACAGTAAGGAGGGAAGACACAGCTTGTGTTCCTGTCTGGGACACTGCTGTCCTCAGCTTGGCACCTCAGCTGGCCAGGAAGGGCTTGGGCTACCACGTGAGCTGGCATGCCAGAAGCATAGACACAGGGAGCAAGTGCCATTTCCACAAAAGGGGCTGGAAACACCAGCAAAACAGCAAAACAGCAGAGTAGAGAGTATGAAGAATATGAACTTGAGATGCAAAGGTAAATCTCAGAGCGGCAGTTACCTAAGTTATGGGAGAGTTACCATGGCAGTGACAGATGTTTTGGTTAAGGACTTCAGCATCATAAGGTTCCCTGTTGGGCACAGTCATTCACCAGGACCTGTCAAACACCACTGCTACTAGAGAGCCCCTTCATATAATGAAATGGCCATGCCTTTGGTTCTGCCTTGCCTTCAATAACCAAACCATCTCAATCATCATTAGCTGAGGCAGCTCTGCACAGTATTTTGCTGATCCCTGGAGATGTGCCTTGAATTCCACTGAAGTCCAACTGCAGATTCCTGACTGCTTTATTATTGAGTTAACCTTAAAACTTTAGGCAGCCTTCAGACACTAAGGCAGCCAGGCAGTAACAGTTAAATAAGCTTTTAAATATATAAATTAAAATTACTCCAAAGGCTGCATATGCTTGTTATTTTCTGAGACTAAACTAAATTTTCATCTCCAGGATAATGGATTTGTTTAAATTAAAGAACTCCGGTCTTTCCGGTTTGTGATTGTTTTCTTCTAAGATACAAGCCAAGTGAGTATTAAATGAGCCCAGTGCAGAGAGAAGAGGAAAAAGTGAAAATATAATTTATTTACATAGTGAATGCTCCACACAAGGTTCATAAAAACAAAGCATATTATGAAAAGTGAATTAAAACCCAATTGCTTCCAGGTTCAAAGAGGCTGATGAGCTAATTAAGCAATGCTTTCTCAAATCCAAGCCCTGAAGTCTCTAGAGAAGGTGAATAGCTGAGGGACACACTTTCAGACCACCTGTTCATTAATTCATTCCCTTTCACAGCATGGCTCTGCAGCCTGAAGCAGAGCAGTGAGAGCCATCTTCCCCCTTTGAGCTCCTCCCAGGAAAGGTCAGCTGCCTTGCAATGGTCTGGTGTGTCTTGCAGTGATCTGGTGCCATCACTGTCCACGGGATGAGGTTAGGGCTGCTCAACTTTGTGTCACAGGCTTTCTCTATCCAGCAGACAATGGTACTTCCCATTTACCTCCTGGGTTACGGGCTTGTGGCAGAAGGAGGCTGTTTCACATTCCTGCTGGCTGGGATGTGCATGGATGCTGAGTGAACTCAGATAACTGGAGCCCACTACCAGCATTACAACGGCAGTGCAAGTAGCTGGATGCAGCAGATTAAATCCTCTCAGTGTCCTATGTACAATCTGTAAATGCCTGCTGAGTGATATTTGATGTCTCCTTACTAAAAACATTGTTTAAAAAATCCTGCTGACTTCCAACAATGACAAGGTCCTCTGGCAGCGCAAACTGGGACAATTCCCAGACAAAGTTGATTCCAGGACTTCAGCAGTGACAAGTTTTGGATTCTACATGTCATTATCTGAGACAGTCCCTACTGAACCCAATGCTGTAAATTTCTTTATACTGTGTGTTTATCCAGGCTCATGTTTTTGCAAATCCACATGTCAGATCTTGAGCTACTTAGATTTTTTTTGCATCACTCTTTTACTTCAAGCACACACTAGGAAAAGTCCAGGGCTTATAAAACCAGTATGTTCAGCTTAGTCCTCTTCTATTGGTTTTTCCAAGTATTTTACTATTAAACCTTCCTTTTTTAGGTGAATCAAACTATTTAAATCCTAACTTCATCATTCCTTTGAAATATATATCTGATTTCATCCATAAACCCTTTGCATGATAGTATGAACTGTATTTCACGATGGTCAAATTCTCACCTGATTTTCAAACTCTGTTACGGGAAACAACATGGTTAAATTCATTGAAGTAGAATCTGTTATGGAGTGACTTCAGATTGAGGGTGCATATTGGGATTTGGTCCATTTTTAAGTGACCTTTGATAATAATTCAGGAAACAATTATCAGTAAATGAAAGCACTTAACATACTTGTAATTCTGAGACTTTATATGTGCAAGACAGTTTTGATCATTTTGATCATCAAACAGCAATATGCAGGACTGGCTTTAGCCTGAAATCACTGGAAAGGCACATTTTCCTTGTACACATAGTGCATCCATAGTCAGAGGGGAGTTGGTGAACTATGGTCTTCTGAAACAAAACAAACCACACTGGCTGTGTCACAATCTGAAATGTTTATAAAGGTCAAGGGACTCCGACTTTTCGTCTCTGTGCCTTTGTTAGGCCACTGTCATCGTGAGTACAATCATAGTTTCAAAGCTCTGTAATTCATATCTGTACTCTGAAAGCAAGAAACATTCCTAAAATGGTAGGGGTAATAAAACCTCACATAACACATAGTAACATGCTGGTATTTCCACAAATTATGGGCCAAGTATGCTTCCACACAGAGAATGATTTTATATTCCAATGGGTACACTTTTCGTTCTGTTGTATGTTCAAAGTTGTTGCTCTCTAGGGTCCAAGGCACTCTTAACACACTCTCTCCAGCCATGTGCAAAATGGAATATCAGAAAGTATTGTGAAATTAACTGTTTCAAGAAAAATTAGTCTCCAGTTACCCAAACTCTTCAGATTACAAATAAATCCAGCCTTGTTCTAATACAATTAAATTGATTTCCTTTTATAAAGGCTTCTAGGAAAGGATCTGGTATGTCAGTGGTTGGATATACTCAATTCAATAAATGTAAATATGAAAAGAATTTTTATGCAAAGCTTTTGTTGGCTTGTCTCACTAGTGGATTAAAAATTGGCAGTAGCACCAGTTTCTTCTTTGAGAGCTATTTCTCAATTTAGATGTGATTTTACAGTCCTGTAAGATGCTAGAAAATAAAAGGAATCATTACATCCTTTTCTATACTAACATGGAACTCCTGGTGGAAAATAATCTCTTATCTGTACTTAGGTATTAGGAAAAAACAGGAAGATAATTTAGGGTGAGTTCAGATATGAGGAAAAAATATTCAAAACCTACACATTCTCTCCTAAACACCTTTGGTTTTGTTCATTCTCAGTGTTGTCACAGAAACCCCATCAAACTGCTTTTTTCATGAGCTTTTTTTGTAATTTCTGTTCTTGGACTGAAAATAGAGAAGGGAAAAATCTGTTCTAATTCTCTACTAGAACTCCTTATACAGAACTTCAGCTGTCTTGGTAATATGCCACAGGAGAAAACATTTGAGCTTTCCTGTATCTCTTCCAACAACACCCAGGAAATGAAAATTAATGAGAGGATGTAATGAACATGGAGACTGTCTTTCAGTAGTGCCCAGTGAGAGGACAGAAGGCAATAGGCCCAAACCAAAATATAGGACAATGCACTTAAAAAAGCTTTTTTTTTACCATGGAGATGGGAAACAGAAGGTGGCATAGATTGCCCGGGGAGTTTATTTAGTCTCTGGACTGGACATAAGGAACTTGCTTCCAGCAACAGACTGGACTAGGCAATCTCCTAAGGACCCTTCCAGGCTCATTCACCGATGATTCACCTGGATGTTGATTTCCTCCCAGAGAGTACAAATACATTACTCCAGGCAATATCCTCAGGCATAACTCAATATGTTTTTGAACAAACAGAAGAGCAAAGCTCTGGACAAAACCACAAAGTGAGTCTACTGATGGTGTACATGTACCATAATTTAAATCCATGTAAAATATAGACACAATCCAACAAAGTCCAGCACAGTGATCTCTGCACCTTAGACTGCAAAGAAATTAGGAATAAATCAATTTATAAAGCTCCTGGAGGCATTTAATTTTCTGTTTTGCAGAGCAGCACACCCTCTACACTCAAGTGCAACTTCCTGGCATCTACTAGGAGAGCATCTATCTCCCACCAAAATTCCTCTACAAATTAGACACAAGACAGAGGCACCTTATTCCCATCAGATCTCCAGGGCAGTTCCATCCCTTAGGAAGTCCTCCAAAAAGTCTGTGTGTCTGCACTGACTCTCCTGAAAGCAGAGAATTATCAGCTGTGATAGAGGTGCCCACGCTGCAGGTGTCTGCACAGATGAACTTCACCAGTACTGACAATAACCTGAGACTGCACTCCTCAGGTAAGTTCTTGCCTAGGCAGTTCCCAGCACAGCTTTCAGCCTTTGCATGCTGGTTTGTCCCACAGAAGAGCTTTGAACTCCAGACAGAAGCAAGGACCATGGAAGAGATGTCCTAGAAATTCCCCTTCTTAGGAAGGGTGTCAGTGTCTAGCAGTAGACAAACATATTCTGGTAATAAGGGGGAGGATTTCTAATTAAATTTTCACTTACATAGTGACCTAACTTTTGGTCCACAGGAGGTCTACTTCAGTGTCACAACATGCTGAATCTCCTTCAATTAAAACAATTACTGAAGCATATGGGCTCTCCAAGCTTGCAAACGTTATACCTTAGAAAGTTAAATCCAACAAGATTTGTAAGCCAACAAGTCTGTACTAAGACTGTAAAGACAACAAAACCATCAAATTCTGGAAAAGGCTGAGCAAAATGCAAAACTTTCCCAGCTGTCATGATCTTTAAAATATCTCCATTCTGTAACACTTGGTTGGCTTTTCATTTTCGGGGGAGAGTCAGCATGAAATCACATTTCATACTGAGCCTAGCAAGTGACAGTCCCTCCTATATTCCTGTCAACAAGGAATAAATTGGATTAGTCTCAGACAGCGTATGGTGTTCTGAAGATGTAAACATATGCCAATAAGAAGTAACATAACTCTCCAATTTAAACAAAGTAATGCACAAAGGAAGCCAGCAACAGCCATACCAAACTTGTGTTAGTCATAATAGGCAGCTGCAGAACATGGGATGCCAGAAGATTTACCCAACCCCTACTGACCATTAAAAGTGCTGTAAATAAGAAGGGCAAACTTGTTTTGCTGAACTAATAAATGGCATTAAATAACATATCCTGTAACATGGAAGACAGATACTGGGAAAGAAAATATGAATTCACATCACCATTTTGAATCTGATATGTAGCAACTGCAAATTGTGTTCCTGCCTGGTCACGATGCAATGCCCAGGCAGTAACACAGGATAAACTGTCTTCACTTTGTTTTTCAGCTGCTATAGGCATGCAGAAGAGAAACAGCCATCTTGGTTAGTGGTAAAAGGGATAACACTGGAAAACTAATCTCTCGCAGAGGTCAAAAATGGATTACAGTGGACAAGGAGGGGAGGAAGAAGATAATCTATTCCTGCTCCTCACAGTGGACTAAGGAGCCTGTTTTTCAAGTCCCAAATCCAGCAACAAACACACAATTCTTCCTGCCATCCATAATCAGCAGAAAGGTAAAAATAGATGCTACTGAATCAACAGAATTTTTCTACATTCACACCAGGGTAAATAGACGGTACTGACATGTAACTACTTGTCTGTTATATTATAAAGATTTAATTTATTTTAATCTTTCTACCTTTTAATCTTGCTATCTCTGCTTGGTCCCTTGCAATGGGACAGGTTTGTCACCCCTTTATGGGTGAGCTTTATGGAAAATTGACTCTGAAGAGGCTGAAGAATCTGCTGGAGCAGTCCTGGAGGATATAACAGCTGGGTGATGTGATCTGCTGCTAGCTATGGACCATATGCTGAGCAGAGTCTATGCACACAAACACAGCTCCCTCCTCCCATTAGCAGCTGGGAAGAAATTGAATTGTATAGAAATTAATCAAACCTTCATTAATCTGCATGAAATCCACAATATTTATGTGCCTAGATAACATTCAAGGGAAACTATTTTGCACGAAGGCAAAAAAAAAAAATCTGTCAGAGAGCAGATGCATAAAAAGTAGTATTTGGTCCTACTCTCCCTTGTTGCAATCAACTCTTTGATTCCAGAGTGTTCTGTAATGATAATGCAGGGAGACCTAACACATTTGAGTTTGGTTGCATTTACCAGTTAAGCAGGTTTCAAGACTATTAAAGAGAGTGCTGTGCCTGTGTGAGCCAGCACAACAGCTGTTTACAATATCTGGAATGGCCTGTACCACACCTTCTACATTAGAGCTTCTGAGGCACAGAAAATGCTGGCCAGGACATCAACAGCATCCTTACACCTTCAGAACAAAAAGCTCCATGGAATGAGCTGCTAAATAAAAGAGCTGCTGAGTAGAAATATGCATTTAGAGCAAGAGCAATATTACCAAGTAGGAGGCTGTGTCTACAGCACTACAATAAATACCCACACTTTTCTAACCTTTCTTCTCCATCTGTTCTAGTGGTCCTCTGAACAGTGCATATTTTGAAATAAGAGTTTTATAGTAAAATGGATGTGGAGTAATGGTCCCATAGATCTCTGTCAGATGTTGCAATGCACTTTTCTTTAGCAAACTTGGTATTTTTCAGCAAGCATCTTTCCCTGGCAGCCCAGTGCTATTTTAAGACACTGTATTTCACTCTGCTTGGGGTGGTAAACAATCAGTAAGACTGTCCACATCAATAAGAGCACTTGATAATTATTAACATATATTTTAATCTTAAAAAAAATATTATCCATATATGTATATGATAAAGACTATACAACAGAGTCGAAGAAGAGAAGGGTGTACCACAAGTGGTCTTCCCCAAACTCAGTACTGTTTAGTATCTTGAAATGCTTCCCAGGATATCAAGACCATCTTTAGACCTTGCAAAAAAAAAAAAGCTCTATGAAACAAGCTGCTGAATAGAAGAGCTTCTGGTCTTGTCCACCAATGATCTGGACAAGGGGATTGAGAGCCCCCACAGTCAGTTTGCAGGTGACACAAAGTTGGGTGAGAGTGTTGATCTTTTGGAGGGCAGGAAGGCTCTGCAGAGGGATCTGAATAGGCTGGATCAAAGCACCACGACCAATTGTATGAGGTTCAGCAAGAACAAGTGCTAGGTCCTGCCCTTGGGTTACAACAAATCCTGACAGCAGTACAGGCTGAGGGCAGAGAGGGAGGGAAGGACCTGGGGGAGTTGGTCAGCAGCAGCTGGACATGATCCAGGGTGTGCCCTGGTGGCCAAGAAGGCCAGTGGCATCCTGGCCTGGATCAGCCATGGTGTGGCCAGCAGGACCAGGGCAGGGACCGTCCCCCTGTACTGGGCACTGCTGAGGCCACACCTCAAATCCTGGGGTCAGTTCTGGGCCCCTCCCTGCAAGAAAGACATTGAGGGGCTGGAGCGTGTCCAGAGAAGGGCAGCGGAGCTGGGGAAGGGTCTGGAGCACAAGTGCTGTGAGGAGCAGCTGAGGGAGCTGGGGGTGTTCAGCCTGGAGAAAAGGAGGCTCAGGGGGACCTCATCACTCTGTAAACTGCCTGAAAGGAGGGTGCAGCCATGTGGGGTCAGTCTCTTCTCCCAGGTAACAAGTGACAGGGACAAAGAACACAGCCTCAAGTTGCACCAGGAGAGGTCTAGATTAGATATTAGGGAAATTTTATACACCAAAAGGTTTGACAAGCATTGGAACATGTTGTCCAGGGAGGTGATGGAGTAACCATCCCACCTGATATTTAAAAGACATTAAGGTGTGGTGCTCAGGGACATGGTACAGTAGTGGACTTGACAGGGCTGGGGTAATGTTGGAATCAATGATCTTAAAGGTCTTTTCTAACCAATGTGTTTTTATGATTCTATGATTCTGTGTTTGGAGACAGGGGCAAGAGGAAGAGAGAGAGAAATAAGAAAAACTATTACCTGTGGATCTCCAGAACAAAGAGAAAATGGCAGCAGCTGTATCCCTGCTGAAAACAAATGAGGACTTGACAGCAGTTAGTAGACACCCACGGTACGTTTTTCACCTGCTGCTCTGGATAAAATCATACATCAAAGAAAGACATTCAGTGCTGGCTGATGAAAACTGACAACAGAAATTTCGGTATACCAGCTCTGGCACAGCTATGTTTTGAACTCTTCAGGTAGGATTCAGCTCAAAGACTAACATGGCTAAATTTAGAAGTGTACATGTGCACTCGGTATCCCTGCTCCCTTTGTTGTCAGTGGAGATATAATCAAGTCACTCACAGAACCCAGAGAGATATTCAACTCACCATAGAACAGAGAGGGACATGTATGGCTATCTGGACTGCACAGACTGTGCTGTCAGGGTGTGACTCCACAGAAAAGCATCTTGAACTGCTCTTATTATCCCATCTCCAGCAGAGAAGTGTCTTTCACAGGTCCTCTGTAATATCTACTGGGCCCATGAAACTCTCTTGGATACCTCACAGCATCTAAATCAGCAATAAGCACACAAAGATAATCAACTGAATTGCATACTAGAGCTCCACTGCTGAGATTTAAGGGTCAGATCCAGAATCCTGCAGACAGAAAGGCAAATAACGCTTTACAAAGCATGAAAAACAAGTGTTTTCATACTCTTACTCTGCTATTAGGTATGCTTCTGCCCATGCTTCTGCAGTCTACCTTTGTGTTTTTCAAGTGTTCCACAACTTTAATTCTAAAAGTCATATTAAAAACAACACAGTGTTAGTAAAGCCTCAACTATCACCTATAGAAGAGGTTAATAAGCAACAAGGCATTTCTATTTCTGCTTCATATATAGTTATATTTGTTCTGTAAATAAGAAAATGCAAATGTACTTTCATGCAAATGTAACCTTTCTACTTGTAAAAGCTGAATGAAAAAGGTGTCAGCATCAGTTGGCTTTATAATAAATTTTACGACATCTAGAAGTTGGGCAGAAGGGAAGCTGAAGACTTTTGTTCCAAAATCACTAAGGAAAGAAAAAAATACAAAATATATTTCTACCCCTCATCATGCAAGTTTTTAGTAAGTGCTGGTAGGCTTCATAGTGATGGTGTAGAAACATTTTCAAGGACCAACAAAAAATAGCAGATCTGACAAAGATAGTGACATGTTTCTTCTGTTCCACTCAGAGGAGAAAAAGATTGACAATTACCACCTTCTTAATGTCACTTAGAATGCCAACACTTAAACTGTAACCTATATTCCATCAAAAGCTCCAGCTATTTTGAAAGATCTCTGGAACTGGCCCCAAGAATAAAAATGAACCAAAACTAATAGGTAGGATAGGCTGCTGAATTTAAATCCACTATGATTACACATTGCAATTTTTTATTGCAATGTCATAGTATTTTATTGCATTTGACAATTACTGCCCTGAAAACCTTCATGTCAGTGAGTAGGTGATCAGAGTCCCTGTGCATTTTCCCCAGATAAGTCAGAGAGCACCTGTGGATAGTTTGGCTGTAGCTCAGCTGCAGGTGGAAAGTGAGGAGGAGAGGGCTAGACTTTTAGCATCTGGTCAAATTACAGTTACAGAATCAGACAATACTCTGAGCTGGAACGGATGCACAAGAATCATTGAGTCCAGCTCTTAAGTGAGTGGCCCATACTGGGATAAAATACACAACCTTGGTGTTCTTAGCACTATCCTTTGAGGAAGAGGGAAAAAAAAAAAAAAAGCCTAAGTGAAACAAAAATAAATGAAACCTGCATAAGGGGTATTGGTCACTCCTTTTAGTTGGTTAGTCCTGGCTGGTTTTCATGCAGTGCTGACCTTATGGAAATGCCTATGCAAATTCACTTTTAAGCTTTGGCTGATTTGGTGTCCCATCAGAGGCAGTAAAGAGTACTGAGAGAGAACCACATTCATTCTATTTTAAGCCTACATTTGAGTGGCAGCAGAAATCCAGAATAGCTCAAGCAGAGCACAGCTACAAGAGCCTGCACAGAGGACAGAAGGTCAGGAATAGCTAATGAAATGCCAGCTACATGTGAGGTGCTTCACTGATTTTAAGGTCAGAAATATATTTATAGTCCCTACTGATTCAGAATTTCAACAAACAACTTCCACTGGGAATAATTATTTACAAGTGTACAGAATTCAATTTATGTGGCCATTGAAAGGATATTGTGAGTCACAAAAAAAAGAGATCATAACTGAAGCCGTGTGTGCAAATTATGTCATCTAGGATTAGTTTGAACATAAGAAAAAATGGACTGGAAATACAGGCCAGAGATGATTGAAAGAAAGCATAAATAAACATAAAAATAATTTAGCAACTTCTTAATCATAGATCTTTTATAGCAGAGACATTTACAAAGACAGAATTGTTACCATTTGTACACTTACAATTTGGAAAAGAAGCACCCTTCCAACAAAATACAGAAATACATAATGAACAGCAAATTATTTCATTTACTAGGGAGCCTTAAAGATGCAACACATTGTTTTTCAAATCACATGCTTACATGTAAATTGCTGTACCAAAAAGGACCAGGGGTTCATCTGGTTCAGCTGCCTGCTTCTGGCATCAGGAGGCACAAAAACACACCTCATAATGCACCTGGACTTCTCTGCCAAGCTGTGTCACAGGGAGAAAATCTCAGCCCCAGCCTAAGCCGGCAAATGCATTTTGCCTTCAAGTAGGAGTGCAGTTCAATTTCTCCAGAACTCTTTATTTCACTTGATGCCTTACTTATTTAAGTATAGACTGGAATCCCTTAAAATCTGAAATCTCTTCTGACTTAATTTCAGGTAGTCCATGGAGGGTTTCCATTTGCCTCTGGGACACAGCAGGACAAAAATTCTGTCTGTCACTGTGCACAGCACTTTGCCTTCATTTCACTGCCTGACTTGGAAGGCTATTTCCCATCATGGAGTTAGACAAACCTGTGTCTGTGAGGACAGTGTATGTGGTCTCTTCTTTCAGTTATGCATAAAGCCAGACCTTTTCAATGGTGCTAGCACCTGGGTTTTTGACCCAGGTTCCTCTGTACATGTCAGCAAGGTCTTTTAATATTTCATGAGAACCTGCTCAAAACATTTATGACTGGTTTTAGATTGTGGTCTTCCAAAAGCTGCACCTCGAAAAGAGGCATTTCAGTGAAATATGTCCATTCCCATGAGATCTTTCAACAGAAAAATGGCTGCAAGTTTTGTTAGACAAAGGCAAACACTCCACTGTGAGGTTTTTCTTCCACGTGAGTTTTGATACGTTTCAGTATTTGAGTTTGATTATTTTCTGTAATTCATTAGTGAGCTAACAGTGGGTTCTACAGTACATGGCATTTAATGCTAAATAAGCGACACTGTGTTTAATATTGAAAAGCAATAATAAAGTCAAACCACAGCATCATTGAATCATTAATGTTGGAAGAGACCTCTAGGACCATCAAGTTCAACCATTAACCTAACACTTCCATGTCCATCACAAACCATGTCCCTGAGAACCACATGCACACATCTTTTGAGTACTTCCAGGGACAGTCATTCCACCACTTCCCTGAGCAGCCTGTTCCAATGCTTGACCAACATTTCAGTGAAGAAATTTTTCCTAATATCCAATCTAAACCCTCCCTGATGAAACTTGAGGCCATTTCCTCTTGTCCTAAAATGTATACAAATATGAGATTATATTCTGAGTTACAGCAGCATAAATAGTAATCACCAGTCTAGGACATTGGGGCAAAATGTGCTCAGTTGGGCTCCATAGAAAACAAATTAAAAAAAGAGTCAAAGATATTACAATCTATTAGTATAAAAAATATAATTGATGGAGAAAGGGTACACAAGAAAAGTTATTGGACAGTCTCATACAAGAATTGCCTTTGTTCGCCATCACCTTAACTCATCACTCAGTTGTCATAGCTACTCTTCATAACAAGCTGAGTTTGCATCTTTTCATACCAAAGCAGCAGCATAGATTTCCATCACATGTTAAGTTTTCAGAATAAAGAATTCAAAAAAACCCTACATTTCTTCTCTGTAGACTATGTAACTTTCCCTTCCTCCATTAGCAGTACCTGGCCTGGCTTATGTGTCCTACTATCTGATACGGTCGCAATGTGCAACTGCTGAGCCCTCTTTGAATGAGCCAGGAAAATGCCCACCTCCCAGTATTGCCTGGAGAATAATGGACCCAGGAATTAAAGGTCATTCTCAGGCAGATCTGCAGGCTCTCTCTGGATGTTACACTGAACTTCAAAATGGTTTTAAACTCCAATTCAAAACTGCCTTTTGTCACTAATGTATGGATACTTCTGCGACCAACCCCATGGTTTGATTTCAGACAAGCGCATCATCAGTCCTTGGCAAAAAAAATAGACTTCAAAACACAGTGTGCTGGCCCTTCACTGCTCCTGTCCTGCAAATACCTGTTTGGTATTTGCCATGTGCTGTAGTAACAGACCCAAGAAAACTGCCAAGGTATATGTCAGCCAGATGTGAGAAAAATGGTCTTTTGTATCTGAAAAAATGCAGCAAATTATTATTGAGCTGTTCCTGGAAAGAAAATTAAACTCTCTTGGGTTTTCATGCTTTAGAAAAAGACTGTGTATATTCCTTGCACAGCAAGGATCCTTAAAGGTCAAATCTCCTTCCTCAGGCTTCCTACAAACACGCATATAGAAGCTGAGGATATAGGAGAGAAATTGGCCTCCTAGCAGAAAGGTGCCCTAATAGAAAGGTCATGATGCAGTGAATCAAGCACGTGAGAGCAGCACCCTGGCCAGCAGAAGAGATCTGCAATCTGACAATCTGCAGAAGAGATGCTACAGTCAATGCAGGGCACGTGCTGATGGGCTATTAACAGCAGAGTTTTGTAGTTGCCCTCAGCCTGGGATATGTCATGTCTCTAAACTTCCCCAGCGAGGTGGTCAGCCACTCCATATTTGGAAAAACAGAATTATCAGACTTTGAAATGTTTCATTTCCTTCTCGCTAGCTGTGGTGTTGCCCAGGAATGAACCTCAAACGTCAGTGCAGATTTTCAGGGAGAAAGCTGGGGTGGCAGAACAAGAGTTTCCCGTAATGGTATCTGGTAAAATTCAGTTTTGTTTCAACTATTTAAAAATTTAATTGGCCCAACCAAGGTCAACCTCCAGTTGTGAAGCTGTCCTTTACCAGAAGACATCTGCACAGTGTACATGATTTCAGTCCCCTGGTGTCCCACAAACCTCCTGAGTCTCAGTCAGACACATGTGACCATCAAGGGCCAGGGTGGGCAGCCTGCCCAGTGTCTTGGTGTCTCATGGGGGCAGATCATGGCTCTGTGCAGCAGTCACTCGAGGCCACCAAGTCAGACATAGCATGGTCACAGCTCCAGCTGGTCAGCCTCTGGTCCAGCCTCCTGCTTCCAGCTGGTCAGCTCTGAGGTCAGGTCAGGCTGCTCAGGGCTTCAACCAAATGAGTCTTGAAATCATTCAAGGACAGAGACTGGACAGCCTCTCTGGGCAACCTGACTGACTGTCCTCATGGGGACATGTCCTTCCACTCTGAGCCATCCCCTCAGTGATGCCCCTCCCCAGGGGTGTCCTTTAAGGTCCATCCTCACTCCAAAGTCATCTCTACCTCAGACTGAAAAAGCCTGGCTATCTCAGGCTCTCCTCATAGGGTCCATGCTCCAGCCCCACCAACTTAGGGACCTCTCCTGAGCAACAGCTGGTTTAATGGAGTGTGGCCTGTACTACATGTGCAGATGTGGTCTAACAGCTGGAGCGGGGGGGGTGGGGGTGGTGATAATGATTCTCCTCGACCTCTGTCCCTGTTCATACAGCCCAGGCTGCTCTTGGCCAGTGGTGTTGCTGGGACTTACTGCTCTTCCATGTCACTCTTATTATCAGAACCTCCAGGACCTTCCCCACAAGCTGCTCCCCAGGCACTTGGCCCCAGCCTGTGTTGTTCTGCAGGGCTCATCCATCCACAGGACAGGACTTGGCATTATTTCTTGCTGAATTTCATAAAGTATCTGTCAGTCCATTCCTCCAGCCTGCCTGGGTCCATCTGAGTTACACCCTTACCTGCCAGTGAACCAACAGGTCTCTCAATTTGTTGTCATCTGCAAACCCAACAAAAACACACATCCATGGCTACCTGCTCTATCAAGAGATCCATTTTATCTTATAAACGTTTTTTATTGTGGAGTCTATTCTGTGTTCCATCCAAAATCCTCTTTCCCACTGGAGTATGGCCACACTCCAACATGTTGATTTCATATCTGTTTTGTCCCAAACGTGATTATCTTGGTGTTCTCTCCATGTGATGTTTTCCATACGTTGCTGTGCAATGTGAGCTGTGCCTCCTCTGTAGATGCCAGAGGCACACTTCCACTAAACCTTCATGCCCGAGGAGAAGCTCACACACCAGAAGTGTCAGAGGCAGCTGCTCCCAGCGACACAGGAGGTACCAGAGATCCACACTGCTGGAAGCACAATGCAGATGAAACTCCTCTCCAGGACCACCCTCTCCAGCCAGGATGAGCAAAGGAGCACCATGCAGAGCATGTATACAGACAGTGAATAGAGTATCAACAATGCTAGTGGTGTGTGCTAGGATGTGATCTGCTGGCCATTCCCAACAGGATTGCTCCTAGCCTTTGATTCGCAGTCATTTAAACATACACAGCAGCAACTGGACTGAGCATGAGGACTGCTGATAGGATGAGGTTTCAGGGTAGGGCTTGTTTCATCCAGTGTCAGCCATATGAAAGTTGGGAGTTTAATTTAAGATGTTAGGATCCTGCTATGCAAATGGGGAGAGAAGACCACCGAGGGAATCTGAACTTATCCTTCCTGCCCTTCCTCAGGAGAGGATGGATCTTCCCTTGCAAGTGCCTTTCTCTCTCCAGTAATTAGAGGAGACCAAACATGCTTAGGTTCTCCTTCAAGTAACTAAATTTGGATGACAATGAGAATTCTTCAGCCTGTGTAGGAGTAGTATTTATTCAATAAATGGGGTCTTTTACTAGCACTGCAAAAGTCAGAGCTCTGATATGATCAAGGGAAATTCTTTGTCTCAACAGCACAGTTCTCTTTCATTCCCCTTAGTGCTCAAGCAATCTATTCAGTTTGAAAACTTTTTGAAGACACAACCTGGCTCCTCTCTGCTGGTAAAGCAGCTGGCACGTGCTTAGTCCTGTGCAAACAAACAATAATAATGCTCTCTAGAAGCAGATGTTTGGAACCTGTTCCCAGATGGAAATGGCTCCATCTAATTTGATGGAACACAAATAATGTGTTACATGCAATTACCTCCATATGAATGTTGGACCCATTAATTAAAAGGGGACTTGGAGAATTTATTACACACTTTGTCAGCCTGGCCTCACAGGTAGATGTTTTCCATGCAAATGACTATGGCTGTCAATCCTGGTCTTTGTAACATCCATTATGAAAATGTCACCAAATGCAGTGGGAGATAGACTTGGTTCTCCCCTCTCAGAGGAATGGCTGTGAGTATTCCCTTTTCCCTTCAATATGAACATAACTACAGAAATATTATTAGGCCAGTGAGGTTATCACTAGATATTGATAATTTTCTTTGAGATTTTTAAAATCTTTAAAGATAGTGTATCAGTACTTGAACACTGATGCTGTTTCTCTCACTTCACAGATAGGTTATACAGCTTCTAAGCTTCTACACCAACCATGAGTGAGTAGCTCTCAGCAGAAAAGCAAAGGTGTGAGATAGGTGGTATTCATTCTGCTCATCCCATATTTCTTCCTGGATTTTAAAATGCTGACTAATATGCTAGGTGCTGAACTGGAAATGATTCTCCCTTTGGTCACCCATTTGGACCAATCAGGCTTTTACTGTAATCAGACACTCCAGAGACAATGTTAGCAGATAGTTTAACCTTCTGGAATTTAGTGAAAGGGTATGAACTATGTGCTTTCAACATATCAGAAGATACCTGAGAAAAAAAGATAGTATATATTTATATACACACTAGAATATATAAATACAGAATTTCAATGTAACAGAGTTTTCCTTTCAGCTGAAATTGACTCCCATCTCTCTCACACTTCCATCATCCCCAGCAGTCTTTCACAGATGTAGATATCAGATCTATGTGTCCTTACTTGGCTTCTGGCTTTCAGAACTCAGACCTCACTTCACTGATCACTTCTGTTTTATAACTGCATCAATTTAAGCTATTAGTCATTACCAGCAGCATAAGTCAGAGAGGAATCAGAGCTAGTTTCAATTTCCTGCTATGACTACTGACAGACTACAGACAGAAAAATATGTGCAGAATCAGTGCTTCTGAAGGGTCTTCAAATTCACAATTTCTGGTGAAGAAACATGGATAATGGTTCTTTGGCCTCCCTCACTTTGCTTAGTGGAGAAATCTGAATCTTAATTCTGACCATGATAAATTCTGATCAAAACTTCAGGGGACAGGCTTCTCCCAGAAAAAAAGATGTTTTGAAGCAACAAAATTTGTTGGCAATCACATTCATTTAGCACCATATTCCATGCTAGGATCAAATGTTTTCAACGTAGAGGAAAATGCTGGAAGACATCGTTACTGTAAGCAGTTGCACCTCTTTATATTACACAGTCCTTGTCTTTTCATTCAGAATATAGCACCATTTCATTAAAACATGAAGGGAAAATCATGTGATTTACACATGAGCTGGGATTTACAGAAAAAAAAGAGAGATGTTTCAAAACCATGCAGAATTATTTTAATGTATTAAGTTCTGTATAATAAGGGGTGTTCAAAATTTCTGCAGTTCCAAGCTGAGAACAAAAACAAATACCACAGTAAGAAAAGGCCCCATGGGAGGTAATTCTGCATTTTGACCAGCTCTGTTAATAGCCCTGAAATTCTGATTAAGTTTGGGCTGCAGGCCATAAAGTTAGGATTATCTTCATATGGAATTTGAAAGAAAAATGGAGCCTGAATATTAGCAACTATTAACAAATTAGAAAGCTCATTACACTGGAATGGCATGTCAGAGGAATTCATGGAAGACCTTTCTCTTCTTATTTCTGTAACACTGAGTACACAGATGGACAAAAACACTTAGAAAGCTCTGCTATGGACAAGGAGACAACCTGATAGATTACTCCATCCCAGCAAAACATTTCCATCTCTACTATCTGTCCCTGTCAGTGAACAGTAGATGCTGAGTTTTGTCAAGAAGACTGAGTTTGATCTAACTGCTGCAGAGCCTTTTGGAGTTTCATCATTTCAGCTTTCAAAAATACTTAAGCTAATTCAAGAAATTTCTCAAACATCAGCATTCTACTGAATCTTTCAGAAGAAATTTTTCTGAGCGCTGCATGTGGAGTATTTTCAGCTCTGAGGTTTGAATTCACTGTAGTTATTGGAAATGTGAAATTTTTTAAGTAAACTAAGGTTGCTCCTTGAAACTTTACTCTCTGAGGCATGTTTCCATATATGCTCTTTCACAGACACAGTGTGTTCCAAATTGTCCAGTCCTCCCATGCACTGGAAATGCAGGACTTGTACCAGTAAGAATGGCATGACTGCTTTTCTGGATTTTTGGTTTCTAATACTTCTGTAATCAGCTGTTTATCTCCATCCAAGTAGCAAAGCTGTTTGATACACATAAAGTATTTTCACAATAAAATTTTAAGGATGATCATTCATTGTTTTGTTCCACTCAGTTAATTTTTCCCAGTTTCTATGGTGAAAACCATGTGATTTCCATAGTAAATTCCTTGCCAAAGTTAAAATATATTCCACTCTCAATTTTCCAGGAACTCAATATGATCACATTGTACTTCAAGAAATGAAAACATGACTTTCTGAAAACAAGAAGGCCCAAAATCACTTAATTTTCTGTGATTGGTTAGAAGATTCCATTCCCTGAAATCTGTGGTTTGGCCATTGGCTTCCTCAGCTTTGTCATCTCCTTATTGCACGGTAAGATAATACAAATAATGTCAGCAATATTGCTAATAAGCATGTTAAATAAATAATGCACTTAATGTGACTCCTTTCAGAACTTGGAAAATTCCAGTTAGCACACAATCTACACATGCAAGATATCCTCAGCCACACTAGCTCTGAAAGAGAAATCTAAATTATTCTCATTCTCACACTGTACCTCTCCCAAGGTTCCCAAGCAATAAATCATAAATCAAAATCCCACACAGGTCTCTAAGGCATACTGCAGCCTACACCTACTTCTACATAAAGTCCTCATCTGACAATTCGTGTCTTCAGCAGAATAAGACTCACTAAGGCAAGAATAAAAACTTCTCTTACAGAGGAGAAAAGCTCCCAGCCTTTCTCGGAAGACAGCACTGAACACTGAGGTGCACTTGCATTGAAACCAGAGACAGTCCCCAGCCTCTCTGCCTGCTGCTCCCAGGGCAGAGCACATTTCTGCGACCCTGTCTCCTCTTAAAAGAGCCACATCTGTGCATATTGATACATCTTCTTTAGGCGTTCAAAATTAAACAACTACCTGGAAAATCTTCAACAGAAACAAACAGAAAAAGCATACCACGTATTAGTCACATTAAAGAATTCACTGCCAGAAAGTTCTGTGATGTTGAGAAATAAGCATAGCACAGCATATCACAGCATTGCATAGCATAGCAAAGAAGGTAAGGCAAGTTAGTTTGGCCAAATTCCACTTAAATCAGAAAATATCCAGCACAGACCCTCCCTACATACACCTACAATCTCCTTATTTTCACTTTTTATCTTAAACTGTGATCTACTAGTTACAACAGGAGAGTTCTATCTGAAAAGTAACTTCATCAAGGAAATAACATGCTTTTCTTACTATGCCTTGCCAATGTCAGAGGCAATGGCATGAGTTTTAATGCTCTGTTAATGAAGTACTGACCATTTTTTAAAATCCAAGTTCTGGTAAAATACACATACACGTACATTAGGAACAGATTCCTTGCTTATATGAGGGAAGGTTTAAATTTTATCTGTCCAACCTTGAGTTCTAGGATAATGAAGGCTTTCAGATGAAATTTGAAACCAGTTATCACAGCAGCTACTACATTTGTAAAATGTCATTTTGCACTGGCCAGGGTAGTTTCATGCCAGCTGAGATATTTGCTTTGAACAGCTATGCTCTTAGAGAAATCACAGCACTGAAAATTTCTCTGTACGTGGGCTGGAGTAAGAAGCCTGTTACCATAGACAGCTCAGTGGTGCTCCTGACATTTTTCAATAGCTGCTAAGAATAGGACATCTGAAGCCATTTCCTCCAGTTCCCTGTTTGGGAATGCAAGGAAGTGATGACAATGATCCAGAAAGCCACAAGAAGTTGCTTTCAACTCTATTTTAATTGGACTCCATGGGCAGCAATAATGAAAAGGCATGAAAAAACCCCAGTGTTTATGATAATGTACAGGAAAACATAAAAATGTCTGCTAAGATTGCCACAGAAATACAGATGAGCTGCAGGGGAGAGGGAAACATGAGCAGGATGCTGGGTTGAGAGCCTAAAGATGTGGCTTTCCTCTGGGACAGCTTGTGGACTCGAAAAGTCACTTCACTCCCTTGTGTCATGGACCTTTTCTCTGTAAATGGATTTAAGTGACCATTTCTGTAAAACATTTTCAATCCAATAAGAAATAAAATTGTGTACAAACTAGACATTAGTAAGTTATTACTCATCCACAGCAAATTCGTGATTCCATCTCCATGTGTTTCTTGAGACAATACTGGCAGTTGCTGCCAAGCTGACCATGAGAGCAGGCCAAAAATCATTTTTCTTTATCAAAAGAAACCAGGCTGGATTGGCCATGTAAAACTGTTCCCAGAAACATCTCAGTGACTGATTTCTGCACATCAAGCCCTCTTATTCCCACTAGCACTTAGTAGATGAGAGGTGCAGGTTTTGCCCTCTTTGGCTCTCCTGCACTGCACAGTGTCACACTTTTCTTCAGAGCATACACAGGTGCTGAGTGAAACATTTACCTGCCAGGTCCAATTTTAAGAGTTACATGTTCACATATTAGATGTGTCATTTTTCTTCAGTTCTTCTTGTCCCCTGTGGCCCCATCTTTGCATCCCAGTCACGTAATGTGGCTCTCCTTGCTCCATTATAGGTCAGGCTCCTTGCACAAGGCAAGGAGAGGCAGGTATCATCACATCAAGAACTCCAGCAAGAAAATTCAAATTATGGGGCACAGAGGAAAAGAAGGAAAAATAAATAAGGCAGCAATTATGGCACGGGGTATGAGGAACATACTACAAGGACCAGGATCAGAAGAAGCCCGCTGGAAATGGAGACTAGGAACATGGAAGGACAGACATTTATTATAGAGGAAGCAACAGTTCATCCATTTGAAGTTACCATGGTTGGCCAGAGGAAGCAAACTTTCCTCCAGCCAGCAGCCCCTCTAATTTCAATGGGATATATAAAGTTGGTCTAGCTGTAGGCCCTGAGCTCTCCTTGAGTTATTTATTGTCTCTAATAGTCTGTAAGGAGCAGACTGTGCCATCTCATAGTGGTGCTCTACAAAGATCAAACTCTTTAGAAAGGATCCACCTACAGGACTGCAGATTTTGGAAGGCAAGTGTAACCCACTTACTGCTCTGGGTGAAAGCCTGCTTTGTCAGAGTAGGTGAAAGGAACAAGAGGGATTTTATTGTCTGGTAAAAACCAATAGGGAAAGCTGAAATATTACTTCGGTTTTAACAATTAACAGCAGGGCTTTTTCTCTTGTACGGCTTCTGTGCTTTGAAGGAAGAGCACTACAGATAGCAACACAGTGCATTGAAAAGAATAACACACAAAAGAGTTTGGAAAAGAAAATGCCCTTTGAGCAAAGGAAAGGCTCAGTAGTGATTCAGGAAGAAAAATCACAGCCTTGTACCTTTGGATAGCCAACTGAGCGGAAGGAAAGTAAGGGCTATGACAACAAGTACAGATTTTAACCACACCAAATGGAGCATTTTGTAAAAGACACCATGTGTCTCTGGAGAGTAGATTTAGTAGATTTATTCAGATACAGGGAACAGAAAATCATTTAAAACCTCTCAAAAATAGGAAATCAAGATACAGATTTTGGGGGCCTTTCAAGCCCTTCAATGTTCATCAAATGAAAGGGTCCTCTGTCAGTTTTATTTGCTGCCTTAGGATTTTAGCTTTTATATTTTTCATATATTTGTAATCCTGCAGTTCTTCAGTGTATAAACTCCATATAGAGTGTTAGCTACTGTTCTCCCATTTTATTCAGACTAAACAATTCCTCTCTAGGCCTCAAACTCAAGGACATCTCACTGTCTCAGGCCCTGAGAGATGTAAACAACTGTGAATTGTGGGGGGCCAAACTTGGAGTAAATGACTTCACTACCTGAAACTGTAACTGGAGGATTAACCCCTGATATGTAAACAGACCAAACTTATAACTGTGTGAAAAACTTGTGATTGCCATCCATCTCGGGTGTAGCCCCTCAGAGGCTTTTGACTGCCCAAGGTGTACCTATTGAAAGCCTTCAATAAATACCCATTTTTATTCTCTTAATGTTGTCTAACCTCTGTTTTATGTAGCCACTCCAAGGCATCAAACTGACCCCTTATATTTAGAGCAGGGCTGTTTTTTCCTGATGACAGTAACATCACCTTGTCACTATTTTTAGTGGAGAAAGCAGACCCCAGTCAGCTCTCTGCTCTGCAAACCAGCTAGCTGCACACAGAGCCCCTGGGTGCCTAATGAAGCAATTACCTTTACAGTGGAGCACAATTAGAAGAGGGAAACTCTTTGTCTCAACATAGTTAACAAAGAAAAACCGCAAATTGACTTCTTTGCACAGAAATTTCAGATAGAGCTAGTCAATTAATTCTAGTTAAAAACAGCCCATTTCCCAGAAATTAGGGTAGAGGCTGATAATTCAACTATTACTGTCAAGAACAATAGCTGATACCTTGCTATATAGCAACTCCTTAAAAAATACTATCATTCATACAGCAGGAAGAAAAGTGTTCTGATAGACCCTTTGATTTAAGTGACATGCACTCAATTTTTTCATGCTGTCGGTACAAAGTGATGCCTAAAATTTTTGAAGTATGTCTCTCACTTTCCTAACTCGTGGGAAAAAAAAAAAAAAAAACAAAAAACAAAAAACAAACTATTTAAGGCTTCATCTTGACACAGAAAATATAACTGATTATAGAAGAGGTTGTTTCAATTGTAGTGGTTGCTCCAGAAGAACTGCTTGTGCATTGATTACAGATCATGTAACAAATGTCTTGACCATTAAACATGGCGCAAAGCCAAAGATTTTTATTCACTATATCAGTTATGACAATGAAATAAAAATGATCGAGAGAAGTTTAGAACACTTCCCAAGGTGCCGAAATGGCCAATGTCCTAATTAAAAATAGGGCTAATTAACAAATCAGCTGGAGAAAGAGAAAAAGAAAGAAAAGATAAAATAACACAGGGATAATTGTTATGCAAATAAGCATACTCACATTAACACCCAGAAATTTAAGAATGAAAAGGAATACTGAGCCACAAATGCACTTCCATGACCTTCAGACTTATGAATAACATGCTGGGTTTTAAACATTTCAGGCGTAATATCAACTTTAATATAATTAAAATTTTGTGCTGTATATGAACTTTAGTCTTGGGCAATTATGAAGAGTAGGCAGAAGTGTTCAAGAAACATTATGATTCTTCTTTGGTTAAAAAAATATATAGCTATCAAATTGATGTCAAAATAGTTTTTTATCAACAGAGCAACAAGTGAAAATGTCAATCTAATGATAATAAATAAAGTTAATAATTAAACAATAGGTTGTTTATTTATTCAACAAGTGTATAAAATAACTATTAATTTCTTTTAATTGGTTCATTTTAATTAGTTTTAATTAGTTAGTTAAGTAATTATGTAATAAGCAATTAACTTATAAATTAAACATTTACTTAAGCATATCTGTCTAAACAGCACATGAGAGTTTGAAGGAGCCAGCTGAGAACTTTTCTGGCTTATTTGTGCTGAGCTTATTTGTTTAGTCATTAAGGAATGTGGATGTTAAAACACCTAGGGCCTTTTAAAATGTCTTGGCTTTAAGAGAAATAGGGTTTGGCTACTGTGACCTGTGCACTTACAAGTTTGTGAGCTTGGCATGGGTCCCCAGGAAAGTAAGAATGCATGTGACATACATTCAGTTAACACAGAATGACAGAAGTTATTGCAATCTTTGAATATCAACGTGGATTTATAGAAAACAGATTTGGTGAAGAAGCTGAATGAAGTTTTTCTCATGGCTTTATATATTTGGATGATAAAATGACTAGTGTTGATATAATAACAGCAGACTTAAGTAAGCAAGTTGGCTTAAGACTGCCTGACATTTTAAACAAAATATAACCCTACAATATCAACATGGCATGCATTATGTGGACTAAAAGCTGCCAAACTGATAAAATCTCTCAATTCTCCAAGAAGGATGTTTTAGAGTGATTTGATCATCACTTTTTAATATCTCAGATAATGTCATAATGGGGTTCATTTGACAGTTACTTCTATATTTTTTCATTATGCTGAAAAACCACAAGTAATACGGATCCACTAGGTGGAAGCTGAAATGAAATGAGTGAGCCATTACCCATAGGAAAGGCTGGGGGTCACAGTGGAGTCCTACTCTATGTGTATTAGAAAATTCAAAAACGTTGCTCTAGATCAGACATACATGAAGTCAGCAAAATCCTGTGACTTGTGGTATGAAAAGGCTGGACTAAAGGATGGCCCCATCTGGCCTTAATTAAACAGACTGTGTGGATTGCCAGGCAGAAATATAGACAAGGGAAGAATCATTTGTATCTATATGAATTTTGGTTCTGGCTTCAGAGGCAAGATTAGGCAACTGAGAATCTATCTGCTCTGACTGCATTGCCATTAGTTCCAGCAAGCAAAGGTGCGGTGGATTCATCAGACAGCCTCATGCACTGGGACAGAGTCCCTGCTGTTCACTGGGCTCTCTGAGAGGGCAGAGACACTTTCACAGAGAAATAGGTTGGATGAGACAGCAGAAATTACTGCAATTACTTGAACAGGCTCCTAGGGAAGCCGTGGATGCGCCACATCTGGAAGTGTTCAAGGCCAGGTTGCATGGGGCACTGAGCAAACCAATCTAGTGAGAGCAGCTCTGCCCATGGCAGGGGGGTTGGAACTAGGTGATCTTTAAGGTCCCTTCCAACCGAAACCATCCTGTGATTCTATGAATCTTAGTTTTATTTTTCTTTAATTTGCAGCAGAACTATGGAACTGGCTTGCAATTTTGAAGTTATAAAATGTATATGCCAATAAATTACGTGCATTTTTTCACAAATAGAGCATTAAGGGAGCATGAACAAAGTCAGTGTCAAAAGGGCACATTCTCACTTATGAGGCAGGTAATAATATTAACTGAGAGGATTCTCAAAAAGGCATGAAGACTGCTTGAATAAAGGAATCATACAGGAACAAAGCTGATTTGAAAGACAGACCACATTAAATTTACCCTTGTGTCCACAGTTATGCAAAATCTATTCATTCTTTAAGTTTATTTGAACCCCAAATGGGATATAAGAAATGCTAAGACCAGTGCTTAAATTAATTCAAAATATATCCTTATTTCATTCAAAAAACTTCTCAGAAGTATTTAATCTTGCAGCAGGTGGCATGTTACTGTGAAAAAGAAAAGACGTGTAATCTCCTGGTGGCAGAACATACCTTGAGCTGAATTATACATGACTGAAAACCCCATCATTACAGTGAGAGCTACAATGAAATAAAGCACACGTTTTTGACTCCTGAAGAGAAATTAAATATCTCTTAAAGCTGAAGGAAAGAACAGTTTCATGAGTATTGCCTGATGTTCAGAAGAGGGGCCTATCCTTCCTTTTGTCTTTATGAATCTATATTAGCAGTGGAATTATTCCAGCATGAAGTAGTGGGGGAAAGCAGTGAGACCCACGTGTGAGAAGACAGAATTAGCCTGTTTTAGTGAAGTAATCACGTACAAGACAAGTGAAAGATGAGAAAAAGATTTAATAACAATTATTATCTCCAAGGCACTGTGCTAACACTGATGTCTGTTCTTGCAGCTAGAGGTTATGTTTCATGGCTTCTCCTGTAGTAGGGGAATTCCATGACTAACTGGGTTTTTATTTGCTTCACAGACTTAATGGGAGCAGGCAATATTAACTGCAAATAAATAATTAGATTTCATTTCTTCTGCCTGTCCATTTTAGGTTGTTACTGATCCTTACCCTGGAGAAAAACCTCAAAATAAAATCTTCTGAAAATATTCAGTTACTGAACTAAAAACAATGTGGGCAGATACTTTAGGATTCTCATGCCTAGGTTTAGGTAAAATATCCTGAGGTGAACATAATAACCATAGAATAATGCTTGCCCACCATTTTTCTGCTGTATTTATAGTGGATGAGTGGCTAAGAATCACAGAATAGCTGGGGATGGAAGGGACACCTGTGGATGACCCAGTTCAAGCCCCTGCTCAGAGCAGAGTCACATACAGCAGGTTGCTCAGGTCCATGTTCCAAGTTCCCTGCCAAGTTACTTTCCAGCCAGCTGGCCACCAAGCTCTTTGTCTGCTGTTAATAGATAAACACAGTCCCACTCACCTGACTGGCACCTACAGTGCTGTAGAGTTTGGCTATATTTTTAATTTAGAGAGGATGCATAATCACCTCTAGATACTGTAAACGTTGCTCATGCAAATGCACATCTACTGCAGGAAAAGCAAGACTGGATTAAGTATGCAGAGGCCATCAGTGCTGATGAGACAAAAAGCACACATTTTCTATAATGAAGAAATAATGTGTTGAATTACACTGAAGTTTATTTTAAATTAATACTTCATTAGGTGTGAAATGGAGACTTATTTATCAGCCTGCATAACAAATGATACAATGTAGAAGCAGACTGGCCTATTAAATGCATATCACTACTGATCTTACTGTGATGGTACCTCATGCAAGTACAGTGAAGGAGGTCACCAGAGAGAAGGACAACAGATAAAGAACTGAAGGATCAACAAAACACAGAGGCAATGTTACTCATCCAGTCACACAGCCACAAAACTGGAAGCTAAATCCAAGCCTCCTAAATTCCAATCTATTCATGTCTTTGAAGCTAGGTATTAAAAGAACTTGGTGGGAAAATTTCCTTCAGATTTTTTCAGTGTGTTGAACTAAAAACAACCCCGAAGATGGCTGTATTTCAGTTCTGTTCCAAGCTAGATACCAATTTAAATTTGCCACAATTTATCTGTCTTGTTCCAAAGGCAATGCTGATTTAGGGTCCCACAAAACTGGGGTCCATGATGTTAACACAGCCTCCTGCATTTTGAGGTAGGAGCTCTTCTGAGACAACCGACCTGATAGATCTGCTGAAGAGCCATTACCTTCTGCAGAAAACTAAAGGAAAAATGAGACCAGGTGAAAACACAGACCTGCCTTAAAATGGGAGGATTCCTTGGAGGACCCTACCTCTCTCCGAAACAGGGGGCGAGGAAGCCTTGATGACTTGCTTGAAACATTTCACATCTTTTAGATGGGTAGATGATAGCAGAGATGTACCCAACAGGATCTATACAGTACAGAGGTCTAGTCTCCTCATGATTGCCAGCTATTAATGTAATTCTGAAATGGGTTTGCAGGCCCATATCAGCTGGAAAACAGTGTGCAAAAGCTCTTAAAATGACAGATGAAAAGAATTAGGGCAGAGGAGGAACGGACATCAATGTTTTCTCATATCCATTTAAAGCAATAAAAGGACCGCTTTGATCACTTCTCTTTCAGACTAACTATCCTCCTGTTTTGGAGAGATCTTTTACTGGATCAAGGAGATGACAGGAAGAGTACCCTGGATGAATGCAGTATAAATTTCATAGGAGCAGTAAATAAAGCATAACTTTTCACTGAAGTTTTATAAGGTACTATAATTACAGATTACTCTATTTTAATAGCACTTTGCTCATATACAGCATGAAAATCCGATTTTGAAGAAACAAATTGAATACCAGTTCCCAGAAGCCCCACCTCTGTATGCTACTCTTCTGAAAGACTTTTTCCATCACAGTCTCTGCATATCATCAGGAGAAACCATACAAGTCACCAAAGCTTCATGAAAAATTCTGGCTTGCCATATTATAGCCTTGGTAATTATTGCTGAATTTCGTAGGTTTTAATATGTGTGATTTGAGCAACATAAGTACTGGTGTAAAGCTTGAAATATCTACCAGTTAAAACCATGCAACAACACCTTATTTAACTGACCAATATTATTGCCTTCTATCATTATTTGACTATGGGACTTCTGTGATCTTCATATTTGTTCAAAGGACTTGTTCTATCTGAGGTACTGCCATCTGCCAGTTCTTAAACAACAACAACAAAAAAATGCTACGCACAAACCAAAAAAATATTGCTCATAGCAAAACACCCATCAAGTCATGTTCCCTTACAGTTGTGATGAACATAATTTTCAAAAGTATCAGTCAAACGTAACATACCCTTGACCACCTTGAAAACCTGAGCTTTTTGGGTAGAGTTTGGAGTATTCTTTAAATCCTCTGTAACACATAGACTTTTGGATTGCACATGGTGAGTTTTTGACAATGGAAGCAGAAACAGTGCAGAGAAGAAGCCTGCAATATCCAGAAGTTACAGAACGTATGAAAAAGAAGTTTTATCACACCAGGAGGAATGCTGGTCCTCTAATAGGTACGTTCAGAGAAGTAACTGATAGCAGTTGCTGGGAGAAGGTGTGTTACCAGCTGGAGTATTTCCTCTGGCAGATAAGGAGACAAGAGCATGGATCTGCATCTTCTCCTATTACTAATGTTTTAACTCAGCTTTCAGCCCAAAGTGAAAAGAGAAGTTAACTGTGAATATCCTCAAAAAATAATGTAATCAAAGGCAGAATTGTTTGCTGTTGTAAACAGAACAAAAATAACCATGTCCGTGCCAGCAGGCATGCAAACCAATGTCAGCTGCGATTTGGTAGGATAAGAGCTGGGACATGTGCAACAGTCTGGTGGGGAGATGGGAAAAGCGGACTGACCTTCATGTTCCATTTCTCAATGATCTTAGATCACTGAGAAATGTACAGGGTTGGACAGCACAGCCTGAGCTCTGCTGCTGCACACCCTGCCCATGCCCTCTGAATGCCACAGGGCACCAGGAGGGACCAGAGGGAAGCAGTCATTCTGCCTGGCAAGGCACAGCACAAGAAAGGTCAGGATGAGTGGAGCTGAGCTCACCAGTGCAGCTGCAGCACCTGATCTCCAGTTGTGCTCCTGAGACATGGCACATCCCTGAGCCAAAACGCTGAAACACATCTTGGAGGGACCAGGTCATGAGGAAAATGCTAGGCAATGCTTGACATTGTTAAGAAGGTCTGAATTAAGAGAGTCAGAAGAGGGTAGAAGAAACTGAAAGTTGAAAATAATTTATCTTAAAATCAAATGTTTTGGCCCATTTGGCTTCTTAAATGTGAAGCTGATTTTGAAATGTGCAATTTGCTGTGCATATCTTTATCTATCACATGAACATGGAGATTGCCACAGTGGAACAAATCAGTCCAATTTAATTAGTTACTTGATGCTTCACAGAAAACAGAATGATGAAATAGTCTTCTCATGCCCTGTCACTGGCCTATGCATCGAAGCATAAAGATTGGTAGCTTTGCTTTGTACTCATTCAGTTTGCTTGTGGATGGCCTAATTTTCCATATTATTCTTGATCTCCTGTTCCCTCTTGGCTCTAAAAAATTTAAAGAAATAAACACAATTCACTCTATTTCAAAATGTAATCCATGTTTTGCCTTTCCTTCAGTTCAAAGCTGCTGCTCTCTATCATGTTTGCCCTCCTTGGTGGGCAAGCTCAAAGAAAGCTTGCCAAAGAAAGCTCAGCAAAGGGATGCTAAAATACCAGTGAGGGCTACTCAAGTCTTTCTCTGTAAATTACAGATAACTATTTTATCTGTAATTTGATGACTGCAATCCAGTATCAGAAAAAAATCCCTTGTTAATCTTTAAATGATATATAAAAGTTTTCCAAATTGTGTGGCATCCCATAAGCATGATTTTCCAGATATTTTAAAGAAGGTTTAAATGGACTCCATTAATGTCTCATTTTGGAGATATCTGAAGTTGCCTCCTTTTCAGAAAGAAATGACTTCTCCCCTCTATAAACTAGGCACTGTCTGAACACAAAAGACAGACTTAAAATCACTGAGAACTTTAAAATAAAATAAAATAAATTTTAAAAATTAAAAACCCACAAAATTTACCAATATAATTCTAAGGTACTGAAGCTAATTATTTCTCTCCAGTGTTTCCTGGGCATCACTTACTAACAGATCTGCTTGTAGGAGATCTGAAAAATACTCCTTAAAACAAGTAGTGTCATGTGCTTCAGCCAAAGTAGCACATAGCATCCTCTGGAAATTATTCTTCCCAGGAAAGCCTGCTGCTGTGCTGGGCTCTTCTGAAACAGCTTATCTATTTGCTGAGACCACCTAGGAATATGGATGGGGAATTGAAATTTTGATTCATAGCCCATTCAAATAAATAGCAATTCCAACCTATTCCTACAGGCTCTGACTCCAGATATTTAGCAAGCAGCTTTTAGTTATTAGCTTGGCTTGTAGCTAAATAATTTACTTAACAGAATTCCTACACACTGAATCATTCTGCAGCCTACATCCTATCTTGCAGGCCTTGGTCTTGCTGGGCATCACCTGTGCTTAACAGGAACAGAAATAATTTCCAGAGTACTTTGAATAAATTAACTTGCCGCAAGAAATCTAGCATTTCCTTTGCTTGTGAGTCTTCTTGATCCCATCTTAAAAGATCAGCTGTTGATACCATTGACAGCTTTATTATTACTAAGTGACAGCATGTGTCAGAAAATCAAAAGAAAGCACAGCAAGAATATGAAAAGGTTAAAAGCAATAGAGACAACATTACTGTTGCCATGGTACAGATCAGCATCTAGCAATGCCAGCAGGGCAGTAGCAGTGACAGCCAGTGCTCAGGCAGTGTTCTCGTCTCAGATGATTCCAATAAAGTGACTGGAAAGAGGCAGAGATCATCCTGCAGAGTCCTAGACTGAGTGAGGATGCACTGAGAGCTCAGTGAGAACCACACTGACAGGTTACCCTGAAAAGTCAAAGCTGATGAGGAAGGGATGCCCCAGTTCTCCCCAAGCTGCAGGGACAGCCACTTAGTTATTTGCTTCAAGAGCTGCCAGTCATATGTTTTGGCAGTGGCTCTGATAATCCACCAAGTCACATTTTATCACTTGCCAATTCTTGACCAGTTCACGGAGCACATTGAAAGAATGGGCCATTAATCACATCAAAAGAGAAACAAACAGTCTTGGTATTTGCAACACTGAAGTCCATGGGGAGAAAACAAGTCAAAAGCAGCTTGTTTTCCAGTTTTGAGCTTCCCAACATTCTTTATTTTGATTATTCTAAACATTTTACCTGCTTCAAGATATAAATATGGTAGAAAGCGAAAGAAACAGCTGATTTAATGTCGGTGGAAAATTAAACCTGGATGAAAAGTCATGTCATGTTATTCCCTATAAATACTTTTATTTCCTATTATTTTCACCTTTTGTCTGTTTTTGGATACCCAGCCTCAGAAGTATTTCTTTCAACTGAGTGACATAGCAGAGTTATGCATCTGCAATGACCTCAACACCTAAATCAGCAAGAAGGATTATAGGAAAAGGTAAATCTTTTTATACTCATGACTGAGCCTCCCTGTACCTAAGACCATGGCAGAACACCAATCTTGCTGCAAACAAAGCTGTACTCAGAGTGACTCTCTTTGAAGAATTGAGTATACAGCTTCAACCGAAGCATTTGGCTCTAACACAGTAACAGTCTTTAAATTCATTCCTTCGGGAACAGCACATAACAGTGTTTTATGTATTCCAATTATAAGCTTTTTATGAAGGCTTTTACCAGAACAAACACATCAGCTCTCTGGCAGAAGCAGCCTAAGCAACTTCCCAATATTTTTGAAGGCACAGAGGGCAAATCCAGTCAGCAGTTGTGTACATTTAGACCCATTTCAAGGGACCAGACAGACTGTTATAGGAGAAGACACATGTATTTCTTCCTCCTCCTCTTTGACCTCACTTACCTTTTCCTGCTATTCATACCACACTGCTGTGTCATGAGGAGTCACAACACCGAAGCAGATCAGTCAGAAAACCAACCTGCTGGGCAAGACATGCTCTCCAGTTTTAGAAATGCAGAAGTTAGAACAGCACAATCACCATGAAGACCATCTCCAGCCTCTGCCTGCCAAGGTGATGAAACACTGCTGGCAAGGCCAAAGAACATTAAATCCTCCATAGGGCACCCCACATTCTCAGCGTGGGGCAAGGGGTAACAAGACATTTTAGCCTCCCACTTCAGTGCCGGGGGCAGTGTGTAGGACAGTCTTGTACATCTCTGCATCACTTACCAAACTCTTCCACCAGCCTGAAGTTTGGTAGTGCACAGGTGGTCAATCATTGCTGCCCTTTAATCTGTCATTCTTCTTTATTCTGTACCTTCTCTCAATATTTTCCTAACACTGCATATATTGGGCCAAAACAAATCCTGTTTTGCAGGGAATGCTGATTATTTTATATTAAATGACGTTATATGTGGCAAAATGATGCAGAAATTGATCATTTGTCTAGCCTGTCCCCATATAAAAGTTTCTTGCCACCTATAACATTTTTTGAAGAGTAGAAGTCAGTAAATTTCCCATAAAGTCCCATATAACGCAACTCAGTGAAGGTCCTAAAAAAGTACACATCCTTCATGTCTTCTTGGCAATTCCTGTCCCAGCTCCCACTGCTCTGCAATATCATCAGGAACACAAATGAGACTCTTGGTATATACATTATTGCAAAGTTATTAATCTGCTTAGGGACCATCTGAGTTCTGATTCCCACAGAGAAGGAAGGAAATTTTTTAACCGGAGAAATTTAGGATCATCACATTTACAGAAACATCACATGAAAACACACACAGAGCAGTTTTGACAGACAGCTCAGTGTGTTTCTTTCATATTCTCTTTAGTTTCTTCATATTCTATTTGCAATCAAATGAATAGATATCTTATTTCCATTACATTCTTAGATTGCTTCCACAGAGGAAGAGCCAGCTTTTAGAACCCAGGCTAAGAGGGTTATTTGGATTCAAATCTTCCCCCTCACAAGCATTTTTTAATCTTCAAGTCAAGAAAGATTTTTCAACCTGCCTGCCACAATGCCACTATCAAAACTTCCCAGCTTTGAAAATATCCCTTGAGGTTAGCCAGTTGGAGGCATCATGTGCTGAACATTTCTCAGAATCTGCTAAATACAACTCCAGAGTTTGACTGAGTATTAGCAAGTCACTAACCTACAGAAGGATGAAAAGTTCTTTTCAATCTGAAGTGCAAAGAAAACATATAAATATGTAGTTTTGTCAAACAGTGGACATTGGCTGCCCAAGGAGGTGGTGAACTCACTATCACTGGAGGTGTTCAAGTTGTCAAGGTTAAACTCGACGATCCTGGAGGTCTTTTCCAACCTAAATGATTCTGTGATTCTGTGAAATGCAACTTGTGATACACCAAAAGGTTAAGTGAAACTTTGATTGAACCACCAGGTCCAGGTTTGGGCACTGTACATGAAGAAATAGTCATCACTGGGAATCTAGAAAAGAGCAGGCTGGAATGAACTCCATACTTATGGGCACAGTGAGGCAGTGGAGGAGGACAGCTGAGAAGACTGTGGAGTCTACAATGAGAGCTTCTAAGAAATGTTGAATAATTAGGAATCATTAATTATATAGACACAAATTAATTCTGGCTGAGTGAGGAAAGGCAAGTTCAATGGACTCTCAAGGTTGGTGGTATTTTTTTTGTTGTTCCCTAAATGCTTTGTTTTTATGACAATCCACATTCAGGGTAAGAGAAAGTCCGCAACATTTTACTCAGACAGGTTGCATAATGTAGGAAGGAAAAGCTATTTAAATCAGCTTGTTTTTCTGTGCAAAGAAACCAAATAATGGCAGATCCAACATTTTCAGGTCCTAATCCAAAGCAGTTTGTAACCAGGATCTTTAAGGGGTGTGTAAGAAAATTGTTTGGACTTCATGGGCACAGCCTCACTTAGCTCCTTCTCTAATCCGTCTAATTCTGCTGAGAAGTAGGACGAAGCAGATCATCTTCATCTTCAATATTAACAATGTCTCTTTAAAGCCTTTTATCATTTCAGCTAAAGTAAGACTAATTCAGACAGCTCAGTGGTGGGTCTTCAGTTTCTTCCAGCTTCCTTTATGCATATGGACACAAAAGCCACACACCATTCACATAATAATTTCCATTTTCCTAATCAAATAAAAGCTATCTTTCCTTTCACTCTTAACTTTAATTACTAGACTTCTAAAAAATTAAATTAATTAATAGATATCAGTATCTAACTTGTCTGTATCAGGCATGCCATTACTACTCCAGCTGATTGCTATCTCAGGGGATTAAGGCACTGCTACAAGCAGGAGACAAAGGGAGGCAATTGACTGGCCTAGGAGCACACATACTTCAAGCCACTTAGGGAAGATGGTTGTTAGAAATTACAGACATTCATCTGCCCTGGGACAAATCAAGGACTAGATTTCCTAGAAGCTGTTCTCCCAGAAACACTCTCAGAATCTGACCCAGCAATCCATTAAGTTAAAGAGCAAGCAAGCCAGCAACCTGCAGCTGAGACATCTCTCAGACTCAGTAATGACTCGATTCAAAATTATTTATGCCAACTACAAATAACATCAGCACATCTTCAGGAAAATCAAATCCCCATAAATCTGGGGAAACAGATTCCAAGCAGTTTGGTTTTTTTAATGACATAAGTTTGCTAATACCAGAGAGGAGAAAAATTTACAAACCTTGCTCAAGATATCGTTCCTACTAGTGCATAACAGAGGCCTTCTAAAATAAGTGGATCAAGCATTGATCTCACAGATTACAGGACTTAAACACCTACAGGAAAATGTCTTTTTAATGTCCAGAAATCCATCCTTACTGATTCTATTAAATTTCAGATGGCATGCTTGGGTTTATTCTTTGCAATATGAGCAACAACTTCACCCATCCTGGGGAGCTACATGGCACCAGTCTTTGACTCCTCAGAACCTTCCCAAGACCTTCTTCTGGAGGAAGAGTCCACAATGAAAAATTCTATCTAGTCTTTTAGGCTGCTCACCTTATAAATCTCTTTCTTGGCGAAAACGGCATTTCTGACTTTAACCCTGACTACTGGGAAAGTTGCAGGCTCCTGGAGAGAGGGATGATGCCTCCTGCAGGCTGGATCCAGCCTACAACTGCCTGGGGACCTCTTGAACCCCCCCACTGGGCACCTCCTGGCCATCAGTTCTCCTTCTACAATGGTTTTCAGTGTGACTTCCCACGGAAAGTGCCTTTTCTCTTACAGTCCCAGACTTAACCCTGAGCATTGAGAAACCATCCTGCAGAGCATTTATGCACTGCTGGCTCACAGCATCACCTCTTGTCACACCAACAAAAGACTTGAGCTTAACAGTTTAACTAAACCATAACATTAAAATACCATGTACTGATATTTTGTGTCCTTCCCTAACTCTTGTCAAAACTGATGGAATAGCTAACACAGGAATTTGAATCAAACTAAGAAAAAAAAAAATATGTTGCAAATCTCAGAACCAAAAAAATAATCTCAAAATTAAAAAAGAAGGAAAAAGAGAAGGGAAGGGAAGGGAAGGGAAGGGAAGGGAAGGGAAGGGAAGGGAAGGGAAGGGAAGGGAAGGGAAGGGAAGGGAAGGGAAGGGAAGGGAAGGGAAGGGAAGGGAAGGGAAGGGAAGGGAAGGGAAGGGAAGGGAAGGGAAAGGGAAGGGAAGGGAAGGGAAGGGAAGGGAAGGGAAGGGAAGGGAAGGGAAGGGAAGGGAAGGGAAGGGAAGGGAAGGGAAGGGAAGGGAAGGGAAGGGAAGGGAAGGGAAGGGAAGGGAAGGGAAGGGAAGGGAAGGGAAGAAAAGAGAAGAAAAGAAAAGAAAAGAAAAGAAAAGAAAAGAAAAGAAAAGAAAAGAAAAGAAAAGAAAAGAAAAGAAAAGAAAAGAAAAGAAAAGAAAAGAAAAGAAAAGAAAAGAAAAGAAAAGAAAATTAAGCTACCTTTAGTAGAAAACAGTCTCCATATTTCTGTCCTACGGATTTCCAACAGAACTGAACTCAGGAGAACTTATGATAGAGTTAAGCCATGCTTCGGTAACAGGAGATATAATAAATAACAGACATGGTAGCAGAAGCAATAATGTTTTTATACTGCCATCTGGAAAAGCTTATTAGTATTTTTTCCATTTTGCAATTTTCCCCATAGCAACGTTAAAGAATGACACATACTCTACCTGTAGGGTTTATGAGAAAGGGACCACATGCTTTCTACATGAGAAGATATTCACAGTCTTTGCACCATCAAATCAGCAGTTTCCTAACTCCATATAACTTGTTGACCCAGCAAATATGTGTTCTGGACAGGGTACTTGCCAAATGCTGGTCACTGGGCTGTTAGTGCCCATTGTTTCCTGCCAAACAAAACTTAAGTATGTGCCTTTTTAATGAAATTGCATAGAAAGACATGTTAGAGCTTTCTAATAATAGTAAAGAAGAAAAAAAGAGAGAGACTTTAGATGAAATCATAGCTCTTTATTCAAGCAGTATCACAATCAACTTGATGATGTTTCAGTTTTTCTATTCCTAACAGCTGCGGATGCAGAGCAAGCCCAAACTTCATGAAATATGGTCTCTTTTGTCTAAGATTTTATATGTAAATTGTGTCCAAAAGGCTTTGCAGAAGTAAAAACACAGCCACAGGGGAAAATAGCAGAGTCTGAGAGAAGTGAAAAAGAGGAGCACAGAACTGCAGACTGAAGAGGCAAATAGATACAGGTATTCTTCGAGGCAGTCACTGGAGAGGATGACAGCCAGAAAGACAAGGCTAGGGAAGAGCCTCTGCATAGAAGCCAAGGAAAAAGTTCATGGAAGTTTAGCAGGAACCCTAAATCTGACCTTATATCACACCAATCACTTCTTGAAGGTATTTCACTGGGAATGAGGGCTGCCCTGAAGCTCTCAGCTGATCAAATTAGCAGGATATCCTTGAGGACAAGGTCTTATTTGAAGCGGAGCAAAATTAAATGGAAATAACTTTTCAAGTAATCAATTTAACATAAATCAGTAGAGACAGATGAACCATACACCCATTTTTTTCAGCAATGGAAGAAATTAATTACACAGCTGTGAACCCAGAACTGCATTTTGAGTCCAGTACTAACTGAGGTTTCTGTTCTTTGCCGCATGCTTAAACTAGTCAGATGAAATGGTAACAGAATAAAACAGTTTAAATTTACTATAACTGCCATAAAAAATGCTTGGCAAACTGCTAGTTAACAGGTATTTCAAAAATGCCAGAGCAACACTAAATAGCTATATTCAGTTATTGAGCAGTGTTACGTATATTTTAAGCATAAAAGGAAAATTCCTTAGCTAATCTTTATAATTTACATAGATATTGGTACATTAGGCAAAATATTGGTAAGCATTAACTTCACATTTATATAGAAGTTGTTCCTGTCCTCCTTTTAACACAGAAGAAATTAGAGAAATTTACCATAGCTGTTTAAATGTACCTGTGCTTAAAATCTCAAAAGAAGAAAGAAAAATTTTAGAAAATCCCTAATTTCAGAAAAGGGATTAATTTAAGTTATTTATACATGGTAAAGACACCTGCTTCCACTGCAAAGTGAATGTTCTAGAAAAAAACCCTTCCCATATCTAGTCCATACAATGACTATGCATTGCAGCAATAACACAGATGCTGCAGGGCTTTGGCCTTACATACATTTAGATTTCTGGATCTTAAAATTAATACCTTCTGAGTATTCATAATGCAATTACTTAAACCAGATTACTTGATTAGAAGGCTATGTTAATATAAGCATCTTGCCGTTTAGATTTTGCTCTTAACTATCTCCCCTTTTTCCCTGGGTAATCATCATTACAGTAATGACAACAATAAAGGCCCATATGTTTCTTTGTCTCACACTGCTGATTGAGGGAGCGTGGTGCAAGTTAATGCAAAATGAGCTTCACAGTTCCCTGTGCTAGATAAAGATGCCTACACAGAATTACACGAGAGCAGCCATGGCCCCAAGAAGCAGAGCATCCTGGAAGGCTGACTGCAGAGATGGGGGCATGGTTCAGTAGGGGTTGAAGAATCAGCAGGGAGAAGGAAAGAACACATATAACACAGGCTCTGCCATGTGATTGCTTAATAACCACAGATACCTAGATTTGTTAAGATGAAAGAAGCTAATGCTCTCTGATGGGCTGTTAATATTCAATGTGCAGGAAGCACATGCTGCAGATACCCTAGCCAGCACAAAAACCATGTTTTGAAAGCTGGCAGCTCCTCGAATTGAGGTCACTAACGTCGGTAACCCACCTCTTGTCTGGAGGCATACTTGCCACTGGTGCAGCTGCACTGGTGTAGTTCTGTCAGGTGAGTGTGGTTCATGGCAGCACTAGGTGATTCATACAGCCAAGCTGCATCAAGACTGCACCAGGAAAGGATGAACCTCAGGTGCAGTTCAGTTACCAGAGTATGAAAAATCAGTATACATTCCTGACCTGCTGCTGCGGCTGCTGTAGTACAGACCACAGTGAAGAGCAGACTGAGAGCAAGGTTTGCGAGAACATCTGGTGTCACATAATTTCCAGATAATATGTCCAGAAAGTTAAGGATTTTTCCCATGGCTTTATTTCAGCGCTTCTGCAGCTATGCAAATAGTTATCTTTTTGTTCTACCCACAAACAACAGTGGGCCTTGTCATATAGCAGTACAAGCTGTTCTCCCAGTTTTACTTACTTTCACCCACTTAACCTGAACACTTTTTGCAAGACAGGAGGGCACCTACCTCCATTCTCTTGCTGTGCTCCTTGCAATGTAAGAAAACAGAAGGCAGTTGGCTTTTTCTTTTAAAGGCTAATCTTGATGTGTCATTCCTTGATGCTGGATGCCTCTTGTGCTGCACATCATAATTTTCCCCTTAGCAATAAATTTAATCCAGACTGTTTAGCAGAAAACCCCTGTGCCTTTGGCTGGCCATGGTCATGTGACTGTATAAACATGCTATGCTGTCCTGTATGCTACTCAGCATGTCCCCTGCTAACATGTACAAAGATGTCTTGAAAGCAAACTACCTTCCCCGCACTGTGTTTGTGTTTCAGTTTTTCTTATGAGTAATGATTAAAAATTGCGCTCATGAGAAACAGAGAGGAAAACAAAGAAGTCAGGGAGAAAGAACCACTACAATGCTGGATGAATTAAATTGCTACTGCCATTTCAAATACTTTATGAGGTTCAATGTGTATATGGGGAAATCACTGGCATGCACATTTTCAGACTAAACATTACTTTTCATGAACTTCATTCATGCAAAAAGACACTCAGCTTAAAATAACTTGGCCTTTGCTTCATTAGAGATGCTGAGCTTTACTGTTTTGCATTGACCTGAGTGTCTGCTATGGATGCTTCACTTTTCTGTAAACCACTCCCATACTGGCCATAAACCATTTCTATTTGCATCTGAATATGTGTGCCCCGATGCATAGCAAGTAATAAAATTGGGTTTTCCAGTGTTCAAAAAAAGAAAGGTAAAGAATGTCACTGGAGTTCAAAGTCTCATTGATTTTATTCACATCTCAGTTGTTGATTTGGGAGAAACTTTCTCTTCCAAAAAGAACCTGGCCTCATTAACGGCTGACATTAATCCTTGACAACAGAAAGGAAGGGGCCAGTTCCTTAATTTAAAGCAGCTCTATTGATTGCATTCATAAAGAAGAAGGAAGAGCAGGGATTTCTGCATAACCTTTGTCCTCTCTCTTCATACAAAAAGAATTTTAAAAATATATAAATAAAACAATTCTGTTGACCTCAGCAGTACAACATTTGTGGGCTGGGGTAATGACTGTAACCATCCAGCCCACCATCCTTCCGCAAAATCTACTGTTGATTGCTAATAGTATTAATGGATTGATCTTGATTTTATCTCTCCAAGTAAAACCTTGTATTTTGCCTCAAAAACAGTCCAACATCTTGTTTAACTGTCCAAGGAATAGCTTTGGGGTGGAGGCTGCGCTCCTTGCCAACACCAATTGCCTTGTGGAAAGCTTTCTGGCTTAGGAAGTACTGAATGCTTCAGCATTCACAGCTTTTCCTCTTCTTTCTTAAAAGACGTTTAATCTGCATTTGGGCAGGTACTTTAAATGGAGTGAGAAGTCTTGCTGGGAAATGGGAGAAGATGCCTCCTTGTGAAAATAAGCTTAAAGCCCACAACAGCCTTTCCTGAAGGCTGCAGACAATAAACCACTAATTTTGACATGACAGAGGGAAGTCAAGTCCAGCATTAGCAGACTTTTCTAGTTCACACCACAGCTGACCTCTCTACACAAAATATACTCAAAGCATATTTGTTCTTTCTGGAAGAATTGTGTCTGACAGAAGAGCTGGCTCTTGAAAATTCAGGGTAGCTATTCATCAGAATAGATGTCAAAGGCTTTGCGCATGGCCGCTCAGCCAAAGCCTTCTTTCTGACAAAAAATATTTTCTTTATTGATGCAGATAAAGATGACAGGTTTGACTGATCATTGTTCAGTTTCATGCTGTTAATATTTACCTGCATTTTACAAAATAGTCCTGCATTTGCAGCACTTCATAGTTTTGAAAAATTACAGAGATTTGAATTTAAAGTCTTTTTTTTTTTTTTTTTCAATATCTCCTCATCTTAAAGAGAATAAAATCTAGCGAAATTCTGAAGTGATTTGGTGAAGGCTACAGTGTGAACAGAAAACCTAGCTCGAGAAAGCATCACTTCATTCAGTTTTGCCCCTCTATTCCTGCTTAAACTTAGAGAGCGTATGATGCAAGTCAGATCTGTAGCAGAGCAAGATAGAAGAGAGGGTGACTGAATGGGTCAGATATTCTCATAGAAGTGTTTAAATTTCTAGGGCACCCCTTTGGCTGTCTAAGCCTTGTGACTTTTCTGTAGAAACCACTGATGTGTATGGACATTAGTAGTGCTTTCATTGTCTTGTTTCTTTGAGCATAAAACATTTCTTTAAGGCAACAGAAGACAAAACTTAAGAGTATTTCTTCCATAGAAGTACCTCACTGAAAAGGATGTCCAGGGTCACTGGGTCTTGCCTTGCTCTGCAGTAATAAAGTTCCATAAATACCTTTATGAAGTGAATTAGTTTGACCTCAAAATTTGCCATTTATTTTGTTGTCACTGTTCATGTTTCAGAGCCTCTTTTCCATAATGACAAAAAATAGTCTCATTTCCCAAGTAAACATATTATTTCAGCAGGATAAGGAGTAGGCCGGCAAATGAAGAGGTAGGGGAGGGTCTGTTAAACCTTGGTAAGGAGGTGGGCTAAGGCTTTCCATTCTCCTGAAGAGCACAGGAGGAAAACAACTAAAAACTCCCCACCTACAAAGAGAGCCTTCTGCAGCACACAGAAACTGGTGTCTCCTATCACCTTATCCACATCCAAAATTTTCCACCAAGCTATGATCAACCCTCCCACCTGACCAACTTAAATTCCTAGAAAGCTACTGGCCTATTGTCTGAAAGCTTTCCGTAAAACTTTTATTAGCCCTATCTCCCACAGCCCCACAAGAACTGGCCAGCCCTTCCCAGCCTCTCCCTGATGCACCCACAGAACCCCAGAGCCACCTAGGAAGACTCCTGGTGCCCATCCTTTCCTGCTCTTTTATGGCATCTATTCTGCCCTTACTGTAAAACTGAATTACTGCCTGAAGGGCCCTATTTCCCGCAAAATAATTTCATCTATGTGACTGGGAATTTTCAAGACAAGAATAGGTTTTGTGCCAAAATTGTCTATACTGTTTAAATAATCCTATTTCTTCTCCAGTATTATGTTCCTTTCATGTCCTCCTCTCCTTTCTGCTACTCCCAGTTAAATTATGGAAAGCAATAAAGTCCACTTTCTAAATTCAGTTCAGTAGAAGAAACTAAGATCTTTTTCATTTCTCTCAAAGAAGATCCCCTCTATTTCCTCCATCATGCAAACAGCCCTTTTTAAACAATGTCTACTTCTCTGCAATTAACTCCTCCTTGAGCATCCCCAGCTAAAGCAGAGAGTTACACTCCATGGGCACACTTGTTGGTGAGATTCTGTCCAATGGAAACATCTGCCTTGTGCATTGTTTGAACAAAATTGTCTATTTCACAGCTGTAATACAGTTGTTCCTCACGCTGGTCTCATGATGGCTACTAATTACCTCCAGCTCTTGACAGCACATCTCTTTTTCTCTAGTTAAATTTTTCTTAATGTTGAATTCCTACACTACTGCATGAGATACTTTTCTATTACTTCTGTTTTCTATTGTTTGTCTTTGGGTTTTTTCCCCCTTTTCTATTACTGCACTTTTGAAGACTGTGCTCTTTTTCCTGTGTGACATATCAAGGTCTGTTTGAAGCCAGTGCCTACAGCTTGCCTTTTCATGGCTTCCAGCCATTCTGACTGCCACCCCCACGGCCCTGCAGACCACAGACCTCCAGGTTTCCTACACGGAGGCTGCTGCACACTTGGAGGTGAGAGAAATGAGCAGATCTCTCCCTCTCGCACTTTCTTACTTGGCACTTTCACGTTTCTAATTTAAATTCTATCATCTGTTCTCTTCTCTGCTAAGTGAGAAAGGTGATTGCATTGACACAGGCCATCTGTATACTGGAAGGTGTAAGAATGAAAAATGTTCTGCTGCCACCGTAGAAAACAGTCCAAGGGAGTCGTGTTTTAGGTATTACAGTAAAATATGTCTTTGGATAAGAATACTTCTGAAGTTTCTGTTACCTCATAGAAGTTCCCTTCAGTTATGTCTTAATAGTGTGCAACTACATTTTTAAAAAGGCTTTGGAAGAATAGGTCTATTTATCTCAATCCTAATAATAAACACAATAAAAGCAATTTTTCAGCTTACAAATATTTCCCCTCTGAAATTACTCTTGCTGACATCAGCTCTGAGGAATTTTTCATGCTTGTTAGTTAGATTTACATCATTCGCTATTTAAAGTAAGAGAATTTAGTTAGCATTACACCAGAATAACAACTCAGAAACTTATAGGGTAATTACTTGCTCAATACTATGTATTTAATTCCAGGAACTTTGCTCAATCGTATTTATTTGCATTCTGATTTACCTTCTTTATACTTAACTGAAGACTTTAGTTTTATAAAGATGAACAAATAAGAAGTAAATGGTTGTTATCAATGTTTTACTCAAATGGCCTGAAGAGTTTATTTTGAGAGAAGTGCAGATGGTTGGGCAAGAGGACTGTAGACCTAGGATGACGTCTAAGATGGCATAGAGGTGAGAAGTGTTCAAAAGATGGAATGAACATCACGAGAAATTAAATGGAAAACAAGAACCAAAAAGGCTATAAAGAAAATGAGGCAGATGAAGCTGAAATAAACTGGAGAGGACAGGGGAGTATCTGTCCATCTCGTTCAGACACCTCACTCGAGCTACAAAAGCCCAAGGAGGGTCTCCACTGCAGATGCAATTGAAGCCAGAAGTAATTAAACACAAGCACCACTGGCCCTGAGAGAGATTTGGGTGGGCACCACTAATAATGCCTACAGCATATCTGATTATAAAGAGATTTATTTCATGACACATCCATACAAAGCTTTCCTAACTACAAACTTTTGAAGAAAAGGAACGAAGAATCTGCTAGAATGGCATAACATGTACATACCCTATGATCCTTAAGTTGTTTGGCTTCATAAGGGTGAACTCTAGAGGTAAAAAAGGAAAACCTTGTGCTGGTAGAAGTTTTCAAAGATGATAAATACTCAAGCACATAGTGACTGAGTGAAAGAACAAACCATTATTAAAAAAAGTTGAGTGCTTATTGTTAAATGCCATTTTGAAAGGTGTCAGAAATAAATATTTTCAAAATGGAAGAAAGAATTTTTATTACTTGAGTAGCATGCTTAGGAAATTATATGTTTGACTGAAGTAATGTGATATTACAGTATTTTGAGAAGAAGGACAAGTTCATTCCTGTAATGAACTCACAATTCTTTCCAAAGCTTCTAATTCACTTTAATGTGATGCACAACAAGGACTAGACTGACTTTACTATTTAATAACTTACCAGATCCTATGTTCCATTGTTCAATATGGAAAGCTCCTATCTGACAAGGACTGCATAACAGAAACTATATTGCTTTTGGCCATGGCACTCTTGAAACTATAGGTGTAAGAGTACTAATGCATTAAAATATGGTGCAGGACACAGCTAAAGATGAATGAGCCCATTTAAATATAATATTAAAATACACTGAAAGATAATTTGGGCAAAGAAAAATATTTTTAGCTTTGTTTGTAGATGACAGAGGTCTGAGACATTATTGACAATTACAAATAATATCCCTATCACACTCTACAAAAAGAGAACCTAAGCTCCACAAAAAACAAAATCAAGTATGTTTGTCAACTCAATGCCTGAAAATTCTTTTGTTATATTAAACCCCACTTTTTTTTCTTATTAAACCCCACATTTTTTTCCTTAAAAATGGTGAACCAAGTCCAAGATATTTGTGGATTTTTATGCCTATGGAAAACCAACTGGGCATTCAAGTGGCATTTCATTGCCACACATGAAACAGTTCAGAGTAAACAAAACACTTATAACCAAAAATTATAAAAAATAACAAATGACTGGAAATTATGAAGAAACTGTAAAGGGGAATTGTTTTATAAGCACTGAAAATCAGTAGTTTAATACACTTCTAGAAAAGGGAGTTCATAATATTCAGTGCTGGCAAATAAAAGTATGAGACAACTTAGTCATACGCATGTGTTTATTCAGATTTTGGAAAAGGTAACATGATGGTAAGCATTCACTCCCAGAATTATCCATAACTCTGTTATCAACAGTAACCCATGGGCTTCATGCGTTCTGCTATTTTTAAGCTTGATCTCAAAATATTAAACTATTTAAAGATCATGAAAAAAAAAAGTGCAAACATGCTCGCGCTTCAAGAGAAACTATTTTCAAGGATTACATTTGAAAAGTTAAAATGTTTCCTGCTGCTGAAGATGTTTTGATAAAAAGAGAGAATTTTCCCAACAGTGTTGACAGTAATTCTGGAACATGTAGGTACTAAGCAATTTTTTCAATTCAATTATTTAATGAGAAGTTTAACCATATTTTTATTTGGAAAAAACCCCAAACCAAACAAACACAAAATGAGAAAAATATTAGAATGATCCAGTTCATGAACCCCAAAAAGGCTAAATTTAATGTACTTAAAATACAGAATTTTGTCCATTTTTCTATAAAAAATGTACAGGTGGAGGATATTAATTATTAGCTGAGTTCATTTTGTAACAATTTTAAAGGATTGATATGGGAGAACAACGAAAAACTCTTCATTGTGAAACACCAAGTGGCAACATCAAAAATTAAATCCTAAGAACCTAGAAATTCTTGGAAATTTTTACCACTGGCAATATTACATTTTTTTGAATCAACGTATTTCTCCAAGGTGCTGCTCTCATTTAATACAAGTAAATATCTTACACAGTAAGATATTACACAGTAATATTTACTATTACACAGTAATAGTGTGACACTTGTAGTTCCCAAAGCAGCCCCACTCAGGTACAGCATTATGTAGGTCCACAGAGGAAGAACATCTTTCCTTTTTCCTTTGTAGATGATTAAGACAGTTACAAGGAACTGCTCATCACTACATTTCAATCTATGGCTCCTTCATACTTACAGAATTAATTTCTTCTGGTGATCTGAATTTACAGGTTCGTGTACCTTCTGGAAAGATACTCACAAAATTTAAACAAACTCTCAAATGAGTTTTGTTTGAACTATTTCTGTTATACCTGGTCATGAATCACTCTACAGTCCCAATCTGGATTTTAAGACAACTTTTTCATTCAGTTGCTAAATGAAGTGGGTGAAGCAGATGGCAGACTATATGAGGAAAATACTAAAATAGCAGGATGCAGAAGTGTTCACACTGGGATGGTGGAGGAAACTTACATCTCCAAATTCAACTACCAAGCCAGAAGCCTCCACCCTATCACTGCCAGAACTTCCCAGTTGGATGGGTGGAACCACAAGTCCTCTTTGCTTTACCCTGTGCCTTGGTGCATTCTTAGAGTAGTACAAGAGTTCAGTATCTTCCTAAAACCTATTTCAGATCAGACATTTGGCCCCTCACCTATTTCAGATCAGACATTAGGCCCCTCATGCTGTCATTTCTACTTCAATTCAAGTAATCCCGGTAGACAGAGTTGTTGCTGGAAGGTCACAGATGTGTAACTTTTGCAGGCATGTCAGAGCCTGAAACTGATGCAAGTCTTGCCCCAGCTTCCTAACAAGACCTTCAAAATAGGCAAAGCTTTTCATGTGGATGTGAAAACAGGAAAGCACCCAGCTTGGTCCAGAGCTAGAGAAAGTCCATGAGAAAACCCCATAAAGCCCATGGATAGCCACTTAGCAATTTCAGTGAGATTTAGACCAAGTTTTTATTGCATTACTTATAGCTCTGGAATCTACAGGGGTAAAGAAGCCTTGAATACAAATCCTTAGAAAAGGAAATAGAAAGGGAACACCCTGTGATTTATCATTCCAATTACAAATTTTGAAGCTAAGGCAAATAGTCAAAATAAACAAGTGTTTTCACAGCTGCTCATAATAGCTTAAAATATATAAAGCTTGAGTTATAAGTTATTTTTCTATTTTAGAAATGCATCATAACTTCCACCCCCACATGCATTTGCTCAGTGAGCCTGCTAAAAGAATTTGCTGAGAAGCTGAGTGCATTGCCATCTGCTAACAGTCGTAAGAGACCCACTTTTAAAAAGAAATCTTGTCTTCATATTGCTATCAATTTATCTTCATCCTCTGTCTTGATATGACCTGTTTTCAGTTTCTGAACAAATCCTGAGGTCACGAATATCAGGCAAGAATATTTGGATTTGGCAAAGCTAGGTAAATGTTTGGACTAAATGATTCCATGAAGTCAGAGAGGAAGAACACCAAGTGGACAACAAAATATGCTTCCTTATAACTACACGATTGCATATACATTTTCTTACTTAAAGAACATTTATAGGCTGCCAGCTGTCAGTGTTGCAAAGTCTCAGTGCTCCTCCTGCTTCCGTTCAGAAGTGATTCTGTAACTTAACAGTTCTTATTCCCACAAAGCATTTCTTCATGTCATGTGAGCATTTAGGATGACCCTTGACATACATGTCTCAGTTGTTGCTTACTTCAGGGAAGTTTTGACTATTCTGTATTATATAGCTGACTCTATAGAGGAAGGAGAGCTGCAGCCCCTCCCTTGTTGCCAAAGTTATTAAGACGCTGTGCTCTGCAGTTGCCTCTGTAGCATTTCTAAACAAGGTCCCAGTGTGGAGCCACATTAATTATGGGGACATTTCTTTCTCATAGTGGGAACATCGCACCCCTCATGAACAGCATCCCAACTGTTCTGAGTACTCTTGATTAAATGGTTCTTCTGGTTAGTGAGAAAAAGCCATGGGACTTCTGCTGCATAAAGAGGTGATTCCAGCAAGCCACACATCCCAAGGCCACAATGAGTTTCCTTCAGGGAGGGAGATATTCCTGTACTTCTCAGCCAAATAAAGGAAATAGGAAAGGTCTCCATTGTGTTTTGTTGAAGAAGAGTCAGAAGAGAAAGTGGGAACAAAGCCAGACTCCTGGATATACAGATGAGATAATGTACCTCCAAAACACCCATGCAAAGCAGCAAAGATGCTTCTCCTTGGAGCCAAGGTTAAATACTTCACCTTCTGCATCTTTTATATGCATATAATTCTGAAGAACTTAATCAAAGGCAATATGCCCTATAAGCAGATGCTGCATTACTACAATGTATGGCAATTACTATTCTTAAAAATGGATATTATGATATTACATTTTAATAAAGCCATATGTCAGGTATCCTCTTCTTACCCCTTACTCAACTGACTTTCTATGGTGCAAAGGTAGTAAATTTTCACATATTAATTTTTAAAACTATAGGAGACAGATGAATATCTTTTCTATTTCTATTTATTTTCACTGTAGTTCAGACATCAGAACTCACTGTCACTCCATCTGTGACACCAGTCTGCTCAAAACTGACCTGCTTTTATTCTTTGCAAAAGAGGTAAAATTTTGCTTGCTTTGCCTCACTAATTGTAAATATTGCCAGTGATAGAGCCTGAAAAGTTTCATACATCTAATTTCTGAACTGTTTATCCACACATCTTATATTCTCATATTTTCCTTGTTAAATTATTTCATCTGTAATCCAGAACAGATGGAATAGTGACAGAGGTCTGAAAGGTGAGGCAGGTAAGAAAGAGACTCCTCAAATCTTTCCATTTTGATATTTTAAGTTTAACATCTCTGTTCAACTGCTGGGCTTCCAGAAAAAGCTCAAAAGCAAAGAATGGGTGCCTCAGCCTTTCAAACTGGATTAGGCAGCTCGATATCATGTTCATGAGTGAGCCTTAGAAAAGGAAAGCCTGAAATGCCAGTTCTGCCTGAAGACATTTCACTGTGTACACCACGTGATGTATTGTGATATGTTTGTGTTGTTTACAGTAATACTATTCTTTACAATATTCCTCTAGCTGAAAGCAATTATGACAAACCTAAAATTCCAAATTCTCCTGTTAATTTTGGACCTCATATTTTGGAAGTCATCTGGATGATCTCAGCATAAAACAACACACTCAAAAAACTGAAAACCAAGTTTTTCATAAAATTGCAGATCTGGAACAATAAAACTGATTGGACTCTAATTGGTACAACTATTTGGATCTTAGTTTCTCTGCCAAAGGGTGCATGGTCCCTTCACTCGGCTTCAGGGGTGATGCGGAGCAGCAAGTAAACATTTGGATACAAAGTCTCAGAGATGCCAAGTCTTGTATTGTGCCTTTGAACATGTTTGTTATGTTCTTAATCAAAAAGGGGATAAAAAAGGGCATGAGGATGAAAGGTTATGTGTCATTATTTCTTTATCAGAGATTGAGGTATGATCACATCAAGGGGTTGCTGGGCCAACAAATGTGAGATTCTGGTATCTAGAGGTCATAGAAATGCTTTGGCAAATTCAAGGGTTGTAAATATTCTTTTCCTTCAAAGACATCACTGAACAAGTCTACTGATTTTAGTGCTGTTCTTAGCTTGCCCTGTTGTAAACAAGAAAAGAATGAAAAGCAGACATTTACACAAGCAACAATTTTTGTCATGATAGCTGCAACATTTTGTCAGAGTTCAGGTACCTAGGGAGAAGTCAAATAACTGGAACTGAAACATGGCAAGAAACAAAAACATCATAAATTTTCAAACACAATAATAAGAGCAAAAAATATATCATAGACTTGCAAAGACAATAGATGATGACACTACAACAGAAAGACTCAGAAACAAAATGAAACCATAGCCAAAAAACTAAGTGTGTTTTGTTACTGCACATGTTGGGGAAAGGGTGCAGGTGGGATATGCTGGCACCCATCAGAAAACTTTTTTATGGTAAGCATGTGGAAGATCTGTCTCAACCCAGGGTGTCAGTAGCAGTAGTTATGAAATGAAGAAAGAGTGGTAACAACCGGATGGGACAAGGCAACAGCAACTTGCAATTGCTAAAGGTAAAAAAAGCATAAAAAAGCCAAACCACTAAATCCTTTAAAGCTGCTTCATGTGCCGAAAAGTAGCAATGTTTTTTACAAAGCTTTTCAAAAGAGATTTGAGGATCTCTAAGGAAGTAACCTCAACATTTCACTGAGGAAATTAGTAGCAACTCTTCCCAGGAATAGATTTAGCAGGTACAAAGTGGGGAAGATCAACACAGTCTTTACAGAAATCAAGCATCAGAAATCTGCCAGAATTCTCTGACTATACTTTAATAAATATATGGACAAAGAAGACACATTTAATATAATCTCCTTTCATTTCCAAAACACATTTCACAGGGCTAACTATGGGACGCTTTTATAGAAACAAGCTAAAATGGACAAGAAGAAAGATCTTAACATGGCCACATGACTAGAAATCAAAGGGCAAGAATGTCCTTAGTTTCCATGACTGGAAAGTTGCTATGAAGCCCTGTCTGGGGCCCCACTGTTCACCATACCTTTAAAGACATAGATAATATGCATAAGGGTTGTCAATGTTTGTTAAGAATACCAAGGTGTGCAAAGTAATACAGATGCCACCTGACTGCAGAAATGCAGAAGGGTCTTATCACTAACTGATCAAGGGAGAAAATGAAAGATCAACTTCAGTACAGGTAACCCTAAAATTACAGAAAGGAGGAAAATTGTAACTGTCTAATTCCTAAGAAATATTTTTCTATGGTTAATGTAGCCCATGTCATTTCCCAGAGGTTGTGTCACTGTAATTCCCAACCCCTGTGTGTGGTGAAAACATCTCTTAGAATTATAAACACCAACCCCGAAATGGCAATCTGAAGTCAAGCAAAATTACCTTTTGGATAAATGGGAATGACACTTCTTGAAAATAAGCCAGAGGCCTGTAGATGCAAATAGAGGAAGAACTTGAATTGCTTCAGAAAATAATGAAGCAAGAGCAAGTATTTTCCAGCATACTACGGACCCAAGCTGCAATCTGATCATTATACCCACTCAGTCCCCTGGAACACAGTATATTCTATGATTTCACTAATAATCAGATGGTGTCATCCCTAACCATGTGATTTCTCCTAAATACACTTAGAATGTTTCCTAATGAACTGCGTGATTTTCTCTTGTGTCTCTCTAATGGAAACTAAATACATTTTTCCTTTGCTACCAAATATGCACACAAAAATCTGACTCTAAATAGATTTATTGTAAAGGCTGCCAGAACCCTGAATAGAGAAGATCCTCCTAACACCATATCTTGATGAAGGACAGAAAGGACCAATAAAGCACAGAAAGAACTTGCAAATTGCTCTAATTCAAATCCTGAAATCAGGGAAAGAAATATAAATAAAGAGAGAAGAGAAGAAACTACAGAAATGAAATCTTACAGATAAATAAAGGACAAATTCTGAAAGCAAGTGAAAACAATAAAAGTGAATGGGATGACAAGAAGTGTAGGGAAAGGGACCGAAGCTTGCCCAGTGAATCCTCTTTGAAACTGATGGATTTCATTCCCTGTCCTAAAAGGAAATTCTTCCTTTGGGTTAGGCTTAGGTTTAGGCTTAGACTTATGGTTAGGCTTCTGTAGTTTCTTCTCCTCTCTCTTTATTTACATTTCTTCCCTGATTTCAGGATTTGGACTAAGTTTTGGTCCTTTCATTTCATTTGGCCTCTCATTTCATCTCAGTCCATTTGGTTGTAAGCATTTCATTTCAGTCCATTTGGTTGTAAGCATGTTACATACATACATACAAACATACATACATACCTACACATTGGATGAAGGTTCTGTACATGGGCTGAAGGGCAAATCTGGGTGTTTTGCATCTGTTATTTAAAGTCAACAGCTCATGGTTACACAATCACAGAATGAACCAGGCTGGAAGGGGCCACTAGTAGGGTCATCTGGTCCAACGTCCCTGCTCAAGAAGCGTCTTCTTCTAGACCCTTCTAGAGCACATGGCATAGGATTGTGTCCAGACAGTCCTCGAATATCTCCACAACCTCTCTGGGAAATCTGTTCCAGAGCTTGGTCACCCACACTTGACAGAGGTGTTGTCAAGTACACTCAGAGGGCCAGGCAGTATGGACACTCAAGGAGTTGGAATCTGTGAGCACATAAGTACCATGGTTTGTTGAAAACAGGCTTCTTGATTATCACTTTGCTCCTCTCACTTTTTTACAGCTTTATTTCCAAAAAATACACATTTACAGTAATCTTAATTCTCACTCTCTCTTAATGTAATTGAAACATGAAACTGAAGTAATAGGTGTTACTTGGAGAAACCCAGAGTAGGCTCCACACAGTCTGAAATCCCTTGTGCAGTTCTTAGTTCTTTACTTTGGACCTTTCTCCTCATTACAGATTGCATTTCAGTGTTTAGGGGGTTGACAGATATTACATGTTTTTAATATGTGTCCACAGCAACATTTATTTTGTTAAAACACTGTATATGCCACACAAATTTGGCAACAAATTGACAGTATCTAAACTAATTCCAGAAATGATAATTACACCTTTCAACATTATCAAAAAAGAGATCACTATCAACATCCTCAGCTAATTACTCAGTCCGCTCCTGAACTTAATTTTGGTCTAAAACTAATCTCTTCCAGAAAACATTTGAGTGAATGTAAAGCCTTGTACCACTAAAGAGGCACCAAAACAAGTCTGTAGTGAAGTAAAGAATGAAGTGACTGAGACCAGAGGACTCTACCAAGATCTCAGATCCACATTTCAAAAAGAACATCAAATTACTTTTAACAAAAGCAGTGAGCCTGAATTCAGCCTTCTCACACATTTATAAAGTTGCAATAAAATCCTCCTCAGTGCCTTACAGATAAGTATTTACCTTCTTGGACTATTTCTATACCAGTTGGAATTGCAATGTCTCATTCTCATCTAAATGAAGGATAAATTCCATATGCTGATCATAGATTTTGTTTCCTTCATTTACTGCCTTATTTTTTGGATTCTGCTGAATCCTTGCATGGCCTAATGCTCTCCTCCAGGTTAACTCAGCCACAGAAGGATTTTGTTGTGCACTGTACATACAGTGCTAACACACCCCTAATGCCTCTAAGCACTGCCTAAACACCTGCCATCTACCACGTTCACGTTTGACCTTTTTCCTGGAAAGCATGTTCCCAGCAGCAGTGACTTTCTTGCCAGGTGAGTCAATATTCTGCTTCTTATTAGGAAGATTCAATACAAGCTAGCAGATCATTAGAGATCATTGGCAGACCAGTTCAATGAAAATTAATTAATTCATGTCCTGCTCTAAGTGCACATTGTTACCAGTGACTTCTAAAACTGGAAAACTCTAGGAAATACTCTGCAGTGATAATCCTTTACCCTCACTGGAAACTGGATCTCTTAATATCCAATCTGTGTTAGTCTTCATGTGTGTTAGAATTCACTATCTTTGGTCTCTCAGACATCAGGCCAGGTAGAAAGCTGTTAAGCATCATCCTGAAAAGCATATTAGCCTTCTGGGATATTAGTGATGTTGTAGAGATCTGATATATAATTCCAGCCCATGCCTCCAAGATTAACATTTGTAAAAGAGTTCAGTCATCAAGAAGAGATGATTAAAGATCCTGACTAATTCTATCTGCCTCACACCCATCACACCAGTCCCATTTCCTACACTTTATTAATGAGTGCACCATTGGAAAATCCGTTATCAATGTGCTTATTATGCAAAGGTCACAGACTGCATTAGCATTTGCAATACAACAGGTCTTTTTCTAGAGGCTGTGCAAGTCAGTCACTTGCCAGACAAGCTACCATGTATAGAACCCCTCATTTTTTCACATTCACTCCTGTCCAGACTCCAGGCAGAATCTATGAGAAGTCAAAAAATTCATGAGCATCAAGAAGTCAGTATTATCCATATTGTTCACATCTCGTCTGTAACATCCATTTTCTACAAAACATCTGTCTACAGAGATCTCAAAAGTAGCACAGCTGAAACTATCTAACTGTCAGCATATTTCAACAAATTTCTATATTTGTTTTCAGGATGTGATCCTGTGCCTGCCACCAAGTTCTCAAGCAAATGTCAATGTTGTTCCCAAAGCAAAAAGACAAACAGGGAAGGAAAACACAACAGCTTTTTTTTTATAGTTAACAAACTTTACAGAACTCTGAGGTCAAAGGATGATGACGTTCAGATCTTGATAATGAACACGACATTTTCACAGTTACATTATGCTCTCTAAATGTCAGAACACAGTACTCCAGTCACAATACATCAGTGCACTCAGAGAGGATCTGGTCTTCCATTCCTTCACATCAGTTTTGCACCAGTTTGACTTCATTTACATTCACCAAATTGTTATTTTTTTTTAATGTTTAAAAGAGAAATGCAGCACAAGGATGGAGCCAATAACGATATCTGAAATTCTGTGGGGAACATTCCCTCAAGGAAGGTGTCTTAGACATTGTAACACTTGTAATGTCGATTATACTTGGGGAAGAAATCAACTCAGTTGTTCTCTAATATTTCAGACAGTACAATATCTGGAGCTGTTCTCAGATGTAAACCAAACCTGACACTTTACCTGGTGGCTGGTGCCTCCATAAGTGACCCTGAAAATCTGAATTAGACTTGCAGAAGGACAGTTACAAACTGGTAAGCTGACAATGAAAAGAACAAACCAAAAAAAGGAATCAACCTCATAAATATTCGTTCAGCTCCCTTCAGTGCAATCAATTCAGAAACTTTAGCTTTCTGCACAGAATGCTTGGTTGAAAATATCAGGCAGCTGTGGTATATGGACAGTTACAGGAATTATATTGCTAAGACCATCTGTCATTAGACTTTTTGGCAACCATGTAAAACCTCTTAGTGAAGCTAACACAATCTCTGGCTCCTTATCTCTATTTATCTTTGGCACATCACACTTCTAGATTCAGAATCTGTAGTACAAGAACAGGGAATAAGAAGGGAGCACTTGAATTTTAGATGTCTGCTTGTTTCCCCCATATATGGTCGTAAAAATCATACACTCATAATTATATTTTAAGTACCTTTTAAAAGGTATAATTAACTAAATAAATACATAACTTGGGCAAACTAATGTCTGCAAAGTTGAGTGGAAAAACAAATTTGTTTAATTTGGCAAATGAAAGCTTCAGAAAGCAGAGAAAATGGCATGGATGTGACAGAGTAACCAAGTGAGTATGAACTGAGAGTGATTTCATTTTAGCTGAGAGCAACTTTGTTTTACCTGAGAGCAAAAAGGCAACCTCACAGTGCATTAACAGACACTACACAGATGAAGTGGTGAAGTGGTAATAATTCAGTATATAGCATTTTTTTCTGGTACTCATGTCAGACAAACACTCAGAAAGCTGTTCAAATGACAGTGGCACATCCAGATATAGCTGAAATTAAAAGCAGTTTCCCTAGTGGAAGGCAAACAGATCCTGATCTGTCTCGAGCTATCTAAACAGCAAGAGATATTTCTGAAAGTAGATTAATCTTTAAGCTAATAAAGACATTATGAGATTCAATATCTAGATATGGAAACTGGAGATTTCAGCCCAAAAATATGTGAAAACTGTTAACAAGGAATTAAAACCCTTTCTTATAAATGTGATTTATTTTCCTTTAAATTTGCAGTATTAAAAGCAAACCTAGATGCAGTTCTAAAGGTTATTAACACTCATAGCAATTAGCAACTAGCACAAAAGACAGTGAGGACTAGTAAGTAATTTTTTTAAATAATAACTTGTTTTATTCAGTATAACTTTTATACCTTTACTTCTGATAACAAAAGTTACAAGATGTAAAAACTATTTCAAGGACTTTCAAAACTATAGCATTAGCAGTAAATGTGTTGACCTAGACCATATTTGGGACAGTTTCACCTCCAGCTGACTATTTCCCAAAGCCAGTGGCTTCCACTTAAAGAAAACCACACATTGCAAGTGTATTTCCCACATGCAACTGCTCAAATATGTTTTTTCTGTTGATGTTAATCACCAGCAGTAGACTATAAGTAGTCACATTATGTACAGAGAACAAGTAATGAGAAATTGTCCATTTTCAGATGAGACAAATGGAGCAAAGTAGAAGGCGAAGAAACTCTAACCAAGTTAACCCTGGTCCAGTACAAAACTTCACCTATCCAACAGCTGGACACAAGTCAGCAGGATGCAGATAACAAGGTTCAGGCACACTGAGATCTCACTACCAGAAAAGTAAAACCTGTGAGCAACAACATCTCCTTGCTTCTTTGAAAAATGTGCATTTTTCTTGTACAACAGGTTTTATTTGCTAAATTGAGGTCTGCTTGGAACAAATTGCAGTTCTGATAGATAATGCCTTATATTAACATAGAATAAAGATACAAGCATCACCTGGTTTTTATCTTGTAAAATATCATCTTTGACCTTCAAGTTCTTCTGTGTACAAATACTAATTTACTGTTACTAATTTACTAATTACACTGTTGAATCTGCAATTCAACAGTGATGGACACAAGAATAAAGTAAGCAAAATATTCATTGATAAGTACAATATTCATTAAAATGCTGTAATATATATTTTCTAACATAGACATTGCATCTTAATGGCATTATTTTGAAGTGTTTGGATCACTGCAAGTAAGTATCCTCACACAGTTCTAGCATTCTCTTCAGAAACCCCTTCTTCATCTCTTGTTAGTAAAAAGCAGACAGGAACATAAAATGCCTTCTAAGCACAGCTTTTAAAACATTTTAAATTATAAAGAGAAGAGCTCTGCGTGAAGATTTTCTTTTTTCCCATGCACTTTCTATTTCCCACACTTTTCATTTCTCTCATAATTTTTAAGATATCTGTTCCAACAGCCTGGGAGGAACCATCATTCATACTGACTGGCAAAACTGCAGATTCTGTTTAGTGCCTGACCATCACAGAGCTAACAGTAAACTCTTGACTATGTATAATTGTGCATGTATTCAGTAAAACTCACTTGTTAGACTGTCTTCATTGTTGATGCTGACACTCAACCTGCTGATTACTAAATTTATCACTTTGATCAAAGGTTTTGTTTTAAATTCTCAAGTATGTGGGGAACACTTTCAAGATGGTATGTATTAAGACTGTAGGAGTAGTGAGACCACAGACAGTAGCTCACTGAGAAGGCTGCTATAAGATACCCAACCACACACACGAACCCAGTGCTCTTCACAAGTCTTTCGGGGAACAGCTACAGCTAAACTGCTGGACGGAAATCCTCTGCTGGCTTACAGACAATTCTACATCAATGGGACAAGAATCTGCTCCCAGTGGATCCTCTGTGATAGAGGCTTGATCTGACAACATTTTGTGCATCTTTCTGCATTGCTCACATTTCTAAATGGCAGTTGTTAGTTCCTAACTGGCTGGTAGCCTCTGGCAGACTCAATATTTTGAGTACTTTTTCACCTTCATGCAGTAAGAAGTATGCTACTCCATTTGGAATTAACTTCTTTATGCTTCTACAGTTACTACTTAATGTGGCCTGCCTGATATTGCAAGGATTTATACTGAATCTTTTATTTATTTACTTTTCTTCCAGAACCTTCTTTCTCATCCTTGTAATCATTTTTCACCATGAACAAAACAGTCTCATAAGAGTTACATAAGATGAAAAAAGGTATCAAAGACATAAAAATACAGGAAATCTCTTAGTAGAACAAGATAAAGTAATCCAAAACTTTTGGACAGTAATGGTGATATTCTCCTTATCCAGTTCAAATTTGCATGCTTGATATTGTCCAAATAAAGATAATTTTCTTCTTCCTATTTTTTTAATGAAAAAATCCATGCTAAACATTATATTAGATGTTATTTGATTTTGCTAACTGCTCAATTTTTTATGTGTATTTGTAAGTGGGACAATGCATTTATGAAAATCCATCCCCTTCTGTATTGGTTCCCTCTCCTGCAATGAGCTGAGTGCTGAAAGCCCTCTGCCACAGTGCATAGCAACACAACAGAGTTTAAACTAAGAGGAAAGGCTGTCAAAGGGGCAATCATTTCAAAAGATTCTTACTTTTGTTTCTCCACAGAGATGTACTGAAATGCCTTTTTTCACGGTTTTTTAAAATAAAGCTATTAAAGAAAAAATGTGGGTTAATGATCAATGCTTGTCCTTACTAACCTATTCTACCTCTCTGTTTCTTCACAAAGGTCGTCTCCAGGGCCTTGGGCACAGTAATATTCTTGGGGTATGCAAGGCACTGGTCTGAGCTCCAAGAGTGTTACCAGTATGCAAGGGAACATGCATACTATGCGTGCCCTAGCAGCTCTGACAGCCAGTGCAAGAGTGTTGTTGGACCTGTGCATTCTCCCCCACCCCTCCAGCACAGCAGGCCAGCCTTTGTGCTCAGCTGGGAAGGCTGTCATGGTGGAGATGCTGAGAGATGCTTTTTTACCTTCTCCGTATAGATAACACAGCAGACTCCAGGCCTCCTGTATCTCCTAGGCTGAAACCATCCATCTGCTTGGACTCTGTCACACATATGAAAACCGTGCCCCCAGCACGCTTGTAATTTTGTAATTTACAGATCAGCAGACTCATAGAGGGCCAGGGGAAGCAGAAAGGCATGTGAAGGTGATGCTATTAATGCCCTGTGGCTCTGCAGGACGCTGGGTTATACCACCTCTGTGTCTGGTTTTGGCTGCTGTGCGTGTACTTCACCCACTTGTCAGTGCAACAGCGGAAGATTCTCACAGGAAATATTCCTAATCCCCGATTATCTTACTTTGTAGTACTAAAACTTCTTTCTCCAAAGCTGCCTCCATAGACATTTTAGTTTCATTGAATGGACTATATTAATGTTGAAGTGCAGTCTTTGAAACACATGCTCCATCACAGGCCCTGGCACATGAATTCTCACACACAAGCCCTACTACCTTTCTCTCCATTGGCCTCCAGGTGAGCAGAAGGAGCAGATCTGGGTGTAACAAGGATGGGAGAGAATCAGATTGGGCAGCATGCCTGCAGCCCAGCTTGTGGCACCATAGACAGCCAGCTATGACAAACATGTGAGGACAGGCAGGAAAACCTACAACTGGATACAGAGCAAAATTGCTTGAACTACACAAGCCCATGAGAGCTGTGGCTATGAAGCCATGCCTGAGTCAAAGGCCAAATGAGTAAATTTACCTTCCACAGCCAGCCATGCTCCTCTCACATAATGCATGGAACTTACTAATAATCCAGCCTCTCTAACACAATTTCTCTGTACTGCTCTATTTCACACTTTTGTTTCTTATTTTTCTAATTTGTTCTTAAAATTCAAGCAATTTTTAAAATTGCACAAAAGGAACTGGAGTACTGCCTAGTACATTAAGTTAAAACAAAACAATAATGTTCCAAACCAGCAAAGAGAAATGCAAGAAATTGAAGTCCATAATGATAGCTAGTTTTAAAAAAAACAATATGGATTTCATCCAGTATAACTCCAATTAATCCTTAACCAGGTTCTTTCACACAAAAACAATTTTTATTTCAACAAGATCAGGACCAGCCATAAGGCTTTGTTATTTTTGGTAGTGATTATACTAACCGTAGCAGTAAAAAAACAGCTTTAGTAATTTAAATGGCATTTCAAGCATTTTTAAAAGCAGAGTTTACTTTTTACATTATTGAAAATTCATTAGTTATTCATTTTGTTTTGCTTGAGGAAAGCTCTAAGAGTAGTCTTCTAAGACTGTAAATTAATGTATTAATTAGATGGTGTTGTCCAGGTTTAAAAGTATTCTAATACTAGACTTTGCATTGCATTCTTTTAAATTCACACAGCTTTATAGAAAGGATTTCAAACCTGTGAGATGGAAACACATTTAGGTAGCCATAGATAAGTGTATATAAAGATGTCTAGAAATCCAGCTATTAAATTATTTTAGATTTTGGCCTTTATCGTGGTTGCAGAAAGACAGTTCATCCAACATTATTTTCCCACAATCCTAACTCCTCCTTTGCTGGACTATCCTCTTTAAAGTACATGAAAGTCACCTGGAGTCAAAACTCTCTTATCAAGAAGCAGTCATGTCAGTGGTTCAGACAGGGTGGGCACCCAGTGAAAATGGCTCCATTAGCAGCTGCGAGTGACAGAGATGAGAGAGAAGCCTTTCAAAGACAGTGAAGGAAAAGAAGGAGCAGAGAGATCAAAGCACAGAAAACACAGCAGAAGACCAGATTTTCTCAGTGATCTGCAACTGTAAACAAAAGGCACTGAATATTACAGTGATGTAAGTGTTTTTATTTTGCACAGAGTCACACTCTCCCTCTGACTCCCATGCAACATTCCTACCAATATCAACGGCTAAGAGCTTTGTGCTTTAGGGAATTCACTGGCCTGATTTTATAGTTCTGGCTGCATGAATTATGTTTTGCATAATCAAATTGTGGCATTCATTATCACAACATGCCAGAGACATCATATGCATAGATTTAAAACAATTAAACAAATCTGTGCAGAGAAGATCTATCAATGTCTATTAAACATGACTAATACTTGATCTACTGATTCCAGAAGCTAAAAGGACAAACGAAGAAAAGTGGCAATGCGTACCTCTTATGCTTCTCCATGCACACAACTCTTTGCCATTACTTGATAGAGTCCCAGATTCAGTAAGGCTGGAAGGGACCTGTGGAGATCATATACTCCAACGTATCTGCTCAAAGCAGGGTGAACGGGCTGTTCTCATGTGGGTTTTGAGCATCTTCAAAAAAGGTCTCTGGGCAACCTTTTCCAATGTTTGACCACCTTTATAGCTAGAAAGCTTTTTCTTATGTTTAAACAGAATTTCCCGCTTTTCCACTTGTGCTACTGCCTTTTTTCCTCTCACTGGATACCACTGAGAAGACTGGTTTCATCTTCTTTATTCCCTCCCATGAGGTACAAACACTGATTAGGACACCTGAGCCTTCTCCAGTATAAAGAGTTCCAATTCTCTATGCTTCTTCTCATAAGGAAGATGCTTCAAGTGCTCAATCATCTACATGGCCCTTTGTGGACTTGTTCTGGTTTGCGCATCATATTCTTACACTTTCTACCTGTCTACCTAGTTTGCTCTTCCAGTGCAGCTACTCCACCATATTACTGTGGTCACCATGAGATTTAACCCTGAAGTTAGATGCAGTGCTGTAACTTCTCCTTTTTGCTTCCCATGGAGCATGCAGCAGCATTGAAGCACTCCAGAGAGGCATTTGGTCATGCTGATTTAGTGGCTTAGTTCAATCTTTGGTCTGATCCTGTAAGGATGCTGTTGTGGATTAACACTGATGTTCTCTCATTTTGCCCTGAAGATGGAATAGGGGAATCAGAAGGGTAAAAGTGAGAAAATGTGTGAGTTGAGACAAAAACAGTTCACTAGTTAAGATTTAATAATAACAGTAATCGTAATTGTGAGGAAAATATAATGAAGAAAAAAGTGAATCCCAAGAAAGAAAACTGATGCAAATGAAAGGAGATGCTCACCACCAACTGACCAATGCCTTGCCAGTCCTTGAGAAGCAGCTGCCCCCTGGCCAACCTTGCCCCCTAACTTTATGGCTGAGAATGACACCACATGGTCTGGGACATCCTTTTGGTCAGCTGGAGACAATTGTCCTGGCTGTGCCCTGCCTCAACTCTTTGCACACCACCAGCCCACTCTGGTAGGGCGGGGTGAGGAACAGAAAAGGACTTGGCTTTGTGTAAGCCCTGCTCAGCAATAACAAAAACATCCCTGTGTCATCAACACTGTGTCCAGCATAAATCCAAAACATAGCCCCATACCAGACACTGTGAAGAAATTTAACTGCATCCCAGCATGGCTACTCTTAAAAACCGGCACTCTGAGTTTTTGCCTTTTCTGGGTAAATGTTGAAGGTGGTTACCAAAAAATCATGGCCAATAGGGTGATTATAAGGTCATGGTCCAATATCTTGCTATAAACTAGGGTCAAATATTGCTCCTGAGAAACATTTTTTAATATATTTTTAAGGTGTGCAGTAGTTTCAAATATCAACTATCCCACTAAGTGTTTATCTCTCCTTAACATTTTAACTTCTCCATAGTATCTAACATAATTAGTCTTTCCTTCAGTTAAAATACAAATTCTCATTGTTATTCTCATTCCTTTAATTTTCTTTTCATTGGCTGCACTTTTCTGTCCCCTGACAAGTCTGGCTGCTTTCCCTGGGACTCTATCCAACCAGGCCATCTTTTTCTTCATGTGCTTCCCCAAAAACTGACATAACAAGCAGTGAAGCCTGCCAAACAAAAAAGTACATTAAGGATCTTTCAGATGTCACTTGCCTTGTTCACAGTAACATACCATTATATACTCCCATTTACTCTGTGACTTCTAAACTGCATGATTGTAAAATCTTTCACAGAAGATTTTACAGGTCCAGTTTACATCTTAGCTGAGGACACCCGCAATGCAATGTCTGATAAAAGAAAGTGTTACTAATAGGACAGAAAAACATCTGAAAAAGGCTGTCACTCAGAAAATAGGTGGGTCACAAAATTTATTGCACCATGAAGCACTCAGCCCCAAAGAATTCCTTTCTCTGAAATGAATCTAACTGTATCATATCACACGAATATAGTGTATAATACCTGTTATCCTCTATGCTATTGTTGAAGATAAAGCCCATAAGATCCACCCTTGTAAATAAAATCTGTATATCACAAATTAGAGCAAGCAATTTTCTCATTATTAATAACATGTGCTTCTTCCATTACTCCTTACTGATAGAACTTACAGTTCCTCTGTTTCTTTCAAAGAAAAAACGTGTTCAGTCAGTCTACTTTCACTGGCCTGAACTCCCACTAATTCAGAGTAAGAGCAGTGTGAGGAAGAGATCCTGTGTTACTCATTCAGTAGGGGGAGGGAAGGGAAGGGGAAGGAGAAGGGGAAGGGGAGGAATTTTAAAGTATTACTGTCAATGCTTTACCCTAGGGAAAGAATAGACAGTGATATTCATCAGTCTTTAAATCCCCTTGTTTACTGTACCACTAGACTTTATGTAATGTTGTTTTTCTTCCTGAAATGGGTCTGCCAGTGACATGAAATGATCACAATGTAATATCCTAAATGTTTTCATCGTGTGTAATTATTTATTTTCATGCCATTCTGAAGTCCTAGGCAGACTGCCGACTCGATGATCTTTTTTCCCCCCCCACCAAAATACTTTATAGACAAGAGACAAAAGCCTTAGAAGGATCAGAAATAGAAATGTTTACATAACCTGCCACTTGAATCATGAGAAAGCAAATGCTATATCTTATTAGAAAAAAACAAACAAACTTGTGCATGGCTTTTAATTAATTCTTTGCCATAAATCTTTATCAGCTAATTAGAATAATAATTACAAACAGAAAACACAATTACACAAAGAAAATAAAGAAAAGCCAAGCTGACTGAATTAATTTTTACCATCTTTGAATAACCTGGCAAAAAGTTAACATGTAATTTCAGATAATGTTATTAATTTAATTGAATGATTCTAGAATGGCAGTTATATTAATCCAATTTACAGCAAATTGCAAATAAATTTACAGTATAAGATTTTTAGACTCAAAGTAACAGCATCACAATCCTATCTTTCTTTTATAAAGGTATAATGTGAATATATGAAAAATAATGCTTTGTAAATTTTCATACCAGAAGGATAATTCTGCAATCTGCCATCAGAGTGGATAAAAACATAAGACTTGTGGAGCATAAAGATGGACTCTTTAACACCACAGCATGAAAAATGCTCTTTTATCTACTCTGTGAAAAGAAAGACACCCTATAAGTGTGCTCCCTGTGGTCAGATTATTTTACCATTTAGTAAAGTCAGTTCTGGATGGGCATAAAATGAAACCTTTGCTTTTTTCCCTGAGATTTCAGGTATGTTCAGTATCTTCTGCATACTCCTTCAAAATTTCATTTGTAGTAACCTATTGCATTTTGGTCTTTCCTCAGTCATGCTTGAAAGCATTAATAACTCCCAAACCCAGGAATGGCTAATGTGCACAGACAGGATGCAGAAGAACTTGTACAGGTTGGAGAGAAAACTCTTCCAGATGCTTTATCAGAGAGCTGAATCATCTGGGTGGAATTCATGTCAGCAAATGTCAGGTCGTAAGGCAGATGTCCCAATCTCAGCTGGTCTCTCTGAGTTACCTCTGTGAAGTCATACTGACATTTTGCCAACTTAATTTCTTCCCAGTCTTACTAAAATTGAGCTCCTTTTGAAGGTATACCTTTAAATAATACTGCAGGAAGCCTGGAAAACACCATGCTGTCACTACCCTCAAGAACTCTTACAACTTAGGGGATCTTATCAACCCTAGGAAGAGCTTCTATGGGTACATCAGCAAAACACAAGAAACAAGGTAAGTAAAACCATGTAATATTTTTCAAAGACTATTTTAGGCAGCGATGAATACACATTTTGTCTCAAGTAATCTCCCTCAAGCCCACATCCAGAAGCTGCTGAAACAACCTGTCTTACCCAATGGCATTATTCTACTGCAAACTTCATTCAAAACCATGTCTGAGATGGATGTTTTTTAAAAGCACCTGGAAAAAAACCCAACAAACCCACACACAAAACTACACTTTCAAACCAATGTGTAGGCCCTTTACTGGACTCATCAGCAACTCCAGGAAAACAACTTGATTTGAAATTCTAAACATGTGTCCAGGACTCTTAGACCTATGACCTGCTTGGAAGGACTGAAAACAACTGACCAGGGATGAACTGATCAACTTTGCCTGGAATGTAACTGAGCACTGCTTTGTAAAAACATGGAAATATACTCTGAAGAATTTCTAGCATTTCTGCTTATTTTCTAGTATTTTCCATAATCTGAACTGAAGTCTGCTTGAAAACTTTGGATGTATTTTTCTCCTCATTCCAGCCACTGCTCTACCACTCCAATCTGGCTGTGCATGTTGTTCGGTTTAGAAGAACAGGTTTCACATTTTCCATTTAGAACTCCAGTGATTCCTGGAACATAGGCGAGTTACGGCGAAGAGCTTCCACGCATTGTTTCAGCCTGACAAGTGTGACTGAAAAAATGGAGAAAATGACATAGAAAGAAAACCCAGCAAAGTGTTTCCTTCACAGAAAACAGACACTGGAAAATGCTCAAGGTTTTTTAGCCCTTGATTAAGAATATGTCATAAATTTTTTCTGTATGTTCTCTGAAATACTAAAAATCTGAGGCACATTATATGTATTCACAAAAAAGCCCTTGTCTGAATGAAATAAGGTGCTAGAACAACTACCATAAGAAATGTAATCCTGGGCTTGAACAGCTCTTAATGATTCCTCACTGCATTCCACCAGCAAGCGGTCGGTCTATATTGGGAGGATTGTATCTTCATGTGAAGAAACCTTTTTTCCATTCTCAACTCACAGTGTCATTTTTGCTAAAGTCAATGTATTAGCTAATATGTTAATTGGAATGTTCACCCAACCATGGAATACACTGAAGCTCAAAATGTATTTCAGTGATAATAACAAAGAGATGATGTAACTACTTTATTACTGCTAACACAAATGCACAAATGCATTCAGACCATGTATAAAAAACTAATCAGACACCTGAAATAAGTATATGTGTTAGATTTTATTGTATCTATACTTAATAATCTTGTGCCATGGTTGAATTTAGGTCTCTTAAATCAGAGTGTCACTCTGTAATACTAACTTTTTGTACTAGACTTTTATTAGATTCTTTGGATCAGAATATATCAACATGGAAATTCAAGCAAATTAGTGCATACAAAGAGACAACTAAAGAAAAGTGGCGTTATCTCTTACTGTGGCCATAAGTGGGTTTAGAGCAAATATATAAAACCAGAATGGTGCTTCTCTTAGTAAACTCTTTAGCCGTGAGCACTGAGAGACTAACAGAATTACAACTGATCATGTGTGCACCATCCTTTCTAACAGTTCTAATTCATGGACCATAAAATTGACTGATCATATCTCAATACATTTATAATTCTGTAGGAAGTAGTTTTTAATGTTTAATTAAGGATTGTTTGCAAAAGTGCTTTTTGCTTAAGGTCTGTCTTTTTATCATTTCATCAGGTGCCTTCTAGTTCTTACATTACTTAAAAGGAATGAACAACCATGCCTGCTCAAGGTCTTACAGAATACTCTATCCTATACTCCATTCTTCAGCAACAGCCCTCAAAAGAGTTATAGCCCACGGAAGCTTTTTTCTACAGAAATCTCTGTGCATTTCTAATAATTTACAGTATTTTTTACATTTAAGTACAAAGGATAAAAGTGAGTACTCCTGTGATTTGGAGTAATTTTTCCTCATGTATAATTATCAACTTCAATTTTATGGTCAGCACTGTATGAATGTACTAAAAGATAGCTTTTACACTAATGGAAGTTATTAACCACACATTTCAATTATTATTCCAGAAAAAAAAAAAAAAAAGCCAAAATAAACAAAAAAGACTTTCTGCTCCTGATATCTTCTTGTATCTTTAAAGAAATTGAAATTAATAATACAGACCTCCCCTTTTTTTTTTTATTCCACAAAAGCTCTAGGCATATTAATTCTCACATGCTCTATACATAATAGCAATGCTTTACAGTCTTTCAAACAGCAGATGTGCACCCCAAAAAATTAATAATAAAAGATAATTTCCGGGAACACTAGGTACAAGAGGCATACAATCATGTTTCTCTGGGTCCACAAACATATTGTTTCTTGGATTTTTAATATTTTGCCTTGTGTAGATTGAAAAGTAAAATATTCACAGCCCTGAGAATGTGCTCCACTTGCTTAGCAGTCATTTTAAATTCAGATTCTCCATTTGCACTTGATTTCATTCCCTTTTTCATGCATGAATAACACAAAAACCTTAAGAGACAGAGTACCTTCAAGTAAAATATTTTATCTTTCCTACAATAGCCAGAATTAATTTGATAGTAATTACAATGACAGAGATTGGAATGGATGTGCCACAGGGTGGTAATCCTGCTCTTTCTAAACAACATCACTTTCATCAGTAAAGCAAAATTCAGAACCAATGGTATGTGATATTTGTCATCCTAACAGCCATCCTGCTCCTTTGTCTATACTTTTGGAGGAACTTCACAAAGAAACCAAAATAAACAAGGGGAAATGATGATCTACTAACTAGTTCAAGGTCCAGCAAGGAGTTAGTGGAGGAATATGGTACTAAACCATCGTTTCAGTGGTTTCAGTAGTCAACTCTTAACCATCAGATAAAGCCTTTTTAAGCATAGAAAAAATCCATACTCTTCCCTCATCACTACCAATTTTCAGTGCATTCCAAAGAATTCTAACTAGTAAATCCTCTAAATGCCTTCCTAAGACATCAGCAATTTTCGATGTATTGATTATAAAAGACAATAAAAGTAATGGGCTTGGCTTATGGGGAGGTCCAGTAAGGGACACCACACATGAGCAGCTTAGGAGCTGAGAAATTTATAAAGATGCACATGGAAAATATTTGCAACAATCTGCTGTGAAGGGAATATTGCATATTTACACCTTGAACTCCTGAAACCTTGTGTACAGGCACTGAAAAAATACTGCTAATCTTTTCACTTTCATTTTGCATAGGTGATTCCAAAAGATCTAATAAATTTGTTTCCTAACAAGAGAATGTAATTTGTTAGGAGTAATCTTCATCACAAGGCCAGACAGAATTTTTGCTGTGAAACCAACTTTCTTAAAATTTTATGAACAAAAGAGAAATCTTGGTTTGTTTAGAGACAGAATTCCACCTTCAATGAGCCTAACAATGGCTGATCTGCAGAAAGATTTCAACATCTTTTATACCTCTCCATACAAACAGATGCAAGTGAAAGACCCCCAAACCAACTTCAGTGCCCACACAGAGGCTTCAGTCAGATCCCACAGGATCAACAATCTTTCTATTTGATATTAATTTCTGTAATGGGACCCAAATCTGTGCCTTGCTACAGACATACTGAGTTTCAGAGATGGAAAGCTGAGGTCAGAAAAAGACTTTTTGCTTGTTTAACAAGTTTTTACTTCCAAATATCCCTACTTATACTGTATGGTCAAGGTGCACTGTAGTCTTTTCAACAATAAATCAAAATTTGGAATACACATTCAAACCTCACTACTGGCTGGACCTAGAGAGAGATGGAGCTTCAACAGTCTCAGTTCTGTCAGGCTACGAGACCCAGCAGCTGAGTACATTGGACCAGGCTAACTCACCATTCCATGTCAGGCTGCTTGATTCAAGCACTAATAGTGTGGTAAAAATCACAGTAATATTTTAAATCAAACACTCTTATCCTTCTGAATTTTGTCGTGGTTTTACTATTAATATATCTGAAGACAGATTCAGCAGATTTCCAACACCGTGTTTCAGACAGAAAGATAAATTCTCAAGATAAACAAGCAGTGCAACTTCAGCACCAATGCCACAGAAGTACCTAGGACCAAACTATCCACCATTACACTTACAGATAGTTTGTTGGTTTTAACCAACAGGGTGGATGAGAGAAATGTATCTGGCATGCCCTGCAATTCATTCCATTCACAGAAAATTAGATAAATAATAGGTACTGAATATAAGAACCACTACTAAGTGGTTATTGATTGTGTAGTGGTACTACTAAGCCCAAGTAAGAACAGCCACTGATTGCATTGTTAAGTGCAAGCTCCAAGGCTCTTAGTATGAATTAGGAGGGAACTAAATGGTTATTCAACAGCAACCTATACAACCCACTCACTGTTCCATCCAGTATGGTGCCAGAAACACTAGTGGTAGCACTAGGAAAGGGTGAAAACACACCTTGGGATGAGAAAATTGCAAGACCAACCCTGTCAGCAACACCACAGGTTTAGATCAACACTAACAGGTCATAAAGAGTAATTTCAGGCACAGTGATAAAAGCAATATAGTAAATGAACATAAGTAAGCAATAACTCTTAAATTTTATTTGAGTGACTGCTGCCAGATACTAGAGCTGCAAAAATTAACTATTTATCATCATATAAACATCACAGAAGAAAATACCAGCTATACTGTTAGAGCAGAAATTTTGTATGTTGAATAAATCTAGAAATCACAAATGTATACTGGCTAACAAAAAATCTGATGATCATGAAAAGCTGAATCTCTTTCACAGTATAAATTACCTAAATCTGTGATACTTCAGAAAGGTAATTATAAGTACTGTGAGCCAGGAGGTAGCATTAAGATATCAGCGTCTCTGTGTTAAGCCACCAAAACATTTTAAAGTTACTCATCTAATGTGTAAACTTTCAATTGTTCATGCTACATTTGCTACATGATGCTACATTTAAAGAATCATACTTCCAATACACCTGCAGAACCCCTACCTACAAACTTTACTGAATTGTGTCATTTGGCCCTGCCTGCAGTACTGTAACAGGTGTCCCTCCTTTTGCAAACACACATGGAGCCTGTCAAATAGCATGTAGGAGAAGACTCTGTTTCTGCTTAGCACTTAATCACCCAGCCATAGTACAGGAAAAAAATTTACTAGTGATTACATACCAAATAACCAAGATACACATTTGCAGAATCTATCATCTAAATCACAATTTAAAAAATTAAAAATTGGGCAGTTTTAGTGCCTTTAGTAATTAAATTTTGAAAGCAGAAATTCTTGCTGAAAAAAGGCAAGATACAGACAATGAGAAAGGAAGATGCAATTATGCATTTGAAGAAATAACAGATGGCTGGAAAGATTATCAAGAAAACAAGAATCATAGATTAGAATAATTTTATTCTAATAAAATGATACTAATCATTTATTACAATCATAGATGGAATCATTTAGGTTGGAAAAGACTTCCACTATCGACTTTAACCTCAGACTCATCACCACCTTGTCAACCAGACCACAGCACTGTGTGCCACATCCAGTCTCCACCTCTAGGGATGGTGACTCCACCACCTCCCTGGGCAGTTTGTTCTAATGTTTGACCACCCTTGCAATGCAGAAATGTCCTGATGTCCAACCTCAACCTCCCTCAACCTGTAACTTGAGGCTGTGTTCTCTTGTTCTGTTGCTTATTACCTGGCAGAAGAAGCTGACCACCACCTGGCTGCACCCTCCTTTCAATTGCAAAGAGCGATAAGGTCTTCCCTGAGCCTCCTTTTCTCCAGGCTGAACACCCCCAGCTCCCTCAGCTGCTCCTCACAGCACTTGTGCTCCAGACCCTTCCCCAGCTCCGCTGCCCTTCTCTGGACACGCTCCAGCCCCTCAATGTCTTTCTTGCAGGGAGGTGCCCAGAACTGACCCCAGGATTTGAGGTGTGGCCTCAGCAGTGCCCAGTACAGGGGGACGGTCCCTGCCCTGGTCCTGCTGGCCACACCATGGCTGATCCAGGCCAGGATGCCATCGGCCTTCTTGGCCTCCTGGGCACACCCTGGATCATGTCCAGCCGCTATCGACCAGCACCCCCAGGGTCGACCAGCACCCCCAGGTCCTTTTCTGCTGGGCAGCTTCCCAGACAGTCTTCCCCGAGCCTGTAGCGCCACATGGGGTCGTCGTGGCCTAACATATCTCTTCAAACTGCATTTGACTACGCCTTTAGAATACGACTGCAGAGTTCACACCCAAGCCGTCTCTCTGTTCAGCAGCATCCTTCAATGGCAGCGCAGTTCCCACCGCACCGCAGCCGAGCGAGCGCGGCCAGCGTTGGCCCATGCTGCCACCTCGTGGGGACCCGGGACACGCCGGGACACGCCGGGACACGCCGGGACACGCCGGGACACGCCGGGACACGCCGGGACACGCCGGGACACGCCGGCCCTCCTGCTTCAACACCACCGCCTAAAACCAGGGAACATCGGTAATGCCCTCTGAGCAGCTAACGGCACAGGCACAAGGTGTTCCTTCTTTCCAGGAACACTGGAAGGAAATTTTTTTAGGAATGCTTAATCGAACTGCGGGTTTTGTCTTCAGATTTTCAGAGTGGTGTGAGCACAAAACTGAAGGGAGGATGTGTGCGTTTGTTTATTCTTTCAGATACAGGCTGACAGAGCTATTAAAACCCATAATATATACGTGATACGTAACATAACTTGTATGCACATCTTCCTAACTCTCTGTAAAGGCATGGAGAGCAGAATGTGAAGCTATATTTTCTTTGATTTTGACATAATTAATAATAAGAAAACTAATAAGTTGCTATTGTTCACTTAGCTAAAATATAAGCAAGAATTAGCTGTCTTCCCACCAAAGAGCTAATTAGGCCTAAGTAGGTTTCTGATAGCTAGTTACACTGCTTTTTAGACAATCATGTTCTGCTGGTTTCAAATTGCATTCAGACCTCTAATGAAGGCAAACCTTCCTATCATTTCCCTTTCTCTGCTACACGCACAGCAGGTCTGCCATCACTGATCCTACATTTCACTCATCAGCTGTTACTCATTATGATCTTAAGAAATTGTTTATCAGTTAAATTTTTAAATGGGAATTAACACACAATAAGGAAGATGAAGACAAAATTTTGGGTATGCAAGCCTGTCCTTGCCTTGGAAGTAGAGGAAGCAATTTCCAAATCTAAATACATGTTGAGAAAACACCTGAGATTTTAGCTTCATTGCAAAAAGCGAGGAGAGAATCGAAAAGACTACTTGTATTCGCAGCTCTTATGGGTCACACTGAGAGAGATTATTAATTTCTTCTCATCTGAGGGAAATTATTTACAAGGAAAATCAGTTTGAGGAGAACTTCTGGAAAGTTCCACTCCTCACACACAGATCAGGCTCATTCAAGTGTGGATTAAAAAAATTCATGCAAACTTGTTTGACTTGGGTGTTTTATCAAAAAAGTGGGGGAGGCCTTACTCCATAGAACTGCATAATTTTTGAACTTCATTGCTCCTTTCTTCATGCTTCCGTCCTCATTACTCCCGAAATTCCTCTCCTGCCCTTACAGCAGGCAGGACTGTAGTCTCTCCTCTTTTGGCTCTTTTCTGCACAAATACTGTTTACCTTGGCCATACCAGCTGCAATACACCCTGTTATTAAGAAAACCTTGAGTAAGGTTTGTGTTTCAGCATTCCCTGTGCCCACCATCAGTGTATGTCCTTCCTAATAAGTTTTGGTAACCTTGATAAGTTTTTGGCAACCTTCCCCTGAGCATGTCAGGCCCAAAACCTTAACGGGGCAATTCTACCAACAAGAAACTTATCTTAACACCTGGACATCAGCAGAGGAAAATCAATGTGTTTTTATGTTTAAAATTTAACTATATTTCACTAGAGGTGATTAAACAGAGAGGTGGAGAGTATCACTACATTTGTGACAGCCAAAACACAAGTGACAAAACACTGCAAAAACATCTCTTACTTTTTCTGCAAGTCACAAGAACACGTGTAGAAAAAAGTAACCTGAAAGCATGGACTTAATGGTCTCTAATCCAGGGTTCTGGTTTTGACTGGAGTAGAGTTAATTTCCTTGACAGTGGCTGGTACGGGGCTGAGTTTTGGATTTGTGCTGATAATGTAGATAATAATGGTTTTGTTATTGCTGAGCAGGGCTTACACAGAGTTAAGGCCTTTTCTGCTTTTGCATTGTCAGTTTTTATACTGACATGCTGGTGAGGAAGCTGTCAGTGCATCAGAGATTGGGAGGGGACACAGCCAGGACAGGGGACCCCAGGTGACCAAAAGGACATTCCAGACCATTTGACATCATGTTCTGGGTACAAAGAGAGGAAAGAAAGAGGAAGGCGGGATGTTTGGAGTGATCCCTTTTGTCTTCCCAAGTTACCACTGTGTGTGGTGGGGCGCTGCTCTCCTGAGGATGGCTGAACACCTGCCTGCCCAAGGGAAGCAACGAATTAATGCCTCATCTTCCTTTGCCTACGCGCGCGGCTTTTGCTCTCTCTATTAAACAGCCTTAACCTTGACCCACGGGTTTCCCACCTTTTGCTCTCGCGATTTCCTCCCCGACGGCACTGGCGGAGCAGCGAGCGATTAGCTGCCCGGGGCTGGCCGCCGCCCGGCGTCACGGCACGGCCGCACGAGGCGCCACGCCCTCAGCTCAGGGCCCCGCTCGGGGCCCGCGGCCTGCCGGCCCAGGCACACAGACCCGGCCCCGCCCCGCCCCTCGCGCCCGCCCGGGATTGGCTGCGGCCGCCTCGAGAGGCGCCCCGCGCCCGCGGCCATCTTGGCGCGCGAAGGGCTCGGCCCGGCGGCGCGAGGAGGGGGCGCGGAGCGCGAGCGGGAGCCGCGCCTCGGAGCCGCGCCTCGGAGCCGCGCGCGTCCTGTGGGTCCCTGTGGCGAGGGGCGAGGGCTCCGCTCGGGCAGTAACCCCAAAAAACCAGCCAGATAAACCACGGAAGGTACGGGGGGCCCGTGGCGGTCCTTAAGGACCGTCGGGGTCTGTACGTGGGGTGGATTGCAGACAGGGAGTGATTATGGAGGTACCTGTAGTAAGAAGTCGTCCTGGTAAGGATAGGCGGTCAGGAGAGAGGTGGGAAGAGCAGCGGTGGTGCTTCCTGGTGTGCTCGGGAGTGTTCGGGGGTTCGGGGTGGAGCGGCTGAGTAGCCCACTGCGGGCTGCTGCGGTGTTGCCTTTAGATATGCTTCTCAGGGAACAAATACGTGTATGATTTCTGTGTCTGTCACGTCCATTTTCCTCTTCACTAAATGATGTGAACCTGTACTGTTGGTCTAAGTGAAAACCTGGGCTGTGTTGTAAAGAATTTTTTTTTTTTTTTTTTTTTAATGTGAGGCACCATGAGTGGAAAGGAAGAGTTCTCCTCCTTGGATGGTAAAGAGTTTCCTGGAAGCAGGATGGAAGATGTGGGGTATGTGAAATTTGAGATGGTGGCTTTCATATTTTTGAGCTCTCACAGCACAATTACCAGGAAATAGAACTGAGAAGATGTAGAAAGTAATGTTTATGTTCTGCACTGTTGCAAATAAGTCAGTTTTTCTGTGTTATGTATGGGAATAAAATACTCAGTTTGTCAAAAGTTTAAGGATTTGGACTAGGTTAATGGAAAGAGACATTTTAAATTCAACTTGGTGTACTGTCAGGTAGTATATCATGCTGGTCTGTATGTATTTTTTACAAGTTAGCTCGATTGATTCAGTACATCTTAAACAGCTAGAATGAACGTGATTAAAACTGATTGTTTAACAGTTTATTCATGCTGGTTCTACTTACGTGAAAAAATTGCATGCCTAACAGCTATGGTATCACCTTTATGTACGATGAATTCAGTGTCACACAGCTAAAATACTTCCCCAGTTAAGAGAAGGTAACAAATTTTTTGTGGCATGTTTAGGTTAACTGCAGCTTCTTCATAAAGTCATTTGGTAAAAGTGGATGAGCTTAGCTCTAAAAGAGCTGGAAGTTAGAATTAGTTTCTTGCTAATATTCCTGAAAATCTGAAATCTTTACTTTTACCTCTGAAGGCAGTCTTCTAAGCTCCTAGAAGAGAACTTTACAGAACCACATCAGAGAAATGATGACTTGTGTCATGTGTCAAAAGCTCTCCGTGCAGAAGGTAAACCTTTGGGATCTTTTTATTTCCTGCAGTTTTATTGTGTGCACTACTCATTGTTAGTTTTTATTTTATATGGTCTTTTAAGGACAGTAGATGGGCTGCTGGACTTGATTAACACATTGTTACTACTTACTCAGCAGTTAGCAAGAAAAATCAATTCCTTTCCATTTGGCTCATGCTCCTTTTCTTGACAAAATGATTGACAAGTGTGTTCTAAAAGAAATCTTATTTTTCTGCATGAGTGACTTTTTTCCAAGAGTTGAAAAAATTGTATGGGATGCATAGTATTTATGGGTGTTTATGAAGCATTTTTTTCCTGTACTTAACTATGTTTCTTGAACGTATTAGGGGTTTTTTTTTGCCTTTTTTTGTTTCATACCATTATCCTCTACTCACTGTAGTAACAAAATACATACCTGATGATAATGCCCTAGTTAGTACATGCAAGTCAGTCTTTGTAATTCTCAGCCAAGTTTTATATCTATCTATCTGGATTTCTGTTCTTACCTCTTAAACTCTCTTGTTAAAAAAAAAAGTCAGGCTTCTAATTCCTGTCGACTTGCTGAATACTATTTAGAAACCTACTCTGGTGATGGTGTATTCCTGTTGTCTCATGGCTTAGGGTGTCCTACAGGAGCGGGTTTTCCTGTGCTTGCTTTTACAGTGTTGCATGGTGACGAGAAGGATGAAGACACTGATTTGTTTTGCTTCCCTTCTCCAGAAGTAAGTTGATCTAAAGTAATTCCGTTCAGTAATGACTGTGGTGGTGTGAAGTAGCAATATTATAGGATCTTGTGAATTTTCACTGAGAGTGATTAAAGCAGATTCAGGTTCCCTCTGAGCTCAGAGTCTGTGCTTTATGACCCCCTACATACTCAGCAAATGCTTGCTAGCATCTCTCACTACCAGTGTTGCTGTCAGATGTCCAGAGCCTGAGTTTAGGAAGGTGCATTTTTGCAGTTTTCTCATTAGTGCCCCATATTGCCGTTCCATCCTCTTGTGTGCACACAGTGTGCAAGAAAGCGACTCATAAATACGTAAAGACTTAAAAGATAACAAAAAAATCAACTTCACTTTGCCCAGTAGTGTGTAAGTTCTGACATTTTCTGGTTTTGCATCTAAAAAAATGCCTTACATGTGACTTTTGTGTGTTATGAAACAATGTTAATGCCATTGTTTCATAGAAATTTATATTTTGGACAAACATGAAATGTCTTTTTTTCCTCTTACGAAATTCAGGTTTAGCATTTATTGCAAAATACAAATGAGTTAGATCTTTGGCATTTGAGCCCTGCCATGAGGCCTTATTGAAAAGGTGCATTGTGGAATCTGGTTCAGGAGTCCAGTATGTTAAAAGTTTTGCATGGTAATGGGGAAAATACTAAGTGCAAACAGGAAGTCAGGATTCCTTTTAGTAGGAACACCTTTTATTTATCAGAAAAGTGCACTGATGGCTACAGATGTTCTTGGGACCTCTGTCCTTAGACCTACCCCCTGTACAATTCAACAGGACTTACTTTGAGGCTTGGTGTAATTAAAATGATGGGCAGGGGTGGATACTGGAGGTAAACAGGCATATAGAATACTTGTTCCTGGGATTTGGCTGTAACCCTGTGGTTGAACTTGTTTTCCTTTTCCCCTTTGAATTTAGAAAGGAATGGACTTTAAACTTGAGCTGTGTGGCAGCAACTCAGAAAGACAAGCAAGGTAAATCTTAATAAAGACTTTTCATGTTATTAAATGCCATTGTGGGGGAAGACTTGAAGTAAGTGATTCCAGACATTTTCCTTGTGCTGATTTTTTTTTTTTATGTGTTCTTTAAACTTCACTGACGTGTTGTGGTATGATTGTTTGATACTGTGGGAGCACATTGTGTGCAAATACTGGTTCGTTGAGAGGAAAAACAAAAACCAAATTGGTTCAGCTTGAAAATGTATGAAAGTTTTAAGCACTGTGATAAGCACTGATAAAAGTTCAGAGGGAGAGATACTGAAATGCTAGGCTGTGGTAGGGAGGACTCTGCCTCCTTCCCCCACCACCTGCTGATCCCACTGCTCCTGTTTTGATAGCCAGTCACAAGTATGTAAAGATTAGATGCCAGCAATATTCTGTGGTATTGTCAAATCTAAATTACATTCATCCGTTTATTTGCCCAGTCAGTGAACCTTCCTTCAGAACCTGAAGGAAGTCTTAACGTGGGTGTCTTCCCCCCAGTGTTATTGCTGTGGAGATTGATGTTCATGCAAATAAGGATAGTCCCAGGTAATTCTTCCAAGTGTGTTGCATAAGGAACCTGTTCCCAAAGGAAAATGTAGGAAACCTATATCCTGAGTTTGGCATGTGTAACATGCACTGCTAACCTTGCCCAAAGTGAAGGGCTTCATGTGGGGCTGTCAGTCTCTGCAGCAGTGTTCTCCAGATGTTCTCACTGCTGGTCAGACACAACAAACAGCCCTGGAAGAACAACACAAGGCTTCCTTCATGGAATAAGGCTGGTTTATGCAGACTGCTCCTGTGGGAGTCCTATCAGCTGTTGAAAAAGAGCAGCTGTGGGTCATCATACAAGGAAATTTAAAGGCCTTCCTAACAGGTTGCAAGTAAATGGTTTTGCTGTCATTAGTCATGTATTCTGAAGGTTTTAACAGTAACAAATGAAAAATGAATCCTGAAATGTTCATAGTTATGCATTTATTCTCACTAAGGATAAGAATTACTACCAATTACTAAGATTTTGTTCAGCCTTGCCAAAATTGTCAAATGAAAAATAGGGGATTATAGTGAAAAGGAGTGGGTGGGGGTTTTTGGTTGTTTTTTTGTTGTTTTGGAGGTTTTTTTTAATGGGGTATCTCCTATATGTGTGAATTAGTCTGTTACACAAGTAGGTTTGTACATAGGTATTTAATGATAGATTTTGAGATATTTGTGTAAAGTATTTGTAGGAAGTTTGATACTTTATTTAAAATCGATAGATCTTCTCTTTAAAAGTTTTTTGTTTGCAGGCCCTTCAGTCACAATACCAGAGAGAAAAATGTTCAGTACCCATTTTCTACCTGTGATGGGCTGAGTGATGGATCAGCTCTAACTCCATCATCTGACATGGTGTGTTAACATGGAATTTCCTTATGTTCTCAGTTGGTTTTGTATATGCATAGTTAATAGTGCATTTTGTAAAAAAAAAAAAAAAAAAATCCCTGCAGCCTTAAAAGTTATGTTCTATTGCTCTGTCTTATCATAGAATGGATGTGCAGCTACAGTGTTCATAAAATAACTTTAAAAAATGAGTGCAACTCAGACCTCCCCAATGAGATCATATCTAAAGACTGTTAATTCTATCTAGCTGCTGGGAAATGATGTATTTTGAATTTACCTTTTCTTAAAAGATACCCCAGGCTTCAGAATGTTTGAGTTGGGGACTTCTTTATTTATTTTTCAATTTGGGGCATCTGCAGGGTTCATGCCCACCTCCTTAAAACTAATTCAGAGCAACAAAGTGGTTGGACAAATAGATCTCTCTTTAAACATTCTATTAGATTTTCTAACCTCATCTTTCTGAATGAAGTTTGTGAAGTTTTATACCAGGAGAACTTAAGTTGTGGATATTTTAAAGTGACTGGAAAGGAACTATGTATCCAGTGCCAGTCCTGTTTTCTTCTGTGGAGATTGACCTGTACACTAACCTTGAAAAAAATCATAACTTGCAGATGTCTGATGAAATTTCTTAGGTAGTTTTGTTACAGTGCCCATTAAAGTTTGAAAATGGTTTTCTTGTATCAGCAAAATACTGGGAGCTAGCTATGTTTTTGAGGGGTTTTTCCTCAAGTGATATTCCTAAATATTTTACTTTTGTTCTAGGCTGCAATATTCCTGTTCTTCAATCTTCCATGTTTTTTTTTCTCTGTATTAGTAACTTTATTTTGCCTTTTTTTATGTGCTGTTTTAATTTGATTTTTGTATGTGAGTATGCAATTAAATTGTTTTAAAAAACAAGTTCAGGATCTGTTTCAGAAATACTACAGTATAAATGTTCTCAGTGAAATTCAGGTGGGCCAAGTATTTTGTGCCTGATGGCCATTATGGAGCTGCTCAGAGTCTTCACATAGCTCATCAGTCACCCACATCAAATGCCCCTGTCAAAATTGCAAATGGTTATAGACCATATTGTCTTCTAGTTGTGCAAGCAACTTTCATGCTCATTGGCAAACCTTTCCTCAGGAGAACCACACTGGGCAAGATATTGATGAAGCTTTGGGCATAGCTGTTAGTAATCTTGGCCACTTCCATGATGCAAGCAAGGTGGGTAAAAATTGGTTAAATAAATCATGAAATAATAAAGCCTCTCCTAGGTTGAAGGTTTTTGTTGTGAGCAGTCACACATTAACACACTATTTAAATGTCCTTTTCCTAGCTTTGTTTTGATATGTTTTGTCTTTCAACTGTTCATGTTGTTTCTGTGAATACACAGCCTTAAATCCAGGGTACAGCCTGAGGAGTAGTCTACAAAGGAGTATACAAGCCTGGGTGTAGTTTAAAGTTAATAGGTCAACACATACATTTAGCAGAACCATATGCAAGCCAGTCTTTAAGTACGAAGTTACTGTTTCCTTGGGTCAGGGTAAAATTCAGCTTCTGTTTTTAGTCTAGCAACTACTCTAGTTTTTTAATTCTACTGTCTCTTTCTGCATTTAAAGGTGGAAGAGATGTTATGAGGGTAACAGAAGTAAAAAATGCAACAGAATGTGCAGGAAAATGTAAATCAAGTAATACATTTTTATGCATAGTATAAAACATGGAATCCTAAAATACCTGATAATGCTGTTAATAGGTTTTATTGAGTAACTTGACTTTTATCAATGATAAATAATTTATTTAAAGTTTAACTTGTCTTAAATGTGCTGTAGAAAAGCTCTCAGTTCTGTCTTTGCTGTCTGTTTGCATTTTGCTTCTAAGATACACAGTATAGAAGTATTTAATGTTTCAAGATCTTAGTTCTGTTAAGTGGGGTGTGAAGTGTCAGTGAGGCCCATTCTCCATTCCCTTTCTAATGGCCAGTCTTTCTGTTAAGCAAAGTTGTGTTGCATTCCTAACTCATACACTAATAACATCTTGTAGAAACTTCCCACTTCAGCAACTATAATACAATAACCCATGGGTATGACCATGGTCTTGCAACAGCTTTTCAACAAATACTGAGAATTGCGAAAGCACTATTGCGCTATTGAGATTTTTTCCCATAGTCTATTCATTAAGTGTAACTGTAGTGACAAAACTGATGTTCAGCCAGAGGAAGAATTTTTTTTTCCCCTCTTTATGCTCACAATGAATTTTAATACACAGTGGAAATCTCAGCATGCTGTTATCTGTGTGTGGTGCTGTGTTTGAATATCAGGTAAGGAAAGTAAGACAGTGGACACAAGATATGTTTCTTGCCTCGTAGACATAAAAGCTTCGGTTGAGGAGGATTCAATCAGGGCCAGCTGACTCCAAGTTAGAGGGTTGTAATGAGCTATAGGTGGTTTAATGTCACTCTGTCTGGTGGGGTATCCATCACTGTCTTACTGTTCATTGCTTCTGTTCTGAATTTTAAAAGACGTAGTATTGTGAGAATAATAAAATAATAATGATGTAATGCATGTTTATTCATACTGAACAAAACAGGTGCTGGAATACTTGGAGTTGAAAGTAAAGCATAAAAAAGATGAAGTTACAGAAGCTGCAGATAGAACATTTGATGAACTTATTACTCTTCTGTCAAGGTAGTAATCTAGTTTTGTAGTATGGCACGGGGGAGTTACTTTTATCACAAACCTCTTCCTAATTCAGGTGAAAGACTAAAATTTTGTTTAGAATTTTCTCATAGCAGTACTTCCTAGTACCTGTCTTTCATTTTTACCCTTTCATTGTGGCATCTTGGAGCTGGTTTGCATAGTTGGAAAACACTACCTTATGCTGTCTCTGCTCTTAAAAAATAAGAAACTAGCCATAATGTTAATTTTCTGAAAAAGCTCCATTTTTGAGGTTAAATAAATATAAATTTTAATAGCAGGGTCTTTTTAATTGATTTTCTGCACATTTTCAAGCTGATAGAAGCCAAAGGACACTTCATTTCTGGATTTTTACAAATATTTGTATCTTCAGATTGAGGGGAGAGAGGTATTAAAGCTCAGGTTTCCAGAAGAGCCTCTGGGGGTGGGGGGGATGTCTTCAGTCTTATCTTAGTAGAATGAATTGTAGGATCCAACTTCAGTTGGATGTGTTTGGAAATAATAGGAGGCTGAAATGGAAGAGTGCTCCTAATATTTAATTAATAAATATTTTTTCACTGTGAACTCTTCAACTTTTGTGGTTCCTCCAATTACAGAGTGCATTTCCCATGCCTCTACTTTGCACTGTTCGGGGAAGATGATCCTTGTGTGTGAGATGTATCCACTTTGTATTGTGTGACTGGCAGCTGTGTGTTACAGTTCAGCTTTGAGTCTGTGTAGCTGAGTGCATAATGAATTCTGAAAGGTTATGTTTTTAACACAGGAAGAGGAAATTGTTTGCAGAATTAGAGAACATCAACAACTACAGTTCTAGTATTGCAAAAGCCAAGGAAATCATTGAAGAGAAGAAGCAGCACTTGATTGGTGCCGTTAGGACAGCAAAGGAACTAAAATTTTCACGTTCTCTAAGAAACTGTTGTGATCTCACTCAGGTAATAACATTCTTGCACTGTGAAATAATTTATTTTGGAGGAATATGTTCAAATTCAGAATGGAAGTTTGTTGTCCCAGTTTGCTCACTTCAATACTGATATTTTTAGGGTATTACATTCTTACCCTCACAACACAGAATTTGTGTTCGGTCTTTGTGACAAGTTACAGTCTGGTGACCAATGTGGAGCAAGAAAAGGTGATTTTTGCTTTAAAGAGTTTGGCATCTGAAACAGGAAATGGAGGGGGAGGATAGGAAAACTGTCACAGTGCTGGTCGTGAAAAAGTGGTGGTTGGATCCGTTCAGTTTCTCAAACCTTTTCCATTCCAGAGCTCCCACTTAAGAGCCTTCCCACTGACCTAGTCCAGAATTCATAGCCACACTCGATCCTCTTGGTCCCAAGCCTTTCATTCTTTCTCCCCATCATATCTGCTGTTCATAGAAACCCATGCTACCTGCCATGCTGTATCAGAACAAAGGTCCATCCTGTGAAGAAGTCTCCTGTCTCTGGCAACAGAGAGGAAAGATGCTTGGAGGAAGCATTCAAGAAACTGGTGAAGTTTGAGGTTAAGGGTTTTAGTATCAGTAGGATGCATCAGGTTCATTACACTGTATAAACATTACCTTATTCTGCTGTAAGCTTGTAGAACATCTTCAGTGTCATTGCAAAGCTTGTGGCAGTGTGCATGGGTGTGTACATAGGTAGTGTCAGTAAGTTCCATCTTTTACTCTTTAAAACGAGGTTTATGTAAAATAGCTTTCTCTGTTCTTTCAAAATGTGCCACCCAGTTATTTCATTTGGAACCTTTGTAGTCCTTGTGTTTAGAAGAAGAATCAATAATTGGTCTTGTCATTCCCTGAAGAAATGTGCTTTTCAGAATCCTCCCCCCTGCATCCATTTGTCACTTTCCATATAAAGAAACTGGGTCTTCTGACCCAGAAAAGAAGTCTAATCCTTCCTTTTTTTCTGTCTTTTACTTCCATCTTCCACCTGTGTGATTTTTTTGGGAACTGGCAGCCGCCACTCTCCTCTTATAGGCCTGCCTTTATACTTGGAGGTCACTTTCTTATTAGATGTTGAAACAAAAGGAATATATTAATTTTGCTTCTGTTTATATGCTTAGATTAGAGAATCTCAACCATTAAGTCTTAGTGAGGCAAGAGGACATGTTTGAGAATTAGCTGTTGGCTGAACTCAGGGAGTTTTTACTGTAAAATTAAAGGTGTCATGCTATAGATAGGTGTGTGCATAATCTACTTTCTGTTTAATGGAAGCTAAGATTGTACTTCTTAATTTCAGATTATTTGTGACTTGAAGTTGCCAGTGGAAGCTGAGCTCTCAAGAGTGAAGAATTTAAAGGAAAAAATACTTTCAAGGTAAAGGACTGGGGTGAGAGATACAGAAGGAGGTGAAAGGAGGCACAGGTTATCTTAATTATAAAAACTGTTCATGGAACAGTTAAACAGCAGAAATTGAGCTTTTCCGCTTGCAGTTGACTAAAAAACTGCTACTTCAAGGCATAATATTCACTAAAAACAGGCAATTGTCTTCATGTAAGACAAGCATATACAATTTGCTGGAATGTAGAAAAATACACATGCATTTTAAAAGTCCTTGATAGACCTCTGCCACTTCTAAACGTCTTCCCTTACCTGTAGGAATAAATTGGGAGAATAATGGCTTAATCATCTTTTTAGCGAATCAGTTTCTGACAAAGCTTGAATGTTTTTTGCTTTACTGATGTCTAAAGAAAGTTATGGAAAATCCCAGTTGCCATGCTGTCCCCACTGGAAGTGACTGACAATTTCTGTAGCAGAAATGAGTAAGACAGTAGGTCACAGCTGAGCTGCAGCTGACCCCATGCAACTTGGCCATGAGGCTGGTCAGGAGCGCTGCAGTTCCTGGTGTATAATAGCCATGCTCAAAAATCATGGAGGGACAGAACAAAGATGGTGTATTCCAGATACTCTGGAACATCATGGGGATCCCACTATATTTCAGGACGTGGGAACCACACTGGGAGTAGAGTTGGGGGATGTGAGTCAGAGAAATTAAGCTTAGCAAGTTGATTATTTGGGTGCTAAATGCAAACAGTTTTTGTAGGGTCACAGAATCATTCAGGTTGGAAAATACCATTAGGATCAGTGAGTCCAACCATTCACCCAACACTACCAACTCCACCTGTACCTGTGTTTAAGTGTAATGTCCGCATGTCTTTTAAATCACAAAGTCATAGTATGGTTTGGTTTGAGAGGGACCTTCAAAGGTTGTGTAGTCCAAATGTCCTCCAGTGAGCAAAGGCGTCCTCAGCTAGACCAGGTTGCTCAGAGTCCCCAGCCAGTCTGATCTTAAACCTTTCCAGGGACGGGGCATTTACCACCTCATTTACCAACAAGGCCACTTGTTCTGCTGTTTCACTCCTACTGTAAAAAAATTCCTTTTATCAAGTCTGAATTGACATTCCCTTAGGTCAAGGGTAGTGGTTTTAAACTGTCTCAGGAGGCTCTACCAGAAAATGTGTGCCTGTAAGGTTTCCCTGATGCCTTGCTTTCTCCAGCTCTCTTAGCCCCATGCCTCCAGGGATGATGACTCAGCCAATCCTTGGGTGGGTTGTGCCAATGGTAGGACCCCTCCTGTCGTGTTAGTTGAATTCTTGAGTTAGAAAATGGATAAAGCAGTCTATAAAATCCTATTTTAGAAACCTTATGCCCTACCTACCAAGTCACTCTTTTGAAGATACTGTTAGTGATGAATGGCAATTTTAGAGAAGCCTGTTTAAATGGACACTGCTAAACTCTCCCAGCTTAAAGCTGAAACATAACAAAACCCATTTTTTTTTGCATTGGAAAACTTTGCATTGGAAGAACTTCAGCTGAGCAGGGGACAAAGGAGACTTGATGAAGGATAAATATAAAGGTGTTACATACCTTGAGCCACTCCAAAATTAGACCAAAGGTGGAAAAGCCACAAGTAAGAGTTCCATAGAAGTTGAGGCACATGCTGTAGGCATAAAACATTGCGGAAGAAAGAGTGGATACGTTCCTGAAGGGGCAGTGGGAGAGAAACACAGACAGCTGTTCAAGACTATTTGCATTTCACTTTTCATTAATTAAAACTGGATGGAAAAGCTAAGGCATTTAAGTTATATTCACAGTTTCATTAGCTTAAATGTAGAAGCGATTAAAAGATTTTGCTGATTTTCATTGGTAAAGAAAATAGTTAATAGTGTCGCAATAAAGAGAAACATGTATTTTGGACTTGAGTTATGGTTTTGTTCTTTACAAAGAAAAGAAAATTCTTTGTACAAAATAATGTATTAAACTAAACTGAGTATAGATGTGAAAACTGAGCGAATGTTGCAGTACTCTGTGCATGAGGGATAAAGCACAAGGTAAGAATTTTAGAGTATGAACATGAAGATAAATGAGCAGCCAAATCTTGTTTTTGTAGGAAGAAATAAACTGGAGTAGGTAATTCATCTCTTACTTTGCCCCTCCATGAGTATTATGCTGAAAAACACTGTAGCTCTCAAACTGTCAAAGTGATTTAGGTATCCTTCTGTAATATTTTTCTCTTTGCTTGAGATTGTTCCTGAACACTTTTAAGATTACATCTTCATTAGAAAATTGAGGCAAGATTAAATGGGGAATGACAGGGAAGTAAGTATTTTTTAATGGAAGAGAATAGGTACAGTAATTCACCTGTTCTAATGGTTAAGTATTTATTCGAGATCAAATTAAAAAGACTGTAGGTGCTTATGGAATTCTAAGTGTATATTGAAGCAAAACAGATCTTTGCTTAGATACTGGTATTTCAGTCAGCATTCCAGTCAGACCAGTTTGTGTTTCACTTCCAACATTTTGGTTTTACTTGGGTTTTGCCCTACTATATTTTGCTGAATCGCTTAAGTTATCCGGGTTTTATTTGTGCTGTGTACTTTTCAACTTTGGTTGGCATTTGATGATTCAATCATGGAACTAGTTAGGCTGGAAAAGATCATTGAATCCAACTGTAAGCCTAACACTGTTAAGGCATCCACTAAAACAGGTCCCTACTACATGTATTACATGTTTGTAGTACATGTAGTGGAGATGTTAATCATTTCGACACATGAAAATGCATGTAAGTATAAATTAATCTCTGCAATGAACAGCAAATACTGAAATTGCTAGTATTTCCGGTTCACATTCTAAATCCTGATTGTGTCTACAACCCAGGACAGTATCAAATGCCAAATGAAATTCCTTAAGATTAACAAACCCCTTTTGTTTTTCAAATTACAATTGCTTTTATTTTATTACGGATTTTTGGTTGGTTGGGTTTTGTTGTTGTTTTGTTTGGTTGTTTTTTTCTGTAGTCTTTGACTTGAAAAAATGGAATGGAGTTGCTGTTAGGGCTGTTGCAGTTAACCCTGAATATGCTAAAAAAGGCTTATTGCATGCTGTAATTTCTGGGCTGGAAATCCTGCATAGAATGAGTAGTATCTGTTAGTACAAAAGCATGAGATATGCCTTTCGTATTCAACATCAGCTGTCTTATCACAATATGAGTATTTTTCTCAAGTGATTTTCATTTTTACTTCTGGTCTCTGATCATCCAGGTGTGGGGAACAATCTTGGAGAACGCTGTGCCTAAGCCTGTGTACTGTGTCTTTGACAATTCTTTTGTGGATTCAGGAGTTATGTTACTGGGTTTTTTTGTTGTCTTGGTGTTAAAAAATTGAATTCATTTTATTTCTAGCAGCTCTTTCGAGGTCTTTTTTTAACATAGTGGTGCATTCTTAATACATTTGCTTGGTCTCATGCTTTTCTGGAAACAGGCTGAGTTATGTTAATTTGTTTCCAAATAAAATTTTCCCCAAATACAGTGAAGATAATATACAAGACACTCTTATGCTTGATGACCAGGAAGAAATGCCTGATGTCATAATAGAGGAAATACTTGAAGATGACATGGAAGGCAAGTGTCTCATTCATTCATTCATTCATGCATTCAGCATTCCATTGTTGAGTGTGATGTTATTTTTGAGTCTTGCATTATGTGTGTTTTGCTCATGCAAGTTCTTTAATGGTGTCTGTTTCAATTCTTTCGGGGTTTTCTCCTTTTGTTCTCCAGCTTAGCTTATTGAAAACTTTATCACAAGCTCTCTCAAAGAGGGTTGAAAGCACCGTCTGCTGGTGATGATTTACTTTGACTTGTGGTTATTGCAGTCGCCTCAGTGTTCTTTCATTAGCTCCTGGAGAATTCTTTTCTGTCAGTTACCTCAGCTTCTTGAACCTTCTCCCAGGCCATTGTCCTATGATATCTGGCAGGAGCAGTTAGGTTCCACAGCTTGTTGGGTTTTCCCTGGATTGTACTAGTAAGATGAAAGGATCCTTCCCCTGTTGGAAGACTGAATCTGGAGTAGTGCGTGCAGTGTTGGAGCCTGTGGTACTGAAAGTCACTGTCACACAGGAGGGAGTCCAGCAGAGCCTGCCTGGCTGTGTGCAGGAGATGCTCAGGGTCTTAGAGGTGTTTTCCAGCCTTAGAAATTCTATGACTCTGTATGAAAGACAAGGTAGCTGACTCATCACTCTTGGGAAATGGTAACCAGGGGTGATCCAAAAGAGGCTGTGTCCCTGTAGGGGAAATCTTTCAAGTCATTCAGATTTTTTGTTCAGATGCCATCTTACTGGAAATGGCCAAGAGAAATCTCACATCTGTTCTGGATGCAGCATTTCCTAAACTTGGAGGCACGGTCCTGGCTCCCTGCTCAGATTGTTTCAGATGCCAGGTTCTATGTAGTCTTTCACCCATGGTATTTTGCAGTTTAGAAGTGGCAGTGCTGAGATCGCAGTGCTCCAGGATGTTGGAAATCTGTCTGGTTGGTGTGTTCTAATGAGTCATGCAGCCCACATTCTATCTAGACTATGTTGTCCACTCTTTGCAGGAAGCTTTGTGGTATAAAGTACTCTTGTAAGAATTGGGTTGTGGGACTTCTAAAACCCTCTGGCCCAGTAACAGCCTTTGTTGAGTAGCTTCAGAAAGAGAAACCTGTCTCTTGTATCCTGATGGAAGGAGGTGCCTGCAGTACAAAGGATTTGGATGATAAGTCCTAAGTCCTGCCTTACATAGGGTCATCTGTTTGTTAGTTCCTTGGTCTTCATGCACTAACACTAAATAACTACAGGGAAGTGCTTAGCATACCTGTTCTTAAAGGTAAGAGTCTTAATCTCTAACTTGTTTTCTATGTCTTTGTTAGAGGGAATAAAAACTCTGAATTACCCACTTAAATTCAGCCTACCACTTCATGAGACAGCCTTTTGTTTTGGGGAGGAGCATAAAGGGAGGCAGTTCAAAAGAACGATTTCATCAGGAAGCAAACATGGTATTAGTTTGAAATAGTATGAACAGACTTGTCATATTAAAATCTGTTTGAGGTAATATTAGCATGATTAATGCAACATAAACTCAATCATATGCCTGGTAATACCTGTTGGAGTCACTTGGGGAGTGTTTGATAATTTGTGTTATGTCTTGCTCAGGTTTGACAGAGTTGGTGTTTGTAAGCCATGTTATAAATCCATGTCATTTCTATATTCGGAGATATTCACAGAAGAAAGAAGCATTTGCTTTGCAGAAGAAATTGGAAAACTTCTGCTCTAGTAGCAGTTCCTATCTCTTGCCTTCAGACATTTTGGAAATAGGTAAACAGTGAATTTCTAAAGATCTAATACACAGCTTAAAATAGCACCTCACATTATACCTTCCTTAGTATCATTCTTTCTTTTTTCTCTTCTCCCTCCCGTTCCTTTATGTAGTGAAGCAGTCCTTGTAAAGTTCACTGACTGGATAGAAACCATTCTACAAATTAAAATGAAAGGCAATAATACATTCTTAAATCATTAAAGTTATTTCCTAACCCACATGTTGATAATCTTACCCCCTTCCTCATAATGTGTTGAAAAAACCTGATGAAAAGTATGTAATAAATTAATATGTCAATGGGGCTTTTACCACTTTACTCAGAGCTATAGAGAGTTTGCCAGAAATTACTTCTTGATGCAAGTCAAACACATGCCAGCCATAAAGACACTGTGTAAGTGAATATGAGGGGAGCTTCTGGTGGCAGGGGAGACAAGGTTTTTACTGTCGTTGTGTCTTAATTGTAGCAGTAGCACTCGATACCCTACTTGTGTGAAGGGTGGGAACAGGGAGCGTTATGCAGAACTGTAATAAGGGTTTCAGTGTGAAATACTTGAAAATGCTGAATTTCATGCTTTTCTGTTTGCTTCCATGTAGGTGCTAGAACTTTCATTAAGAGTAAGGACACTGGAATGTGGTGCCGTGGAACTATCACTGAGCTGATTCCTGTAGAAAGTAAAAATCGGAGGAAAATGCCTTGTGGTCCAATAAGATATGAAGTGCGTGATGTTGGGTTGCTGGAAATATTCCTGATTGATTATGGAAGCTCTGTGGTTCTGATTTTCTCAGGGTATGTTTATGGAGAGAGGGGGTTTTGTCTGGAGTTGTTGTCTTTGACTGTTGTTACTCAAGATCTCCTCTGAGAAACAAGTCCTTCCTCACCTTCCCACATGGGGATGACCAGATTGCCAAATGGCTCTGGTATTCTCGCAGACACATTCCCCTCAGAAAAAGTGGCACTGTATTTAAGTGCATAAGTGTGCAAGCCTGCATACATTAAATATTTAACTGGGACTTGAGTTGTAAAAGAGAGCATGTAAGCCCTAAATACTTTCAAGAAATGCGTTTCACTAAGACTTTAAAATTCTGTTTCATTGGTGTTTATGACATGCCAATTACTACAATAATAACTTACAATAGAAGTCTGGGGTTTGGTTTGGGCAGATTTAGGCATAGGGTTTGGGTTGTTTTGTCTTTAAGCTAGTGCTACATTTGTTCCCATTGACATTAGGTATGATCCCACTGAAAAGCCTGATCCTTCTACTCTGCAAACTATTGAAACCCATGACATTTGTCTGTTTGTGAGGAAGCCTGACCAGCACATTGAGGCAGAGCTTGCAGCCATTCCTCCTTTAGCGGTACGGTGTGCACTGAAGGATGTTGTTCCCAAAAATGAAGTAAGTACAAACTGCTTGAAGTATTTTCAGAACTTCTTCATAAGATTTCTGTTAAAGAATTAAAATATGAAATTTTAAATTATCTTATTCCAGTATAAACAAAAGGAAACTCAGAAGTACAGGGGGTATTCTTTTTCAAGTTAAATTCACTTGTAAAAATATGTGTTGCATTGCTTTCATTAGAAAAGAAACAAGATCGTATAGCAGTCTGCCTGTGAGACTGCAAATGCATATTTCAGGCTTAAATCATGCTGGTCATACTTTAGACATGTTCTTTTATGAAGTTTAAAAATTGACTGCAAAATTGATCCTCTTATTTGTGTCTATCTGATAACTATGCAAGTAGTAACTTTCAAAAGTCATCCAAAGAATAAATGGATTCTTAAAATTTTAAAGAGACTCTCTTCAGAGATTGTACTTGTTACTTAGAATTTTTTTGCCACTATTTTAAAGTGTTATTTATTCTCTTTCAATATAACTGCAAATAAAGTACTGTCAACCTTTACTCCATTACAAAAAAAAGCGTGTATTTTGCAGTATTATTTTCTTCAGCATTCAGTTTTTGCTGGGCTTGCTTTATTCTTGCCACATTCACGTGGAAATTAACTAAGTCCAATACAGCTGTGCATTTCTGACAGTATTAACTGTTGGTCAGTTTTGAGGGTTTTTTACCAGTCTGATGTTGACTGAAATAACTTCAAATAGAAATTTTTGGAACAATTTTCACAAGTGTAGGTAAAATGCCTTCCCTGTATGTGCATTCATTTTTTTTTCTGTGCCTGAAAGGCACAAATTTGCAGTATCAAATGAGAAATGCACTAACTTGATTGAGAGAATTAAATTCAGACAGACTTTTTCAAGGTAGGTAAAATGTTGCACAGGATGCTGTGGAGAGCAGCAGTGTGTAAGTTGATTAAATCACGTTGTGCATTTGTGTAAAGACACAAGAAGACAAACTTGCATTTCTGCTCTCTCAATTCATGGGAAAGTCATGAAATGAAACATGAGATTATTCTGATTTATGTATCAAAACAATCTGAGGGGATCTTCAGAGGGGAACATGGTGGAAACAGCAATCCTTTGATGTGACTCAGTCTTATACAGTTTAATACACATACTAATCCATAATAAAAGAACTCTACTCAGTGCTGTCCTGGCTATGGACTAGACACGTCTGACCATGTTCAGTATTTAATCTGTTCAGATGTATCTGTGCTTTCTTCCTTGCATTTATTTTATCATACTTTTAATTATGGTTTGTATTTTTTGTTTTAATGTTCTCTGACATCCTCAGTAACTTTTTCTTTGTAATACAGGATGAAGGTTGGGGAGAGGAGGCAAAGACAAAATTTTTAGAAATGGTAAATAATAAAGTTGTTTCAATGATGGTGTTTAGAGAAGAGGATGGTGTTCTCATTGTGGATTTGGGAAAACCTCCATTTAATGAAATAAGCAGTAACCTACCACTGTCTCTCAAGGATGCGTTGGTTTTCTTGGATTTGGCAAGGTATGTGTCCTCCTTTGGTTCTTGCTCCTGTATGCCGTAACTGAGAACAGAATGATGCTTACCAAGTAAAGTTTACTAAGCTGGTTGCTTTTGCAGTGTTCCCTATATCAATGTGTGATGTATTAACCTTTAGCAGTTCTGTTGATTTCCTTTTTTCACCTTCACCAACAAACCCCATACTATACTCATTTGCACTAGTCAGGCTTCATTTAGGTAGAGAACTTTATTTTAGAAAATGGCAAAATATATATTTCTGTACACATTGTAAGTAACAAGGGCGCTAAATGAGAAGCCCTTGGTGTCTATCACAGACAGAAAACCACACAGAAATGAGCCTTGCATCTGTTTGATTTGGCTGGTAGGCAGTGGGAAAAGCATTACAGATAATTGGCTGCACCACCTGCAAGAAGGAAAGTTTAAGCTATATATATAAGTATGAATCAAGTAATTTTTATAAGATCATTTTGTGGGGTTTTTTTAATGGGAAATTTGACACTTGAATATAAAAGGGCTCATTTGCAGGTAATTTTGACTGACTTTATTCAAAATTTCACTTTCTTTACTTTAGGTTTAAATTGCAGCTTCCCAGTCAGCTGGAAAATTTCAGCATCTCTCAGTACAGTCCACCAAATATTCCACAGGAAGGAGAAGAGGTCTTTGTTGTGATTTGTCACATTAATAGTCCAAGTGATTTCTATCTCTGCTTGGTAAGTTTAGAAATAAAATCTTTTTGAATGAAACTATGAATAAACATTTTAATGTTGAGCTATTTGTAGTCCACATTAAATAAGCTACAACTTCTGTTAAATTCTGCTACTTGTTACCAGTGGTAGGATTCCTAGAATTAAGAGGCGAGATTAATTCCAACAGTCTTTGATTCAGCCTAGTTACATTCCAGGAATTCTTAAAATCCCGTGAAGTTTTTGTCAGTTATGTAACAGGATGGATTCCTTTGTGGTGTGCAGTGTTTTACTGATTAGAGCTGTTCTTTAACTGTTAGGCTCCTCAGTTCACTTCATGTATTCATGACCACTTTAATTTTGGAGGGAAGGCTGTGAAGTACAGTACTAGGAAAAAAACTACCACTTGAAAGAGGAAAAATGCCATTAAAAAAGAACATCTGCTGTGTATGTGTGGTTTGTTGTTTTTATTTCAGAGAGAGAGTGCAGAATCTTTAGCTCTTCTGGAGGAAATTCAGGAGATCTATAAACAAGAGAATGCTAAAAACTTGGAAATTATCTCCCCAGTCAAAGGCCAAGCCTGCATTGCAAAACAGGAGGATGGGAATTGGTACAGAGCACAGATTATAGGTGAAGTATTGATTCCTTTGCTTTAATTCTAGGTTGCAAAATCAGATGAGCTGGTAGGTCAGTCACACACTGGATATAAGCAGTAACATCCAGCCAGTATTTTTATTAGGAATCGTGGTGCTGCCAGGTAGCTTCATAAAGTCAGTAGTACTAATTCATGTTCCTCTGCTATTAATAGACTGGTTTATATAGCTGTTCTTTTTTAAACAGAGATGCAACATATTCCATTTTCTAGAGATTATTGAAATTCTGTTACATAATTATTTAAAGTAGTATTTCTCTTACTATTGCAGTTCGAACTGCAGCTTTGGCTATTCCAGCCAACCTGTGAGTGTATCTCGTGTGGGTGTAAAATTTTCTCTAGCAATTCCAAGGGGATTGGGGGGGACTTGTGCTGTGCTGAGTTGTGCTAGTGGTTGTGCTTGTGCTGAGTCTCTGTTGGCTGTGTGTGGGCAGTGTAGCATGTCTGTACTTACATGTTCATTTGCCATGTGTTCAGTGTGCCAATGTCTCACAAAGGGGGCCAAAGTGCCAGGGCTGTCATTTCAGGGACCTGAAAGAGCTGGCATCTAAAGGATATTCATTTTGATAGGGTTATAAAAATTCAAAAAAATTATACTGGCATGAGTATGGGGTCTGCTCTGAAATTCTGGTGCTGTGACCTGTATCAGATACTAATTTTTTGTTAAAATAACTCTGCTTGTTTTCCTTGAAGGGCTGCCAAGTTGTCAGGAAGTTCTGGTAAAGTATGTTGACTATGGCAACATTGCTAACTTAACTAACAAAGACATACGCAGAGTGAAACAGGAGTTTCTGAGCTTTCCTGAAAAGGTAAATGCCTGGATTAAACACTCAAAATTAACAGCATCTCAGTGAATGAGAGGGGAAAGAAAGAGATGTTCACCTTCTGAAATACATAAAATAAATAAAATGTTAAGAAACTTCTTTTTGCCCGCCATTATGAAGTGTCTCACTTAATGTGTTCGGTGCATACTGAAAACTCAAATTCTTTTATATCTTTCAGATGTAAATTAAATCTAGTGTTGCTCTGCAGTATATATACTGCAGAAGAGGTATATATACAATATGTATATACATGTGTATTTAATTCACTTAATTTCCATAATAAGCCAAACAAAAATTTGCATTCTTTCCCTTTTAAATTATAATCTCATAATACAGGGGGTTTTAAATATATTTTTGTTTGATTTATAGCACTTAAAATTGGGTGGCCTTCTAACTTGAGGAATAGTTGGAGTGTCCCCCTTTTGACAAGGAGGAAAATTTGACTGGGAAAGGAAATGGCAAAGTGTTTCTGTCAAATTTAAAAATGTACATAGATGGAAATAATTTTTTTTCTTTGCTGTTCATTTGATCGTTTTGGTTGCCAGTCACAATTATGCTGAACTTTGAAACTTCTTGTATTGATTGGGGTGTTTTTTAACAAGTTGAAGGCACCGGTAGGCTTTTTTTATTAAAGTGCAATAATCTTTAGTGATCTTCTGTGCAGTAATCTTCAGTGATCTCTGCATCAGTTCTGTGCCTTACCATAAAAAGAGGCAAAGAGATTTAAACTCTGTATTTCAGCATGATCATCTCTGAATGTGAGGTTCATGTTCAGCTGCTGGGAAGGGAGGGATCCTTTTGAACTAAAGCAGACTGTGGCAGTGTGGATTCAGAAGCCAAGGTTGTGCTGTGTTGTATGAGTGCAAAATAAAGCCTATGATTCAGTCATAATGAGATGGTCTTGCTCTGTATGTGATGTTAGTTGCATAATCTTGAGTTATTCTTCAGGCAATCAGGTGTAGGCTGGCTTGCATTGAACCATTCAAAGGGGCAAATGAGTGGAACAGAGAAGCCAAGGAAAGATTTGAAGAAATGACTGAAGATAAGCTTATGTTGTGTTCAGTTATTGGTAAGCTATCAGGAGTGTATTGATTTCTGTTTAGATATTATTATTAAATTCTATTATAAAAGACTCAAATATAGTAACAATCACTTTGATATTTAAAATAGTAATTATTTGAAGTGCTTGCGTTCATACCTGGTAGAGGTAGACTGGAGTAAGTATATCTAAATTCTATCCTCTCATTGGAGGGGACATAACAGATAAAACTTGCCACAAAAGCTCTGTTCATGTCTTGTCTTACAGACCCACACCAGTGTTACATGATATAAGTATTCTGGTTATTCAAATGGGCTTGTTTCCAAAAATACTAGCTGACCTTAATATTTCCTGACTTTATTGGTAGCTGGGACTGAGATTGCTGCTGCTTTAAAATATTGCCAGAAAAGAAAAATAATTTGAGATAGCACGTATGTACCTTAGTAGGATTTTTTTCAATACCATATATAGTGGTGTATATACCGTATGTAGTGGTATATGTACCACTATATGGTACTGTCATGTGTAATTACTTACTTTTCAGCCCTTGTGGAATGACTATTTGGAACCCATTTAATAAATGGAATTATATGTAGCAGTTGGAGTTTTTATACAAAAGCATTTTGTGATTATTGGTGTATTTTAAGTTAAGTTTATAGATCTGTTCAAAGCTTAAGTATCTGCATATTGTTGATGTTCAGAATAAATTATTTTGTACATCAGATGTAATTTTGGAGAAGTCTGTCTTCTAGTATTATTTGTCATTCCTCTAAAAGCGTAGTCTTTCTACTGTCATTGATGGCACTAATTATGTTGATATTATTCATTCACAGAAATTTTAGATAATAACATCTTATCTATTGAGCTCTTCAATGCCTCTGCTGATAATGGGAGAAAATTTAGTGTTAACTGCCAGCTAGTTGAGGAAGACTTAGCATCCTACATGCCTGGGTAAATACACTGTGCATAACTTTTAAAGTATTTGGAAATACAGAATTTGTGTGTTGAAACTGCTGGTGTGGTTGTGTCATCTCCAGTGGCTGGAATTTACCACATCTGCAATAAATTAATTTTCAAATCACGTTCATCAGGTGGTGTAAAGATTGTAACTGCAGTTTGATAGTTGAATTCTCAAACTAAGTCTTGACTAATGTATTGAAGTTGTACCTGTGAAAAAATGGTAGTTCAAATGTTTGCATCCTACTTAATGTCCCTAAGTGCCAGATCTTCCCAAAGTGTTTACTGTTAATGTTCCCATTCCTATGTATTGGGAAAAAGAATTGGTGTCTTAAAGCTGCACCAAAAGTGAGTCATCTCTTTCAGAGGTGTGTTACTAGAAAACACTTGAGTAACCAGCTGTGGCAGCGACAGGAGAGTTGGAAAGAGAGCAGAGTTGGGAAGTGTAGTTGGAGGGAGATGAGGCTGATGAGGGTATAACTCTGCTGTATTTAATTTGCTGGCTTTTTACTAAGATAATCCATGGGCTCTATTCATGAAAATCTGTAGTTACTCTTTCATTGATAATCTTTGAATACTGATGGAAATAAATCATTAAATAGGATGTTTCCATTTCAAAAGGAGATTCCTGAATTTGGTTTTTTCAGGAGGAAGTATGTAGGTGGATTTTCTCTCTTAGATCAGAAATGTAGCTAGATCTTACTTAGACACTCTAATACTGTCACAATTTTTAGTAGGGTTTTTGTAAGTTACACAACCTGAACAGCTGAGTTGTTTTTTCCCTGTCACAAAGGTCTTTTGTTGTGTCCCAGCTGTACTTAGATGCCTGCTTCCAACCTTCAGTCAAGGGGGTATATGCCTTAGCATAAATTGCTGAGTAACACTTGATCCCTTGAATAAGGTGGGTTTTATGATCCCTTGCTCACTCTTCCTTCTTGAGTTGGAGTGGGGAGAAAATTAAAGAAACTCAAGCGAGAAAACTCATGGGTTAAAATAAAGACAGAGAAATCACTTACCAGGTACTGTTGAAGGAAAACAGACTTGATTTTACTTAGTTATCACTAATTCGGGCATTGGTACATGGAAGACAAAGACTGAGAGTGCCTATCCTCCCCCTTTCCCAGGGTCGAGTTTATTCCAAGCACCTCACTTTCCTCTCCTGCACTTGAGTTACATTTAGTCCATCCGGGGAGGCAGTGAGTGGTGCAGGGAGCTGGGGTCAGGACACAGCAGCTTATCCATGCTGCTCCTTCCTTCTTTTCTTCCTCTGCTTTAGAATGGGCCCTCCACAGGCCTTTATCCCTTATTTTGTGGGATAAGAGGCCCACTCCAGATCTTCTGGTCTTACGATCTTGGTATTCCCTCTGCTATCCCTTCTGTTCCCTGAATGTGCAAGAGTACCTTCTGAAGGAGAATAAAAATGTTACTATCATTAGTGTTTCAGACCTAGCACTTAAAAAAGTTTCTGTCTAAGCTACAACTCACTTTCTTTCATGCTGAATAATTCCTGTCATTCTGTTATTGAGCGTTTTTCACTTTGTTTAAAATCTGTTTAAATTTTCCATTCTAATTATTATGTGCTTTTTACAGGTACACTGAAAGAACTGAAGTAAGGCCCAATGAAATATGGGATGATCCTCTAGAAGAAATTTCTAAAACCTCAGAATCTTTCATTCCTATAGACATGGAACTTGTTGATGAAGGAGATTACAGATCAATTTGTAACAAGGAGTTACATGGGAGAATTAGTCACGTTGTGTCTCCTAGTAAAATATTTGTACAATTGCTGTCATCAGAAAGTATACTGAAAAGGTACTAAAATTCAAAGAACTTCTTCTGCTAAGATGTTCTTATTACAAAGTGGTGAAATATAGTTAGAACAAACTCTCATAAGAGTTGCATTTACTTGTACTGTGTACTTCTTGAAGGCTGCTGACTTACTTGCCTTTGTTGAGAAAAATACAGGAGCAGAAGAGATGCTTGCACTATACTGTGGCTTATTAAACAGTGCTGGTTCCAAATTAAGTATATGATCTCACTCATATTTCAAGTCAGTTTTACTGGGGCCTCATGACTGCAACACTGTCCAAAAAGATTCAGTGTTCCTGCTCTTTCTTATCTCCCTCCCATTCCCTCTGAAAATCTGGTTTAAAAAAACCTGTATCCCAAGTCTTAGAACTTACTATTAGTAGTAGTTGCAGCAGGTCTTTTTTTCCAAAATGCTTCCAGTACCCCATTAGGAAGTTTGATGACAGTTTTTAGATGTCGTGTATATTAGCCTGCTTTTGGTAGATATTCTGGTAACATTCAGGTAGTCATGCCTACTCTTTGAAGATAGTTAAAAGAGTGTGTCATGGTTTACTGCAAGTTGCTTATTTATTTATTTATCTTTTCATCTTCTTGGCTGTAACTACCTAGAGTTCCGTTTATGTAGTCATGACATGGGGTACCACACTCAAGCTGTCAAGAGAAAACAGTGTTGTTTTCCTTGAGTGCCATGTAAAGCACTGAGGATTGCTCACATTAATTCCAGTGTCTAAGTTAACATGATAGGTATACAGACTTTTAGTCAGGGTGCTTGTGTTTTGTAACTCTCATTTCATGTATTTCTAACAAAGAAAAACTGTAATACTTTGCATCTGTTAAAACTAAATCTTCACTGTATGCTAGTTAAACAATGATTGAATAAACCCTTTATTTACTGCATTAGATTTTATCTCTAGAAAAGTGGTTTTTTGAATGTTAGTTTACAGGAGGAGATGGCTTCCTTCTACAAAGAATCCCAGCCAGAGTCTGTGAAGTGGGAGAGTGGAATGCACTGTGCTGTTTACATCCATGATGTGGGACAGTGGCAAAGAGGTCAGATCAGCAGGATTGTCTCTGAAACAAGTGCAGAGGTAAAGTTCTTATCATAACTGGGTTCATACTTCTAAACTTGAGATCGTTCACTGAATAAAATAAGGTCAAATCTTTGTTTCTTTCTTCTGTATTAGTATTTTCTTACAGTCTTTTGCTTTTGAGAGTTTAAGTCATGCTGTACATCACTGCAAATCAGTTGACTGTCTTGTCAAAGCTCAGGTGCCTTTAGCAGAGAAAGTGGTAGTTGAGGAAGGCTCATGAGGCTGACATTCTCTTTATTTACACTGCCCTTTGGAACACGGCCGAGATTCCCCAGCTGTAGTCTTAACAATTCCTTTTAGATTCTAGGTGGTGTGTGGAACTGAGGGTTACAATAGTCCAAACTTAATGATCCTTTTTAAAAGATGGAGCCAGTTGAACAGCACAGGAACACGTGTAGTCATGCAGTTGCATGAACCCTAAACTGATGGTGATGCACTGTGCCATGTAGCTGTAACATTTTCCACAGGAAGTTCACACGCAGCACTGCTTGAAACATGTGTTTTGTTTCAAGCCAATTTGAAATTAATGAGCACCAGAAAAAGCATTTTGTGACTAGATATTTATGTGTCTCCAAAGTAAGAATGGCTTTTTGATCAAACACATAATCCAGGACTGAATTGCTGTTGATTTTTTTCCACCATCATCAGATTGTGCCCAAGGGCCTTCTTAGGAGGAAGCAGAAATGGGACTGTGTACCAATGGGAAATGTGTACCTCAGGTTTGCCATCATCTGCTTTCTGAGCCTAAGAGCCTTCAAACAGCTATGTAAAGCCCATCAGAATAAAAAGCAAGGGGTGGAGGAGAGCTATTTCAGTGTTTCTTGGTTTACAAAAAGGTCAGGAAAGTCGTTGACCCCTTTGGAGCACATTTTTATGTGCTATTTGTATTTGTGTTTGCTGTTCTGTGATAGTTGCTTGAGTTGTGATGAAGTATTTCAGTGCAAAATGCATTTGTTAAATCCCAGTAATGTTTGCATTTTTTTAACCTCCTCGGGGTGCTTTGAATTACCATTTTTTACAGACAACAGTGAGAGAGAGGGTTTTTGTTCTGTTCTGTTATTTCTTGCCTGTAACAGGTACTGCTTTATGATTCTGGAGCTGAAAAAGCAGTGGAGGTCAGCTGTCTAAGAAAACTTGAGGAAAACATGAAGACCATTAGGACATTAGCAATAGAATGTTCACTGACAGAAATAAGGTAGCCTTTCCTTTATATTGAGTGGCAGCATGAGAAACTACTAATGACACACTGATTATTTAAGATTTGGATGTGATTTGCTTTTTGAACAAAGAAATGAGGTGGTGGCTGTGATTTATTTGATGAAGATCTGGAGTTTTTGCTAATGGTTATGCTGTATAATAGTAAAGCAAAAACTGCTGTAGATATAAATGATATTTATAGGTTGAGTTACAAAATAGTGAACTGATTTCATTGAATAGTCTTTTTCCATGGCTCAGAATTTGAGATGAGTTGGCTCTCATGAAACTATACAGAAAGTCTGTTTTTTAGACTGTTATGACAGGTGTCATAATTTCTAGAACTCATGATCCTCCTCATTATGAAGTTCTGGGCTTGTTGTTTTTTTTCTTGTAGAGATCCAGACATTAATAATGATTTCATGTTACTCTGGACTGTAGTAGAGATTCTTTTCTTTCTGTAACACTTCAGGCAGTTAAAAAAAAAGCCAAGCTTTTAGTAGAGGGGCGGAGTTGGTGGCTATGCTCAGGACATGCCAACTTCTTTTGTACCTAGAGATTCTTTCTTCTATGTTAGACCCACAGGTGGAAGCACACAGTGGACAGCAACAGTGTGTGAATGCTTATCCTATTACCTAACTGGAGCACAAGTGAAAATAGTCATACAGGTTTGTATTGAAAAACAGTGGTATTTAAAATTTGTCAGGTTGTCTGCTAATTTGTTTTTTTTTTTTTAATGTTGTACTTTTCAAAAAGTCGTAAATAGAACTTGATTGTATAGCTGTTGCTCTAGGGAAAAAGGTGCTTTTTCTTCTTTTTGCTTTACTTTTGTTATTCACTGGAGCATTAGGGCAGTTGGCTACCCAGTGTGGAGAGAGCTTCATCTTTGATATATTTGGTTACTGAAGAATAGTAGGTGTATCTTTGGGGTCATCAGATGCTGACAGCCTTTATGGACAGATAAGCAAGCTGCTCAGGTTCTTGATGACAAGGATATCAGCAGCTACTATATTAGTTTTCAAGCCTCAGAGACTGAAAGAATTAATCCAGTATGAATACCATTAGTAATTGTTCTCTTCTATGGTTTAAAAGAAAAGAAACAAACTAGGATTATTAGAAGGGTTTGATTTGTTCAGCGTCTGTTGGCAGCTGCTGGTGGCATTTTACACTGTGTGGAAATAAAAGCAATGATGAGTGAAGTTATTTATGTATGGGTTTAAATTTCCTGCTGGAAAACAAGTGTTTGGCACTTGATTCTATTAAAGAAGCCGAGGGGAAAAGCAATTTTTCATTCTACAACTCTTTTTTATTGTCATGTGTAGAACAGTTGGTTAAATGATTGGAACTGTCATATGCATTAAATAAATTTGTCTTCTCATGTGGGCATCAGTTGTTCAGGGATGTCTGATTGACAGTCGGTACCAATAAAATGAAAAATATGCCTGTAGTTTAGAAGAAATGCATATTTGTAATTTGTTGGCCAGCTCTCTTGTTTTTTTCCAGGAAAATGATACGAGTTGTGCATTGCCTGTGAAAATTCTTTGCAAAGATGAAACGGGAAAAATGATTGATACTTCTGAATACCTTATTGAACAGGGTTTGGCTCTTAGAAACAGAAGGTTTGGATACTTTTCTATTCTCTAAGACTGATGTTCATATTTGATCAAAATAATAAGTAAATCAAAAAAATTAGATTGTATACTACAGTTCTAGCAACAGCACTCCCATCTTCAGTGGACTTACTTGAGTATCATGTTATTTATTGTATCCATGCGACATTTCAGTTCTGTTAGTTTGTAGATGAGATGCTTGACAGTATTTTGAGATAACCTTTGCCACTTCTGTGTGTTTGGTTTTCTTACTTGTATTATTTTGTAGTTTTGCACTTTTCAGGTTCTTTGTCGGTTAATATATTGATATTTGATTGAATCTTTTAGGACTGGTAAAGCTGATGAGGCTTGTTTAGTCTCCAAGGAACATCTTGAAGTACCTTTTGAGCAGGGGAACACACAGCTGGATGTTTCTAATTCCAAAATTGCCTGTGCAAGAAACAGGACTGTTCCAGAGGAAAAAAACACTATTTCAGAGAGTGAGCAAAAATCACTCAAAACATACAAGCCTCATTCAGGAGTGGATGAAGTATATAAATCTCCCATTGTTCCTGAAGAAAAAATTTTCCAGGCTGTTGTGAGTTGTATTGGAAATGATGGAACTATTTATATAATACCAAAATCATTTGGTGAGTTTACATAGAAGAAAATATCTCTGAATCTGAGTGCTCTTGGGTATCAGAGTGTATGTTGGAACACCTGTCTGGTACATGTTCACTGTTCTGAAAGATTCCTCCTGGGGAGGTGATGTCCTTCAGTGTGAGGGACAAAAATTCTCTGTCCTTAAATCAGCTTTCCTGTCCTTCCACCCTCACAAGAAATCCAGAAACCCAAAGCACTTGAATGGGCAGGTTACTTGCCTTTCTGCTCTAGGCTGTAATGGAGGAAGCAGAAAGTGTTTGGTTTTGTGTTGTTTACTGATAAAGTAAATGTAGTAATTTACTTCACAGTGATGAAGTTACAGTCATAAAGATTCTTGGAAGTTAGCCTGATTCTCAGACACTGCTGGGTTTTTTTCCTTCAGTTTGAGCTCAAGTACAGTTTCTTCAGGCTCTTTATTTGTATTGTGGTACCTTCTATAGCTCACAATGTTTTCTGTTTGTATTGTTTGAAAGAGGTTCATTTTCTTCTGGCAGATGCAGTGTTGCTCCTCAGTTCATGTTAGGATGTTGTGCTTTACAGAAACATTTACATATGAGAACATTAATTCTTTTAATTTTTTTTTTCTCTCTACAGTATATTTAACTACAAGATGTAACTATTCATAAAACTTTGAAATTCAAAGTACAGTACACTTGCACAAGAGTGTGTATTTCTCCTGCAGTTCTTGCTGTAGGCTGTACCCATAGCAGAAGAGGTTCTTCTGGGCACCTCTCCTGTGTTCATTCATGGTGTTCTATCATTGAAACACTGGTCTGGGAGTTGTGTTGTTCATGCTTTGCTTGTTTGTCTGATATTAGTGCTGCCTACGTGTCAGTTACAAAATTTATAGACTCTTCTATAAGCTCTTCTGAGATTAGAATTCCGAATTACTAACAGCTTTAGAATTAGAAATGCAGTTTACTGTTCAGGTAATCTTCAGCGTGCACTAGATATTGAACATACATATTGTATCAGTGTTGGAAAATACATTTTGGAGCTACACATGTGCTTTGTGTTTATACATGTCTTCATCTGAATCTGATGGAGTTTAGTGATGGAAATATTTTGCATGAGTGTTAGGGACCATTTTTAATTTATTTTTATTTCACCTCCCTCTCCCAAGAAACTGCACTAAACAAATTGATGGCTGAAATACAAAATACCTTCAAAGGTCTTGGTCTCCTGATACCCTACTGCTGGAAAAAGGGAGAGGCCTGTGTTGTAAGAGGATCAGATACTGTGTGGTATCGAGCTAAAATAATAGAAGTCAGCAGTAGTATTCTTCAGGTAAGTTTGATTGTATGGGGGGAAGGGCGTATGTGTGTCTGCATGTGTGTTTAGAAAAGACATATAATCCAATCCTCTGAAATTAATAATGAACTTCACTTTTTTTTTCATTCAGCTGACCTGACTATGCAGATGTTGGTTCTGCTTAAAAGTGTTGATTACTGTCCTCATTTTTACATTTATTTTAAGGATCAAATCTGTCTACCTATTTCAGTTACCACAATTTTTCCTGTAGTTTCTCTAGTTAGGATAAATTTTCTTAAATAAAAAGCTGCTCTTGATCTCCTGTAATCCCTTTTAAGTTTTTTATTTTACTGTTCTTACCATATCTAGAATGCTTTGAAAACAATCAGGTTTAGCATGTCCTAAATTTAATATGTAATAAATGTAAATGTAGTAAATGCCCTATCCCCACCCAAAAGTATTGGCTATCTCTTTCTAATTCTTTCTGCTGCACAGGTATAGAGCTTCTTCTTATTAGCAGTTAATCTTACCTAAGCCCTTGAGTCTGCTCATGATTTTTGAATGGAGATTTGCAAAGTCTATCCTAGTTCACAAATTTTTTTTCTTTCCATTTTAAACTGATGTCGGTTATTCCACAAAAGGTAGGAAGTCTTGCAAGAGAAGTTTACAAACTGAATTTCTAATCTGCCATACCACTTTTTAAATCCGTTCTTACTTTTCCACTTTGTCACATCACCTACTTAGCATCAAACCAATAATTATTTTTCTCCACAAAAGTAATGCTGTAAATGACTGCATTCCCTTACTAAAGTTCATGCAAGAATTGTTTCATGAAAGCTTTGCATTTCCTGTAGGTACAGTACATAGATCGTGGTTACATAGAGAGCATCCCTCAGTGTCACCTGTATCCAACTACATTTTACACTGACATTCCTCCATTTTGCATCCCATGTCAGCTCTACAAGACACTGCCGGTGAGTGGTGGCACATCTGTGTGTTAGTAAGTGGGTACTCAGGTTAATACCCTGCTCAGTCAGAAAAGATGAGAGTATTTGGTGCTATCTTCTCTTGCCTGCCAAGATTCAGAGAAGAGATGATGAGGATTGTTTCAGCAGATCCTTATCAGGACCCAACAAGTTTGCTTTATGAGGGGACCATGCTAGAAATGTAGCTGGCAGTGGAGTTAAACCTTTGTGAAACAGGACACAGCTGGGTTGGCAGAGGGACACTCTGAAATGATAATTCATTTTGTAATAGCAGCAACAGAAAGTAGGTCCTGAGTTTCTTAATGCTGAATGGCCAGACAGTCTGAAATTTTCAAGTCCTGCCAAACTATGTTTCTAACATTCTGAACTTTGCTGTGTAGGAAACAATCTGAACTAATACAGGTGAATTGGTTTTGGAGTTTTTGTCAGTAAGTAATCAGTATGTAAATAAAATGTCTTTACATATCATCACACCTTGCTTACTCTGAAAGGTGCACTTAGCAGAAGTGAGTTACTGAAATTACCAACTTGCTTTTATTGCTAGAGGCAGTTCAACTGGTAGAGTAAGGAAGGCTGCAGCTCTAGCAGGGGTGGTGGGGCAGGGACAGGCAGCAGAGCTGCCAGCAAAAGGTAGTGTGGTAGGAAAGGTAGCCCAGGTAGGAAATCTCGTGCAGCAGGTGGTGAGAAGGCTGTGTAGCATCAGGGAGGCTGAGGAGGAGTTGGAGAGCTGATTCCAAGTGCAGTCTGCAGTGGACCCACAGCCAAACAGCCAGAAGCCCTCCCAGCAGCATGTGTAGAAAAGAGAAGGGGCAATAATGCAGTAGAGTTGAACCTTGCCACTGGAAGAAGTGATTTTCCCCAGAGTGTGAGGTGCACTTGCAGCACTGCTTCATCACTGTGCAGGCTGATGGGGACAGAGCCCTCACATCAGGAGAGAGGCCAGGGCTGAGGAGAGCAGCACCCTGCTCCCCCTATAACCCCCAGTGCAACTGACAAGGCTGTGGGGATAGGAGTGGGTGCTCCATTCTGAGAGGATCAGAGGAACCCAGGTGCTGAGGGCACACTCTCTAGTAGGGATGGTACCTCTTGGTATCACTGAGAGGCTGCCAGGCCTCGTAAACCCTCTCACTGTATCCGCTGCCATGAGTTATCCACTGCTGTTGACACCCGTGATGCTCCTCAGATTGCTCCTGGCTGGATCTGCAGGGATTACAGACCCCAAGAGTGTTTGTGAGGATCTGTGGACTGCTGGTAGTTTTTTCACTCTCTCAGAGTCTCTCAGAGGGAAGGGATTTGAGAGGTTCAGTCCAGACTGGTGAGGTAATAAATCATTGCAGGACTGTTGCCACAGCCAGTGATTGGGCTGCTTGGGTGATGGCACTCCCTTTGAGGAGCCTGGTCTGCTGGGGTCCGTGTCAGAGAAGGGGAAGAGCATCTTCAGTCCATAGGCATGCCAAGCCTGGAGAGGAATTGCAGGTCAGGAGAGCAGCACCTGTGGGAGAGAGTCCAGGGAAGGACTGGATGAAGATCAGAGGGCTGGAGCACCTCTCCTGTGAAGACAGGCTAAGAGAGTTGGGGCTGTTCATCCTGGAGAAGGCTCCAGGGAAACCTTCAGCACCTTCCAGTACCTAAAAGGGTTTACAAGAGAGCTGGGGAGGGACTCCTTACAAGGTCATGGAGTGATAGGACAAGGAGGAGTATCTTCAAACTGACAGGGTGGGTTTAGATTTGATACTAGAAAGAACATCTTCACTACAAGGGTGGCAAGACATGGGAACGGGCTGCCCAGGGATGTTGTTGATGGCCATCCCTAAAGTGTTTGAGGCCAGGTTGGGGGGCTGAGAGCAACCTGGTCTACTGGAAGGTGCCCCTTGCCCACAGCAGGAGGGTTGAAGCTCGATCTTTAAGGTTTTTTTCCAACCCAAACCAGTCTATGATTCTATGGTTGTAGCACCCCTACAGGGTTGTAGGCATACAGATTGGAAAGCAGATACAGCAGAGAATAAAAGAAGTATTTAAGGTATTCTGTTTTTTGTTGTGTTATCTTAGATTCTCTAATTTTTTGGATTGTGCTTCAGATAAATTTGTACATATACATTATTGTGTACTTAGCATTGATTAAATTTGGCAAGTAGCACCTTTCTAAGCTATTTCAGGATTTGAAGAGTGGGTTGTGTTGTCACATAAATTTTGATGCACCAAATAGCAGATAGTATTTAAATAATTGTAAATAAGCTAATGATGTGTTTTTGAGTCAGATTTTTTTAATGGTAGTCATGTATTTCCATCTACCCTAAGAATGGGAAGAATATTACTTGTTAGCATCTTAATGTGTGAGTTTCTTGCTTTTCTCCCAATAGATTGGAAACTTTTGGCAGCAAGATGCAGTAGATTACCTTCAAGAACTTCTGAAAAATGAAGAGGTTGAAATTCATGTTGAGGTAGCATAATTTATTCATAGATGTGGAATGAAGTGAACCTTTTGTTGTCTTTTAACTGGCATTGAGAATGGTACATGAAGGAGTATAGCAGTAAATGTATTTCTTAGACAAAACAGAAACCAAGACTAAACTTATTTTTCCTGTGACTTTACCTTTGTTATAGTTTTCAGACCTTAAGTATTAGAGTTAGTGCTGGTTTTATACCCTCTTCATACTGAGTTGTTCTGACAAGTAACCTACCTCTCAGCAGCATAAATTGTTCTAAATTCTATTTTAAGTGACAAAATTCTGACATAATTAAGTATGAATGTGCTTAAATAAATTTATTAAAATTATAGGGAAAGACATCATCTGTATTGTCTGAAAACAAGCCATTTCAGACAGTTTAATGATAAATTATGAATGGGAAAGGGTTTGAGTGAGCAAGACAATATTGCAGTGTTAGAATTAGCAATTGGTGGTGCCATATCAGAAATAGATATTCCCATTTGTGTTGTGACTGATGTTAATAGGCATCTTAGTCTTGTATCTTCAAGTGTTATGCATATCAATCTGAGAGATTTTAATTTCTTGGTCACTGTTTCTAAAACCTCAGTCCCAGTATTACTGTCACAGTCCTGTTTTGTCCTGCATGAATAGGAATTACCAGATAACCCATGGGGCAAGATGTCCATCAGGCTGTATTTTGGGGGGATGTCGCTTTCGTCCTTCATGGCATACCAGAAGTACTGTGTTGCTGAAGGTGGCCAGGATGTACAGAAGCTGGTGAGACTTGTGTGTGTGTGTCCCCCTGTTGCTGTTCTGACATTGAAAAGATTATTCTGTTGCTAGTTGTGACCTCGGAGGACTTGTTACTTTCTAAATATTTCAGTGTGTTTTTGTGCTGTAAGCAGCAGTAGGACTGAGCACGCAGGTCTGCAGCACAGCACAGGGAGCTACAATGTGCTGATAAGACTCTGTGGAACAGCAAATTGCCAAGAGTTTGTTCATGGACTCTATAATGAAAAGATATTTTTGCACTTGCACTTAAAGTCCAGCTAGATTTTGTGTTCCTCTGAAACACATGCAATAAGGTAGTACTTTCATCATTTGAAGGGATTAGTTATTCATAGAAATATATCTAAGGATGGAGTAAACAAAATCAAGTTTCATCACAAAACCAGTGATTTATGGAGGAGTTACCTAGATTCTTTATTCCAAGAGTCTGGGGGACTTACCTGATGTTCTGCAAGGGAGGATTGAAGTTTCCACCAAACTCCATTGTCTTATCAAAAACGCCCTGTACATAAGTATTTTCTCTGTATTCGTTTTAATTTTTTTGTTCCTTGAAATCTGACAATCAGGTTATTTAAATTTCGAAGACTTTGTTATTACATTTTTCTCTTGATTCTGTTTAAGTCTGCCAGTGTACATTTCTTTCCAACATAGATCTCTTGTTCAGAAAATAATTTCCCACTACAGAGTCTGCTGCTGTCACTGGTGGTACAGAGCTTGAGTTGTCTGCTAGTGGGCTCATGATGCAGTTAGAAAAATCCCTCAGTGTATATTAGAACTGAGTAACCATGGAAAACCTAGCTGTAAATCAGTCGTCTCTTGTTGCATTTTCATGAAGCGAGCATGACTCGCAGCTTTCTGAAAACTAAATATGGATCTGGAAATGAAATTTGTACCTTTAACACAAAATTAAATTTGGAAAACAAAAATGAAGCTGTGTAAGAAGGTTGTGAACAAGAAGCGTTCAGAAAGCCTGAAGTGCTTTCCTCAAGGAGTAATAGCATTAAGCAGATCCATTCCAGGAGTAAGTGACTCAGAACAATTTGTAAGAAAACAGGCATGGAAGTGTTCAGTTGTAGACCAGAAAATAAGCAAGGCATCCAAAACTCAAACTGAACCTCAGGAACAGCAGAAGTGGGAAGCAAGCAGCCCTGAACACGTTCAAATATAATCAGCTCTGGTTTTAGCTGTAGAGACTCAGCAGCCATGCTCACGAGACATCTACAGTGCATCATTCTTATGTCAAGTGTAGTAACCATTATGTATTACTTCATTCTGTAGTTTTGTAACTTTATTCCACAGCTTCAAGTCTGTGATTTGGGGTAAGTTAAGTTGATAAGGACTTTATTCGATTTTGTGAGCCTTGCTTGCAGCTGCCAACAGTGGCTTATGCAGAGCTCACTGCACCCATTGCTGCAGTGTCACTGCCTTTGAGATGTGCTTGTGTTGAGCTGCAGAGATAAGATTAGGAGCTGGTCTTTGTTACCATATGACCAGCCTAGCTTAGGCATTAGCCTGAAAGATTCCTGGTAGGGCAGCAGGATGTTGGAGGCTCTGATGCATTCTCCAAGTGTGCTGAGCTTTACAGCAGTGACTCTCATTCCAGGTGTGTGTGTGTCCAGCTGTAGTCAGGTGGCTCCTGACTCACAGTGCTCCTGATACTTTTGCAGAAATCTGGCATTCAGTTTGTGTATCTATGATTTATTTAGACACCCTTTCTTTACTTGTAGGAGTATGTACTTTGAATGGAAAAAATTCTTTTTTGTGAATTAAGTTTGAGGAACATAATGATTTATGCAGGGGAAAGAAAGGGTCAATTTCCCTTTTATTTTCCAGTTATTTATGTTGTTTCTACTTACCTCTTTTCATGGGGCATAATAAAAAGTGTTCTTCATCAAGTAAATGTGTAAAAATGTATTTTGGAGAAATTGTTCATTTTCTTATGCATCACACTTTAAGTACAAGAGATAATAGGAACTCTCTTCATGATCTATGATCTAGCTGAACTGTGTGCCATACATCCTTCTGAAAATATAATTTAATGCACCAGAGTTTATTTTTTGGTGAACCAAATGCAGTAATGACATGTAGACTTCAACCTGTAAAACACATGGTTCTAAAAGAAGATACTGGGCAAAATTATCTTTATTCTAAACAAAGTAACTGGGCAGTGCTGTGCTGCTGAGAAAAATATGTATCTGTACATTGCAATGTCAGTTTGTTTCAGCAAGGACACACTGCTTATTGTTACTCTTCACCTTCTTAGATAGCTTCTTTGAACCAGAAGCCATAGCTAGGTTATTTTCTATTTTGTTATTCAGTATGATGCTCAGCTGAAGTCTGTCTTGGTCTAGGGGGTATTTGAAGGAGGCCTTTCACCTTCATACCTGCTGCAGCCACTGCCTGTTCCAGGAGAAGTGTTTCCTGTCACAGTTACCCACGTGGTGTCCCCTAAGGAGGTGAGTGTGTCTGGTCAGCATCTCCCATGCTGCAGTGCCATGGAGCTGGTGAAAAGGAAGTCACAGCTGGCAATCTTAGAGCATTAGAGACTGCAAAATCCTCCTGAGCTCTTGGTGCAGGGGGTTGTGCAGGGCAGCTCTCCAAATGAACTTTTAGCTGAAATAGGTGGAGGCAATGAAACACTAATAATTACTCTAGAAAAATTAATTTAAAGAATTACAATATTGCAGTCTGGTATTTAGCTTTTTTAATAAGAAAATAGGTTGTTGGATTTTAATGTGGCAGAATAGTGGCAAAATTTGTGTAAGCCCACACAACTTCTTGGAGTTCTGCCCAATCTCCCAGGCAAAAGACTGAATGTCATGTGCACTGATCAAAGATTCCTATGTGGACATTGAATGATGAAATAGAGAAGAAAGAGGAGCAAGGAAGTGCTGAATCTTTCAAAGATGGGGTCTGGATTATTAAAGTGATCTTTTAATAATGGTTGGAATTCCTAGTTTCTAAATCACCTGCAAAAATAGTAATATCAGAGCCTTTTCTTTAAATAGATTTATATTTGTTTTGATTCTTCTGGGAGCCTTACAAAGCACTCTGCCACAGAGAGAGCTGCCAGCTGTGACTCAGAGAGCCTTAATAAAGCCCTGAAGTGGTGCAATAAAATTGTAAAGACCCTTCCTCATCTAACAAACTTCGAAAAAGGTACGTTGTGTGTTTATTCTCCCTGTTGTTTCATGTGGATATTCAGAAATCCTGAGTTTTCTTTTCTATTTCTACGTATCTTTAAATAAAAGTTTAGGAGAGTAAGAAGTAACATCACACTATAATTACATGATACACTGTACATTTTTACTCTTCTTTAAATGGAGACTTTTGTGTCATTCTGCTCCACTGGAAAACAGTGGACAGAACTCAGACTCCTGATGCCTGTTGGAGTTACGAACTGACTTTAGATCGCATTTGGCAGTAATAAAACGTTCCCCAAAGGCACCTGTCACTGAACTGTGAAAATTTTATTAAATATTCAAAAGACATAAGTTCTGTACAGAAAATCATCTTATAAAGGTTCAGGAGTTGTGTGATCCCTAAGGAGTACCACTTACATGTCCACAGCTGTTGGGTCTAAGCTAGCACAAGTATGGCTGTCTAAAACCTGGTGAAGAAAGCAGTTCCTGCTCATACTTGATTCTGCCAACTCCTAAAACTCTGGGTGAGGTTTAGGCATTATCTGCCTCCTGTCTTCCAGACTTATGTCTATTCACTTGGAGATCAATCTGCTTACTAACTGGATTGTGCATCTGAGTCCAGGTTGAAAAGTTGGAACATTAAACTGTTTTGGATCACTATCTTTTCACCAAACAATTTGCTGTTATTTCTCACCTTTTCCATGTGAGGTGGAGAAACTTGACTTAAATTGCATAGTGCTGATTGTATTGGAGTTCAGAGCGAATTTGGAGGATGCACAGAACAAAATTATAATACAGTTTTGATAAGGAAGAGGAGGCTTAATCCTGGTCACAAAGTAAAGTGGATTTTCAAGGTCAGTTTGTACTGCACTGAGTACTCTGGGGTATTGTGTGATGGTTTTGGTTTTTTTCTTTCTTTTACAGAATTGCCTTGCCTTGCAGAGTATGTGGATGGTTTATGGTATAGAGCAAAGGTCCTCTCTATTACACAGCTCGTCCCTGTTCAGATTCTGGTTCAGTTTGTTGACTATGGTACTTACTTAGTTGCACCATCAAGCAGGTAATTAAGTAAGAAAAAAATACACTTAGATCATAAAATGTGTACTTATAAATAAATGTATGTTACATTTATTATTAATTCTTATATAACTACACGTAAATACATTTTACTATCATTTACTATTGGATTTCCAGTTAGAGAGAAAGTGGTTTGGCTGGTTAAATAATTTTTGTCTGCAGGGTGTGGGGTTTGTGCACCTGCTTCTCTGTTGCAGGTTGTTCTGAAAAGCCCATTATTATTATATCAGATTTCTCCATTTGTTCCAGTTGCTTAACCTGCAGGTGGGCTCAGATTAATCTGCTTCTGCACCTGAGACCCTTACTCAAAACAAGGGCTGAGCCCTCCAGGTGTACAAACAGATCCCAATACTGTGTGACTGTAGTCTATACAGAAGACAGCTGGGGAATAAACTAAGAGATAAGGGAATATCTGAGTGAGACACACCCTGCTCTGCCTGTGTGGAAAATGGAAATCAATTCCCTGTTCTGTGCAGTTCTGAGATGCTCTGGACTGCTTCTGTGCTGACACAGATTGCAGCTGAGTGTCTCAAACATACCAGGCTTTTAGGGTTCCCTAAGCCTGAATTTCTCGTATATACACATTTATATATACGTATGGAGAATACATAGTACTACAGTGCATCTATGGAACCTATATATAGTACATATATACACACACGTACTGCTTAATCAGAATCACTTGCTCTCAAATTTCTTGTGGAATGTACACTTCCTTGCTGAAGCTGATGCAAAAATGGGGATTTGAACAGATTTTGTGCTTTACAGTCTGTTAGGGTCTCAGGAGACAGTGTCTTCTGTTTCGGAGTTGCGTTTCCTGCTCTGCTTCCCCATTCCCTTGCTTCTGGCATAGAAAGATAAAGAATGAGGAGGTGATAATGTAAACCCCAGGTACCTATTTCCAGCAGTGTGTCTAGAGCACATCAAGGTGTGAAGCATTTGGACCACAAAGGTTTGTGGAGCTGCATTGTGATGATTCGCGCTTGGATTCCTGTGCTCCAATCTGTGTTTGGCTCTCAGGGAGGGGTCCCTGATACTGGGCTGCTTTTTGAGAGTTCCTGTGCTAAGTCCTTCAGAGGGCCTGCCCTGCCGAAGGAATTGTTGGGTCTGATGTTGGCACATTCCTGGTTCCCACACCATAAATGTGCTGTGTGAGCCATTCAGCCATCCCGATGTCCTTCCTGGCCAGGTGGATTGCTGTGGGCAAACGCTTCTCATTTCGGTTTCAGGTTGCGTCACATACCTTGTCCTCTGCTGAAGTACCCAGTTCAAGCGGTACGAGTTCTGCTGGCTGGATTTAGACCTGCTTCAGATGACAGAAATGTGGAAAGAATTCCTTATTCCCCAGAATGGAGCTTGAAAGCGTTGTGGGCCATGCTGGACTGTGTTGAAGGAAAGAATCTCTCTGCTTCCATACTTGTAAGAAATGCCTTTTTTTTTTTTCCCCTAGTTTTTGCTGAGCCTAAAATTCTTACTAGCACTCTAATTTCTAAGTCTTTGTTTTACTGTGAACCCTCATAGTTTAAAATGGAAAACCATTTACCATGAAAGAATGCCAAGAGAGAATGGTGTGGTGTTCTTAATTCTGCGATCATAAAGTCTCTGAGCATTCCTGTTATTTTAAAACCAGTTTTCTTTATTTAAAAACAGAGGTATTCTTTTTGTATTCACATTTCCATTTGAACAGTGAGTGCAGCTAGTAAGATCTTTCAGTATCAGCTTGAGATTTAAATCTGTGACTGTCAACACTCAAAACTTTCAGACTCTTTCACCAGAGGTTACCATTTCTTTGTATGGAGATGACAAAAATCTGGTTCATCTGAAGCTGATAGAAATGGGTCTTGCAGAGTTGGATGAGTGACACGTAAGTACAGTGACCATGAACTACAGATTCATACCACTGGGGAGGGCTTATTTCAGAAGTTTTAAGCGAAGTGTAAACTGCCAGTAATGAGGACAATTAGGGTTTATTTTTTAAAAAAATCTATTCTGTCCACACATCCATTCTATTAGTAAAGTACTTAACATAAAACAAAAAGCCATTAAAAATTAACTTCTTTACTTACCATTACTGAAACCCAGTTTTAAGAATTTACAAACACTATACAGAGAACCCTAGGGTGGTGTAACATAAACACCCTCTGCTGCCAATAACTGAAAAAGTAAACTTGGAGACGTGGCAGTGTTCTCTGCCCAGTCAGTCAAAACTAATCCTTTTTTTCTGCTTTTAATCTGTGTCAGGTGCTGCTGGTTCTCGGTGTTTTCAAACATGCACAGTAATATACTGGCATCCACACGTCTAGACAAACATAGAATATTTTTAATGAAGAGCCATATACTATCTGCTATCCATGGGGAATACCAGAGACTTGGATTTTCAGATTTATTGGCCAACCCTATTATGTCACATTTTTCCTTCCCATTTCATAAACACTCTTCTAGCAGATGTGAACAGAAGATACTCCTAACACTTTCTAATATTGAAATAGCGAAACTATGTAGCCACATCTCAATCTTTAGTAGCCTTGGAACCTTAAGTATTGTTCTGTGATACCCTTCTCATAGGAGTAGATGGAACTAATGCATAGTGGTGAAGGATTAGATCAAAAGCTGATGCTGGGACACTAGTTCTAGTATCTCATTAGAAGACTTGAAGAGAAGATGATAGTTTGTTATCGTGACATAACTCTTGTTTGTGTTTCAGGTTTATTTGGTGACGGACATCTCCACCCAGCACCAGATAGGAAGCAAACAGTGGGGGCTGCCTTCCTGTCTTTGTTCTGAAACACATTTGCATTGTTGCTGGTTTCTGTTTTCACTTTCAGGTGGTGTTACATCTCTTTCACTTCAGAGTTTGGAAATAAACAGTTTGGTTAGCATGCACCTGAAAGCTTGTTTTCCTTTACTGCTACAGTATGTGAGGTTTCTTTGGGTGTCTCTTCATTGTACTAAATCCTTTATCTGTAAAGCTTAGCCCCTCCTAGTCTCTTCAGTGAGAGCTTTGTCTAGATTACCAAGGAAAAGACTTTGTGATGTTTGTGTGTGAAGACTCCACAATCTCTCCAGGCAGCCAGTTCCAGGGCTCAGTCACCCTCCCAGTAAAGCAGCCTCTTGCTGTTCAGAGGGAACCTGCTGTGCTTCAGTCTGTGCTCATACACAGAGCCTTGCTCATATCTCTTCCTTCAAGCTCCCATGAAGGCAAGGGTCCAAAGCTGATTGCAGTGGCCAGGCACAATGGGACAAGCAGTGGAAGGATCCCGCCACACTTCAAATATGTACTCAGGACATACTCAGATATGTCCTAGGTGCTGTTGCACATACTCCAGACAGCTCATGCTCATTTTCAAAATGTTTTCATTTAAAAAAGACCAAAGGCCCATTGTTTATCACCCATCTTGAAAGCAATTTAGCCCTGAATAATCTAACAGCTGATGTTTGAGCAGTTTGACCTGTCTCCACCCAACCAGGTAACTTCTGGGTGTGAGCACAGTTCTCATTGGCACGCTGGGAGTAATAAGGGATATAGACAGAGTAAGGACAGAGCTTGCCTTCTCTGAGGAGAAAGAGGTGAGGGGGCAGACAAGACAAGGAGAAGAAAAGTATCTTCTACCTGGGGAGAGAAGGAAACAATTTTTCAGCATAGAAGAAGAATGGAGACTTAGAGCAGCCAGCCCAGCAACCTTTTGATAGTAGATACTGCAGAATTTTGAAAGTCAGCTTAAAAATACATTAGGTGGAAAAACTGGATGAGATTACTTTTGTTAATTTTCTGGTGTTTCTGAGCAGCTTGGAGAATGAACCTGTCCCCCAGTCTCACCTCCATTAGCCCTGTGAGTACAGAGGAGCAGTTTATACAACAGACACTGCAGTCTGCCAATGCTGTTGCCTCCTAACTCCAAGGTGAAGAAAATAAGATGATGAAAGATAAAGAATAGCCCAAGACTGCCATTCCTTTGGTCTTTTAAGTCAAACAGTAAGCAAACTGATGTCTAAAATAAGGTGTGATCTACAGCTGTTTGAGTGTTCACTAACAGCTGGTTTAAAAAACTCATTTTTAATGCCACATGGCTGGATACTGAATCAATAAACTGTTTCTTAAATGCAGAAATGGGAAAAAAGAATTAGCAAAAGCTCTAATGTAGTAGCACCCACTGAAAAATAAATTTATTTAGAGAAAACTATAAATTATATATACACAAGTTTTAAGCATTTTCACTTGTTTACAGAAATGTACATTATTTTTGCTGATGTGCTGCTAACACTTCAGCAGTTTTGCCATGGTCTACAACTTTGTGTCCATGATAATATTACCATCCTTGTCCTTTATTCTGATTCTCCCAGAGACATACTTGGTTTCCTGTTGTCCATTCATGTACACAGTCTTGACAGTCCCATCTGGATACTCCCGTCTCTTAAACTGGGATGTGTGGAGTTCCCGCTGGCCATTATTGAACTCTATCGTTTTACTTCCATCTCTGCATTAAAGGGGGGAAAAAAAGCAAAGATAATGTATTAGTGTAAGATTAGTCTCAGAACAAGCATCAGCTATGTATGCCTAAATGAACCCTTTTAAAAACAGTATTTGTGGAAAAAAATCTGTAAAATATCTCAGTTGGTTCATACTCTTAACACCTGTTTCTGCAAAACTGGTATGACTTCTTTATACTTGAGAGCGTCCACTGCACTTCATCTGCATCAAATCCATCACTACTCGAGGGAAGGTTAAAATTTGGTATTTTGAGCACTTTCAGTTACCTGCTCTCAGTCACACCTGCTTCCCACACCAGCCAAGTTCCTAGATACTTTTTCTAGAATTGTGTACAAAGAGAAGTCTCTTAGGTTAGGGTATTAGACAATATACTGTCTTTATACCTCTTCTATGCTTAAAAAAAAAATCAAAACCAACCAAAAACTCAAGCAGTCAGTACAGTCCATTGAGAAGTAAACCTTCAGGAGCTGTAGAAACACACCTGTCCCCAGCTACTGCCCTTGTTACTGAGCCCCAGGTGCTCCCACCCCCTGCCCAGGCCAGGGGACCCGAGAAAAGCTCACCGCTGCACACGAACAATGGTGCCATCAGGAAAGATACTTTCTTCTTGGCCATCTGTAAATAAGTTCTTAATTGTTTGATCAGGGAAGGTTATTTCCTTCCTGCCATCAGGATAATGCTTCTCTGAAAAGTATTATGAGACAGTATGCTCATTACATAAATATATATCTATATATGGGCAATAATTTTGACAGTTGGGTTGGATGATTTCTTTACCTATTTGTCCATTTGAAAACTGCAAGACCTCTAAGCCATCAGAGTATGTAGTGTGAGTGGTCTTAGCATCAGCATAGTAATAAATCTGCAGACAACAGTTGAGATTTAGTGTAACTGCTGAGAAGCTTTAAATGAGTGTACACATGCAGATAAATAAGTATTTATTGAAAAATGCAGGTATAGGATACCTACCACTGTTTGATCAGGCATAATTTGCTTCACATCCCCATTGAAGAAGGTTATAGTTACAGTCTTCCCATCAGAGCCCACTTTTTTGCATGTTCCATTTGGGAAAAATATAAGATGACAGCCATTTTTCAAAACCTTCTCAACCTAATGAAAACATGAGCAAGGTCAGTATTGAACCCTCATGCTCATTTTCCCAACAGCTGTCTTCTGGAATTTCCAACTACCAAGCTTTCATTTTACCTTTCCATCAGGATAAGCAGTTTCTCTCTGTATCTCTTCACTGCTTGTAAATGCAGGAGCAGATGGTGGTGACATGTAAGCTTCATTAGGAGAGGTGTCCTGAGATGACAAGCAAACCTCAAATCAAGCTTTGTCTTTATGTTCTTTTTTCCTAGGCTGACAGGTATTTTAGGAACATCACAGAAGGAAGAGACATAAACACAATCTGGGGTTTAAGCAACTCCAAGGATAAATCAAGCTGTAAAAGAGCTGGAGACTGAGCAATCACTGGTTATCTGTGGTCAGTTGTAGTCTGGACTAAAGTGGAATTCAGTGATGTGCTGTAACATGATGCTCAATTTCCTTAAGAAATCCACATTGTGGTATGAAACAACCAAGTTCTCTAAAGCCTAAGTGAAACCCATGGCAATTAATGAAAGAATTAATTAAACTATTTAAAAGATCCTTGCATAGTTACCCTACATGGAGCATATGAACATCCATCTTTCTTTAGCCCTCCCAAAAGGTAAAAATTTTTGCAAAATTCAAAAGAGCAGGAGATTATTACTTTGGAGTTTTTCTTGAGCCAAAGAATAATGCAACTACTACACAAAGGTAAAACACTCTTCACTGTCTGGTACATAGCCATTTTCTGTTACGACAATAAAAGCTGAAGAACATAAAAAGATGAGTTAACAGCTTCATCAGTCACCCTCCAGATACTCACTAACTTTTCTGTTTTAGGATTTTTATTCCCTGCTTTGAAAATCAAATCAAGACACATGACTTACTACCATAAAAGTCAGAGAAGAATCTTCTAGTGCTGTCATTGCCTCAGAGTTGTTTCTGTCATTAGTAGGTCCTGGTGTAGGTGTTCTAGAAATTTTTCCTACTGAAATAGATGTAATAGGACAGAGAAATAAAAGTATGGTTTAAGAGTTACAGTTATATAGGAGGTCAAGTGTACAGGACATCCACATTTCTTAACTGTAGTAGAAACTGAAAGCAGGGTATTTATTAAAAGAATAGGCACATGCCCAGAAAATAATCAATCACTGCCATTGCTTTGTGTCTCAGCAAGAAGCTAGAACTGAAGAATCATTACAATGGACATTTAATGCACTTTCTCTCCTGTTTCATCTCTGTAGATTTACAAAGGATTTGCCCCACCTAGAAATTTAGACAACATTATTAGTTACACCTTGTGACTAATGAATAAAGGAAGATGAATATTAGCTTCTAACAGGAAATGATCAGCATATTTTTTCCATGTCTCTCCTATCAAATTACCAAAATAAAACTACCTTCAATTCTGGAACATAGTCCTCTAACATACAACGTGATGGTTGGATGAGCTGTCAGAAGTGTCAAGAAAGTACCCTGCAGTTACTTTCCATACGTGATTATCCCTTTGGAAGGCAGACAGCCTTTACTCCTAACTGGGAACAATGAACACCTGCCACAGCATTGCCCATATGGTTATAGATGCTGGTAACAGAAGGTTCTGAAGAGACACAGTGGTTCTGATGATATCAACACACTCAACTAGACATTACGAAGAAATTCTTCACTGTCAGAGCAGTGAGGCACTGGAACAAGTTGCCAGAGAAGCCGAGGATGCTCCATTCCTGGAATGGTCCAAGGCCAGGCTGGATGGGGCTCTGAGCACCCTTGTCTAGTGGAAGGTGTCCCTGCCCATAGCACGGGAGTTGGAATTGGATGATCTTTGAGGTAGGTCCCTTCCAACTCAAACCATTCTGCTACTCTGATTTAACCAACATCTGCAGCTTGGAGAACACCACTGATGAATGTAATTTTTGATTACAGAAAGCAGCTTCTGCAGTGCTCCAGACCATCAAGTATTACCAGAAGCATTTTTCTCTCCAAAACTGGTTCTCATCAGCTTTCTTCAGAATCCTACCCTATGAGGTATTTATCCATATGCTCAAGCCTGTAACAGCTCCCACTCAATCTCCTTTGGAGGTGGTGGTGCACTCCACAGAGCAAAACTTCACATTCATTTTATTTTAAAGACTTAACAGAATTCTCTGCATAGACATATTTTTACCTTTTGCCTGGGAATAACTTTTGCCATTTATCTTGCTGCACTTCTGTACTGGAAGAATCGGAGATGCAGTTCGACTTTTTGGGCCTCTATTTGGTAGACACTAAAAGAATGGAAGTATTTGTGGTTTATGTGCAATCATGCAATCATAACTGTTCATACAGAGTCAACGAAATTTATAGATCGCATGACATGAAATTTACTGGAAGCTTTCTTCACAAACGACACAGTTTTGAGACTTGATCAGCAGAAGGGCTTGTATGATGTAGCCCAAGCTGCACTTCGGAGCTCTTCCTCCATCAGCTCCCGCAGTGTCAACAACTCCAGAATGTTAATTGATGCAAGCAATCCAGAATAGTAGTTACAGTTTCAAAACTTAATATAACTGCTTTAGACAATCGTCAGATGTTTGCTTTGCACCCTAAAGGGGCAGAGGTTCACAGGTTAGACTCCATCTATGATTTTTCTTTCATACTTGCATCATTTTTAATTTCCAAGATGAGTTCCTCAACAAAAGGGATGCTGCACATTGTGAGCATTGACGTTGGCAGAGAATATGAGATTAACAAAATTCTGTGTATGTCACCACTAGTGTAGTCCCCATATCAGTAAATTAAAAGTAAACAGCTAAGTTGTAGCTATTAGAGTCCAAGTATATAACAGAAAACTCACCAGTATTCACACAAAAGTATTTAAAGCACCAAAATTAACAACTTACAGATTCTACTCTATTTAGACTCATCCCAGGATTTTCTATTTTCTTCTTGCTCCCAGCAGCTTCTACTTTCTTCCAGGCTTCTAGACGAAATTTCTCCATAATTCTGATCTCCTCTTTTAGCTCAAAATTCTCATTTACTAAAGCTTCTATTTGATCTTTCAGGCGTCGATGGGTGGTTGACCATTTTGCCTCTTTTCGTTTTAGATCTTCCTGTAACTCTGCAATCTGCTGTTTTAAAGCCTTAGAAAAATGCATGTTTATAAAAAGTCTCCATTTTTAATATAATAAGATGTATTTTAGTTTCTAATAGAAACAAACACAAGCAAAAAAGGCACAAGTAGCAAAAAACTTGAATCAGCTTAATATTGCAGGGGTGAAAGGTAAAGAAATTTTCTTTCTGGAAAGACTGATTATTTACTTTACACTACCAATTTTATAAGCTCTACTCCAATAACAGGAACTGTTTTCCTTGCTTTTTTGGCATCCTTTATACTTCCTAGATTGGCCAGTACAAATACACTTGAGACAGAAACACAAAATCATCAATGCTACCCTTGGAGGGTCCTTCAAAAATCTTGGCACAGGAAAACAGCGAGGAACACAATCACATAAAACACATGTAAATTTGCCTAGTTTAGCAAATGCCAATCCAGTTTTTTGAAGTAAGGGAACCTTGTATGGAAGGAAGAGAGAAATCCCTGTGTGGTGTTTAATATGGCTTGTTTATACAACTCATATACCTTACATTCTGATAAAAAGGAACAAACAAATCTTGTTCCTTACATCCCTGATACCTAAAGACCTCTAAGTGATAATAAAATGTAACTTTGAAAATTGTAGATTAGTACATAGATTGCACAAGAGTTATAAACAGACTAAAACCCTTGTGGAGTTCTAGTTAACACTTTGATGCACTACCATGAATAAAAACTTACAACTTAATATTTTAACTTTGGTAATTTTGTTTCAAAGTTGAAGATCATTCTATCAGTCACCAGCAGTTTTTAGTATGGAAATGTGACAAAAAGATTTGCTCATGGGTTTTTACTTTAAAAACATCAAACAGCATTGTGAAGACTGTAGTTGCCTTCCTCAGTTAGAGTAATTTAGATTGGAAAAAAAAAGTTTTAAGATCATGGAGTCCCACTGTTAATCCAGCATCGCCAAGTTCACCACTAACCCACATCTGCTAGCAGCTCCCAGCTTGAAATCACTTGTAATCTTTGAACTAAGGTAAAATTTAGTTCTTGACTGCCTTTAAGTGAACTTACATGTTCCTGTGTGAACTAAAATAATATTATATTTTTTTTTACCTGAATTTCATCCCGTTCTCTTTTATCTGGAATTGCTCTAGCTTCTGTCGTGTATTTTTCAAAAACTTTACGCTCCTTTTGCAGTTTTTTAATTTCCTTTTTTTTATATTCTTCTATTTCAGCCAGTTCTTGGGATTTTTTCTGTTCAAAGTCTGCAATTTCTTTCCTATAATTATGAAACAAAGTTGTTTTAGCCCAAATCTCCTTCATATCTGGATTTTAAGAAAGAAAGTGAAGACAGTATTTTGTGGTCATAGACTGCAATTCAGCATCTATTACCCCCAGGAGGACTTACATATAAACAGTATTACTTATTTAAGGAGTAAGAATAGGCACACAGTGGGTGTTTGAAGTCCAACAATACGCATTTTTATATCTTCTAGTCACAAACATTATCCTGAATTTAGAAAAGCTTTGGCTAAAATCTTGCTACATTCTTCAAAACATTAGAACACCATCCTCCAAAGGCACCAGAGAAAAGAATCTGCTACTAGGAGGTCAAAAATTAAACATTAGCCAAAGACACAATGCTGTTCCCAAACAAAACAAGAGTGGCAGTGATAGGAACAGATGTGCCCCATTTACATCATCAGAGGTATGTTCTATATGCCACTTATAAATGCTCCAGTTCAAATTAAAAGATTCTCAGTGTGTACACACAAATACCAAATCCAAAGCAAAAGCATTAACACCAGTTCTACATGGCAAATTTAGGATTGTGTTATCCTTTAAAACAAAAGCATACCTTCTCCAAAATACAGGCTTTAGGGACATTCATATTAACTGAGTGGGGCTCTTTAATACTACAAATTGTGCGTAATATTTACAGCTTAACATACACATAGAGCCCTCTGTAACTGAAGCACATGAATTGTGTACCTGTGCTGTTGGTAAGTGGACGTTAGGAGTCTGCTATGAAAGTGAATGCACCAAAATGTTTCAATGAACAATTACCTGACACTTGCCAGGGCGTGTTCTCTTTCTTCACGGAGTTTGGTCAGAGTTGTGTTTTCAGCTCGAAATCTTTCAATTTCATTCTCCAACTCAGCAAGTCTCTCTCTCAGTAGCTGGGATGGAACAATGTTTCCTGTCAAAGCACAGCCACATGCATGTTACTTGAACAGCATTCATAAGACTGAAGTAAACAATTATCACACACCAGCTTAAAAATTGTTACCAAAAAAAAGAAAAACCGAGTAAATACTATTTGAGAGACAGCAGTCATTTTGCAAAGAACTTCTACTATCCAAATAACACAGAAGTTATGTTTTAAAACACTTCACACTATTTACTCAAGTACCTCAAATATGGAGTAGATCCATGACTTTTGTAGTACTTTTAAGTACTGAATTAATCTATCATCTTGGTAGAACTAAAGCTATATTTGGAAGCTGAAGTCTCCAGAGGGAAGAGGAGGAAAAAAACCCCACCAATTAAATAAATAGATTTTTAAAAAGAAGCTTTCACCAACCAGAGTAATTCTGCAAGCTGTGTAATTCTTACATCTGGCATCAGACATGCAACCAGAGATGTAGGGAGAGATTAGGGGCATTTCTTGCAGCAGAAGTCTGTAGTTAAACCCTTTGGTGTAATTTCAGTTTGGAGTTTAAGCGCTAGTAGGGAAGACTTGTAGGATCTGCCTTCCCTCAACACTTCCTACCAGCTACTGTTCTCTCACCTCCCAGCTCCGGTTCCACATTTGCTTTGGTTTCACGCTCTGGAAGGCAGCCTGCCTTCTGCTTTGGCTTCAGTGAAGGAAACAGTCTCATCATCAGGTTTGATGCAGGAGGTCCATTTGAATCACTGTCCACTGCAGACTCTTTGGACATTTCATCTCCTTTCTTTGAGGCAACTTTTCTTTTTATTGCTTTATCTGGGACAGCTGTATCATTCTTAAAGGAAAAGTCCATCTGCAAAGGTGTTTTAGTATATTTTTCAGGCAAATCAATGCTAACATAATTTTCATCAAGATCGCTCCATGTTCTTTCATCATCAAACTCAAACTTATTCCTGCTTATGCACGACAAGCTTCTGTGATTGTCTGTAGCTTTTCTAATCTTCTGCTTTGACAGTGCACTGCAATCTTTGTCTGACAAGCCAAGGTCAGCATCTCCATTTTTGCTCTCTTTGCTGTCTGTAACAGAACTTCCACAATCAAAAACTTCTGGATCACTTTCTCTATGGTTCACAAGGGCTGTCTTAGCATCTTTGTTGTCATGCTTCAATGTGTCTCCAAATTCACTCTCAGAATCTGTAGTAGTATCACCACTGCCCTCACTCTTATCTTCATTTACAGTCCAGTGATTACTTTTTAAAGCAGGAGCTGCTTTCATGGAAGAAGTTGAGAATATTACACCATCTGTTTTAATCAATGGATCCTTCATTCTAAAATCTGTTCCTGAATTTGAGGTTGTATGCATAACTGGGCTATCATTTATATTTTCCTGTGCCATGCAGTCTGCTCTTTTATTTCTCTCAGTTGTAAGTTCAATGGCCAGAGCCTTGACTTCCTGCTGCTTTGCCTTGATAGGAGTAGAAGACATCCTACGGCCTTTTAAAGTTTGCTGGTCTCGTTCCAAGATCCTTTGAACAAATGAGGAATTACTTGAGAAAGATATTTCATCTGCAGCTTGTTCTAGAAATAAAAATTCATCTAATTCTAGGTTCTCCTTTTCTTTTTCTTTTTCCCATTTCTCCAGTTTATTCTGAAATGAAAGTTCAAAAGACAGTTCTGAATCTTTTAGAGGGTGACCTTTGGGACATTTAGAATTAGAAATGGCACTGGTCAGTTCTTGAGACAAATGAGACTTTTCTGCACGAAGTAATTTGGTTTTGATTTTGCCAGTGTTAGACTTAGCAAATTCTATTCTGTTCTCTTTATTTTCTATTTTGTTGTTAATTTCTGATGGGTAAGAATCCCTCATCTGTCCATCATGATTTTTGCTTGATTGCATTCTTGTTTCTAATGGCAAGACATTTTCTCCATTGTGATTCCTGAGTACCACTGTCTTCTGAATAGGACAATGTTTTACTTTATTGGGGTGGTTGTATTTTTTACATGGTGCAAAAGGATTTTCAGAAACCAGTTCTTTGCCAGGAAGCACAGTTTTCTTCTGTATTTGTGATCTGTCCACTTTAATACTATTTCTATCATCCGAAACCCTTTGTTGAAGTTTTGAGGTGTTTTCTCCAGGTTTTGACATTTTAGACTTGGCATTAGTGAATCTTGTTAAACCTTCTCCTCTTTTCAGGAAGGGTCTCTTGATCACTGGTTTTTGGACAGCTGATCCATTGGTCTCCTGAAAATGAGTAAAGAAAAGCAAACGATAAATTGCTAAAAAGCTCCTGACACTGTTTGAAGATTTCTCCAAATAAATCCCACATATCAGTAGAAATTTACATGGTACATTTCTATTGGATTTCTGAAGACTGAAGCAAGTGGAGTATTTGTGGCTTATTATTTTTAAGAATGTGAATGTTACTAGCTTTCTTTGCTAGCATCTTCCTTGGACACTTTTTAAGTCACCTACCACAACTTGGCACAATATATAAAGAAGAATGAATGTTTTTAAAGTAATAATAAATAACCTGTAACTTCTGGCTTTGCTCCAGACGCTGTTCTTCTAGTTGTATCTGTTCTTCCAAGAATTCTTCAAAGGTTTGTTTCTTCTCATGTATTGCAGCTTTAATAGGTCTAGAGTAATTACAAAATCAACTCTTACAATTCTGTATGAAATAACTGTGTTTAACATCACTGGTATTCAAAGACTAAAGGGGTAATTGCATAAAAGATGACAAATTCTGAGGTGCCTTAGCATTAAATTAATCTGAGAAATGCATTTTAACACTACATGTTCATCCAATCCCTGCAATAGTTAAAATACCAATCTAAAAGACACTGTATCCAAGTTCTGTTGCTGTTTCTTTCACTGCTTTTCTTGACCCCTTCTTTCAGACAAATCACCAAACTTCCACACACTGCCAATTCCTACAGCATTACCTTTCCACTCAGGAATGCTACTGAGATTATGTTCCCTGTTCTCCCCTTTTGATACTCCTCCTCCTTCCCAGGACTGCTGGGTCTGCTGGCATAGAGTGAGCTCCTTTCATAGCTGTTTTGGCTTTGTGGCTACAACAGCACTGATCACATCATATTTTAGCAATTACTGAACCCTGCTTGTACAGCATCAGGGCTTTCTTTGCTTTTTCATGCTGTTGCCCACCCCAGGAAGCAAGCTGGGGTGGGCAAGACCTACCCCAGGGGAGACACAGCCACATTTCATAGAATCACAGAATGCTTTGAGTTGAAAAAGACTTTAAAGATCATCTTGCTCCAACCTCCCCACCCCCTCGCAGTGGGCAGGGACACCTTCCACTAGATCAGGTTGCTCAGAGCCCCATCCAATCTGGCCTTGGACATTTCAAACAATCATAACTCCCCATAATAAACTAAAAAGCCACAGCCTTGCCCTCCTCCCTCACATTACTACGTTCAGCACATAACAGTGGATAGGAGGTTGTAATAAATCAAACTGGGAACAGCAATCATAACTGCTTATATACCCAGATATACTGAAAGGTGTGTGTGTGTATATATATATACACATATATATACTGACAGCTTCTGAGCTGTCACTACCCCAAGCTGCACACACACCTCTTCACCCAACACGCACCATTTCATCTTTTACAGCACAAGCCATTCCAAGCAAGAGCCTCTCTTACCACAGGTCTCCACATAGAAAAATCAAATCCTTTGTTAAGAAATTGCACAAATTCAGAGTATCAGACTCTTTCGATCAGGACTCAGAATTCAACCAAACTGGTGTAATTTGATAAAAACTGCATAATCATAGTCTGAATTACCTTTCCTCTGTATTAGTCAAGAACCGTTCACCTCCACCGGAATTTTCAGAGACATCTGCACTTCTCACACCTAAAGGATCCATGTGATTATCTTCACTCTCCATTATTAATTCCATTTTCTTTTCTGGACACCACATATTTTTTCCTGTGATAGCAACAGAGTTGTTTGGTTTTTTTCATCCCAACAACAAATCAGTTTTCAGCACATACTTTAAAGAGCATTCAGGTCAGATGAAAACCAGAAGGGAGCTTCATGGACACGTGATCTGAATTCCTACATAAAACAGTCCTAAGATTTCCCAAAATTAATTCTTATTTGAATTTGCACTATCTTTTTAAAGGAACAAGCAATTATGCATTAAAAAATTTCCACAGACCGGAAATAATCTGTTCTGATTGTTCATCTGCTTTGCTGCTGTTAATATATGGCTTAAAAACATAACTGAACAAATGTTGATGTCTGCTGTACTGATAAACTCTCTTATGAAGCTTCTGTTTCCCACATATATGTGCATAAATTGAGAAGAATTTTATTTTTGGCTCATGCTGCTTTTAACCAAACTTGAATGGACAACAACAGGACATTCTGAGATCTGTAAACTGTCACTAAACAAACCAACATAGCAAGTAAACCAACAAAAATCATAAAACCTTCAAAATAAGTAGCAGAAAATTACTTTCAGTGACAGTAAGAAAAAAAGCACCACACATCAAGTTATCTTTCTATAAATGACTAAGCAGTAATGTATTTGCCTTCCTTGTTTTTCAAACCATTTGTCCTTTTCAGAGGCACACACAGACCTTGCTTTTCACAGGCAGACACTTCTGAAAGATTGTTTTTCAAAGATGAGGTGGATTCTGTGTTGTTCAGCTTTTGTAAAGAATCATTGCCTTGTGTATGGGAAGAAACAAGCAGAGCACGAGCTCTGTCTTCAAAGACATTCTGATATCCAGATGATAGCAATGGAGGTGAAGGCGCTAAGCCTGTGGAATGTCCAGGTCTCAGCTTTTGACTTTCAGCCATCACAGTATAACCTTGAAATGAGAAGGAACAACATGGCTGTGTCATTCTATTGGTATCACAAAACCACTGCTCCACAGGAGAAAAGAAATGGCACTGCAGGGCAATATTGATCACTCAGCCTCCGTCTTTATGTCACTGACCAAGAATAAGTGATCAGGCAATCTTGATTTTCTTCTCCTACAATAAACCCTAATTTAATCTTCTCAGGTAGGCAGAGTGAAAGAAAATCATTTAAGTCAGGTCGGACTGACACTGCCAAGAGCACAAAGCACCCCTCCTCAGCTCTAAATCTTTTCCCAGCCAGGAGCTGTCCCCTCTCCTTGCACCCAGCAAACAAGACTAGAAAACTGATACAGGTTTCACGTCTTTGTTTTTAAATACAGATCAGCTCTCTATTCTGTTCAGTTCATCACCTGAATGTGATATGTGTGAGCACAGACAAGGAAGGGCCACTTCATTTGGCTATACTGAAAGCTTAAAGCAGTCAAAAGCGCAGTGAGAAGCAGCTACTCAGAAAGGAAAGTAATTGTTTTACACTTCAATACATGTGCTTTGATGAAAAGGTTCCCACCATAGCACGTATTGATCAAATCACAATTACAACCGGCATTTTATAAAAATAGGACAGGATTCCTTCTTCAGTAGCACTCAACTTTCAGGCACTGAAGCAATGCAGCATTTATCTTTGACTAATCAAGTAATCATAAAATGAAGAACACAGAAGACACTTTCAGATCTTAACTGGAAAATGAGATTAAATTTTTCAATTTATACAAAGTACATCATCTGTTTTCTTTCTCAACTTACCAAGAGCTGCTGGCTGGCCAGATACCATGCTAAGTAGCTTCTGTTGCTCTTCCATTAACCTTTGAAGTTGTTCCATCTGTTGTTTCTTTAACTGTTCCTGTTTCTGCTGTTGCAATTCCTTCAGCTTTTCAAACAAATAAATGTATTAGAGGCTAGGTTTATTCAGAATGTACCACAGAATTATTTTGTTATAGATTGTAAGTAACTTTCTAAGGACACTTAATAATTCCTCTTAAGATAATAAATCAGCTAATATATTTATTTAGCCACTAATTGATAGTAATGATAATATTTAAAAATTGGGTAAGTATTCTCCTGTCATGTAAAATACAGGAGAAAACTTTTATAGCACCTGGTAATTCATGGAATTCCACTCTGGAGACACACACACTCTCTCTCTCTCCACTCCAGTGAACAGACACAGGGATTTATGCTGATGAAGCTGCTGGCAGAGTGGACAAGGACTTCTTAGTCCTTAGCAGCAAGATCCACTAAAGTGCTGCTGAAGACTTCCAACTAACACAGTTTGTATCCAGTAATTGGGAAGAGCTTGGAGTGAACACACAACCACTTAGAGTGGATTGACTGACACACTTGCATTAGGGAAAAAAACAGTAAGTAACATAACAGCATTATAATTCCACAGCTTTTTTCATCCTGATGTCTTGGATACTTTATCCTATGCAACACTAACATATCTCCTCACCTAAACGGAACCAGGTATGTCACACCTACTCTGAGAACTAACGAAAGATGTTGCTATAGATACAAGAACATTCAGCTCCACTGTGTTGTGAATGTCTGAGAATGTCAAGCACCATCACTGCAATGACCAGCACCCCATTTCCACAGCCTCAAGTGAAGAAACCTTGTAAAATTGTGTGCACCTTTCCAGGTAAAATGATTTTGAGAACGAATTCATTTTAAACTGGAACTTGTGCCACCTGGAAACAACAGTAGTTACACTCTCAGTAAATGCACATCATGAGGAGGACACCAACTTTCATGTGAGCATAATTGGAATTTAAAATTTGCCCTTTAAGCTCACTAAAGTGGCCTATACTTTGCAAGGGGTTTGCTTACTTGTAGGCATGACAAATCATGTGCAGGAACAAAATAAATCTTACCCTAAAGTGTGCAGAGGAATTCTAGGTGCATTTATTACCTGTTCAAGCTTTTGCAAGAGTGGGTCACTGTGACTGGATTTCTTTTGACCATCCACTTCACCATGGACTAAGTCTGGTTTAGAGCTTTCTAGATTTCCAGCTGCTGCTGGAAAAGGTGTTCCAGTGGTACATTGCTGAGGTGTCTGAGAGCTGCCAGATTCTTCACACAGGGAGTCATCACTTACAGAACAGTTGTCTGAAAGATGCAGCACTTCTTCAGGTAGAGCTGTGATGTTTTCCGGTCCAGGTAACAAATTTTCTTTCTTGAAGTTCAAACCAGTAAAACTAGGACCTAACAAGACTCCAGCACGGGAAGTATTGAACATCCAATGTGCACTGAAGTTCTGCTCACCAGTCAGATTTTCAACAGTTGACATCTTGCAAATTGTATTCCAATCTCTTTGCTGATCAGCATTAACACAATAATACTACGTTCTCTAGGGTTAAGAATATAACTTTCAAAGTTCCAGGTAGCTGTTATGGATGGTTATCTATCTAATTCTAGCACCTAGAAATTAAGCAGACAAACAAAATCAGAAATCTACAATAGCAGTGAAAGAAAGTTACCCTCTTGTAACCAAGCTAGTGTATTTATAAAAATAAGTCATAATCAATAGAAGCAATTTGGAAAACAAATAACAAACACTTTCTGTGCAGAAAATCAACATAATCCAACTCTTAATCGTATTATTTGAGTACAGCTAATATAATCTCAAATACCATAAAGCTGTACATAATGTTTTCTTCAGTAGTACTGAGAGGAATTCAGAATTTTTTTAAACACTTGCAACAAAAGAAATGATCTGATGAACTGAGAGACCTCTGCCACGTGGCCTTTATATTAATGCAAAGTTTCAGATGTGTCCATCTAAATACAAACACTTTATTGCAGATATTTCAATGCAACACATCGTTTTCACATCTTCCTTACTTTCTCATGGAAATGCTGGAGCTATGCTGCCTATTATCTTCCTTCTCCCAAAAAGCATCTTTAAAATCCATCCAAAGGAAAGTTTAAATACAGCAACAAATCCTGCAAGTGGCATAAAACATGAATGAATTCGTGTAGGAAGGAGACCCGAAGTGATTTCCTCACTTAGGAAGAAAAAGACCAAGCTGCTGCCGGTGACAGTGTGGCAGCAGGAGCCGGGCCACTCAGCCGTGCTTCCTCCAGCTAATCCCAGGGCAAATAATTCTCTGCCTGTGCTTGTAGTGTGTCAGTGGGAATACAGAGGAGAGAAGGGGCCGGGCCACCAAGGCCAGACAACCAGAGCAGCCCAGGTTCAGGACTCCTGTTAATCAGGAAATAACTTCTTAAAACTTCCTCGTTCCCAAGAGATCGGTTTATGCCAGCTCTGACTTCATATTCCCGCAATAAAAATACTTATGCCTCCAGACAGAGTATGAAACCGCGACTGGGAGAAACATTATAGAAATATTTCACATAGAAACGACTGCCTTCTCTTGTGACAGGCTAAGGGAAGTTCCCCAGCGAGGTGCAGATTCCCGCAGTGGCAAGCTGAAGTCTGCAAGGTTCACGGTCTGTTTCACCCGTCCGCTTTCGGAGACCCTCTGGACGCCGCTTGCCAGGCTAACCCTGCCCGTAAAATTTACGGCAGCAGCACCTTCGTGCCAACAGGAGCAGCCGGCGGGGATGGGGCTGGTCCGTGCCGGGAAGGGGAGCAGGGACAAAGGGATGCCCACACAGGTCGGCAGTGGGGTGATGAGCACAGCCCCGTTCCTGAGCCGAGCCGAGGCGTCGGGCCCAGCGCCCTCCTTCTCTCCCCGACACCGCCCTCACACGCACGCCCCAAGCGCACCCCCGGCCCCGAAGCACCCGCACCACGACAGCTCCGACCCGCGGCCCCTCGCACATAGCGAGGCAGCTGCCCCGGCTCCGCTCCTCAGGCCGCCACCACAGCCGCGCCCAGCTCCGACTACCACAGCCTTCTCCTTCTATTACAAACCTGCCGCCATCGCACAGCCTCCCGGCGCCACAGGCGGGCACCGCCCCGGCGCCCCGCATGCTGGGAGCTGTAGTTCCAGCGCCGCAAAGCCGCCTCGCAGCTGGGCGGGGAACGCGGCGGACTGGGACTACAACTCCCAAGAGCCCCCACGGCGGGAAGGCCGTTGATGGGCACCCACAGCGGCGGCCGTGCCCTGTTCGTGCCGGGGCTGTGCGGGCGGGAAGCGGCGGCGGGATTCGCTCCGGAGCCGCGGCTGTCCCTGGCTCCCGAGGGCGGCCCTCAGCTCGGGGTGGCTCCCGGGTGCCTCGCTGGTGGCCTTTTGCGGAGGTCTCTTGAGGCAACGCGCCTGTGCTGCTGGGGCGAGGCTGCGAATTCAGTGTGCTGCGGCTACTCACAGCCTTTTAAACTTTAAACAGCAGCGGGACAGGAGCAACGCAAAGACCAACAGGCAAAAGGCGCCCTCAGGCTCTCTGACGTTTTGTGCTTTAGGCACGCTCTGTGTTACTGAGCGACATTAGTGTTTTCCTGGAAACTCCAGAAGGCGACAGAGGCTGTGCTGGCGCTGTGGGAGCGCCGCCGGCTGTCCCGGGACAGGGCCGGCCCCGAGCTCTGCGCTCGGGGAGCCCGGGCAGCCTCCTCGGGCGCCTTCTCGGGCGCCTCCTCGGGTTCCTTCTCGGCTGCCTTCTCGGGCGCCTTCTCGGGCAGCCTTCTCGGGCGCCTTCTCGGGCAGCCTTCTCGGGCGCCTTCTGGCCGTGTAAGGTTTCGCTGTTTCTGTAGTCCCACAGGGGTCTTTCTGCTCTACTGACACCACTTTTCCTAGACTTCGGTTTAGCAAGTTACATACTGTCTACGTGATTGTCGTCAGACTCGAATCTTCATTACATTGATAAGCTAATGTGCTAGAATATAGAAGGATTTGTACTTGTGTCTTTCTAAACCACAGCATCACATTCAGCTCCTTCGACATCTTTAGCAGGAAAATACTAATAGCGGAATTGGTTTTGTTTTGTTTTGTTTTGTTTTTTCCAGTTTACCTGCACTCTTATGGTCTTACAATACTACTTATCAACGGTCTATCCTTGGATGATAGAAATTTATTTTTGGCTCCCTCTACGTGCTAAAAATATAATCCATTACTGGCAGTGATGTTGAGTTTGTAGTTTGATCATGAAGTACGAGCTTGAGTGAAATCCTTTTGAGGCTGTTGGGACCCTAAGGATCTCCACTGATATAAAATTGTAAGAATTAAAACAGGGAAAATTGTCATAAAAAGAAATTAAGTTTGTCAAGCAGGACTTTCTCCTCATGAACCCATGCTGGCGGTGACTGATTACTGCACTGGCCCACTTTGTGTGTCTGTGAGAGCAGAGAATACTTTTATGCCAAGACCACTGCTAATGCAAAAACAACTAACCAAAAACAGGAACCACTATAGATTTTATATTGTTTATATAGTTTATATCGTTTATATTGACCTCGTGTGCCCTTTGATCTGTTATCTACCTGACCTAAATGCACCTACTATCATCACAGAGTTGCCAGTTCCATCAGGTGTATAGTGTAAAATTGCATCTCATAGTGTTGATTTCCCAGGTTTTAATAAAAACCCAAATTCAAATGGATTATGTTGCTCTCTCCTTGACTAACAACTTATTTTTTAGCTAATAATTTGTGCTATTCCACAGTAGCCGGCCATCTGATTTCCTTTTTATGCAGTGAAGAAACAATGCATACTTTGAAAATCAAATAGGTCAGAGAGTAAGAAAATAAACATATTCCTTAAATGTAGTGTAGGTACCATGCTCTCAATCTCAGCCTAAAATTACCTCAGGGGTAATGTATTTTGTTGGAGGGTTGTTTGTTTTTTTTTTTAATCTGAAACCTTATCCTAATCATGTCCTCTCAACTTCGCCCTTGATAAATTAATCAAACCATAATCTTATATCAGATTGACAAGTGCTGATGTCAATGCCATTTAAACATTTCCTCATTGTCACCGTCTCTTGATTTATTTGTTTTATTTATTTATTTATTTATTTGTCTCTGCACTAAAGCAGAATCTTTCTGCTGAGTTGATACAAAGGTTTTATTGACCTTGTAAAGACTTTGGCACAATTTGACCAATAATTTTAAAGCCAGAAGGACCTATTGGGTTTAGTGTAAAGAAAATGTTCTAATAAATGTTTCCCCATTTGCACTTACATAGGGCAGAAAAATGTGAATTAGGGAATGAACACAAGTACTTCGAACAGCATCTACTTTCCTTTTTTCTTTCAGTCTTTAGTGTAGGTGTTGTTTACTTATAGAAAGATAGAAGCATAATCAGAATTTGAAGTCTATGTGGAGTTCTCATTAAGATAGAAAAAGGGTATTTTTTTTTCCAAATGGCCTCTCCAAGAGAGAGGGAAGTTGGACATCAGATGTTTTTGCAAAGCACAAGAACTGCGTTCTTTTCACGCTACCATTGAGCAAGCAGTTTCTGATTTCTTCTGCCTCATCCTGCAAGTGCAGGAGGAACGTAGAGGGGCCAAGTATTCTAGAGTGTCAGCTCTGTCCAGTTATCTCACAAATAAAATTACTTGACCTTAGGTCACTGTGGAAAATTTACATCATCAAGTAGCCTTTTCAGAAATATAAATAGAGTAAAAGTCATTACTAGTGACATTGATATAAACCCTCTGGGTGAGATACGGACACAGTGGGCCGGGATCCAAACATTCCCTGGTGAAAAAATTTGTGACTTGAATGTTTTGTTTTACAAGCCTGTGTTCTCTTCATACTAGTTACTGTAGCATTTGCCGGGTGTCTGTATTAGTTTGGCTTGGAGCAGTAATGCCCTTGTAAACCAAATCAAGAGCTGCCTAAGGTTGATTAAGTTCTCAGTAGTTTTGAATCATACCCTCTGAATGCCTTTCAGAGAAAACTAAACTGTGCCCTGTGCTTCAAATAAGCTTAATGGGGGCATTGTTTTTTGCTTTGTTCTGTCTGAACCCACCCAGTCATAAGACCAGCTAGCTTGCACTTGAGACTTATTTACCACCGATTGTCTCTGAAACCTTAGAAAGCCCCATGACATGCTGAGGAGCTCATATGCTATATAAAGGGGTCAGTGCTCTGTGCCGTGTGCTCATTTACACAGCATTTATCATTCTTTTAAAATCAGCTTTTAAAATAACTTTACACTCACAAGTGTCCAGGAAAACAAATACACATTAATAATACGTTTTAATCACTTAAGTCAAATACTGACATTTTGTTGTCATAAATTCTACTCCTATTTAAATGAAACTTTTCCAGTCTCTCATATCTTTGCATAGTTTGTCACAAGTGACATGCAGCTGATTTTCATTCAAGTTGTTTTATAAATGATATAGATTGATGCTGCTGAGAAGAGCAGCACTCCTACTTCCACCTGTCCACTGTCTCACTCTCACTTCTCCTGCCAGAAGTGAATTCTATCAGAAAACAGATCTGGATAAATACTCCTCTTGGGTCTGAGGATTTTGTTGCATTTGAGGTGTGTGTTGTTTTTTCTGCATTGAGTTTAGTCTGGATTAGTTTTCCAAAATTCTTTTTAGATGTTGTGCAGTGGGGTTTTTGTTTTGGGTTTTCTTTAACATTTTCAGATTATAAATCAGTGAGTGGAAACATAAAATGCAATTTGCATTCTTGAAAAAGACTTCTTTAATAATGGTTCTGTGTGAAAGGAGAGCTGAAGGCAAGGTTGTTCCAGTCCAAAATAAGGTAATTCCACATTACTAACAGCACATATTTGCAGCAAGAGATTAAGAAAAGAGTGTTCACTTAGTTCAAGCCATGATTTTACTGAAAATGTAGGTCACGCTAAATTTTCCACATAATTAAACAAAATTAATAAAACTGCTTAAGATATGTTCTGAGTGGGTTTGAATAACATGCTGCTAAAATGGGATTTGTTTTGGAATTCTCTGGAATTGCAAGAACGTGAGAGACTACTTAAATGGATAGTGGAAACAGAAGTTTTCTCAGCCAAAAAAAGTATCTTTTCTCTTTTAACAGGACAGCAGTGGCAGTCTTTGAAAACTGTGTATTCTCTATTAAACTGAACTTCTTGCCTATTCAGGAGAAGAGCAAGTTGAAAGCATCCAAAATAAAAAGGCAGAGTAGTTAATTTTGTGCTGAATCACAAAGTAAGTGCCATACTTATTGCTGAGATTTCAGAAGGAAAATACCGAGTAGTGCAAGTGTTGTGGAGTTTTGCCTTCATGTAGAGAAACAAGAACTGTAGAGATTATATCTTCATTCAATATTTAAATTAAAATATTCCATTTACATTTTAATGCATGTGATGCTGTAGTACTGAAATGTCATATAAAGAGATGAAGAACAATATTCTCTCTCCACAAAAGAACCAGGGAGGGGCTTTGCCCCCAGCTAAAATTGCTATGCTGTTGTTCTTCTCTCATTATTGGAGAGGGGAAACTCTGAATAAAGAAACACATCACTGAATCGAGTTTTAGTTATGTTATTGTTAATGTAAGAATTTGGGGTCTGCAGACTGTTATGTCCATGTACATGATAATTCTATGAAAGGCCTGGATACTTGACTAATTGAATCAGTGAACAACTTAAGCCTAAATGATGTAAGTCAATTCTTGTTGCTCTCTGAGGCTGAATATGTAAATACTGTTAGAAGTAATTTTTCCCAGGAAACATGTATGTTGTATTTCAGATTGAGATTGGTGATTACAATTTTGGTATTTCTATACTTCAGCAGATCCATAGAATCAAAGAATTGTTTAGGTTGGAGGAGACCTTTGAGCTCATCAAGTCCAACCATCCTAACTCTGCCAAGTCTACTCCTAAACCATGTCCCTAAGTGTCACACCTGCACATCTTCTAAATACTTCAAGAGATGGTGACTCAGCCACTTCCCATGCAGTCTGTTCCAATCCTTGCTTCAGAGACTTTTATTTCAAATTTTGCTTTAGAGTCGTAACACTAAAACCATGCCTTACTTCCCTAGGGCAGATGATTTTTTTTTATTTTATAGCAGTTTACCCAATTTTCAGGATCCCTTTAATGAGATAAATCGAATCATGTAAGAAGATAATCACAGAGGGCAGTGCATGCAGCAGGTTTCAACCATCCTTCAGTCAGCCATTCCCTTGTAGTGGAAAAACAGTTTTAATTATAGTCCCTGTTGCCTTATCAGGTGACATGTAATTAATGCAGAGCTACTGCTGAAGACCTTTGGATATTACAGCTGCTATTACGAGCAACTGCCTATCCACCCACCCTTTTGTAAAACCTATGGCTCTTTTAATCCCACTTTCCCACACACCTTAATTCTTTTATCTTGCTATCTAAACCCTGAAGAGGATAATCTTCATTCATGTAATTTATGTTCCTATGACCTAACAAATTATGTATGACTTAGCAACAAGAAAAAAACCACTGTATAAGGCAAGGATTTTGTTCATCTCGGTCATAACTGAAGGCAAAATTATTGGAAAGGAAAAAAAAAAATTGGAAGAGCTTTGCCAATAGAATGTTCCCCAATTCTGGAATGACTTTGTTTAATCTTATTACATGAAAATCACTTTTGATGCTCTTCCTCAATTTCTGTACGGCATAAGAATATTCCTTTCACTTTTGGATGTGGAAATAATACATGTGTGTAAGGTGAGTAAGGAGTATATTAGCAATATTGTATAAATGTACTAAGAAAACAAAATGACTACATTTCATAAATTAGCAAAGATACAAGGAAATACTATTTGTGGTAAATGCTTTTTACAACATGCAATTCTTTGGATATTAAGATTCCTGACATATTTCGGGTAGGTGAAATTTGATAAGTATTTGATAAATAATGTTCAGTCATTGGTAGCTTTTACAAGAACTGAACCACAGAAAGAAAAAGGATTCTGAATCTCAATGCATCTATCTGTAAGAATACAATGAAACAGTTTTCACTAATTCTTTCCATTTATAATTAATTTACAAGAGAAATAGCATTTGTATTGAATGAAAAAAATCTCAGTAAAAAAACTTCACACAATAATCACGTGGGATGTTGTTCAGTTAGATTAACCTTTCATTTTGTCCCAAAGGCATCTGAGAGACAGAGACTAGTCTGAATCAATACTGAACTGCAGTAAGACATTGCAATGCAGCCTCTTATGTCAACATTTTACTAACTGTTGCCTGTGGTTCATGTAAAGTAAAGAGCATTTTGCCTTTTTCCTCTTGCCTTGAGAGGACAAAATAATAGAACATTCATTACTATAATTTTCATTTGTAGGTTGCACTTTATAAATACGACTTCTACTCTGTGTTTTAGGATCATGTGGTGCACTTAAACATTTAGTAAGAAATTTATTATCTTCTTTATGTTATTTCATCAATACATTAAAGCTGGCAATGTGAACCAACACAATATTGTTCTCTTTCAATCTGATTTATATCCCATTTTTTTTCAGGGAGTTATTTTACTGTCTCTTAGCCCTGCTTGAGGTACTTTGCAAGTAGCCCTAGTATGAGGGCAGAATAATATCCAACTGTTAGATACTGTTTTCATATTCTAGCTGCAATAATTTATTTCATGGATATTACAAAATCACAGATTGTGTAGATTGGAAGAGACCTTCAGGATTATTGAGTCCAACCCAGCCCTAACACCTTCACTAGATCGTGGCACTCAGTGCCACATCTAGTCTATTTTTAAACACATCCAGGGACAGTGACTCCACCACCTCCCTGGGCAGACTAACAAGAGCTAAAGTTTTATTTCAGTGTGGAATTGAATGATCCGTTTTCAGTATTTTCTTTTTGCTCTTTCTGTGATTTTGCAATAGCTTTCAGTTTAACAGTCTCTTCTTTTACAGGTGAGCAAAGCAGGAAGTATTTTACTCCAAGATAAAAATGCATCTGGATGGGGGAATTGGTGATGAGTCACTATAAAAGATGCTGATGGAATTCTGTCAAGTTAGACATCACCAAACTGAAATAGAGTACATAGTTTCCAGAAGGTTATCAAGAAAATAGGACCTGTGGCAGATAACTTTTCCATATTGCTTGCAAGCCCTGTGCTACACCAGTCCTGAACATACTCACTAGACCAATTGACAGGATACTTTGCATAACTAGTCACAGGCTGTAAGTTTAAAAAGAATTATTTTATTGGAATCTTATTATTAGAGTAACACTTATGGGGGAAATTCAGTGCTTTCATAGGAAGGCTAGTTGCTTTCTAAATGGTGACCAGAGATCCCATGGTAATCATTGTGAGGGCATCTCCAGCTGGTTCAAAGGAGAATTAGGGAACTGTTATAATCATCCATTGACCCTAACAAATACTCCAGCATATATACATAATCAGTTTCTCTTGATTATCCTAAGCTATATGCAAAATATGTCTGAGCTGTTGTAACTGCATGCACAGACTGCTCTGTGTACCCTTTCCTTTCCTGCATATGCCAGAATAGTTTCCAGAGAATATTTTAAATTACCAATCTATGTACAGCTTGTTCTTCTCCTTCACCTACACATAAACTGCTAAGGGGAATTCCTTGGGCTGCCTGGATTGTCAGAGCAATAAGTTAGCCAGCCTATCTATACAAATACTTTGCAGCTGGCCTAAGCACAGCTGCTCTGCCTAGGGCAGTCTCCAAGGAATTCCCCCTAAGCTTCTGTGTCAGTTCTTTCATTTTTCAGCTGGGTAGGAGTTCAGTCAGTCAGGAGATCAGTTACTGTGCTGCAGGTCAGTCCATTGCTCTGTCTTTGCAGAGACCAGCAGGGCAATGCTCAGCCTACTGGGGAGGACTGGCAGCAGCTCTGGTCATGCAGTGCCCTAATAGTAAGATCAGAGCAGATGGCCGTGACTGCTGGTGATGGTAGCCAGGAGCAGCCTGCTTGGCCTGCTCTTGGAAGTCCATCTGCAGGTCCTCATCAAAGCAGGAACTTGAGTCCATGAGGATCTGGGACAGACCCAGGGAGGTGCAAGGCTGGATGCAGACATATTGGCAACCTAGTTCAGCTGAGAGACCATGGGTCAGAGCCCAAAGGCACATGAGCAAAGGAGAGACAGGAATTGGCTGTATTCTCACAGCAATCTTAAAAGGCACCACAAATGTGCTGACAAGGCTGGCACCGAGCTCAATCCACCAGGCCCTCTGGAGAGGTGACAGTCAAAACTCTGACAGCTACATCATTCTTGTAACTATGGAGCAAACACAAATTTCCCTCTTTTAATGCAATTATTATATAAATTCTATAGGTCTTACGAGAGATACCTCTTTGGGTTTTTTTTAGCGAAGGATATCCAGAAGTCTTGCCTTGCTGACAATCAAATAAAACCATTTCAACCTGTAATTGGAATGGAACTAGAGCAAGAGAGCAATGACACAGAGTCATTGTCATTTTACATTTACAATGTCATTTACAGTATGCAAGTAAGATTTTTTTTCTGTTTATATATTGACTTGTTCCTTGAGTTTCATAAATGCTTATCAGAATTCTATTTTGAGCACTTGTTTGAAGTTAACATAATGAAAAGTAATTTGTCATTTGTTTGTGGATGTTACCAAATTAGTGGTTACCATGTGGCATCTTTGTAGCATCTGCTTCACAGATTTCCTACAGGCATAATTACCAACAGCAGTTGCAACTCCCCTCACAGTGTGTTGCAAGATAAGAAGCAAAGGAAGTACTTCTACATAAATCATCAGATGGTCTTTTAATTATTCAAATGTGACGTTCTAAACAAAGACCTTGTGGAGCTTAAAAAACTATCCTGAACTCATGATCCCTTAGATAGACCTCTGGAAGGTGTCTATATTATGGCAAGGATGATAGGCTTTGTAGTCCAGGTAGAGTATGCTATTTATTGTCCTTTTCCATAACTCAGCCCTGAAAAAATAGTCTGTTAAGCTATTTTTTAGTAAAAATGCTATTCAGTAAAAAAAAAAAAAAAAAAAAAAAAAAAAAAAAAAAAAAAAGGGGCCGGAGGGAAATTCAATCTCTAAATGAAGGCAAGTCCTGAAACTGAGTATAAATAGTTTTTATTCTTAGAGGTATAGTCAAACAAATACTTAAAACTCTTTGGTCAGTGAAAGGTTTGGCTCTGTTTTTAAGTCTGGTTTCTACCTATGTGTAATCAGGTGACTGTTGTCAAGAAGCTTTCTGCAGTAGCATAAGCATTCTGTCCTCTTTAAAAAAGACCTCCTTGGTTGAACTGCAAACCATGAGGAATACCTCGGATGATAAAAGGTTTCTGGAAATGTATTTGTGCTTTGATTTTGGCTTTGGTTAGACAAGCTAAGTTAGCTGTTACAGGTAAAATGTCAATCACTCCAGAAGAAGTTGCTATTCTAACCTGAAAGTAAGCTAATAAAAGTTAGCCAAGCACATTCCCTAAGAATGCATTCTGTCAAGTCATGAGTCTTTTCCAATCGTGCGACGTAATTCCACAATCTCCTCCCCTTTCAATACAACCTTCCCCAAGCAGTCTTGGTCATGCTGGAGCTGTAGCTTCACTAAATCTGTCACCTGTGTTTCTGCAGAAGAATCTGTGTTCAAGGGGTTTCAGTGCCAAAGCAGCCTCATAAGAGCATGTAACAGTTTTTGTGCTATTACAGCCATAATGCAGTGGTAGCTTCTTTTTTAGGCAATAGCTTGCCACTTCCAGCTCTGCCAGTGAAATAAATAACCTTTAGAAGGCCATGTTTTCCTCTTCTTCTGAAAGAGATTTGATTAATAATTTAGAGATTAAAATGCTACATTTCTGTAGCTGTATTTCTGGAGATGTCTATTTGTCAAGCGCTGATGAATATTATACCTTCATTTCTAAAGTACAAATAGAAGTTCTAATTGTGGCATGCTGATTGACATTTTGTAGTGAAAAGCAGTATTACACTGAAAGTATTGATGTTTTAATCACAATTTAAATACTGCACAAAAATACTCATTTTGGGTAGTGATGTTAGCACCTTACACCAGTTAGACAGTAAACCAGTTGAAGGTAAATGTATCTTCCCTTTGTATGATAAAGCTGCTACTTATGGATTTGAAGCTTTTATCAATGGAAAATTCCTCACTAGAGAGATAAAATATTTTTGTAGTTTGCCTTTGATGTAGTTCCTTCAGTCTCAAGATCTGAAACCAATTAATTAGTAATGAAGGTGTACAATGCTAATCTTAGTTTCTCTCATGACTTTTGTTGTTGCTACTTAGCAGTATTTCAATGTAGTCATGTCATTTAAGAGAATACTGGCTAAGTTTTCTGTCTGTAGAGACTAAATTACTTATTTTGGAAAAATCTTCCATAGGTTAAAGAAAAGAGTGAATCAAAAGAATTGGTAATATCAAAAAGCTATCAGTCAGGGTGATGGAGCTTAGCAAATGGACCAAGATGCGTATTGAATCTTGCTATATTGAATGTTGTGGTTTAGTGCCTACCAGAAAATTTACAATTGTCTGGTTACAGAATCCTTGCTGAGTCATGTCTTTGTTGGGAAATTTCCTTTTACTAGAACTTATTTAGACCATACATTTGCTAGCATACATCATTTTTGCCAGAAATGAAGGAATTATGAGAAGTTTGGCATTTTATATTATTATTATAAATTCATTACCATTTCAATGCTTCATCAAAAACAAATAGTGGATTCTGGTTTAGCTTTTAGTTTCAGTGCTTCTAAACACTAATTAATTATTGTTTTGGAAAACATGGGCTTTAATGAGATCACTAAATCTTGTTTCTGGTTTTTGTTTTGGGGTTTTCTTAGGATATTTTTGTAATAAGTGTTGGAAATTAATGTTCTACAGTTGTGATCTAATCACCTATGTCACTGCACTGAGTTTTCAGAATGGCTGTAGGTCCTTTCACTTGCCAGCTTCCGTGTCACTATGGCAACAGTACAAAGCATTGAATGAAATCATGCAGGTTTGTTAAAACACAGTCTTAAAATGACATCTTGTTAAGAAGCAAAAGTTCCTCACCTGGAGGGATGTAGTTACACAAGAGACTTAAATAAGCTTATGATTGTTTTCCTTTTAATTTCTCCTCTTCTGTTAGAGCATAATTGTTTGTAATCGTTCTTGTCATAAAGCAACTAAACCATAAACTTAGGCTTGCTGTGATTGGTAGAAGGCCTTCTAACTATCTCTGAGGATGTATTTGCTCCTGTAGGACTTGGACGGTAAAATCACATTGGCACATCTCCTTTTTGAGTTATCTGCTGTGTCTCTGCTGTGATTTCTCCTTTGGCCTGCGCATACTGACTTCTGCCTACAGAATAGGAGGTGATTCTACAACATCATGTGGTGTCTTGGGTCTTTTTTGTATCTTGGTTGTATTGTTAGACCTATCAAATTGCTTTTTTAATGCTATTGTAGAAGTAAACTAAGAAGCAAAGTCTGCAAATTAAAGCAAAAAAAGGAAAAGAAAAAAAGACATGCTGTTTTACCAGTGAGGTTTGGAAGAGTTAGCCAGGGAAAATTATGAACTTGCCTTCTCTGAAATCCAGTCTGGCTGGCTGTTATAAAATAAAATGCTTTAGAAAATAAATGTAGTGTGTTACAGAGGAGATCATGCCAAATGACCTTTTGATCCTCTCTAACCTTTTAAGCTATGAATCATTTTAAGCTCTGACCCATAATGAATCAATGTGGTTATTCTTTGGGCAGCCTAGGAACAAAGATTTCTCTGACAAGTTTGGTATTCCCCACTTTTCTCTAAAGAGTTAAAAAGGACAGAAAGCACAGCTCCTTCTCATTGATATGTCATGGCATGCAGATTAAACATCAACTTCCCTGGAGTGCCATTCATGTTTTTTTTCTTTTCTCTTTATTTAGTGGATTTTCCATGGATATGGGTATTGAGATACTATCTAATATTAAACACATACATAGCTGTACAGATAAAGGTAAATTAATTTCACTGTAGTCATGCTTCTGCCTTGACAGTTCTGTTGTGTATTTAAAATGGAAATTTTATCCTAGAAAATGCTTGTGTCTCAACTCTTTGGCTTTACCATTCATTCTGCAAGCAGCTCAGTTCTCTGTTTTCAGCTGAAAATTTCTGTTGTGCTTGAAGCCTTTCTGGTTTGTCTTCTTATCTAAAAACGCGTTGGGAAAAGTGAATGATATTTTAAAGAACATAAAATAGAACTAGAAACTGTACCTTGTAGACTTTCTATAACCTCCTTGGAAACAGGCCTTGGGACTACCAATTAAATCTACTATTGTCACTCTCTGTCCTTACAAAATAACTAATATTCACTATATTGTTATTAAATAAATATTTAAGTGCTTTCTTTTTCCTCATCTAGAAAACAAACTGCCAGGCTGTAATTAAATAAATGAGGCTTTGTTCTAAATCTAGATATCTAGATTTCTCAGGTGTACCTACCTCAAAAGTGGGTAGAGAAACATCTCAACAAAATGAGAGATATAATGCATAACTTGTACTGTTCATGATGAAATAATGAATATGCTAAAACCTCATAAACAGGAACAGCTTCGTTTTGATGAGTATTTCACACCATGGAATGGAATGCATTTTGATCTGTTTTCTTAAGCTGAGCATTCTCCAGAAATTTTCTTTTCAGTTGCAGAGAACCTTCTGGAGATTTTTTATCCTTTGTCTCATACAAGTAGAGTGTTTCAACATAGTGTCCAATCAACTTCTGTTAAATCACTTTTTTTTTTTTTTTTTTTCACAAACTGTTGTGCTGCTGCTTGTATTTCCTAGAAATGTGATTACAGTTTTTGATACAGATGTTGCATTTGGAGCAGTGGATGTGAATAAACAAGTCACAGCTGAGGCTGGAACTAAGTGACATCTGTGAGTCACGTAATTTCTGTACAAATTAAATATAAACAAATTATTAAAACATTACATTTTTAGGACTATATTTACAATTTACACGCAAATATTTATAGAATCCGTCAGTATTTTATTCTAAGGCATTTAGCCTTCCTAGATTTTGCATTCTGCTGTAGTTGTTGCTGCTGCAGTGATTTTTCCCAAACATATTTGAATCTTTTTCACTAAAAAGTGGAAAAGACGTAGCTGGCACTTCTGGCATTCTGAAGCACCCACAAGCATTATCCAGGTATGCCTGTGTGACAGCAAAGCTCATTATCACTATGGGAAAACATTAATAAAAGGTTAGGTAGGAAAGGAAAGATCAATTCAATCCCTCTTCCTTTCACTCATGGAAACTACTTGCCTCAGAAATACACTTAAAACTCAAGGCAATATCTTAAAATATATGATTCCAGATTATTATTTTCCCACACATTTTATGAAGTCCCTGGAACTTTTAGTTCTTTTCAGCTCCTTTTTTTTTTCCTTACATAAGATAAAATGCTGCAGAAGTGAAATGCAAAGTCTTCATATTACTAATCCGTCCATCCACTGCTGAAATTGATTAAAATAAGTAAGATGACTGATAATATTTTCTTTCCAACAATGATGTCTTTTCTTATTCTTCCTTTCATCAGTGTTGCTTAGTTTAAATGTACTAGTTTTTGGATTTCTTTCTGATGACTGCAATAATACAGCAACTCCCTCAAAGAAAGGAGAAAGAAAGTGATTCCTATTTATGCAAATCTTTCTTTGCCTAGTGGAAACACTTTCACTTCTTCCAGAATTTGATTGTTCCATTTTTGAAAACCTTTGTTTTTATAGCATCTCTGATCTTAGAAAGGATGGTATGCACTTCTGGTTTACACATTTTTTTAAATTCTATTACTTCTCACAAACTGATGGTGGCAGTGATGACTAAAAGATTATATCTGTGGGTTTTTTTTTAAGATTTAGGGTCACTGCTTTTTACAGAAGAGTGAATTGGATAAGAATATGAAACCACAAAATTAGTTTTTCAGTTTTTCATGTGATACTTGGGATATAGGTAAAGGACAAGGAATTTTCACTTTTTAGGCATTAGAAGTAAATGACATATTTTAATATGTCATACAACATAACATATATTTGTTAAAACTCTAGAAAATTACTGTATTCTGCTCTTATTCCAAACTAAGAATAATGAAGATGTTTGGGTACACTTGTAATGAAATAATATTTGCCCTGATAATTTTGCTTCTCCTCCTGTAAGCCTGCATGCTTCTGTTTCAAGCAGATTTTGAAACAGCATTTGAAGAGCGGCTGTCCAATGAAACAATTATTTTAATATATTGCTCAAATTCTATGGCAGGCTTAGCTCTACACCAAGCAAAGCAAATTGCTTTACATGTTTTGGATTTTTTTTTTTTTTTTTTTAGAGAAAGAATGAATACAGTCAATTTTGGCACAGATGAGTTCTTCTATTTCCTTTTTACCCAAGAGCCAGCTGTTACTTTCTTGTCACGGCTTTATTTTATATACATCATATTATCAAACCAGCAAAACACACTGAACCATCACCAGGAAAGTGTGGCAGTCTGTAATACTTCTATTCTGATATTCCAGTCATAAATCTTAAGCTTGTGTTTCCACATTGTTGCTCCATGCTTAATATTTTAATGGTCTCAAAATCAGTCTTTACACACAGATTTCACAGAATTTTCTTCACTTTCTATGAACAACATACACGATTTGACACCACTTGAAGGGGTTTACTATGGCAAGTAAATCACTTTGGTTGTATTCTAAAGAATGCTTTTTGTATTGAATGCTTATCACTGCAAAACTCTTAATATGCAACTTTTCATCTTTTTTTTTCTTTAGGTCAGCTTTTAAGATTTTTCTTTAATTTAGTCTATTTGAAATAAATTTGTCCTAATAACAACAACAGTCACATATGAATATAATTTTCCCCCTAATTATATCTTTTGAAGTCTCATACCTTTCATTGCTTCCTCATAGCAGCAATTACTTCTTTCCTTCTGGAAATCTGTAATGTGTCAGTGAAGGCTGCACTTAGACCAAGGAACATTCAGTGAAAAGGAAAATGCTTTTGCCACCAAAGGATCAGATGTAGACTGCTTAGGGCAGGAGGTTTGGGTTAGTGCTGTATTTCATCAGTGCCCGAAGTAGATTAGAACCTAAGCAAACATGAACTGCAAAATTCCCAACAACCCATGACCAAGTTTAAATGTGAAACCCAGGAGCATGTTTAACAAACCACTAATGCGAATTCTCTGCCTAGCAGTGATTGCATGGTGAAACAATTAATTGGCATCAGGCAAATGCTGGTTTAAAGGCCTTTGCAGAAAGTACCAGTTTTGTTGTCAAGAAATTATTTAAATAGTAATGTTGCTTCCCTTTTCTTCTTCCTTAGTTCCAAATGGAAAAGAAAAGCTACTGCCATTGATTGCTCCTGTTCTCGTGCTACTGTTCATACAATGCACAAAGGAATTGAAAAGGGATAGTTTTCAAAACACTAATGAAATTGGAAGATTCATCTAATTGAAGGTGCATTTAAAAAAAATCTTATATATAAATCCTCTTGACATACAAAGACTAATGTCATTATGGAAATTCAATGACTGTATTAAAAAATATCAGAGCCAATATATAATAGATGATTTGTGCTGAAAGGGGAAGATTTACACTCTTGATACTTTACTGGGCATGTAGGAAAAGGATACAGAAACAGGAGAGCCCTGGAAATCTTCCTTCCTCTTTTGAGGAGTTTTATTACTCATTCTCCATTCAGGTGGTATCAGGAGAGCCCTGGAAATCTTCCTTCCTCTTTTGAGGAATTTTATTACTCATTCTCCATCATGTGGTATTTTATACATGCTGGATCATCATACTAAAGAAAATTTTGTCTTTAAAACAATTATCATTAGAAGAATTTTTTTCCTTCTTTGGTGGACTTACAAGATTTTATTACCATGAAACTTCATTTCTACTCACAGTGGTGTTCATTGGGCTTTTGTGTTGATGGAGAAAGCAATAGAGTTGATAAGAAGGCAATTTTCATCTATTTGCTACCAAGTTGTACTTGGGAAAGATTGGGATTCTGCTACCAAGAAGATATTGGGTATCGAATTTATCTCACATGAATTACCTTTCTGCAGAAAATATTATATGACATAATTCTTTAAGATAATAACAGAGTTAGCTTTTCATGCAGTTTTATATACTACCTTTGAGTTGAGGACGTTTGGCCTTATATTGTTACTAAATAATAACTTCCACAATCACACACTTTAAAGGTATGGAAACAAAAGGTCTTACAGTTAGTAAGTGTTGTTTTTACAGATATGTCATATTTTAATTACCTGTAACTGTTTAAAAATCTTAATACTTAATTTTTTATGCTAATTTCTGGTTTGTTACACATTGTAAAGTACTTTTTTGATATCTTTGGTTTGATTTCTGCTAAAATATCAGTGTTCTTAATTGGGTGGTTCTGTAACTCCTACAGTGTGCCAAGAAATGCAAACAGCAGAACAGATATTTTTCTACTGCACTGCTTTTCTTACTGATCATAGGTTAATTTGTGAATACATTGGTCGATTTTGTTAGGAGGAGAGAGTTCTCTCTTTTTTCTCTGTTGTTGCTCTGTATTCTGATTTTATGCTGATGAAAACCAAACTAATTAATTTTATTTTATACTAGCCTGAACACTGTAGCCTAATAACAAAACCAGACTAACATTTATTTTTATTTAATGGGCTTTTCACAGATGTTTAATGAACACATAATATCTTCTAAATTAAGGAGCTGCACAGAAGAACACTTTGGTGCTTTGTGATCTGATGAAATGTAGTTGGAAACAGCACAATGGCTTGCACTGAGGGATCAAGTGGGTATGGAATATACTCCAAACTTGTTTGTCTATCCTTTGAAAATATTCAGAAGCAGGAGATTCAACAGTACGATAGCTAATGCCTTATACTGCCCTATAAATGAAGAAAGCTCCCTGGTAGTTATACAGAACCAAGAGGCTGGTAAGGAGAACTGCAGAACATTTTTCATGGAGATTTTCCTGATAATTTAGGCAAATGTGCTTAGAGTAGAGTAGATGGACTTGCTTGTGAAGAGGATATTGCCAGGAGGGATATCCTGATGTCCTTCAGTTTCTAAGGTGCTCTGAATCCTTGTTCTCAAGATGGAAGAGACTGGCTCTTTTCAGTAAAAAATACAAAGGAAGTATTTCTACAACACTATGAGAATAGCTAGGATATGGCTTTCTTAAGAACTAGAAAGACTCCTTAATATAGACAATGATAAACTAGCTTCCAAATCTGCTGTTCGGTCTTTGCATGGTCAATTGCTCCATTGCTAGAGCTACCTTAGAAAGCAAGTGCTGGCAAAAATAGGAAGTTTTTTTTTTTTTTTTCCTTCAGTACATCTGTCATTCTTACAGCAATACATCCCACATGGATATGTGTGTGTGGAAGAGAACACATTCATGCTAAAACCTGAGTTTTGGTTCAGTGATGTGTGATCCGTAAGTGTTGGGAAAGATGGGAGAGGAAGGGCTTATGGATATGATTGTCTGGTAAGAAATACTGGAGATAGAAAATCTGTGAGTGAAATAGAAATGAAGGCCAGCTTTGAGATGGAGGCATGGCAGGCAGGAAGACGGTGATTAACTGGAGATAGGTTGAAGGACAGAAAACAAAAGGACCCAAGAATGTAGCCCCTCTCCACCCTGCAAAGGCATCAAGGAAAAAGTAGATAAGAAGAGTAGTCTTTAGAGTTTAGAATATAGGATGATGTGGTAATTTAGTCGTTCTCATAGGTTGCATGAAAAGTTTGTAGGTTTTGTATCTTGTGCGGTTGGTCACTATAATTAGAATATTCAACACAAAAGGAGATACAATGTGTCGGAACAAGGTCCTCACTCTATCTTGCCTCTTCACTCCTTCTCTTGCCCGTTCTCTCCCTCTACTTTTTCTACCTCCCTCTCTCTTACCGCCCTGACCCCGGCACTCTTCTTACCTCTCTTACCCCTCTTGGCCTTTTTACCTCCCTTCCCTCATATCCCCTCTCTCTCTCCCTCTCCCATTAAGGGCTTCCTTTCAGCCGAGGCTGGTGGCTGAAAGCAGGCCCTCCTTACCCACGACCCTTGCAATAAAATCATGTGTTTCTAAAGTATCTCAGGTCAGCAGAGTACCTTGTCCCTGACGACCTCGGATGTCTACACCTAAGGATCTGTTTCTGAGATCCAATATACTAACACTTGGGCTCTAGTAAAAGGCATATGAATAAGCAAATTAGGGCGTGTATGCTTTTTCTTACAAGACTTCTTTTTTCTTCCTCCTACATGTTACAGAAAAAAAGCTACACTTGCCAAGTACTTCAACATGCAAAATACTATGAAATTAGAAGCAGGGGTTTTTTCCTTAGTAAGAAACCCTATCAATGCCACAGCAGGACCTTGCCTTGAGATGTCCATGTACATCTTTCTTCTGCATTTCTCCAAAACCTCATCCAGCTGAAGGCAAAGAATACCTTTGATCCAGCAAGTCCAAGTGGAAGATGCTGCATTTGCGTTGGGGCAACACTAAGCAGGAGTACTGCCTGGGAGAAGAATACACTGAGAGCAGCTCTGTGGGAAGGGCTTGGTGGTGCTGGTGGATGAGAGTCTGAACACGAGCTGTCAGTGTGCACTCACAGCCCAGAAAGCCAAACGTGTCCTGGGCTCCATCCAAAGCAGTGTGGGCAGCAGGGCCAGGGAGGGGATTCTGCCCCTCTGCTCTGCCCTGCTGGGACCCCACCTGCAGTGCTGCATCAGCTCTGGGCTCCCAGCACAGGGAGGACAGGGACCTGCTGGAGCCAGTCCAGAGACGCCAGGATGATTTTAGGGATGGAGAACCTCTCCTCAGACGACAGAGAATCAGGATTGTTCAGCCTGGAGAAGGCTCCAGGTAGAGCTTGTAGCACCTTCCAGTACCTAGAGGCGGATTACAAAAAAGAGGAAGAGTGATGGGCTGATAACGATAGGCCAACGGGGGATGCTTTTAAGCTTTTAAGAGAGGAGAGATTTCGATTAGACGTTAGGAAGGAATTCTAAGGGTGGTGAGGCACTGGCACGGGTTGCCCAGAGAAGCTGTGGATGCCCCATGGCTGGAAATGCCCAAAGCCACAGAGAAGCCGTGGTTGCCCCATGCCTGGAGGCGTGCAAAGGCAGGTCGGACGGGGCTCTGAGCACGCCGCTCCCGTGGGAGGTGTCCCCACCCACGGCCCGGGCCGTCCCATCCACGGGCGGGGCCGTCCCATCCACGGGCGGAGCGGCACCGCAACGGTCCTTCAGGCGCCTCCCAAGCCCCGCCCGGCGGCGGCTGCGCGGAGGGCACGCGGCCCCGTGCGTCACGGGCTGCGCGTGCGGCCATTGGCTGGGGCGGCCGCTGCCCCGCCCCCCGAGTGTCAGCCCCGCGGATGTCGCAGCCGCTCCGCGCCCTTGTCGTTTGAAGCTCGGCCCAAGATGGCGGCGGCGGCCGGGAGCCGGGCCGAGGCGGCGGCCAGGCTGGAGGGGGCGGAGGGAGAGAAGGAGACGGCGGCGGCGGCGGCGGCGGAGAATGAGGACGGGGGAAAAGACGGCGGCGGGGCGGGCAAAGCGGCGGGGGCTGCGGCAGCAGCCGCTGGGGAGGCTGGCGGCGGCGAGAGCGAGGTGGACGAGGAGGAGGAGGGGGAGGACGTGTTCGAGGTGGAGAAGATCCTTGACGTGAAGAAGGAGGGGGTGAGTGCGCGGGTCTCTTAACACTGGGCGAGGAGCACGTGGAAAGAGTAATCCCGTTCCAGTTGCGATGTAAAGCACTCCGCACAATTGTGCAAGGAGGCTTTTTGTCCCTTGTTGCAGATTCAATCCCCTTATCCAAAGATAAGTCTTTACTAAGTAGTTGGGTTTTGTCTGCATTGTTAAACTGCTCTTGGCTCTTAGGGCTCAGCTGCGGTGCTGTTTTGATGTGAAATCTTTTAGTGCAGAGATGGGCAGGGTTGACTATAACTGAGAACTTAGAGGTGTTTTCAAGGTATGTTGCTAGGGACACTGTTCACACACAGAAAACGGGGGAAGACCGCCTAAAATAAGAGAGTTCTTTCCTAATTAAAATAATTGTCTGCAGTGATCTTGCGCTGTTTGAACTGAATTACCAGACCTTGATTTGTTTCTTTGAAAGCAACCTAGACTGGTTGAAGTTCTTGATAAATTTTCCTAAACCGCAAATAAAAAAAATAATTAACACCGGGGGTTTTATGATTTTGTGCCTGAAAGGTTTTTATTGTAACTAATTTATGTTTTTTATTTTGGGCTTCAGTCAGGTACATGACATTGTAGAATTTTGTCATTTTCATGTAAACGGTCAGAGTCTTGACACCTTTAGGCTGGATAACCTTCAGATCAGCATTTTCTTCGATATTTGTGATGTTACTAAATTGCACCTTAGCTGAAATATGGTAATGTCTTAAGATAATGTTATGCTTTCAGGGTTATGCAGTATTTATAGCTTTGCCTGTATGATGTGTTGGTCAACATAAGTTAGGCTTGAAGACAAGAGAATTTTTTTTTTATTTTTTTTTCCCCACCTATGCACCCCCAAGGGATGCAACCTGAAATCACTAGGTTTAGACGGTCGTGGTGGTGAGACATACCATTAAAGAGTACTGGAATACATCAAGTACCATCTCTTAAAGATGTCCTTGGCACATGCTGGTAACAGAGTGTCTTTTTTCCATCCCCCTCCAAGCACGCAGCACGTTCCGAGCTCTGTGTGCTTGAGTTTTGCAGGCTGGGTCAGTGCCCTGAGCTCCAGCGTGTGGGTGTACCCAGCACATGGTGATTGTGGCTTTGTGGTGTCAGCTCCAAATGCATCAGGTGTCCTCTCAGTTGCTCTGCAGCAAGGCCTGGGCTCCACAGGTGCAGGGCGAGGCAGGAGCTCATACTCAGGTGTAACTTCCAGAACGGCTGGGAAGAGCCGTGTGGTCACCACAGAGTGAGTCAGCCACTGTCCAGCGTGGCGTGAGGCCAGTCTGGCTGTTGTGTGTCCCAGCTGGAGAGCCCTGCGCAGAGATGCTCTTCCCACGCACAGTACTGCTGTTGCCGGGCCTGGCAGTAGGATGTGAGACAGCACTCCTGGGTTGGGATTGGGCTGGGGAGTCAGACTGTGGATAAATAAAACACTGATGTGTCCTACTTAACAGAACAAGCAGGGAAAGTTTGGAAATGTACGCAGTGTGTCTGTAAAGTCTGTCCTACTGCACCTCAGTTATACTTAAGCACAACAGGCTCTGGTGCAAATTGTGATGTTGCCCAGTGGAAGTGGGAAATTTTAACTGCTGTTTAATGGCATGGTGGTACTCCTTTCCATATGAGTTTGCTCTAGCTCATCACTAGTTCTCACAGAAGCTAGAGCAGTATAAAACGCCTAGAAGCATTTTTCTAAGTGATAACAGGAAAAAAAGATATTGAGTGAAAGTGTGTTGATAGGTGAATGTAAGACTGTGTCTCTTAAGAGTGAAAGTCAATCTTCTGTCTTCACTTAAGCTGAATTTTATATCACTCTTCTAAGCTGCGTTTTCCTGTCACTTTCCATGTATGGGATGTAGTCGTTCAACAGCAAAATGGTTTTGCATTTGCATTAGACTTTATTTTATGCAGCTTTCTCAGTTAATGATAAAAGGACTTGTAGCTTATTTGGTACTTGAGTTACAAGGATGTACCTAACTGCAGCTAGAAGTCCTGCATCTGAAAGGAAATAACCCTGTGCCACCAGGCAGGTGAGAGTCAGCTGGCTAGGATGCAGATTTGCAGCAAAGGAGCTGGGAGTCCCCACAGGCAAGTAAGGTGAACGTGAGTCAGCAGTTCTTGCAGCAAAGAAGGCCAGCAACATCCCACAGTGCAGCCAGAAGATGAGGAGGTGCTTCATTCTCTCTTGTCAGAGTGCTGAGAAGCATCCCAAGCACTGTGTGAAGTCCTGAGCTCCCCAGGACAGAAGAGACATGCACATAGCAGAGAGAAGGCTAATGAAAACAGTTAGGAAGTTGAGAGCTGGATTTGCTTTGCTGTAAGAAGAGAAGAATCAGGGAAGATCAGAGTAATATCTGTATCTAATAGGAAGATGTCAAGAGGACAGAATCAGATTCTTCTTGGAGGTTCACAGGGAAAGTATGAGAAAGACACTGGACACAAGCTGGAAGACAGGGAAACCTGCATAGACACACTGACTGGGCAATTTGAGCAGCCTGATGTAGGCAGTCCTGCTTTGAGAGGGCATTTTACTTGTTAGTTCTGGAGATCTCTTATAACCTAGCACACTCTGTGACCGTAATGAGAAAGTTACTGGTTGCTTATTTTGTAAGTAACTCCAATAGAAGAAAGAAAGAGGAGAGGGAAATATGATTTTGAAAATTTAATTCCTAAATCAAGAGAGATGGGTTAAGCTAAATTTTAAGAGAAAATTTAAATTAAGGTGTTTAAATATAGGCTGTTTAATTATTTAGATATCTGTGAAGCAAAATATAGAAGATTGTAAATAGAATTGGTTAGTTGGTTGCTGAAGTTTAGTGGCATGTATATAGACTTGGTCAAATGTTAATTATGCTCAGGCAAAAAATTGTGCATAGACTTTTAACAGTAAGTGCCAAATGGCAGTTCTTTTGAAGCTTTCTTTCTGCAGGCTGGGTTAGCACTGTAAAGTCTTTCAGAGCATTATCAGTCCGTGTTTGGAAGTAAGAGGTACTATTTTGCCTCTCCAAAGGCGCTTTCTCCTTAGCACATTTGCTAAAAAATTAATTTTTTTATGGGTAAAGGATTTCGTAATTTAGTAGAAGAAACTAGATAGAAACTCCAAGGTGCAATTTTATCCCTCAGTGAAGTTCAATACTGTCAGATTTTTGTATGTAATCTGTCAAAATCTTTGTAACTAACTCCACTGAGATGCACACACTCAGATTTTTGTCTAGATTTAAATTGATCTCATTGCTGGGTTTTTCTTCCTAATTGTTGGTATTTAATTTTATCAAAAATAGAATTGATTACAAATATAGCATAAATTATAAATTCCAGCGTAAAACTTGATGAATGGTGTTAATTCATTAGAAGTCTTAAGGGTTTATATCAAGTTAATCAGCAAAGAAAAAGCAATCAAGCTTAAAATTTTTATGGAAGAAATATTAAAACTTAAAAAGTTTTATAAGTGTCAGAAAACCCATTTTGATAAACTGACTGGGAATTTATGGTGTGTACTTTGTAGTTATGGTTCTGAAAAACTGTTATATACTGCAAGTATTTTGGATAAAACTATTCCAACTACAGAAATACTGATTTTTATATACACAAATTTGTATATCCACTGACATCCTCGAGAACTGACTATCTGATGCAATACTGTGCCATATTGGATTAAATGTTGTGGGTTTTTCTTACAGGGTAAAATTCTCTATAAAGTCCGGTGGAAAGGCTACACCTCTGATGATGATACCTGGGAACCAGAGGTTCACTTGGAAGACTGCAAAGAAGTGCTTCTTGAATTCAGAAAAAAGGTTGTGGATAATAAGCCTAAACCTGTTACAAAAGACTTGCAGATGTATTTCAACTTGCAGTATCTTACGCTGGGGACATATTCCCTATCTATATTGTAGTAATGAGAGGAGGGGAGAAGGGAAGGCATTTGAAATGTGGAGTTAAGAAGATTTAAGGAATCTAAAACTGCTTTGTTTCATGTGAAACATAATATTGTTGCTGTTCTGTGGTAGGGCTTTTTTTGTTGACGAGTTTGCTTGTAGACTGACTCCATCTAAACTTCAGTTCCATTTCTAATGGGATAAAATAAGTAATGTACAATCATTATAGTTTGGTTTTGACTACATAAATAACCCCCTTTCCCTACCCACATGCGTATTGTCTTGTCACTTGTCACTGTCACACTGTTCCAATCACCCTTCTGCTTTCTGTAGGAGATCAATGAGTGTTAACATGTAATCGTTAAGTTTGGTAAGAGGAGTACAGAAAGCTTAGATGCCAGAGGGAAGAGCATGGCTTTTTCTCTTCTTTTTAACTGCTCAGTTGGTTTGAGAAAGCAATGTAAGGGTCTTTTTTGAAAACTGGTACCCTGCTTCTGGGAAACCTGTAGGTAAATCTTACAGAATCAGATCAATTATTTTTGATGTAAAATAGCTCAGATTTAGTTCTGTTGTGGAATCTGGTTGTTGGATGTATAATTGGTTTACTTGAATCATTTGTGTATGTATTGATTCTCATCCAAGCAGTTAGTAACATAATTTAGGTAAGCAAGCTGGAATTGTATTACCACATTTTGCAGTTTGGCAATGAGAAATGATCTTGGCAGGGATCAAAAGATTAAAGTGCTTAAAAATGTACTTTTCCCAAGTGTGGCCACTACCATTTTTATATACTTTGTACGAAAGTGATAGTTTATTGGGGAAGGAAAAGCTTTAACTTTTTTTCTTTACCATTTAGAAACTGTCTCTAAACGATGATATATTTGAAGCAGAGTCTGACAGCGACTGGCAGAGTGAAACAAAAGATGATGCTTCATCAAAGAAGAAAAAGAAGAAGTCAAAAGAGGGAGAGGATAAAAGTTCAGATGACTCGAAAAAGAAAAAATCTAAGTCTCCAAAAGTCAAAGAAAAACCTAGAACGGAATGTGAAAATTCCTCAGATACTTTGGTTTTAGATTCAAAGCCAAAAAAAAGGACTTTAGAAACTGAGGATCCAAAAGACTCAAAGAAACAAAAGAAAGAAGATGCTAAAGAAATCAAGAAAAAGAAGGGAGAAGTTAAAGATGTAAAAATAAAATCTAAAGAGGATTCTAAAGAAAATAAAAAATCACTGAAGGGGAAACATGGAGATGTTCAGTTTGACTCAGAATCAAGCGCTATAGATAACTCAATTTATCAAGGAACTGATAATGAAAATTCAAACATAAATTCTGAAAATAAAGATGAGAAACAACAAGTAATTAGTGGAGAAGAGAGATTGGAACAAGAAATTGATGAAAAAGATGTCATTACTGATAAACATCTTGATGGATCAGCAAGTAATGAAGATGACAGTATTGATACTAGGGCAAAAAGAAAGAAGAAAAAAATTCAAAAAGCAGAAGACTGTAGAGAAGAAGGTGGAAAAGTAGAAATTCAGGACACTCATTTAGAGAAGAAGAGTGTGCACAAAAAGCAAACAGGTCAAGAAAAAGTACCTGGAGAGCTGGAGAAAGTGTCACCTGCTCCTTCACCAGTGCAGAAGAGTTTGAGATTGAGCGCTGATGAAAGGGTGTGCAAGCCCGCTGATTCCCCTGGGGAGGTGAGCATGGTTAGGGTGGGGGCTGGGGGTAAAATCAGTCATCTTCCAGGTACAGATACCTCAAACCATGACTGTTCATGATGGCAAGGACAAAAGTACAAATTAGAAAGGTACTGAGCTGCATGAACTTAAAGAAACACCCACTATACAATGTATAACAGAGACTGGGAGATTTCTGAATTCTGAACCCTCTGAAGGGGGGAATGCTTTAGGAGAGGAAAGCATATTTAAATGTAAAAGGATAAATTTCTCTCATTTACTGTATCTTCTTAGAATGACATTTCCTCTTCTTGCAAGGCATGCTGTTGTTTTTAGTTGTTTCTGCCGACCTTCAAGAGTTTCCTCATTTGACTTTTTTTCTACTTGTGTAGTAAGACAGAACAGCATTGAGCAACACTTGCTCTCTCAGACACCGGCCATTCCTTTAGAGCTTATGTGTAGTGGCACCAACCTGAGAACTGGAATGCTGAAATCACTTCTAAAGCCCAGGTCTCTCAGATAATTGTGTAGCAGGCTTGTCTTGTTAGAATTCCTGGAGTGCTTACAGCAAATGCTTAGTTTCATGACATGGTTTCATGTTAAATAGAAATAGAAATGCTGTATCTGTTGTAAGAAATGAGCTAAGCAAATACTAGGATGTTTATTTTCCCTTATTTTATACAGTAGTGTTTTAAGAAGAGCAGTATTGTAAAGGAAAAAAAAAAGACATAAATGTTTTTTGTAATGTTTCTGGGAATATAATTTCTTTCAGCTGCTTCAGCCTGTTCTAATACAGTTTGCAGTTCATAAAACATTGGCTGCTCAGAGCAGCCATGGTCTGATTTAACAGGAATGCAGCCAAAGCACCTTGCTACTTACTGGATTATATCCCACATCTGAGACCATAATTCCATGGTGGAAAGTTTCTTCTGCAGGCTCAGCAGTGGTCCTCTGCTTGTGATTGTTTTGTGTATGGAGTAGATCACCTTAAATAAGTTATTTTGGGAATAAAGAGTTATGTGGCATAATCTCAGAGTAGAGCTACACAAAAGAGTGTTTTTGCACGATCTTAGTGGTGAAAGCTCTGGAAAACAAGGAATTACTCTGAAGGATAGGCCAGTTTCAGAAGGCTGTTTAATTAGTTGAGGTGATGTGGTCCTTTATTACCCAAATATTTTACTTGTAGTATGAGGCAATTGTATTTGTGAGAGAGAGACAGGAATAGGGAAACTCTTTGGAATTCTGTTCTGTTCACCAGTAATATAAAACTCCTGTCACCTTGACCATGAATAAATGAATAGCAAAGGAAAGTGAATTTGCTTGTGGCTCTTCAGTCAGCATTCTCAGTAAGTTATCTCTATGCTTTTCTCGTGGTTGTGTTCCAAGGTGCCAGGAAAGTATGGAAGGTGTTCTGCTCTTTGCTTCTTTTGAATGTAGATGGCTCAAGCAGTTTTCTGTAGCTGGTTAGTTATTCTCTGGAGCAGCTGTGGACTTGCATGGGTGGGTTTGGTGGAGAGTTGTGCAGGGGTTCTTTTGTTCACTAAGTTGTTGGCTCCAGCAGTTGATGCCTTTTGAAGAATGTCATCACATGTATTTCAGGTACCTGTCTTTCCTTATGTAACTCTGCTTATAGAACAACCATCATGTCAATTTGTAACACAGTATTTTCTGTTTGGAGTCAGTTTGCATGCTGAACCATTCCTGCCATTTCATTTGCCTCCAAAAATAAATGTGTGTGTTCTGCATGTGATCAGCATTAGAAACCTGGAATAGAATTCAGGATTACTGATTTTAACAGCCCCACTGTAGCAAATATCTGGTAGTCCCTTTAGTGAGTTATGGATTTCCTCTTAAATACTGAGCATCTGGCAGGGTGAACAGCTGCCTGTGTTGGCATTAATCACGTCAGTGATCAAAAGCTGAGCTTTGTGGAGGAAAGGGAGGCGGTGAGGAAAGCAATTAAATGCCTCAGCTCTGCTAATACATAATGATAAACCAAATTAATCTGGTTTAATTAAGGCTTTTGGTATTTCTGATGATAGCATATATATGAATTTTTGTGAGGACTCTTTCGGGGCAGTCTTTCAGAAGGACAGTGCTACTCCCTATGCCAGGTTAATGTCAGAGGCTGATACAAAGCCATGCCAAGCAGCCTTGTCCAACCTACTCTGCAGTGAATTTGCTGAGTGGAGAGAGAAGATTACAGAAGGAGAAAGGCAAATATTGGTCAAGACAGTTGAATTCCAGTTTGGCAAATTTGATTATATATCTATATCCACAATAAGATTTTTCTGTGATATTAGATACTGCTGAGCTCAGACCTCTGCAGAGGTATCATGAGTTTGGGTGGATTTTGCTGAATCTATTTTCCAGAAATAACTGTTGCCATAATGTTCTGTCTGTATAAATTGGAAATCTTGGAACCTTTTGTGTCCAACTGTCAAGTTTTCTCAGTTGAGGTTCAAGTTGATGTTATCATAATGTGTGAATATGGTGCTACAAAATTGTTAAATACAATTAATAATTACATTCTATTTATGTTCACTATATGAGAAGTTAGTAATTTTGAATTTCCTTCAAAATGCTGGTATTGTCATATCTGCAGCTCTTCCATAAAGCAACTTGAATGGCTGGGATGCAGTAAAAAAAAGAATTGAAGTTACTTGAAGTGTTCAGGAAATAATACCTCTACTGTTAGGGAGGAAGCCTTCACAGACTTAACTCCTGACTCACCTGTTTAATTCTTAGGAATGTCTACAGGACTGATGTGTACAGGTTTCAGTAGTATTAACTGTAAATATCCTTTATTGCTGGAGTGGTGAAAGGAGTTTATTTTCTGTTTTTTCTCTGCCACTGAAATTTGATCTTTGTTTTCAATTTTAGGAAAAAGAAGTAAAGAAAACTGAAATTAAAGAAAAAAATCAAAAGAAAGAGTCTGAAAAAGAAGAAAAAAACAGAAAGGAACAGAAGGTCCTAAAAAGTAAGTGCTAGCTTTTTGAAACAGAGAAAGGAATGACCCTTCAGGACATTCACTTCTTATTTCTACAAGGGCAGATATTGTATAGTTTGTAACAAACACACTCCACAAATAAAGAATTCAGTTTTTCTTTTAGGAAGCAAAAGTCTTCTGTTTAATGGCTTTGCTAATAAATGCTTCATGAGAACGTTAATATATGCTTTCTGTCTGAAACACATAAGTATCTAGAAGTCTTTGACATTTTTGTAGGCAAGGCATGATTTTGCCCTTTTCAATTTAACATTGACAACTGTGCTTCTCTGGCATGTAATAGTAATTTTTTTTAAGAGGAATTCATCCAATTATTGGCTGTTTTCAGAATTGTTCTCACAATAGGATGTGTATATCTAAATATACCTTTTATATTTAGAAAAGCTAGTAGGGGTTCCCATCAGACAAACGTCTTGCCTCCTGCTTTAGCCACAGAGACGAGTTGCATTATACAACTCTGGATGATTAGATGCACAGTGAAAAATGTCTAGGCTCTGTTTCTGTTCCCAATAGTATAATGGATGATTAGTGTTACTGCTCTGGATTTCAGAACAACTCTGGATTACTTGTTTCAGAATACATTCCTTCACTAGAGAAACACCTTTTTCTGAAAGTGGCGTAGATGCTTACAGTGCTTAAGGAAAGTTGTAAGAAGCAGGATGATTAATGATTGTTTCCGTGCAGCACTTGTCCTTTGTCTGGTCATCACAAATGCTGAACCATAGTTTAGAAATAGTAATTTATGCACAATTCTAAACTGCATTTCTTGAAAGAAAGATGGTACCGTGTTGAAAACAGTCAGAACTCAGATTTGCCGGGGTAGGTGGACTAGCTCTCCCTGCCTTTTGTCTTACCTTAAGCTTGCTCCTGTGCACCAGTACTTACAGAAAGAGAACAGATCTTTTCTAAATGGATGCTGGTCATTTAGTGAAATTTTGTTATGTAATAGTCTTTAGTGACTCAGGTAGTCACTTTTGGTAACTGTCTTAATATTCTAGGCTTTAAGGTCATCAGTGCATTTGAGTTGTTTAATGTAGCTTCAGAAGAAAAAAAATAGTAAATACTATGAGAATCACTGCAAAAGAGAGAATCTTTGCTAGAATATAAATTCATAGAAGAACTAAAACAGCAAGGTGTACAAAGAAAGGAGAAATAAAAAAGCTGCAGCAGACACATGGACTTGTATTGCTGCAGAAGGTGACTGAGAAGTAGTGGGTGTGTGTCAAATGGAGAACACTGGTAGTTGGGGCTTTCTCCATTCCTCCTGGCATCTCTGGTGCTCCAGTTCTTGTCTCTGCAGGGGGCTGAAACAAGATTTTCTTTTGAAACTCACTGATATCTTTTCAGTGTGTTTCCAGTGCTTCTGCTGCTAAAGTGATGGAGTATTCACCTTCCCATAATCACTTCAGCTTTATTTATTACAACAAATTAACAGTTTCTCTCAAATAAAAGCATTTTATGCAGCCTTTGTAGCCTAATGTGGCCTTTGCTGCTGAGAACCATTTCATGCTGACTGCCAGAGTTTATTGGAATGAAAAGTAGCAGCAGTTATTTGTTACTTATTTTACATGTTTTTTCTTTCACAAAATTAAATACATGATAGATGGCAAGCAGCAAGTCCTGAGTTTGGGTATGGACATGCAGTTAGAATGGCTGACACTAGAAGAATTCCAGAGGCATCTTGATGGAGAAGATGAGAATCATGTATCAACAGAACCAATATCAAGTAGTGAGTATTTTTTGGGAAGAAGGGGTATTTCTTAGCTCACTTTTCTAAGGGAAATATCCTACAACAGCATTGATTTTATTTTCTAGCTCTCCTGAGAGATGCTGTTAAAAGTGGAGACTACATGACAGTCAAAATGGCGCTTTCTTCAAATGAGGAATATAATTTGGATCAAGAGGTAATTTTTGGGCAGTAGAAGTACTGGAAGACAAGTAGGAGGGAAGAACACAAATTTTGATTTGTTTGAAAAGCTTGCCTCTCTTGTGTTGTAGCAGATTTCCATCTCACCTAGGTAAAATAGCACAAGGTATGAAAAAGGAGTACAGACTTGGAAGTTTCAGTATTTGTTACCTATTTCTTCCAAGAAAAACTGAAGTTTGATAGAACCATCCCAGTAGCTTTCCAACCAACTTGCCCAGTGTATTTAACTGACCAAATGTGGAACTGTGCGTGTTGTTAGGAATGATAACTATAAGTTCAAGTGGTTAAACTGTGTAAAACATTTTGTGCATGGGCAAAAAACTCTTAAAAACCCCCAAAAGCCTGAAAGTTGTTTGACACAGTGGGACCACTTCATAATTAGTTTCCTGCCAGTTTGTCATCAGCTGTTTTCTTACTGGGTTTACTTTCAAGGATCTGTTTTCCTGCCAAAGGTACTGTAGTTCCATTTTTGAGTTTTAAAATCTCCAATACTGGTATTTTCACTGGTGATCTTGTGTAGTTTTATTATGTAGCATTTTGGGAAGTCGACATTATGCTAAGACTTCTGAGGTGTCATAGGGAATATGCCAAATGCACTACTGAGGCCAGCATGTGTTCTGTGAGTTGTAAAGTCTGGGGAAAAATTCAGAAATGAGTGAGGAGACTGGCTAGTCACAAACTGTCTTTGTACTTCCACTCTGATAAAATCAAAAAGCAATGTTGTGGGAGCAGCTGACTTGAGCCATAGTGGTTTTTCTCCAGGTGTGCTAACTTATATTTCCAGCAGTCTTGCTGTCTTCTCCACCCTCAAATACCTTACAGGCTTTCTTCCTGGTTCATTCTGGTTTTCCTGCTTCTTGTTCTGGTTCTCTGAACTGCAAGAGATTTTGCACATTGTGCAGCTCCAATGTGAGACCTGCAGGCCAGAGAAGTGGAGGTGATAGTTTGCTGGTACATGGCAGCCCTGTATGTGTGAATTCTTCTGCCAGGGAGGAAAATCCTTGTGAAACACATTGATGCACTTGAAAGTTTTGTCTTGCAGCTTTGATTCATTTTGAAGTATTTCTTTTTATTGTTATTATTTTTCATAATGGCAGTGATTCTTGTTCCAGGACCCAAGTGGAATGACCCTGGTAATGCTTGCTGCTGCTGGAGGGCATGACGACCTTCTGCGGGTGCTAATCAGGAAAGGAGCTAAAGTTAATGGTAGACAGAAAAATGGAACAACTGCATTGATACATGCAGCTGAAAAGGTTGGCTTGGTTTTTGTTGTATTTGTCGTTCTGGGCTCTTTTACTTACCTTTAAAGGTGGTACACAATTTTTTACCTTGGGATGATGCCTAAAAAGGAGTTAGCAAGATACAGCAGGGTATCTGCTGGGTATCTTAAATGCATAATTTCAGCAGCTGTGGTTATTGTAGTGTAAATAAGTTCTGATCACAAACCCTTTCCTGAACAGAGAATATCATAGCAGGAAATGTGGAGGCAGAGGGTATCTCTGAATTTTTTGTCTGTTATGAGAGCTTAAGTTCTTTGCTAGAATTGGATGTTATGATGTCTGACTACACAGGATCCAAACTGGAGACACTTAGAAAGTCTCTGATTAAACAGGATTTGGTATTTTAAAGCAGTTGGGCAATGGGCACAGTGGCAATGGGCACTCTTCCCACACTAAGACCTGCTAAAGTAAGTTAGAGCAAGTGAGGGTTTAATGGGTGCACTCTTCTGTTTGGGTTGGTCCATGTGCTTTCCCAGGTATAGAAGAGAGCCTCCTTCCACTTTGGTGGCAGATGCAAATACACTGCTTCCTTGCTGTGATGTTTATTATTGCAAGATTTAGAAAAAAAGGAAGAATAGTAAATAATTAGGGCTTTCCACTTGCCTAAGTCTGAACTGCTTTTTATTAGCCGTGGGAGAGAGCAATGTTAATTGTGCCATGAGTCATGTTTCGAATTCTGTGGATGAATTTTAAGTAAACGTCATTTCATATTCTGAAAAAAAACCCAGAATATTTTTTACTTATGTTGTGGTTTTGGTTTGGTTTTTTTCCCCAGAATTTTCTAACAACAGTAGCTATTCTTCTGGAAGCTGGAGCATATGTGAACATGCAGCAGAGCAGTGGTGAAACTGCCTTAATGAAGGTAAATCCTGTGTTTCTCCTTACATGGTTAAGTAGGACTACTTTTGCAAAACTAATAAAACGTAAAAACATATTTGTAGAATTCATTTCAGGAACATGTACCATATTTGAAATAAAAATACTATCCATGGTTATTCTAAGCAGAGTTTAATCCATTTCTTTAATGTACTATAACATCTAAACAAGAACCACAGATGTCTTCAGCATGCAGTGCTAAATGTGGCTCATCATCCTCTTCTGTTTGGCTCATAGAAGTGCAGATGTGGTTTTCCAGCTGAGATAATCAGATTTTCAGCAGTAAGGGAAAAATTCCCAAAAGGAAAATCTTTCACTTGGGTATTGCTGTGATTGACACTTGCTGTTTTATTGCAGGCCAGAAATAAAATAGCTGATTTACAGTCTGATTCCCAGTGCCTGTTCTGCACCATTTCTCTCCCAGTCACAAAAGAAATTTTTAATTTTGTTGTAATGGGAAAATTCTAATACTCTTAAAACAGTCTGTGCTTTTAATGTTTTTTCTTTATGTGGATGAATTTCACCGAAGTTCCCCTTTGGATAAACTTGCTGTATTTATATGTAGGCTGTTTGTGTAGTTTGTTTGTTGAAGAGGTTACAGAAGCTTTCCTGCCCAGACAATGTGGTATTGTTTCTGTTCTGCCCTCTGAGGCTAAACAAGTGTGGGGATTTTGCATTTTCTCTGAAGACAACAACTCACTTGTGGTTTCCTCAACCACTTCAAAATTTCTTCATAATTTGGCTACTTCCATGAACCTCGTTGTTTTTAAAGTTTTTATTAGTCTTTGATCACAGCTGTACAAACCAATTAGCAGCCTACAGTGACTTACTCTAGGGGTTTGTTTTGCAATCCAGACACAAAGAATAGGATCTTCATTTCCAGTGACTTCTGGGACAAGGTTAGCCCTCTGTGGATAAACTTAGCGATGTGTTTATCAAGCCACTCTTACTTAACCTTAGGAGTTTGATCATACTTTTTTTAGGAGAGAAAAAAGATCTTAGCACTCAATTCCTTTCTGTCAGGTGTGAGACTTTTCTCAGTTTTTTGGTTTGAGGAAGGTAGGGGAGTTGTTCTACTTAGGCAAGATGATGGAATGAAGGCACAGATCAAAGTTCAAGGCAGAGATAAATTTCAGAAGCTGTCTTCTGAAAGGTCTTACAAAGATAAAAATATTGTGTCTCTCGTGCCTTTCCATAATTTATCTGAGTGAAGTGTTTGAAAACAAGTGACCAAGAGCATGTGTTTACTTTCTTCGAAGTAAAACTTTTTTAGATTTTTCTGTGCTTTTGTTAAGTCTCTGGTTGATGTGCCCTGAAATTCTTGCTGTAAGTAACGGTGAACAGCTTTGAACATTTACACAGAGGATAACAGTGACTTTCTGACACAGCTACATACCAGTCTGGGACAAATTCCGTACATTTACTGCATACCCAAAGTACCATTTTAAACTGACATGCATAGAAAAACAGGCCCTTGGAAATGTTACTTTAATAATTTCTAAATAGTTCTACAAAAACAAATTTATTCAGGTAAACAGTTGCAATAAAATTTGTAGTTAGTGAACTCCATCAGATTGGATGTTTTCACAGAACTTTTGGGGTTTACTTTCTTTTTAAAATTTTTTATCATATTTTTCTCTTTATGTCTACTTGGTAATTCTCAGTGTTGCTGCTTCCATAGGGTTGTGTCTGTAGTATTGCCTGGATAAAGTATTTATGGGATGTGTTCTTCAGTTTCAAGTTGTGTTACCATTCACAGAGCAAATAGTTAAATTTCTGAATTGTAACTAATTTTGGATTTTAATTCACTTCTGCAGTTCTGCTTAGTGTCACGTTGCATTCCATTCTAACAGGTTTGTCATTGTTTTCTGTCCTTCCACTTTCTCCCTTCCCACACAGGCTTGTAAAAGAGGGAATTCTGATATAGTGCGGCTCATGATTGAAAACGGAGCCGACTGCAACATTTTGTCCAAGCATCAGAACACTGCCATGCATTTTGCTAAACAGTGCAATAACACCCTGGTGTATGAGCAGCTCAGGAACCACTTGGAAATGTGAGTGATCTGTGCTTGGATGTTTGTTCTGCTAATGTTTGCAGTGCTAGGCGTGTCATAATTCTGGTTTAAGTCAAGGGAAATGTCAGGAAAGAAAACAGATCTGATTTGAGCAGAAAGCTAACTAATAAATCGTGTGAAATCACTATTCTGTGAGCTAGCAGAATTGGCATACACTTGCTCAAACACTGAGTATAAGCATGGAAAGGAGGAAAAGGTAGTTCCTAGAAGTGAAAGATTCCTTTAACTTGAGGTATGGCAATCTTGAAAACTTAGAAGTGTATAAGCACTGGACCATTAAATGTAAGCTCTTAGTAGACCATGCAAAATTAAATACCTTGCTAAAAAGCATAGGAAAAATCAAACAAAAGAACACCAAGCATAAACACCAAGAGAAGTCTCTGCAGGCAGCTGTGGTGTTGTTGGACCTTTAACCGTCACGTACAAGCTGAAAGTGCCAGGAATAAAGCTTTCATGCCAGTAGATGATGGAAATCATCATCATCAACATCATGCTGCAGAATGACTGAAAAGCAGTGCAGCATATGTGACATGTGAAGTGTTCATGTCATATGGTCCTGTAAAAATATACTGAGTTAAACTGAGACGAACATAAAGAGAAGGAGCAAACTCTTCAAATATCCGTTTGGAAGAATACTGTCGTTAATGTATATGGGCACAGGCTGCCCAGAGAGGTTGTCAGGTCCTTGGAAACTTTCTAAAGATATTGGGACGTTGTGAGGTTTCTGTCAGGCCACTTTTCAACCCTGTTGAGATCTCTTGTGGATGACAGAAATACACCAGAGGCTATCAGCCACTCCTTCCAGTTTTGTCTCCCTTGCCAAAGTGCTGAGGGTTTGCTGCACCATCCTCACCGTCCTCTGGGTCATTAATGAAGATGTTAAACAGGACCTGACCCAGGACTGATTTCAGGGGTGCACCAGCAGTGACTGGTTTCCCGCTAGATTTTGTGCTACTGATTTTTGCTGAAGTAACATGTTAGGATCCAGTTTCATACCAGGAGGAAAGTATTGTGATGCCAGTCTTGTTAGTGTCCTGTAAAGTTTGTCTGAGATATTGTACATCACCGTATCAAACTTCTGTCCTGAGCCAATGAATGCTACAAGGAATGTTTTTGTTTTTCTCTTCTAGAATGCTAAAAGGAAAATAAAAGTGCTAAAAGCTTAAAAGCTAATAATTATTTTTCAGCAATTGGAAACCTGTTAAAGTGAGCAGGGGCAGATGAAGTGGGTGAATGGAGTATGCTGATTCTTGCCTAGGGAAGCAAATCATGACTTGTTAAGGTTTTGAAGGCAACAGCAAGCATGCAGATAGATAAGTGATCTAGTATCTTCTGTTCAGTGTAGTGAGACTTTGTCACTCATTCACTGTTTGATGCCTTGCCAGTTTGTTTCCTATTTGACATCTGTCACCTTCAGTTTTGGCTAATCTAAATAATGAGTTTTGGAAGATCTTGACCATGTAATTTTGCCAGTGAAGTGGCAGTTGAAATTAAGTATTGATAATTGCAAAGTGATGTCTGGGGATATCACTGCACTGGTGTGATCTATACAGGGAGTAACACAGATCTTGCTAATTCAAGAAGCTTTTAGACTCACTACCTGAAAATACCAGTTCAGTGCTTTTTGTCAGTCAGAAAGGATGACAGTATAGTAGTAGTGAAGCTGAAAATAAAATGATTAAAAGATCAATATGTAAAATCAGGAAACAACAAGAAAGCCATGAGACAGGTTCTGGAGGCTGCCGTACTTAATGATCTAGTGATAGGTTTGAAGTGGAAGAATATTTTCGCACAGCAAAACTGCCTCATGGATCTCATTGTTGCAGAATGCTCTGGTCACAAATACATGGGATTTTAGAAGGGATTAAGTAGATCTAAGGAGATGTGATTTGGCTGCAGTTTATAGTTTTGGATGGCTCTTAATCAGATTGCAAGAAAATAGGACAGTGTACTAAAAAAGGACGACTGTTAATTTCTCATATTTAATATGGTTTTGCCAAGCATTTAGAAAGTAGGCTACATGAACTTTGGGGCTTGCTTAGGCATTCTTGTGATTTTTTTCCAGTGAAACACTGAAGTTTTAGATTTTGCAGATGATAGTTTCAGTTAGCAGGGTGGGGAAGTGTGCTCTGAATAATAACTGAAAAAGCTACAGAGCTGCCAGAAGCAGGACCTCTGCTAAAACATTTAAATCCCGATTCTGACAAAACAGCTTTCTGAAGAGGATTACTGAGTAATCTGCCTGCAAAGGTGCCAGACACCGGTGGGTAATGTGGTCTCTCTTTGAAGGCTGGGCTGCCACTCCCCCTGCCTCCCTAACCCACCCAACAAACAAACAAAACTCCCACTTTGCCTATTTTAGTGGTAGAATGGCTATTTTTCACTGTTTTATTCACAGAGTTTAACTAGGAACTGCCTTTTTCCCATAGTATTGCCAGTAAAAGTATACAGGGATGTACTTTTTCATTTTTACTTGCAGGCAGATTGATAATTCAGTCAGGCTGGGAAACTGGGCATGTCTGTTTAGCCACCACGTATATATTGATGTTTCTGGGATATCTTTCTGTACATAAGGCCTTTAAAATATGTGACTAGTTAGATTCTTTCTTTTAATCTACATTTGTAGTGCATTTGTATTAACGTTTTGTTTTTTTGGACCCGGTAGGTGAATTTCACATATCACTGATAAATATTTTATTAACGAAGTGTTGGGACCTGTAGTTCCTCTATGCTTAAATGCTAGTGAGGAAGAAATTCACTCCTGAAAATCAGGAATATAAAAAGTTGACCTGGAATCCTTTTTTAGTGTGTGTGTCAGGTCTCACCAAGCCTATGTTTGGTAAAATAATTCACTGTGTGTAGCACAGGCCTTACTTGTTTGGTCTTTCAGGCTCTCAAAAGTAGCAGAAGATACCATCAAGGTTTATTTTGAAACTCGCCTTGCTCTGCTGGAGCCTGTGTTCCCACTTGCGTGTCATCGTCTCTGCGAAGGGCCAGACTTTTCTTTGGATTTTAACTATAAACCTCCACAAAATGTGCCAGCAGGTAGGGAGGGGTTTGTTGTTGTAGTGAGGGTTTTGTTTGTTTAAAAAAAAGGTAAAACAATATGTTTAAAGCATGTCTTAAATTATGTCCTATCAAAATCATTTTTGTGTGACTTTGCAGTACATCACTTTAAGAATGCTCTTATTATGGGACATTGGGAGCAATTATATATTGATGTATTATGGATATGGTTTGTGGGGAGGCAGGTTTAAGACTTTTTAAGACTTTTTAATTGCTATGGACAGAGCGTCAAGTTCTTTTTGTTCATGGGTTACATTAGCTCAGTGACAGGCATTATAGGAAAGGAGTGGTTTATCTTTACCTTAGAATTAATGATTCAGGAAAATCTAGGCTTACTAGATTACTAGAGAAGATCTTGTAGTGGATCCTTTTGTTCACGGACAGTAGGTCATGTGCTGAAGGCTTGGAATATAGTCCCAGCAGTACCCTGAGACAAATGCAATCTAGAAATCCTAGGAAGAGGAAGAAGCTGCAGTCAACTTTGTTTTGCCCACAAACCCTTTGAAAAAGCTGGGAATCAAATTCCCAAGATATTTGGAAATGTTTCTTTATTCTTTCAAAAATTCAGATACTATTCTCTGCTGCTTGGCTTAGCTAAGTCATTTTTTATGAGTATATCAGGGAAATATCTACTGATACTGATTTTCTTAAGGTGATAAATCAGTGTGACTATTAGAATACACTGAAACTGAGATTGAAAGTGGGTATGTCTGCTCAGTTTTCTGGTTGTTTAGAGTAGTTGGATAAGTCTTCCAGTTCTTGATTATAGATCCTATCTTACAGAATTAAGAAACTTTATGTAAGTTTATGTATTAAAATGAAGTATTTATGGGTAGTTCAAGTTGCTGTTTATTGAATTTTAGTGCAGTTCATAAAGATCTATGATTGACTGGGCTCAGTTGTCCCTCCTCTTGACTAGACCCAAACCACACTAAATTCCATAACTCTCTGTGGGTAAACCTGAAACCACAGAAGTGAACTGTGCTGAGGATTGCTGTTTCCATTTTGCATTCCTTTCTAATAGCCACATAAATTACTTTTGCTGTGAAAAGTTTGTAACTTGGTGACCAAGGCAGTTGCTTTCTGGATCCACTGGCTTGGGAAATGTGATTTTTGCATGTTGGTTTGTTAATATATATATACACACCATATAATGGATTTCATTTATCTGTATTTGCATGTGTCTTCAAAGGTCCAGTGTATGCAGTTCTAGATAATGGATCTCATTTCAAATTCATGTAACTGAATTGCCTTCCCTTTCAGGATCTGGAATTCTTCTCTTTATTTTCCACGCAAATTTCATTGGTAAAGACGTTATTGCTCGGCTCTGTGGATCATGCAGTGTACAAGCTGTGGTTTTAAACGACAAATTCCAGCTCCCTGTATTTTTGGTAAATCTTTCCTATAACTGATTGACTGTAAAACTACTTCATAAAGTCTTTGTAGAGCAGCCTGGGAGATCTCATTGGTGTAATTTGAATTTACAGTATTGTGATGAAGCATACTTTTTATCATGATGAGGTTTCCCTAAAATGAAACCAAATTTTCTTTGGATATAGAGAGAACTGTAAAGTTGCTTGTGTTAGATTCCATAAAAATTTATGACTTAAGTGGTAGGGACATAGTGCTGGACAACCTTATTCTATGTGGCCCTGCTTGAGCAGGGGGTTGGATTAGATGCCATGGAGAAGTTTTCTCCAGCCTTCTGTGATTCTGGGACTAAGGCTGCTTCTCTAATTGACCAAGCCTCTCACATTTTTGCGCCAAGTAAGTTCTTAAAAAGTTCTAATAATTAATTTCTGGGGTTTCTTTTTTAATCTATTAAATGCATCACTCTGCAGAGTTTTAAAGTTCTCTTATTTTTTTGGTGGTTCATACATTTTGTTCTTTCAAAAAAAGGCATAGTGAAAATGTTGTGTTCTGTTAGTCTTCTTACATAGCTCTTTCAGCCATAACCTTCCATTAACTTTGTCCATTTTTTTTTCTTGTAGGATAGTCACTTTATTTATTCCTTCAGCCCTATTGCAGGCCTTAACAAGCTTTTCATACGGTTGACAGAAGCTCCTACTGCCAAGGTACAAAATGTTCTCAAAACTAAATGTATGTGTTCATTTGTTGTACAGTAACTCTTCCGCTGTCTGAATGTTTTACATTGGTACAGCTTCTAGCTGCATGTTTCAAATGTAAAACTAAGGACTTCCCTCTGTCTTCTCATCCCAGTTTCCATCAGTTACAGTTACACCCTGTGACTTTGCCAGAACTTGGGAACGTTGCCAGGGGTTAGTTCTGTTATAATAAATGTTTTTATGTTGCAGCCAAAATAATTCATTCGCTAGGATAAACTAATGTTCCAGCTAAACATCTCCGTCTGTATTGTTAATTTGATGACTGAAAGAGACATGGAGTGGCCACCTTTTTTTTTTTTTTTTTTGCACACAGACATTTTTGCTTGTGTGTTGGAAATATTTACTGGGGCATGCACTCTGCTTTTAAATAGTCTGTTGCATTTTACAGGTGGTTTGGGAAATATTCCCCACTGTATGTTGCAAGATGAATCCTGTTCTGATAGCATTTATTTTGTCTTAGAAAGATACACCAGTAAATCTTCCAGATCTTTAGATTTAAAAGTTGCACTGAAGATACACTCTTAAATATTTTATTGAACTTTAATTTTTTTTTTTTTTAAAGTGGAGAAATGCATATTCAGATGGAAATGTATGTTTGGTTTGATTTGGGGCTAACTTGTTCAAACACCACCTGATGCTGCAGTACTCTAATGGAGCCCTCTAACAAGACAGCTATCTTTCAGGGCTACTACAAACTGATTTTATTAAGGACTTTGTCATTCCTCTTTTTTCCTTTTTTTAAGTCAGTAGCAATTGTGTGCCTTTTCTTGTGCCACTCCTGCATTAAGAGCATTTAACACAGTAATCACCTGTGGCCAGCACTGATATGGAAAATTGTGTTTGCTTTTACAGGTAAAGCTGCTCATAAGAGCTTACAGAGTGAAGTGCAGTGACCTCTGAGCATGAGTGGACTGACACTTTTTTGGATATACTTCCCATTCCTCTCTTCAGAGACTGACAAAGCAGTTTGGAACTTTTTGGCACCATGCTCTGAAGACTCAGTTCCCAGCTTGCTGCCGCTTGTTACAGTCACAGGAAGTGTGTGCTGGAGAGCAGTTGAAAACGCTGCACTGGTGGGACAGGGTTGTCAGCTTTTTTTACTTTGTACAGATGTAGATGTAAGTATTTGTGCCAATACATACAAATTCTCTTTTTCTTTAACTTGTGGAGTCCAGACTACATATTTCAGCTTTTCCACAATGTGGAATGGTGCACATAAGAACTATTTAAGGTAATTAGATAAAATGTCTTTTTTAAAGATCTTCTTCATTTGTAAACTGAAGTTTTCTACTTACTCTAACGTTTCTCTGTGAAATGCAGAACTGGCATATTATTGGAATGGGTAGAAATTACACTTTCAATTTCAATGCATTAGGTTTTAACTTTTAAGTTGCTGAGGGCTGTTTTCTGGTTTAAAACTCCTGTTCCTGTCTCTCAACTAGACACCAGTTATGCTTTGAGTGGTTCCCTTTAAACAGAGTTCAGTCTGCAGGTGTGAGCACAGACCTGTGAACAGGCTCAGTTCACAGAAGGGTCAGAGTCAGGTTCCCAGTTAAATCACTGTTAAGCCTACTTTGGTATTAGAGAAGCAACTGGTAGTTTTACAGACATCTTAACTTTTGAGGTCTTAGGTGACATCTGGAATAACAAACACAAGCTGAAAATAGCAAACCAGAAAACTTGTAGCTACCTTCAGTGTCCAGGCAGTGCTTTTTGTAGGCAAGAAGCTACAATAGAGAATTTCAGATGTCCTCAGCCTGACAGATGACAGAACACATGTTGTCCTTTACTTCAGAAATTCAGTTCCTCAGTGCAAAAAGCTGCTATCTTTTTATTTTAATATTATTATTTTATTTAAATGACCCATTTTATCAAATGACAGCAGTTTTGTAGTGGTCCTGTGCTGTAAAATATAAATGTAATACTTCTGCATGGAGTATAGAATATTTTTCTCTGTAAATCAACCAACATCTTGAAAAATAGGAAAAACCAAACCAGATCGTGCCTTTGCTGTTCTAGTTGTCATGTGTAGTTTACATGCCACTATGTGCCTATTTTATTAGCAAAACTATTCTGCATAAATTCATGATGATCTTGACTGCTCACCATCAAATTGGTGCAGCTGTATGAAGTATCCTTTTAAGAGCTGTGATTTATTTTTTTTAATATAAGATTCAGTTAATGGGTTTTTAATTTTTGGTTCTTGAAGCTTAAATCTTTCACATTTAAGAGATGCCAAATGAGTAACAAAGGACACCAATTTTGTGGAACATCACATTAAGCTATATAAAACTAGAACAGCAGCATGACATACAAATACTCATTTCTGTTTTGATTTAGAATAGTTGCTTATGTTTTTGTACAGTATTGATGAAATCTTAACAAATGTGGGTTTTGAACAGACTTTTGATACCTCCACCTCTCTGAAATACGTTAGATACCTCACTTTGCTAAGTGTGAACTCCTGAGATGCATGCAAAGCACTGGCTGAGAATCAGGTATGTCACTGCCAGCACTTGGGCCTTTGTGTGGCTGAAATTTTGTCAGTGTGCATGACCCTGGATGATGCATAAGGAAAGGGGCTACTGGTGTTTCCTTTTGCTGGAGTGCCAGGTTTCATCTCCATGCCTGCCCCTCACAGTTACTCCGGTGCAGGATGTGGCAGCACAGTGTGTGTGGGACAAGCTCTGTACAGCACCTGCCAGTGGGGAACGCTGGAGCTGCTCCAGGTGGGGATAAAAGGTGTTTTGAACAAATGTCCAAATGATAGAGATGCTATTTAGAAACTGTTGTAGAGTCTAACCTAAAAATGTCCAGTAATGCTCCAAGAGTTGATAAAGCAACTACTTTGTTGCTTGGCTGTTGATTTGGGGGATTTTTTTATTATTATTTTTTTTTATCTTGAGGCACTTGGGAGAGAGGGAGGAGTTCTACAGAACATTGGAATGAAATCTGGGTTTCATGATGCTTTTATTAGGGATGGATATTTTGCAGCCATCTTTCTCTTTGAAGTGGCAGTGTGGAGTCAGAATCCCTATTGAAGATGCATAAGAAGTGTACGAAAAGCTGTTTGAAGCTGGGTTTATGTCCGTTTTTATTGTAATGTTTTTATCCAATTACTGAAAAAGGTTTTGGTGGAAAAAGGATGAAGAGAAAGTAGCTACAATAAAAAACAATTCTTTAGGCACTGTTGAGAAATACCTGTGAAGTACTTGCTCAGTTTCTTCTTGGTGCCACCAGCAAGGGCTGCAGCTGCAGCTCCCATGAACTGCAGTGGTAGCAAATGATTCTGAAGGCTCAGGGTCCTTACCTTCACCGCTCCAGCAACAGTACTGTTGTGCCTGGCTTCTTTCACAGGTGCTGAAGGTTGGTGGGTGATGCAGCTGACCATGTTACAGGTCTTCTGTGCTTTCTGCACCCATTTGCAAAAACAAGATGGGTTATGATCAGTCTAAATTTAAGAAACCTGTTCCAAATATGGGGAAGAGGCAGCACAGCACAGCACTGCACTGCACTGCCATCTTAGCCAGCCAGGACTGGTACCATATGGTGCTGGAAAACAGCCAATGTAATGTCTTTCCTTGGGTTAGTTTGTCCAAGTGGTGGCTGCCCAGCATCATGAGAGCAGTGATGGCCTTGCAGGATGCATTCCTGTGACAGTGTGTTCAGTTTTGCTGGAGCCCAGAATGTCTTTGAAGAAGGCAAGACAACTCTAAAGGCCATGTGTTTCTAAGCTATGTCAGCATGGGCATGCACTGCAAGCCCATCACTGAATCCTGACACTTCAAAATTCGTGGTTTTCTGTGTCCCATGTAAACAAGAAAATACTTCTTGCCTTCTGAATGTGTCTTGAAATGTGTGAGTGAGAGGCAAAGACAAGTTTGGAAAAAACTACCTGAAAAAGACAGACACCACACACTACAAATTTGAGCAGAAGTGAGGCAGCAGGAAAAATTAAGCTTTAAAGGGTCTCCCGAAATTTCAGATACCTCAAGTATATCAGCCAGCATGGAGGGACCATGCAGCAGATGGTTCTTTTTGATTTCAAGTCACCTGTTTTTCTACAGCCAAGTCTCACCTCTCATGCATGGTAGCTACAAATTAATCTTTTTCCAAGACTGTAATACTTCCTGCATGATCTGAAGTTTAAGGAACTCCTCTGATCAGTTACTGGTGGCACTGGTGCAGTTATAGTAGAGGGGTCAGACCTTCCCATTGTCTCCCTCCTTGCTGTGCCTGTTGCTCTTAAGGGAAGGCACAGCTCTGCTGCTGAGACAACCCAAACCCTGTGTATGGGAACTGAAGACGTTTTCACATACCCAGGGAGAATGAGCGCCTGCTCCAAAACTGGATTCATTACAGCTGTGTGGGCATGGGCCATCAGGGCTTCAGAGACAGGATTACCCATGTGGTGACATCTCAATCTGTCATCTCAATTCATCTCTTTGAGATGAATTTTGTTAGAAAACCCTGTTAGGCCTGCTACAACAGCTGCAGGTCTTGGATTGAACACAACCCTCCAGTTGGGGAGAGGGGAAGGTGCTGTTTGGGCCCCTCCCACCCGTAAAGGCTGTGCTGACAGAGTTCTTCTCAAAAAGGCTTTACAAAGTTGGGTGAGACAACCTGTATGGAAAAGCTTGCACAGGAGATTTAAAGGCTTTGGAAGTTCCTCACCTTTCTAGATCTGTCAGCTCCACTGTGTCAGAGAATAGTTCTTTCTGTGAACAGCAGGGTTTAAGATCGCTAAAACCACAAGTGAAACCCCAGACCAGGGCTCCTGCATCCACCCTTCCTGAATCCAGATGATTACTGGGAAGCCCCCAATGGTTCCACAGTGCAGGGAGTCCAGGTAAGTACAGCCACAAAGTACTGCCTTGCACTGTTTTTCTTAGTGGTATGGTGCAACACTTCCATGCACTGAAACCATGATACAGGACTGCCACCTTAACACCACTACCATGAGCCTGGCTCCACCTTCTCTATTCACTTCTCTTACACAGCCAGATTAACAGGAGCACTTAACCACTCCCATCTGTTCTCCAGCTGCAAAAACCCTGCTGCCTGGCCCTATGGCTCCTGGGCTCCAGCCTTCTGATTTACCCCAATGGTTTCCATGGGACTTGATCCCACATCTTCTTGTCTTCAAGAGCCCAGAACTGGGTAATGTTTCAGCTGCAGTCTCTAAAGTGCTGAACAGAGAGATTGCTCTTCTGGATAAGCCATGATCTTCTAATGGAGCCCAGGATGTGGGTGGACACCTTCATCTTCACTTGTCCCTCAGGACCCCAGACCAGCCTCTGCAAAGCTGCTTTGCCAGCAGTCTCAGGATCTACAACTGCATCAACTTTGTTCAGTTCCTACTGCCAGACTTAACTCGTTGACATTCCTGTCAAGCCTTCAATTCATGTCCTTGCTGATTTCAGGAAATAGAAAATAAACATGCTGTTAGTCATTTAATTTGATACAGTTCTACAATAGCTATACAGTTTTTTAAAAACGCTGGTGATATGTTACAGGCCAATGTTCAAATCACATAAAACTAATTTTTCATTCTTCATCCATGGTTTTTCATCTTTTTATTGGGCTATATTAAGACAGCAGGCTTTTGTAGCATAACTTCCTACTCAACAGTACAGACAGCTTACTGCAGCTGTAATCTCCCCTATGATTAACATTTCCTTCCAGTTCTTTTCAGCTGTCACTGGCTCATACCATTTTCCCTAGGTAATTAATACTTTTGTGTTCTTCTAAACTTGTGCAGCATAAACACAATCCTCATTACTGCTTTTCCTTAAATCCACTTTCCTGTGTTTTTTCATATATTGTAGGGCTTGAAAATATTTTCATACTTTTTAAAGTCCAACAGCAATCATTTAAACCAAAGAGCAGTCATTTAATATATCATTTACTTTTATTATTCTTGTAGAATGTACAAACTTTAATCCTTTTACTGACACCAGTTTCCCTTAACACTGATGTTTCTAGAAAGAAAATCTGCTTTGAGTGGAGTCTAGATGAAAAGGGCATCAGTACCTCAGTTACACATCAGAGTAGGCCAACATCAGCTTTACTCTGAAATACTGGACTGGCACCACCTTCTGTGCCAGAGGCTGAAGACAGTAACATCACAAAGCTGTAACTTGTCTCCTCATGTAGGAAGAGATCTTGGAGCTCAGAAGCAGATGTATTCACATTCTTCTCATGTCTTTTTCAAGCTGAGGTATTGATGGGGGACACACCACCTCCAAGCTGGGTCCTTTAGTATCATTTCAAACAGCCTTTTTCACTCAGGTTTCACAGGTCTGGCCTTTCTGCAAGCAGAGGGAAACCAGCTTAACTGAGAATGACCAGTTTGTCCTTCTCCTACCTTCAGCCAGGTGTGACAGAATTAGTTACTATTTTTTTAGATAACAGCATTATTTGTGTGCCCAAGAGCACAGAGAGATAAAAAGAAAAAAAAATGCACACATTAAGCACAAAAATAGTACGAATAAACTAAAAACTGAGTAGAAAATGTACCATTACAGGAGTTCTAACAGGCGACATATTCTCACCTGGATTGTCCTTGTAACTCCAAGATGCAGAGCAGCATTTTGCACATCATCACAATGTAACAGCTGTCTTCAGTTCTGAGGCTGGGCAGCCACCAGCAGCTTTCGCTGAAACCTAATGCATTCAATGGAGAGGAACATTTCTAAGAAGTAAGTATGATTCAGGCTGAGGAGTTACGAGAGACACTTGAATGCTAACTTCCTTTGAAAGTGTGCTTTTGTCATCAAAGTAGAGCACTTAAGAAGATTCAAATGGCAAATAACAGAGCAACACATCAGCAAATACAGCTGGATAAAGAGCTGAAAAATGCCAGCGATTTTTCAGACAGCCCTCCTCTCCCCAAGGTTACCTGGCGCTCCCTCTGTTCAGGAAGCCCAGGAGCAAGCACCCGGCACAACACTTAACACCATTTCATTAAGCTATTACACTTTGTTAGCCAGGTTCACACTGCAGTCTGAGGCCAAATGGTGGAAAAGGAAGAAAGGTTTTTATCACTTCATTGAGACAAAGAGTTGTTATTTAGCCAGTAAAAGAAACACTTGTATCTCCAAGGAACCTTGACCTTCCTTTTTTTCCTCCTCACAGGAAGGAAACTGTAAGCTGACAGAAAAATTCTGAGATGCCTGGGAAACCTGCCAAATACTGAGTTTCCCAAATGGCTCTCATGCACAGCAGAACTCTCATATGTAGTGACAAGCAAGACTGAATTTCAATTGCTACATGGTAAAGACAAAATGTCCTCTGGATAAAAAAAAAAAAATTCCAACTGAATCAAACTCTGAAAAAATTAGGCATTTTCTGTTTTACTACTACTATTCTAACAAAGAGCTTTAGCTGTTTGTCTTTTTTTAGATTTTGTGAGTAAATGCTTGTAGCTTGCTTATTTCCCTAGTCTGGTTTATATTACAAATTACTGTGTGATAATTTTTATACTGTGACTACAACTAGAAAATAATGGGACTCCTAAGTAATGGGTGAAAGCAAAACCAGAAAACAAGGTGTGCAACACCTTTCCCACCTCCTCAGTGCCCCTCCCAGTACCGAAAACATGACAAGGGTCCAGGCTAGAGAACACAAACTGGACAAGTCACACTGCTGAGCCTGATGGGATGCTCCCATGTCTGCTGAAGGAGCTGGCTGCTGGTGTTGCAAGGCCACTCTCCTTTGCTGACAGAGTGTGGAAACTGGGAGAGGTGTGCAAGGACCAGGGGAAAGCAACAATCACTTCAAGAAGGGCAGGAAAGGTCTGAGGGAACTACAGGCCCTGGAAAGGTTATGACCCAACTACTCCAGAAAACCATTTCCAGACCAAGATGGGCAAGAAGGTAAGTGGCAGTAGTCAGCATGGATTTAAAAAGAGGCCATTTGCAAATTCTTAAGGATCCCAACTGGAGAGCCTCTCTGGTAGGTGACCAGTTCAGTGGACATGGGGAGAGCAGTGGATACGGTCTGTCTTGGCTTAGGAAATCTTTTGACATTGCCATAGTATCTCCAGTTGTCATTTTGATCCTGTCATAGTACTGACAGGCTCAGTAAGTGGACCATGAGGTGGACTAAAAACTGGCTGAACAGATGGGCCTAGAAAGTTGTCAAAGGCATGAAGTTCTCTTGGATGTGAGTGAATAGCAAGAGTATCCCTGTACTGAGGCCAGTCTTTTTCCAGATCTTCATTTCTGCCCTGGTTGATGGGACAAATGTGTTGTCATCATCAAGTCTGCAGGTAACACAAAGCTGAGAGGAGTGGCTTCTAGGCCATAGTGTCTTGCCACCATCCAGTGAGCCCTCAACAAGCTGGAGAAATGGGCTTATGGGATGTCATGAAATTCCAGAAGGAAATGCCAGATCCTGCACTGGGGGAGGAATAATCCCAGACACCAGGCCAGGCTGGAGGCCAGCTTACCTTTGCATATAAGGACATGGTGGCCCTGGTGAACACCAAGTCCAAGAACCACCCTGAGCAAAGAGTGCAACCTGGCCACAAAGGCAGCCAGTGGCATCCTGCTTTACAGAGAAAGTTGCCAGCATATGGAGAGAGATGATCATCTGGTCTGAACCCCTGCCACGGACAGGGACACCCTTTCCCATGCGATTACAATACAGATAAATTGTTCTGGTCCTTTATATATCCAGGTCTCTTATTTACTGTTAATTTACTGTTAACGCAACTACAGAGACAGCTGTAGTCCTTTTGCTAAGCCAGAAATACACAGGAGAATTAACACAAGTTTCTCTTGCTTACCAGTAGAATTTGCACATCTTTGTCAAATCCCACCAGTGTTTAAATTTACTTTTACTGTATAAAAATAACTGGTATTTTGGAATTTTGAAACTACCAGAACTATTGAACTTAGCTGCATAGAACTCCCTTTAAAACCTTGTTATCCGTCAGCCCCACTGAGATGCTGCCCACAGTCAGGGCAGATGGCACTACACACCTATGTGCACAGAAACCAAACTGTGCCCAGGCTTCCCAGAGCACATGGACACCACCTTCCGGACCAGAGCCCTCTGATTAATTAACAGTTACTGTTTAGAATCAGTAACTACTGTGTTGGTTGTACAAACAAACAGGCATCTGAGTGCAATGTATAAGTAACATCCAGGAGGTCAGACGTGGCATCATATTAATGTGGCACTGTGGAGTTTGGATGGCTGGCCAGAGCTTGAGCTGACTGCTAGAGGCTGTGTACATATGCTTGAAGTCCTTCAAAAACATACTACATGGCAGGAATTATGCCAGGACTTATATTATCTCAAATCAAGTATTACTTGAAGTGTAGAAGCACAACTACATCAAAAAGTGGGGTACCTTTTTCAGTAACTGCTGGATAAAGCCATATACCTTAATACGTACCTTGTACTAAAATCTGGTTTAGGATTCCCTTTTGTCTGCATAAGATAGCAGAAGGATTCTGCACAAGCCAGTCTTCATCTGCATTTTAAGATTTTAATAGTAACCTAAAAAATAAAGAGACAGTAAATAACTGACATTTCAAGCAAAAGGGAAAACACAGTAGCTTCTCTTTTCAAAAACCCATTACATATGGAGTAATAAACCATGAAAAAACTTCCCATTACCAGGAAAAAAATCCATTTATTCTCTACTCATTCTTACCACTTAGTTGTTTCTCCACAGATTTGATTTAGATTTTACTACCTCAGCAGTTAAACAACAGCTGTTCCAAGAACATTTACAAGTTCCTAGATTTTCATATTTCTGCTTGGAGTAGATTAACTGAAGTTCTGCTCCAAAGAGCCCCAAGTCATTTCTCTTTGGAGGTTTTCTAAAACTTACATACTTCATGTGACAGAAGACATTCTACATGTTGTCTTCTATGCCTGCCAAGGCACATGGCAAAAGCTACATTTCATCCTTCTAATATTAGTGCCACTAAAGTGATCAGGATCCCTGCACACAACACTGAGTCATTAGTGACACTTGAGAACCAACAGCTCTCACTGCAGTCTCCTCTGTCTGCAGCATATTGTTGCACAGACACTATTAACGAGGGGCAAAGTTGTCTATCAAAATAATACAACTAAGCTGAGCTGGAGTAAAATGTCCCACTTTATAATAACATCTCACAACAGAACTGCATACAAGTATCATTAAAATACAGTTTAATACTACAAGCATTAGAAATTGTTGCAAAAGTTTAGGACCTCCATAATTTTACAACTTCTGCAATAGATCTGCTTGTATTTGTAGTAAGTGCAGTTGGAAGAAGAGCTAGTCAATATTATTACTACTACATTTACTTATTAATAATTAAATTATTATAATTCTATTAAAATGCCTAAATAGAAGTGTTAATAAGGGTATCCATCTTGCAGTGTGTGTCCTCTCATAGAGCAGACACACAAAACTATCCAAAGTGTTTAAAATTCAGCAGCTCCATGCCCCAGCCATTCAGACTTCAAAACAGCTCATCTGTAGACATGTTCTCTCCTCCCAGAATTAAAATCGCCTCCATAAATGCCTCCAGATTATAGTAAGATGTGAACACTGCAATGTTTGATAGGCTTAGCATAATCCCCTACTCAGGCACAGAAACACATTGCAGAGCCTGAGAGCCCTAATGAAATGTCTACAGAGAAGACTGCCTGGAAAGATCCTGATTACAACAGCACAAGCGGGTAAAAAACTCCCCATACTCTCAGGTAAAGACTTGTTAGAACAATTTTCCAACATCTTGAGGTCATGTTTGATGATCATAAAACTTAGCACACCCTGCTTTATTACAGAAGGAATTCCTTTGGAAAGCCACACACAGGTTGCACCTTTCAGGCTAGCTTCATTTTAGGAACAGTCCCAAAAAGCAACTCAAGAAGTTACATATGTGTAAATTGCAAGACACAACCACAAACATTTACAATAAAGGTAACATTTACCTTATCAGGCACAGCTGAAAACAGGCTGAGACTCGCAGCTCAGAATAAACACTGTTTTAAAGTTGGCATGATTTAATGTCTGAGTCCTATTAAATCAATTCTTTCATCTGGTTCCTTTTTATCTCCCTTCCCCCCCCCCCCCCCCCCCCCCCCCCCCCCCCCAATCCCATGGTGAAGCTTGCTATCTATCAGATTTCAAAAGTTCGGTTATCTATTCTATCTACCCAGATACACAACAAGATAGATACTTTCTTCCTAAAGCACAAATGACAGTACATAGCCCACTAACCCTTTTAGCTAGAGCTGTAACTCTTCAAGTGTTGATACTACAATCATTTAGCAAGTCAAATGCAGTAATAGCTGTAGTGATGGACATAGGGAGCTGGCTGGAACTGTCACATGGACAAGCGTTACTGTCCTGAGACATCTCGACATGGTGAAATTAATGTAGCTATTGATAAGTATGTACCAATCTGAACAGGAAGGCTAAAATTACAAACTGCACATCTTTCAATCTGTATTTTAATATAAAAAAAGCAATTATTAGTTTCTCCCTTTTTCCCCCCTTATCAAGAAAGCTAAAGCATCAAGGCCTAACCCAGTCTCTCCAGTTTCTGTAACTGGCAGTGTATATTACTTTCTCTTTCTTAGCCACACAGGTTTACTGAAGAGAAAGCAGTGAGCCATATTCTTGGCAACCAGTAGTTATTAGTGACAAAGTTGTAGCCAAATAAATATGATGTATTTTTGATGACAGGCTCTAAAACCACCAGTAAGACTGCTGGAAGTATTAAAGTGTATGGTTTTTACTAGGAATGTGCCCTCTGCGCTATTTATTCATGATTCTCTCTAAGATCATTCCAACCTCTCCACCCTGTAATGTAAGCTCATATGTAAACTCCACTGTTTATGATCAGCAGTAATGACTTTGTTAGACCTGAATGTGTCCAAGCAGCCACTAATAAAAAAGTGGTTTCTAAGAGTGAACTGGAACACAACAAGTTGCTTTTGAAGTAAGAGACTGAATTTTCATTCATATGATAAAGCTCTTGTTTAAATTAAAACTCGAAGTGGGTATAGTGCCAAGCAAGATGAATCTGAAATAGTCTAAAAGGCTAACAGCATGATAAACATGCCTGGAGAGAAGAGAGGAATAACACAGGAACTGAGTGATACTGTGCATATATTGTGTCATTATGAAGGCAAATTGGAAACCACCTCCTAAGTGCACCTATCTCAAGTAAGGCATACTCAGCGTAGCAGGGTATCTCCAGCAGAGACCAGCTGTGTGGGACAAGCTCCAGGCTGCCAGCGCTAATTCAGAGAGGAACAGCTGTGACACTACAACACTGAAGGACATTTCACACATTTACCTTGCACACAGATGCGTGGCAGCTTCACCAGCTTGACTGACAACAGGACTTATGGTTTGGTTGTGGGTTTTTTGGTTTTCATTTTTTTAATCAATAAGATTATTCGTGGCTACTGTAACAAAGAGCTTCCCCCCTAAGTTTCCCCCTTTATTTTACGTCTACTGAAAAATTACCTAGCAACACACAACAGCAGCACAGGTAAATTTTGACTTCCACTGAAGTGACCATTTAGCATTTTGCACCAGCAGGCACAGGTATGATTTTGAGAGTAGCAGAACCACTATCCAGCACACAGAAAGAAGAACTCCAATGCCGAGCTGTTCTCAGGAAAACACACAATCCCTTGTGGCCACTTATTTGGGGTTTCCAAAGGGAACCCAAGATGATCCGCAGAGCTGTGGTCATGTTTGCATTTGTTCAGGCTTACCTATCAAAAGGTAACAGATAACAATGTTGGCTGCTGACATACTAACAGAAGATATAGTGCTAGACATTCTTAAATGGTCAAGCAATCTTATCCTCCCCATTCCTCTCAGTTTTAACTTTAGTCTGGCAAAACCTGCTCATCTTAATTGTAAGTAGTCCCTGCTGAGGACAATAAAACCATCAGAGACTAAATCGTTACCTGGCATCACTGCAGATCTGCTAGGGATTACAGGAGACAAACTGCAACACATTTTTTCTCAATCTTGTGTTTGTCAAATTCTCTTAAAAAACACATATACTTGCAGAGAAGTAGAAGCAAGCAAGTATTTAATGGAAAAAAATATTACGAAATTAGGGCTCAAAAGGAGAATTAAGTTCCTAGAAGCAAAAGGGTAAATACTACTTCAGCTAAGCCAACAAGGCATTCAATTTCCTTTGCAAGATTATTACAAATATTTTACACCCCATTTCACAACTTTCAAGTTACAAGGTGTGAGGTACCTGAAGTTAGCATGTTACACAGAATGAGGAATGTGAATGCAATAATATTCCTCTTCTGGGATCAGATTTCAAAAACAAACAAATGGTGGCAGTTACTAGTAGCCAGGCAATGAACCCATGCCAGTGACAATCTGTGACCAAGGGACATTTGTTTCTGTTTTGCTTGGATTGCAAATCTTCACCATATAGAAATTAGATGATTTCTTCAGTGTTTAGGGAATGATGAGCATGCCTGAAAGTATTTAAACAGAAGACACAGAAGTTTTCATCCGTACAGCTTCAGCAAGGTCTGAACTTAAAGATAATAAAATTTGTAAGCACTTTGTAAAATTGATAAAAATTGTTCATTTGCAACTCATTACATTCCTAGATACAAGACAATACTATAAAAACGGGTTTATATATATATACACATACACACATTATATTTTTTGCAAAATTTTGTGCACTGTGAGGCAGTAGTCCAAGTCATTAAGATAATCCTATATGAAACAGCAACTAAAATCTGTATTTTTTAATACAGCCCCCTCCCCTATATGACACTCCCATTTCAAGTTGAACCTGCAGCACTAGAAGAAGAGCTGGCTCATCAGTGATTTTCATAATTACCTATTTTACAAATGTTGTCATTGAAGCAGCAGAAATATCTTTCAGTGTTCAGATTTTTACTTTCAATGACTGTTCATGATGAGCAACTTGGATAAATGTCCAAGTAAAGGTGTAATTTTCTCCATTCACAACTCCCATGACACATTACATGGACGTGAAGTTCCGAGCATTTTGTGATACTTTATCATGAACAGCTAAAAAGTACCAAACTGCTGAAGGAACAAGGGAATAACCTTTAACCCTCATCTCTTTCACCTAGAAATGATGTACAGAAGGGACTTCACAAAGAAAACTTAAGAAACCTGAAAGATGAAAAGCATCTGAAAATGCTGCACTTGGCACTGAAAGCTACAGTTAAAATTTCACTATAGTTCTGCCAGGTTCTGGAAACTCTGAGTTCACCTATTTACAGAAATAGATTCAGAAAACTCTGCTGTAAACAAGACATCATTAAACCAGCACAGCTAGCACAGAGTTAATTAGGATCAGTACAGCTCTACTACTTTAAGAGAAATCAGGATATCATTGTGCTACACAAAATGCAAACAAATTTACTCTTATGCTAGGATTTAAGAGAACCACTAAGATTTTAGCAATATTTGAATAGGCATACTTCTATTAAGACTCATTTTTTATTTCAAAATAATTTAAAATTGTTTTAAAGTAGCATAAATGTGTATATGCAAAGCCTAAAAGACAGTGTTCTCATATCTTGCTTTTAAGACTACAGAAAACCAGCTTAAGCTTTGTATTATAGAAAAATTCTTACATATAGTAGCAATGACCTCACTAGTTTGAGGAGATTTTGAATCTTCCAAAACCTCTGGGTGATTCTAGTTTCACACAAAACTACAGTGTGTATAGTACAATTTTCTCTAATTTTTCAAAACATAGTATTCTAAAGGAACTGTGAAACTCACTAATACACAGCTTCTGAAGTGTTTGCAATTTGCCTTTACAGAACTTCACAGTGCTCCCCATTCCCTCCTGTAAGGTTCCTTACCTGTAATTTTTGCAGCAGGTGCCAAGTTAGGCCAGTGTTCTAACCTCCTCTTCCAAAATAAAGACAGCAGAACTGATTATCTTTGTGGGGCTAAAATCTCTGAAGCCATAAGACTGTGCTGGGGGAAGGGCAGGGCAAGACGTGGTCACACAGTCTTTATTAAACAACAACTCATTCACTCCAAGAGCTTTCATCTTTGACATGCTTCATTTGAAAATGTAAAATTTAACAATACTACCCAGTACATACATTTGCATTGAAATGGAACCTAGTAAGGAAGGATTCAAATACCTAAGCATGTAATAGGGTTTAATTGTTAATTCATTCATATGACGTTTAACAAATTCAAAGCTTTGCTTAGATGACAGAATTATGGACATGTTAGTGTCAGAAGTGATCTCTAGAGATCATCTGGAACAACTCCTCAGCTCAGTCAGGGCCACCTAGAGCCAGTGCCCACAGGACCACATCCAGATGGCTTGTGGCATGGATGAATGGAGACTCCACAACCTCTCTGGGCAGCCTCTGCCAGTGCTTGGTCACCCCTCACATTAAAAATGTTCCCTGACGCTCAGAAGTAATTCCCTGTGTTTTTGTGTGTATCTGTTACCTCTGGTCCTGTCAAAAGATTTGTGATTCTTTGTGCAATTACGTAATTTCCTTCCAGTACTAACTCTACTGGGTGACAACTTCCATCTCAGATTACTTTATAATAAATACAGAATACCAGCTTCTGGCTTCCACCATAATAAAACCGTATTTGGTAGAAAACAGAAAATCTTACATTAGATTTGAAATACACGGGAAATAGAATCTGTATTTCAAGACAAAGAGAACAAACAGCATTAAAAAACTGTAGGGTATCCTGCAAATGTTCTATCCCATGTTGGTATACTGACACAGACTTACCTGTATCTGAAAAAACCCACAAAGCAATGTTGAACCATTTCTCCATTGCTACTCTTATACTGCCTGACAAGCTGGGACTCAAACTTGGATTTCGTCCTTTCCTTGCACAACTGGACACATTGCTGATGCTGAACTATCTGGATTTATTTCAGCTTTATACTACCATAGAATGCTGTAAATTCTATGTACAGCATTCCTTATTTTAGCAGAAGTCACTACTACCTGGAAGATAAAGCTATTCTTCCTACCTAAAGTGAAATAACTAAGTTAATATCAGACATTTTTAAAAAAGCTTTAAGCTCAGCTGTCATATGGTGAGCAAAACAAACACCTACTAACCTGTAGCAAGGTGGACTAAAAAGGACTATATTAGAAATAATTTCAGGTCTGAATAACAGATTAGGCATCTTAGTGAGTGTTAGGAATAGTATTAACCATTCCACCATATACCGCCCTTAAAGGCAGTTGGTTACCGTTTTCTTCACTTGAGAGCAAAGTGAAGGCCTCGATCATTCTTGCACAGGACTAGGTCAAGACATCATTGTGAGAAGTGGGGAACTCCTTTTTGATATCATCTTATATACAAAGGCAGTAACTTGGCATCATATTCAAAACCAAGTATTTTTAATCAGAGACTGATTGTTGGTACTGTTTTTCATCATGGCTCATTCAGATTTCAAGATGCAAGTTCACGCTATAATTCTCACATTAAAAATACCGATTTACAAACAAGCTACCAAAATTATCTTGGGTGCCAAATTTGTCAATATCAACACATTAATAAGAAAATGGTTACACACAAAGACTAACTCATTAAAGCTGTTACTTCAGTTACCTGTTTGTGACTTTTACTGTACACAAGTAAAAAACATCCTTTCTAATACACTACGATCATCACTTGCAATGTCTTAAAAAAAAGAAACTCCACTTAGGCAAGCAGCAGCTTCTCCAAAGAAGTCTGCATTTCAAAATGAAGTTCTGCATCCTGATGCATCCATTTCTTTGAACAATTAACAGTACATACTGTTACCAGATTCTTTCACACTACTTTATACAGACCGCCTTCAGAGCTGTTTGCTCTCCTATTCTGCTCAATCTTGTTCTGGTCTTCTCATAATTTTACTTCCATCTTATTTAACAACTCAGTTTGGTCAGCTTACTTTCCATTTAGACTCTGCAAAATCTTCTATCTGATCAGCACCTTACTGATGAGTATGCTCTGCCCAGGTGTAACTATGCATAAAGTTTGGAGGACTCTATTTTACATCAAGCTATGAAAGCTAAAATAAATGTAGATGTCCATACAGTTTAAAGATGAACCTCAGAAAATGGAGATAGAACAAGTATCTTTATTACAAACTTAGGGAATCAGAACCAGCCAAGGGATTGATTTTCTGTAAAAAACCTGGAATTTTCAAAGGAATTTGTCCCACTGGCAGCACAAATGTAACTAGTTTGTATTTTCTGTATTTGCTTAAGTCTACTCAAACTTGCTCAGTTCAGTACCTCACTAAGAATACAACTTTCATTAATGAGAAGTAATATTTGGAAGTGCACTGTAATGACAGAACAGGTATAAACTAAGATGACTGCAGCTGACAGGAGCGAATGGTGATTTAAGCACCACATGATGGCACCACTCTCAACCCACAAGGGCCGTGGCTGTCACTACCTGAGAGAATTTGCTAAGCAGAAATGATGTCTTTGACAAGCATCCATGCAGCCATGAATGAACTTTATTAACTGAGGCACATGAAGCAACTGCTGAAACAACCAAACGCACTACCATATTCCAAGTCCCAGAAAGGCCATGACAATCATGCAGCTGTGCACATACCAACTCAGCAGACAAACTTATTTATGATGCTAACTCTTCTGCCATTCAGATATTTATCACTGTGGCACGATAGCTATGTTCTTCACAAACTTAAATCCTGACAATCCTATTCTTGGTTTGTCACAACCAAGGCAAAGATGACATTTTCCTGCGATAAGAACAGGATGAGATTTGGGCAGCACTTGTTTCTAAGCAGAAGCTCTCTAAATTCATGACAGAAGTCCTCTGCTGGAAGCACTGGTACTTAAATTTACAAATATTTGAACTTCAGTCCTTTCCCAGGAAATTCTGTCCTGTATATTTAGCCTTTCCCTGCACATCATTAACTTCTCCTCTGTTCCTTTAAGGTTATGTAGTCAAAAAGTAAAGATAAATAGTCATATTTAGGGGTTTTAATTCTATGGTAGTTTCCAAATTCTTAAAAGCTGCAAAGTGAAAGATGAGATCAAGCCACATTTTCCTGCTTTTGCACAATAGTATCTCTCCCATCCATACATCCATGAAGAGCACCTAGATACTTTTACTTTTCTGTATTAGTATTTGCACACATCTGTGAGTTCAGAAAAGGTAACTATCTATGAAGTTCTCATGTACTCTATCACTTAATTCTTGTGTAATTACACAAAAGAGAAATTATGAAATTAATCCACAACAATTTTTTTCACCCTTAGAAAGAGACATAAATCCATTTCAAAGGCACAATGAGTTAAGAATACATACATGATATATACTAACAAAACACATATGAAGAGGTAACAACCTGTCAGATCATAGACAGAACTGGTTTTTACTATGCATCTAACATCTTTCCCTTACTTTAAACCATTTCCATCAAGTTTAGTGTTAGAATCCCCAAATAAAGTTTCATACAGCTCAAATCTTCCACATCATCAGCAAAAGTAAAGCCTTTTACAACAAAAGAAAACCTAGAGTACAGAAAAGGAAACAAAATCCTGAAAGGAATGGATTAGAATAATCAGAGCAGGCTAGTAATAAGCATCAAATATGAATGATTTGGCCCAATCCTACAGTCAGTATGTCACCCTAAATGATCACATCACTTCTAATGCTTGGCAGAAGCTTGCATAATTTCCAACACAATTGTAGCGTAAGGTTAGAATTTAAGACACCATGTCATCAGTGTCAAAACCAGCAAAAGGTTTAGAGATCAAGTAGGACTTCTAGTAAAATAGTTTTCCTACATTCGTTAAAGATACACCATTTAGTTTCCTTCACACTGGACAATTTTAAATATACAAGACAGTTTAAAAAAAGGGTAAATTTTTAAGCAATCATATAAAGAAGATTCTACAATATCAGTTTTCCCACAAAAGACCTCAAGAAGCAAGCAACACACCATAATCAATCCTTTACCCTCTCCCTTATATTTAGATGAACACTTTCAAACCTGCGAGTATTTTTGTGATTACCACTGCAATAAAGCAGAAATGCAAGTGCAGCATCAAGGTTCTGACCACTGAGTTCTAAAACATTGTTATGCTTAATATGTATCAGCTTTTATGATATATAAAACTAGGCTTAAAGGCACATCATATTATCAGTATCAACATTTGAATTACCCTATTTCTAATATTTATACTACATGCTATGATCTCCAGTACAGTAAATGTGCCTAAACTAACCAATTCTATTTTTACAATGTAGCAATGAACTAATAACTGGATAAAATATGATAAATTATATTCCTTTTTAAATATTTGTAACAAATGGCCCCAATGTAAAGAGTAAAAAATGCATGCCCAGAAACATAATGCAACTGAAAACAAGAGTATAATTTCTCCACAAATCTGTGCTTTCTCCACCCCCACGGGACTGGCTAATTCAGTATTTAAAAACTATGAAACCAAAAAAATTATTTTTCTTTATGTTTAATACAACTTGGGGAGTTAAGAGCACTAGTCAGAGCAAACATCTAGACATTTAATATACTGCCTTGTAAACACACTTAGGATTAAAACCAGACAGAAATTAAAAGTTTTGTTTTTAACCTTGAATAATGATTTTTAAGTGTGCTGTAAGCAGGAAAAAGTCTAGAATAATCATGCAGGAAGTATACCAAGTGATTTTATTCTCTTCAGTCAGCTGTCATTTTAGAAGGCATCCAGGACTTCCATTTACTTTCCTAATAAACAATTTTCATGACTTGCTACCTTTTCCCCTACATAGAGTAGAAAAAGTGTATTTTGCTCAGAACATGCAGAGTAAACATAAGACAGAAAACAAGCTTATCCATGAAAACCCCTCCTTAACAAGTTACATAATACCAAACAAGGGCTCTGGTACCCCCCATCTACAGACAGTTGCATTTATCAGTGTGAACAATATATGAAACTACACAAGTGTGATGCAAGAATGTTGCCAAACATGCATTAAGTGGTATTACAAAAACTACACAAAGTATAACACGGCAATAATAAATTGACACATATCCCAAAATAATATTAGAAGTACAGCCACATTCCTGCTGTCAAGTTGACCATTTTCACTCTTAAACCAGCAATTCAACAGATGACAATTCTTTCATACATTTTCTTTCAAAACTCTGAACATTCAGCTTTTGAACTGCAGTAATTACTTTCCTTACACACTAAGGCAAAAACTTTATTTGTATGATTTGGCACAGATCTGAAAATGTCAGATGTGAAAATGCTACTGGTATAATGCTGGAAGTTCTAGAAACACAATGTTCCACACTGAAACAAAACTGAAGATGAACTACTGTTTCATTATTATGGGTGTGTCTTCTGAGAAAAACTTTTTATTTGAAGTTGATTAAAACTGGAGCTGTTGGCTTACCTTTCACATGCTCTCTCCCTTAAAAGCAGAATATAATGTATGGAACAACACAATGCTATTATGTAAAAGAATGAAGAATGTTAGCGTTTTAAAAGACAGTATTTCCCATCTTTGTAATGGCAGTTTATATGTTTTCTTCCAAGAAAAAGTACATGTGAATAGTCTTGCTTCTTTTTAAAGCACCTGTGCATATCATCATCTCTCCTGGAGAAATCACGAAGAACACTACTTTCCATTTTATTACAGGCTTGCATGTAACCTTCTTGGTAACTGCAGAAAGTGAACAAGACAGATCAAGCTCACATAAAATTGGGCTCAACATTTTGGTGTACATTTTCTTCTTCATTGCTTGAAATACTCGCCCTCTTGGACCAACTATCACCAAGAATGTAAACCATAACCATGTTATTCAGACATCTGAAGTCCTCAACACGCTTCTTACCCATTTGTTCTAGGCTATGTAATTCTTCCAAACTCAGTGAGAACATTTATTAAACTATAGTCTGTGTCAGCAGCACAAATTACCCTATGTATACACAGGTATGAATCTTGCTCTACTGCCCCTCCTTGCTCTTCTTTCCTTCCACACTGAAATGAGCAGAATTGATAACTCTCACTGAGTCTCCTTTACCTGCCTTTCCCTGGGTCTCCTGCTCACTGCCTGGGGACACAGAGGAAGCAGCAATAAGCAGCAAGGAGGGCAAAAGGCTACTCACATCTGCAGCAAGGCATGTACCGCATTATTTTAAATATGCACACAGATATTTCAAATTTTCATTAGCATACAAATATTTAGAATATTTGTAAGCAGCCTGGAAGACCAATTCAGCTGGCAGCTGAAAGACTGCATTCTACAGTACTGCAATAGCTGGTTTATGCAGTGGTTTTTTGTGCAATTTTACTATATAAAAATACTTAAAACTTAGTAACAATAAATAAATTTAGCAGAATTAATCCTCTCATAACAAATAATGAGCAGTAAAGGAACTTTTTTTTTTCCCCAAAAAGCAGCACTTCAAAATGACCAGAACATCAAGAGCTAACAGATGCAAAAAAAATTACAGTAAACCCTTGTGTTTTTTAAATCTTTTTAGATTTATTTTCTCTTCCACCTTGCTAAAGTGGGAAAACACATTTTGCTTGGGATTGGGTTGTACGGTGAGGTATTTAGGGTTTGGGGGTTTCTTTGGTAGAGGTGTTTTCTTTTGTTAGAGACTTATTTTCTTTCAAGTATTAACTGATAATAAAATTAGTTTCCCTGTCACACACACAAAAAAATTATTACAGTGAATTAAGGCAAAAAATTAATGAAAATACCTTAATCTCATTCCATCACTACTAACAGATATGTACTATTTCGTTTTCCTTTACCATGGTCTTCTGTTTGGTGCTTCTCTATGGTGCACTCAGGTTTAAGACTGGATTCTCAATGGTTTGATGAGAGGCTACAACCTTAAAATCAGCTGTCACATACTTACATGGTGTGTGCATGCTGTATACAGTTGCTGTATTCAGCCACAGAATCCAGCCCTACACAACAACTTCATAAAAACCACACAGAAGAGATATATCCAACTGCAGTGATCCCACCCGACAACCCAAGAATATATTTTTTTTTTTAGAATATTAATTAATTTCAGTTTTTCTGCTATTCCTTGGCCATCTGCACAAAACTAAATTCAGTTCAAAAAATCCAAGACATGAATGTAACTGGTATTTCCACCTCTTCTATTAAAAATTAGTTCTTTCGTGGTTTTCATGTGGAACAAGACAAAGTTATTTCTGTGATCTGCTGTAGATATAAAATTAAACCACACTTCTCTCACTTTTATTATGTTACTTTATTCCCTCTCTCCCATTTTTTTTGTTCAATTTACATACAGGACCCTCCACACTTATTCCTGTTCAAGGATTTACGCAGTTTTTACTTGAAGTCAAGAACAGTATCTTTATTCTCACTGCAATTCTTTCAAGTCAAGCACTTGACATCCCGCATACAATCAGCATGTAAATTCAATCAAATTATATAGCTATGCTTTACTCTACAAAAATTGAGATATAAAAGCACACTAGTAAATCTAGGAACAATGGAAGATCTAGAGAAATCATTTACCCAAACAAATGGAAAAACCTTATCCACGTGTGTACGTAGCAATGCAGTCCAGTTCCTCTTCAATCTCATACCTCTTATTATGAGCATTTTATTCTCCACTCAAGGGACTAGATACCAATCACTTGAGTTTTTACCCACATTTACAAAGTTGCTTTTTTTCTTTCAATGTGATTTGTGTGTCTAATAATCATTACATTAGAGGAGCTAAAAAGTTTTTAATTGTTTTAAGTATGCCATGCTTATCTCTGAATGGTTTTCTGAGTAGCTCCTTCAATTAGGAAAAAAGGGCTGCTGCTCCAAACAGAAGAAACTTCTCACACTGCTTTTAAAAGTCAGGCTGAAGTCATTAATAAGGAAGCCTCCAGATTTCAATTATATTGTCTTTCAGAGTATCTTAAGGAAGTTCAGGATGGAAAAGACCTATTAAATCTATCCCACGGAAAATGAACATGTTGAGGTTTGTTTCCATGCATTTGAAAACATTAAAAGTACTCTTTTAATGAAAATTTCATGTTTAGTTTATTTATTCTACAAACAACATTTTAGACAATTTTATAACTAGCTTCAGTATTTCATGGATTACTGTGAAAACACACCTAAAATGCCTACAAGCTCTATTTTTTAAAATACTTTATGGGAAAACACACAAAACTATTAAAAAAAATACTAAACTGGTGAGATTGCTAAAACTACTTTACAGTGCATCTGTAAAGGTAACAAAAGGTAGCATAAAAACAATCCAAAGGGAAAAATGATACCTGACATTAGGTATTACAACTTTTTAGTCAATCCTCTTATTACTAAGAACTTATTATTACACTCTTACATTCCAGTAAGTGAATTCTTAAGAAAGCAAATGTTTTCAGGTTCCTACAGTTCTACATTTGCCACCAAACTATCACTGAATAGCCAACAATATAAAGCAGTAATGTCCAACCTCTGCATTTCCCGTAGGCCACACTCACTCCCTCCTTACCACTGATGAATCAGAAAGGTTGGACTGATATTCCCTCATGCTAGGAGCTAACACCAAACTCCAAGAAGAACATCTTAATAGCAGCACAGTACTCGTATTAATAATTTGATGGCTCCTGAGAAGACAATTAAATTGCACTGGAAGTATGTGCTCTCTGAAGTCCCCCACTCTTGGCCACAAGCACAAGCCAACAATAGATGCTGCATGCAGACTCTAAAACTACCCATGGATATGCACTTCAAGTCTCAGGAATGGGATTTAGAACCCCTTCACATTTTTGGTCCAACATAAACTGACTCTAGTGGCTACCCTGCCTTCCATGCTATTTTAGTAGTTCAATTAGGCTTTAGTTTGACTTATGAAGGGAAAAATCATGATTCAACTTCTTATAAAAAAATAGATAAATTATGAAGTATGCAAAAAAATTTGTTTCTGCAACATACTTAAGTAAAATGAACTTCATGCCACCAGAACACACCAATTAATTGCTAAACATCTCACCTCCAAGCAAGCATATTTTCTCCCTTCAAAAGGCCTACACTTGAGAATCTGCCTTTAGGTTGGTTATTTCAGTATTTTTGAGCCAAGTTATCTCAAGGTAGATTGCAAGATTTAACAACATGTACTTCATAAATGTCACTGTGTTTATGTTTAGTATCTTTTAAAGAATTTGTAATTACAAATTATTCTGTATCTGAAATAAAAAGTGGAAAAGAGGGAAATGAATTTGGTGTGTTTTAAAATGTAGCAGCATACTTCATATCAGAATGCTCCTCAAAGAATGCATACAATAAAATTCTACTGGGTTATGCTTAAAATTAAATTAATGCAGTACTTAGTTCATATTGTCTGCTAGACATCTAATGTAAATTTTGTTCTCGTAGGAATCTCCATCTTATTATATCTTTTTGTACAACTGCATAAAAAACCCACAAACAATAAATAAAACAACTACATGTCAGGAATTTTCTTTCCAGGTAATCCACAGTAGTTCATGATTTTCTTAGGAAATAAATACACTACAGTATATCAGGATCACCATGAAGGATCACCCAAGATACCAACATGCTTTATCTAATGAGCACATTGGTCAGAACAGTGTTTAAGGTAAATGGAATAGTAAAGCTTTATTATCTTTAAGTACCAAATTGTATCTCACAGGAAAATTAGGCAGTTTAGGAATATGAAACTTCAGGAATAATGTAAAAGCCCAGTAAGTAAATTACAAAAGTAAGTGCATTGTAGTTGGCAGATTCACATATATGCCAAGCTTATTTGTTTTAGTGTACCATATAGCTGAGAGTCAGGACTTCACTATGCTTTCCAGTCAAACAGTGTAAATGTAGTTAAAAACTTGAGTATATGTGTACACAGAAAAAATTATAAACTGATCAACCAGATGAGGAACAAGAAAAGTTAATCACTTTAGCACAAGGGAAGAACCTTCAAACAAAAATACTGGCTGGCCAGACCCACACATTTTTAGGAAACAATTTGGGACCATTCCTTTTTTAGCAAAATTAGGTGTTGATTGTATAGCTATGATCAGTTACTACCACATTTGGCAAAATAAGAAGCACTGCCTTCAGAGTTGAGCCAGGCAGCCCAAAGAAAACTTTTAAGAGCTGAACTTAGCAGCGTGTCATCAGCTACAAAAGGCAGTTTTCATTAACTCTTTACAACCTGCCCAAAAACACATTTCAGTATTTGTTAGGACTTGGTTCATGGACTTTTAAAAAATATATTAAATTATTTTCTGCAGTAAAGACAGCTGACAAATCCACTGCTACCATGCAGCAGAGCAATCCAAGTCAGAGGTTTACAGGAAGGGCAGGTGACAACTGTGGCATGACAATCACTAATAAAATTTACAATAACTTTGGAATACATGCATACCTCCACTTCCTACCAAAACCACAGTGCAACAAATAAGCACTTAAAATAGCATGAAGCTGGCATGAAAACTATGAACTACTTTTGCAGATTCAGTATATTTAATGTTCTTCTGAAACATACTCGGACATTAAGAGGACATTACAATTTGTTTACATAGCTAAACAAATATACAGGAGCTAACTAAACAGCCTGAACAACGCAGCCTTTTCCTTTGAAGAAAACGCACCAATCTTTTGAACTGGGTTTAATTTGTATTTAAAATGTGCCCTGTACAGCTTTACAGTTGAGAACTACCAATTCACACCAATACTTTCTCAATCCCCTAAAAAAAGTCATGTACAAGGGCAGAAAAGATGAGAAAAAAGTGATCTCATATTTGGACACTTACTAGATACCAACATAAACTGTTTTTAACTGAATAAAGGACACTAGAGCAGAGAGCTTAAGTAGTTGCCATATGCAAACACTAGTTTATAGCAGTGAAAAACAGTAATTTTCCCAAATCTCAAGGTCTAGGACCAGTGTGTCAAGTAAAACTATCTGCAGTTTGGTTGAGTTTTATTTTAAGAATGAGTGCTATAATATGACAGATACACCAGGGAAAGAGTATTTCATACTCAAAAGGTAACTCAGTATTGTATTACAAAGTGTGGCGTGTATCAAGTCAAGTAAAAAAATGGCAACATTAAAGACAATCTAAGGGAAAATGCTTAGCAGGTACAGATATCACAAGTGAGGACCTACACACTTAGTTACACTAAGGTAGCTCCAGAATTGTATGAAAATGGTATCTTAAGCCATGTAACACTGGCAATTTAAGTAACAGTGTATTTCCAAAATGCCAGCAATGATGCCATTTTCCTGTTAACCATTTGCTCAAAATTCAACCCACCAATTTCAGTACTAAATTAACAAGTAACACACACAAGCCTTCTCTGCTGCTTGCAACCCATGCTGAGCTATGTATATACCATTTGGATGTTATTAGGGCACTAGGTTATTTCCAATCAGTTTTTAACCAATTTAGTATCACAATTCATGCAGATAAAATTTAGTAATGTCTACCTCTAAAAATGTGAGTAAACTGATAAACTGATAACTCTTTTTGCACAGGAAAAAGAGTAATAGTAACCAACCAATAACCCTACTTACTTGCCATTACAGGAATAGAACCAATAGGTCTTTTCCATCCATCTTCCAAGACTGACAAAACAGAATCATAATAAGCTTCCTAATAGCTTGACTATTAGTTTTATCTTAAAACTCAATCAGGAAAGCTACCCTGAGTTGTGCTGTAATGGGCATTTTCCAGGTTCCTTGTTCTGTAAAATCTTTATGAAGAATTTTACTTTTTTTAAGAATTCTTCTACTACTCAAGCAGTACTCAATCTTCTAAATGCATATTACTCAACTATAAGCAAACACTTACTTTTGCTGGAAAACATGTATTTGCTTCTCAATTAAACAGTTACTCATTGATAACAGACATGTTTTTATCCAAACCAACCACTGGGGAACATGTATACTTATTAATAATGATGTGCAAACACAGTGGGAAGCTTTCAACCAGCGTGCAAAAATGTCTCCTTCCTTGCAATGGAAGACACATTAACCGGCAGCAGAACACACAGATCAACCAGACACACAGTCACAACCAACTTTCTCCTCTATAAACATGGTTTAGGTAAATTCACTCATACTGTTATGAATAAAGCATGAATACATAGAGATTCCTTTCCAAAGTTGGTTTTTTCCCTCTCCAAGTTAAATTTTCTAATAATTTGTCTAATAGATAACCTCTGTTGATAACTGCTTACTGTGACTAAGTTTGCAATGGTGAATTGAGATGCAAGGACACAGTATCTCTGAGAACACTTTGTATAAAATTTTATGCTCTTTGAAAGTCAAAACAAAAGCAGTTATAAGTTTTTCATAGTATGTACTGCACCATGCAGTTTAGCTAAACACTCACTATTAAGAATGGAACGTTCTTGACACATAGTAGAAACTATGTAAAAATGAAAATGATGCCACTTAAAATTAAGCATGAAATTATTCTTACTCAGTATTAGTAATAACATTCCCAAAAATCCTTTCCAGTGATTTTTGTTTTATTGTAATCAGATAACTGCACATTTTACAGCGTAGTCACACATTGTATTTTGCTAGTCACAAACACATTGCCTTACATAATGATCCGCATCATTTCTGCTCTATACTACAAAGCCTATGGACTGAATACAAAAAATGTTTTACAAAAGAAACTGTTTTCAAGACTACAATAACAATAGAACCGTTTCCAGATAACAGCTAAAATTATAAAGGCATATCACTGTATAATTTTACTGGAATTTCTAAAACAGTAAGGAATGAGTTAATATTTAGTATCTGCGACGCTTGTTAGGTCCTTCAAAGTTGCCCCCTGGGTTTCCTCTACCAAAGCCACCAGGTCCACCACTCACGGCACCTACACCACTCATTGGCGGCTGAGGAGTTTCAGAGCCCGTTCTACTAACCAGAGGTGACCCCATCTGGGATGGGCCTCCTTGAGGGAATCTCTCATTATGCTAACACAAGTCCATTTGGAACATGCCAAATGTGAGTTACAACAAAAACCACAAGTGATGTTGTCATGGAGTTCAGCGGATAGTCCAGCAGAATCAGGATCACACATAGAAGGAAGAAAGGAGCAATTCAATTAGTTATTAAGGAAAAAGAGCTGGAAATTAAAGAGTGCTAATGTTATGCTCCAACTTCGTAAAGTAAATTAAAAACAATACTTAAGACCAACTCTGGTGCTGAATGTAACTTCATCCTTACAAGCACATCTGAAGCAATACATATTTCTCCATGTAAAAGAGGAGACAGCAAAGAGTTTTATATCTGAGCCCTATGGTGCTTAAAATACCAACTACAAAGCTTCTCCCTTAAATAAATTAGACAGAGACACATTGTCAAACTAGGAGGGGAGGAAATCAGCTTTAAAATTTCTAGACACTGTATATTTATTCTTCTAATAGCCTTAAGACTCTTATACCCACATATCTACGGATATTTCAAGTCCATGCTACCTGCAGTTGGCCTTTTCTATGGCACTTAAGAAATCTTTGGTTAAGGCTTTCAAAATTCTGTCTAAACAAAACTAAATTAGTGACAAAAGGCGTAATTTTGGACTATTCCTAGTTTATAAAAAACTTGGTAACTAAGGCTCATTCTGAAATATCAGTGTGAGATAAAAATCCAGTTAATATTCCATATTTACTTTCCTTAGCTCTATGCTTAATATTAATAAAGGTATATATCCTTACACAATTAATTTGCCTAATTTCTAAGCAAAAAGCATCCATCTGAGCACATATAGTTCAGTACTTATGCAAGTGCTTAAAAACAGAACCTCACACTGAGAAATTTAAACTAAACATAAACCATTAAAAGCACAGATACATGGTACAATCAGATGTGGAAATAACTCATCATTCACCAGTTAAGGACAGTTTTGCTTTCAGAAGAAATTCCTTCTGTACAGAGATATACATCAGCTTCCCAGGTATTCAGAGTCCAATAAAGGACATTTAAGACCAGCACTTAATTTTGAGGTCTGAATCAGAAAAGAATTCTCCTGAAAGCCTATGTCCAGTACCAGTAGTAGAGCTCAGCAGCTCTGTAGTCTGCTAATTAATATATATATGTGTGTGTACATAACTAAAACCCCAGCATTTTATCTATATAGATAAAAGTACATGCAACCTAGATCATGGTTGTATCTATGTGCATTGTTTCAAGTGTAACATTGTATACAAGAAAGGTTACTTCAAGAGCTGCATAAAGATCTACTACTGAGCCAAAGCACCTTTAAATCTGTAGCACTGGGTAGTAACAGTTTTGAAATTATATAAATACATGTCAGCTTGTTAGCAATGGATACGAATAATTTCAACGAGTAACTTATCAGATACTCCTGAACCCCTTTACCATATGACTTTTGCACAAAAAGTCAAGTCCTCTTTCTAATAAGGACCCCTCTTTCCAACTAACAAGAAAACTGCTATAATTAACTACCTACATTAGTAAACAGGGGAAGCTACTTTTAAAATGCTACATTCAAAGACAATCCAGGTTTCAAAAGATGGCAATGAAACAAAAAGAAGATTGCTACAATTTTCCTTTCAAGACAAACATCCAATTAAAAACATTAAATTTGTATTTCTGGTCTAAAAAGCATATTCTTCATTTCCCTCAGTGGAAAATAATTTACAGTGTTTTAGTAGACAGCCCTCAAGGATCCTTAAAGTATCTTCCTAACAACAGCAATAATGTAATAAGGCTATGCCTTTCTGCAGGTCACTTGGCCTGATCCTTCAAGTTAAAAACCTTTAAAGACCAAAATGAAGAAAAAACTAAAATCTAATTTTTCCTTCAGAAGCATGCATAAGAAAATGGAAGAAAAAAGAATATTTTTTTTTAACATGCATTTTGAAGTGTTGGTATATTTCCTACATTTCCATATCTGGAATGACTTTTTGTAGAAAAACAACTGTTTAAGTTAAATACTGTGATTTATTACTCCATATTCTTTTCCATACACCTCTTTTTCAGTGTCTATATAATCACAGAAGAAGGTTCTCAAGGTGACCAGGAACACAGTGGTCTCCAGCAAAAGCATTTCCAAATCCAGTATTTTGTGACTAGCATCCTCCCTACTTTGTAAGAAATGACACAACTGATAAAATGAGCTGGCTCCTGTGATGTGAAGTAAGATCCTCTACTTTTTATCTGGTAAAGACCAGACCCACAATGTATTTTGTGCAAAATCAAAATCTCATTTTATTCTATGGAACAAAGGATTGTGTTCTAACTTTATTATACAGATTGCTCAATCACAGACAGATACTGTTGAGACAGTATATCTAAAATAACACAGCTACAAAATGCTTCTGTGTTCCAATAAAAATAACAGAATAGCTGTTAATATTATATATTCCTTTATATCACACCACCACTAATCCAAATATCTAGTAACAGAACAATACTGAAAAAAATATGATAAAGCCAGATTTCAAATTATATAGTTGTTTCTCTACATAAGACATTTCAGCTAGGAAAAGCAACTGGCTATGTATGAGAACAAAGCAAGAATGGCTAGTGCTTTAACTGCATCTCAATGGCCTATCTGCTCTTGATAAAAATCCCAGAAATGAAAAAGACATTCCATATTACCCATGGCAATTGGGCAATATTATTTTTCCTGTACTGATATAACAGTTATCAATAGCTGCTGGCTACTGATTTTCTAAGTGGCATAACTACTGTCAATCTCATGCGTTTAAGTGTTAGAAAAGAAATACAAAGAACACTAAAGTTGCTTTAAAAAAATACATAGTTTACACAAAGATACCTTCACACATTGCACCTTCCAATATTTAACTTTCATCAAAAACCCCAACAAGCTAATTCACAGAATTTAGTTTCACTACAGAAAAGAAGAGCAAAAGTCTAATTTTACAGATTTTAATTCCTGAGGGAAGTAGGATTTTCACAGTAATAGAAAAAAATATTTATTTTTTGAGTTGTAAATTATTTCCATGAAAAGGTTTTATCAATTACTTTTTACAGATCCAAAACACATAACACATTCTTACTCAGTGTGAAAATACCTTTGGTAAGAAAAACGGGCCATGAGACATGACAGCTATTCAAAGGAATTAAATTTTTGATACGTTACCACTGTTCCATTATCTGGCATCATTGGTGTTCCCATATTTGCAGCTCCTTCTGGTCCCATGGAAGGACCAGGACCCATTGCAGGGCCAGGTAAAGTTCCTCTGTTGTTCATATTCATACCCATCATTGGAGGAGGGCCTTGGTTACCAGCAGGTGCTGGGCTAAACGCATCTATGCAAAACAATCTATACTTAGAGCTGTCCTATCTTAATTTTACAAGAACAAACAAACAATTTACAATGTTTAAAAAGCCAAATGTACAAGACTTCAAATACTTGAAAAAAAAATATTCTTTGAGACTGTACATTTATCTCAATCATCTGCTTTTAAACAGATTTTACATAATCTCTATTATTTTGCATTACAGAATTTGCCTGACATTTTTGAAAATCCCAACCTTTACAGCTAAATATAGCTGTACGGTTTCTGTGCAGGAACCAAAGCATTCACATTGCCTCTAGACAGAGTATGCACACCACAAATTAGCAAAAATCTCGAGTGATTTTACAGATATTGGCAGCTATACAGCAACTTGGCTCTTTAGGGATCGGAACAGATGAAATGCAGATTTGCAAGAAGTCTTCTACCAGTAGTATGTTAATTGATACAGTGTACAGTAGATTAGTCTAAGGTCTAAGAGCAATAACAGAGATGGTACTCAACTTCACAATAAATTGTTTGCAATATAGAATCAATAAAATCTTGCATTTAGCTGTAATTTCTTACAGTGTAAGTACCAGAAAACAAGTCATTTTGTTAGAACTTGAAATAACAAACAATCTCCTCCAAAAGTCTGAATCAAAGAAGTAGAAGAAAATCTTGCAAACATTCTGAGGAGATCATCTAGCTGAAATATTACACTAAGAAGCATCACTCTGCCAGTACTTACTAACATACCCAACACATAGATAAAAATGCCTTCATACTGTTTTTGCATGCTGCTGTAAGAAAAAAAAACCAGATTATCTATCTCACACCTTACTATTATGAAATATAAGCGTCAAGGCTGGTAAGGCATTCCTCCCATCCCCCACAAGAATCCATCTTTTTCAGCCGAAAGTAAGCATCTAAAATTTGGTAATGGAAGAAAGCATACCTTTGGAATTTAGTGTACACTTCAAGCATACACTTTCATAATACAGAGAAATTTGACATGGCACTAGACTTATTAATAACCCTGTTGTTTATATCTGTTTAAAAAAACCGCTCACTTCCCACCACAACTGCACTTTTTTAGTAATGAATATATAAATATATACATCATTCAAAGGAGGCCACTTCTCACAGATACAGTACTGTGACCATCTGCAGGTATGCACAATTACATTTGTTACTTGTCTTCAGAACACCATGTCACAGCAGCCAGTGAAGGCATGTCATTCAAGACAGTGCTGCTAAAGTTGGAGACCTGGGACTGACTGATTGATTGATATGCATTAGGCCAACCACAAACTCCTTAGCAAAAACAATGCAGGCTACACAGCAGCACGTGAGAAGTGCTAAACAAGTTTACTACAAGTGACAGAAATCCTGTAATTTTTAAAAGCAGAAGTTTTTGAATGAACAACTCCCAGACCTCTCCCTAAGAGACACTAAGTCGAAGCAAAGGTACACTCAGGTTGGATGCTTCTTACCCATCCATTCACATGATCAGTTCATGTAGCATGGAGAAGGCCAGGCTACAGCTCAAGAAAATTACATAAAACTACATTTTAAGCAGCATATGCTTAAAACCGATTTTTTACTGTCCCCCATTCATTTAGTATAGAAGGAAAAGATGCCTAAACTGCCGATATCAGGAGAAACCTTTATTCTCAGAGGATAGAGGCACTCTGCAGGATGACCATGATGGCAGCAGCACTTAGTGCATGAAGTGCCATTAACTAAATTACTTGCTATTGGTTTGCTAATCAGCCTAATTAAACTGAGCCAGGTGGCCATCCATAGGTACTGTCACTCATTTGTCAACTGCCACAAAGTTTTCATGCTCTGTATCATACAAATGCACCCAGGGTGGCAGACAGCAACCTCTATCAAACCTCCTGTTTCAGGCAGAGGCAGATGTGAAAACAGCAAAACTCCAGAGCATAATGCAAGGAGACAGTGGGTTGCTGCATACTTTCAGCCAAAGGCCACTACAATATATTAGCTGTAACTCACATGTCCTCCAAAATCCTCCTATCTCCAAAGCAGACTCTAAGAGCTAACCACTTGATTGTCCTTTCTTTTTGATGGGACACTAACGTGAGGAGTTAATTTTCAGGACAATGTTCAGCAATAGATGGAAAGCAGTCATTAGTTTTCCTGCCACAATGCAGACACTAAAAAAAAGCCCTTTTCTGTAAACTGAAGGGCTGAAAAGTCCAGTCTAAATGTTGGAAATGCACCAATGAGAAAGTCAATGATCTTCATGAATGCAGAGACGGTTCCCCAAAAAAGCCTTTTTTTCCCATATTTAAGTCTACAATCTACACTTAGCACTACAGATCCAATTAAATGTTCTGATGAGGTATTAATATTCTCTCAGAACTTGTTTGTCACAGAAAGCTGTAAAAACGAGCAGTTCTGCACAGGTCAGCCCAACACTTATCACAGAGGTAGTCTGCTAAGAAAATTATCATGCAGGTATTTCAGTTACTGGAGATATTCCAGCTCCCTCTGTCCCACATTATAAAAGGTCACAAATGGCACAGGTTAAAAATAAAGTTACAATTCCAACAGAAATAGTAAGAAAGGATGCTACTGTCAACAACTAAAGATCTACTATTTAAAGGTCTATTGTAAGGTTTTGGGGTCAATTATTTTGGTTGTACCAACAGAGTTAATACACCAGAGAAAAAACCAAAATCTCTATAATGAGTGAATAAATGCTACACTTATTTGCTATGGATATTTTAAAATAGCAGTTCAGCGTTACTATAACTTTTTTTTTTTTAATGATACAATTTATTTCTGAAAGTATGAAGTTTAAAATCAAGTTGTAACATAAAACTTAAAAAGCAAGACCAATAACATCACTGTTAAGAACTGCAGTAAATATGCATTTTAAACCTGCATGTAAAAAGTGTATCTTGTGGATCTGGACAGCTGACACATTATGAATATTTAGAAAGTCTTCTAATTAAATGAAATTTTCAAGTATGAGGCCATCATATGCAAAAGTACAACTATAAAATAAAAAAAAAAAATTAAGCCTCAATTTATGCTTCAGTTTAATACTTGTAGGTAACTTCACAATGTCTTTCTTCAGAATTATTTGTAAATAATTTTCATCATCCCTGAAAGCAGAAGCCTGTTTCTATTTTTCAGCTATAAATGTGCCTCAATAAATGCAAGGAAATAATGAAAAATGTATTTTACAATCTCAAGTAGATTAATTACTCCATAAATTCACATTACTCAAAAGGCAAGTGAAATGTTTATTAAGTTTTGTATGCACTTTCAATTTTAAAATAAGGAATGAATAATGGAAAATAGTTTTATTACTTTTCTTTTAATTACTACCTTAATTTATTTTAAATTACCATCAGGAAGCTTCCAATAGATTAACAGTTTACACAGTTTAGTTAGGTTTGGTGGTTTTGAAGAAATATATTAAGTTTCAGTCTTGTTTAAAAGCAGATATTCTGAGTAAAAAAGATTCTGAACTGTTTCAGTCTGCATATATGGAGCAAGCACTAATTATTATACTTTTCTAGATTATACAGTAGTAGTTTTTAGCAGTGACAGTATTTTAAGTTGCAAGAGCTAACTGAGAATAAGAGACTTTGAAGAAACTGGTAGAACACCAAGGACATTATTCATCTATCACATCAAGTACATCAAGAAGAACTTGACAATTTGAACTCTTACATCATTTCACTGCATGCAATAAAGTCAGAATGTCTTTGAATAATCCATTCAAAATAATGCCAAGTATTTTTTGAACATAAAATTCCTCTTTTGTATCAGATAACTCTCAAGCATCACTTTTCACTGATTTTTGTTTCTCTTGATTTGCACATCATTTTTTGCCACATATAGTCAAAACAGGAAAATTAAGATACACTAGGCGTAGGAGCGGAAAGCTGCTTGAAAGCAAGATATATGTTGGGGGAGGTTATTTCCTATTATTGCTTACTCCTTTTTTACCAGTTGTCACTAATTGATAGTGCTTGAGTAACATGTACAGTCCCAAAGAAAAAAAAATTACATTACAGAAGCCTTTTTCCTTCAGATCCCTACCTCCCATGTTTATTGCTCCACGAGGACCCATATCACCCATTCTCATTTCCTGTTCTCTCTGAAAGCAAACATAGTTTTCATGGTCAACCTATCATTCTTAGAACTTAAAACATTCCTATTTACTCCAAGAAAATAAAAATGTTAAAGTTTCAAAAGTTTCCATTGATTAAAAACAGTGCAAGGAATGAACTTAATTATACTTCTTTTTTTTATAAAATATCAAAGGGATGAATAAGATCAATATAACAATGCTGTACATTTTTGTATTTAAAAGATTAAATATCACAAATTTAATTTATCATATGCAGCAGCCTAAAGCTCCCAAACAGTTATGTGATCAGCTGCAAATCAATCCATCTTCACAGAGTGTTTTAATTAATAAATATTTTTCTGTAAACAAACAGGTCTTATTACAGTACTTGCCTAAAGGTTGTGGTTCAGTAATACTCAGTATGATTTCACAATCCAAAAGTACTTGTGTTGATTGAAAACCAAGACCTGATATATTATATTATGGCATACCAATTCAACCTACCAATCCAACATTGTTCAAATAGTTTTACCTTAACTCGGTGGTGGTATATTTTTTTAATTAATTATACTTTGCTATTGATGTTAGTTCAGATACTGATAATCCTTTTAAAGCCAGCATAAAACTGTAGTATCACCAGAAACTGTAACATGCATTTACACTAAACAGACAAATACCACATTGAATTGATCCAGATTCAATCTTCAGCAAAAGATTTCTGACATTACTAAACATGAACCACAGCCTGCTGTGAAACAATACTCAAAGGACAGGAGTGGCAGAAAAATCATCACTTTTGGGAAAACAAAACACTCTTATCAGAGACAATTCCAAGGGATTTTAGGATTACTGTTTACATCAAAAAGTTTAAATAGAAACAAATTCACAGTTCAAAACAAAACCTAATGAAATTTATTTTAAAAATTCTCCTTCATTTTCTACAAGAACGTTAACAAGTATTCTGCTCTTGAGTAAACACACATGTGCTGAGAATAAGAAAAATTTTAAAAATTTACCTCATTCTGAAAAACCATTCCACTTATGATTTAAGAGCCTATGTTCAGATGCACTTTGAAAACAAATCCGCATACTAAGCAACTAAATCAGCCTATTAGTGACTTTTACATGGAAATATTAATATATCAAAACACAGTAATAGTATTTGTACAGGTTCACAAAAGTCTGGTTTGGTCAATCTTATCTGGGATGCCAAACATGAGTCTTCTATCTTCAGCCACTTGAAGCAGCAGACTCCACCATGTGACAGAACAGAACCAAGAGTTTTATAAAAGTATCCTGCTATAGGAAATTGCCATGAGATATATGATAAAAAGCTCTCATGTCAACAACTTTGTTTGCAGTAACTCCTATTAATCTAGAAAAAGTACTTAGCATAAGAAGAGTACACACTGTTTGCAAAAGAATATGGCTTAACGTGGAGTGGAAAAATAAGATCTGGTAACTGAAAGACACAGGCAAGTTTTAAAGTCCAGCTCAAAAAGGCCATTGATAGAACCCTACGGAGGATCTCTTCTTCTGACGCTAGAACTCACGTTAAAAACTGATTAGAGAACATGCAGTTACTCTGACAGACCTTTCACAGTAACATCAATTGACATTTTAAGTAAAACCAGCAGCCCCACAGGGATCAACTATAACCATACCTATAAACTGACATGATTTAGTCACAAATTAGCACACAGCCGTGTTATTAGTCTGCTTGTACACTTCAATCTTGACATCAGGAAGCAGAAAGGAAAGTGGTGTATCATCCCTACTGTCAGTCCCTAGCCCAAAGGGACAGGGAAACACTGTGGTTATCAGTTTACACTAGTCATATTGTGTGCACACATGCACACCTGTAGGCTTGTGTGCAAACCGGACACACCATGAACAGCTGTGAGAAACGTTTTCACTACAAAGCAAGGCACCAGACTTTACAGTAGGCACAAACCTTACTGGATTCATTCCAGGTTCAACTGCAAGTTGGTTGGTATTTGCTCTTTTAAGTGACTAGTGCCCTAAGGCAAGGCTAAGTAGAATACTGGCTAGATAAGGATGATATGTACAGAGCTGTAAAGCCACACTAGTTATTAGAACTTTTTTCCTTTGAAAGGATAGAAGCATATGCAAGCTCTGATGTACACTTTAAAAACACACTAGTCTTCCTCCTAGCAATCAACCATGTTTCCCTGTCTTGAAATGCTACCAGTCTTCAGTTAACTGAAGTACAGCAAAAGACAGACAGAACCTACTTTTGTTTAGTCTAGTTTACCATTTGCAAGAAAAACCATGAAGTAATTATTTGCCAATTTTTAGCTTTAACTTCAGTGTTGAATTATTACAGTACAAAAAACATTTCAGGTATAGAATCAAGATCCATAAATGTGCCTTAAAGTTGCTGCTGCCAATTACTTTATCAATATGTCTGTAAGATTAAGATGCTGATGGTGCTTATAATAATTCCTACTATTGCATGTTCAAAACATATCATGTTCCCTTGATTTTTCAACACAGGAAAATTCTTCTGTACTCGTAACACAGAATTAGCAACTTTATACTTCTGTCAGATAAAATACTCAATTTCAAATGTTAACCAGCAGTACATATCATTAATGTCATTAGATGTTTGATGTATTCAAAAATTCTATTGGAGGAGTCCTGGGTAGTAACAAAAATTTAGTCACCCACAAATCAGATCCTAGACAGCTCTTTACTACATGAGCATAAATATGTTACTACAGGTAATCAGGACTAGGTCAACTAGTCCATGGGTTTTGCCCAAAATTTAACAGAAAGGAATATCAACAGGCAGTTTGGCACAATAGCTGAACCAGTGCTGGCTGGTAATTCCAGCCCACCTCAGAGGCTCATTTTTAGATACTCAGGCCTTTAGCAGCTTAAACAGTGGTAGTGTGACCTCCTCAGAGCTTCTTTTCCTCACTATATCACTTCCCATTCTTGTTCAGTAGTAGCAGCCTGCTTCAGCCCCTTCCCCAAAGTCACCCATAACTACCCACAGCAGGGTAGCAAACTGAGCAGCAAGAGAACAGGGCTAAACAATCTTAAGAGAGAAATATGTGGGGTGATTAAGAACCTCTGAAGTCACCCATACCTGGGAAAACAATCTTAACAGGAAGAGAAGAAGAAAAATGGATGATATACTATTACAAGGGGAAAAGCCATAAGAATGGGCAGGAAAGAGTAAGTTAAATTTCATGAAGATCAGAAAAAACACAATCAAAAAGACAGTCAGTGAACAAAAAATGTCCTATTGTAAAAGCACTGTTAACACAACTCAAACCTTTCCAAATCATTTGTTCCCAGGATTGTTGTAAAATACATCAGAACTCACTAATGCAGACAACCTTCAGAAAAAAGTCCAATTCATCTGAGTAATCTTTTAGAAAAACTGCTGTGACGGCAACTATAGCATTATAATTACTAATTACTTTAGACAGAAGCATTAAAAATTGTATTTCTCACAATGCCAACTAATTTTAATATCTAATATAAGAAGCAGATCTACACCAAAGTACTGAATACACTGTTTTCAAAATATGTATTTTACATTTCATATAGTATGGATTCTCCCCTTTTTACAAAGTACTTGAAACCAGTTTTCCAAAGTATTTGAGGTGTATCATGTGCTATGTTCTTACACCTCTTATCACCACTGATACAGTAGTCTAAATATACAGAGAACTGCCAAGATGATTTTTCTGAGTTTGTTAAATATATTACGTTATTTTTAAATTGTTTCTACAAAACCGTGAAACTAAATGTTGAAAAACACCTAAAAATAGGTCACACTGCAAGCAAAAATACAAAGTCATAAACCTGACTTTTTAAACTGACAAACCAGTGCTACTTTTTTTCCTTAAAAATAGGCCTTGCAATTGCAGCAGCCCAGCAAAAATTAATCTTGTCTCTAAGTGATGAAATATTCATGGTAACAAAGCTATCAAAAATTATGGTAGGAACAAAATATAGCATGGAAAATTTTAGAACAGCAAAGAAGCAAGGTATCTCAGAAATGTTATGATGACAGACCATACAGTTTCCAATGGTTTGTGGCCAGAAGAACATGTGACTACTCACCTTTCAGAGCATAGTAACCACTATAATGCTAAGACATGGCATGCAAAAGAAGTCTTGGCAAGAAAACAACTTTTCCCATAAACTTGAAAATTTATAGCTTAATCAGCACTTTATCTAGGTTGTGTGTGTAGAGCAAAATATAATTAACAGTGCTGTTGATTCTCACTTGCTTTCATTAACATGAAAACTCAGTTTTGTTCTCTTACAGACTATATATCTGTCAAAACAGGTATGACATTTCTGTAACTCTTACTAGAATTCATTACTCTCTTCTAGTGTGGTTTATTCCATTAGGTTCCTTCTAGAAAAGAAAAATTATTTCCAAAGACCTCTTAAGGATGCATAAGGCCCTTAAACCTTACATAAACTGCAACTTACTGAAAGACACCTATATTTTAAGGACACAAATCATACAAGTTATTAAAGCTGCTAGTTAGCAATGAAAACTAGAATTTGGAAGATACTTTTGATTGTGTTATTTGTCTTTTTCTCAGAATAGTCCACTATTGCACTCCAATGACAAGTGCCCTGGAAGTTAAGTGACAGTAAGAAGTTAAAGAAAAAAAAGGCTTCTCTTCCATCCACCCCTTCTTGTCACCCTTCTCTCTTCGGTTTGATACTCAATTAAGATCTCTGTGTAAGATTAAAAAGTCACAAAATCCCCACACAGTTCATATAGAATAACAGGAAGTTATTTTAAATGAAAAATCTTGATCTTTCAAAATCCAACATTTGTATGTGTTCCTGAGCACCAAAGTCTAAATTCAGAGCTGATCTCCACTCTGAGCTGGGCATCATACTATATGATTCCAGACATGTCTTCCTGCCTAAACTGCTCAAAACTCTATGAAGTGACAGCACTCACCCGAGAGTCTAGAAAAATATAAACTCTCTAACTTTACACAAACCTACACAAATGCATTAAACTAGGTAACAACTAAAGCAAATGTAGCAATAAAACATACAGCATGCCTATGTCCTGGTTTTAAACAGCACTCCCAATGAAGAAGAATTTTCATTAGGTTTAATAGCGGTCACCAGGACTCAATATTTGAAAAAACATACTAAGAAGGCTAGAGGTGATAAAGGCAATGTACTGCTTTCTGATTTGAGTGATAATAAAGCTGATGGAGGTGACACATTAAGTTCCAACACTAAAAAACCCTAAACATTAAAAAAGTATCCCACAGGTAAAATCAAGAATACACGCTGCATGAAATACAAACAGATACACGTATTGCAGTAGATGCTCCAAACTGGGAAAACACTCCTAACGGTAATAAAAACTACAATTACTGAAAAAGAAATCTATTACTAGTCCAGCATATTTCTTAACTATTCCTGTCATTTCAGTAAGATTGTAAAGAAATATCAGTTTTACTTGAAGAAGGGAATTCCTTTTAAAACTAACAGTGGAAATATAGGGATGTATTTGTGAAAAACCTCTATGCATTACATCTTTGTTGTCTTCTTTTAGTTCTGAGAACAGAAAGTCTTCTGCTTCTGTGGGGTCTCATTTTCCTTCTGCATCAGTTGCTAAGGATAGCCCTTGGCAGCTAAAGCCCACAAAGAAAAAACACCCAATTGAACAAACATAATTAAAACTATTCAAAAGTATTTACTATTGTAAATTGAAGTTATTCTTTAGAAATACTTTTTACAGTAATTGTCTAACAGCTGTGAACCTCCCATAGTGTTTTGGTTTTATCATTCTCTTACAGCTGGATGCAAAACCCAATCTGAACTAAAGTCAGCTTCCTTCCAATACATCAATCCTCACATGATTTTTAAGTAAGGTCTAAACTGACAGCTTTGGAAAAGAAAGCAGTTCAACTGCACTAATATGACTCTCAATACAAAGACCTTTAGGAGATACATCACTAACCAGCAACATTTAATAATCCTAAAGATAATGTTAATCCTAAAGGTTAAAGACAACACTGTTTAACACACACCAAAGTAACAGGTTTGTTTTACACAACAATTCATGTTTTCAGAATGCATTACAGGTCAAAATTCAGATTACAGTCTAACTTGTTAACAAAACAGAAAATAAGTCTAAAAGAAGCCAAGATATACCATGGATCCTATTCTGTTGATTATAGAACCTGGTTCCACATTGCAATTTATATATTTTCTGCTTTATTATTTTGTCTTGCAGCTACTTGCTCCTTCACTGAATTTCAATATTGCATTTAAGCCATTGCATCAGTATAATTAGTGAGTTTTTCTCCCACCTCTCTCATTTCCATTTGTTAAAATACAGTAAAACATTGTACATACAATATCCATAAAACTGACCAAAAACGTATTTCATTTTCTCAAAACCTAAGGAAAAGTTATTTGTCATCCTACAAAAATAATTTACACAGAAGGGAAAATCAGGCCCTCAACAAACTGCATACATATACAGTAGCCAGGAACAAAATCAAAATATTTTCATTCCATGCCTCAAATCATCATTACATCATCTGTTCAGGTTAAAAAAAATCCTACCATACACCCCTTCACTGCATATGAAGCACTCTCTGAGGATTTAACTGCAAAGAAGGATATTTCTTCCAAATGCCTTTCCTGTTGATGATTTGAGAGAAATCAAGTACAGAGGTATTCTGGCAAATGTTCCCCTTGATTTAACAACTAAGACTCACAAGAAAGGTAAAAACCTGCTTCTTAAATATTTTAGGCTAAAATTTGGAAATAATTTTTCACAAGACAAAGGTGCTTAGAGAAGGTAACTACCTTCGACAGTTTTGAAAAATGAGATACCATTATATCAACTCCCTTCAATAGCAACTTTCTCAATTCTGTCACTTAATCTGGTTCTGCTGGAGTTAGGAGCCGCCATAGATTCATGGAACCAAAATACAAAAACATTTCTCCCATTTCTGTTAGCTTCCCTTTTTCAGTAACAGTAAAAAAAAAATTATAATATAAATTAAATACAGATCAATGGCTGAACATAATACAGATATTTTTTCAATAGCATTTTACTCTTTACTTACCCACAAAAGTACTTTCTAGAAGAAACATACAGCATATCACCAAGTTCATGACTGAGACATGTAACAATTACACTACATTCACAATATATTCACATTTTCAGAGACATATTAGAAAACTTCATGCAGCATTTTAGAATTACTCTGGTTTTATATGAGCTGAATGAATGTCAAAAGAGTGGATGGTAAGTATCAAAACAGACGACCTGGCAGGCCGCAAACGATTTACAATGCACTCCACTATTTACCACGGTGGAGGTGGACTTGAAGGGCTGCTTAACTGGTAACAAACACTGGGCTAACTGTACCCTCATGCAGAAATGCACTGAAATAATAAACTGAAAATCAGGTATTACAGAACAATGCTGCAATTTAGATTTCCCAAACTCTTTTCCTTGCAGCAACCTCAAATCTATACAAATATTAAAAAGAATGAACACTGGATGGAGTAAAAAAAAGTTTTCCCCAAATGCAAGATTCAAGAATAAGATGTAGTGGAAGTCATCAATGTTTACTTAGAAGATAAATTAATCAGCCAGGAGTATCCTTTATCATGGAATGTTTATATGAAAATCTGCTGCTTAATTCAAGTGGTAACTGTAAGACTGCAAAAGCAACTTAAAAGCACCACCAGTTACAGCCACAGTGCACTAAATATGACTTTTTACCACACTTCTATAGCAACAATTTTTTCCTCACCGAGTAGTTACTATATATGCCAAATCATTTACAACATAAAAACCAGTCCAATTGCAGTTGCTATCTCATAATTAATTTAAGATACCAAGTAAAAATGCAAGTATTTGTCAAAAGGAAGCTGAAAGCCAAAGTCTTTCAATGCTACAAAGAGGTCCTGCAGGAGAAACTTCTAGCACCCATATAGTGGTTTTTACAAATGTTATGGATGTTGCTTACAACCAGACTAGTTCAATGTTTAAGATTTCATCAATTAACTTACGGCCTGTTCACACATCCAGCACACTTAAACATAAGAAAACATAAACAGAGAAGCATCAGTGAAAGTTTCTGCTGGAAGCCAAGCTCCACAGTTATTTCACACAACTCTTAGGTCATTTCCCGTAAAACTTGAGCAACATGAGCCAGACTTGAATGAGGAAGATGCTTGTCATTTGAACAAAGGTCTGACTGATGAAAATTATATATTCTACCAGGCAATTCTAGTATTTCCATCAAAAGTTTAAGAAACTGGTCATCTGAATAAAACCAAACAGATTGAGAAACATTGCTTTCTACCTAAATAACTTAACCCAAGTCCACACACCCTAAAGGTACAGTGTCTGGTTTCATCAAAAATATCCAAAAAAACTACTATTTTATTTACCTACAATAGACCCAAAGGTCACAATTATGTTAGGGACTCAATGGGGACCACCCAATCAATAGGGACAAACACGAATAGCTGGCTCTTACCTAAACTCAGAAGTTCCCCATAGTTAAAACAAATGTTTAATAATTCAAAAATGGTGGGGGGAACAAACAGGAAGACTCCGTAAGTAAATATCATTTTAAAAGTATTATAAAAACCAGAAGCATTTAGGAAGATAAACAAAGCCTGAAGAACCCAATTTCAACATCATATTGTCTTCTTCTCAGAACAGACAACTACCAGCTATCCTGTTGCAAGCAGATAACCCAAACTGCATTTGAGACCTGTGGTAAGAGCTTCAGCCACGTACAGAACAAAATTAATACAACACTCTTTCATCCTACACAAATCTAAGCCTAAACCAATGAGTCATCAGCCCCTGTAGGAAATCATAATGGTGACAAATATTTTAGTAGGGCATGTTGTGACAGGACATGGAGTGATTGTTTTAAACTAATAGGGGGCAGACTCCCAACTAGGTGAAAGAAGAATCTTTTTACAATGAGGGCAATGAAATACTGGAACAAGTTGTCCAGACAGGTGGTGGATGCCCCATTCCTGGAAAAACTAAGGGTTGGGTGGGGCTCTGAGCAACCTAAAGTAGCTTAAGATGCCCTTGCCCATTGCAGGAGGCAATGAACTAAATGGCCTTCAATGACCCCTTCCAAACCAAACCATGCTATGATTTTAAGACTATGTTCAGGCAGAAACATCTTTGAATAGCAAACCTTAGATATATCTAATTGACTCTTTCGGCTTCAGTTTCTACTGAACTCCTCATCTGAACAGTTACAAAACAGCTCTACTGAAACTCATCTTCTTATCAAAACCCACTATATATTAGAAGTGCTAATTAATTGGGAAGTAATACCCAATCTCAGCACAATTAAAGTGTACTTGATGGAAAACAGAAGCATCAGATTTAAACTCCATTTTCCTCACGGAAGATTTAATAACCAAAACCAAGCACTACCTCCAGTAATAAGAAAAAAACCTACTTTGACAAGGAGGCTTGAAATATTCCTGATACAAATTATGAATATTTTAATGTAAAAAAAAAAACCTGGAATCAATAGACAGTTGATTTCTATTTTTTTTTTCCTATTTCTATCAGTTTACTGCATTATCACTATTAAAATTTTCTGTTCTATGAGAGCTACTGAAGCAAAATGCTAGAGGCCAAGTAAAAGGTCATATTAAGAAAAAAAACCTACTTGCAAGGCAGTGGCTTGAGAAAGAGAAACCAGACCATTAAACAGAATTTGCTCACACTACGCAACAGACCCATTAAGAGGTTTCCTCACATCCAAAAAACCCTATTTATACAAAAATCTCACTTATTGCTTCTTGGGTGCTTTAGTCTTTCTTTAAACACAGATCCCTTGAGGAAAGACAAACTTTTCTAAGCAGAAGAACTTATTTTGGTTGCAAGTCTCAGTGCCACCAAGCAAGATCTCAGGATTTAGAGAAGTGGATGAATCCAAAATAGGTACCAAGCAGACAACTGAAACTCAAAATTAGTTTCTTCTTAGTCTGGGTAAATACGTGTACAAACTCCAAGTCAAACTTAACTCCAGTAGCTGAGGAAGAAAAAATGAAAATTATTAAGGCAAACGTTAATTTTAGCTTCTTCAAATATATATGGCATTTATCAAACACATCAACAAGGTTCTAAGTTATACATATAATTCCTAAGTATTCTTACTTGTCAGAATATGAAAAATTGAAGAACTCTATTTGAGCAGCTTAAGTTGAATAACTAAGTTTTATTCAAATTGTGAGCAGCAACAATTTTCAGAAATAATAGTAAAATATAGAATATGGACTTATTAAATCCATATATATAAATCATAAATAGATTTTGCTATTTTTATCTGCAAAACCCATAAAACAGCAGAAGTATGCAAATGGAGTGTTCTATAAACAAGCACAGATGCATTTGATGTCTTTCTATCAATAATTGAACAAAAATGACATTTGTTACAGCTGAGGCCTCATGAACACAGAGACTGACAAAGACTAATGTCATTTTGCCATTACAGAAGCAGCATCTATAAAGTGTTATTTTACTTTCTTGATCATCAGTCTTACTTACTCCCTTACTCTCAGTCTCACTTATCAAGAGAAAGAAAAGTTATAAACAAAACCAGATAATCTAAAGAATACAGACAGAAAATTCTGTATCAATTACAGTAAAAAAGAATAAATTTGGGAAAGCTTAAAAGCAGTACCACAACATCTAAATTAATACTGCAGACTTATGCACATTTGACAGCACATTAAAGAATAAAATTACTTGTGAATAGTCACTTGTTCTATTTGCAAGTTTACATGAAGTACACATTAGTATTTTGCAAAGCACTTTTCCAAACACTATAAGATTACTGCAGCAGAGCAAAAGATTAAATATATCCTAAATATATTGGCTAAATTCTCAGTTCACACATACAGAAATATAGTTATAAATTAAATATAATATTGTAACTACTATTTACTGTTACTGGAAAGTTACTTAAAGCAGCATCCTTGACATATGTAAAATCATAACCTAGAAAATCAACTATGAACCATTCTAAAATGGTCATGAAATACTTACAACCAAAAGATCTTATTCCACAAACACCTTCAATTAATGTATATAAGCACATGTTACAAAAAGATACCTGAAGTTCTGCATTGATTTTCATGCAATTCTCTTCATACTAAAAGTAGATATGACAGTTAAATAGTTTTTTCTACTTGATCATGTAATTAAAAGCTGAAAATAATTTATTTAGTTGCTGACCATTATATAAATTTTAGGGCTTGTTAAGGAAGCATTATTCTTGCCCAAAGCAACAAATTTAGCAGCTGATACACCAAGGAACAGAAGAAATGCATGATGTAAGAATCTGTTTACTGATGCATATCACTCGTGGAAAAATAAAAATAATTTAGTACTACTGCCAAAACTAGGACTGCCCACAGAAACACAAACCGCATGTTTATAGAATGCTTGCTCAAAGGCCTACCCTGTGGTGATTTATGCATAGGAAGAAACTTGATCACTGAAGTAAAACCACTGCCAAGAAAAGCAGCATTCTGTCAGGGTGGTGTTTTTTTAGTTCTGCATTTAATGATTTGTCTTTTTCCAAGCTAGTTTTACCTTAAAAAGCCTTTATGTGTCACACATGAACTATGTATGCTGGTCTGCAGTAAGGATGCAATTCATCTCGCCCAATCACGCTCTACCGAAGAGCATTTACAAAGCTGCAAGAAACTGAGATTTTATTCATACAAACTCACAAAACTTCACCACCATTAGCTTCATTAGGGATACAAAGCTGTCAGGATAAAATAACCAACATTTATTGTTAGAAAACTTAACAAATTTTAAAAAGATTATTAGAAATGTTTCAATTATTTAGTTTTGGGCATCTGCCTTAGTTTAGTTTTGAGTTAGGTAGGAAACAATTCACTATTCAATGAAAATTCCAACTGCTTACATCACCAGAGCTTTTGAGCACAATGCTGCGAGAAGGCGTGATCAAAATACAGTTCTATTCACTTAAAAAGGCAAAAAGTGCAAAAATCTAGTCCTGAATTACTGAAGTTTAAGGAAATCTAACTGAGAGCCTTGTTTCAAACATGTCTAATGCTTAACTTGCAAGTGACCATAGAAGTGATGGATAAGACATGCCTCAATAGGGCTCCACACAGTAAGAAGTGGAAACCTACATTTATAGACTGCTCCAAAGGACCAAGCTCTTGGAACAAAAACTATGTTGTGATGGCATCCCTGAAGCTATAGGCTTCATTGCTGTTTTGCAATGTGCTTTTATTACTTTCTTGCTCTCATCAGTCTTACAGCTTTTGATCCAAGTCCACTACAATCCCTCCTGTTGAAGCATCTCCACTGCTTTAGCAGCTGACACTTGATGCTGATAATTACTCAACATAATTGAGAGCAGTGCTTCTGCAAGAAAAACTAAAGGAAAGCAAAACAACATCTAGAAATAATTCCTGAAAAGACTATAAAGAAAAGTATTTAATACACAAAGTCTTACATGAAAAAACAGCAAGCATTTAGAAATTGAAACTGATGAATTCTCAAAAAACAGTCCCTTACACACTCAAAAAAGGGTTTTCCTTGGATGGAAGTGGGCAAGGACATCCAAAAACCTCAATTCTCTCTTTTAACGCTCAGTAAGAAGAGCTGTAAGTTTTAGGCTGGTATTGGGCTATTGTTTCACTAAGTACAATACCCACCTGACACTTTCACAGTGTTACTCCAGACATAAATCCACGCACACAGAACTAGGACTACAACTCCTACATACTTTGGTCTCTGTTTCAGACACATAGAAACTATTTCAATACACTAAATCCAAACCACTAAGTTGGTGACAAGAATAAAAACAGGTCTTGGAACTGGAATTATTTTGTAAAATGGCTCTGACTGAGATTCAATAATGCAAATCCAAGCAAGTCATCTGTAACTGGATAATAATCATTGCATATTTGAGTAATTAATGTACTACTGGCACTCAGAAATATTTTCTTTTTAAAAAATATTTGTGCTGCTGCAAAATAAATCACCATCAGCAAGTTCCTCTTTCAGCCAGAACAATGTATGCAAAGTAAAAATTAGCAAAATTCTACTAGAAAACTAGTTTCTCAATTAAGCTACAGTGAAATCAGAATGCATATAAATTATTGAGCTAAAACAGCACATTTCAACTAACTGACATCTAGAAAGGAAAGGAAAAACCCTAACCAACATGAAAGTGTTTATCAGTAATTTATCTAGCAGAGATCACACAAGTAGATTAATGAATTGTTTAGGTGTCATCAGGCTGCCCGTTAGATTAACAATCAATTCAATACAATCAAATTTTTAATGTTAATGATCAGCAGCCACAAGAATGCTTCAGGAAAAGAAATCCTCTTCCAGAAAATATTTTTATCATCTGTAACAAAATCAAGTAACTGCTACCTGCACTAAACTTCATTACAAGATGTTTTTCAAAAGTAGTTGTATTTTCTAAAAACGCAAGTTTAATGAGTTAGGGAAAAGACAGAGAGAGAAACTTTCAATGGGAAAGCCTAATATTGCAGCTTTACATGAGGGGGTCCAATTCTGGTTGCCATTGCACTTACCATTTATCTTCCTGTTTTAGACTGACCAGTAAAAAGTGATAGGATATAAGTGAAGGAAGCTTACTTTTCAAAGCTTTTAAGAAACAAAAACAAGGATTAGAAACAATTATTATTGTTCTACAAAATACATTGTTGGCAGAAGACTTTAATATGTTGCAAGTATAATGCCAGAAGAGTTTATCAAGACATGTTATGGTAAAGAACTATCCAACAGTATCAAAAAAAAGCAATTCTCACCAAGATTCAACTTTTTTTCTGAAAATAGAGAATAACTGTCTCAGTACATGTACAGTGGTAATCTGAGAGTAGAAGTAAGTGCAAGATGGAATCTGTTCACACAAGTATTAGTAAGAACAAATAATCACAAATGAGTTGTATAAGAATTTCTAAGCTGAAATCAGATTACATGTGTCATTTTGCTATCTCCAGAAAAGGTTTACAGTTTTTCTCTGCTGCAAAATGCAAAGGCTTTTTCAATTGCTATTCACACTACATAACTACAGTTATCTAAAAACATTTTATAAAAGCATCTATAAAATGATAGGCATGCTTAGTCACAAGGCTGCCCTGATTAGAAACTGTTGCTAAAGAAACACATCACTTGCCATTTTGTTTCAAATGTTCCTCTTTTAAAGTTTAAAGAGCATTAGAAGTAAAACCTAAGTCAAGACGTAACCAGAATACTGAAGACTAGAGAACACATTTTTTAATGTACAATTGTATATGCCACTTCAATTTCACATGATGTTTAAAAAAACAACACCTGTACTCTATAGTCCTTTATAAATAAGTTTAAATGCTTTTGGTAGGGCTGTTACTGCAAAGCTACATCTACGTATTTTTGGAGTGTAGAGCTACGTGCAGATGAACACACAATTTCAGTAATGCATGAGTGGGAAAGCTACACTCTTCCAAAACAGTCTTCCACCTTTTACCTTTCCCCTCCAAAAAGACTGCATATAAAAGTCATAAAAACTATACACACTGATTGAAGTACTTGCCATTTGAATCACTCTTCTTCCCTTCTCATCTTACATTTTTGCAAAGTCCAACACACCAACTTTAACAGTTTCTAATCATATAGGGTTTAGAATTTAAAAATGTAGATAAGCAACAAGGATGGACAACTGTGGCAAGCAATTTAAGCACAGAGAATAAACACTATTATCTCAAGACAAATGTAAGAATAAACCAGTAAAGGCTGTGATGGCAAATATTATCTATTTTCCGCACTCCAAGCTGCAGATTACAGGCCACCACCTCATAACAGCAATGGAATCTGAGTGAGCTTCTGCCATGCCAGGGCTGTGGCTCCCCAGCTTCCTAGTACTGCAGTTCTCTGCAGCAAGAAACTCGGGTCTGGCAGAGGAGCCAGGAGGTTCTGACAAGCAGCTTACAGGGTCAGAAGGTCAGGCAAGCCCAAAAAACTATATTAAGGTATTATAGTGATACAAAATTTTACATTTGGCACTACAGAAGTCATCGCTAAGTACTACTTCTAAATGACATCAGACAACTGTTATATGCTATTTCCCCAATTATGTTTTAATAATATTTGGAACACACTAAAGCATAGTATGAATTCTGAATTCTTGGTCTTCATTGCCCTTAAGAAAAGCCATGCTGAAAGCAGTTTTCTTTTAGAGTGACAATATATGGAAATAAATTACCATCATCTGCTTTTGGATGCATGTCCCTCAAAACAGAGCAAGCAAAAACAAATTATACCTGTTAGTGAAATCAAAGCAACTACTTTACTTCCGCCCCATCTTTACTAAAAACACTAAAGGGCAGACAAGGGGAAAAAATGTCCTGCTGAGAACAGGAAATAATATATTTTCTAACGTCTCTTAGGATATCTCAGAACATACACAATAAATTCTTCACAACCCTACAGAACATTTCATGGCATAGAATGTAAAATAGGTTTTTCTTTCACAGGAAGTAGCTGAGAAACCAGCAATTAGTTCATTTCTGATTGATGTATGGAGGTGCAACTGTGAAAGGGAGCAAAATCTCCTCCTGCATACTACAGTAGCTTTAATAACGTAAAAGAATGTTGTTTGATTTGCTTATTATTTCCTCACTAGGAATAGCTGTAATAGTAAAAAATATCCTACTCAAGAGAAACTAAAGCATTTGCACCACAGTTTACATTCACTGAACTGATCTGGTTGGTAGAGAAAGAGCAATATACTCTTTGGCCAAAAAAATTTAGAAGCTGACTCCTCTGATAGCACCATTTTGTTAGTCCTGCAAGGACGAGTCTTCAGAGGCAAAGCATACCTATATTACTAATAGAAATAATGTATAGGTTATAGCAGAGGACAAACTTTCCCTCACTTTCATAATATTTCAGTCTCTTTTAGCAATGATTTGGATGATCTCCTCATCTAGTTATACACAAGGTCAAAAGAGAGAGTGACTTTAGGCTCCATATGAAATAATAACTGCTCTTTTTGTTTCTGAAAACATTCTTAGTAAGTTAAGCATAAACCAAAATCACTAATTCAAGCAAGCTTAGCAACATGAACTGGTTTAAAATTTACACTTTCAGACAGAGCAGGGCACATCAGTATAGGTGATTTCTATCACCTCCCACTTAAAAATTATTTTACTGAAACACTTCGATTCCCAAATTTAAAAAAGTACCTGAACACCTTCACTTAACAGAAGTGTTACATCATCAGCTTGTGGGAAAAATAGCAGTGATGTCTCCATACAAAAGAGTAACTACACTACTGAATATGCAGCAATTCACTCAAGAGAACAAGGAAAGAATGAAGTGAAATAGCCAACAAGATGGCGGCAGTTCAATAACTAGCATAAAAATAGCATAATGAAAGAATCCTTTTGCAATCTGGACTTTCACCATAGAATTGTACTTACATTGTCCATGAAATTTGGCTTAAATCCTCCCTCCTGCTGCCGTCGTAATTCCTCCTGTTCCCTCTGGCGCAGCATCTCTTCTTCACGACGTCTGTGCTCTTCTTCATGTCTAGGGTATTTTTCAAAATGAAAATAAAGCTTCGTCTCTTGACCTGCTGAGGCTTGCATGCAGTCTCAGAGGTAAGATCAAGCATATAAACAAAACTGGTCATTAATTATTTTTTACATAGTGTAAGGCACTAAGCTACTCAACTAGACGGGTTTAAGTATTTTCAAAGTTTTGGGTGTTGTTTTTTTTACTGAAATACAAGTAATTTCACTACCAATACATTCTATACCTACTCATCCAGGTATGTATCCTTAAACAGCTTTAAATATTCCAGTTTTTAAGACACCACTATGGATTAAAACATTTCAACACTGCCAGAAGACACATTTTTAATTCTGACTTGTGTTTGTGCTGTTCTTTTTACCTTACTGACATCATGATGTTTAACACAAAAAATATAAATCAACATGATGAGACTATGTCTGTTTTCTTAAACTTTAGAAGAGGCAGTAAAACAATTATAAGCATGAATCAAATCCTAAAAGAAAAATTGTCTTCAACATGCTAGAATATCAAGTGAAATCTAGCTTCCAAAATCCCATGTCAGATCCCTATAAGATTGCAACACTATATGATTCTATATGTAGACCACCTGCTCATAAAATTTATAAGCATGTTCCTATTACAGCAATGCTTCAGTCACCTTAAAATAAATGTGAAACAAAAAAATAGGCCAAGACATTTCTACACTATTTAGAAATCTCAGAAATTTACACCCAAACTAGCAGAGCTGAAATAAGTGCAAAAAAAAAAAAATCAAGCAACACTTGATTAGCATTACATTATCAGAAACATCACACATGATGCTTTTGAGCAGCAAGTTGAGCTAACCTATCTAAATTCATGGCCCACACTGGCTGCATGCCACACCTCTGCACAGTAGAAGACAAAATACCTCAATTGGATCTGCTTGCGCTTTTGGAGTTCTTGGTTCCGAAGTTCTTCCAAGCGCCTCAATTCCTCTTGACGACGCATGAGATCTACCAGGATGAAAAGCACATTTAAATATAAAAGTTGTCCATCAATGATGTGCCAACACAAAAATTGTTGTTACTGTCAAATTACAGTTCTAACATTCAATGTTCTGAACAAAATTTTCAATGCATTTAACTCATCTCTTTCCATAAAGCTAAGTCTAGTAATTGAAAAAACACTGGGTCTATGTTACACTCTTACAGACAGAGAAAGGTACAAAATGGGCAAAGCCCCCAGAGCAGGTTACAGAAACAGAAATGTTAAGTTCTCAAAGAAAAGGAAAAAAAAAAAAAACTCTCTCAATCCCTTAAACCACATCCCGGTTTTACATCTAGGACAGGGCATCCATTTTCTCCCAAAGCTGTATGCTGCTGAAGTCACACTGCTAAAACCACGACCATATTTATGGACTTTAATGCTCTTCACTATCTACTGCAGACTCCTACACGGCCCACATCAGAAAAACAAAAATCAAACAAACTTCAGGTGCATGAAGTCTGAACCTCCATGAGGGTCTATCACAGCTCTGCTTACTGTAATTTACAAATGACTAGTCTTTTAACCCCACAAGAAAGACAAAGCCATAGCCTCCAAAGAAGCACTTAAAATGTCCTTAAAAAGCAGGGCACAACTCACAGTAATTACTTTTGCTGACCAGTCACATTATTGATTTTTGCCTGGAAATTTATGCTTTCTCCAATGAATAATAATTTTACTATTTGTTAAAAAGCAGTTTTCTTATCTTTTAACTACATAGGATATTTGCCACATGATATTATTCATACAAACAACAAGTAACATTTTACCATACCCCCCATTACATGCCTTTTATGCTTTAGTTGAACTGTTCTGCACATTTTCTCTATGCATTTCTTCACATTTTCTCTATGCATTTCTTCACATTTTCTCTATGCATTTCTTCACTATACTAATTAAAATCTTCTTAGTTATGCAAATCAGTTATGCAAATCAAACTTGCATCAGTATAAATTATTACAACTTCAAATTTTACTTTAATATCCAAAACCTAGAATGGCCAGTACATTCTGCCAAAATATATATTTGTTTTCTTTTTGAACAAAGATGATTATCAGGTATTTACTCTCACAACATCTCTGTTGACATTAAAAGTCCTTTTTCAGGCACATTTTACAGGATTGCTTTTCCATTCTCTTCTGCAAAATTAACACATTTCACACTTAAATAGAATAGGACTACACTGAAGATTCACTCAAATCATGAAGTCTGAGGACTGTTTCTTTCCAAATATGCTTGCCACAGAAGGACTGGCCACTGGTATCCTGATCATTGAGCAGTGTCATAAGCCCACTATTTTTGCTCTTAAATAACCTTTAGGTTAGTTCAGAGTACACGTGTACTTTTCTTTTAAAATGAACCTTTAGCTTGCTTCACAGTATTACTGAGACCAAAAACTAACCCATTCTGTACACAACATTGCCCATTGTGGGAAAAGAAGTTTCCTTTTCCATTCTTTGTTCTTTCAAATTTATACAGCATTCCTTATTTCTTCTGCACACAGGCACAGCATTTCGTACTTTCTCTCTACTACTGTCATTTACTGTCCTTTGTTCTTAAGGTGTAGCAGTCTACTTTCCTCAGTGTTCTCCTAGTTTTTCTCCATAGCATAGTTTATTGCCTTTCCTGAAATTGTTAGTACCTTAGAAGTTCAACATAGTAAATCATGATCCAATATCATTGGGAAACCGTCAAATCCTGGCAGAAAGCCTTATTAAGCCAGGTGAAAACAGATATAGAGGTTCAAACTCTGCACAAGAGCCATTCATATTAAAAGACCTGTAATGATGGTAATTCTTGACTGATAGGCCCTTTCTCTGAACAGAAAAAAATCTGTACTAAAGCAGCTATGGTAGAAAAAAAAAACCAAACCAGTATTATTATTAGCCTCTGCACTTTCTTATAAATGGGCAAGGTCCTCATTTTACCTTCAACCTTCTACATAGCAGAGAGCAGAAGGTGAAGGTGTTCTCCCACCTCAGAAGTTAATCCTACAAGCTGGAATATCAACTCCACAAAGACTTTTCAGCAGTTATAGCTGTTTTTTCAGATTCTAAACATGGAAAATAAATGCCAAGTTTCCATATAATTGATATAAAATTAGCTTCTGGTTAAACTCAGTCACATTTTGCAGTACTTTCATAATCTATTTAAGCATGGTTATGAGAGAATATTTACAAATATTTGATGCACACCACCAGTACATAGATCAGAAATACCATGCAATTTACTTACACATGGAAACACGTATTCTGCTTTACAAATTACTTCTGACTCAGTCTGTCAAAATATGACACTTAAAAGTGAAAAATTACACATATCAGAACTTAATCTACCTTCAGAATTAATACCGCAAAAACCTGAGTACTCAAACCAACATGCTCTATAGTCCCAGTCCTAGCAGCTCTCGTGGAGCAGTTCCAACACATCCTTCAGCTGCTAGAGTACATGAACCAGTAAGCTCATCCTTCCTGCCTTCTTTTTAACTCCTACACAACTAAAACATGACATTTTATATTTTACTTCATATTTCATAATCACTGCTTCAATACATCTTTAAATTTAGACTTTGTGCACCACGGATACAAAAGTATTAATTCTATGTTCCAGTGCCTTAGGAACTTCATTGCATCTTTCTAAAGATTCCTGTGGTGCAATCTCATTAATATGATCAATATTCTTGGCATGGCTGAACTTAGACCCACTGTTCAGAGCAACAAGAGAAAGTTGATCTTTGAAAATAAATACAAGTGAAAAAAACACTTTATTTTCATTCATACTAAAGCTGAAGAATTGAGAATATTAAAACAGAAGGAACATTTACTAATCCCTAGAGCACTGACTGCTGGCAGGTAAGTAAAAGAAACCTAATTATCTTCACAAAATTCTAAGTTATCTGCTACCAAAGAGGTACTCTCCTAACCAAACTGTGAGGGGAAAAAGCCCTCCTCCACTAAAAACCCCCATATTTTCTCACTGGAATAGTAGCACCACACGCATTCATGTTTTATATGAATTATAATGGAAGGAATAATTCTCTCTTTTTTCATATAAACCTAGCATTTAACAAATATTCAAAAAGCAAAATATCTTTTCCTCCATGTTGTCCTTAAAAGAAACCCGAATATCCAAAAACACACCAAATATTTTTTCCCATGTTTTACCATCAAGTGCTTTTCTATCTTAAAGAAATAGCCACTGTAATCTTGTCTCAGTTAAACACATAATTAAGATATGAATTTAGGACAAAGTAATCTCTAATACTGCCCTCAAGTACAGGCAACAGGTGAATAAATCCAAAGGAAATTAAAGAGCATGAGTTCTGGAACTGGATTATTAGCACTGTTAAATATTAACAATTAGGTAAGATAACAGTATTTATCCAACCTGTATCTTAAGCACTGAACCATCTTTACAAATCTCAGTCATACAAAATTACAATGTGTGTCTAACTGCCAAGGGAGGGCTGGGCTGTGCATTGTTGTCAACATCCTTGGATCAGATTAAGATGCACATTATTCCCCACCTCTGATATATACCTGTGCTTATAAGGAAACTTAAAGCTTCAACAGTTTTTCATGGAAAATAAACCAAGAAACAGTTGTCAGTCACTTCAGGTGCTTCAGCAACTACCTAGCATTTCAAAACAGCTTTCTATGTTATTACACTCTGTAAAGGACCTTATGCTTTTTATGTTATTATATAGTTATGTTTTTATGTTATTATCTTCTGCATAAGACCTTATAAAAACAGCATGGCTCCACACCGGGAGTGCATGTGCCTATTCAGGAAAAACAGGCAAAGTAAACTTTTTCCTGAAGTTAAATGTAGGAAGTGAAGAAAAAAAGATTTAAACAATCACCTCTTGATCAGATTCTTAATTAAGTCCTGCAAATCATCAAGGAATACGTGCACAGAGAAGTATTCCTTCCTTTTTCTCAGTTAAATGCATTTAATTAAATGGTGACCAGCAGAATGCCCAAGTACACAGCTCAATATGTTATACAAAAAAATAATATGTATCTGTGACAAAACAAATTTAATACTAGTAGATTATCTGGTTTTACCTTGCCTCATCAGCATTAGCTGATGCTCATGTCTAGCTGCTTCCATTTCTGCCTCAAGTTTCTCTTTGGCTTCTCTAATGTTCCTGTCAACCTGTTCCCGCTGCTGCTTTTCCATCTCATCCAGAGCCTTCCACCGCGACGCGTACTCAAACTCAAACGTTCCCGGCTGAGCAAAGCGGGGGGGCTGCTCTCTCTCCCTGATAGAGGTTGTGCAGTGAAAATGTACAGAAGGACACGTTTACATCAACAGCTGGTACAGCCAGAGAATGTATCAACAATCACTTCAAGGGTAGCTCTTGCTTTTTATCAACCTGTCACATGACTACATTCTAAACCAGAGAAAGTTTAAATCAGACATTAAGACACACAAAAAGATGATTTTCCAAAAATAAAGATTCAGATTATTCAATATAAAAATTAGTATTGACATCAGTGCAAAATACTAAGCTGCAACACTAGATTAACAGTGTTCAGCCTTCTAAATCAAGCAGTCAATTCACTAAACCAGTTATTTAAATAAATATCAAATACTACTAGACAGCCCAGAATATTAGCCAGAATCTGTAACCATTAAAATGAGCCACATTTCCCATTCTAACACCAACATTGTACCTTACAGTGACAAATTCTTAAGATGTGGTGCTCTACAGTCTAAAAAATTAACATTTTAGATTCAAGCAACATGAATGGCAAATGACAGTACTAAAAATTAGTATTTTCATATTAGGAGACTTCTATCTCATGACTGAGATTCACTTTCTCGTGTCATGTTTAAAGTTTTACCTGAACTGTGGAAGCGGCAAAGATTTCCACGCCAGGGAGTCTGCAAACAGTTAATGGGCTACTCAGAGAACACAAAAATCTGCCGGTATTCAAAATCTCTGCAGATTAGACCACACCCATAATCCATAAAAGACTACAGTCTGCTGGCAACAAGCTCCACTGACTGCAGTGTAGGCCTGCAGAATCCCTCTACTACAATAAATGTAGTAGTAGAGAGCGTTAAACCAATGAGCCAAGTCTGAACTTTACTCTGATTAGGAAATTTGGGAAGGCCCTGTTTAATCCTGACACAAAACAGCACAATGTACAAAAGCACTACTTCCTGCTACACAAACGCAAAAGTAAAAATTAGTGTATACTTACAAAGGTAACTAAGTACATGAATCGTGTTTCATAAAAAAAGGTTAACTTACTTGTGGTACTGTTGTGTTTTTTGCATTAGCTTCTCAGGGAGTCCATCCTCATCATCAAATTGCTCCATCGGTTCTACAACAACAGGTCGAGGTGTTCTGGAAAACATTTGCAATTTAGTAACTGAATCATTCATGAAGAAGATACAATTTATTTTAGCATTCTGAAAAAAACACTTCAGAAAGCTAACATGTAATTCTTGTCTTGTCCTAAATCACAGAATTCCAATGAATCCCAATCTTAGGAATTACCTTTGGAAAATAATTGTTTCTATGCCCAAATCCAGATATTCTGCCTAGAAACCACAACTTATTTGACACAGCTCTGTTGGCTTTTTTAAAATACCAAAGCCATCTACCAATAATTACAAAATATTTAGGAAGGAACTACTTTTCTGTTTTTATCAGTGAAACACCAGAGGCCATGACTGTACTGGGAAAGCAACAAACCCAAAACAAAGCAGCACAACCTATTCATATTTCTACTGACTTTTGCAACTTAGTTTTGCAAGTTACTCTACAGCTGAAAACAGCTTGATAATTCGGTATTAATATTACAGTGACAATCAGAAAAAACATTTCAGTGTAAGTTATTTAAAATCCATTATTTGAAGAACCATATGCTCACAAATCAGAATCCTAATTTATCTCTGAAAACAGCTTCCTTGATATGTAGTAACCAGAGGCAAGCACGAGCCAGTAGTGCCAGAGAGCAGTGTAAGAACTCTGAATTGTGTAAAAAGCTCTTTGCACCAGTCTTGGGTGCAGAGCCTACAAAACAGAGAGCACTAGAGACATGATTTTCAAAACACCAGCACTCATTTACTGTGTTCCAGGCCTTTATTCCTCTTCGCAGATCTTAGAACTATGGTGCTAACAAGCTACGATGTAAAACAATGTTAAAATGCTATGATCAAGCAAAGAGTTTACAGTTTTAAAAAGTAAATCTTTAAACTCAGAAGCAAAATATGGAAGTAGATGGCAGCAGATCCACACTAATTGTCTTGGCAAGTGGACATTAGAGAACATGTCACCTAAGCAAGAAAACGATCAAGTGCTTTTCATTCACTCAGGCCGTGCCTAGATGGTAATTTCAATTTAACTGATCTGTCCAGCTGGTCAAACGAAAACACCCTTCCCCTCATATCCCAGCTTCTTTTTCCCTGACACATCTCCCATGCCAAGAACAGCACCCCTGTAACACTGAACTACATTACTTCCCTTGTTTGGCTCACCACACTTCCATTCAATTCATAATGCCAAAAAAAACCCTGGAAATAAGAACAAATTGCTGGCACATTCTGGTAACAGTCAAGACATATTCATACTAAATTTACTACAGAACCAAACTGAATCAAATGAGTTCAGTAGCACACAAGATTTGGAGGTCCAGACCCCTGACTCACCTGCCAACTCCTCCTGGCAACATTTTCTCCTGCCTTTTTCTCTGCTGGACCTGACATTAGCAAGCACACTCCTGTGCTTGAACAGACTGCAATGGACCCCCCACACAAATTAATGTTTTTCTGTTGCTTTTGTAGCAGGTACAAGTGGCTTATGGAAGTATCATGAAGTTCTTGAGCACATAAAAGAACTCCAAGCTCAATTCAATGGCAGCAAGTCTTCATGCTGTGAAACCACAGCCTTATTTTCCCGATGAGAATCAGAAAAATAAAAAATAATCAGAAATACGTATCATTTTATGCAATTTTTAAGAAAGCATTTGAAAATGTCACTTGTGACTATGTAAAGTACAGCAGTTAACAACTCTCTTTGGCAAGGCTAAAGGGCACAAAAATACAAGATGCAAGAGAAGTACTGCTATTTGCAAGCTTGCCTGTCCTTGAAATAGATTCTTTTCCAAACATCACTAGTATAAATCCCTTCAGAATCTCAGTCTTCATTTTAAAATGGGGAGAAAATCCTGGCCTTACAAGCCACAGGTAATTTTTGAGCTACAAACACTTTCTTTAGTCTACAGAAATATCAGCAATGTCATGCACTGTATTGCTAACAAACAAAGGAATATTATTTTGTTACTTTGTTACTGGGATCAGAAAGAGTGCAATCAATGAAAATAAAGTCTCAACAGAAAATGCCTTATTAGATAGAGAAGGAAAAGTAATATTGCATATTTAGAAGAAAAACCCCAGAATTTTGCTCTTAGACTCTCATATGGTAGTAAGAAATATTATAAACACTAAACAGAGAAAGATGGTTTTCTTGTAAAAAAATAAAGATTTTTGATATCTGTGGTATATTTGTGGTATTAATGCAAAATACTTTAATTTTTAACACCACGGCTTTCAGAATTTGAAAACAAAATAAAAACTAGGGAATACCACGAATGCACTTTTTGATCACATCAGGAAGCTACAATCACAAATTCAAGCAAAAACCTGTGAACTTACGTTGTAAGCAAGAATGCCCCATCACTGCACCTTTCCAGAGCTTTCCGTGCTGGAGGTTTTGCTGCAAACTCCACAAAACCTTTCCCTGTAGCTCTGCCACGATCATCTACTACAACAACCGCTCTTTCCACCGGCCCGAATTGCGAGAACGCCTGTTCCAGCAGCTCATTGGAAACCACGGGCGACAGATTCTTCACAGTTAAGGCAGCTCCATGGGTGGCAAATCGAATTCGAAGTGGTCTGCTCTTCAAAATAGTACCATCAAGCTCTGCCTTTGCTATTTCAGCCAGGGTCCTAGATTCCTTTATGAAGACATAAAATATTTTGTATCTTTTATTTTCGAAGACAACAAGTATCACTTTTGCGTGCCCCCCCCAAAAAATAGCTAAATTGCTTTCCTTCACTTGAGCATATTGGCACCAGAATCATTCAGCTTTTTTCCCCCCAGTCAAAAAAACCAAAACAAACCAACAACAAAAACGCCAACAAACCAAAGTCTCTGTCCTCTGATAGAAAAAAAAAAATGCATTCAATACTCCATCATGGCCTCTGATGCATTCATTACCCCTCATGGTTTATTCTCAAAAACAACATAAGTGCAAATTTTTTGTTGCACATTAGAAGACTTCACAATTTCTCATTATGATGGTGCTGCTCTATAAAGGTTTTGAGTAGAGTTGAAAACTTTATGCTTTTTCATGTTTACCTACTCAAATGTTTATATTCTTTGTCCCTAGGCTCCCCGCAGCAGGAAATGGTATTCAAATGTTACAGTACAGGATCTAAGGTGTTTTGAGTTGGGGTTTTGTTTTGCTTTTAAATAAGTGAAAATATCGCACTTGCTCTCAATGGATGGCAAATTCAAATTTCATGAACAAATGAAATGATGAAATTACCTTCTTTGCGGATATATCAATTTGTCTCACATTAATGGACTTTCTGCACCCACATCCATGAGACAGTGTAAATCGACAACTACCTTTTTTCCCTCTTCAACTTCACCAGGTTTGATACCTAGAAACCCTGACATTTAAAGAAATTCTTTATATCCTTCTTCACAGTTCAGCTAACTAGGCAAGCTGTTTAAATGTGTGTATGCGTATATATATATTCCCTAAACGTAATGGAAAAGGAAAGCTCACATTAAAACTCTATCTAATCTTTATTACACACAAAAATGAGTAACAAGATGTAAATATATCTCACATCCTCCATAAAATTGCTATTTCAGGCCGGGGAATTCTCAGGGTAAAAGATGCATGGCAGAATGCCACAAATATTCTAAGATGACAACCAAAAATAAAAATAAAAAAAAATTAAAAAAAAAAAAAAAAAAAAAAAAACCACTAAGCAGTAAAATACATGGAAACACATGAAAAACTCGTAACTAGATACCTAAAGCACTCTAAAGCTATTCCCAGAATGATACAAATCATTATCAAATTAGTGAAAACTAATCTCGCACACTAAATTACCATTTAAATACAGTATCATAAACATTTTGGATGATTCCTTTTTTCGCACGCTTAATTCGAGCATGCTTCATCAAATACTGTATTACCCCTAAAAATCTAGTCTTATCTGGGCATAAGCAATTTAAACAACCCGCGGTCCGCAACCTTTTCAATTCCGCGATTTTATGTTCCGTGTTCGCGATGTGCGAGCAGCTGTATTTCGAAACAATGCTGTCGATTCCTTAAAATGAAGCCTTCTAAGTGCCATGGGGTGAGGCGGGGACCGAAACGCCAGGGGCTGGGAGGACTACTCTGGATGCAGGGGTCTGGTGTGGCTGGGACCAGGCGCAGAGGCGAACACTGGTGGGGGAAGAAGAAGGGGCGGGGGCACCAACGCTAACAGAGAGGAGGAAGAGAATGGGAGGCAGATGCTGCCTTATTTTACACCAGCCGAAAAGGAGGGGAGGGGGGCGGCGGGCAAGGGACCGAAGCCTCTCGGCTTTCAGACACAGCCCCAGGGAGACGGCGCAGCCCCAGGGGCCCGCCCGGATCCTCACCAGACGGATGAAGCCGAAGCCACGGTCCCGATTGATGAAGACCTCGCTGGGCTCCCCGTAGCGCTCGAAAAGGCGCTTGAAATCCTCCTCGGTTATATCAGTAGGCAGATTCCCCACGAAGAGCCGGCAACGCTGCGTGTAGCTCTTCTCGCCAGGCTTGAGAAAGCTCTTGATATCGATGGTGAACCCAACCTCCTGCTCCTCATCTCTGCCACCTTCTTTGCTCGGCGCCAGAGCCATGGCCGCCGCCGCCGCCTCGCTCTCCGCTTCTAGGCCGCGCAATCCTTTCAGGTTGCCGCCGCCGCCACCCCCCACCATGCCCAGCGGCGCCGCCGGGGAGCTGTTTTCGATCCGCACTTGCTTCAAGTTCCTATTCGCGGCCATATCCGCTCCTTCCTCGCGGGTTCTCCCTCGGGGAACGCGGAACCCTGCTCGGCAGCCGCCGCCTCCGACCCTCAGCCAGTTCAAAATGGCGCCGCCGCCAGCCCCGGCGAGTTGCGCCGTCCCCGCGGGAAGCCCCGCCCCCAGGGCCCCGCCCCCTCAGCGCCCGCCGAGAGCGCTCCGGAGAGGGGAGAGCCGCCCGCGGCTGCGCTGCCGCCGTGTGTTAGCGCAGCGGTCTCCTCAGCCCGTCCACAGGCAGAGGAGCCCCTCGCTGGGCCTCTCCACCGAGCCGGGTGGGATGCCCTGCGGGTGTTTGGTCGCTGCGGGAGAAGGAGGCAGGCGTGACACGAGAGACGCTGAGGCGGCGGCGGCGAGGACAGCTGAGGGAGTCACAGAACCACAGAATCAATCAGGTTGGAAAACACCTCCTAAAGGTCATCGAGTCCAGCCTGTGGCTGAACGCTGCCATGTCGACCAGACCACGGCACTGAGTGCCACGTCCAATTCCACCACCACGCTGGCCAGCCCATTCCAATGTCTAATTACCCTTTCTGTGAAGAGTTTTTTTCCTGATGTCCGACCTAAACCTTCCCTGATGCAGCTCAGGCTGTGTCCTCTTGTCCTATGACCTGTTGCCTGGGAGAAGAGGCTGACTCCCACCTGGCTGCACCTTCCTTTCAGGCAGTTTACAGAGTGATGAGGTCCCCCTGAGCCTCCTTTTCTCCAGGCTGAACACCCCCAGCTCCCTCAGCTGCTCCTCACAGCACTTGTGCTCCAGACCCTTCCCCAGCTCCGCTGCCCTTCTCTGGACACGCTCCAGCCCCTCAATGTCTTTCTTGCAGGGAGGGGCCCAGAACTGACCCCAGGATTTGAGGTGTGGCCTCAGCAGTGCCCAGTACAGGGGGACGGTCCCTGCCCTGGTCCTGCTGGCCACACCATGGCTGATCCAGGCCAGGAAGGGCTGTCCGGGCACTGCTGTGCAGCACGGGAGGACCTGCAGACAGACAGGGCACAAAAAAGCATTCACCGAGACAGATGTGGGAGAAAAATCTGAGTGAGGAGAGGCCTTGTTACACCGCATCCAGGACAACTTCTCACTGAGCAACACCTTTCATTATAAAGGGAGCAACTTTGTTCTGAGAGATGCAAAGTCAAATGTTTCCTTCCTCGGGCATGCCGCATTGTAGCAAAGACTACGGATCTTCCTCATCTGCAGCACCAGACTCTGGTTTGCTCTCCTGCCAGATTCACACCTGCTTGGTTTGGTTTGTGTGCTTCAACCAATAGTACGACCAGCGCATGATTTCTCAGAATTATTTGTTTCATTAATACATCTCTAGCACTGAAAAGGTCCCGACCATCTTATGAGGCCAGTAGTTACTTCAGCTAGTGCGTGGCATATACTGGTCTTCGGAAAAAGCAGTATCAACATGACAGAATAATTCTACAACAGGCATGAATGTGTTGCTTGGGTTTGTTTTTTTTTTTATATTGCAGACTGTTTTAAGTTCCTCTGTCTTGTTGTACCACTTGAAGTACAACAGAGATATGTCTTCCTGTCTCTTCCTATCTCTGAGCTTATTCAAGGACCTTGAGAAGACACAAGTTCCCATCTTTATCAGTCCCCCTCTTTCTGAAGCAGGCTTGTGGGTGTAGAGTATCAAGCAAATGCAGATTTTAACCTCTGAAATTCTGAAAATACAGAGGATAGGGGAAGGATACCCACTCATAGAAAAGGCAGGAAGTCATGCAGTGTAGGAATATGAAAAAGGCATTAGAGTAGCAGTATGGGGTCCCTAAAGGCCTGATCATCTCGACTGCCTGAAAAACAATGCTTTGAAGTATATTTTGGATTCAATTACAAGTGTTAAGACAAAAGTGTTTAAAAAAGAAACCAACTTATGCCAAACCAATAACTTTCTAAAATGGATAAGCATGAAAAGGGAATGAAATATATGTTAGAAATTATGTACACTGATACACTGAAGATGTGTACTCATCAGTAGATGGGAAAAAGAAGGCAAGGCAGTCTGGCTGATAATTTTTTACCAATGTGGTATAATAAAACTGCCATGGTTTTCAAACAGAGATTTCCAAATTAGGTTAATAGTAGAAGCTGCAACCATTTAAATTGCAACCACAATTTCCTGTGTACTACAAAAATGTCAATAGGAAGAGGAGAGAGTGTTTACAAATTCCATAGTATTCTTACTTTTCCTTACCTAGCAACATCTCAAAAAAAATTATAGTTCAGTAAAACAGAGCAACAAAATGCCACCTTCCAGAAAGAAGGAAATATGTCTGAATATATATATATACTCAATGTGCTCATGGATCCATACATCATCTTAATTAGTCAGATTCACAGTAGAATCATAATGCTTGTATTTGTTTCAGCTTTTTTGAGAAGGAGCTATTTGCACATGTTCTACAGTCAAACATTTAACGGTAACATACAAAAATGACCTGATATCTGCTGTGTTCAGTCACTTCCTTACCTTTATTTACATATCACTTCACAATAATTTACTTATTCATCAGAAAAGCCCCAGACATTTTATCTCCCTAAGTGCTCAGAGTCTTGGTGGCTTGATGACTTCTATACCTTGCCACTGACACCAGTTAACCAATAAATATTTTGAAAGGAGAAAAAAGGGTCCCTTAAAGTTCTTGTCCCAATGTGTTCCCTCAGCTATAAATATCCACTGAAATCTTTATGGCTTATTAAATCAAATTCATATCATTGATAGAGATATCCTAGGCTGTTTCAGCCACCCTCCATTAGTTTGATATTGTTAGATTTATTATTTTGAATGTAGTTAAACTACATGAAAGTGATTTCAGAAGAGTGAGGAACAAACAGTTGTAATCACATAGCAATTTACACTCATTCTGTCATTCTTGAGGGTTTTTATGGAAGCCTGAATTTATTAAACTTGGCATTCAAAAGGCCACAACAGACAGCCCTGATTTTGACTAGCAAAATTTAGTTTGACTTGGAATTTATTTAAAGCTCTTAAAACAGTCATGACTTCTTCATTTCATGGAAAGAAATGAAATCTCAAGATTTCAATGAAAATAAATTTGTGAAGTTTCAGCCCATTTCATTGCATTTCTGTTCTTTCCATTCCATTGTTTTCAGTTTTTTCCATTATTTTTCACGTAATTTCAGAATTTTCTTTTTTTTTTTTTTTAAATTTCATTTCATGTTATTGTATTTCCTTGCCTGCTATTTAATTTAATTTAATTTAATTTAATTTCTGTCTTTACATGTACTGCCAGGCTCTTTTCTTACTCATATATTGTTTTGGATTATCATCTCACAGATGGTTTTGTATTTAAATTTACTAGCATAAGTAAAATATTCTGCATAAGCATGAGATCTATAGTACAATCACTATTGCCCTCTTGAGAAGAACATTTACTGGGGGAAAAAATAAAAAGAAACAGAATTGTGAAAATCAGCAGTATTTTTTATTTTGTCTGCTAAAGAGACAGGTTATGTTTGGTGTATGCTGAAGTGTTCATCCTATCAAGAGATTTGGCCACATTTTCCAAACACACACCATCCAGCCATGTGCCATATGAGACAGTCTGAAGGAACTGTCCTAGCCTTTAATTTTCTGTATCATAGCATTACTTTCTTACCAAATATCAGCATCCTGCTGAATACCAGGAATGCATCAGACCTCTAAAAGGAAGCCACAAGAGCTTTTTATGCCACAAACTTGAAAATGCTACACATCTCGAGCTGCACATAAAAATCTGACACAACTTTGCACAACTTCAGTGTGATTGCTCAGACGCCAGCACTCCAGTGATGACAGCTGTGACAGTGTTGAAACTGATTTCTCAACAGGCAACTTAGTGCTCAACACATCTCTGGACTCCCAGGTTTATTTCCTTTTACTTCCTAAAATCTGCAATGAGTCACAGGTAGAATCAGTAATTGTAATTCAAGCTGCAGTGGTAGGTCATGACAGAATGTATCAGGGAGCACTGAAACTGAGAGGCAAATGAAGGCATGGAAGAGGATGCTCCGTTCGAGAGGAGAAGGGAAACAGGGAAAAGACAAAATTCTGCACTGAAAAAGTAGGGAATTACATGGGTAGATAGGTTGACAGCCTGAGCCTGGGATCCTGTTCAGAACTGCAAGGCCAGGGAACAGAGGCAAACCTCTATGCATGACCTGACATAGGTGAGAGCCATCTCTTTCCATTAAAGACAGCATTTGCCTTCAGTATTGCTCATGGCAATATCTGGGCAAAGTAACTTTAGGCAAGTATTGGTCTCCACTACTGAGCTTTTCTTACCAAGCCCAGCTGGCTAAGAATATTCAAAACTGTCATAGCTGTGCCAGCAAGCCTGATGGTGTGAACATAAGGGCGTGGAGGAAGAGGGGCTTGATGCAATCTGAAACAGCGATGCGCTCTCTGTGAATCCCGGGGGATGACCTCATGACGCCACCAATGGAGTATGAGGAGAGGTTGGGGGATCGTGTCGTTGCAGTGCCATCTGGTGACAAACACTGGAATTATCATTTTAATAGAATAATTCAAGCGGAAATAAACATGACAAATCTGCAATAATACCGTCTCTCCGGTATTATTGGACAGCACGACTTGGATTTTTTATTTCTAAACTTGCTGGAAAAGCTGCCTTTCTCTGTTTTCTTAACAGTAGCAGAATTCAGCAACATTCTTCCATTGTTTTTACATGGATTGAAATATACATGAATCACGTTTATAAAATCTGTACAACCTAACCTAATATGGTTAGAAGTCACCTAAATTCATGCTATATTAATAGATATTTTAGTGAATGAAGACCTTTATTTTGGAATTATCATGTTTGAATAGTCAGTATTATGCTTTGAAACAACATAGGTCTCAAGAACAGAAGGACTGAAAAGATATGAAAACATATGTGTCTCTGAAGGTACTTTTCAGATGGATATATAGGCTCAATAAACGTTACCTGAGTTTTCCAAAGCTACTTTCTCCACTAAAATAATCAATGCTTACAATGCACTCCTTTTTGAATGTTTTACAGCATATTGTCTTTACCTTTCCTGTAGAAGAGTGACAGTAAAGTACTAAGGCAAGCAGGAAGTTAGAGACTTGAGGAAGCATTTCCCAGATATATTCAGCTCTTAATTTATATCTAAACAATCATTTGGTATCCTGTCAGCACACTAGGCAGTAGAGCTATGCTTGGGGATCCAGTAGAATATGGTAGATGGTCAAAGATTGGGGTTTTTTTTCTCTTTTAATCTCCAAATAATCTCTTTTACAGTCTGTAGCAAAATATATTTCTTGCATTTGATTATTTGTATCCTCTGCAATTAAGCTAATGGATTCTGTAAATTTTCTTACATGATTCTTATTTGTTCACTATTTTTTTCTTTTGGTTTTCCTTTCAAATTGAGATATAATTCTCTGTGAATTGACTTACTCTTCCACAGTGTCACTGGAAGTGAAAATGTTCTGTAATGCGAACAGTGACTATGGTCTGAAAAAGTATATTTCTCGTGGTCTTTATTTTTGCTTTCCAGTTCCAAGATTGAATTTTGTATTTGTCAAGGGAAGAAATTTAAACTGAATTAAGAATGTGTGAACTCAACTTTCAGGAATTTATCTAATATTTTTACCTAAACCTCTTTGATTTCACTCATATCTGTCAATCACTCTTACAGCTAGAGAAGAAATAGTCTTTATAATCTTTGAGTATTTTTTACAGGTGATAATACTTTATCATCCTGAAAACTCAAAAACTTGAAAATTTTACCTGATAAAAAATTTAGGAAATAATGAATTGGAATATTGTTTTGACACTTTTTTGAACAGGTAATTTAGATTTTTTTTTTAAGGTGGAATGTGGTTTGTCTGTAGTGTAGCACACAGGATTTCAGGAACTGCCATATTAGAGAAACCTCAAGGCCTGTCCTGTTAATCATACTACTTTTGCCAGGTAGTTGATGCCAAATGTTTACGGGAAAAGCATTGACCTGTCTAGGAAGTAAATGTAGGAAGCAGATGTACAGTTTTACTGTTTAAAAAAAACAACAATGAAAATAATGCAAGATATATAATCTCTAAATTGATAAATTAAAATTGATACCAGAAAATTAAGTCTAATTTCACCTTATGTAACAAGCCATTAAGCTGTTTTTATCTTGCTAATAGTTGCAATTCAGTATCTATTCATTCAGGTGAATGTGTAAAATTATACCACCCATAGATCAGATTTTAAACATTTTTACTTTCCCACCCACCCCCCGCCAAAATTCTGGGAATCTAGGTTTTGTCAGCGTGGCCATGCCCAGCAGCACCACTTACACTGCCCTGTAGCATCTCTGCTCTGCATCCAATGTCTTTCCCCTGACATTTCCTACTGTCCCTGTCTTGTTTCTTACTGCAGGTTTTTTTTGACACATTACTCTGCTGCTTATACAGACACATGTAAATGGGATGAGGGAACTAATCCAGGTGAAAGAATAGAGGGAGAGGGAGAAAAGGAGCAAGTCAAAGGTTAATTAAAGCAAGTTAAAGGTTTAAACAAACACTGGTGGTTAATAAATGGTATTACCGTTCCAGCCTCATCTCAAACAGCACCTGACAAAGGCTTCCTGTTACCTGAAGGGAGAAAAGAAGCACTCCCTATGAAACTAGCTCCTTCCACGTCTGGAATTTGGAGGTATCCACCTTCATGAGCATGACAGAGTGTGTCCCTGTAAAAACCCCACTTAAAGCATTTGAGGAGATCCTACTACAGCTTAAAGTTTTTCTGCCCCTATGCCAGCCATCTTTCAGGTAAGTGTTGCCAGCTATCCAGTACATTGTTCATTAAAGTGCACTTGAGCTGAAATTGTAGGCTGGAGTAAATGAGACCTGAGAACATATTTCTTGCTCCCAGCTCATCTTTGGATTAAGGTAAAGTGACTTTGTTAAGGAAATAGCTCCGCTATCAAGCAGGTAGTTGATGAATGTAACACACTGAATCATGATAGTAAAATTAACAATAAAATTTGAGCAAAATCTTTAAATATAAACTCACTTTTTTGCCCAAAGTTGTAGTCCGAAGCTGTGTGGTATAGTCCATTTTATCTTTTTTCTGTCCAGAATAAAGAAGGCCACAGGCTCCCCAGTTAATCTCTCAAGCAAAATCTACTCCCAAAATAAATGCAAGGGCAGTTTAGCTCATTCAGCAAACAAATACAATAAACTGGTGCACATGCTTGAAGACCAGGCAGCCTTGCAGTGATAGTGTGATGTCAGAGAAAAACTCTTGCACTTAAAAACAACTCCCCTGCAGCCAGCCAGCTTCTGTTCCTGTTGGAATCCTGTTTACACCTAGTAGCAGGGAACTGCCCTCTTGAGTGCTTCCCTGCACCAGTGACTGATCAGTTACAGGCTGGAATAAGTTGCTCCCACAGATCCTGGTGGTGCTCCTCACACTGTGTGACAGTTCCTGCAAGTCACTGGTTAAATCTGTAGCATAGCAAGACTGCTTTGTTGCCCAGCAATAGAGAAATCTGCTAGAAATTGTACTCTCCCATAGAGAAATTTAAGACAACAGTACATCTTACCTGCTTCTAGATGACACACATCTAGAGATCCTTTTTGGTTTGGGTTGTGGTGGTTTGTTTATTTTTTTCCTGGTATATTTTTTCCTAATATTAAGGAGTGTAAAGGGAATTGAAGAAGGGTTTCTCTTTGAATGTCAGACCAAAGGCAGACACTGGATGTGAACACATTTAACACATCATTCCGTGATGCAGCACAATTTATCTAAGTCAGTATTTTCCAAAGCAGGTGACAAAAGCTAGAGGCTAAAATCAGTAGGAGCCTTAAGTACTTACAACCTTCAAAAATAAAGCCATTTTTTATACAGGTATCTATGAGACATACAGCCTACAAAGTCTTGATCTCCATAATATCTCAGTTTCTGCACTGGGGAAAATGTTTACTTATGTCACATGGGTAATGTAATGTGATATGAATTAACTTCTAAGCACTCTGAATTCTCAAATGAAGGAAACTCTTCAAGTATAAATTCCCAAGATTACTATTATCACACACACAATCCCACTTATCCTATGGCAGAAATGTGAGCAGGACAAATCCCCAAAGCAAGTGATGTTCATTAGATGCTCCAATTCTGAGAAAAATTGGGACACTGTGGTCATTCTTCTTTATAAGGCAAAGGACCAAATGTACTGCTTGTAGGAACAGGACTAGGAAAAAAAAAAAATTCAGCCTAACCTTGAAGCCAGATATCCATACAACAACTCTGCAAATCTGCTCACATGATCCCCTGGTGCTCACAGAGGCATCCTGCATGCAACCTACTTCGCCATGAACAGTGTAGAAAGCAGACCATAAGCAAATCCAGCAGCCCACAGAGTTTGCACAGTGGGACCCACATGCTTGAGCCTAGCTAGGCTAGGGATGAATTCCACTGTTTTTTCCTATATTTTCCTGTTTTCCCTATATATGGGAAATAGCATGACATTTGATAAAACTGTGATGATGCAGAAGGACCTGGAACCCAGGGTCCTGGAATGTGCTAAGTTCTGTGTCCAGTTCCTCTGGACATAATCAAACTTGGAACTCTAAAGTTACAAAAAGTCATTAATTCAGCTTTTTGCAGATGAAGTTACTTGGTGGATACTCAGTGGAGAACTGCAACCAGAACACTTGAGATACTTTTTCTCAAACTATCCCAGTCATGACACACTATGCTGAGTGTGATGAATGTTCAACACAATGAGGGCAGCATCCTCAGATATGTGCACACACTTTCTAAGATACATCAGGTTTCAGTGAAGTGCTAAAATAGAGAGGCCAGTTTGATGGGAAGAGAGAACAGACTGGCCACGGTCCAAGTGCGAAGATATCTCTGACCTATCTCTGATCCTGTATATAGAAAGTAGGCCTGGTGAGAGAAGTTTGCTTATAATATTTCAATAACATGATTACTTTTGCCTGAGTCTTTGTGTCAAAAAATGTATTCTTTCTTAGTATTTCTCATGGTTCAAAAAAATATTTAAGAAATAATCACCTCCTCGTGTTTATTTTTACTTTTGCTTTCTTATTAAACCAAGTGGGATCTTTATATCGTTTGGTCCTGAACTAGGTCACCTAAACTTGGCTGATGGCCACATTCACACATGGTACTGCCATGCATTGCAGTGGAATGTAAATAGTTTTGCCCTGGAAAGAATTTGAGCATAGGTAAAATTTGCCATACAGACAGCTGCAAAACTGAATATCAAAATTTGAGACCCGGAGTGCTGTTAATCAATTTTGAACCCTCAAGGTGTCTTGTTTCAGGGACTAAACTGATTAGCTTTGATTAGCTTTGGTTTGGTAACCAGTTGACTGACTAGAGAACAGATTCCCTATTTTCAATTAAGAATAGAAAAAGAACTAAGAAGTTTATGTTTAAATTAAGAGAATAATGCAAAGGAGATTTTCTGCTATAGTAAGAGAAAAAGACTTGATATTAGAGACATACAACTGAGCATTTGGTGAGCACAACCATCACTTTATTACACTGAAGAACAGCAACCTTTCCAAGCTGCATTGATATATGGGTAATATAAGGAAGCTACAGATACAGGTCAATAATAGGAAGAAAAAGGAAAATAACTGGAGAACAGTGAAAACTAGCCCACCCATCAAGACAAATAAGGCCAAGTCTAGAACACAGATGATAGAAAACCAAATGCAACATATGCAATCTGCCCTTACGTGGAAGGAAAGAAGAAAGAGGATGCATGAGCAATGTGGGGAACCAGGATGTGCCAACCTGCAGAGCAAAGATCAGGATCAAAGTCTTCATTCAACAGCATGGCAACATCATCATCACTGCTTCATTCTTCTGCTATTTGTGGGAGATGCCTCAGACAGAGTGCTTGAATGATGGGGAGATGGCTGTTCAACATATACTGAGGGTTTGAAGCTATTATCTCTGGCATGCATTGTACACTAGTATCCTCTGTCGCAAGCAGGACATGAATGAACTAGACTCACCTGTTAAGTTGAGAAGGGAGGAGAGAAAAGAGAAAGTTTATTATGATTTGGAGTTTATATAGGGTTTGGAAATTCTTCAGGGATTGGGGGATGAGAGGAACACCTCTCTGACCCCAGTGATCAACTTGGAAGTCCATCAATTTGTTCTTCTCCCTGGAAAGAATGTGTATTTACAAAACATCAGTCTTTGTTTTTGTTCCCTGCATGAGAAACCCTCGGTCCAAGAATGAAAACACATCCAAAAGCTGAAAATCAAGACAACAATCCTCCACACTTCAGTGGAGTTCTCAATTCACTTCAGTGAATGTTCCCATAAAGGACAGAAGGATGAGCAGTGTTAAAAGGAAAAAATGCTTCAACCAACAAAAAAGTTGGCTGCATTTGAATGAGCAGCAGATCAAACTGAGAGAAGGAGCTGGGTTACTCAAACAGAAAGAGATCTAGCTGCACTTGCAGTAAGTGGCCAGGCTGAAGTAAAAATTCCTTCCATGTGTGAAAACCACACATTTTTCATTATGTATATGGAAATTTTCTCATTTATTCTACATCCCTATAGCCTGACCTAGCATTGCATCTCTCTTATACTAATCTCTCATCTTTTAGCAAATATGCTAACATGGGTTGCCTTTTAAAATACTTACTCAGTAGCACCAATAGTCAAACTCCTTGCTTAATTACTTTATTTTCCTCTATAACTGGAGGCTTAGCAGAGGCAGTACATGAAGTCACCTGTGAGGAACCTAATGAATAATTGACCCCTTCCACAATGCCAGCATGTCCTGTTCTTCCTGAGAGTGCAGGCTGATTTGTTTTGTTCTGCCATTTTCCAGGTCCTTGCTGTTTTTCCTGCTGAACTGAGCTCACGGCCCTGCCACAGGGGCAGGCCCAGCCCACCTAAGGGTCACAAAAATTGTCAAAATAGAGGCCACGGGCCAACAGTGGCTTCATTCCCTTTGAGAACTATGGGAATTGGACACTATTTTCAAAGAGTGTGCTGATGCACTCTTGCTTTGCCCTCTGCGGAGGGCGCATCTTCGCCTCTGGGAGTAGTGAGAAATGGTCACTGATGGAGCACAGCCCCATATGTGATGCTGGAAGAATGCAGTGCTGGAGGTCCCAGTGGTTTTCAAGAGTGCGTGACTCTGAAATGATCCACCTCATTTCCATATTAGGACAAAAGTTAGTAGTCTAAGGCTACACATGGTATAAATAACTTTCAACACAATCAGTTTGAACTTGTCAACTACGTAATTGATTTACACAATCCTGATTTGTGTAATTATTTGTTTATTACACAATAGCTGATTTGTACTCAAGAAGAAAGCATTTAAATACTCAGAAGTATATTATCTTTTTGATATATATAGTGAAGAGGTTCAATCTACACTGATCCATCTGTTCATACCTGGAAATGTCAGGACTGAGAAAGGTCTCCCAAGACAGAATCCCTTCTGCCAACAGGACTGAACATCACTTACCTTAATGGCCACTTGGCCAGGATTCCCCCAGGTGTATTTACTCTTACAAGACACTTATCCAATGGTCAATTTATTTGAAAGACAATAATGTCATTTTACTAATTCTTTTTCAATTTATTCTTTCTTCCAGGTCACATTCAGCATATCTTCACCAGAGGTGTTGTCATCCCTGCCCATCCTTGTTGCCTTGTGGTACCAAGTATCTCAGTAGCTGTGAGTATGTTGCTCTCAAAAATTGATGGTGGACATGGTGCATAATACTGGCTAGAAATTGATACTATTTAGTAAGACAGCAGTTGCCAGAATGTAGGCTGAAAAACACTGGGTTTAAATTAAAACTTTATTGCCAGATTTCACACTTTATACTTAGCAAAAACTGTTTCTTGCCAAGTGAAATTTCAGAAGACCATACTGTACAAAATGGGTGAAAAATACACATAAATCTGTGAACATAGACTGCAGTCCATCCAGACATTGTGAACGTTTCACCTAGAGAAGAGCTGCCTGTGAGAAGCACTGTATTTACTGTTATAAAACATTCTTTGTGTATTTAAGAATCACTCCAGGGAAGCCTATCCCAGCATCCTCAGATGCAAATCATTTTGAGAGTGTGATAAAAGTTTTGGTTAATCAAGAATTTTAAATATATATTCTATATTCTGGTATGAATCTGCTACTTCTTCCAACATATGTTTCAGAATCAGAGGAATAATCAATACAGAGAGGAAAAACTGAGCACATTGTAGAAGTGTGGAAAAAGCTTACATTATACAAAGAAATGTAGTAAGGGGCCATCAAAGACAACTCTTATTCTTTCCCTAAACTTGTGGAAAGCAATAGAAACTGGCTCTCTGGGATAGCTTAAATGAATGGGTGAATGGCACAGAGAAATCAAGCCTGAATGAAGTATCAGCAAAAAAATGCCTTCAAAGATTACAGAGGCCTTCTTGATATGCGAAGTTATTTGATATAGAATGACAGAAATTACATTAAAAACTGGTTCGGAGATCATCACTATACGGCCAGCCAGTTGTGCTGCACAGTGAAATAATGATGAAGGAAGAATATTCATCAGCCTGTTTTTTTTTCTTGGGGACTGGAGCTGCTCTTGATGTTTCTATAGGAGTGTGTGTCCTGCCTTTGCATTTGTCCCAGTTCAGTAGGTCTAAAGATCTGTATGGAAGTGGTCACAAAACTATCTCTCTTCCTACAAAGACACCGTGGAAAACCGACCTAGTACCCCAAATACCAGGTCTTCCAGACAATGTATTTTTTAAAGTTATACATTTCTTCTTAGTTACACAATTACAGATCTATTTCTATTCACCTTCCAGATACTGACTGGGAGTAATTATAAAGTAAAAAGTAACTGTGGTTACTTTCTTGACAGTTAAGGGGCAAAATATTGCATCTTCATTTACTCAGCAGAAGCTGGGGCATATCTCCTAATATCGTGATTATTTCACTAGAATGCACTGGGTTTTACTGTAGTTAAATATGCAATCTAATTGGTTCAATCTTACCTATAGAAACTGTACTGCTACTGTTGTATAACTGTTGTCAGAACAATTAAGCTTTCATCAAAATTGCCTGGTTTTTTTATTTTAGTTAATTTGTTTGACTCAAGAAGTTGGGCAGACTAGTTCTGAATTCCAGATGATGGAGAAAAAAATCCTAATGCCGCAGCACTGACATATGGTTTCAAATTGCTTCAGCAAAAATATTCTGATTATATAGCCACAATAGTGTGATAGCCAAATATCTTATATTTGTCTAGTTCCACTAGTTCAGAAGGATCTATTTCTATCTTATTTTTTACCCTTAAAAGTCCTGGGAAAAATAATGAAAGAGATGTTTTACCTAAACAGAGCTGTAATTAAGTAAAACTATATGTAATTATAACAAGTGCAATAAGCATACTGGCCACTCATTGGAGTATTTCCCTTGACCAGGAGAAGGCTCAGACCTGATTCCAAATTTGCATAGTGGATCACCTTTCAGTTCAGATTTAATATAGATCAAGCATGAACAAAGCACTGCATTTCCATCACACTACCATAGCACTTGATACAGCCTCTTTTATAATGGCTATCATTTTTCATACTGTCTATAGGACACCAAAGTATGCTTGATTCAGAAGTCAAAGTAGCTTGATAACATCTGATCCAATATCAAATCCTCTAAGAAAAGATCCACCTTCACATTTTTTACACACACTTGAAGTTTCAAGCAGGTTTGAGTAAGTTTGTGTGAGCTCAGGACCTTGCATCACCTGGCTTCAATGTTTGTGATCCAATACTTTGGTCCTCAAAGTGGAGAATCACAGCAAGGTACCACAAGAATGACAAGGGTGTGTTACTGCCAAAGATGGATCAACTGCTCTCTAGGGAGACTGGGGAGAAGAGAGCAAGGTTGCCCAAAGATAACTAAAGATTAATTACCTTAATAAAAATTACACCCCTGAGAGGAACCAGACATGCTAATACCAGATCTCCTCTATGAGGTGAACAGCTGGAGCATGTGCAGAAATGCACTGGTCAATGTAACCTATTAACTAGTTTTGTGCAACTTTTTCTTTGCTGTCACTTGTATAAAAGCCTGCAAACTCTGCAAAGAGAGGTGCTAACTTCAAGAAGCCTAGCACCTCGTTCTGTGCAGAATGTCTTTAAAGGTCAGAAATTTGGTCTGGCCTATCTGCATTCATTGACAATCAAGCAGAGGAAGCATGCCTTCAGAAATCACCTACTGGACTTAATTTGCATAGTTTGATTTGATTTTAATTAAAGCACCTGAATAACAACTCCAGTACTGTATGAAGACTGAGAAAGATTAAAGAAACCAGAATGCTCCTGAGCTAGTGTACTGTGACAATTACTTAAATGGGGACAGTTTCAAGTCAGTTTTCCTTCTCATATTAGACATAGTATATGGAAAGTTCATTATGTACTCTTAAGGTGAAAGACAAGTTTTTTGTGTGTGGTAACTGATTGTATATTTGTCTTACAGCTCCTTAAAAAGTGTTGGTTTTCTAATGGAAATTTCAATTAGTATCTTCTCTCCATAGTTATTTTTCTAAATACATAGTTTGATTTTTTGCAACAGTAATTAAAAGCTGCCAGTAAGTGCATTAGGAACTATCAGGTGTGACATTTGAAAATCAGTTGATTATTCAATGTCCATCTTAGAATCTCATCCTTAACCTAAAAACACGAGAGAAAATTCACCTGATCTAAATAAAGCATTTCAGAGCTTTTCTGGGATATTCAGAGGTAGCTTTAGCTAGGGTAGGATTAAAACATAGATATTATACCCTAGTGCCTGCTGTATACCTCCTGGAAAAATGTTCTTTAAAAAATCCTCAAACTTGTATTTAAAACTTAAGAAGCAATTTCCAGTCATGTGTGTCTGAAGGAAATACTGCAATCATAAATTAGGTGTGACTGACTGAGGGTGTGTAATCTCTAAGCCTAAACAAGAAATGTGAGCTGTGAGAGGAAACAACCACTTGGTGAAAGAACTAGGGGAACAAAAGAATTCACAGATGATTTCTTCCAGACTAAGGCACATGAATAGCTTGGCTACACAGGAGTACTATCTATGCATACCTCCTCTTCCTGCTCCTGCTTCTGTTCTTAAGGGAGATGGGGATTCCAGCAGTCAGTTCACTGTCCCTGAGTGAAGTCATCCCCTGAGGCTGCTCTGGGAGTAGATAACAGTGTGCTCAGGCACGTGTGTCGTTCTTGGGCGAGACCTGTTGGCTCCAGCAGTTAGACTTCAATGATCCTTTGTGTGTCCCTCCAATTCAGGCTATTTGATGTTTCTGTGTTACTGTTCTTGCCAGGACAGTTGAGAAGGCAAGTCCTGCCACGACTACGCCAGCAGAGAGCCCACGGCAAAGCTGGAATCCCCTGTCATTATATACCTGAATCCATAGACTGCTTCAAGGGCTAGGAGATGATGCTGCACAAATTTATGGATGGTGCAGGAGGATTAGTCAGACAGGTCTTTTAAACTGAGAACTTGCTGACTCCCACTATAGCATTAGAAGGATTAGGGAATCCTCTCGAGACTTTGCAGGATAAAAATTTACAGGATGACGAGGATATCTTAAAATAATCAGAACCCCTGACAGTTCATGCTTAGTATATGTTGTGAATCTTCAGTCTCCACCTGATGTTTAGAAGATGAACACCCCCTTTCCTCACTTCTCCACTAAAATACAACTGTGTCTGCAGACCTTTAAACCCTAATACATTATTAAAATTATCCTAAAATTGGAGTAACAGAATAGTTTTCAGTAGTATATTTTTCAGGGAACTAGAATGGTGTAAAACCTATTGTAAAATGATATAGATAATGAAATAAGCAAAGACTTATCTTTGCTATGAGCTGCAGGTGGTAGAGGGACATCTTATGCTGAAGATCTCTGGAAAAAGAATAAAGGAAATACATATGGGTGTTACCACTGTGGGAACCTGTCACAGACCAGCAAACCAAAAGTTGTAACTCATTGTGGTCATGTAGAAAATTGGTTAAGAGCAACTATTTAATAATAATGTAGATTATTAATGAGGCTCGTTATCTGTTGGGAAAAAAACACAATGGGACACAGACTGTGCAGTCTGTGAAAAATTTTTGATGAAGCAGGAGAAAGCACCTTGAATCTTCTAAAAGATACTTTCAAGCAACTGAGGAACTGGTCAAAAATATGAAGTTAGGAGAACACCTTGGAAGGAGGGAATTGAAAATAGGAATTCCAGATTTTTGAGAAGTAAAGGCAGGTAGAAACTGGGGGCAAGAGACCAGTTCCTCAATAATGTATGTACACAAATCTGAACTGTTTCATTGTGTGGGAAAGACAGTAAATGTACAAAGAGACCAACCAGGTTAAATCATGAGTTATTAAATGACAAGGAAACACAGAGAAACTGCAAAATAGGTCAAGTTACCAAGGAAGAAATAAAAATATATAGCATAAATATAAGGGTATGAAAATCAAAGAGCTCAAGACCCACAAAAATATTGAAATACATTAGCAATACCATGCTAAGAAAATAATTAGCCCACTGATCAATACACAAGAAAATTATTAACAGATCTGACAGTTTAATGCCTTTTCTTTTGCTTCATCTTCTACCATCAAGGTCAGTTGCAATCAGATGGTAACAAAAGACCCATAGTTAAAGGAGTAAGTATTCACCCAAGAATAAGCAAGAGCAGACTAGAAAATACTTTGAATTGTCAACTTTCGAACTGTCTGAACATAAGAAACCTCTGTCTAGGATATGGGTGAATTAGTTAGCAGCTACCTTTGACAAATTCTAAAAAGTATTGAGATATTAGAAAAGGGAAGACATTTAAAATGGGGAAAGGTAAATCACAAAATGATAAACCGATCTGTCTTTTCCTATAAAAATGCTGAAACAAACAACTCATAAGAATCAGAAAGAACAAAAGTTATAGCTAGCATAAAACAAATCACAGCAAGCTAGTTCAATTGTTTTCTGTGTCAGATTAATTGGTTTTACAGATGAAGAACTGGTTGATGTTTTGTATACTGACTTAAATAATGGATTTGATATTCCTGTATGTGAGAGCCTAATAAACAACCTGGATGAAACTACTGTAATGCAAAACTGTACTAATAGAGCTTTTATTGACTGTTTGGACAGCATATTAACTGGAGTCCTACAAGGGCAGAGTTCAGTACTCTTCCCTATTTCAAAAGGTATCTGAGTAGTTAAATAGAAACTTCAACTTTGCACAAAAATGGGAGAGTTTTTAGCCGTGTTTAGTGAGGATTAATATTCAAAAACATAAATCAGAGAAATCATCTGAAGAAAAAAAAAAAAGGATAAAACTCAACAGGGACAAGATGCACTACCTTCAGGCAAAAATAATCAAATATAGGATGGAGAACAATAAAGTGCTCAGGTAATTGTTCTGCAAAGAAGGATATGAGACTTCTGGTGTATTGCTGACATAGAGTGGTGTTACGAACACCCCAGCAATAGTGGAATGGATGCACAGTACAGTTGACTTGACACAGGAAATAGACACACATTATCTGGTATAAATGATTAGAAGCCAATTCAAAATAAAAATAATTTATTTAGCAATTTTTCCAAAATCAAATTGAAAGGCCACAATAAAATCGGACAACGTCGATCGAATGCTGGGTGGGCAGAGTGACAGTAACAACGGTACCATCCAACCTCGACCACACACCACTGGGTCTCTGCGGACGGTTTTTATACAGTTTATTTATTCCGAGGCTAAGTCCATTAAGACTGCAAATATTCATGTATCTCTTTATTTCCAAGCAAGGTTTTGAAAGGGGTTCCTGTAAGTATGAAAAGATTGAAAAGATGATTTGATAGTCTTCCCGGATCTCATCTTTGGGGTGTTGATTTGATCATCCTCTGGATCCCCCACCAGGATTGATATCACATGTTGAGCAGCTGTGAAGTGGAGGCCCATCCTTGATGAATGGGCCATCTCCAGTCCAGCCATGTCATTTTTGTTGCAAGTTTTTGTGCTTTCACAGCTCGAACAATAGGCCTTGGAATCTCAGAGATGCCCTCAACTAGCTTTTAATAGACCAAACTTTTGATACAATATTATATATGTGAATTTATACATTACATTTACCACATTATCTAATGTAATGCCATGTTCAATTTGTGGCTCTGAACAAGGTCATGTATAAACTAGCAAGAGTCCAGAGAAAACCAAAAGAATGACTAGAGTTGTAGAAAGTAAGGACTGAAAGAAATTAGAAATATAGTCTGTTTATATTTATTCTGAAAAAGCCAGGAATATTCAAATAGGATGTTAGAGAAAGTGTTTGAACGTTGAAGGTGTTGAAGTGTTGGATTAAAACTCATGAGGCTATAGAGCTTGTTTAAAACCAAGCTAACTAAAGTTTTAATGAGCAGGTTGGGAATGATAAAGATAGAATTCATTTTGCATTGGGCCAAAGCAATGGGCAACAAAATCTTGAGAGAATCTCTTTCAGCCTTAACATTCTGTCCTAGGTTGTAGTTTAGGATGTATTCTATCACTATCTTCAGTTAATGCCCCATCAATGCCTTGTGCATGACTCATAGATAACTCCCTCTGAGAGCTATCTCTCTTTAATGGGCCATCAAGGCCCTCCTCTATGACTCATCATCCCATTGTGAAATGCTCTGCCCAAGGGGAGGAGCCAAGCATTCTCACCTGGATATAAGCTAAGATTTGAGACAGTAAAAGCAGCCTTCACCCACTGAATTTCCAGAAGACTGGAGCTACCAGACCTTTCAATGAGATCACTGCTTCAGGAAGACCACCTCACCTGGACTGCTTCCATCACCCTCATCAGGTTGTATTCTGACTCTGTCAGTAGGTTTGTGGGGTTTTTTTTGTATTATTGCATTTATTTTATTTTATTTTATTTTTTCCTTTTCTTCTCATTAAATTGTATTTCTGACTTGGAGTCTCTCACTCGGTTTGCTTTCAACCCACAACACATTCCATGTCTTCTTCAAAACCTAATTAGTTCTATGAGATTTCGGCTTAGTGAAGAAGAGGATGGGATCACTCGCTATCCTAATTACTCCACCTTTCCAAATGCTCCCAAAATTATTTTTTTTTTTAGCATGAAAGCTCTGATGTTTTTAGCTGTAACTATTCAGTAATAATATTTATTTTCAGTATCCTTCTGTACATTAAGGATTAGGACATCCTGGTGAGGTCTAAAATTAAGTTCTACAAAGGGTAGTGCCAGAGTGTCTTTCTACAGACAGAAGATTATTGTGTTGGTAACTAGCTTGAGCTAGCTAGCTTAATACCATGCAGGAATGGAGCACAGATTGCTTTTTCAAATGGCTGAATGAATAATTTCACTAATCCATTCATGGCAGGAGGGTAAGAGGCTGATGTGTCACTTTGATACCATTTCCTCAAAAAGCAGCTGGAACTATTTGTATGTGAACTGAGCCATTGTAACTTTTTGTCTCTTCAGGGAATTCTTCTTTGTGGGCATTATTACTTTCACAATTTACAGTTCATTGCATAGAATACTTAAAGATTATTTTTTCCCTTTTGCATCTTAAGATACAGCACAGTAGTTGAAATGGAATTAATTATTCATTCTCTGATCAGTATCTGAAAAGTGCCAGAATATTTGTCTGATGCTCTCAACAGAGCTGGTATGGCACACTGTCACATGCTGACCCCTTCTGATCACTCAATTGCACAGACTGCTGCAGAGTAATTAGCCATTCCCAAAGGTGCCAGACAGTTTCTTTTACACTTATTGCTGATGTCACTCTCCTCGACTTTATAATTTCTATTTGCAGAAGATACTACAATACCTCCATAATGACTGTCATTTTTACTACTCAAAGTGGTAAATTTGCCAGGAATAACTGTTCTGGTACTTGACACTCTCTTTGGTACATTCTAAACTGTAATTTTAAGCAAATAAAGATGGAGTAATTTGTTCACTTAAGTGAGTCCTTTTTTTCAATACAATAACATCATGGCCAGCACTATAACACTTTCAATTTCATATTGCATCTCTTTGTATTCCATTTGTGCCATACACAAGAGATGAGCCACTTCCAGTTGGGTATCTTGATAATCTCACTTGATAGTCTCACCGGCTGTAACTGATACAAATGTGAGAACCCCACCCCGTAGTCTGCTGGTCATTACTGTTTATGTCTTTATCATCAAGTTTTTGAAAACATTTGTTTCTCTAATGGGACCCTTGCCATTTGAGGTATTCCTTTTTTCAATTACAAAGCAGAGTAGAATGTCCATGTTGAACCCCTCCCAGCTTCCTACCCAGTCTCACATTCACACCCCTGCTGAGGAGCACTCTTTCTGTCACATGGTGGATAAAATAGCCCATCTGGATGCAGCTGTAACTCAACAAAGAAGCTGTCTCCAACAGTGAAAATTAAAACTCATAGATGTTACCTCTGGTGAAGTAAGTTGTTGCTTTCCATACCCATAACTGGTGACACTTCTCCTGTTCTCAGAACATCTTATCAGTGTAGACATGGTTGTGTTCTACATAGGTAGGAGTTAAAAATATAAAAGTGTTCAATATCACCCTAAGATATTTAAAAATATAGTTTTTCTTGTCTCTAGTGGAGAATTACAAGTTATATATGACAAGTACATATATGCAAACATCTACTATGTTATTAAAGGATCATTTCAGATTACAAAAATGTAATGACAACCAAAATCTTTGGTCTGCTGAGACCAACTCACTTCTTCTGTACTGTTTAACATTTCATTTGAATGTAGCTGTTCTGACCCAGTGGTAGGTAATGGAGCTGCTCCAATGACTGTAATTCCCAGAAACAAACTTCAGCAAGTCATACTATACAGTTGGAATGTCAAAACCCAGCGTTTTATTATGGAATTAACCTTTTAAGTGGTATTCACAGAATCACAAAATAGGTACGGTTGAAAGGGACTGCAGTGGGTCATCTGGTGCAACCACTGTGCTCAAGCAGGGTCATCCTAAAACACGTGGCACAGGACTGTTGAATATCTCCACAATCACTCTGCGCAATCTGTTCCACGGCTTGGTCACCTGCACAGTAAATGTTCTTCCTCATATTCAAGTGGAAATATTGCCTCAAGCCCACAGTAAAATTTCTACTTTGTTTGGCTTCAAACTCTTTACTCTGTTCCTGCTAAAACCTTGCTCAGCTGCAAAACACATACTGTGGAGCTGAGAGGTGCTTTTGCTCACTTGTGCCACTGAGAAATCCAAGTAACATCAATGTGTTAAGGCTCACATCCTGTTGTGCCCTCCAGTCAGATTGCTCTGAGAGTGATTTTCCGGGCTAACAGCTCTGCCGCTGATCACATCGAGTCCTGACAAGTTAGAAGCTGACCCTAGAGCTTTGCCTCTCTTTTTGCAGGAGAGCCACCCCGTACATTTAAACAAGCACTGTAATTCTTCGCTGCTCTTTGCATTTAGGTTGTAATCGTGCTCCTGGCTTTTGTCCTTGAGCACTTACTGGTACTCTTGAGATCTGCTTTATGCTCCTGTGTTGTTTCCCTGCCACTCTGTTAGTGGCACTCGTTTTTGAGCAATTCATGCCAGCCCTCTGCAAGCATTAGAACTTCCTTTGGTTCTTTTTGGCTTTGTTAGTGGACACTTGAGTGACTACTTAAAGTGTTAAATCCTTTGACCATTCTGTCTTCCTGAGTTCAGTGTCTTTACTTACAATGAAACCTGTGGCTTTTGCTGTGGCCTGTTTGCATGTTCTACTGCTTGTTGAGAAATAGTAGGCGGAAACATTTTCAGCTATTAATATATATATGATTTTATGTGTTTTAGTTGCAAAATTCTGCTTTCAGCATCCATTGACTTTGGCTAGACTAATCTTGGAATAAAATTTGTCAACAGCTCTGCTTCTAGTTCTAGTAAAATAGTTTCATTTTAATTCTGAAAGCATCACATAGGATTGATATGGTTACTGTGATTATGATATTCACAGCAATGACAGACTTGATACAGAACTTCAGTGAATTCTTAATGCACCCATTAATGCACACAAAAATGTCTGAACCAGATTATTTTGTCTAGCAAATACAGACATTGACAACAATGTAATTATTAATTTAAAACATCTATCTGAACTTGCATCTAGGTAACTGTAAAGAAAACTAAGCCCCTTGCTGTTTGTTGTTGGAGGAAAATTAGAATTAAGAAGTGCAACCCAATTATGAGAAATAAATGGTCAACTGTTATTAACCACTCTTTGTAAATAAAACACAAGTTTTTTTTCCTGCTATCTTTCTCTTAGAATTTCATCATGCTTGAAAAGCTCTCCAAAATTAGTAATTGCTACAAACAACAAAACCAGCAACACAAAGCTGCTTAGAGGAAAATACAATAACTCTGTTTAATCAGTGGGTTTCCCAACAACTTTGGGTGTTGATTTGTTTCCTCCAGAAGAAAAACTGGTAACACAGTCAGTTATTTCTTGACACAATCCCACTTATATCCAAAGAAATAAAAAGATACGTAATTTGAGGAATACACAAAAAACTTAATTTTTCTGTTATAGCAGAAGAATAAGAAAGTGATCATAAATCTTCTTTAGCAGTTCTACATTCTGAATTTTTCTGCTGTTCCTTCATGTGCCATCTACTTATGATAACCATATCAAAATAAATAGTAACACGATACACATCAGTCCTCCTCTGAAGAACTGATTAGACCACACGTATTTTAAGTGTCACAGGACATTTTTCTAATTGTCTTCTTAACTCCAGCTAAACCACCTGGACCCTATTACTGAAAAACAGGATATCCAGGATGGCTTTACTGACAGAAGGCCAGGAAGGGCTGTTGTCTCTCCTCTGCTGATTGATTCTAGAATAGACCTTTGAGTGCCTAAACATAGAATGGAAGACTTACACAGAATTATTTCCCATATGAGTTATAGTACCACTTTCAGGGGAAAAAAGTATTAAAACATTTGTAGTGATGAAGAATCCATACCAAGGCCTGATAAGTAGTTCCAGTGCAGCCCGTGTCCTTTTTGTTTGGTTGGTTGGTTTTGGTTTTGATTGGGGTTTTTTGTTTGGTTGGTTGTTGTTTTGTTGTTGTTGTTTGTGGAGGTTTGTTGGGATTTTTTTTTGTTTTATCTGACCTCCACATTTAGGCAAGGAGCAAGGTGCTCTGATTCTACCAAATGTAAGTTTCCTGGGAGAAATGTTAACTAAAGTTAGGATTTATACAAAGCTAAAAATCACCTGAGCTTCTCAGTACAATGGTCTGTCACTACAGATTGGCCTCATGACATCCAAAAGTTAGGGGTTTGCAATTAGTAAAACCAACTACCCTAAATGGTCAGTGGTCACTTCAGTACTAGTTCACAGCTTTGGCAAGTACAGCTGTAATATAACTTTCCTACAAGCTCTTAATATGTTATTCTTTAAACATTTAAGGATTATAATGCTCCTCTGGCCTACAAGACTGTGCTGAAGCAACATATTTCACTGTGACCCAGTTAGCACTGGCCAGAACAGTGCACCTGGACTCTAAAGATGGCAAAATTTCTTCCCAGCTGATGAGTTTGCATGCAGAAATATTAAAATGTCTGCTTGTTCCTTGCACTCTTTTACTACAAGAGTGACTTCCCTATACATTAACAGCATTAACAAAGTGGCTTACAGTCAAAACCAAGGAAGACTTTCAATTTCATTTTATAAATGTCTTACTGGATCACACGTGCTGCTCCTTTATACAGTGGAAAGTGACTTCTCATCTCTCATGTTTGAGTACCCATGAAAGTCAAAGCAAGAGTTTCTGTAAATTATGCCATCATAAATTTTGCTGCTATTATCAGCAGCTGATCAGGTATAGCACAATAAAACTCTGAAACTCATTTCTTTCCCATTCCAGATTGTATGAAACATATGATTACATTTATGTCTGCTCTTTGATTCCCTAGTCATATCCTGATGAATAGCTCTTCATAATGAGGATTTTCCACTAATTATCTCCAGCCATTTTATGTGTGTATGTTGAAGAGTCTTTGTAGAGCAATTTCCAGCCTAGGATCTCTCCTCATAGGTGTGTTCACAGTTTTACTTGTTCCACACTTTTACTTATATTTTACCAATATAATTAGCGAGTGAGTCTCATACTCATTTTTTTTCAATCAGTAAAATCTATCTGTTGACATTCTTCCATTACATTAAAGATCCCCATATTGCAGAGAGTTAAATTCTGTGGCATTTGGCATCGTTATAAAGAGATTTATCAGAAAGTATATTTTAAGTTCAGATGAAAATTTCTCCTGTAGGTTATGTGGTTTTTTAAGCTTCCTCTTTTATGTGCTACATCAAAGTTCTACCTCTTCTTGAGACTGAGAAGAGACCTTCTCATGGTGCCAATCTCTTCTCTCTGGTGACCAGTGATAGAAATGAAGGGAAGCGTGAAGTTGTGTCAGGGGAGGTTTGAGTTGGACATTAGGAAAGGGTTCTTCACCGGAGGGTGGCTGGGCACTGGAACAGGCTCCCCAGGGAAGTGGTCATAGCACCAGCCTGATAGAGTTCAAGAATTTTTTTAACAATGCTCCCAGGCACATGGTGTGATTTTTGGGGTTGTCCTGCACAGAGTTATTGCAGTAAGTATCTGAAATTTGGCAGAAAATAAATCAATCCCCTTGCATTCCAACTAGTCCTTAGAGATCAGAGAGGCTTGGTGTGGCTGAGCTTAGTTTCTGATTTATGACCAATTAGGCACTAAAGTCTGGTTGTATTCAGTAAGAACATTCACAAATCACAGATTCAAGAATAATGTAGCTTACCAATTCAACACTGTAAGTCTGGTCATATTAAACAAGAACTTTCATAATCACATCTTCACAAATAGTGTAGTTTACTGAAATAATAGGTTATAGATTCTTGTTAGATTGCTGATAACTGCACTAGACCTACAAAATATAAGTGCATAGCTCTGTGTACAAGTGCTCCCAGGTAAGTTCCAATGCAGCCAGAGACACAAATCTTACCACAGAGTTGTCCCTGCTTTGGGGAGAGGAGCAAGCCTATCCACTTCTCTGTAGAGTGGGGTTGCATTCTTGTCCTTCCATAGTGGAGAATTTCAAATATCAATTTTATACTTCTTGGACAAATGGATGAATAACTGTGGTTAAAAATCTTTGGCTGCCTGTTGCTGCCATCATAGGGGTGGGGACACATCTGTTTTCTTGTTTTCATATTGGTGGGTGTGGTTTTTAATATCTAAACAAGGGGTTAATGAGGTTTGCCTCGTCTGAGGTAAACCTTGGTTACCTTCCTCAAGCCAAGCTACCTGTCTTGTGGCTAAAAAAAGACAGCACAGACCTGTGGTACTTCTGTGTGCTCCCCCACACGGCTGAGGCAGCAGTGGTGGCCATCAGACCTTCACCAGCTCTTTACTCCCATCATCGTCTCCCCAGAGGAGCAGATCTAAACCAAGGCTTGTTGTGCACAGTGAAGGGGCAGTGAGGCTGAGGGATGGCACAGAGATGTGGGTGCTCTGCTGCTCTTCACTGTGACCACACTGGGCTGTGGGGCCTCTGCTTCAGCCCAGGCACCATTCTGTACTAAGCCTTGCTCAAGCCCAGGTGCAAGATGAACAAGTGGCCTGGCTTGTGGATTTGCTAAATTAGCTTCATCAATTCTCCAATATCTCATTACAGCATCTCTCTACTTTGACATAACCAGCCAGTCCATTTTCCACAGTGACCAGAAATTGGACTAGACGATTCTTATGGGTCCCTTCCAACTTAGGATATTCCACTATTCTATTCTATGATTCCATGATCCCTTGTCTAGCAATTAATTGGTATCTAATTGAGTAGAAAAACAAGCCACTTACCTCAGTGGATCAACTGTTCTCCAGCAGAACAGTGACTTTGGGCTGGGTGGGTTGTTTTGATAGTATGGTCAAAGTTAGGCATCTTGAAATCACAAATCTTTAAAATGTGACATAATGTTAACAAAAAGCCATGGGGCAGAGCCCATTGAAATCCACAAAATGTCCTCTTTGTTCCAAAAGAAACCTTGAAACCACTGTATTTAACAACCATGATCCACAGCAATATATGCAACCTTTTGTTTCCCACCTCTCTCCCTCCTGATTTCTATTCACTGCCCTATATTTGCGAAAGTGATAAGATGGAAGCTGAGAGAATATTTGGGAGGTATCGCTGTACTGTTGTCTTCTGTTGTTCTCTAGATGCCCACCACTGGCCACTGTGAGAGATGGGATCTTTGGCTAAACAAACCTTCGGTTTGAATGCTTTTATGTTTTTATGTTCCTGTAAGTTTGAAAATTCTCTGTTTGCACAAGTTAGCTTGTGATTGATATATTCTTGATTACATACACACTGATGGGCTTCAGTCTGAGGTCCAAACTCTGTCATTATTCCTGAACAGCTTGCTACAATGGCAAGAACTGAGAGCTGGGAAACAATGCTGGAACACATAAATGTGAAAAGATATGCTCAAAGGGACTGAATGATTACTGAGGTAAGGAAAGAATTGGAGCTGAAACAATATTTCAAAGAAATAGGGGACTAGGATATAAGCCTCAAATGCGTCAGGATGCGCATCTTCAAACTGGAAGTAAAGTTATGAGAAGATGGAAGACTGAGACATAGGCTGCAGGGCAGGTCGTGGTGCAGAAGGAAAGGGTCCTCTTGAACACAGCTCAGGATCCAGGATCCCCGAGTTAGCTGGTAAAGAGACAACCTAACATTTTAGCTTGTCTCTCAGAATGATCAAGCTACACAGAATTCACGGATTGTATTTTTCTCCCACTTTCATTTGCTATTGGCTTATGTCACCAGAATTTGTTCTATAACTTGTGAGTTTTGAACTTTTTGGATGAGCCCCAGGGATATACATTTGCTTTAACAAGACAGAATTTCTGATGATTGTTTTTCTGGATTAGTTAACTCCTAAAAGTAATTTTGGAAGTCTTAAGAGTATAGACATTAAAACATTAAAAAAATAAAGAGCACTCAAACTCAGGTTACTTGTGAAAACTCAATTCGAACTCCTGGAAGCCACAGTCTTTTATCTGTGAGAGATCACATTCTGTTCGAATCACAGGCCATTCCTTACTCATCTCAGAACAATGCCACAGTGCCTGTGTCGCCTGGCTCAGCCAGCCCTTGCACCACGGCAACAAGGGGGTTCTTGGCTGACCAAGAGCAGGGATGTGGCGAAGGCAGGAGATAAAAGGGGGAACTTTTCGGAGACAGGGCTACAGAGTTTATTGGATATGGAGGATCCTCATCCCAGGGCTCTGTGTCAGAACAGATCCTGAGGATCTGAGTGGAGCAACTTATAAAGGGGAGTGGGTCTCAGGGATGGGGTACAGTGACAAAGCAATAACAGAAAAGTAAGGAGTGGCTCTTAACATGACATACTGGTGCAATATCAAATCAAAACCAATCGGGAGGGGACCCCCTTGGTTCTGCCCAATCACTTGACGCCTATCTTGGAATTTTCCAGACACAAGGAGAGGCCCCAGAGTGACTGACAGGACCAGAGGGTTATGTAACTAATGACTGACACTTAATGAATATCTGACAAACAACTTGGAGATGAACAAAGGGAGAGGAACAGGAGGGGGGTATGAAGAACAAACCATTTTATATTAAACTTTCTGGAAATAATTCATATAACAGAACAAGCAAAGTAAAATCCAAAACATGCACCACCACAGAACACAAGGTATCTAGTGTTTAGAGTAAGAAGACATTAAGTAGCCTGCTGATTGTGTGACTCTTTGTATTTACCTTTTCTAGTACAAAAGCTACACAGTACAGTGATGCACCTGGTTTCACGAAGAAAAAGTGTGTTCTTTGGACAGAAGAATATCTCCTGAACAACTGGATTATCTCCTTGTCTTGTTTCAATGGATCCTGTGTGAGGCTGAATCTCATTTAATTCAGTTTTGGGATAGGTGATGAGAAATAGGTATTTTTCACTTTCTGGGCACCCAGCCTCATGCTGTGAAGGCTTCTCAACTGCAAACAAAGTTGATGTCAGATGTGATTGCCAAATAAAATGTAGAAATAAATGCTATATGCTTGACAAATGTAGCCATCCAAAACAGGCAGCCAAATAACACGTATTTTTGTAACTAATTGTATGCTCTCTGTGTATAACATGGGGATAAATGCATTAATGTTTGTGAAACTGTGATGTGCTAGTGATAAATGTCAAAGGAACCATGGAATCATAAAATATCCTGAGTTGGAAAGGATCCATGAGAACCATAAAGTTCAACTCCTGACTGCACACAGGACAACTGAAAAGTTAAATCATGTATTTAACAGTATTGTTCAAACCCATCTTGAACACCTACAGGCTTGGGGCCATGAGCACTTCCCTGGAGAACTTGGTCCAGTGTTTGGCCACTCTCTCAGTGAAGAACAAATCCAATCTGAATTTATACCAATGCACCTTGAAGGTGGGATCATGGGGTGGGGATTTTTGAGTCTGAATCACCATAAGTTGACAAAGTGGGACAAGGAGCTGCCTGTTGAGTTGAACATAGGCAGTGACACACACGGATAGGAGACAGCAGCTCCAGAGAGCAGAGAGTATAGAAGGCAGTTCTTAAAGGCCATGTTGCAAATTCATTGTGATTTTCACTGTTGACCTTTTAGAACTGAAGTTGCAAGGGGATGTAGGGAATGTTGCACTTCTAACCCATAGGTATTAGACTTTGCGAAGTTTCTATTGCTTCAGTTACTTTTTCATGTATAACATACTTATTTATGATGAGCAAGAATAGTTTAGAACTAAATGAAGAAAAGTGTGTGAAAGAAATTATAGTTTGAGAGTCAGAGCAAGAGATTGAAGGGAAGGTACCTTAAGAGACACTAAAAAGCTAAAAGGAAATAATGGACCTTTTGAATCATCACAAAAATAAAAAGACCACAACAGATTCAGCTCTGGGGGTGACAGTGCAGTAGTGGGGGGTCTGAAATTGAGGATAAAGCACTGTTAATACAAAGAAGGATGAAAAAACTGTTTATGTGAAAAAGAGGCTGCACCATGATGACAAATGTTTAAAAGAGCAAGAATTTCAGTTTTTGGATCACAAGTCCAAGTCTAAGTCTGTAGTCTTTTTAAAGGAAGAAATGGTTGGGTCTGTCAGGAGTCTTATGAGAGTGTCATCATAAAATCTTCTCTTTGCAGGGAAGTAGGGCGGGAGTCTTCCCATTTGCAAGGCTTTGTGCAGGACATATTCTGAGTCTCTTGGCAAGGAAGGGGCTCTGCTGTTTAGAATACTCACCCATCCACCTTACAGAGTTTAACAAAGCCAGCATGGAAAGGTGCTCTAGTAAATGCCCTGACTGCTCTAACTAAGTTTTCCAAATGGTCTTTTAGAATGGAAGAGTGCATTAAAATGAGCAGTGCATTAAAATCCAACCTGATGGTCCTGTTGACTATGGCACAGTCCTCATCCAACAGGAAAGGACAACTTGCCTAAAAATGCAACCTTATTCATTGATAGAATAGGATCACACACTAAATGAAACTGAAGAAAAATGGCTTTGCTTTGAAAATGAAAATGTTCACCAAAAAATGACTGTTTTTTCTAGTTTTTGTCTTTGAAGCACATGCCAAAATATTGCCAAACTATCATCACAGTGATTTGCAGTGAGAATCTTTTTATAGTTTTTAATAATTTGATTTTAAAATTAAATTTATAATAATAAGTATATTAAAGAATGTTTTAAAAACTGAACAAATTTAAGCATTAACAAAATAAAATTCACTTGACAATTTCATATTTTGCAACTTTGTTTTTTTCTCTCAGATGTCTCTAAACAATGCTAATAACCAATTAAAAAACTACATTGTGGATCTTACTGAGAGAAAGCCGAAGACAGGTCATCAGCCAAAACCTACTCATTCCTTTATATGTATGTAGCACCACTTCAATTTCTGCAGGCTAGTAGTGCTGTTTCAAAACTGGGATATGCATTATTCCCCTGTGGTTCCCACTGCACCCCCTTATCAGGCACTATCACTCATTTGATTGCTCATGCAGAAAGATCAATGTGTTGGTCCCACTGAAAATTGGCCAATTTTTAGCTGCAAGAATGCTCATGTCACCATAGAAAGGTGACATACATTTATAGCTAGTCAGTGAGAAGACGACAGAACTACTACTTTTGGGAGCAGCTTTATCATGCAGCAACTTGTCTGTGGTGAAACCATGAAGCTTGATCTTATTCAAGTTCTTCAGTATGAGAAATACCAGGGTAAAAAAAGGAATATCATAAACCAGATTTAATGGAAAGAAACAAAGGTGAAGGTACACAGAAGTTTTTCATTCAGCACTGCTGTTAAACACCCCACAGGAGATTTTCCACCTCTTAAGTAGAAAGGTCTTGTTTAAGAAAAGGTTTAACTTACCAAATCCAGTACTTGATTAATCCTTGTGATCAAATAGTTTTTGAGATCCACAAGTGAAAATCTAGAAAGAAATAGGATTTAGAAAGAATAGGGAATTTTCTTTATATATAGGAATACATACACAGATGCTGCTCCAAAGATAGGTTATGGTAAGATGAGAAGCTAGGTTCATGCAACAACTCCCTCCTGCTGAAATGGAGTCATTCTCTCCTCCTTCAGGCTGTACACTCTTCTGTGCTATCTTTGTGGGGGCTTTGGTACCTGGCTGACACATAAGTCACTTCAACTCACTAAGGTGGCAAAAAGTTATTCACCCTTTTTTTTACTTAATTGATTTAGTAGGTTGGAGAATAAATGTTACTAATGGTGGCAGGGCCCCAAAAATAGCTGAATGTCATAGCTGACAGCTTTCCTCAGCAAAATGTCACTAAACCAACATGAAATCATGCTATTTTAGACTTGGACTTACAGTTTGAGGACAGTATAGAAAAACTGGTTGTAGAAAATGAACATAAAAGCTGATGTGTAAATTGTATGGAAAGAAGACAAAAACAGGTCTGTATCTGAATCCCTTGACTTCATAAGGAAAATTTTGGTAAATTATGACCTAGTTAAGCAAGTCAACTGAATGGAGGAGCTCAGAAGTTTGAAATGAAAATTATTTGCTCATTCTTAAGGGGCAAGTGCTAAACAGTTTATTAAAAGGATCATGAAGTAGAGTGCTTTTGGGAAAAGAGGGACTCAGTAGCAGAAGGGTTTTGCTACACATTGAGAATCACAGAGATAAGGTGATATTTTCCAGAGCAGAATGAAGGAAAAGGCAGCAGGTAGTATCAAACAGGAGAGTATAAAAATGGATGGTGTCTTCTAGCAGATTTCTTTGGGAATTATTCTTGGGATTGATCTTATTGTTTGGCAAAGAAGAGGAAATAAATTTATTGCAGTGGCTGGTGTCACAAAACTAGGCAGCATCATCAACAGAGCTGCAGTGGGATGTCATATGGAAAAACAATGAATGACCTTGATGATTGAACTAATGGAAACAAAACAAACTGCTATAATACAAAATGCAAGGTCATGCACTTGGAAGCTAACAAAAAAAATTGCTGTTAATGGAGAACTTTCCCAGTAACTGAGTGGCAGAAAAGAACATAAGTACCAGTAGAATAGATGGTGGTTATCTAATGTACTTATGAAAAAAGGCAACTACACACCCAAGGCTGTAATATTTCACGGAAATATTGATATACTATACAACATAGTAATTTAGCCTAAAATGGATTATTATGGGAATTTGAACTCACATTCAGACAGAGGAGTTCAGACTGGGATGGGTAGCAATAAAGCCTAGTAGAATGACCAGTGGACTGAAGATACGTTGAGCAAGAAGAGACTAAAAAATCTGTATTTAGTCTAGCAAAAGAAAGGCTGAGAGGGAATATGATGGCTATAAATATATCAGGGCTAAACACCAGGGAGGGAGAAGAGCTATTAAAGCCAAAGGATGAATATTGGCACAAAAACAAATGGATTCTTGAATAAATTTAGTCTGAAAATTAGAAGGAGGTTTCTAACCACCAAAACAATGAAGTTCTGGAACAGATTTGCAACAGAAGTAGGGGATAAACATATCAGGCTACCATTAAGATGGGGCTTGAAAAGTTTCTGCAAGGGATTGTATGACACAGTTTCCTCTAATAGCAAGATAGTGGACTCAGTGACCTGGGAAATCTCTTTCAGTTTTAAGATCCGATTTTCTGTTTTGTAATACCATTTCTCCATTAAGACAAAAGATTTACCCAACTAAAATCCTCAAATGTTTAAAAATTAATAAAAATTGCTTTGCAAGTAAAGATTATGTTGATTATTGTAAACCCTATTAAAATAATTTCAGAAGAGCAATTGGTTGGTATTACATTATTATTCTTTCAGTATGGGAATGTCTTCTGTGGGGAAGTTGCCCAGATCAAAACATATGTTATTTACTGTTCCAAAACTTAAATATAGGATGTGACATAAAGGTCATTTGAAGGCATATTATATTATGCAATGAATTATAATCTTTTAGGATAGGCTGTATTGTCTCCTTATTTAACCGTTAATAGAACACTTTTGGTAAAATAAACTGCAATTTAAACAGCTGAATGCAATCTGCTTATAGATACATACTGATTTATTTAAAAATCTTACAAAATGTATCTATAGTTCAACAACCCTAATGAAAACCACAGGTAACATTCTGTACAGAGCATTTTTTTTTTTTTAATTTTAAAAAAATCTACGGGTTCTGTTACGTAGAGTACAAACACACAGATACGGCATCATGGAATCATAGATTGACTTGGGTTGGAAGGGGACCTTGAAGGCCACCTGGTTCCAAGCCCCCTGTCATGGACAGGGACACCTTCCAGTAGACCAGGTTGCTCAAAGCCTCATTGAACCTGGCCTTGAACATGGCCAGAGGTGGAGCACCCACAGATTCCCTGGGCAACCTGTTCCAGAGGCTCACCACCCTCCTACTGAAGAGTTTTTTCCTAAGTATCTTTTCATTAAGAGCTTTAGTCTACAAAAAATAGCTGCTATGCCTGATGAAACTCAAAAATCAGAACACCAACAGAAGAAGTCTTAGGTAATAAAACCAAAATGATGAAGTTGTTACTGATCATAAGTGTTTTAAAGACTCTGCTTTCTTTTTGTTTTGCTTGATTTTGTGTTTTTAATTTCTTTTCCATCCACTTCTATTTCCTGAAGTTGTGTTGAGCAAACACTAGTAGACCAGGGTTCCATTATGCCATGACTATGAGAACACATCTTCCATCAACTTAGACAGTTTGTTCACATCTTTGTCCTTTGTGATGGCCAAGAGGGATTGAGAATAAGTAGACAAAGGAGTGAGATTTAGGACAGAAAAGAAAGAGAAATACTGGGGAAAAATGGTAGGGGAATAAAGAAAAGTTGTTCTAAGTCTGGAACAAATGCCACAACCCTTTATTACAGATAAATAATGTTGGCAGCAGGAGGTAGCTTTAAACTATGTTCATCCTGTTCTTACAATACAATATGCATCACTTGAAGGCTGGCTTGGTAAGTGCTTTTAAGATTTCTGCTCAAACATACACTTTACATGTATATCAGATTACTCCTCAGTTCAAATACAGTTGACTGCTTTTTGAGAAAATATTCCTCCATGACAGAGAGAAGGATGTCACTCTTTTTGTAAACTGATGAACAAACTGTTGGCTCAGTTTTGTTGAATTTATCTACTCCCAGCAGATATTTGACATTTTCTAGTAAGGTTGCTGACATCAGGCCTGTCCATGAAAGCAGTGGTATGGAGCCTATAAACACATATGCTTCAGTTTTCTGGTGTTCATGAAAAGATTTGGCTGCTTAGCGTTTGAGCTAATGCTAACTCTTTCAAACCATAAAAAGAATTACTCTCTATGAATTATTCTTAAAAGTAATCTGAATTATACATGGTTCTAGAGGAAGAGGAATTTACATGGGTGCCTGAACTTTTTGTCCTTTTTTTCTGACATCAGTTGAAAAAATTAAGGAAAAATCATGGTGTATTTGATTATTTTTGGCGATATTTCAACATATGAATTTAAAACTAAGGTCACATGTCTATATGGGGACAATAGTTGTCTGGAGTTATAAACTTTAATATATGGAGTTATGGAGATATAAACACATTTCATACTGTTCCAAAAGTGCAAGCAAAACCATTACATTTTGTTCGAGCTGTATTATCTAACACATTAATGAAAATGTTCTATTGCTACATAACAGTCCTAGTAACACTGTTAGGTAATGTCTCTTGCTAGGGCAGTGGTAAGATGAAAAATATTCTCCAGTTACTTTTTTAATGACTACTAAGAGTGATAGGTTTCTCTTAGTGTGCTCTTGATTAGAAAAACACTTCTACCATCCATTGCTAGTGCTTGTGCTCTTGAATTTCTTTCTGAACTCCATGAGAACTTAAAATGTTTATGGATAAGCATTGTTGTAAAACAAAAGACAGCTTCCTGAGACATACGACTAGGAACATTGGCAAATATGTAATATGGAGGACAACTTAAAATGCCTTTGAGTTTTACCAACCTGGAAGACATTCCAGGCTAACGATGAAGACGGTCAGGAGCCAGCCAACTTGATGGAGTGAATGGGATTCAATGTTGAAATTTCAAGAGCTTTCTGGTTATGTTATTAGCGTGATACCGCAGATCAAATATAATTCAATTTATAGGGCAACTTTGAGACCTTCAAAATGGGTGATGATGCATCTTCATGGCACTTTCCTCCTTGGCAGTGATTGTATTACAGCGGTTTTGCCATCAGCTCGCATATTTTTTTACAGGCATGAGCAAGCTGCTGTCAGCCCTGATGGAATTATGTCCCCCCACACCAAGTAGCCTTTCCAAGCTTCATCTGATAAGCAGTATGTCTCGAAAAAAAGCCTTAAAAGCCAACAAAACCAAACCCACATTATTTCCACTCAACAAAAAGTAACAGTGCCATATAAGCTTGTGGCTTGAGTCGTTGACTGGAGCCTGTGTCTCGGGGCACTATCATTAGGAAGAAATCAGATGTATTGTTGTGACAATGGACGATAAACAATTTCTCGTCTCTCCCACACGTAAAAATTATTAGCCAAGCACATCAAGGGTGGTGGAGAGAGCAGACATCCCTTCAATGACCCCTGCGCCGCCGTGAGGAAGGCTCTCCCTCAGGCTGATCCCGCGGGAGGCTCCAGCTCCCGATTGGAAATGGCGCCAGCCGCTGAAACCAGCTCCTTGCGCACACAAGAGGCTCTCTCTGCCCGGGGGCGCTGCTCCGCGTGGTTGACAGGGATTGATCCTCGCTAGAGGAGGCAGGGCGGGTATTGCGCTCTCTCTCTCCCTCTTCTGGGCACAGAAGGATGGGTGAATGGGGCAAAGCGGGATCAGTGCGCCAGAAGGGCGGCTGCGCTGCCCTGGTCCTCGAAGGAGCGGGCGCTGGTGCCATGGCCAGCGCGGGGGAAGGAGCCGCGCAAGGGAAGCGCGCATCCTCCATTTTGGCGAAGGGCGGGCGGAGAGTTGGCTCCCGGCGCCTGGCCGGAGCACTCGTCCCCACCCCCGCGGGGCACCCGGCTCCTTTTCCCGCGGGGCAGCCGGACGGAGGCTCTTCAAATGGACGCCCCGCTGCGCCTCATGTTGGTTCCAATTGGTACCAAGCTCCCCGCAGCGGCTTCCGACAAAATGGAGGACGCCACCACCACTGCCACCACCACCAGCACCACCACCACCACCTCCTCCAGGAGCCATGTCGGCGGCTGATTTGGCGCCCTCCCCCGCGGCGGGCGGGGGCAGCAAGACGTCCTCGGCTGAGGAGGCGCTGCTCGGCGGGGCAGGCTGCGGGGACGCGGGCCAGGCGCCCTCCCTAGGAGACGTGAACTCTTTTTTTCCCTCTGGGAACGCTCCCATCACCCATGCTCTGTCCATCATGGGAATGGCCCCAGGTTCAAAGCCATGGTGAGGGGAGGGATGGAGCGCAGTGGGACCCCTCGGAGAAGCGCTGCCAGCCCCTACGGCTCGGCGGCGGGCGACGGAGCGGGAAGGCGAACCCGCGCCCCAAAGTCGGAGCGGCGGCGCCCGCAGGGACCGAGCGCACGGCCGGGACGGCCAGCGCGCCCTGCCCGCGGCCGGCGGGGCGCAGCCGGCTCGGTGGTACCGAGAACTTCTGCAACTTGCCGCTGTCAAAGAGCGGCGCGGGGAGCGCCAGCGCAACCCTCGGGCACGACTAACGAGCCGGTCGGTGGGCAGCGATCCGGGTTCCATCAAACCTGATGGATCAAAGTGGGAAGAACCCCAAGCATGGCCAGCAGGAAGATTGGCAGTTTATAGGGTCAACCGGCTGCGGGCGGCTCTGATGGATGGGCGGCGCACCCACTCGGCTAGCCCAGCGCCAGAGCCCGCCCTCTGGGAAAGCCAATGCCGGGGCAGGGAGGCGGATCTCCCTGAGCTCCCTTGGCCTGGTTCCTCCTCCCCTTCGCCAGCAGCTGCGCTTCGCCCGGGACTGGACCGAGTTAGAGTTGAGGCGCCGGAGGAGTAGCGCAGAGTGCGTGCGTCCCCCGCGGGGGGGTTCGTGCCCGCAGGCCGTGGGGAGCCGGGTAAGGCGGGGGCGCGGGGCGCTGCGCCTCACCGGGGCGGGCTGGCGGGGGGCTGGCGGCGCTCAGCTGGCCCCAGGGCGGGGATGGGAGAGCAGTCGCCGTGCCTTCCAGCTACCCGGGCGAAGTACCCCGCGGTGCCGCTGCCGCGCCGCCACCTCTGGCAGCGGGGCTGCGGGCGGCACCGGGGCAGGGCAGTCCCGCGCATAACCATCGCGCCGCGGAGGGGCCCGGCGGGGGTAAATGGGGGCCGCCCGGGGGCAGCCCCGAAGGAGGGGGGGCAGGGGCATTTGGGGGAAGGGCCGGGTCTGCTCTAGCGCCTCCTATTTTAACTCTCTCCCTCCTTTCCCCGCCGGGCCCTCGGCTGTTGTTCTGCCCCGGTGCCTCCCCCACCCACCGCCCTCGCCGCCCCCCCGCGGGTGCCTCCCCTCCCCTTCTCTCCCCTTCCCTGCCCGGCGCTCCGCGGCTTCTGCCGCCGCCGCCGCTGCTCCCCTCCCGTATTGTTCGGCTGGGTCCCTCTAATGGCGGCCAGGAGGCGGTAGTGCTGCTGGCCGACTGCAGGGGGGCAAACCCGAGACCAGGGGCAACTGGCGGGCGGGGGGCGCGGGCGCTCGCCCGGCGCCAGGGCGCTGCCGCTGAGGCCCCGGGCCCCCCGGGCGCCGCTTCGGGGCGGATAGGGCCAGTTCGCAGGTAACACTCGCTGCTCCCCGCCGTGGGTGCCACCGCCGCCTCTGTCCTCCACACTCGCGGTAGAAGCCCCGCGAGGAGGGCTCCTTGTCCCTCCTTCCGTCAGCGGGGACAAGCGGCGTGGGTGTGCCGTGAGGAGTACCCCACCGCCCCCGGGGAGGGCAATGAATTTATTTGTCTGTTTATTTATTTATTTATTTGAAAGATTGGGATTAAAGGAAGGTGGCGAGTGATGCAGGCAGTACCTGCCCTGGCCAGGCGATGGAAACGCTCCTTGGGGGCGCTGCCTGATCCTCGCTGCCCCCTGTTAACCCCGTGCCTTTCCCTTAGGCTCCAGCCCAGTTTGGTGCAGCCTTGGCAGCGACCAACAAGGAGAGGGAGCTCCATTGTGAGTGCTATTTGTGTATCTGTTTCTGCCTTCGCTAGACCCGCTTACAGCGGGCCTGAACCTTTCCCCCCGCCTCGTATTCTCCGGGGGCAGGGGTAGAATGAGGTTCTTCCAGGGCTGGGTGGGGAAATTCCTGGGTCCAGCAGCTGCTGCCCTGGGGCGAAGCCCCAGTAATGGCTGTGAGGCGGCTCCTCCTCGGGGTGGGCGCTGCTGCTGCAGACATCGCTCCTGCAATACCAACTCCGGCAGGCAGACGACGGGCTGCTGCTGCTCACGTTACCCGGCTCGGGAGGGAGGAGGAGGAGGGCATATTTCGGGTGCCCTCTAGAGTTCTGGAGCGTGCATGGAAATCCGTGACAAGACACCTTCAGCCATCTTGAATTTTTTTTTTCTCCCCCTATTGCTCGAATCGCGTGTCCCGCGGGTTATCTCGAGGCTAAGAAGAGGCACGGGAGGTTTAAAATCACCCAGCAGTTCGCGATGGAGAAGCGCACTCCATCGTCTCTGTGCATTCAGGCTGGTTCTCCACACCCACAGATTTGTTTGGGTGGTTTTGTTGGGCTCCTTGGCTGAGCTTTGAGCCATCCGCTTTGCCTCTTCCCCAGAAAGCTGGAGGACACGGGGGAAACCCACAGGTTCTCAAAAGCGAGCATTTTTAGTGTTTAGTCTGTGTGGGATTTTGAGGGGAGATTTTGATCTCCGTTGGGTGTTAGGTTGGCTAAGGAGAGGCTCGTTGCCAATCCCCGTGGGTAGGGCTGGGATGTAACTTGACTCTAGATTCTGCGCTTGTTAATATTGGGGCTGTCTTTTAGCTGCATGGGGGATCCCGAGATGGCCAAGTAGCGCAGCGAAGGAGCCAGTGGAGAGGCCGTGGAGCTGCCGCGGTGGGCCGGGCGCGGTGCGCGGGCTGTGCCGCCAGAGGCGCCGGCGGGCGGCGCGGCCGCTCCGCTGGGAACGTGCAGATCGAGAACAAAACAAAAAGGCAGCGCCTGTCTTGCCTTCTGGGTCCCTCGCCTGGGTACAGCACGGATTCAGGTGTTGCTGTCTTCCCCATCACTCGTATCTTGAATTTTCCCCCCCCCCCCATTTTATTTCTGTCCCTTGCCGTTTTACGTGGTAGATTTTCCAGATTCGCAAAGCTTGCAACTTTCTTTGTCGCTTTTTAGTGGCTTACGTATACAAAGAACGAGTGCTTCGCTGCAAAACCTCACTGCTTAGGATGAGGACATCAGATCTGGATTTATTGTGAGCATCTAAAATTATGAAACACATCAAAGACTTGTAAGAGTTTGGATGGCATGTTACCATTAATAAAGTGGTCTGTTCCGACCCTTGACTTGCAACAGCAGTTTAAAATTTTTAGTAGTAATTTTTTAACTCTTAAGGTATCTTGGATGCAAGGCTACCATCTGATTTTACTTCTGATTCATTATGTATCATTATGTATCATTATTCATTCCAGTCTAACAGCTGTTCTGTTTTTTTCTAAAGATTCTTCATGTAAAAAAAAGTTAAATCTAGAAGCACTCAAGGCAAATAGTGCTTTGGAAGAAGGGGACTGTTGTGTACTGGAGCTGGTTTGACAAAAATTATTGCAGCTTTGTGTGGTTATTACTTAAGATGAGACTACTGCCAAGAACTATAGCTAAGATTCAGTAAACCTTACTAAGACTCAGTAAACGTCTTGCACAAAAACATCCTGGTAGGTGGCACATTGTCCTCCTCCAGCTGCAGTGATGGTGGCACAGCCTTCTTATGGCATGTGATAGGACCATGCTGTTCTGGGGGGGAATGGATTTGGTGCTTAGTGTTGCAAGGTCATCTCTAGGAATGAAACTCATTAGCTGTGTTGTTAGGTGGTTAAACTAAGTAACTTGTTTTAATAGAAGAGTGTCTTAATTAGAGCAATAAATTCACTGTATTATCTAGTAAATTTGCTTTATATTATTGTTATTAATCCTCTTAGACCTCAAATATATGATCGCGTTCTACTGTTGCTTACCCTGTAATAACATGCTAAGAGGGATTTGCATCAGCAAGAATGTCAAAGGGGCAGTGAAAAAGTGAAAGGAACTTTCTTTGTCTTTTAGAGAGCTTGTTCAAGTGTACAGAGGGATTTGGTGCAAAGCTGGTACAGTGTTTTTCAGATTTTTTGCTGGGGTTGTTTGAGTTTTGGTTTTTTTGGTCCTGCAGCATCATGAATCCTCTTGTGTTGTTTGAGAAGTTTTTATTTTGGTTTTGAGGACTAAGGACAGAATTACTGAAGTTCTGTCACATTGTTTGACTTTGCGCTCAATTTATATACCCTGCAACAAAAACAGTATGGGAAGTTCTGTTAAGAACGTGTAGCAAGAATTGTTACTAATGGAAAATTCACTGTCCAGGGAGAATGATTTATATTTTCCATCACAATTAACAATGAACTCAACCAATTTGTGGAAAGGGGTTGAAATTTGAATTCACAAGAGTTCAAAAGACAGGTGTTCTCTCTAAGAAGTATGAGGTTATATTTTTCTTATGAGGGCCTTAAAAGCCCTCATGTTGCAGTGGAGTTTTGTGTCCACTGAAATTGTGTTTGTCTCCACAGCTCTTTTCAACTTCTTAACTTTGTTTCAATGATTTAATCTTAGTAGTTCAGTGTTCTTGTGTGGGTAACTTGGGTTGCTTACACATTAGAGTTGAGATGAAGCTTAGCTTGTATTCCGTATTTATAGCTTGCCCTGTATGCTGCTGGCAGATATGGCTGCCAATAGATGCCGACTTGATGTATGGATGATTTACTCAATTTAGATGCTACTAATTACATTCTTCATTTTGGACCAAGATTTGCAAGTTTGTCTGATAGCATTTTGTACTTTTAAGAGAAATTTTTGGTAGAAGGAAGAAGTGCGAGACTTCTGGAATGCAGTTGCATGTTATGGCCTCTTCAGTTAGGATTTTCACTATATTGATTTTTATATCATGGTTTTTCCAGCTGCACAGTGGATTCCAGCTCCTGTTTGTTGCCTGTACTGTGTGTATTGGTGTAAATGCGCTTCATTGGGACTGTTCCTCCTGCCACCTATTTTGGGAGAGAAGTGCTGATTCATGTGTGACTGTTCTCAGGTGTTTCTGTGGTTTCTAATGCACGAACAAGCTTTGTGTCTTTCCTGTCGTGTTAATCTCCATCTTGTTACCCCCTTGCTCAGATGGTTAAGTAGCATTCTTTGCTGCTGTGGTTAACCTGGTTGAATACAATCCTGTGTGTGCCCAGGTGGCCAAGAAGGCCGATGGCATCCTGGCCTGGATCAGCCATGGTGTGGCCAGCAGGACCAGGGCAGGGACCGTCCCCCTGTACTGGGCACTGCTGAGGCCACACCTCAAATCCTGGGGTCAGTTCTGGGCCCCTCCCTGCAAGAAAGACATTGAGGGGCTGGAGCGTGTCCAGGGAAGGGCAGCGGAGCTGGGGAAGGGTCTGGAGCACAAGTGCTGTGAGGAGCAGCTGAGGGAGCTGGGGGTGTTCAGCCTGGAGAGAAGGAGGCTCAGGGGGACCTCATCACTCTGTAAACTGCCTGAAAGGAGGGTGCAGCCAGGTGGGAGTTGGCCTCCCAGGTAACAAGTGACAGAACAAGGTGGCCTCAAGTTGCGCCAGGGGAGGTTTAGGAATATTTGGGAATTTTTTTCTGCTGGTAAGGTTGTCAAGCATAGAAATATGCTGCCCAGGAGAGTGGTGAAGTTGCCATCTCTGAAGTAATTAAAAGATGTGTGAGTGTGAAACTTAGAGACACTGTTAAGTGGTGAACATGGTGGTGGACTGGTGATTGACATGGTTAATGGTTGAACTTAAGTGTGTTTTCGAACCTAAATTATTCTGTTATTTCAATGCCACTTACTTATACCTAAATGATTTTGACAATTTAAATCTTTCCTTTTCCATGAACTTCCAGAAATTATCAATTTTATATGTATTCCGTGAAACTCAGTGCCACTAGAGTTCAATAGGACACAAGTACACAAAGAGTTTGATTACATGTATGTGTGTTATTATGAGAACATCCACAGTTGCAATAGATGAGATCAGTGACTGTCCTTCATGGACAGGGTCCACAGAAGGTTTCTTGTTCCTTCACCTGGGGCATCTCATGGACTGGATATGTCAATGATGAAAGTTGTTTTCTTATTCCAGTTTGCTATCAGAACAAAATTATTTCAATCGATCGTTATAATGCAGATTTTATTAGTCCAACATAAGTAAAATCTACAGAGATGGTTAATTTTTGTGTTCAAGTGACAGTTTCCAGTGATAGATTGCCACCAACATATTTTTCAAATTGCTCTTGGTCCAGAGGGCATTTGTCCTCATGCTTAAATGCTTAATTTTTGTCTAGGTTTCCTGAATTTTTTGAGATTAGCTTTACTGTGACTTCTTTCTCTGCCCCTTTCACACCAGCAGCTGTTAGAGACTAATCTTACAGGACTAGCAGGGACTCATCGCAGAGATGGGGTGCAGGAGCCAGTGTTCAGTGATCTGAACAGAGTAGCTGCAAGTATGGGTTTGAAACACTCAGGCCTTGTCAGTGCTTTAGCCAGCTGTACTGAGTGTCACTAGCACAGGAGGATTTTGATGGGTTTGTTTGGTTTGTTTAAGTTTGTTTGAGATGAGGATACTTAATGGTGTTTGTGTTGTGCAAAACTATGGGTTTGGGTCTCTAAAAAATATAATGTGTAATATGTTACTTCTTTATTTAAAAGGTTTATGAACTTTATTGTCCAGCTTCTTTAACCCTTACAAGACAATCAGAATCCTTCAGTTAGCATCACTGTAGCTTCCAAAGGCTCTAATACTGACATTTGTGTACCTAGTGCTGTACAGAAATCTGTTCAGGCATAGTCCCTGCTCATCAGTCTTACCCCCAACACATGCTGAGCAGGATGTCATCTCAGTTCTGCCTTTCCCCCATGGAATAGTTGGTGCAAAGTAGCCATGTATGCTTGGGCCCATGCTGCCCAGTTGGGCAGTGATGGCCAACTTAGACGCTTGCTGCTTAGATATTGGAACCAGAGTTGCTGATGTGACTTTTGCTGGGCCAGACCATTAGGAGAGATCAGTGGCGTTATGGAAGAGTTTGTGTTGTGTTTGTGTTTCTGTATTTACTTTCCTCTAATCTTTTGCTGTGAAAGATGGCATTGAAGAAGATAGAAAATAATGTATGAATTATATGGGTTATGCCAAATTTTACTAATTGAGGGCTACTTACAGCTCACAGTCAGTCCAAGAAACATGGAGGTCTTTATTTTCCTCCTGCAGGCTTTTGTTGGAAGTGTATTGGCAACTTATCTTTAGGCTCTTCTGCGCAATGCAACCATACTGAACATGAAAAAAAGTTAATTCTTTTCAGTTAACTCATAGTGCAACTGTGCTTTTTTTTGCCTTTGCTTTTTGTTTTCCCCTCTCCTTGAAAGTAACCTTGGTGAAAACCTTACTTCTTTTTGGAGTTCCTTTTCCTTAGATCTGTGTAAGATCTTTCCAGCTTGGTATTTACTCCTAGTACTACATCAAATTTCTCTAAAAGTCATTTTGTTCATCTCATTCATAAACTCAGCTGTCATGCCTGTATGGATGACCTTCAAGTCTCTCTCTTCCAGACTTGCTGCCCTCTAAACTAGCTAAATCTGTGTGTGCTTTTGACTTGCCTTTGTGGATGTCTGACCTTTAGCTGAGGCTACTATTGCAGAGGGGAACTCTCTGTGCTGTTGCTTGCAGACAGCGGGGTCATACGATCTTTGATTCAAGCCCATAATCTAGCTCTGGTTTTAGACGTAGCACACACTCATCTAACAAAGACTGTACATTTCTCCTGCATAGTAAGTGGTGTCTTAACTGTTAATCAGCAATTAAATGTTTGTTATTTAGTTGTGTTAATAAATCACATGAGTACATCTCATAGCGTGCCTTTGATCTCTGCATCATGTGGTAACAGCTTTTCTTAACAGCCGGGGTAAGAATGATCCTGTTGATGTGGGTTCAGAATCCTATACCAGAGTGCTTTCCTGGATGTCTCTTTTGATTGTCTGGTCTTCTTGCATTTTATGTTGGCAAGACCAACAGGTCTTGCTTACCTTTAGTCTAATATTGGATTTAACTGTGATGGGTACTATCCACTTTTTGTTGTTAATGAGATTGTAAGTACTGTTTAGGAAGTGATGTCATGGGCAATTGAACAATTTCCTTTATTCTGCTGTGATGCTCCTCATGCTTGGAGAAGTTCTGCTTGTGCACCCATGCAAGCAAGAGAGTTGCAACCTGTCAATGCAAAAGAAGCTGGCTTTAGGAAATAAAGCCTACTGAAAACAAACCCAAACCACTACCTTTCCTGTCACTCTGGGACTCAAATACACCATCCTTAGAACAAGAACTAATTGTAACCATTGTTTATGGTGATGCTGTTTCCTTGTATTCTCATCTTTGTCTCTCTCCATCTGCTGCCCCTTATGTTTAGATTGTTTGCTCTTTGAACAGTTGTACTCTGTGTTTGCACAGTGGCTAGCATGATGTGGTCTTCAGCTTTGGCTCCTGTGAGTCTGTGATAACAGTTGTGACTTATGGGTGTGTCTTTTTTTCTTTTTTAATATGTGTGTGTGTGGAGAGGGGATGAAGACCTTGTGTTCTGTTATAGCCTGAAATAATGTCACTTTGAGCAACAATTGATTGCTAATATACCAATCTATAAATAATAAAGAATTCTTATTACACTGGCAGAATTTACCAGACATCTTTTGAATTTTTAGCTAGTGTTTGCATATGTGCATGTTTGGGATTTCGTGTGTTTATTAGTTATTATTATTAGTAGTAGCTTTGCTTGTAAGGGTGGTTATGGTTTTTGAAAAAAAAAAAAAAAAAAAAAAGTTCATTCAGGAAATGATGTTTTGTTCTGGTATGTGATGCCCCATTAAGGAAGCCAAGTAGCACCTAGAGAGGCTGGGTAAGAAGTCCTTTATAATCCAGGTAATGAAAAAAACTCCACAGTTGAAATTAAGGAAAATGGAGAGCACAACACAGGTGATTTGTTTTTTTACCAGAATTTGGATATTTGCCATCATCACTGTTTGACCATGATTATGCATGCTTCTATCCAAAGAATTAACAAACAAATACTGAGATGGTCTGACTAATATTGTGTATAGTGCAATAAGGACCTGAACTAAATTCAGCTTTTTTTAGTAATTTAGAAGAACTTTAAAGTTTGGAGAAGATACACAAGAATTACTTGAGAAGGAATAGAAAGAATTACACAAGAAGGAGTAGAAAACATACTTTCTATTAAGAGACTTCAGAAACTCCATCTATTTCTCAATTAAAAGAGAACAGATTAGGGTGTGCCTTAATCCTGATGTAGAAGAGACTGTGCACTCAATAACATATTAGATAGTGGGATGTGCTCCTTCCGTCTCCCTTTCCATCCCCAGTGTTAAAGGCTGAATTTCTGAGTATCAGTTATTGCCTAAGCAGTACAAGATCCGACAGGGAACAGTGTATAGCCTTTCAGCAGGTACAACAACTAAGAGTTGGAGTAGCTTATTGAGGCATCACTTTTTCCTTTCTAGGCAAAAGTTCATGGAGGGTTTGAAAAGCTCCCCTGCTAGGAGAGTTAATAGATTTTTTTATTTAAGGCTCAGAATATACTTCCGGTTGCATACATGGATTCAAAAGACAAAATATCGGCTTAAAACAAATACTGCCTTGTATATTTTTTGTGGGTTTAAATTTAATGTATATACTAATGTATATAATGGCTGCATGACCATTTAAACCAGACTAACTTAGGTTTGTCATTGTTCTTTCCTGTTTGTACCAACATTAGTATTTTCTGGCTTTTTTGACTGTTTTATGATTTTAATTTTGAGAGTCAATTTAGGTCCATAAATCATCACAATAAAATTTGTGGGTGAGGAGCTATGTAGGTGTAGTGTTTTTGTTCTTGGTTTTTTGTGTTTCAGCTTTCTACCATCTTAGCCCTCATGATGGACTGGCTGTTAGAATCCTTAAACAGTTAGGGAGAAAGGGAAAAGGAGTAGGAATTCAATACCACAGTAGTCCTGTCCAGGACTGGATGTGGTTTGTAGTTGGGGAACTGTGGCCTTAACCAATACAGTATGCATTTTATTTTAAAATAAGACTACCTTTTACATTTTAAAAACAGTTGGATAACCTGGAGTCTTGATTGCATAATGTAACTTGCAGCCAGCCAGTGCAGCTGTGAAAACCTGTCATACTTGCCTTGCTGACCAGATCTATTCTTGCCTTGGATCCCGTTTCCTGTCAACCTTACCTCATTTAGAACTTGAACTATTTTGTGGCTGGTTTTTTCTTTTTATTTTCTCCCACTTCCTTTTCTATCTCATTTTGTGGTGATAAGTTTTTCTTTCCTTTGTTATATTGTAGCTTCACTGTCTGTTTACTTGGTCTTAGTCTACATGGGTTTCCCTCCTACACACAGCATAATATTGACTTCTTTAAATTCAGTTTTCTTTGTTTCAAATTACTTGATGCATTGAATACTAATCACTACAAGTAAATTGTAAAAAGCTTGTCCATGCGAGATCCAAAATAATAGGTAGTTAGCCAATACTTGATTATTTCTAAGGGGTGAAAAATCTACTTGAGGCTCTTAGCTGATGTTAGTTATGCTAAAGGCAGAGAAAATGATCCGTTGTAAACTTGTTCATTTACCGACTTTGACATGACAGTTTTCCTCTATGCATATGCAGAAATGAAGTATTTTAGATGCATTAGTCAAGAAGATTTGTGCAATCAGTCACTGAGAAGTGGTGTGCCTTTTGGCCTGGTGAGTACCACTTACCCATGCAGAGCTGCTTGTTCATAGGTTATACATATATGAGTGTAGACTGAATGTTAGTTTAAAATAAAAACTAAAAAATCCCAACCATTTAAGAAGAAGCACTAATGAAGAATAATGTTAAAAGTCTGTATTGTTAGTTAAGAAGTGTCATCATTTCTAGAATGTTTGCAAATCTGGGCACTAAAATGATAGAAGACAGCTTTGGCTAGTCCTGGTGAACAGCAAATAGAATATCAATTGTGCACCCTAGCAGGATGAATGTAGACAGCATACTGGATTGAAATATGCAAGGTGGTAGCCAGCAGTTTAAGGAAGGTGATAGTTCTGCACTGTCTGATGTGGGAGAATATATCTGCCATGTTTAGTCTGGTTTTGGTTAGACTCCATCCTCATGAAGGTACAGATATTCTGGAGTAAGCCCATTGTAAGACTACAGTGTTTGAACACATAACAAAGAAGGAAAAGCTGAGAAAGAGGGATGTCTTCAGTCTAAAGGGACAGGTTACTGCTGGCTTCAACTACTTAATGAATACAAAGAAGATAAAGCCAGTCTCTTCTCCAAGATACCTATTAGGTAGAACGGCAGGTGATAGGCATAAGTAGCAACAGGGGAAACAATTGTGAATAGCTCAGATAATCAAAAACTGGAAAGTTCTTGCTCTAGCGATTTCTGGTCTTTCCTATCTCTAGTTGCTTGTTCATATTTGCTTGGTTTATGTATGATTGGCTTGTAACTTGACAATTTTGAAAGATTGTGTGCTATTTGTGATAACCAACTTTTTATTAAATGCCAGCAAAAGCTAGAGATTTCATAGATGTGAATTCTCTGCTCCCTGTGGAGCAAGTAAGGCATATTTTTGAAGGGTGTGCTGTGACCCACTGACACCAGTGGCCAGTGTTCTATTGCCCAGGCCTGACATCTGAATAAATCTACTGTTCCCAGGTCTGTTTCTGATGTAGCCACTCAGTATTTGCTTTTCCTATTAAGTGTTGCATTTTTTTTTAAGTTAAGATTCATAAAATGACAACTTGGCCTCTTTTCATGTTGTATTTATGCTACTTCCTGTTTATTTTTCAGGATTTTACATGTCCTTTTCCTGTTTTCATATCTTTAGCATAGTATTTTTCTACTGTTTCTCTATTCACTTTCCACTTAGCCATCTTCTGAGTCTGTTGCTGTGGTCTAGTGTTGCCTATTTTCTGGAAATAGATACACATTTGGATGTAAGTAATAGATAAGCATTTATTGCAGGTCCTTTGTTTCTCTGTCTTGTTTCACCTTTCTATTCCATTTGTAATAAAGGACATCCTTAAGCATCATCTTGCTGTTTGAGTAGTAGATAAAATGTACTGTCTACTGCATTACGCATAATGGCTTTTAAAGCCAGAAATGGTGCTGTGTTCTTGCTGCTCAGTGCCTTTTCATGATTAAACAGCCATGAAATACATAGAAAGTGTGTGGATAAGGAGAGACATGTCAGTATGGCTGCCCTAAAGTAGTGTTGGTCAACATTATGGTTTTCATTTGCTGTGAATTCCTATGCCAAGTGCTGCTCATTCTTTGATGAGCAGTCTTGAGAATTACTGATACCCCTTCATATAATTAAGTATGAGGTTGAGTCGGTATTTTGATTCTGTTTGTGCATGCAAGGAGGCATTTCTTTGCATTCATTGAGTAGGAAGATTGAAAGAAGAGACAGTGTTAAATAAAATTATTCAAATATTCCTGGAAACATCAGTTGAAAAACAGATGTCGGTATTCACATGTAAAAATGGTGGCTACAGTTCAGTTAAGATGCTCAGAAGATACCAAAGTTTGCATGTTTTTGGTAAGCTTTAGCTGTGTGTAAATTGTGTAAATCGTTACTCTTGTGAATAAAATAAAAATTTACTGACTTGGTTCAAAATATTTCATTAAGTAGGTCTTGCTCTTTTACTGTTCTTAGTTTGCTGTCTCTGCTGGATTACAGGTCTTTTCATATGCTTTTTTTTTTTTTTTTTAGTTCTCTGAAATCTGTGTGTCAAACACATTTTGAGTCTTACATAATGACTTATAGTAAGCTAATTTCTTCAGTCCATACAACTTCTTTCTGAATCAGAGAAAATAATTAAATCTGAAGCAGCTCCAAACCTACTGGAAAATAAATTCTGAAGTAGTGTCTGAAAACTGAAGTAATGAGATATACCAGGCTTTTGTTGTGATGGTATTCAGATGAACAGATAAATTAGATTTGTGAACCTAAACTTAGTATCCTGTTTCTGAAAGCTTTTACCCATGTTCTGAAACACCAGCCATATTAATACGTTGATGGGTTTGTGTTTAATATTATTCATGACTCTTAAATTAGTGTGTATAGTAATTTAAGACCCTTGTTTTACTTTCATGTTGTGAATACTTGAACTTGAGGTTAGCCCAAAATATGTAAGTATTCCTGTTGAACTCATTAACATGATTTGTGTGTGAAACTGGCAGATGAAATAGTTGAGTCATTGTGGCATTAATATAATATCTGAGGCTTGCTTCAAGCCTTGCTTGCTTCAGATACACTCCCCAGTGTGGCCAGTGGGATATATATGTTGTAAAATCCAGTCTGACCCATTTTAATATTAATATTTTAATATAAGCCTGTCATTGCTTGCTGTGCTCAGTGGGCCTGTGCCTGTTGGAGTGTTTTATGTGGTAGTTGTTTGCAGGGTAGAGCATTTCCGTCTATGGCCATCAGCTTGTCATGGCTGTCCTGTCTGCTGAAATGGTCTCTGTGCTGAAGTCCAGAGCTGTGGCACCAATCTTGGTATCTTCAGGCACAGCTATAGTGTTCCTGCACAGACACTTTTCATTTGAGGAGCTGATGTGGCTGGAAAGGATTCCAGCAGGAAAGTCTCTTTTGTCTGGTTTATGTGTGTGGTTGCAGAAACAGCTGTGCCACGTGATAGCGTAACAATGAGACTGTGGACCTGGTAACTAGGCAGACCTTCAGAAGTGTTAAAACTTTTGTTAGAGATTAAAAGTTGACAGTAAATCAGAGCTACCATGTATCCAAGGCATATCTGAATGTAAAAAGCTGAGACTGCTGACTGGATACCCCTCAGGAAGGATATAAGGAGGAAAAAACCACAAACCAAAAGAGCATATGTGGTTGCCAGTGGTAAGAGTTTTATGTGTGGTGACTCAGAAAGGCCTTGCAACTGCTTTGTCTCTAACTTGGAGTTCTGTTCATATAGGTAGGAGTCTCTCCATACACACTGTATATTGTTCAGTATGCCCAAATTAAGACTGCAGTAGTCATGCAGATTTAGCTTAAAGCTGGCTTAAATTACAGCCCTTTAAAAATGTTAGGCTACGTGTGTTTTTCTAGCACTTTTCACTTCTTATATGTGGGTATAGTTGGGTTATAGTTTGCTTCACTTGCAGTAAAAAAGTGCTACTTTTAGGTGATTTTAATTGGAGTGGTTTACTTTGTTTTTGGGGTGAACTGTGGCATACATTCAGCCAGCCACTGAGTTGATGGTTCATACCCCAAGAAAGCTGTGCTGTGTGGGTTGCAGCTGGTTGTGTAGGGAATGAGTGTTCTGAGCTGTAGCAAGACATTAAGCTAGAGAGCTTCTCGATAGCTGCTTTGCAGATAGTCTTTGCTGAGCTTGTGATCATCAGACAAAAGGAAAGTCAAGTGATAACAAGTGATTTTCTGTAAAAAGAGGAGGAACTTTAGAAAGTAGCTGAATTAAGGAATTAAGTGGTGTTATGGTCAAATGAATGTCAGGGTCAGGAAGTGACCATTAGAACTGTATAGCCTCACAGAACATTGGGACATGTTCAGATAGTCTCCAGCCTTTTACCAAAATGTTAGCACCCATTCCTCAGCTGAAGCCAGCTTGAGAGCCACAGGCTGAAATTTTTGGGTAAATGGGTAGAGCCTCCATGAGGCTGGCAATATTTCTTCTGTATGTAAGAAGATTATTACTCCTAGGTTAGTGTCCTAGGGTGATTTTATGAAGCTTGTATCCCCAGTCATCTGTTTGTGCTGTATATTGAGCTCTGTGCCTTTAATACTGGTTCTGAGAGTGAAGCAGAGGAAGAAGGAGCATGCAGTTTGTTTTGAAAAACAGTGTTCACTCCTGCATTTTTCTCTCTGGACTTAGTGTTGTTCGGCTGAGGCTTAGACAGCAGTGGGACAGAAATGTTTTTTGCTTTTAGTTAGTTCAGCTAGCTGAGGCAGAGAAGCTTCTTGGTCTGGTTGGGTTTTGTTGTTGTTGTTGTTTTCGTTGTTTTTTGGGTTTTGGGTTGGTTTTTTTCCATTTTCTTGAGTCTGTTTAAACCTGCTCCGGACTGAAAAACCCAGAGGAGCACTGGGGAGCTGGAGCCTGCAGCTCACCGGGGCCTGGACCTCTGGAGGGACTGAGAAGAGCCTGACCAAGTCGAACAAGACCCACAGCAAAGACTTTCTCAATTTACCATCTCACTCCAGAACAAGAGGTTTTATTGTTTCATATTATTCATTCTTTAAGATTGTGGGCACTTTGTTAAATAAATAGTTTTTTCCACTTTTCTCCAAAGAAGTTCTTTTCCCAGACCGTCTGCAGGGAGGGGCTGTTTGAGTCTGCTTCCTGGAGGGACACTATTCAGCATTTTCTCCCAAATTTGCCCTGAACCAAGACAGTTAGGGCAATTGCTGTACTATGCAAATAGATAATTGGGTAGTTGTTTGCAACAGGGATGTCCAGGAATAGAAGCTTTTCTGTTGTAGCCTGATTTTTCTGCAGGTGTATTCTAGTTTTCAGCTGGCTGGCAAAGAATTTTGTAGAGTTTCTTTTGAGCCACTGTACTTAAATCATGAGTGCATTTGTGTTTGTCCAATCCCTGTTTGAACTGATTGCGTTTCTAGCCTCTGTAGCCTTCTACAGCAGTGACTCTCCCAATTAAGAAGAAAATGTTTTCATGCACAATAGATTATTAAAGCTTCTTAATTGTTCAATTTGTCACCTTTTTGGTCTTGTAAGACACTGGGCATCTCTTACCATCTATGCATTTTTTTTTCCTTTCAGATTTAGGATCTTCCTTGAGTCGTTTTCCTTTCAATGAGGAGTGTTTTCCATGAGTATAAATTGTTCATGTAACTTACCTGTTTTTCCCTTTCTCTGAAAAGTGAGTGGTCTGAACATCTTATGATAAGTGAGGTGGTGGTGAAGTGTGGAGGTTTTTTTTTTTTGTGGTAACAAATGTGCTCTGTTTTATTTGATTATTTTTTTCTCTTTGGTTGTTGATGATTGAGTAGCTTTGATTTAGAAGAGTGAGAGAGTTACAACTTGGATGTTAAATGATGTATATTCTTTGCCCCGTTCATTACCTTGCATTTGTCACTAGTGATTTTGCCTACCACATTGCTTTACAATCAGGTTTTGTTTTCAGCTGCTGTGAATAAGTTTGTATGATTGGGAAACACTCATTTTGGGAGTCACTACCTCTTTGGCTGACTTACATTTGTCGATCTGTGTTATTTTATTTTGGAACCCCTGTAGTAACTTGTCTTTATTGTGATAACAACAAACGACACATGATATTTTTCTCTTCAAATAATTACGAATCCCCCAGAGAACCTCTTCTCAAAATCTTTGTTGTAGGTGATTTCCGCAGCAGTTTTCACTGAGTACAGTGTTTGAATGCCTTTTGGAAGATTTTTGTGGGATATACCAGTTTAATCAGGGTTGATCAAATGTTTGAACTATGAAGTATGTGAACCCTTTAAAAGATTTCTCACAGGCAGTAGTCCTGTGAGACATTATCTTTTCATTAAGTAATCTGTGTTACTCTGCTCTCCCACTTTTTTTTTTTTTGTATATTTATTCATCTGTAGTTTCCATCAATTTATTTAGTGATAGAGATAAGACTGTAGTCAGAGTAATTGTTCTTGCCTTCTGCTTCAGTAACTGGTTGCTGAAATAAATACTGATACTGAAATAGATACTGAAATAAAGAGTTGCTGGCTGCCTTTAGAAATCTTAAGTGACTGCCACATGGCCCTAGTGATTTGTTCTAAAATCCTCTTGTATTAGCACTTTGATGCAACCTTTTTCCTCTGACCTGACTCATAGAAAGAGAGCTTAGATGTGATCTTCCTGATCTTTTTCTTTCTAAACATCAGTGCAAAGTATTTTCTGGTTCTGGCTTCTTGGATACTCTTTTACTTCAGAAAAATTTTACTGATTGTAAAATTGACAAGAACTGGGATTTTAGACAAACTGTTGCTGTGACATAGGTCAGTAGCCTGTTTCTAACCAAAAGGTATATGAAATGTCCATAAAACATCCCCCCCGTACAATTCTAGTACCTTTGTAGAGGCTTCCTGATCATATTCTTTATGGGGGTTTTTGGAGTCTTTTTGGGCTGGTTGTATGTACAATACAGTGAGTTTTTAAATGGCCTTTGTACTTTCAAGCTTTTTGTTCTAGCTGCTCCATTCCTTTTCCTTACACCAAGGTTGTTCTTTCTGAAGCCAGATGTTGAAGTAATGAGGTTTTTTGTATTTTATTTTTTTATTCCCCTCGAAATTTAAATATGCTTTTCTGGAGTGCTATCTGGGTAATTACATCTCGAACTGTGTTGTGTGGTTTAGAGTTAGACTAGGATTTGCTTTTTCTTCAGAGAGTTCTAGGTGGTTGAAGTGGGTTGTGTTGTAAAAAATTTTCCTTTCGTTCATTGGTGGGCTGATTTTGCCTCCCCCTCTTAGTTTGCACAACAGGAGTTAAAATCTTCAGTTATTACATTGCAGTCTCATTCCTATTATCTCACCTATGGTGTCACTGTTGAGTGGAAATGTTTGCTAGTATACCATCAATGGGCTGTTTCTTCTGCTTGGGATGTGGAAATTAAATGTAGCCCAGTACCTCTAGAGGTAAATAATATAGTTATGTTAATGTGCTTTTCTAGCAGAAAACAATATTCTTTTGCTGAAGCAAATAAACCCCTTTTTGTTCCTATATTTGTGTCTTAGGATACCATCTCCTAAATTTTGTTTATCTGCTCACATTTGAGGATGTCTCAATTATGCATTGTCTCCAAAGTAGTCTTTCAAGATTTTTCTTTATGTTGTTGAGCTTACAGCCTTTATATGGAAGCATCTGTACATGCTGGTCCTACTTTGGATGTCTGTTTCCAATGCCCTCTTTTGGTGGAACTGTAGTTTTAGACAGATTTCTGTGACTCTTTGATTTTTGTGGTTTTGCTCCTAGTGTATGTAACTGTGACTTAGATCTTTTGTCACATTCATTCCACATGTTATTAATGGCACTTGGTAAAGGCATTTAAATTCCTGTTTCTGCTTTTGTTAAAGCAAAGTTGATTTTTCATTTTTGAGGTAGTCCTACCCCTTGCCTGGGTTTCTGCAATTCTTGATAAATTTAATTCTCTTATCATTCATCAGTGAAGTTGATGCTGCCAGTATTACATACCTGTCTTAAGAGCTGTAGTAGTTGTCATTCTAAAGAAGTGCCTGTATTTTCTCTCTTGCTTCTTCCAGGAATTAAGCCTTGAACAAAGCAATGGGATCGTAATTTATTTGAGCGTGAAGACTTTCAATAGGTGAGTAATGTAGCCTAAGTTAAGAGGGACACTCAAGGCCTGGTTCAGGAAGGGCTGTTGAATATTGGTAGTGTTTTTCTTTCCATCCAGCTGGGATTTTGGTGTCTGTGTACTGCCACAAAGCTTTGAACTTGTTCTTCGGCAGTATTGAACACTGCTTTTTCTGCAGACTAGGTCTCACTAGTTTGTGGGTTGTTTTTGTGTTGGTTGGAATTTTTTGTTTGAGGTGGGTTTTTTTTATTATTATTATTTGGTTTTGTTGTTGTTGAATTGGGGTTCATACTGTTAGTTGGTTGGGATTTTCCTGTTTCAGTTTAGTTTTTTCCCCTCAAATCTCAGCAGTTCATCCAGTGATCAGTCTAATCAATCTCGTCAGTTTCCACCAATTGTGTTTGTATTGTAAAGCATCTTTTTCCATTGCCAGTTTTGAGGAGTGAGATTTTTCCTGGTTTTCCATTCTAAACCTGTTTTTTCCTAGGTTGCTTTTTTTTGGTCGTTTTTCCTATAGAAATACTGACTGTGACATTGCCTACGTGGCTTTTGTTTCTCCTTGCTGCTCCTACTTCTAGAAAACAAGCTACCTCATTTTGTACTTTTTATGGGTAATTTTGTTGTCAAGAGGTAGGAGCTATTTGCAGGGAAATATATGCAAGTTATGCTTATGACTTTGCTTTAGCAGTTAAACACAATTTTTTCTTGTTTTTGTAATACTTAACGGTACAGCTCATTAAAACCTACGAGCTTTGTGGCAAAAGTAAATAGACTTAGGCAAAAAGATATGTGTTTTGGGTCTTAACTTTGCTACATGTTATCTGCCTGTACAGTAATACAGCCCGAGTCTGTCTTTCTACTAAAGATCTGTGAAAATAGGAATAATAAAGTTTTTAAGTCAGGCCTGGGGTGTAGTCTTGGCTTAGTCTCATTTTTTCTCTGCTCACACCTGTTCAAGTATATTTAAAACTTCATTAAAAGCTTTATGTGCTTGTGCTGCTTTTGTTCTTGTAGAGAAAGAAAATACATAGAGTAAACCTGTGAAACTTTAAAAATTGAATTAATTCTTTTCAGCAAAATCTGAGATGCAGAAAAATCTAACTTTTTCAGCCCTAGAGGAAAAAGTAAAAGAGAATATTGGATTAAATTAATCTTCAGTGTAACTGACTGATTTCCAGGGAGGTACAAGCCAGCTACATTGATAATACAATTTTTTTTTGGTAAGAAACCTTCCTTCATTCCGATTCAATGTTACCTTTGTTGTGGTTCTAATGCTATTACATAATGGCATTTGACTCTAAGGCTAACATAGGAAGGAATTAAAAAAGGTGGTCACCTCTCTTTTAGGATTTATGTGGTTCACAGCTTTGCTGTTTGGTCCTTGTCCTGCCCTTCCTGCTCAGTTAATGGACAGCAAAGGTTGAACAGTATAAATGTGTAGAAGAATATTTAAGCTTTATTCCTCTGGGCTTCTTTACTGTCTGGGGATTTTAAGGGCTGTCCTCAAACAGTAGATAACTATGCAAGTTGATGGTCTCTCTTAAAAATGCTGCCAAGTCTGGAAAACCTAATGACTGTTATAAAACCTGAAGAATAAACAGATGCTTGAACTTTAAACATTTTCAGTCTCTTGTGAGGGATCACATGTGTTAATACAGGCTATGGATGCCTGAATCTATGCTAAGTATCGCTGCAGTGCATATATACAAGTGGAAAAAGATTAGCAGTGTAAGGTTTATATTGCATTGTAGGCCTGATTTTTGTCCCGTAGTTTTCCTTTTATATTTTAATTTTAGCATAGTGTATTCTGCAACAGGCAGCAAGGAGGTTGACTTGATAAAAAAGAAGGAAATGTAGCTGCTAAGATTTTTTTCTCAATTGCTCAATTTACTTGAATTATTTATTTCCTTAATATTCTGTTACAGATATACTTCTTAATTCTGCTGTTTGATTACTCAATTGCAGTTATGTATGTCTGTTTCTTACCAAACATGGCATATTTTCCCCCTCTAATAAAGCCTTCTGGAAATGTGATGTGACAGAGCAGAAGATCTCAAACAATACTGTTGCTGCTTTATTCACAGCAGGGATTGAGTAGACTCACATTCTCTCTTGCTGTATGATCACAGTGTTGAAAGTCAGATTTGAACTTAAACTGTAAATTTAGAATAAAGTTGGTTTAAGGAACATAGCTGTCAGATGATGCTTGAGATGAGGAAATAGTTTTCAGTAGCTAATGTTTGTTTTAACCATGTTTCAGACCACAGTATTTTATCAAAGGCAGCAAGTTGGTACAAGAGCAGTTTCCCCACAGGAAGAAAATAAAAGTGCTTGGAGCAACTTATTAAGGTAAACAGATTGCAGTGGATTTCTGGATGGGTAAGTATAGATGAGCAGGATATTTCTACTTCTTGTATTTACCTTCCTGTATGAAGATTTTAAAAAAAAGCACAGATAGCTACTTTTAGCCTTCCACACAAACTCAGTAATGTCTCTCATGAGCCTGTCCTCTAAGACACACCCAGATAATAATTATGTCTGTATTTTTCTTACGGTATTAGATCAACATTAGCGTAACTTACAGTCTTGCTCTTAAGTACTTACTTACTTAACTTATGATCTTGAGTACGGATGTTTTTTAGAGCCATCTTGGGTCTTTTAGCTTTGATTATATCCAGGTTGACTTTTATAATTTTTAATTCATGGTTGAATTGACAGTTACGAAGAACAGATTTCCCCAAAGTGAACAATTACTAAAGGCAAACAGATCTCTCCAGACAAAGTAGCTGTAGTAGACTGAAGTAGACTGAATAAGCACTGCTTGCTCTTAAAAGAAGTAAGACTAAGTCACTGAAAGTTGCAGGAGCATGAGGTAATAAGTCAGGACATCAGATGAGCTGCCAGTCTGTAGTGGTTACAAGTCAGAGGTTGCTATCTACTTTTTGATGCTCAATAATGTATCTGTTTCTGTCATGTCCAAGGGTTTCCTTTATATCTTTTCCTTACTTCTTTGTTCCAGTCATCTTGTGGCTATCTAAGGAGCTCTGGCAGTGTGGGGTTGAGGGAAAATCAGTTGAATTTCAAAGTCATTAACCTTCCTAATAGGACCAAAATTCAATAAGAATTCAGTTTTTCTTTCTGTGTGTCTAACTTGATCTTTCTTTGCAGTCTAACAAAAGCAGTGTTAGAAGATCGTTGCTAGCATAGGTGGGGTGGGAAAGGGACTGAAAGATCAGGATCATGTAATTAATAACACTGAAAATTCAGTTTCCTGCATTGATAAAACATTGTGATGTGTAGTGATGATATATTTTTTGCCAGTATAGGATTAGAAAGTAAGCGGATGTTAAGACACTCAAAGAAGAGCATAGGAAAACTTAATTTTCTTTCATGTTACCTCAGGAAGAAAGTAAAGTAAAAGCTGGAACTCTTGATTCTGTAGTTATTTTAAAGAACTGTTACTGAAAAGTTGTGTCTTACTCTGAAGTTGGATGTGGTTTTTTTCTTGATTTATGTTTTTCTTCAAATGGCAGATCTGGAATGGACACGACTCCTCTGGGAGGATTAGACTTGTCTGAACATACTCCTAGTCTGCTAGGGAATACCAACATGGCAGCAGGTCTTGCAAATGTAGGAAATACATTTGGAGGGCCACCAAGTTCTTTAGTTTCTAGACCTAATAAATTCCAAAACTTGCCTATAGAAGATGATGATGATGTAGTTTTTATCGAACCTATACAACCTCCACAAAACTCTACATCGCTGGTAGCAGACCAAAGGAACACTGCATTTACATCATCTAAAAATGAAGAACTTAAAGGAAATGATTGCAAAATGCTTCCTTCTCCAAAAGACTTAAATTCTCGAAAGGGGAGTATAAGTGAAACTATTATTATTGATGATGAAGAAGACATTGAAACTAATCAAGGGCAAGAGAAGAATGCTTCCAGTTTTAATGAACGAAGACTTCCAGAGTGTAAAAACAGAACCAACGAGATGGAATTCTCACCTTCCAGTTTTTCAAGAAGTAAGGTAAATTCAGGAATAGGTAGTAGTGGTATAACCACAGAACCAGACTCTGAAATTCAGATTGCTAATGTTACTACATTAGAAAGAGGTGCTATGACCTCTGTCAGTGGTGGTCATTTAGAAAATGATGCTGACGGGCGTGACATGAACCTAATGATTACACATGTAACGTCACTGCAGAATGCCAGCTTGGGAGATGTATCTAACGGACTGCAGTCAGATAGTTTTGGTGTTAATTTGCAAACATACACCCCATCTTTGACTTCACAGACCAAGACTGGTGTAGGACCTTTCAATCCTGGTAGAATGAATGCGGCTGGAGATGTATTTCAAAATGGAGAATCTGTGACCCATCATAATCCGGGTAAGTTTCAATTTTCAATGTTTCCTTCAAGGCTGAAAATAAATTGTGAATTAAATTGTTGAGAGAATTTTTGATTAAAGTATTTTTGCCAGTGGCACTGCTTAGTCTTTTAGCTTAGTATGTCTGAAAGATCTTGATTCTCTTCATGCTCATCACTACTTTATCTGTGACTAGAATAAAATACGCTCAGTGGCATAATACATTAGGAAACATGTCTTCACCAGAAGGATTATTAAGTATTGAAGCAAGCTACCCAAGAAAGTGGTCTCCAGCCCTGGAGATATTTAAAAGGGACATAGATGTGGCCCTCAGGGACATGGTTTAGTGGCAGTACTGAGTTAGTGGTTGCATTTGATGATCTTGAGCATCTTTTTCAGCCTAAATGATTCTGTTCTGTGGTTATGTATGTGGTTTGGAAGATTTCTTCTGGATTAGTGTTAGTCTGTTCTCTTTGAGTAGGTATCTCTTCTCTATATGAAGCAGTAGGTGTGTAACAGAAACTTCTGTCCAGCACATTTGTTTGGAGTCTGATGTCCCCAGTAAGCATTGGAGTGCCTATGATAGAATAATTTGGATTGGAAAGAGCATTTAAAGATCACCTCATCCAACCACCTTGCCATGGCAGGGACAGTCTTCCACTGGATGAGGTTACAATTTGACCTGGAACACTCACAGATGGGGCATCCACAGCTTTCTCTGGGGAACCTGTTCCTGTGTCTTGCAATGTTTCATTGTAAAAGAATAATGCCTCATGTCTGGTGTAAACTTACCCTCTTTCAATTTAAAGGTACTGACTTTTGTACTGTTACTACAGGTCTTGCTAACAAATCTCACTACATTTTTTCTGTAACCCCCCCTTTATATGTTGAAGGACTGCAATATGGTCTCCCCAGCCTTCTCTTCAGGCAGTGCAACTCCCAACTCTTTTTGCTTTTCTTCACAGGAGATGTGTTCAAGCCTACTGTCACTTTTTGTAACCCTCTTCTGTGCCTGCTTTAACAGGCCCACGTGTGTTTTGTGAGGGGACCTCAGAGCTAGATGCAATATATTCCAGGTGGGGCCTCAGCAGAGAAGAGGGACAGAATCACCAGAGACCAGCATACCAGTGATTTTTTGGTCTTGAAGCACAGGTTGCTGTCTCATGTCCAATTTTCCATCTACCACTCCACCACAGTCTTCTCCACAGGGCTGCCCTCAATCCATTCAGCCCCCAGTTTGTATTGATATTAAGGATTGCCCTGAGTGGCCTTGCACTTGGCCTTTTTGAGCTCTAAGTTTTCTGTGGGCTCATTCATTCAGGCTGTCAAGGTCTCTCTGGATGGCATACTGTCCCCTCTGGCTTATCAATTGCACCACTCAGCTTGCTGTTACCAGTAAACTTTGCTGAGGGTCTGCTTAATCTCACTGTCAGTGGTGTTGAAAAGAAAATACTAAATAATATCAGTCGCAGTACAGACCCTTGAGGGACACAGCTTGTTACTGGTTTACACTTGGACATTGAGCCATGAACTCTAATTCTTGGAATGCAGTCATCCAGCCAATTCATTGTCCATCAAATACAGGTTTCCAGTTCAGCAGCAAGAACATTGTGGGGGAGCATATCAATGGTCTCAGGAGAGGTCCAGGTAGATGAAGTCCATGTAGGTGTGCTTTAGAATAGAACTTAGGTTTTGTTTCTCTCAATGGAATCTAGTTTTTGTGCTTCAGAAATGCTCCAGAGAAAGAGCCAACACCTAAATTGAGGATGCAGTTTACAATTTCACTGATCTGAACCAGGTTATTACTGCAAACATAGGCAGCTCAGTGTGTTTCAGGAGCTGCATACCTCTGTAAAACTTCACTACTGTCTTCTTCCCCACCTCTGCCCCAAGTTGTGCTGACACATTTTTTTCAGCTTTTTAAGAAAGATTTAATTTTTGCAAGATGACTCTGCAAATAAATGGTATAAATTACAGGAAAGGATAATTTTATAGCACTTTGGAGCAAGAATGAGCAAGAAAGAAGGGGAGCAACCTGAAAAACCATAACAATAAGAAGTAGCTGAACATAAAACTGTATAGTCTCATAAACTTGGCCAGTACAGAATTGCAGGTAGGAACCTGAAGGATGAAGACGTAAGGTAGTGAGGTATGAAAACTCAGCAGGAATTAACTAAGGAGGTGTGATGCACCTCAGTTCAAGGACATGAAAACTGGATTTTACAGATCCTTTGTGCAGAACTTAAAGCAAAGGAGGAAACATGGCTGAGAAGTGAGATGTGAAGAAAAGGCATAATCTAAAAATGGGTATCTATGAAGCTGGGGTGTGGAAAAAGTAAAATAATAAAAAAGTCAAGATCTTCAGATGTTCTTCTGGTATGTTTGTAGCAGGAGAAATGTAACAAAATATCGAGGGAGGCTGTCTGAGGCCTTATGAAAATAGAGAATAATTGAAATGACCTTAATGGCATATTACTACCTACCTTAATTACATATTAATCCTGCTGAAAGTTTCCCACCCAAATGAGCAGCAAGCAAACTCAAGTTTTCATGAGTGGCAGTTAAATGCTACTGGAATGCCAAGCAGATGTAGCTCTGTTGCTCATGCTGTACATTCCTGATAAGAGAGGCAGTGTGCTTTCACTTGAAAGAGAAAAGAGTATCTCAAATGTTTTGAGGTGTTAAGGTGTTACCAGGATATTACATATTTGAAGTAATAGAAGTATAGAAAAGTTTGAAGAAGACACTTTAAGTTAATTTTAATTCTAGGCGCTCTGATAGCTTCTTAGTTTGTCAGTAAGGATATTCATACCTTCAAAGGTAAACATCTTCAGTGCTTTTAAGAAAAATGTGGTTTGTTTTGTGTCCTTTTCCCTTCACCTCTTTGTTCTACGTCTTCTGTTTAGGTCTTTCAAGCACTGCAACAGGTAAATTTCTAGCTTCAGTAGTAGGATATCCTTGACAGCTAAAAAGTCACACCACAAAGTTACCTTTTACCTGCTAAGGAATGTATGTTGTTTCTTGCACTAACAAGTATTCTTGGAACTTTGTCCCTAAATGGATTTTAAAGCTATGCTTCAGAATATGTTGTTAATAAAATCCTTTGGGGAAAGAAAGGAATGCAGAAAATAGGAGGAAAGGGTTCCTTCTATTTAATGAATGATTATGGACCAAAATAACGTCCTTTAAGAATAAGGTATGGGCGGTTGCTCATGTCTGTAGTGTAATGTTTTTGTTATCTGAAGTCATAGAATTTAAACTAATCTTTCTTACATTTGGGTATTAGTTGTAATAACACTCCAGAAATACTCTGAATCACTGCAGTAAGATACTAAAGGCTAGGTAAGTCCCAGGTGCTGTCACAGTATTTGGTATAACTGGCACATTATTGAAAATTTGTGCAAATGTTTTTTATAATGCAAAATTGGTTCTCTTAAGTTTTAATTCATGCTTAAGTAATGTATTACTAGTAGCCTTCAGAAGGTCAACATTTTTTAAATTTTTATGATAATCACTTGGAGTAAAAGTTTAAATTCCAGACAATAGCCTAGAAATGACATTTTGTTGGGGGTTTTCTTTTCCCCCTCAGACCTGTACCTTCTGCTCCAGACCACGATATGGAGCATGTAATCTAACATGTAATCTTTATTTCTTTCAGAAAAAATATTTTGCTTACATTCTTGTTATGTAAGTTACTCATATAGCAGGTTATGCTACAAAGGGGCAAAGATTACTTTGTTCCATAGTAGTTAATTTTCCAAAAATACAGATAGAAAACTAGTGGAGTCTGAAACATGGATTTGTGTACTGACAAAACTTAACAAAATATTATTTTCTAGGTTCATTGATTTCTACTGAGGAAGACATATCTCTCATGACTTTGCAAATTCACTGGTATACACTTAGAGTTCTCTGGCTGCAGGCTGGACTAGGAGCCAGTTCTAGTGTTTATCACCAAGACTGGACACATGGTGCTTGTTAAAGCTTTAGAACAAAATACCTAATGAATATTTCAGATCTAAATTTGCAAATTTGTCTCAAACATTGGTTTAGAAATTCCATGTTGTCTGTTGGTCTCTTTTTTTTAATTGCAGTTTTGTTTGTCTGAAGATAAGATTGCCAGCTTGCAAACTCAGTGCAAGTGAATTGAAGTCTGCAAAACCTGTCACTAGATGTAGGATGGGACCATCAAGAAATTTGTTCATGTTCTGAACCTTTGTAGCAGTGGAGAGTGGTACCATCAAACAGGATTTTTTACATTACACCTGAACTTAAAATATTTTTGCTCTGTGATCATTCCCACAGGAAAATAATTTAATGATCATACATTTGTGAATACTATGCTGTACATACGTATCTGTCTCTTGATTTACTTTTATGTTTGGATTTTTTGTCTTGAAGATTCTTGGATATCCCAGTCAGCTTCCTTTCCTAGGAATCAGAAGCAGCCAGGTGTGGATTCCTTGTCACCTGTAGCATCACTTCCTAAGCAAATATTCCAGCCTTCTGCCCAGCAACAGCCTTCTAAGCAGGTTAAAGTCACGTGTGCAAACTGCAAAAAGCCTTTACAAAAAGGACAGACTGCGTATCAGCGGAAAGGATCTGCTCACCTTTTCTGTTCCACTACCTGCCTCTCATCATTTTCACACAAACCCACTCCAAAGAAACTTTGTGTCATGTGCAGAAAGTGAGTTTTGTATTTTGTTTTACTCTAGCATCTTAATTCTTATTCTTACAATAAGAATTAAGATTCTTATGCATGCATGAGAGTTGGTCTATTAGTGATAGAAAATCTGATTATAGAAGTGCTTTTTATAGTCTTGCTTTAGTTTTTGGAGATGTTGAATTCACTGTGTCTAACAAAATCATACTAGCTTTTGAATTCAGAGTAGGGGATATTGTTTTATTGAAAGCCAGTACACTTAGAAAATTAGTATTTTTTTTAAAGATAAGATGTCCAAGTTGTGGCATACCTTGTGACAACATATACTTCATAGATGAAGTCCTTTGTGAAAAAAGTGGACCTTGTGAGAAAGCACACATTTTGATAGATAAAGATGTTGTAAAATCAAGAGGCTTTAAAAGGATGAGAAACTCTTACTTGCAACAGTCTGGAAGAAACTTTGGAGTTCTTCCACTGTTGGTCATAGAGGATAGAATAGCCTTAGGTTTTCTCCACAGGTGGGGCAACTGGCAGTTTTATAGCTGAAGATACCTTAAATGGGCAGTACAGAGGGAGTAAAAAGCATAGCTAGAAGTGGCTTGTTCTAAATTACTGGTTAGGTTTGACTTGTAGTTTTTCATGATTTTCCAGACTTGAAATTGTGAAAGAGAAGTCTTCTGTAATTATGTTCTTGTAGTGTCAAGTGTACAGACTGGCTTTACTATCTTTTTCTTTCAGTTTACTATTTACTGAGCTTTTTGCACTTTTTCATATTCTCAGTCTGGTACATGCTGCAGTGGTACTGGGTGAAGGATGAATTTTTGCTGAACTACAGAAAGCTTGCAATAAAGACTGCCTTTGTTAGTGTGTGCTCCAGAGAGCATGGTCTTTTCTCAATCACAGATTTAAACTAGTGAAAAAAACCTTATACATCACTGTCCACTGTGCTGGATTAGTGGCTAGTATTCAGATGCAAGCCACTGGTCTTTTTGTTTCCTTGGCACTCAGTAAAAATAAGCTATGGAAAACATCCATATCCTGCAAATACATACCTTGGTACTCTGAAAACCTAGAAAATGTGAGATATTCTAGCTTTTCTAAAACAGGTTTAAAAGCTCAAATTCTTCCCTCTATAGGGCTAGTTAAAAGTAATCCTTGCTCTTTCTTTTGGCTTGTTGTGTGTTTGTACACTATATTTTTTTAGACGTAATCTAGTGACTACTGTATTCACCTAGCTGCATGATCTATAAAGATGAAGATTAGACAAATCTTTTCTGACTGAAATCATGGCTAAATGCATGTTGCCCAGACACTTTGGAGATACTTAAGCTGTGTGTTGCAAGGGACTACATACAAAACTGCCCTAAATGAAGATACTTTATTTTTGAATGATGAGAAAAACCCTTATTTCTAGCTTTTAAGGATAAAGAGAATCTTTGTGAAGTCACCTTTGACAGTTTCTGAGGTGTTGTTAGTCTTTGCTTATCCACCACTATGGTGTTTTTACTCAATCACAGTTAAATAGGAGATAGTATATGCACTAAATTGTTCCTCTCTGACGCTGTATCTCTGTATAACCTAACAGGAAAACTTGAAATTCTTAGCTTAGGTATTCTATTATAATTCCCTTTTCTTGCATTCCTCTGAACTCTTCTGTAACTACATAAATAGCAAGCTCCTCAGGGCAGGAGCTCTGCTGTTGTTATGCAGAACAAGAATGATAGCAGTCCCTGAAACAAATCTTAGTAGTTCTCCAAAGGGTAAGCCAAACTCTGCTGACTTCCCCTTGGTGGAAGAAGGCAAGCTTGCAAGTGTTCGTATCAGGGCTGTACAAGTTTATTTCCAAAGAAGTATGTCTAGGGAAACATGCATTTTCCCTGTTCTCCCAGTGTTTTTTACCCATCTTAGTTTTAAAGCTTATAGATAGGAGTGTGTGAGGCCTGTGTTTTGCAACTGGTGATCCAGATGTGCCCAGTCATTTTTTTTAATATATTCTGCCCAGTAGCATTTCCTGGATGTCGGTAATAGATTTTAGATTTTTGTGGGGTTTTTTGCTTAGAAGGCAAAGGAGGAGGCTTTTATTTCTTCTTGTTACTTCTTCTAATATCTGGGGTGTATTAGGTTGGGACAGTGTAGGTCTGTTTGGTTAGAACAAGATTTATTTGATTTCAGATTACTTTTATTGATGGTTGGGTTTAAGGTGTTAAGTTGCCACAATTCCATGGGTAACTGCATAAACTGCTCAGATGGTTTGGGACTTTTTAAAGAAATGACGGAATTATCTTGTCAATTTTGAATGATAGAACTTGTAGCCACATTTGTGGTAGAGTTCTAAACTTTTTGGTTGTTTATAAGTTTGAGAAATGAGAAACAGCTTTTTCTTCCTCTTATCCTGTCCTGAGATTAATACTGGAAATGGCAGAAGTACCTACAAACAAGCCCATTCAGTGCTTTTTTATTACAAATCTGAATTTTTTTATATATATATATGAAATTTTTATTTATATATATGAAACCTACATATAACTTTTGTGTAAAAGGAAGAGCCATTATAAAATGACTAACTCATATTTGCTGTGTTAGTTTTTTGTATAAAACTGAGTTTTCCATAACTACATCTAATGATGCATTAGTACTGCTTAGTTCTAGAATAATTTAATGGGAAGAAATAACTCAAAGCTAAAGGAAAGAAAAAGGGGCTTACACAGTAAAGGCTTACTTACAGTAGTTGTAAAAATATTATCAAACTTAGTATTCATCCTGTGATTAACAACTTTAAACTCAAAAAACTGTTTTGAAATGTAAGCCTGGAGAGGAAGAATGAATCTTTAAACATGTGAAGTATTCTTGTTTATATATGTATTTATACATAAAGTTGTTTGTTTTTTAATTTCAGAGATATAACAACAATGAAAGGTACCATTGTTGCTCAAGTAGATTCAAGTGAGTCTTTCCAGGAGTTTTGCAGTACATCATGTTTATCCTTCTATGAAGATAAACAGAATCCCTCAAAAGGAGCCTTGAATAAATCAAGATGCACAATCTGTGGTAAACTGACTGAGGTCTGATTGATTGTTTTTTGTCTTTCTCAGTAATGACATACTAATAGCTTATTTACTGAAATAAGAGAACTGAAAAGAAGAAAATGTAAGATCTTTAGTATTTTTGAGATACTAAAATATGCAGGTTTAATATTCATATGGAGTAGCTGAAGGAAGAAAGTATTCCAAGAGGTTGATATTTGTTTCAGAAACTTGAAGTGCCTTTTGCTGATAATATGTTCTATGAGGCATAGAATCCTATAATTGTAATCTAGATCTCTTTCTAGAGAAAAGAGAAACGAAACGGCAAGATCCACAGTATTACACAGTATTACTTCTTTCTTTTTTTTTTTTTTTTTTTTTTTTTTTTTTTTTTTTTTTTTTTTTTTTTACTCTTTGGGTTTTAAAGGTTATGCATATGGTTTTAGAGATCTGTAGAATATGTGTAATTTTAAATTCTCATGAATTTATTTATTCTCATGTATTTATTCTTGATGCCTTCATGGTTACTCAGCTCAGGCTACTTGCTGGTTCAGGCTACTGCTTTACACAGCATATTGTCTGGCCAATCTTCATATGCCAGGTTCTTCACCTGTAAATTGATCATTTTATAAATTGGCACTCTACTGTCATATGCAATACCACATCCTTCCCTCTGATCTTTCCTTCCAGGCTAAAGGGTAGATGAGTTTAAGAGTGTTTTCCTAGAACTCTGGAGGCAACAAAAACATTCCTTTCTGATTGTATATTTCATGGTCATTTCAAAATTTTAAATAGTGGGATAGATTTTTGAATGTAAGACTTCTGGTTTGTCTACTAATTTCAGGCAACTTTGTGCTTGTCTAATGATAGATTACTTTTTTATTTTTATTTTTTAGATTCGTCACGAAGTTAGCTTTAAAAATATGACTCATAAGCTGTGCAGTGACCATTGCTTCAATAGATACAGGATGGCAAATGGTTTAATAATGAATTGCTGTGAGCATTGTGGGGAGTATTTGCCCAGTAAAGGAGCTGGAAACAATGTCCTTACTATTGATGGTCAGCAGAAAAGATTCTGCTGTCAGAACTGCCTTGGTGAATACAAGCAGGTAACGACTTCTTTATCTATAAATTAAAATCAAATAAACATTAATAGTTCCTAAGTTTATGCTGTTACTAATAGCATGGGTTTACTTCTCCTAAGAGTTCTAGAAATTAAATTAATGCTAGTGAGAATAAACTATTTGGAATGGACTTTTTCCTACTGTCTCTTTTTGATGTTGCTGTAATAGTGATACCTATTTATTACTAATGAAAAGATAATTGAAATTAAATTTTGTGACTAATTTCTATTTTTCTGTTGGTTGTATGTGAAGTATAACAATAGGAAGCACACCACACAGCCTTTACTGGTCCTTAGGTTATGAGGTTTTTTTATATAAAAGCTCACTTTATGCAGTTGAAACATTAAAAGAATATGCAGAACGTACAGATTGGACACTGCTGTGAGAAGGCTCTAACTGGTGACAGTTTGGCTGTGTACTTGCACTATGTCTCATCTCCATTTTACATCACAGGATTCAAAAAATGGTTACTTTTATCCTTCCATGTGTTAAGTTTTATGCTTTCATTTTATTTACTTGGTTTGTTTTACATTTATTTTTAAGACTGTTAAGATAGTAGTAATTGTATTTAAAATAATTCCAAATCAAGATGCTTGATGCTAAAATCTTTTACATTTTGCAGAGCCAGCTTAGTTCTGAACTGTTGCTAATGCTGGCGAGAAGGTTTAAATGTTAATCACAGTATTAATAGTATAATAGGATAGCTCTGAAATACTAAATATTTCAGGGGAGGATATATAATATGGGGATTTTGGGGGGTTTTATTATTTGGGTTCTTCTGCTTGGTATGTTCTGCTCTGAGTTTATAGGTGTAGTGTTCTGACAGTGCTGTTTTACTAGCAAGAAATTTATGTTTCTGGTTTTGAGGTGCACACTTGAATATGTGAGTGGCCCCAGTGCTGCACATTGTTCAGGGCTCATTCTTCATCCCTTCCCATTTTTAAGAAACCAGTGGTCCACGAGAAGAGGCATTACAGTGCTGTGTTGTTAAGTTCTTTATTGTACATCATGTGTGCTTGTATTTTCTTACTGGGTGCTGAGCTCTGATGCTTTTGGGGATGCTTTTGTTCTGTGTGTGAAGAGCAAAGCTGGAAACCTGTGTACGTAAACAGCCCGACTGGAAATGTAACATGAGCATTATTTTTTTGCCACAGCTGTGCCAAAAGGGACAGGATAGGTTTTCAAGCTACTAAAAATATAGGCATGCCCAGAAGCCATGGAAAGACTTGAAGAAACGTTGAATACTGTCTCTTGAAGAAGCAAAAGTGCAGGAGATTAACTTTGAAATGAGAGATTCCCATACAACCAGTATAACTTACACTGCGCATGGAATTACGAAATGAGCATGGAATTTTGAGGTTCAATGATAAATTTGTACTTTAATGACAGAACATACTGTATTTATTTACATATTGTTGTATTTTATGTTTAGATATGTGTTTGAGAATGAGAATATGAGTAGGAAGTTGTATGTTCTGGTTTAATTTGGGGAGGAGGAGCAGTTTGCAGTATGAAGAATCTTCACAAGTAGTGTCAGGTTGGTGCATTATTGTGAGAACCTTTGAAATTAAGGCATATTGTTTTGGTTCATTCACTTCTAACAGCAGATTTTATGCAGGCAAGTTCTTAATTCCTTTATCAAAAGATGTGGTACTGTGTAACTATAATAGGCTGTGGGAAGCCTAATTTGAGTATTTTTGTGCATCTGTTTTGGAATCGTATAATTCTTAACTGGTAGGTTTCAGATAATCATGGAGTGTGAAGAGTTTGGGTTATTATTAAAAGAAGCTCTTAAGGGAAAATCCTGTGTAACCAACAAAGTGCCTTTCTGTTAGGGAGTAACTTCACCAGTGGGTAAGGGAAGGACTATAGATGTTGTTTATCTGGACTTTTGTAAAGCCTTTGACATGATCCCCCACAATATTCTTCTCTCCAAATTGGGAAGTGATAGATTCAACAGGTGGACTCTTAGGTGGATTAGGAATTGGTTGGATGGTTGCATCCGGAGGGGTAGTGGTCAATGATTCAGAGTCCTGATAAACATTAGTGACAAATGGTGTCCTTCAGGGGTCCCTATTTGGACAGGTGTTATTTCATGTCTTTGTTAATTAATAGACAAAGGCACCAAGTGCATCCAGAGCAAGTTTGCAAATTACACCAAGCTGAGGGTGCAGTGACTAACCTGAGTGACGGGATGTCGTCCAGAGGGACTAAGCCTGACATGAGTGCATGGCTGAGATCAGCCATGTTAAAGGCTTCACAGAAGTCCAGATAAAGGACAAAGACTAAGTGCAAGGTGCTCAGCTGTCTAGGGAGGCATCCCTCAGTGTCTGTACACGCTGGGAAATTAACAGATGGAGAGCAGCCCTGCAGGAAGGGCTTGGTGGTGCTGGTGGAGGCTGGACATGAGCTGTCAGTGTGCACTCACAGCCCAGAAAGCCAAACGTGTCCTGGGCTCCATCCAAAGCAGTGTGGGCAGCAGGGCCAGGGAGGGGATTCTGCCCCTCTGCTCTGCCCTGCTGGGACCCCACCTGCAGTGCTGCATCAGCTCTGGGCTCCCAGCACAGGGAGGACTTGTTGAAGCATCCCAGAGGAGGGACGCTGAGATGATCAGAGGGAGGGAGAACCTCTCCGATGAGTAAGAACTGAGGATGTTGGGGTTGTTCAGGCAAAGAGAACGCTTCAGGTTGACCTGTGAGCTCCAGTAACTGAAGGGAGCTTAGAGGAATGATAGGACAAGACTACTTACAAGAGTAAATAGTACAGTAGTACTATTACTATTTAGTAATGGGTTAAAGGGAAATGGGTTTAGATTTAAAGAGAGTAGGTTTAGATTAGATCTTAGGGAAAAAAAATCTAGCATACAGGGTAGTGAGTCACTGGAACAGTTTGCTCAGGGAACTTGTGGATGAAAATGCTCAAGGCCAGGTTGAACAGGGCCCTGAGCAGAGTGGTCTCATGTAAGGTATCTCTGACTATGGCAGAGGTGATTTGAACTATCCAGACCATTCTGTGATTTTGTGAGTATATGGAAGTCAAACTATAAAAGTTGAAGTTCTAGTGTATGCCGTAGGTGTCCAGAGTTGCTTAGGGCACAAATTGTTGAGATTATTCAGTTGATATAATATTTAGTTTATTTGGGGTTTTTGAGCTGAGTATGTTCAAGGAGTTCTAGTTTTTTAGAAAAGAAGTTTAGAAAGAAAATGTCAATGACAACCCACTGGGCCACAATTGGTGGATTATGGGTTGTTTTGTTCAGTTGTAACAGTGTTTCCTTGAAAATTACTAGATCTTGCTTTAAAAGAGCTGCTGCAGGAGAGATTTTTGGGGAGAGTCGTTATTGCATACTGAAATAAACTTAATGAAAGAAATAATACAGAAAAAGTTCATGTCATTTGATTTCAGTATTGTATTGTACAACTAATTATTGTGTGTCACCTAAGAGTTTTAGCAAATGTTTTCTTACAAACAGCTGTAAAATAAATAGGTCTCATTGGTATGAGCTTTGTATCAAGCAGTTTATATTGTAAATGTCATACAACTATCAATATTGCTATACATTTGTAGTAGTAATAAATGAAAACTCCTTTTTACTTGTACCTATCTATATACTTAATCACAATTTAAAAAAAATAAATATTACACTGATTTGAACACAATTTTTCAATAAGTCATTATGAACTTCTTTTTCTTACTTTCTTGGAATGAAAAAAATAAATTTGTGGGTAATAAAAATTACAGTGGCTCTCAGAATGACGAGTAATTTGATTACTCCAAGTAATCCATCTGCTGCAAAGTGTGTCTTTCCTCTGCTTTACACTGTTCCTGGAGTAACCAACAGTGTTGCTCTTGAGGTAGAGGATAGGTTTTTTTCTCAAATGTCGGAAGTCACCTTTCAAGGTGATAGATGCACTTAGCTTCCTATGTACCAGTTTTAGAACCTACTTTAAAAATGAACATACATAATATTTAATATTGCATTATATGTCTTGATTTTCTGAGAGGTCATGGTTGTATTTTCTTTCCTAAAACTTTAAGTGATTGCCAAGCTTAGATGTCCTTTAGTATTAAAAAGTTACGAAATATAAATAATTATTTCTGAAATAATTAAAATAATAAATAGGCATAACATAACTCATGCTCACTGTATTTATATGCAAGAGCAAGTTAATTTTTCTGTTACACAGCAGTCATTTGTCAAGACAGCTGTGCAAGTCAAACTTTTTGAAAAGGATAAAACTCATAAAATAGTTTCTCAAAAAATAAGTGTGACAATTTAGATAAATTGTGAGAACAAAACTCTAATTGCAAGTGCTTAAATTTTTTAAAACCTCAAGATGAAGATTACTGCTAGATTAAGTGCTCGAACTGCTGCACTGACGTTCAAACTCTTCACATGTAGAGAGGGACAAGAGGAACTTAAACAATGACCCTAAACAGAATGGAAAAAAACCCAAACAAACCACACTAGAAGAGAATGAAATTTTATCTGAACTGGAGCTGACTAAAATTGTTAATGTACAAACACTGAACAAATAAGGTAAAAATACCTTCTTTCTTAGAGCAGATATTTTGTATAGTTAAACTGGAAATGTAAGCATTAAATTACTTTAGTGACTCATTTGAAAATTATTTGTGCAGTAAATTGGAAGTAACCTCAAATGTGCCTGCCGTAAAGATGCTAACCTCACCAGCACATACCTAGGTTGTTACAGTGTTTTTGTTTCTGCTACTATTGCATGTTTTCTGTCTCCGCAAAATTAGTTAACTTCCTTTTCAAAGTAATTTCCATGTTTATGTCTTGGTTTGCTGGATTTTGGTACAGGCTTGACAACCTTATTTCAAGAAGCAAGTGGAATATCCTGTGACTTCATGACTTGTGTAACCAACCATACCTTTTAATTTTGAGCCTTTCCAACTAACCTAAAGCAGCATCTGTGTCTGCTTTTAAAAATATTTTCCTTCCTTGCTTGATCAGTCCGTGGTGCTCTTGATTCCACCAAGACAGTATTTAATGCCTTGATCATTAAAAATGTTCCTTTATTTACTTTGCTTCTGTAACTAAAATTCTTCTTGGAATGTGACCGGGTATTTGCTTGCTTTAGGGGCTTCTTGAAGGGATGGTCTTCATCTACTGCCATAAAGGAGGTGGATGGGGTGGGAAAGGAGCTCTAGCTATTTCTTCATAGCTTTTTTGATAGCTCTGGACAGAAGTGATATTGAATGAATGCAAGCCAAATGAGAGCTTTTCTGGCTGGAGAGGATGCTTGCGCAGTGTCTTTTCATCTAATGGAAAAATTTTCAAATTGAATAAAAGTACATTTGGTTACTTTTTGATTAGATGAAGACTTACTGCTGAACATGCTTCAAGGCTAACAAGGCTATGCCATGTCCCTGAGCTATTCACTTAAAAGCAATACAAAAAAGCACCGTAGTCAGTTGTGCTTCCTTGTTCACTTTCTGCTCTTTGCCAAGGAACTGCTTTTGTGAAACTGTTAAAACTCATTTGTCTATTTTGTCCTGTGCAGGGATTTAGGAGCCTTCATTGTACACAATAATATGCATATCAGTTCTGCAGCTAGCAATTACATGTTTACATAGACTTTGTACTTAGTCTCATACAGCGTATTGTTCTCTACTGGTTTAAATATCACTAAATGCTGTGATAAAATGTCCTGTCGCTTGGCACTTCAGTGGAAGCATGTAGGGTGTTTCAGCTTTGTCTTGTGTCTTGTCCCATGCAGTGTCTGGGGCTTTTTCTGTGCTTCTTTGTTATGAGAGAGGATGTCCTTCTGGTCTTCCTTTTTATCCTTGATATCACAGTGAACTACAAAATCTACCACTTCCTGCTGTTGTTACTGTTTTATAAACTCTCATTTCCAAGTTTCAAGAGTAAGTAATCTTGATAAAGTCAGTAATAGCTAGAGTTGAACAGCCCACTTACATTGAAATGTGAAAAGTACTGAATTTTTTTTTTTTCCTTTTAATTCTGGTCTCTTTTAAAGAGTAGTTCTGTGGTTTCAGCCAGATCGAACTGTGGTTTAATAGTGGTGTTTCTTACTCATATAGTAAACTACTTCTGTTTAGTTCAGGTAATACTCAGTTTGGTATTAAGTAATCTCTGGTAATACTGCTGTCCCATACTATGCACACTTCTGCAAATGGAGATAGCTAGATGCTTTTCATCCCATCTAACATGGTTAGAAGATGGAAATCTTTATTAATCAATGAACAATAATTTCCTCTTTCTTCCTGCTTTGTGATATGGGGAGGTTTTTTGAGACCTTTTGGTATTTATGACCCTGAATTTTTTGCATCTGTGATGCAAATTGAGTCCTAGAAACTATCCTGTTCTACCTTTTCTATTACTGTTTATTTACTTCTGCTTTCTGGAACCATTTATTTTGCCATTTCTTCTTCAAATGTATGTCTTCCAACATAGAATTCCCTGCTCTTCAATAATAACTGTGCTACCAGATTCTTTAGGCAGCTGAATATAGTTCATCATAACTGTTCAGAATACTATTATGTAGATATTTTAGAAGATTAAATCAAATGGGTCCATAAGAAATGTTAAAATGGCTTTGTAGTTCTGAAGAAAACTAGTCATAGGGCAGTCAAGTGTGAGGTGTCATTTGTGTGGGAGCCCAGGAGGTTCTTGGAAAGAGGAAGCAAGGAGGTGGCATGACTAGGTGTCATAGTTATGATGGATATAACTACATCCGTGCACTGGTGTACCTGGAGTAATTACCTGGGTGGGATTGAGGGGGAGAGAGAAAAGGCAGAACAGAAACAGCTGAAACATTCAGTTAATGTAGAAGTAACTTACTTTTTGAGGCAGATGTTTTCAGCTGTTTTTCTCAGAGACAGGAAGACAACTGTCTTGAGAGAGGGAACAAAACCAGCAAAAAGACAGAACACTGGCAGTTGGAGATGCCAAGGAAAAGTACTGGACAAGTTATCAATCTAGATTTTTGCAGACTTCAGCTGATGGAATGTAGATGTACATCACTTGGTGTTCAAGGCCTACAAAAGCAATTGCTTTATCTTTTGCTCTTAGGACTTGGGCAAATGCTTTTGAGGAAGAGTTTACAGTTAGTATTCTTGGGGGAGAGATTATTTTGAGGCAGTATTTTAAGAGAAAATAAATTATCCAGGTTCTTTTTTTGCTGTTACAGATTCTGCTGATACTGGGTTCTTTTCTTGGACATGCATGTTGCCTCTGGATCCATCAGACCATCCATTTAAATGAATCTGAAGTAGTTTAGCTGCTATTTTGTTGGTCACTTTTCTGGGGGATCTCATAGAATTCCATGTAGCAAATGTATCTGCTTTTCTACTTACAGAAAATATTTTCTTCTTCTTCTCTGTTTGAACACAGGCATCCTGTGTTTCTGTCCTGGAATTTCCTGGTGTTATTCTTAATTCTAATCCAAACCTCTTATTTCATAAAGCTACCAGGGAGGTTTGCCTGGATTGAGAGGTATTTAACAATCTATTTTACCTTGGAGTTTTAACTACAAAGCATTTCCTTTAACTGGAAGCAAATCTTTGGGCTGCTATATAGCATTGTAGCAATCAGCTGCTGTTCTGATATTTTCTGTTGACTGGCCCTTGCATGGGAGAAGCTGTAGCAAGAATGCTCTCTTACACTGCTGGCATGTCCTTCATTATGCTCTCTTAGCCTTGTCAAGGCCTGTGAAGCAGATGATAATCCTTTCTTTGCAGTTAAGAATAAAAGTGTCTAACACAGATGTCTAGATTCAAGGCAGTAATAGCTTTATTGAAGTACTCATGCAGTCACAAGGTTGAAGAACAGAGGCTTTCATTAGTTTCAGTTGTGAACAGAAATGAGGCTTCTAATATGCCGTGAAGTTATGGTATGGCTCTGACAATTATTTTGGAGTTTGATCTTTATTCTTTGCAGGGTACATGCAACAAGAGCTCTAGACTTCAGCTTACATGATCCTTTCAGTAAGATGTAAAGGAAGGTCAAGATTCCTTCTAAAGTCATAGTTGCTTATAGTGGCAAGAATAAGAATTCCTCAGAAACCCTCTAAGTGTATTAGTATTTTTGTTGAAACAATTTCCTCAGTCTGGAATATGTCACATTCATCTGCATTGTCTTGCGTTTTGGTAGCTGCTTTTGTAGTTTCCATTTGAGTTGAACACTGTCCTAGTGAACAGAAGGAATATATGAAATCTATCTAGAACTAGTGACGTACAAGAGTTTTCATATCTCACTGTTTATGTCTCTAACCTGTCATGAGATAGCTATCATGAAATAGACCTTCTAGAATTAAGTCTCTAAGGATATACGAAGAGTCATGAAAGAATGAGTGAGTTTAGAATTAAATACAATGAGAAGAATATTCAGGCTTTTTCATCTACCATAGACTTTGTGCTTTAGAAGATATGCCAAAATTAGGTCATCTCAGTGCAGAATCTAGATGGAATAGTGAAGAGGGGCTTTAGTCAGACTACTGTGCATCAGGCTTCCCTCAGAGGGCAGTGGGCCTTTATTCTCTTGGAATTTTTCTTCTGGATTAGCTTAGTTTATTTGTGCCTGGTTATTGTTATGATTCAGGAGGGCTCACGTGACAACACACAGAACTCTTAGTTCTTCAGAGGGCTTACAGCAAAGTTTATTGAAAGACAGATTCTTCTTATACAATGTTTCGGTAAAATGAATAGGACTGGTCCTTTACGGCATCACCTTTTTGTAAACATTTCTACCAGTAAACAAGTTGGAAAAACACCAGGTGTCAGGAGTAAGATACCTACAAGTTTTGGGTTCCTCCTTTTGATTTCCTAGGCCAGACTGAGAGAGTTCTATATTTGGCTTTCCCACAGGCTTCAGGCTTCTTGTCTGTAGCCAAAGAGTCCGTGTTCTGACCACTGTCAGTTCCCACACTTCGTAATTGATACAGCTTTCTTTACTAATTTGATTGTGTTCTAACTTCAATTTTATTTGAAATTACAGTCCTCAAATGTGCATGTTTTTATAGGATACTGTAGATGTGAATTGGCCTATGGGAGGAAAATGCTTGATACTTTCTTTTGCAGATTGGTTTTGTGTTAATTTCATCTTTGAAGGAAACTTGAAGCTGAACCTAGTTTGACTGCAGGATTTTGTCAAGAGGCATTTTTTTCTATTGTTGAAATAACCATGGGGAGCGCAAGATGAAGCTAATACTTGATCTGAAATGGAAGACTATTGCCAAGAAAGCAGCTTTGGAGAAAAAGGCTTGGGTATCCCAGTGGAGAAGTTGAACTGGGGGTAGGAGTGTGCCATTGCAGCAAGGATGGCCAGCTGGGTCCTGGGTTTGTCTCATAAAATGTCTGACCTCTGGAGGTCATCTCGTGCACCCCCAGCTCAAACAGGGTCACCTGGAGCAGATCCTCCAGGACTACATCTGTTTGAGGTTTTGAGTATTTCCAAGGATGCGGACTCTCCACCTTGTGTGGGCAACCAGTTGCTATATAAGCAAGAGTTACAGCCAGCAGGACAGGGGAGGTGATTTTTGTGCCCCACACTGCCCCTAGTCCTTCTGCTCTTGAGACGGCATCTGGAGTACAATGGCCAGTTTTGGATTTGACAGAGTGGAAGGCATTGTCATACCGATGGAAGTTCAGTAAAGAGCTACCAGTTTGCTTAGATGGCTGGAGTACATGATGTAGTAGAAGAGGCTCAGGAGAGGTTACTTTGTTCAACCCTGAGGAGCGTAAAGGGGGATGAGTTAGCTAATGGGAGGAGACCGAAGAAGACAAACTCTTCTAAGAGTTGAGCAGTGGAAGGAAAAAAGGCAAGAGACACACCTTCAAAACAAGGCGAAACCAAACCACCTTTTTCCTTATCTGTTTTTTGTTGCTGTGTTGTGGTCGATTGGTTGATTTTTTTTTTTCTTTGGTATGTTTTGTTTTGGTTTTTTTCTCTCCTATAAGTTTGGTGAAATCCTCCTGAAGGGTTTTGGAGTCCTTGGGGATGCTCAGATTTGACTGGACAAGATCCTTAGCAAACACCTCTGGAGCTGCTTTGAGCCAGAGGCTGCACTTGACCTCAGGAGGTCTCCTCCAGTCCATAAGATTCTGTGATTTTGTTCTTCTGAAACAAAGAAGGAAGCAGTGATTTTTAAAATAAAGACTGATGAAGTTTTGCATTTTGTGTTCCTTCTTTACTTAGTCACTAGTAAAGATTTTGGTATTTTGTTCTGGTTTTTCTCTGCCAGTAAAGATCTTTTGGTGTCCTGCTGAGAAATATCAACAACATTGACACAGCTTTAACGTTTTCCTTAAGTTTTTTTCTAAACACATGCTGTTCCTTGAGGGGGGTTAAAAAATTAAATATGTACTGTAGTAAGAACCTGAGAAAGCTGTCATCACAGTTCTCATCTGGGATTGAAACTCTTGCAGTGATGTAAGTGGGCATACATGGAGGAGTAAGACCAGGGCAGGAACTTAGGGTATTTTCCTCTTAGCATTGTCTTAGCTTCTGACTCTCTAGAGGTCAGGGCATCCCTTGAACCTGATGCAATGTTCCTATATGCTATTACTGGCAAATCTCTTCCATTAGTGCTTGTTCAGTCTCCTTGTGAATGCATACCAACAGTGTTTCCATTTGTGATTTTCTCTGGTAAGAGGTTCTGCTGACCTGGTGTTTGTTACATGAGGAGCTGTCTCCTGATTATTTTCCAATTTCCGTTGATATTCATGTGATTTGGTGTAGTTGTTTATATTAGAAAATACACTGAGCAGTTGATCCATAGTGCCCTGCATAATACCATTTTTGGTTCTGTCGTTATTCTCCTAAGCTGTCTTGTTTCCAGGCCAAAAATTCTTACCTCAGAAGAATGCTCTTTGACCCTCTCTGTTACAGTAGCTCTCCTTTATTTTAGTGAATCTTCTGTTTGTTTATGGCAGCTAGAAGGGTACTTTAAAATAAAGGATTCTCGAATGTTACTTTTTCTGCAGAATGAAGTTAATACTACAGATCCTTAGCTATAAAAGAGATTATGTTGGGAAGAATTTGAGAGTAGAAATATAAGTAGGCTGAGAAACTTGATAGTCTTGTCTGGAAATTTCACACTTAGGAACAGAAAAACATTCTTGGTTTGTATTACGGGTATCCAAAAGTATTGGAGCTACAGTTGGAGGCTCTCTGTTACTGGAGGCTCTCTGTTGGTGTTGTCAATAGAGGAAGCTGTTGAGTTAGACTCTTAAAAAAAAAAATGTTTGAGACACATGTATAATACTTATCGAGGTATACTTTGAGGTATGCATTAGTCTTTTTTTAACAATACTGCAGTACTCCTTGGTTTGTTTCTGTGGGGTTTTTTGTTTTGGTTTGGTTTTTTTCTTGAATGATTTTATTATTTGTACTTGGAAGTTCAGGGAGTGCTGGAAAGAGTAATAAAAATTCAAGAAAGAGGTTTAGTGTGAGGGAGATGACGATTACAACATTTTAGGAACAATACATTTAAGGAAGGTTTGGGCCTTCTAATTTTCTTTTGTCACCATGCCCTGTCTTCTTCACTTGTGTAACAATGTGTTTAAATTTCTAATAATGCAGAAATGCTCAAATATTCTTTTTATTTGTTACTACAAGAATAACACGAGAGCTTTTGTTGCAGTTTTGCTCCTACCCACAGAATCTTCTGCATAGTTGGCATGTTTTTTAGATATTCTTATTCTTTGTAGTCTTGATAAATTAGATCTAGGTTTACTAGATTATTACTAGATAGGAATAAAAAAATTTCTTATTTTTAAATCTGAAGGAGATGGGGTGAAGTCAGTAAACAACTCCAGTATTTTGAAGATGTATGAAATTCAGAAGTGATTGACATGCTGTTGCACTGTTCTTTGTGTGCATGATCCTTTCTTGATATCACCTAAATGATGAGGTATTTGTGATGCTGATTAGCAAAAGCTATTTCAGCTTTCAAGGAATTTTTGTCAAAACGTGTAGTTTGCTGACACAATGATTTTTTTTTCCCCATTATGCCCTGATCCGTTTACTATAAACTTATTTATTAAAACTTACGCTTTTCTCTTGCTGTTCCTTGAAGTCACTGTAGCCTCTGTTGAATTTCTCTTTTGGATATGGAGTTGGATATGGAACTTGTGAAAGTTTCATTTGCCTGTGCATTTGTTTGCTGATTATATTGCTGAATGCTCTTCATAAAGTTGTTTGCCAGCAAATTTGCATCAGTGTTTCTAGATTTACATTTTGATTTATTCTGGAGCTGCCAAGGCTATTTGTGGAAGCCGATTTTTTTTTTTTTATGGTGGTTGTCCATTAAGCACTTTCCAAGAAATCAAATAGTTTTTAAATTGTAGCCTCCTGTATTATTAGTAACATAACTCAGTTTTCTGGATGTCCTGCTTTTGTTTCTTAGCTTGCCAGAGATGAATGCATAGCAGCAGAGTAGCTCCAACTCACAGAACAATATAGCTAATACATTTTGGTCTTGGTACTAAGTGTGAATTTTGTCAATAATGTGGCTGATTAGGAAGATAACTATGTTGATAAGATAACGAGTAACATGTTTAAAGGTAAATGGAAAAAAGTTAAAACAGGAAGGAAATAAGAGTCCTATTCTATCCCCTCTAGTTAGGAGCTTGATACCTTGACAGGTACTTGGTACTCCTTTTTAGAGGAAATCCCCAGCAAAGGTTTCATCAAAACAGCTTGTGGAAATTGTGAACTTGTGTGGAAATTTTGCTGGTCTCTGCAGGGTGCTACATCCGATTTGTGTCACAGGCATGTGGATTTGTATGTTTTTATGCAGATGCTCTTAGTATAGGAAGGATGACATTATAAACCCATAAGTTTCATCTCTGTCTATAAGACTAGATTTAACTAGTTTTCAAATTTGAGTACTGAAAAATAGGAAGAGCAAAGATATCCTCTGAAGCTTCTGTCAGTCTGAACAAAATGAAGCACTTATTAAATGAGCTTTGCCTTTCCTTCCCCTTTTCATCCTTGGGAATAGGGAAAGAGAGAGAGAATGCCAAAAAATTTCATTAGAAGGGAAGAGATCTTAAGTGCCTTAGTGATGATTTTCTAATACTTAATAAGGTGAGAGTCTGTCTACTAGGAGGCCGATCATTTTTGGAGAGGAATTTTCTCTGTCACTGTCAAGACCACGATACTATTTCTATGGGAAGAGAAGGTGTCTAGATATTTTTTTCTGAAACTTGTTTTATCATGGCTTGAGATAGTTGCCTGACACTGACATATGTAATATATGTAGCACATCAGAATTACTGATTTTGGATGTTGACTATGTCATTGGTAGTTCTGCTCTGTGCAGCTTTTTATAGAACATTTGTTCCATTCTGTGGAAGACTGTTGATGGACTGACTGCTCTGTTGAGAGATGTCAAAATCGAGTCTCTTACCAGGTTCATGGAGTCACAGTTCAGCATAGAAACTCTGCAGTGTGTTCCTCCTGCCTGGAGGATTGGAGATACAATTTTTTTTTTTTCTCCCCAAAGTTTATTCATTCTTCATATTCATAACTTCTTTGCTGTGCAGGTCACTGCACAATGGAACAGATTGCCCAGAGAAGTTACGGAATCTCCCTCACTGGAGATACTCATGAACCATCTGGGATGCAATCCTGTGCAATGTGCTCTAGGAAGACCCTGCTTGAACAGGGAGGTTGAGCCAAAGGTCTTTTCTAAGCTTACCCATTCTGTGAGTCATACTAGCCATGCCAGATTCCTGTTCCTATCCTTACAACTATTGTCCCATCAAGAAGGAGAAAGGAATAGAGTTCTTTCAAATTCTTCAACTCAGCACAACTTGTTGCATACTCTTACCACAGTTCAGTTTGCAGACAGTGGGGTTTGGGATGGAATTGAGATGTTTTGAATGGTTTGAGTTTTTTGGGGGGGGTGGGGTGGGGGTGTGTGTCTTTACACAGAAGGTTAGTTTTAGCTGGCTTTTCCTCAGGAGTAAAAGACTGTAGTTCAGCAACCATAGTGCTAAAGGCTCTAGAGAGGTTGATCAGGAGAGTTAATACAGGAAGAATTTGATGAGGGAGCAGATGACAGAAGTAAAACTTTTCCTTTGTTTTTTGGGTTTTTTTTAAGACCATAATTTAAGTCAAAAGCCAAGCGTAGTTTTAACTAACTCAATGTTTTGCTTTGTTTTATGTTTTAGAAATGTGGCCAATTAACATCTTGTACTGGCTGCAGAGCTCAGTGCAGGTTTTTTGACATGACTCAGTGCATAGGACCTAATGGATATATGGAGCCATATTGCTCAACTGTATGCATGAACACACACAAATCAAAATATGCAAAATCACAAAGTAAGTGAAAAGGATGATGGGTTTTCATCACTATTAAGAGTAGACTTTTTAAAAAGTTTGAACACTGGGGGTGGGTGCACTTGCTTTACAGTTAGTCTATGCAGATGTGACTTTATAGTTTTCAACTGAATTTAAAAAAAAATAAAACTTAAAAAACATTTGTTGAACACCAGAAAATGGACCCATGAGGATTTTCCTCACTGGCCTTTTTTTGTGATGTTGCAAAGACTTTTCAACTGTATTAAGGCATCCTGTGAAAAAAATGCTGAAGCATAATGTGCTCCAATGTGTCACAGGATGATAGTGAATTTTTTTTGCATGTGAATTAATATTCTCTGAATTCTCATATGAATCCCACCCTGGATTTTTTTTTTTCAGTCAAGCAGGAGATGGATAAGAATAGAGGTAGTTACAATGCATATAGATATGCTCTAGGTAAAGTTTTTGATTTGGTAAATAACTCGAAACGTGTGTTCTTCAGTATGCAAAGCAGATCTCAACTTGAAGTTGAAAATGCTCCAGTGAATTTTCTGGAAGAAGGTGTTTTCATATTTAGTACTGATGTTTAGTGAAAGCATTTATCCAAACTTCTGTAGTTTATTTTGTTTTGTGTGACTTGTAGAAGCTGACTGGAAAACAGACTAATCTTAGTTTTCTACACTGAAAAACTAAAAAGGGCTTACCTATAATGCTCCTTTTTTCCTATTATTTTCTATTTATTTTGTTTGTAAACTACGTTTTTCTTTTAGGTATGGAAATTATTTGCCACTTTTGTAAGCGAAACTCTTTACCTCAATATCAAGCCACAATGCCTGATGGAAAACTGTACAACTTTTGCAGTTCCAGTTGTGTAGCTAAATTTCAGGTTAGCTGTTGTGTTAAATCTTTTCCTCCCTAAATATTTGTGTGCCTGTGTTTGTGTTAAGTATTTGAATATTTAACTAACTTGCTTGTGTGTATATATATATGTGCTTGAGAGTTACAACTAATGTAGCAGGTGCTCCTGGCTTATAACAATTTCTTTGATCAAAGTGCTGTTTCATAATGATAACACTAGCTGCTGTCTTAAACTTATAACCAATTTCTGCTTTATATTGTTAGAAAGCACAAAGCTGTATCACTGCTCATCTTACTTTTACCACCTTAGTCTCTTCATGGATGTGAGCCTTGCTGTTTTGCCTTGAAGATCAACAAATTTAGCCTCTTCTTATTGTACTAAACACAATAACATAATTCTCATGTTGAATGTAGAACTAACAAAGGTCTGCCATGGAGAAAAGTGGTTCCTTCTGAAATGAAAGTTAGAGCTTCAACTGGTTCATTTATGGACAAAACTAGCTGCTTAAATTGTGGCCAGAAACTGGGGGATTGCAAGGCTAATGACATGCACTCTGGATGAAGCTGCTCTGCTTGTTGAAAGTGTCATATTTTCACTATGAATTAAGGTTAAAGCTTAAGTGAAATGTGTTCTAGCCATTAATCTCTTGGTGATCAAAGGATATTTTAAAATAATATTTTCAATTTTTGTATGTGAAAACATTTTTCCCCACATTCACACTGGATAATTGATAATTGCTTCCTCGTGTTGTTGACGAGTTACACGCACACAGGGTTTTCCCATTTGTCATTGAACTTTGCTGTTTTCTATCAACTGGACAGCAAATTGGTCTTTTAATTGCGTCTTTAATATACACTGGGTAGGACCTCTGTCATGCAGCCAAGTTTCCATCATAACCAGTTTGGTAGGTGTCTGTCAGTGGAACTGATTAACAGAATACCTGTGTATTGTTAGTGTGCAATGACAGACCTGTAATACTTCTTGCAGACTCATTCAACATCTATTTTATTGTACATGATTTTACAATTAATTGCATCCCCAAGAGCTCTTGGAACAAATGCAGCCAGGGAATGAAGAGTTCAGCCTCGACCTTCTTGGATTTGCACGAGTCAACGTTAAGCAACATTATTGAATAGAAGTGCCAGATCATTTAATGCTGCTTGTGGGTTTGTGGTCTTACTGAGTCCTTGTGCACATGCATCTATTGCAGTCTCAGTGCTGCACGTAGATCTCTTCTCAGTGTTGTAGTGGAGTTTAATTGAAGCAGCCTTGCAGTCTGGGAGTTCTCAGTGAAGGCCAAAAATTGGTAGGATGTCACTTGCTTACAAGTAGTTTGCTCAGCCAGCACTGTTGGATTTTAACTTTAGGTAGCTTTTGTATTGTCACTGTGTAGAAGAATAAAATGTTTTCACCATAAGGCTAGAGTTGAATGTATGAGAACAGTTTCTTTTTTTCTGTTCATTTAGTATTTAAGTGGAAAGGATGGTGTACCACAATGTGAGCATTGGGCTGTAAGTGTTCTCTTGAGGCTTCTCTTGTACCTAAGTGACACGTAAGGTATTGAACCTAAAGTGAAAAAATGGTCGATTTACTACAGTGCTCCATATTTTTTCAGTGTTTACTAATGGAGATAACACTTATTTTGATTTTCTTATTCATCCCTTTTTCCTGCTGTGCCTGTTCTTCCTAGACTTTTTTCTTTAAGGGTTATCCTCAGAACAGAATAATTGCTATTTCAGGCCTGTGTTTCCTCCTTTCTGCAAGTATTTTAGTCCTTTTGGTTTAAAAATGAGTACATTTGTTTTACAGAATTTCAGGATTGTGTCTTCCAAATAACCTTTTGTTTCTAGCTAGTTGCTCTTTTAATGTACTGAAATACTGAAAAGATTCAGCTGAGCTACATGTTGTACAGTTTATGTCCATATCTACATTCTCCTTTGAGCTGCCAGCCTGTAAGAGCATTTGATCTTGTAAGAAAGAGAGTGAGAGAACAGCCTGCTTTATGTGGTTTTTGTTTGGTAGTTGGTGGTAAAATGGAGGGACTGAATCTTATCTTCCACACTCTTGTCTTGGAGGATGTTATTGCAGAGTTGAAGATGGAACTGTTCCCAAGGTATACTGTTTTAGATCAGTATTGATACTGGTGCTTTTAATGGGTCAGTTGAAAATCTTGCTGTTAAGGGGAAAATAAGCTACTGATTATTTATTGTGAGCATGGAGGCTGTAATACAAGTGTCTTCCTAAATTTAGCAGCTGTGTAAATGTCTGACAGTACAAGCTATCTTAGAAAACACAAATCTGTGCAAGAATTTGTGCTAAAGCTTTAATTGGTTTGAGTTTTGCTTCCAATTTATGGATGTATCTGGAGAATTGTAGGACCAATTAAGAATTAAAAGGAGAATGGTTTTTAGCATGAAAAACCTGGTTATTCACTAATGCTGTTCTGTTTCACCACTGTGATGGTGCATGGAGGTGTTCTTGGCTATATACATTACATCTCTTTCTTGTACGCACGTGTGCGCACACAGACAAATACTCTTCTAAATTTGATAATAAAATATTTAAGGCTTCCATGCCCAGGCTGTAAGATCTGTGTGTGCATGAGTGCAGGGGAAATGTTTGTTTCCTTCCCTGTTTAATTTAATGCCCTTGACTTTGCTTGTGGAATGGTCCTAGTGAACGAGAGCGTGTAGAAGGTTCCTTGTAAGTGCGTCTCTCATGTGCATTAAGAGCAGCTTGATTCTTTCAAACATGGAGGGGTTTTTTTCTCAGCTGGAAAAAACAACTAACTTTAGTCTGGCTGCCTACTAGCTCTTCCACATGTACACTTAGGTACAGAAATGTTTCCACAATTGATTTCATGTTGCTATGAGCAAGGGTAACCCTCTATCACATATGCTGCCATGGCAGGAGCAGGCCAGAAGCTGTGCTGCTGTGGTGGTCTTCTCAGGATCCTAGGCTGTGCCTGCCTAGTGTTCATTATTAAACTGTAACTTAGAGCAGTTGGAGCTGGTTGCATTGAAGGCTGAAAAGGGCTTTACAGTGGTTTTTTTTTTTGCTTTGCTTATGCTTCCCATGCTCTTGTTATTCAAAGCAGGAACAAACATAGGTACATGACTTCAAAGATGTCTTTGATACAACATAGCATTGCTAAGACTTTGTGTTCAGGGTGACTGGTGAAAGATTTTAATGAATATATGATTTTTTTCTTTTATCATTTTTTGGGTGTAATTATGCTCCCAAATAATTTCTAAAGGTACTTTAAGTACCTTTTAAGTTAGAAGCAAAGCAAGATGGGGAAAATATTCCATGCATGTCATCTTGGCTCAAAATATTGTGCAGAAGCAGTTCTTAATTGTAAGCAGAATAATTGAAACTTTAAAGAGGCGTACAGAATAATGTTGTGATTAACTTGATTTAAACCTGCTTGGTTTAGAACTTTCAGTAATATGAATTCAGTTCTTTACAGATTTTTCCAGAAACATGTTTAATTCACCAGAGGAGCTCACGATAAAAAACATTACTGTTGGTGTTTTTTGGAAGCAGTAATGCTTAATAGCTTAGATTTGTTTAATCTATAGTTACGCGTAAATCTCCTTTAAAACAAGTTCTCATTTTAAATAGTCTCAAACTTTGCTCTTCTCACTTCTCTAGCTTTTCATCCTTTTTTGATTACCAGCCCTCTAGACTTAGGGAGTTTGAATTTCTACCCCAGTAAACAGTAATGAAAAGAAATAAAAGAAGGTAACTGGCATACTTCAGAAAACAACGAAAATTTAAGTTTTCTTTCAACTTATAGCCCTCACAATAGGGTATTTGGGTTCCATATTTAAAGGTAACTACAGAGTTGGAAGGTAAGGGTTGCTTTTCATTTGATGACTACTTAGTATATTTCATCTTCATTCCTTCCTCTGTCTTCAGTGTTCCTGTACAAGTTGCCACATCAGCTAGTTCTTTACATCTCTGTTATTCCTGAGCTGGAGGTCAGGAGGTGCTGAATGTTCTTGATTACTTTTCATTTTCAATGAGTTCTTCTAGGACTTCCATAAGCCACACAGCAGCATGTGTCGAGCATGATGTTTGCTCTGTGAAGACACCTGCAAATGCAGAAGTGCACAGGTTGGACCTTGCAGTTAAAAATGCCTTTGTGGCTCTCGTGTTTGTGCAAGTCTTCAGCTATTTACAGCAGCTAAAGTGAAGCAAACCTTGCTCAGCCACAGGGACATTTGCTGGATATCATGGGAGAAATATGATAATATTATGTGTAGACATCAGAAAAAAGTTGTTGTAGAAGTTTTATATAAAAGTTGTTTTAGCCCAGTGAGTCACTGAGGTACAGGTGTCACTTTGCTGCCTGGAATTTAGTCCTCAGTTCCTGCCTGTGATTGGGAAATATGCATGACTACTGAATGTCTGCAAGCTCTTGATACAGAGTTAATGCAGCTGCATAAAATGATATTTTGCACTGCCAGCTAGCACTCAACAATACCAGCCCACATAGATCAGGGTTTATATCAGCAATAGGTCTCAACAAAGTTTTTAAATTTTAATTTATTTTTTAGTGTAGGTGAACCCTTACTAGCATGAGAGTCTGAAGAAAAGTGTCCTGTAACAGAAATGTTCGGGATTTTCACTGTTAGACAGCGGAGAGGTAGTAACAAATCTGGCTGAAGAGTATTTGTCTTTAAATGTATTCTGTTGCAAATAGTGTGAGAAAGTTTGTTGAGAAGACAGATGTAAGAAGTTTGTCCTGGATTCTTCAAGTGTCTGCAATTACTGCTTCAGATTTTTGTCTGGAACATCACATCTGTAATACACCAATAGTTCTTGCTTAATTAGGGAATATGGAAAACCACTTTATTCTGTTGGTACATGTAAGACATACTGAAAGATACAGGTATTATATAAGTGAGTTCTCTTACCTACCGATTGCCACAGAAATGCATTAAGGAAATTACTCAGTTACAGAATTAAATTCTCATACCTACATGTACAATCTGTATTTTTCTCAGTTTTACACTCCTGAATTGTTTAGGGGCTGCCTATGTGAATAATTGCATCTTCCTGCCATGGGATTGAGGATACTTTGGACTAGCTAATTTAGCTAATTTTTTTTCTTAATCTGAGTAGATTTGAGGTTTCTCAGTAAAAGCCTTTTACTTTGGTAGTTGTATGTTCAAGTGGTATGCTTACATAAGGTGTTGATAATCTGCCTTGGTGAGGTTTGGCTTTGAAAGTATTTGTTTGTTGATCTTTATCTCTCTGTCACCAAAATAATGCAAGCTGTGAAGTATATCTGTCTGAAAATATATGTTTTGTGATTAACAAAAGCATTCTGTTTGGGGATACTTCTTGTTCATTTTTACAAAAAATGTGTTTACCCTTAAATAAAAGGCATAAGAAAGGTAAGGTAAAAAAAAAATGATTTAAAGTAATTATGGTGGAAGTAAGGGTAAAGAGTCAAAATTGAGAAACTGGGATGGCAAGAGAAAAGGAATTAAGGTAAAGAACTAACCTGCTGTGCTTTTGCCAGAAATGCTCTTGAGTCTAAATAAACTCCTTAATTGTCAAACACTATAAACTTAATTAAAAAAACCCATGTTTTAAAAGTAACTTATGTTTTTTATTGATGTATGTGTATATATTTATGGTTTTTTTTCAGACTCTCAGTGTTCAGTCTTCAACAAATGGTCAGTTCATCTCTCCCAGTGATATTCAGTTGAAATGTAATTATTGCAAAAGTTCTTTCTGTTCAAAACCAGAAGTACTGGAATGGGAGGTAAGGGGGGATGTTGGTGTTACTCTTGAATGATGATGTGTTTCAAAGTTTAAACTTAGAAGTTTAATACAGTTTTTCTAGCTGTAAGATACTGAATTTTCTTGTAAAAAGTTCAGTAAAATCTACCTGATTCTGTAGAATATAATTTAATTTCAGTATGGATAAAACCAGAAGTCTTTATTCATAAATAGTTTCTGTGGAATTTAAAAAAATGTATTTTCTCAGATCAGCTGTGAATCCAAAATCTGCTTTCATGTTCAGTTATTGTAGATATGATAGACCATTATTACACTTCCTTATGAACTGAGGGAAGTATCTAAGGAAGATAAGCTGAGATTGAGTGGCATATTATCTGTTCAGTGTTATCATGTGAAGGTATGAGTATTTGTAGCACTGGCATCTTAATTGGGATCTGTAAATTTTTAGCATTAGAAGCCATATTCTAATTATGTTTTTGCACTTCAGTTTACTTTCTAAGTTGTCTTAATGGCAACTGTTACTTGAAGTTGCACTAGTTAGACCTTAAGATTTTATTCATTAACCTTATTCACGATGCTTTGCAACTTTGCATTTAGAACAAAGTGTATCAGTTCTGCAGCAGAGCATGTTCTGATGATTATAAGAAACTGCACTGCATAGTGACATACTGTGAATACTGTCAGGAAGAGAAAACTCTCCATGAAACAGTGAATTTCTCTGGTATCAAAAGACCTTTTTGCAGTGAAGGTATGTATGTATTTGTTTTCTTCCTGTGGTTCTGGTCATTGTTCTACTGCAGTTGACTAATTTGTTTATATATAATGTTAGTATTTAAGGTAACAACTCATTCTGTTGTAACTTGAGGCAAAACAAGAAGTCTCTTCATTACTATTATTGAAGTGGTTGTACCTGTTGTTATTAGTGCATGTACATTTAAATTTATCTGAGCTGTCTCTAGAGCTTTTCACCACTTAGTCCAGGTTAAGGTTAACACTGTGTGCATATATAAATCAAATGCATATGTATGAACATTGCGTATGTACATATGCACAAAAAATTATACATTTTTTTTAAATGTATGCAGTAGTGCATATACAACATTAACTGCACTGATGAACACCAAGCTTCTCTTTGATTAGCATTTTCCAAATTAAGCACAACAGTAGAAGTTCTATGTTGGTTTAGATTGGTTACTTAAGCAATAACTTGAATGATGCCTGTTGCTGTGTGTTGATTACTGGCACTACAATTTGCTTGAGTAATTACTTGAATTTTCAAAGAGAAAGCAAACTAAAAGGGAGCTCTATGGGCCTAGGATTCTTTTAAGTTGCATTAAAGCATGGTGTTGATAGAAACAGCAAAATTGATTTTGACAAAGACCTATCTTTTCCACTTCTGGTGAGCTCTCCTTTGATACTGGTATTTAATCATGATCTTAGAAGTTTACCTACAAGTTTGGATGACCTGTCATTCACAAATATGGTGAATATTATTTTCTTTAGTTCTAACAACACTTCCAATGTTATTTGATAAGACCTGTGGAAGATCTCTGCTTTCAGGCAAATTAAATTGTAGATATGGGAGTTTACTTGAGGAGGATCCTGTTAAGCTGGAGAGGGTTGGAATGCAGAGCTGAAGGTAGTCTTCCTTCCATGCCATTCCCTTACAGCTAAGGACTCTGGAGTCTTTCATTTCTGAAGAATGGAGTGCAGTGTTCTGGACTGCAGATTGATAGCTGGAAAGTGAAAAACAGACAAATTAAGGCCCAGCCTTACAGTTTATCATTGTATTGCTCAGCAGCCTCTAGCTAGAAATTGTTTCTGTGAATGAAACAATTCCACAGAATGCATTCAAACAAGAACAAGATACTTTTCTGGAGATTAAAGTATTTGCTTCTATTACTGTGTAATTTATGACTCCCTAAAAGCCGGGTGGCTGTTGCAATTAAATGAGTTGGATTCATAATGCCAGCTATGCCATTGCTGTTTCTGTGTGACAAGGCTTAAAGTGAGGACTTCTGTTTCCTATTGGATAATCTGAGGAAGAAAAGAAATCAAACCAGTCTCTCCTGTGTAAATATAGATACTAAGTGGGGGGAATCTGTTGCCAGATGTCTTAGTGTGGGTCTTGAGTTTGCAAGTGCTGGACTGCCAGCTTAGGAGCAAATATTATGAGGGTGAATATGCAAAATGTTACCGTAAAGACCAAGTTGATCAGCTTACTGTGATGATCTGAGTAGTAGAGAGAGGATAGTCAAAAGCACCATTAAGTAATTGTAACTTGAATAAGAACAGTGTATACCTGCCAGCTGTAGCTAACGTCTATTTTGTGATTCCTATGAAAAAGAGCTGTATTTGTTCCTGCTGCAAATAAACCAATGACCTGGACAGAAATTCTGAAGGAACCCATGACCGTTTATTTTGTTGGAACACCATCAATTTTCATCAAAGGCTGCAGAAACAGTGTAGTCCAAGAATTAGTAGTGCTTAGATCTGATGTGGGAAGGACAGGGCCAGGACTTTTGGAGGCTAGTAAATAGAAGCTCCATCATCAGACATGGTAGAATTTTTTCCCCCTTTTCCAGGCACCTAAACATCATTGGTTTGTCGTTAATTTCAAAGCCTTATTCCAGATATATGTCCAACTGTGTGTGAAATAACAAAACCAGTACAAGTACCAAATACCTGTTGGATGTGGAGGCTGTCCAGATTTTGATATTGCAGATTGTTCAAGGAACCTCCCCTACACAGATTATTTTTTTGAGCATGCAATTATTCTTCAGCAGAAGACAATGTATCATAGTTTGAGAAGGAATAGCCAGAGATACTCAGTCACAAAAGCTACTGGCATTTTTGGAAGAAATTGAACTCCCAAGGGGAAATGTGGGGAGTTTATAAAAGGCTCCTAGATAACATCAGAAGTTATACATGTGTTAAAATTTCTGCAAGTATACTTACTCATTCATCTTCATGCAGACTGATGGGAAAGCACATACAAGACCAGCCACAAATAGTGGTCGACTGCTTACAGCTGCCCAGCTGAAGTACTGAATGTGTCATTGCTCCCATTCTTCATACCTGAGGGGTTTTTTCACACATGTGTATGCATATCTATTTACTCACAAACCCCAGCACCCACATTAAAGTCTCTTGCGTTAGTATTTTTGTGTGGTTTTATTCCAGGTCTATTTTTTATATGTTTCTTTTGAGACACTTAAAAACATGTGCAGGAAGTAGCTGAAACCCCCATTACAGTAAGGTTACATTAGAACTGACCTAGATTTTGTGCTAAAAATGCTTATTAATTCTTTCATGGAGTATAGGATGCTTTTTCTGTTCTTGTCCAAAAATCAAATGCTATGTGGAGGATGAACAACCTGAATGGAGTAGCTGAAAGAGTTTATTCTGTTCTCCTGGTGCTGAGGCTGTCCTCGTGTTTTGCCACTAGAATGCTGCATTCCAAATGATCTGTATCTAAATTAAATAAGATCTATTTATTATGTATGCTAAAGCAAGAAGTAGCTTGTGGATTTTTATGTATGTGTAGTTGCATGAGTGACAATTGAGGATAGGCTATGTAAGTTTTTAATCCTGAGGAAATCTTCAGGTTAATGGATTTAGGGTACTTTGGGAGTGGGTGCTTTTTTGGTTTTGTTTATATATATTCCTTCTGAGAGTCTGGAGAACAAATCAGTCTTTGGCAATCCAGCAATGAAACTATTCTATGATGAATATCACCATAATTTTATTTTATTTGTAGATTTACTTTATTCATCTTTTCAGTAGAACTAAATGCTATGACTTAAACAACATAGCGTTAATAATTTTATAATGCAAATTGTAATAACATTAATTCATATCTGGTAGTCTTCTTCTAGGAAGGAGAAGGTCATTAAGCTACTGGAGTAACTCAGTTATCTAATGGTTGGGAATTCTTTTCAAATGGATAACGCAGATAAAAGACAGTTGTCATCCTGATAGCCTGCTAATAAATTTCTGGGAATTATGGTTTCTGCAAATGAAACTCAATGCAGACATTGAGTTTTCTCTGAAAAAGTCTCTGATGTTTCATCTTAAGTAGAGATAACCTCTTAAAATACTGTGGAACTGACAAGTGGAAAAATAAATTAAGGAAACTAAGTAATTGTACCTTCCTCTAGAAAAGGTGTATATTCAGTTAAAGCATTGTAGATTTTAGAGTGGGATTTTCCCAACCAGTTCTGCACAGTGGATTGTTTGGTAAAGTATACTATTAAATGAGTAGTTGATTAATTTTTAGATTTATATGAAAATACTACAGGTAATGAGATAGCCTAAACACAGATGTTAAGTTTTATACAGGTTTCACAATCACTTAGGATACTACCTGATACTTATAGCAATTCCTGATGTTATTAGAAACAGCAAAAAATTATTTAAAAACTGATGTGTGATATGAAGTGTTGCAAAAACTTTAGAGTTGCTGCGGTTCCATGGTGGATGGGCTGAGGAGGAGTTGGTGAACTGGCTCTGCCGTGCTGAGCTGCTGTGTCCCCCTGGGTTGAGTTGCCACCAACCCTGCATGAATCTCTTAGCTCCTGATGTTTGGTCTCATGATTTTTAAAGTGAGAGCTACAGAAACTGTTCAAACACAGCTTTTTTAATAGTTTACATTAGCAACTATCTTTTTTAGAGGTACTGATACTGCTTATAAAAATAAAACGTACAGAATTTGGGCTAGCATACAGAAATTTTTGAAGACAGTAAGAAATCACCCTTTTACACGCTTCTGGATTTGTGCTTCATAGAGCTGCTAGGTCCTTTTCTACAGCTCTTGACAGAGGCCTGCCATGTTGAAATAATGAGATCTTGCTATGGTGCCTACTTTGGTTTTGCTGATGACCACTTCTTTTGGCAGTGTCCCTCTTGAGATCAATTCTAACCTGAAATGTCAGTTTACTTGTCACTTTCATTTGAAACTTTATTTGGTACAAAGGTGGGATATCCTAGCAAAAGGGAACAAGTGAAAAGCAGAACATGTCTTAAATACTGCAAAATGCATGATCCCTAAAAATACTTGTTCACAATTGCAGCAGTCATGTTGTTACTGCAGAAAGATATTCCTTTCCTACAAACCGGGTTAGTAGGAAAGTAGAAGTGAATGTTGAAGGTATTTAGGGGTGCCTGGACACTATGAACTCCTTTGACTGCTACGGACAGAAGTTAGAATGGGACATTCCTGGCACCTCTTTGAGCCTTGGCAATTTTCTTTGGGGAACTCTGATGGCACAGAGGGTGTGGTCATGGCCATGGCTGTTCAGGCCATGTAATCTGATTAAATAATCTAATTTTAGATCTTTGAGCCACAGATGCCTATTCCAAACAAATTTTGTTACTGTAAAAGCTAAAATAATACATTTTGCTTATAAAAATGAGTTAAAGGGATAGCATATTTAATTCTGACTGGTCACTTAGGAGGTATTTAACAGGTTCCCTTGCTATAGATGCACCAAGAGAAGGATCTTGGTTATGCTGAAGGAAAGCATTCTTCTGTACCTCCTAGACAAACATGCATGGAAGAGCTGGGCAGTTGCTTCTTGTGGTATTCCACTTGTGAAAGAGTCTCAATGTAGATGTAGTTTCCAGTTGGTGCTTCTTGGATGCATCTCTTCTGAAATTACTTGACAGTTTTAACTTGTTAACCTGGATTTTGAAATTCTCACAGTGTTCTTGTAGTTGAGAAATGGAAAGATAGTACTATGCTCTGAAAGAGATTGTTTATCTTCCTTTCCCTTTTTAGATGGAGAACACTGATGGTGTTCAAGTAATATAATTTAAATTTTCTGTACATGTATTGAGTCTTGAAATTCTTGCTTTTCTTTGTAGAGAGATAATTTGTAACATGGCAAAAATATCAGTTGAAAACCTGTGCATTGTTCAGCACCAGTGGTGAACAATGATTTTCATTTTTCAATGTTAATTCCACTGTTGTGTCTTTTGAAGAGGTTTGAGATAGTTCTTTGAGCAAAGACAGCACTGACAGTTGCAGATAAGGGGTGGTGCCATTTAATGTGCTGAGATTATGAGCACAAGAAGAAGAAAGCTTATAAAGATCTTTCTTATTAACGTGGAAGAATTATCAACCTGAAAAGATTTAAGAATAAGCAAAACATGAGTAACTGGATTGGAGTAGGAGGGAGGAGAATGGAAGCAAATAGTACCTAATATCAGGAAACAGTAGGATAAACTGAGGGCGTATGAAAGTTGGATTGAATAATAATAATAAAAGATTCTTAAGGTGAAGACAAGGAGGGGAGTGGTATACACAACTTCTCTTTACACAGAAGAGGGTAAGGTCTGCTTTAACAGTAATCCAAGCAGGACCCATAATTTGGATACATTGCATCTGTTTTCCTAAAAATAATAATGTTTATTATGAATCCAGAGACAGCAGGTGATAGCAGTGTGGTATGGAAGAGGTTTTGCATGCACATCAGGACAGAGGGAGAACAGAGCAGAAAGGTCTGGATGGAGCATAGCTCCAGAAAGCTTCCAAGACGTAGCTTGGGATCCTGCAGGCCTGTTGTTACTCTTCTCTAGAACAGGTAATAGTTGAAGTTATTACAACATGAGAGAGCAGCACGTCTTGCATGTTACTTGAAGGACAAATATAGCTAAGTAAGGACAGCCTTTCAGAGGTTAAAAACCAATTCTTTTAGGATTGAACAACTACTTTCTATATAAGATATGAGGCCCTGTGGTAAAAAAGGACTGGTGTTGAGGACTCAGGATTATTTCTGCTTCATCATGCCTTTTTACACAGCTACTTGGTGTAGAAATGTACTGAACTTCTGTAATTGAGGTGGGTGCTGCTGGTAGAATAAGACCATGTTCTTAGTAGCTTACTTGCACTGAGTCTGCAGTCAGTCAAGTGAAGCAGGTTTTCTGCTGTGGGCAACTCTGCAGGGCTGAACCTGGCAATTCTTGGATCTGTAAAGAAAAAGGAATCCCTCTTGGAACTTTCCTGAGGTAAAGTTTTGAGGAACTGCCTGGATGTTGTCTTTTCAGTCATCTTCTCTTGTATGCATTCAGATAGTTTTCTTTACTGTTTAGGTGGGGAGCCAAAATTCAGAGCTCTTAAGAGATAGGTTTTGTGTTGGGCTTTGCTTGGAAGCCAGAATACTAATAGTGTAGTGAAGGATATGTTTTCAGATACTCACCTACTTGGTTTTTGTTTGCTTCAGATTTTGAGTTGAAGATATTTCTGCAAATGGTCCTTAGTGGTCTTTCTGAGACAGCCAGCTGGTGGGATGGTGTTAGAACTTTATTAAAGACCATAATTAATGACTGGTGTAGCTTGAGCCAAGTAACCTGTGCTTATAATTTCTTTCCAAGTAAGAGCTGTTTTCTCTCAGAGGCACTTTAAAGCAGTAGAGGTTTCCGTCTAATCACATTGTAATTTGTGGGTCTGATGTTGTATTGGAAATCTTGAGGAACTTAGATTTTTCTGAGATTTTTTTTTGTTCAAAATGTTGAAACTGTCAGCTGTCTGTTTTAGGCACTGTTTATACTAATGAACCCCAAATCCCCAGGGGAGTTAAGCTTTGTAAAGATTCTGCTTTAGCAGTCTTCAGGGTTGTAAAAATCTGCTGTCACTATCTAAAGTTCTATAAAAAATGGTTTTTTATCTTCTGTAGAGACCTCCTTCAGCAAGAAGGGATCTATAAAAACCCCAATGTGTTCCAGGCACTTAGGTCTTAAGGGCTGGAATTTTTGACTTTTTGTTTCCCCTTACTTAATATTCACTGGTCGTTATTTTTATGAGTCACAGAGATGTGGGAGATGTTTGACTGCAGAGTTTTTACATGATAGTTTTTTTTTTAAGAAAACAGCAACATCATCTTCTACTTTATTTTCTGTAGTTCAGCAGCCAAGAAGAATTTCAATTTTGTCCATTCCTTTTTGTAAACTTTTTAGCCAGGTGGACATAGGTTGCCTGGATGGTAGTAGAGGAGTACTACTACTCTCTAGTTTTGAAAGGGTTATGCAGCATTGGGTGGCTTTTCTAAGAGATAGCTGAAGAGGGGGTTACATTGTGGTGCTAAAACATGTCAAGAATTTTTAAAAAGTGGAAAGAATATGATGCTCCATGCAATAATGAGAGAGGCAGCCAGAAGGAAAAAACACTGTTGAGAAATTTTGCTTTTAATTGGTATTTTTGACCAATAGCTTGCACACACTGTTACCTTTAGGATTGTTATTTCCTTCAAAGCAATATATTTAAAGTCCAAATCAGTTGCACTGTAAGGATGGTTGCTGGATATGGCACTTTCCACCTGTGCAAGTAATTTTCTTTATTCTGTTGTTAAAGAACTTAAAAAGGCCCAAAACAAAAAAACAAAAACAAAACAAAAAAAAAGCCACCCCAAAAGAACACTTTAAACCTACAGTGTCTTATTTGTACAACATTCTATAAATGTCTTGTTTTGACATTACTAGCATATTTAATTTGTTAGCGAAGCTTATTGCATTGCAAGATCAAGTTCCTCAATAACCTTTTGTTTTTGGAAGATTCAGTCTGCTGCATCTTCCATTTACATTCTTGTGCTTTTAGTGATTTAAAAATAGTATCTCAGTTCCATACATATGAATTCTGTCCTAATAAACAAGAGCAGTAGTCACATAATTGAAATTACTGAATACATTATAGTATTTTTATATTCTGTATGGCAGAGGAAGCACAGCATGTATGTTACATACTGAGTTTCATAACTTAGCAGAAGTATAGAAGTTTGCATCTGTTAGATAATATCTATGCCCTAGCAGAGTGGACGCTTGGAAGACTTGATTTCTGGTCTTTGGTGGTACTATGGTATTTGGTAGATCATAAAAACAGGTGCAGTACCTTAGATTAAAGGTCTTTGTAAATATTATCTTGTCCCTCCAATGTTTGATATAGACAGTTACTTCATCTCATTCTGTTCTCTCCCATGAAATTAGGACAATTACAGAGGTATAGAGTATATGATTTAGGCTTCAGCTGAATAGGCACGGGACTTGAGGTAATTTAAATACAATGCATTCTGAATATAGCCTATATAATAGCTACAATATTCATCTTTTAATGCATTTAATATATTAGAATGTCTTTTCTTGTTTGCTTGAGGGAAGATCAGATTACAGAAGAATATAGCTGTCATTATGGCAGCCTTGAAATTATGACTGCATAGTAAATGAAAACAAAACCAAAAAACCCTCACCCCGAAACAAAAAACAAAACAAACAAACAAAAAAACCAAACCCACAAACACAACCCACCAAGAACCAAACCAACACAAAATAACCAACCGAAACAACCAACATCTCCACCCCACCTCAATGTGAAAAAAAAAATTAAAATATTAATTGCATACTAACTGTTCATAAATTTCATGTGTAATTTTCTGTCATTGCATAATTCTCGCTACTGACCATTGCTTGCTTTACAGTTACATTTTTTAAGAAATTCCCTCAGTTCTTAGGTCATCTTGTACATATTAGTGTTCTTAAATATGAATAAATAATCTTAAGTGGTTTTTTTAATAATATAAATAAAGGTAGTAATAAAATTAAGTTTATCCATGAAGATGGGGATTTCTGTAGTAGATAGTGTTGTTTGGATCTCTAGCATTTTTGATGTGTAACTGAGCAATGTAACTTTAAGTCAATGCTTTTGTATGGGTCTATATTAAAATAAAATTATGTATTTTTTTTTCCTGACTGTTTATTCAGGAATTTGATAAACAAAGATTCAGCATAGGGTTTTGAAAAAGATGCAGGCATCACAGGACACGATAGAGCTGTGTAGGGAAGATGCTTGGGTAAAAATGTCTTGAAATTATAGCTTTACTGTGCAACCTGAATTTGTCTGAAGCCCCAGTTTTTAGCTGGTTTTGTATCATTTAATTTTCAATATTTAACTCTTAACTGTGATATCTCTTTGTAAAAATTACTTTGTTCCTAATGTTTAAAATCTGTTTCCAGGCTGCAAGCTGCTATATAAACAAGACTTTGCAAGACGGTTAGGACTGAGATGTGTTACTTGTAATTACTGCTCACAGCTGTGCAAAAAGGGAGCAACTAAGGAACTTGATGGTGTAGTGAGAGATTTCTGCAGTGAAGAGTGCTGTAAAAAATTTCAGGACTGGTACTACAAGGCAAGTAACTCAGAATTTTTGACGAGAGCTCCACAGTTAAAAAAACCAAAAACGCACATGTGAGGATATCTCAAGGACTGTGCAGCAAATATGGCTTACTTCAGCAAAGCATTTGCTATAGAATATGCAAATGTATTAATTTCATAATTTGAGTTTTTGTAGAACTTAGAGCAGCATTTCTATCTTCTGAGTTTATTAATTCGTTTGGCAAAGAAGTTTTGAGTTACAGAAAAACAAAAAATTATTATATATATCTGTTACTTTACAATTCCAATTTTTTCACAGTTAATACTACATTTTTCTTGTCAAAACTTCTTAAATGTGTATTCAGAATGTTGAAAATGCTGTTAAGTAGCAGCTGGATACCTTGAGTTCACTGACATTAGCAGAGTTTTTCTTGTTCCTGTGTTTGCCTCCTTTTTTGCCTTTTCCCTTCTCCCACAGTTTGAGCTGCAGAGGCTTTGATTGTTCAGTATTTCCCAGTGGAAAGGATGCCAAAGGAAAAAGCAAGACCAAATGGATTTCTAATAAAAGTTTAAGTCAAACAGATGGCATCTATTTCTAAGTATCTGGAAGCTTAACTGCCTTGTGAAGCACAACCAGCACAGACTTCACAATAAGAGATTTTTTTGTTTACATTTTTTGAAAGGAAAAGATGAAATTGGACTGAGCTTAACCTGCGATTAGTGCCATGGATAAAATATTTGATCTCTGGTGTGAACTCCCTGGAAAGCTACACTGATAATTTCAAACCAACAGCTACACTGTGGATGCAGTTGCAAAAAAGACAGTACAAAATTCATCACCGTACCAAAACTGCACACATCCTGGAAGGCAGTAAAAAACTTGAAATGTTAGAGGGCTAGATACAAGTCCTGTAATTCAAGACGATCTACCTACTGTAAAAGAACTGAATGTGAAGACATATCTGATATTTTGGAATGTCTGATTCCAGAAATGTTACAGCCAAACATTGTAAATTCTTTGAGCAATGTATGTAGGGGTCCTCTTAGTCATTCCTAAAAGAAAACTACTGAAGACCACAATGTGTTTCTTTTGTCTCATTTGAAAATAGGTTGACAAGCTTGGCTGCAAAGTTCTTAACTGAAATATTAACTTCATACAATAATATTTAATCTGTCTATATGCCTTAAAACTCGGGCCACGGGATGAAATTTGTCCCTGTGAAAAAAGTGCCTTCTGATAGAAAACTTAAATCTTTGCTGTGCTTTAGGAATCTTTTGGTGATTCAGCAAAGCATATAGCCTGGAGGTGTGCATACCAAAGTACTTTCATGTACCTTAGCTTCTGTGGAAGCTTGTTCTGTGATTCAGCTTTGAGAACCACTTGAAAACTCAGACTTCAGATTATCCTGATTCATGGGATGAGGTAGTAACAGGCCCATGAAGTCTGCTTAAATGCTGTTGGTATTGTGTTACAGGAATGTGAGACATGATGTTATAAAAAGGCAGTTTAAGCAGATTGGCTGGTAATTAGTGACTTTTGATACTTTTGATCATGTTGAAGTGTTACATATTTCTACTTTTTGAATCTTACACTTGCTAGTGAAACTAGGGTTCTGTTATGAAGAACCGTTGATGGTAATTTTTTTCAAGTGCTTCTTAAAGCCTTAATACAATTGAGTTTTAGTTTAAAAAGCTTGAGATTTATTACATGGGAAAGACATACAATAGGTTTTGGGGAAATTGTGTCTGTTGCTAAAATCCTCTTTTTTATTTCTTTACGTCCTTTCTGGTAACTTCTCCCACTTTATGGAAGTCACTCCAGATACCTTAGATTTGGTAGTACATTGTTAGCTCGTATTCTGACCTAGCCAAAATCGACAATGATCAAAACATAGGAAGGCAGAATAGATAAGGACCATTCTCTGAATTTGTACTTCATTAGCTGTTTTGTCTGTTAGCTTCTTAAAAGAATAGTTACATATGTATGAGCTTTGTCTCATTTATGCGATGTTCAGTGTTATTTTTGGAGTTTCAGTGAATGTATACATGAAGAGAAATAAGTAGTAATAACCTAGTAATGTTTTAACACCATCATTGTGTTCATTAAACAAGTGTTTGTCTCCATCTTCTTTGTCTACTTTTTTTTATGGACACATCTTTCTCATGTAGTATTACCTGGAAAACATTGTAACCTTTTAAAATAATCAGCTGTTGTGGGAGCACTTCCCTGAATGCCAAAATTCTCCTCTTAGGAAGCCAAAAGAAGTTAGCACTGATAGAAGCACAACAACTTATCTAGAAGTATTAATAGTTCCTTAGACTTACCTAGATAAGAGTCCTTTAAACCTAGTATGAGGTAGTGAAATATAAAAGAATAGTTTTAGTCCTGATCATCTGTTGGGCAACAGCTACAGGTACCAGTTGGTGCCAAGTTCTGAGGAAATTTCTGCTCTATGGGTTCTGTGCACCTCTGAGACAAGAGGCTAAATTTTCAGTGTCTTGAGGTTAACTCTGTAAGTTTTTAGAGCTCCTCCTGTAAACTTGCTTGCAAATGGTTTGGATATTAATCCAGGAAATGCCTGGAAATGTCAATATAAATCATTTAGTAGCCTGATGTTTGATGACAGTTTCAATCATTTGGTGTTATATTAGAGAATTGAAATTACCTTGAAAGAGAGCGTAGAGGTCTGAGAACAGCACGGAAATATGTTTCTTTTAGTACACCTGAGGAACGTGGATGACAGTACTACAGCTGAAGTGCACACAGGTCATGCGAGGCTACAGTGGAGAATTGATTAGACTCAGCATGTGCAGTGATGACTCTGTATTCAGTGAGGGTCAGGTGTCTGCAGCAAAGAGTAAGTAGGAGGTAGGGAACTACAGTCCAAGGGGAAGAAGAAATATTGTGGCTAGTGAGCTCAGCAATGATTGTCAGCAGTGGTAAAATTTGAAAGTGGAGCCAGCATTAATCAAAGTGGTAAAGACAGCAAGACAACCTTGTGGAATTTTCTCTTGTCCGAATTCAGCCATTCTCTAGTTAGACATCTCAAACTCCAGTAAGTACTCTTTCAGAACAGTTGATCTGCTTTCTCTTATAATCACTCGCTCTCTGGGGACATCTTTTGCTTTCTATTTACTGCAATTGAAGCTGGAATAGACAGCTAAGATTAGGTCAAGTTAATAAAAGTCCAGACTGTTGGAGAATTGTAGGAACAGGTGATAGAGGGATTAAAAATATGAATAAGTGTCCCACATATGAAAATTTTATTCTTTAACCCAAATTTGGGGCAAACATTAGTGATATATACTTAACACCATGCCCATTTGAACACATTGAAATAATGGGGAAAGAAATGTAGCAAAAAGCAGTTGTGAGTGGCAAAGGACTTGTGCAGTGCAAGCACAGCAAGCAGAGATGGGTTTTTTGGAACACAGATAAGCAGATTCTAAACAGCAGTTTTGGAGATTCAGTTAACATTTAGTGCCAGTATCCCAGGTTAAAACAAATGAAAATGGGGAAGAAAGGATCGTAAAATGTCAAAAAAAACATTAATTTGTTTTCACTTTCAATAAAATTTGATGGTCAGGGAAGTGGGTGAGCAGGCAGTTAGCAGGAAACTTCAGTTCATGGGACGGTGTATAACATTGACTGCAAGCAGAATTATGGAAATAGTAGAATTAAAGTATAGCAAATGTAGAGATAGGAAGTGAAGTGTCACTATAAAAGAATCCCAGGTTTCCTGAGGAATGGTAACTTCCATGCAGAAACAATTTTTTTTGTTGTTTTTTACCTAAATAATTTAGCAGAATCTCAGGAGAGACAACAATATAGTTGCTCTAAAGCCTAAATGAAAAAGCAAACCGGGAGAGGCTTAAGAATGCAGGAATGAGAGAATCACAGAATAGTTGGATCAGAAGGGACCTTTAAAAGGCTGCCTAATCCCAAGACCTCTGCAATGGGCTGGGACTTCTTCAATGAGATGAGGTTGATGGATGTCCCACCCAACCTGACCTTAAAAAACCTTATCTATAACCTCTCAGGGCAACGTATTCCAGTGTTTCACCCTCATTCTAAAAAAATTATTTCTTCTATCTAATCAAAGTTGACCTTTCTTTTATCTAATCTAAGTTGATCCTCCTATTTAAAACCGTTTCTCCTTGTCCTATCACAACAGGCCCTGCTGTAGGAAGGCTGTAGTTGCTGGATTTGACAAGATTTGACTCCTTTTTCTTTCTTTGAAGGAGAGAAAAATGAGCAGAAAGTGGTGCTTTGATAGTCAAGCAGCGTGCAGCAGGTCAGAATAGATGGGCTTTTCTGTACGTAAGTCAGCTGTCATTCTTAATCAGTGTTAGGTGGGTTTGAGATTTAAATTTAGAGTGAATTACACTTCTTTTTTCTCTCCCTACTGGTATTTCAGTCTTTTGGTGGCTTTGGAAGTTGCATTTGCCTTAAAGGTGTGAATTCACAGCTTTCCTGAACTGATTAAATCTACACTATTTTGGCAACACTCTACATTTTATCTTGTTCCCCACTCCCTTCTAAGAATACAACTTACTTGTTCTTTTGTCCCACTGAGGTGATCTGCTAAAGGAGCTGTGGATCAGCATCAGTGGAAAGTCCAATTGACAAATATAACATAAATTGAGGGAGGATGGGGGTAATGCAGTACAGTAAGGTCTCTGACCTTGTGTGCCCTACGCGTGCATAAGCACTGCTGCTGCTACCTGCCCAGGGAAGAGGGAAAAGAAATGCCTGTTCTTCCAGGGCCACCTGCTGCTCAGTGTGAGGTGATCTTGAAGCAGCAGCTTTAATTGCTCCCAATTTAAAGCTGGTTATACTGTTAGAAACAAGTCTTTGTATCATCTTTAAATACTTGAAAATTACAACAGAGAGCTTAAGTTCTTACACAAGGCCAGAGAACGGTGCCAAACTGTTCAAATACAGGGAAGAAACTAAACATTTTTCTATTTTTAAAATTTGAACTAATTGGCCTGTTTATAGTTTTTTTTGAGTCACAAAAACTACAGTTGGACTTCATTTTGTTTTGTTTTGTTTTGTTTTAAGCCATCAGAGCCTTGTGCATAACTGCAATGTTGTGTTTGGTTTTATGTATTAATGTTTTATGTTGCATATATTATAACTTCCCTCTTCCTCTCCTGGCTATATTATTAGGTTGACTTACTTTGGATTCCTGAGCATCTTCAAAGTTTTTCATTCTTAAGATCTGCTTTAAGATGGAGATTGCTAACAATATTAAGGCGAGCTGTAGTGCAAACAATTATTTGCTTACCTGAAGATGTGAAATTGAGGCTGCCACTATTCAGATAATTTATAGCATGGCAGATAAAATGTAGTAGAATGTATTCTGGAGAAAAACGTTGTCTGTCTTAGTGATGCCTCATGAAAATAACATGAGGTTATTTTCAGGTTCATGAAAGATATATTATTTAAATGTTTGAGTTTCCAAGTTACATGCAAACTAAATTCTGGGGGAGTTCTCTTTTTTGGAGAGACATTGTTTATAAATCATAGAGGAATTTGGATGAACTAAAGAATTGGAATCTAAAACTGTTGCCAAACTACTAAAATAATGGAAATACTAAAAAATGCAGATTTAATACCTAGAGAAGTGATTCTTTTGGTGACTTTTAAAAACTTTTTAAATCTTTTGATTCTTTTTTAAAACAAAAAAACCTGCCAGAGTTTAGAGTGAGAAAAAATGATTTGTATTGTCCTCAGTTCAGTAATATTATTAAAAAGTCTGTCACTTTCTGCTGTTATTTTACGGAATGCTTCAATGAAATTAGTTTGAGTTGATGCACAAAATTCTTTTTTTTTGAGGACTTTAGAAGTCCAGGAGTGAGCAGGTTTTTGTTTTTGTTTTTTACATAGTGACAAATTAATTAAACAAAGCAGATTTATTCTGGTTGCTAACCCTCAGCAAACAATTGAAAAAGAAGGTAGCTTAACAATTGTACATGAACGAGACTTAACTGTATAGCGGTACTGAATCTTCAGTGCTCTTAAAAGTGTAGCCTTTTAAAATTTAGAGATAACTTTTTTTTCCCAAGGCCTGCTTAAAAATGTGCCAATCTTCCTTTGCATTCAGGCTGTGCGGTGTGACTGTTGTAAGTCTCAAGGAGCCCTGAAAGAGAAGGTGCAGTGGCGCGGCGAGATGAAGCATTTCTGCGACCAGCACTGTTTGCTCCGCTTCTACTGTCAACAGAACGAGCCCAACCTGGCCACCCAGAAAGGACCCGAGAACCTGCACTATGGTAGGTGCTGCTTCAGGGCTGGGAAGTGTCAAGCCAGATGCTTCCTTTAAACGAAACATTGAAAGCTGCATGAATTATTTATTTGTTGTAACAAACCGCATTAGAGATGATCCGTTTCTGTGTTATCATCAGAGGCAGCATTGAGCTATTCTGGGTTAAGTGTAATTTTAGTGCTGTATCATCATGGGAACAGAAAATGTTTTCCTCTCTCGTTGTGCTCCAGTTTGTCATTACTTGCTCTGTGGAAACACTTCTCAAAATGCCTTTTGGTCACAGAGAACAGATGCCCTAGGAATGAAAACAAAATACGTTTTATAGAATTAAAGGAAATAAATAAAATGGAAATGAGAATACAATGAAAATATCTAGATAAGGGGAATACGTTGCGCTTTGTTTCCCTTTCTGTTGGCAGTAGGTACTGTGTAAACTTGCTGTTGGGCACTGAATACATGTTTGTGGTTTAAATGTCAGGCAAAGTTCAAATAAACCAGCTTTTAAATTAATGCCAGTATGGTAACTCAGCTTATTTGAATAACCATTTTCATACTTGAGTGTTTTGGTATTTATTTTTTCTGAAGGAGGCTGTATTCACATCTGGCTAAAGTATTGATTAATCATTTGCCTTTGTGTAAGGCTCAATACTGGAGTATTAAAGGAGATCAGTAGGGAGATGTCCGTGAAGGAAAAGTCTTGTGTGCAGTTCTCACTTTCAGTATGGTACTAATGAGATCTCTTGATGTAATGTTTGTGTTATCTTGAATTGCTTACTGAAGTTTGCTTTGATTTTGGAAAAGAGGAAAAAAATTCTAAAAGTGTTTCCTTGTACTTTTAGATCAGGGCTGTCAAACCCCCCGGACAAAAATAACAGTAAGTACATATATTTAACACACTCACGTATCTATCGCTCTCGCTCTCTCTCTGAAACATAATTAGATGTACTTAAAATGTGAGATCCCAGTGAATTAGAGGGATGCTATTAAAAACCAAAAATTAGTGTCTTTGAATGATTTGAAGCTAAATTTATGAAGCTTTTTAGTCTCTTTCAAATCTGTAGGTGAAATAAAAATTTCAAATATTCATACTTTTTTTTTCAGTGTCTTCTGGGAAACTAAATCATCAACCATGTGTTTTACATCTATAGTGCATCTAAATATTGCTTAAAATGTTAATCAACAAGCCATGTGTCTTATTCACGTGTTTAGACTGATTAGATGTATTGAGTATAAAAAGGGAAGAGAATTTCACTGTTGGGATATTAAGGTGGTAGCTCAGCTTTAAAAAGCTGAAAATAAATCTTCAGTTCTTAAAATTTATCCTTCCCAGGAGTAGAATTCTCTAGGTGCTCAAGGTCTGATTGACTTGGCTGCAGAGTAGGGAAGCATAGTGTTTTGCAGAATTGCTGTCTGGAAGGGTGGGGATCATCAGTGGAGCAGCAGCCTTCATTATGAGTTTCAGTTTTTCTCAGCTTGTCAGAAATACTACTGTTAATATTGTTTTCAGTTAGCTTGGTGTATTTTGTTTGAAACTGTAATGGTTTCACATGTGCTGAATTCTGTTTACCAAATTTAGTGCAGTGTTTTGAGTGTTTACTCTTTTTTTTTGTGAGTTAGGATTAGGAGAGAAGCAAAAGCAGGTTTAAACCTTAAAGGTATAAAGATACATTTTATTAATGCACATTTAATTAAAAGAAAATGAGAATTAAAATTAAACTTTTAAAACACTTGACCTCCTCCCCGACAAATGTTCACTTTCCCACTGGGAACTGTATATGTTCCCAACATAAAGAGAGAAAACCTGTGATTTTTAGTTAGTTTCACTATTTAAAAATAATCTTTCATCAGTTCTTTAGGAGAGGAGTCTCTCTTAGAACTTCTGTGGAATTCTCCACTGACAGCATGGAACAGTTCTCTTGTGGGTCTTGACTCTCGCAAAAACAGCCGCCTGGGAAACCTGCTTTTGTGAAGTCCCTCCCATTAGCAGCTTTTCTAGCACTGCATGTGGGTTGTTTATTTTAGGGTACTGTTTAAGGGTGCCTTTTTTAGTATAAAATAAAGGTTCTCCTTTTCTATTTCTAAAAATCATCTTAAGGAACAGAGGCTTCCCTTTTCTTTGGCAGCAAGGGGTTTCACATTGCTTTCTATCTTCCTCTGTTCAAAGTTTTCTATTATACCAGTCTACAACTAAAACTAGATTTCTGCATCCTCCTAGTAGCACTTATATGTTACTGGGAAAGTTACATAGTTATATGCATCTATTTTTTATGGTTTTATAAGTGAAGTTCGGCAAAACGAGGCAATTCTTCTCTCCTTTGTCTTACTTAGGGCTTAACTCTCTCTCTTCAGTGACTTGCATCTCATGCCGTGTTTTCTCTGCGCTCACTCTGTCCTTTTCCTCTCACTCAAGGGAAGCATTAGGAAGCTTTGGAAGCCGATTTGTGCAAGGAAAAATGTAATATCTTGCCTTGGGCCTGCAGTGGTCGCACGATCTCTGCCTGGCTAAGGGGCTGTGGAAGTTTAAAGCCGTGCTGATGGGGGAGGCTCAGGAACTGCGGCCAAGACCTCAGTAGCCGGGCTGGTGGATGCCTTCACCCCTCCACCCCTCCATCTCATGGAGTGCTGCTCCCTGGGGCCCAGGGGGAGGTGGGGAGGGATGGGTAGGCTTTAAAGTTAGCTGGATTTTAAGCTGTAGCCTCCCCTTCACCCTGCTGGCAGCTGTGGGGGCCCCAGGGGCAGGGCCAGGCCATGGCCAGCTTCCCCCAAGAGGGAGGAGCAGTAGCCCGGCCCCGTTACCTGTTCCAAGGCAGGAAGGAAAAGGGAAGTTTCCCGGGATCTTCTGATATTTACTCTATGCGTTCACAGGCATGTAGAATTCCTCTATTGGCTATAGTAGCTATCACTTTCAAAACGTGTCACTAACTGGTTTAACTATAACTTCCTGAAAAAAATCACTTCCCCAGCGTCAAACTACCATAGAAACTTAGGGGGTTTTTTTATTTGTTTGTCACGTGGAAGGTCTGAGAGACTTGCCTTTTAAATGCAGATAGGCATAAAAGATAAATCTTAGATTTAAGTGAAAGTTCTTGATGACAATATAAATATATTTATGAAAAACAGAGAAAATTGCTTAGGTAACTAGAGACATCAGACAAGCTAAGCTGTCATGTTAAAAACTTTCAGTATTTTATGTTTAATGATGTTAATTCGGTCCATAAATTTTTAAAGATCGTGTCAAAGCTATGAGTAACGCAGTATGTTTTAATGCATTTTAGGGTGTGTACACCTGGTAGAACTGTTCTTGGGACTAGACTTTCCTTCCATATCCAAAAGGACATGTGGGGCTCGTCTTCCTACATATGACCAAATAGAACTGAGAGTTTTTTTCTCAAATCAGGTTCTAAAAGAGGTTCTAGGGTACAAAAACACATCTGGAACAAGAGAGTTTTTTACCTCTTGACTGTAAGGACACAGTTTGAGCATTCTGGGATGTTCCCTGGTATTTGTTGTCACTGTTTTAGAGCCAGCAGGGGGAGCACGAAGTTCTTACTTGAGGTACTAAAAGAGTGTTTAGAGAATTTTCATTCAGAAATGCTTTTTTTATTTTAAGTGATCTTTGAACTATGGCATAATTTTAGAAGGTTAGATCTTGAGCCTAAAGTTGTTTTGTACTGCTCATAATGAACTCTTTTTTACAGCTCAAAAAAAATTACTTTATATGTTACGAAATTGCTTAAATTATGCTTTCACTTAAAGAAGAACATAAAATTGAGTACCTTCAATTTAGAGAAAAAAAGGGGAAATGAGCCAGCAGTGCTAGCCCTGAATAAAGTACAGCTGCTGTTATGATCCTGGCAGTGGCAGCTCAATACTAGAACGTATTATAGCTTGCAATTATAGAATAGTAGTTGGTGCTGTTGTGTTGTGCTTCTGTGAGCTTCCTGTTCAGTATTTCTTTTATAAAAAGTATCAGCTCATGCATTAAGTCAAGAACTTTGTGTTAGAATCAGTGTGGTACAACAGCACCTTCTCTTATTTGCTTGTCTGCAGGGCTCAGCTCCACCACCTTCTCCAACACCTAACAGAGAAATGAAGAACAAGGCAGTTCTTTGCAAGCCTTTGACAATGACAAAAGCCACGTACTGTAAACCTCATATGCAGATGAAATCTTGTCAGACAGGTAACTCCTGAACTGTGCTAGAACTAAATTCTTCATTGTAGCTTTTTCCTAACTGTTACTGTCTTCTAACATACTGCAAATATTCTGATTTTTTTCCCCACTAAATGGCAGGTGTAAAATATATTTAAATACCTGGCAGTATTTGCCTTTTTCCTTTTGCTTTTAACAGAAAACGAGTGGAAAAAAGAGTATGTCCCAGTGCCTATTCCTGTACCAGTCTACGTTCCGGTGCCTATGAACATGTATAGTCAAAATGTTCCTGTTCCTACCATGGTTCCTGTTCCTGTAAGTGAGACTTCAGCTTCATTTTAAAATTGGCCTCCATTCACATGCATGTGTGGGACCAGCTTGTGTTGCTGGTTATTCTCCTTCTGGTCCATCTGAAGGATTGCAGGGTGCAGCAGGGCTGTTTATTGGAAAAGCATTAGAATCTGACAGTGGCATTTGACTCCCAGGTTGTTCTCTAGGACCTGTCTGCCTGCTTCCAGTGTGAAAATCTTGTGCCACTGAGCTTTTCAGGAAAAGTTCTGAGTGATATGTCTGCTTTTGCTGAATATGCTGAATAAGCCTTTAACAGCAACATTTGTTCTTGTAATAAGGAAGCTGAAAAGGTTGTGTTGGGAAAGGATGGCAGAGTGTGGGATAAGCAGCAATTTGTTGTTAGTCTGAGGTTATAATCAGACACGTTTGAAGTTCCAAAGACCCTTTGGTTCTTTCTTTGACCAGCTATATTTTGTCTTTTTGTTTTTCCTGTGTACTTTCCTGCTTTTCCTTCTGTCTGTAGCTCCTTCATGTTGGGTTTTTAACCTGTCAGCATTTTTTGTTAGCTCACACTAAAATGACTTGTTTCTAACCTGTAAACTTTCTTTTCCAGAAGAAGAGTATAGAATTTTTTTATGGTTGTTGGTTGCTTTGTTGTGGCATTTTTTCTTTTCTAATTATCTCTGCCTCCCTGTCTGCACAGGTGCCAGTTCCAGTTTTTTTGCCCACTACTCTGGATAGCACTGAGAAGATCCTTGCAACAATAGAAGAGCTGAGGGGAAAAGTGCCCTCAGATCCTCTGGAAGCTGAGCTACTGAACTTGTCAGGGGTGGTACCTGAACATATTGGAAAAGCTGAAGCTTCTGATGTGACCAGTGAGTTTCCTGATGAGTTTGCAGTGCTGGGAGATGTGTGTGACGAGAAGGACTGGGTTTGTTTGTTTTTATTTTAGGGAAAATTTGAGTACAACAGTGCTGTCATTGAGGTGTTACATTAAGTTGCATTGTACTTTAAGGTCAGATGGCAACCAAGTACCACACAGCCACTTGCTTATTCCCCTCACACCTGGTGGGGAAGAGACTTGGAAAAAAAAAGTAAACCTTATGAGTCAGTGACACTTTAATGATTGTAACAAGAATAAAATACAGTACTAACTATACTAGTAAATACAATTAAAAGGAGGGAGAGAGGAATAAAACAGAAGAAAACTAAGTGAGGCACTGTACAGGTGCTCAGCACCCACTGGTCCATGCTCAGCCTGTTCTGAGCAGCAACTGATGATCCCCAGCCAACTTCCCCCAATTATCTACTGAGTATTGTGGGGTGTGGGATACCCCTGTGGACACTTCAGCTCAGCTGTTCTGGGCATGCTCTCTCTCAGCTTCTTGTGCACTCTGGTGAAGCATGGGAAACTGAAAAGCCCATGATTTAGAGTAAGCACTACTGAGCAACAACCAACACATTATTCTCATAATTAAAATTTTTATCTGAAGAGCAAAAAGTCCTACATACTTTGTATTTTTAATTTCTCAGTGCCCATGTCTCTTTACTCTTCTTTCCTGGCTCTGCTCTTCTGTATCTTTCCAGAAAAATTTGCCTTCACTCAGATAAAATTTTGAAGGTTTTTTCCCAAGCTCTTTCAACAGTATCTGAAAGGTTGTTGATAAATTACATAAACTTACACTTTGTGCCTCATTATATAGGAAGCCAGCAGAGCTGCAGTCCTGGGAGACTTACTGTATTCAATCTGTTGCTGTTCTTCCACTAAAACTGCACATTTCTGGTAGCACTGCGAGGTTGTAATTTTCAGTTTCTTGCTCTCTTTTGTGAAGCACAGCTAGCTAAATGAGCAGATGTATGGATCAGAGCTTGCTCACTTGCAGAGTACTGAATTTGGAGCAATCAGTGTTTGCCAGAAACTGGAGAGAGTTCAGGCTTTGTTTCTCCCTGTCTGCATGCCTGATTTGAGTAACAGAACCTAGAAAAATAGACTTGAAAATCTGTTCTGTTATGACACGATCAGGTAGGAAAATAGGTAGTTAGGTTTGTCAAGGTTGTTTGAGTTCTGGGATCGGTAGATATGATCCAGGTTCACCAGTATTTGATTTTTTTATGTGTGCTTCCTGACTCACCTTCATGGAGAAGAACAATGGACTAGTAAGTATATTTTATGTTTGAAGTAAATCAGATTGGAGAAGTAAATCTGAGCTCCCGAGAACAAGAAAATGTAGGATGGTAATGAGCACAACAATCAGTTTTAGAACAACTCAGCTTCTAAAGTTATAGATCTGCACCATTTGGTTCATCCATGTGTCGGTTGAAATAATGAGATTTTTTTTCCTTTTCTTTTCAACAGATGTGATAGTTGACTCAAATCTCCTAAACTCAGAGTCACGGACGAGCTTGCCTGATGTTCCATATGAGCCAGACCTTGATATTGAAATAGACTTTCCAAGAGGTAATTCTTCTGTGATTTTAATAAACACTGTGACACTGTGGGCAGCTGTTGCACGTTGTTTACTCACCTTTCAGAGGAGCTTTATTTGGTTTATTTGGTTGCAGGGTCCACCTGACTGACTGTTAGGTAAAACTTTGCCATACCTTTGTAAGCTGGGGGACTTCTGAATTAGTTCTTCCATCTTTCTAAATGAAGTAGTTGAAGCAATGCAAAGAAAAGGGAAAGTTAACCATTTGCAAAGAGCTTGACTGCGTCATTTGTTTTGAACATGGATTTAGGAAAGTTATTTTGAGGGCTCAGGGACTCAGATGGCATGTGTCATGAAAAACATAATGAATGCATTCTTCAATCACCATGTGTTTTCATGGTTTAGAGAAGAAATTACTAAAGGGTCAACTTCCCATTCAAGTTTGTTAGAAATGTACAAGTTGGCATGCTGTACATCACTTGTGTTACCTTTTAATATCTTGGTAATATCCATATCTGCATTTGAAATGGTAGCATTATTTGAATTAAAAGGAAAATACCCACTGCTTTGAGACTTTTCTTGAAAGAAATCCTTGATGCTATGTATTACAGTTTTTACCACTCAACAGAATGCAGAGAACAGTGTCTGCTTCCTTACACCATACCCCAGTTAATCAAAGATCTAAGAAAGCTTCTGGCTGTAGTTACTCTCCCTCTTACATAACTTCTCTTGGACACATGACTCTCATACGTCACCTGGGCAGGTTCTGTAGCAGCTGACAGGCTTCTTTCGTGCTGTGTTGTAGATATCTGCAGTAGATCCCCAGTTTGCTCTGTGCCTAATTTAAAGACAAATGCTGGGGGTTAGTCTGACTTTAATCTTGGGACATTTACTAGTCAGATACATACTAGGTTTTTAACCCTCTTTAAAAGTGAAGCTGGGTACATGAGCTAGAAAACCATAATAGAAAAGAAATAAGCAAGTTGGAGCAGTAAGTAGCAGCAGTCCATAAGAGGCATTGATTACGCTGAAGTGCTTCTGAGATAAGATTCTTTGTGGTATCAGGAGGAGGACTGCTTTTGAGTCTGGGGCAGAGTTCTGAAATCTCTGCATGTAAGTGCTATTTCATCTGCACCAGTTGGTAAGAAATAAGGTGGTGAAATCAGGTTATCAGAAGAGCATTCAATTTTGAGTGAAAACATTCTTTGATGGCTAAATGAGGGGTGAATCATCTTCAATAAAGTAAATAAAGGTGGGACTTGCAACAGTAAATCCATTCAAATGTTATCTCGTTCCTCAACATTGCCTGAAATAGAGTCCTCAGCAGTACCCCTGAAATGTTAAATCAACAATATTGTGATGTATTGCCGTACATTTGCTTACTAAACTTATCTGTAATATCCTTCATGAGCTAGACCTCCAGCACTTGTATAAATATAGACTTAAACCAGTTTCACTGAAGGAGTTTGCCTTCTAATCTTAATGTTTTTAACCAAGTGTAATATGCTACAAAAAAATAACAAAACATTAGTAAAAATAATCTAAATACACGAACAAAGCTGCATATACTAAGTTAATTTGTATTTTTTCCAGCCATAGTTGCTCATTCTCACTGTACCTAAGAATTTTTAATACCAAAGACAGTCTGGGCAGAGAACATTATGTAAGAGTCTACTATAAGGAATTCTACCTTAGCAACTTAAGATAATACTTGAAATGTTGAGCATCGTATCCTCTGAAAGTTACTTAGAAGTAAACTATTTGACAGCTTTGTCTTACAATTTGACAGCTTTGCCTTAGTTTGAATATAAAAATAGGTTTGTTTCCTCTGTGAACAAATTCCAGTGTCTGGTTGTATTTATTTGTGTGCCTCTGTGGACACCTTATGTTAAGGCATACCAATATAGTTAATTGGGTTTTTTTTTTTTTCAAAGCAGTCTTATTTGAAAGACGTTTCAAAATAAGTTTCTGTTAATGTATTTTCAGCAACTGAGGAGCTTGATACGGAAAATGAGTTTTTGTTACCTCCTGTTTTCGGTGAAGAATATGAGGAACAGCCAAGGCCTCGGTCCAAAAAGAAGGTAATTTTTTCATGCTATTAAAAATACCAAGAAAAGTGCAAAATTTTGTAGGAAAAAACATTCAGGGTTTTTTTTGTTAGTTCTCATACTGATTTACAGCATGTTATTGTGTAGTCATACCCAATATCCTGTCTTTATGACATAAATTGATACATTTCAAGCAATAAAATTATTTCAGTGGTATGTCTGTTGCAGGTGACTGTTGGATTTGATAGGAGTGTGATTTGTAAATTCTGGTCGTGTTTCTGCTTCACAGTGGAAGAACTGTTGATGAAATGTGCCACTGTGTATATACCTACTGTATTCTTAGCCAGTGCTATTTTACCTTCTACTTTGAACAAAGGTGTCTTGGTTTAATTTGATAGTAAGGTGGGAAAACATTGGCATTACCGTGGTTTATAATGGGAGCCATAGCATTTCCTTTATAAAAGAGTTTAATTTTTTTTTCCCCCCAGATTTAATTTTAATCTATCTTAGTTTAGACATTGGGTACAAATTAACCATAGTCTTTTATTTAGCAGGACACTACCAAGAAATAGTTTCCTATGCCTGGGACAAAGCTGAAATGGTCTTGTTCCAGTAACTGCAGTAGATGTTGCAGCTTTAAAAGAAACCGAATTTCTGCTAAAGCTTTCTAATATTGAATGGGTCTTTCTAATATCAAATCTGGAGTCTGAGCTTTTGCTATTAAGCACTGGACATTATCCCCATATCCACTGCTGGGCATGCTTTAATCTGGAACCAGTGCTGGCTTTTCCATTGGTGGGTTCATTTGAGCCTACGAGTCGAGCCTGTGACACAGATTTGGCTCATCTTTAGCTCCCTGTGCGTTAACACGACAGAATCCTGTGGGTGCCCTGAGGTTCAGCGTGCACTTCGGCCTGCAGCTGGCTGTGCCAGGTTCTGTGTCCCTGCTGGTGGCATTAACCTCTGTGCTCCCTGGCAGGGCGTGAAGAGGAAAGCCGTGTCGGAGTACCAGTCTCACGATGACAGCTCGGAAAACTCCGAGTGCAGCTTCCCGTTCAAATACACCTACGGGGTAAATGCGTGGAAGCACTGGGTAAAGTCTCGGTATTTAGATGACGAGCTTCCAGAGTTAGAGGAGCTGAAATCAAGTAAGTGTTTCCAAAATTCTGGCATCCAGATTCTGACCTGGTAGGGAAAATTTGCTGTACTTGTGTGATTCTCAGCTGGAATTTTTGATAGAATTTTTTTCATGTCCTTAATGTTCCCAGCATGACTGAGTTTATTTATTTATTTATTTATTTATTTATTTATTTATTTATTTATTTATTTATTTAGGTTTGCCAAACTCTTTATTTTTTTCCTAGTATTTTCTTATTTGGTTCAAAATGCTGGGTCTCACACTTCTCATGAGAGCTAGGACAGCACTTTCTTGGCTATTCTGATTTTCTGTGACCATTTTGATCTTTTGTTTGCATCTTATTTTTTCCTCATATTCTGACTCACTTCAGAGTTCACACCATTTCTGGGCTTTCAAATGGCAAGGGAGGGACATCCTCCTCGTCTTTGTCCTGTAAGATCTTCCTCTGAGGCATGTGGAGCTCTGGCACAAGGTGGCCTTTGATCCCTAGGAGCCATGCTGCTGTTTCTGCAGCTCTTCTCTCTGTACATGTTTGTTCTGGGAGGGAAAAGGGGAGTTGCTGCTACTCCTGCTGCTCTTCAGCTCCCACATGCATCTCAGCACCCTTCTGTTGTGCTCTTGTATCTTTGGAAACTGCCCATTCCTTTGAAAGTGCCCCTCTACACTACTGGCTTCACATCAGCATCTTGGGCTGCCTCTGTGTTCATCCTGAGCTGTGCATGATAGTATATTTGTTGGCAGGTGTTACTGCATTTGGTTTAGACTTTACTGTGGGAGCCTTGATTGTTTTAATACAGACCTAACATTTTAACTGCTTAGTACATTTAAGTCTCGTTCATTGGTTAATGGAGAGGACATCGAGCCAGTTTCCCACTTTCCAGTCAAAAAATACCCCATCCCACCTTCACTGTGTGACAATTCTGTTGTATAATGTAGCGTTTCTTCTCTATTTTACAGTAAAGTCTGTGAAATTAAAGGAAGATCTGTTATCACATACTTCAGCTGAGTTAAACTATGGGTTGACACATTTTGTCAATGAAATTCGAAGGCCTAATGGAGAGAACTATGCACCTGACAGCATCTATTATCTGTGTCTTGGAATTCAGGAGGTTAGTAGAGGCTGTAGAGGCGGGAAATGGAGCTGCTGATATGACTGTAACCCATTTCAGTAGAAGAGTGGAGATAACATGGATTTACTGGCTAGGAGCTACCCTTAATATGTGGCTGTGATCAGGCTGCTATGTAAGCACATTGTGGAAAGCTGTCTGTGTAGGAATTGAGTTTGCAGACCCATCCTGAAAACTCAAACACAAATTGGTATATTGTAATACTTTTAAGCTTCTTGCTGGGTTAAAGCAAGTAATTAACCCAGTCAAAAACGACACAGTCTTTTTCAAATGCTGTGCTTCATTTTGTTTGCTAAAGATGTCCAATGTAAAAACAGAATGAAACAAGGCATGATCTCTTAAGTATTTTACTAATTCAGTTCCTTAGCACATAGAGGAAGCAATCTAATAAAATATCTTTTGGGGAGGTTCTACTTTACTGAGTTCTGCAGACTGGACATGCAGGATAGAGTGCAGGAAACTCGGCTATATTGACTGTCTTACACACAGTTAAGATAGGAAGGAGTCAGGTTAAATGTAATGTATGTGAAGGCAATAACCTATCACTGGCTAATTAGAGAAGCTGTTCCACAGCTTATCTTTTAAGCAGGGAGAGCTGTCTTAAATTTTGCTACCTAAACATAGGTAAAATAAACGGTTCAGAGCTGAGAGCATAGAAAATTTCATTCAAGTTAAAAGGCAATGGAAGATGTGTATAATGTGGAAAGCAAGCTGCTCACAGGGTTTGCAGTTCTACCTAAGCTGTTCCATACTTGAGGCAGACGACTTGTATCAATTAACAAATTTTTAATTGAAATATTTTAAAAATAATTAGTACAATAGTAATTTTCTTGTGTTGCAAGTATGCAAAAATAAAAAGTTAGTCACTACCTTTGCCTCATCGTTGAGACTTGAGAAGCAAACGTTGATTTTAGTCAGTGCCTTTTTAGTCAGTACGGCTACAAGGCGTGTTTCAAATTGAGCTAGCTTTCTGCTTCTGCACTTGCATGATACATTGTCTCTCTGTACCTGTCTGTTGAATTGAAAACACTCATGTTAAGCAGATAAACAGTACACAGAGGGAAGTATGTGTTTATAAAATGGAACTCAAAAAATATTTTTTAATATTTCTCTTTTTACCTTTGAGGTAGTCTATTTTGTCAGTCATGAAAGCTAGTTATGTATAGAGTACCTTTTTTTCAGCTCTTCAGAATTATAGTGTGTGTGGAAACCACAATTATCATGAGGCTTAAGACACATACACAATGATGGAACATTAGTGGAGCAACAAGTGGTCATTTTACCATAATTTTACTGCTTATACTTAGTGTCTTGTATTTAATTCAGGCAGTGTGAACAACCCTGATGTGTTGGCTGGCCAGACTGGTAGGAAGATGTGCTGTGTTCTGATGAATTTGCATTTCACAAAGGCAGACAGCAAGTGAGGGACAGAAACATGAGCTATGAGGGGCTGCATCCATCATCTGTGTGCTACTGGAAAATACTTGGGGTTGGACCACCCTTCTGAAGAAACATGTTTAAGCAAGATAGTGGTATGCTAAATGCAATGCAGCTGTCACAATGTACAATAAAACTCCATGGCCTTACAGAATTTGCTCTGTCTTTTCCATCTGACAACCCCTACCCTGAAAGAGATAGGGTTGAAAGACAACCCCAACCCTGCTACTGCATAGAAGGTGTTGATTTTGTTGAACTTGGAAGGGACTTAGAGGAGATTAAATTATGGCATTCAAAGTTGGGCCAAAGATCATTAATGTTTTGCTATGTCAGAGTAAGTTTCTCTTCAAAGGAAGAGAATGTAGGAACCATAGGCTAGTAAGAAAGTACATTCCCCTTCCACCAGCATTACTGCACTCAGTCATTGTGGCTAAATACACACTCAGTTTGGAGCTTTTTCCTCATGGATAGAATGTGGTTTGAGCCCAGGAGTCATCAAGTCCTAAGTTGGTTGTTTTCTTGTTTTTAATTTTATAAAATAACTTTTTCCTGTAAGGAAGCACTGTAAAATCTGTTCCAAGAACGTGGTCCCTGAGTCAGATGGTGCAGTTTCTCAGTTCAGGTTCATTTGCAGATGAAATCGTTCTGCCTTCAGGCAGAAATGGTTCAATAATGGTTTTGATAACTCTGAAGTAGTGATCCTGGAGAATATCACACTTAGAGATAAAGGCTGCTGCATGATCAGGCAGGCATCTAGTGGAGAGGCTTCATCTAGAGGAAGGTGTTAGCCTGCAGTGCTCCTTTGTTGCATCATGGCCTTCATTCTTTGTCACTAATTGGGATTATTGGGATTTGGTTTGGGGTTTTTTTTTTTCCTTGCTTTTTGTATGTCTGGTAATGGGGTTGTTTGGGCAGCCTGATAGAGTTTGGCAGATGTTTATCTGAAGGCCAGACAAACAAAATCGCTGTGGGCAGCGATTCAGCCTGTTCTCTCCTCTGTTGTGGGATTCAGAGACACATCCAGTTCCTTCCTGTGTGCTGCAGTTACAGTACTGCTCATCTCAGGTGGGAATGGCTTGTGCTCATCCTGCCCCTGTAAGGTTTGTAGAGTAGCAGAGCATGGCATTGTGGTTTGGGAATGAAGGTTTGCAGGTTTGGGGGATAGGTTGGAGTCTGCCCTGCTTCCCAGCCTCATTGTTCTGTAGACTCTGTGGTGCTGGTGGTCCAGGGATATGCAGACTTCTGCTGGGGATGCCAGGGTTTAGTCAGCACTTACTGTGAACCAGGAAGAAGTATTTTTAGTTGAGTTCTCACAGCTTGTCTGTGGATTGGTTTTGAACAAATTTTCAGTCTTCATTTTCACTGCCAGCTTTCAATGGGAGTGTTTAATGTGAACCAGAGGGAAATACACAGAGGAAGAATGTGCCAGGGAATGGAGGGGCAAGCACCATGGAGTTTATAGGAAGCTGTATTATCTGGCTTAGAATTGCTTTGTAAAATCAAAACTGGTGTATGTAGAAACAAGCACACGTGGGGGAATGTTGTGCTTTGAGGAATTCGTTAAACTTATCATATAAAATAGTTATCTAAATGAAAACGTTTTTGAAAATCTGTAGGAAGTGTGTTCATTATTTTTCCCTTATTATAAAATTAAGTGCAAAGATAAGGAAGGCAGGATGTACCGAGCTGTGATCACCTATTATAAATAAGTGTTGTGTTTAGTGTGATTTCAAGTCTGGGTACAGAAATAGATGCCATTTCCAGAAGCAAATGCAGGTTTTTTGTCTGTCACTTCTATTGTATTCACTAACAGGCATGTTCTTGCAAAGATAATGCTGAAGTAGAAAGTTTAAGGAGCCAATCCTCCCTTTCTCAGAAATGTCTCCAGAGGGGATAATGTCAAATAGTAGTCCTCAGCCATTAATTCTTGGGAAAGGTTCAAAAGAATTTCTGTCTGTAAGGTCAAGAGGGGTAAGATAATTAGATTACAGAATAGGCCAGTGCCTGGCACCATCCTGTCATCTTTCTTGTAATGCTGTGTATTATTACTACAAATATATAGGTTTTGGTGGCGGGTTTTTTCCCTCCATTTTTGTATTGCAGGATGGTGTTGTTACTCTAGAGAGTTCACATTTAAAAGGGTGGACTCTTGGTAAATGTGGGTTTGTTTGGGGTCTTTTTGAAAGCTTAGGTGGAGGAAAAGGTATATTAGCTGTTTGTGGTTTGTGGGTTTTTTTAATGACTCTCTGTTCACTGATACAATGTTGCACACAGGAAATCTTAGAGAAAAATGTTAGTTGTAATTAAACTGTGATTCATATCCAGTTAGAAATTTACAACATACAATTATATTGAAAGTAACGGTTACCTTTTAGATATTGGAAAAGTGGCATAGGTTTATTTTTAGATACTGTTTTTCAGTACAATGCTTGCACAGTTACAAAAATAAGAACCCTGTAGCACGGGAGTTGTTCTAATCTGGAATTATAAATACTGTCTCTCTCTCTCTTTTCTATAGTATTTGTATAGAAGTAATCGGAAAGACAACATATTTATTGATCCAATCTACCAGACATTTGAACAGGAATTAAATAAAATCCTTCGAAGCTGGCAACCAAGCATACTTCCAGATGGTAATTTTCTTTTGTATGTTTTTCATCTCTTAATAATTATGTATCCTTAAGCATGCATATATATATATATATATACACATATATGTGTATGTATATGTATATGTTATGCATTGCAATAGTAGTTGAAGAAGAATTACACGGATGTTTTCTAATGTAAAAACTGTACCTGTTTTTATTTGTCTTGTTTCTGGGTAATCAATGCTACAAGAGTTGGTTTTGCCACTGACTGTTAAAATTGACTATCCATCTTTAGGAGAGAATGTTAAAAAAAGCTCTTTGACCTGTAGTTTTTACCTGAGCTGTATTTAATTTTTACCCATTTTTTTCCCAAATGGAAGCAGGCAGGCAGGCACTGCACTGTATGTAGGTTGGCCTGCTAACAAGTGATGTATTTTATAATTCCTCACCTGGATTAGAACAACTCTTTGCTGGGAGTCTTCTGCTCAGAAGGGTCATCGGTTCATGGAGAAAGCAATTTTTTCCCAGGAGACCAATGTTGGTGCTGAACTGCAGAATCAACTGTTCTTCCATTATTCTCACAATCCTCTCTTGAGTGGGGGCTTGTCCTTGCCAGACCCTTGGCTTTCTCTTCTCAATATTGACTTCTCTCAGTACAGCCCAGAGAGCCTCAGTGTTGGGCCCTTCCTATACCCTCTTATGGTCCAGGAGTGCATTCCAAGTGAGATATCCGTTAGTAATAATAAAAAAGTACAATGTTTGGAGGCCTTAACCTGAGCAGAATAAAATGAATATGCCTTTTATGACTGAATTAAGGTTACTCCACTGAATATTAATTTCTGTGAAACAGCATGAGAGAGCTGCATCTCAGCAATGCTCTTGTAACTAAAGAAAAATGTGTCCTCTCTGAAACTGTCTGTACTGATATTTCCCATTGACTCTCTCAGTGAGTGTCTTAAACCAGTTGGGTTTGAGAAGTGTGGACATATAAATTAGTAAGTTTATCAGTGGCTTCTGTCATGATCATTTTGTTATATTTCACAGTAAAAAAAAACCTTATTTTTTTTCTCTTTTTGCACCTTGATAATTCATGGGTTAATCCATTTTATTTTCTCTACTGTTCTTTTTTTCCAAGGATCAATATTCTCTCGAGTTGAAGAAGATTACCTTTGGAGGATTAAGCAGCTAGGATCGCATTCACCTGTTGCTCTTTTGAATACTCTGTTCTACTTTAACACTAAATATTTTGGCCTGAAAACAGTGGAGCAGCACTTAAGACTTTCTTTTGGCACTGTTTTTAGACAGTGGAAGAAAAATCCTCTAACAATGGAAAGCAAAGCTTGTCTTCGATATCAAGTGTCTTCCCTGTGCAGAGCTGATAATGAAGGTACTATGGCAGTTCAAAATCATTATTTCAGGAGCATCCACATGGTGCTGATGAGGGACATCTGGGCACTTGGCCAGGAGCCAGAGCTCTGCCTTTGCACACAAAGTCTAGCAGCTCTCAGCTCTCAGAACTCTAATTGGAGTGGTCCATGGAGACTGTAGGGTCTGTGAGTTGAGTCCAATGGTCTCCATGTGAAATGCTGTGAACTTTGCTGTGACTGTGGGTGGCATTTCCAGTGTGCAGATTTGCACAGTTGTGGTGACTTCATGGGCTGCTTATGGGGAATTTTACTGAAAAATGTAAAATGACTTCAGGTTATAGCTCAGATGTTGTTGATTTTCTTCTTAAAGATAAAATTGCTACTGGAAAAAGAAAACATGAAGATGATGTGCCAGTATTTGAACAAATTGAAAACACATCTGATCCAGCTAGATGCCCTGTGAAAATGTTTGAGTGCTATCTGTCTAAAAGGTAAGTGTGATAAAGGGTAATACAGACAGGGTCTGGAGTAAACCAGGTCCAGTAAGGAACTGTTCTGATGCAACATGAAATGTGCTCAAGCAAAGGGAATAGGTTGAAATCTGAAAAACACCTGAATGAAGGTATTGAAATCTCCAGTTTTGTATCTGGACAAGATGTGCATTAAGTGTGGGAGCAGTGGAGTACTTCAGTGTTAATTGTCAAGGGCTCCATCTGGGAATGGCAATACAATTCAGTTTTCTTACTTGGGAATACTAAGTATCTCTGCAGACAGTTGCTAGCAAGGGATCTGGTGAGTTTTGCCACTGGAGATTTTGAGATGAGGTCCCCATCTCTTCACAAAGAATTATATTAAGACAATGGATATGCTTCACTCTAAGTTACCAGGCATCTGAAATGTAGATGCTTTTGAGGTACTGAGTGTGGAAGCATGTTTAAAATATTTCGTAGTAGGAAAACTACTACCACTGGCAGTAACTCAGTATTTAGAAATAGCTTCTTTACTTCCAATCTCCACAATTAATTGGGCAGGAAGGAAGGAAGTAGAAAGCACAACATTAAAAAAAAAAAAAAAAAAGCTTAGGCAACTCTTTAAAAAATTAATTTACTAGCCAAGTGTTTTGGAAGCTTGAAAGCAAGATTCCTTGGAAGGTACTTCTCCTTAATTGTAAAGCCATTCAGATGACTGATTTTAATGTAGATTTTGTGTAATGCTAAGGAAAATGTGGGCAAGTGATACCGAAGAAATAAAATCACCTTGTATGTACAACACAATAAATTAGGAATGAGACTCAGCGTGTGTTAGGAAACAGCATCTTAGTCTTAAAGATGAAGAAAGAGCTCACACACAGCATCAGCAGAAGCAAGAGCATGTGATGTTACAGAGAGAAACAAGTAAAGCGTAGCTTGTATCTGTTAATGCGACCACTTGTTTTTCATAAACTCAGTTGATCCTGGTTGTTGCAGGGAGATTTTGCCTTCACTTTTTCTACTTTCATGATTTGGAAAGGATTTGTCATTAAGGTCGAAGTTGGACTTTTGGACTAAGTTACACAGTCCCTGGGGGAGAGACCAGGAGGAACATCTCTTCTTTGGGGAAAAGAGTACTCTTAAACCAAATTGTAGCATCAGTTAGGATGTGGTTTCAAGCCATGCTGTCCTGCAGATGCTGGTCACCATTGTTAACTAAAGCAGTAGACTGTTTCTCCTTCTGCTTCTAATTTTGTTTAAATAATTTTAGTGGAATACTTAACACTGTAAAAATATTTGTAAAATTTTAGGTAATGCCAGCTGTTTGAAATGTACTTGGCAACTAGCAGACACCTGTAGCTGAAATTTCAGGATGCTTTCATTCACAGCTATGAAACACTGTATTATTGTCCCATTATAGTCTCAAACTGCACCTGAGGGGTTTAGGTTGAACATTAGGGAAGAACTTTTCCACAGAAAGAGTGATTAGGCATTGGAATGGACTGCCCGTGGAGATGGTGGAGTGACCATCCCAGGAGGTGTTTAAGGAAAGACTGGACTTGGCACTCAGCGCCATGGTCTGGTTGACATGGGAGTGTTGGGCCACAGATTGGACTTGATGATCCCAGAGGTCTTTTCCAACCTAATTGATTATGTGGTTCTGTGATAGATTGTTCCTATAAAAATACGGTTGTTTCAAGAAAGTAGGGAGGAGGTTAAAATACTTAAATTATTAGACTATATTAAACAACCATATTTTACTACTTATCTGGCCCTTAATCTGATTTACATGAGAGCAGAAAAATCCAACCATCACCCCAGCAGGTGAAGAGCAACACCTGAAAGCTTATCAACCAATTTAGGAAGGTGAGCTGGTAAAAATCCTTATTTTTAGTAGAAATATGAAATAGAGTTGACTCCTGAAGGCTGCAATATTTGTGAAGGAGGGAGCTTGAGTGATCACTTGCTCATCCAGAATTGAAAATTCTCTTCTAAGATGGGCCTAAATGGATGAACTGCTAGAATTTCCTGAAAGGAGTCTTCTCTAGTGTCTTAGAGGACATTTCTGAGCTGCATCTAACTCCTTAATAAAGCGGGTAAGGAGTTAAGGGATTAAGATTTGTAACAACCAACCTTTTAAATTAAATAGGAGGAGGAGGGATTTCAGCTGCTTAGATTTCTGTGCATCTCAGAACTACCATCCTTGGCTCTTCAAGTCTACAGGCTTTACATTCAGAGGTAGCCACATCAGCCAACAACTGTGTGAGCAATTATTGGTTTAATTTGTGTTATAATTAGTGTTGGGCCTCTTTGCAAATCATGGAATACACTTTCTGGTTTAGCAAGACCTGGATCTGCAGGTTTTTGAAGAGTCTGTGGTCTCTTGCATGCTTACTTAGTCCCAGGCATCTGAGGATGCTGGGTTTGCACCAGACCTGGCATGGCTCCTTCTATCAACAAGGCTACATTTCTCCACATTATTCTTTTTGGTTTGGTTGGTTTGGGGGTTTTTTTTGTGGCTTGCCTAGGTGCAGTTAAAATTTCGTTTCCGCAAGATTTTGGAACTGCTTGGCGTACTGTTTTGTCCTGTGAGGCCGTGTTTCTAACCCCCTGTGTTTTCCTCCTTGTAGCCCACAGAATCTGAATCAGAGGACAGACATGTTCTACCTGCAGCCGGAGTGCTCCGTGTCGGCGGAGAGCCCCATCTGGTACACTGCCACTTCACTGGACCGCAACACTTTGGAAAATATGCTCGTACGGGTTCTTTTAGTAAAAGATATTTATGATAAAGACAATTATGAACTGGATGAAGACATAGATTAAAACGAACTTCCAAAAACTGTCAAGGCAACAAACAGCATTAGATATAGTCATGCTGCTAGACCTTTACTATGGAAAACATTTCAAGTTTACCCTTTGTTTTATGAGTTTTGTAGCAGTGTGTACCCTCACCCGGGTATTACCATGTAAATAGTTCGTGAGTGGAAGTCTCCATTATTCTGCGTAGTGGTTTTAGGATCCATAACAAACACATTTCAGATTCTTTTTTTTATTATTTATTTGATTAGGTATGTTTGTAACTTTTTACATTGCAAAATATGAATGAGAATGTGCCATGTGTAATTTTTTTTTCCCCCTGTAGTAAAATACATCCATGTTGCACAACTCTGCTGTTGGAAGCTCCTTTGGAGGAGGCTCTTTTAATGGCTTCTTAAACCGGATGCTTGTGTATGGGTAGCACTACTAAAGTTTAGAACTTGCTGTGTCTTTCAGAATTTTTAAATGAATTGTAAACTAATAGGTTTTTTACTTTTTAGTTACTGAAGCCTTATAAGGTTATGTAGAGAGATTCCATCTTATGTACCAAAAATAGACAAAAGAGAATGCTGTCAATATTGGTGTACTGTAATGTGAATCTATTCTGGTGAAAACATTTTTTTGTTGCCCTTATTAAAACCTTAGTGTCCTTTCGTTACTTGTGACTCTCTCTCAATTGCCCCTAAAACAAAATATATATGTAAAAATAAATGAATATAAGCTTAGAGCATGTGGTCATCAAGACACGTATTTTGTAAAAAAGAAGACTAAAACCAAAAGCCCCTCAAAAAAAAAAAGGGGGAAAAAAGGAAAAAGGAAAAAAAAAGAGATGTCTGATGACAATGCTGTATAATCCTTTTTTCATCCTTCCTTTTCCAATCATAAATGCCAGTACCTCATATTAATGTAAATTTGTCCTTTGTAGCCTTATAGAAAGGGGTTCTATGCCATATTATGTGCAGTAATATGGTATGCTAAATTTTAACTTCTGTTTGTCCTTGCGTTGCTGTATTTAAATACAGTCAATACTTGACTATGGAAAGAAGATTCTTTTAACTAATGCCTCCATTCAAAAGCCATATGAGATGTGAAGTTGCAACAAGTCGAAAGATAATTTTTCTTGAAGAAAAATCCTTTCATTTGCTCTAAATCCTTTCCTTGTGCTTACTTTACTTAAGTAGTCTGATTTCCAGATACATGTTTAAATGCTCAAGTTTTGTTACTTGCTCTTATTTAACTGATAAAAACAGTATGGTGGTTCAAGCAATGGTTTTGCTATTGTACTGAAAGGAATGTAGTAGAATAATCTACTATAAAGTACTCATAAGCTTAAATCTCTCCTAAATGGCATTAATTATCTGTTGAGAGGAATCATCTGCTAAAGGAGAAATTTTCTGTGTATATATATTACCACCTGAGGATTTATTTCGTGCAAGGGCTGCATGGCTTTTTCATTTTTCATAGCTTAAAAGAATGCACATAAGGATGCATCTTTCTATATAGATAAATAAAGCTTCAGTTGCTTTGTTTTGTTAAACAAGCTTATTTAAATTTCTGCTATTCTGGTGTGTCTGTGAGTATGTATTGATTTTAGATATACCACTATTTCAAATGGAGATGGAAATGTCCATGTTTAATTTTTCATTTCTTTTTGGTGGCATTACCCTTCCTGTGAAATCAAGAAATACAACACAGCACCAGTGAGTAGATCACCAACAGCTTCAATGCACTTTTCCCTTTGTGAGTGAATATTTAAAAACTTAGTTCATTAACACTTGTTTTTTCCAAGCAGCAGCTATAGAATATGCCCATTATACATAAAAGGGATGAAATCAGGAATTGTAGTCATTGTTCTGTTCTGGTCTCCCCAGCTTTTTTAACACCTGATTTAACCATAAGCTAAATTTTCATATGGGGATCATTACTCATTACCTGTGAAAAATTACATTTGAAATATTTTGTTTAAGGATAGCTTGCAGCCCTTTCTCTATAGTTCAGACTTCAGGAACTTCAGCAGAGGCTTAAATAGCTCCCTGGATTATAAGAGTATTAAATCATGAACATACTTTTGTAAAACTGCAAACCTTTAATGTGAAACTGAAAGTTATGTGTTGAGTGTTTTGTCTTAAGCAAGAGTTTTAAATTCTTGGTCTCAAAATCAGATTACAGCTGTTTCTTAAATAGTAAGGTCTGTTTTAGTATGGCATGTTGAACAATCTGTAGGCATTTTCAGCACCAGAAGGAAATAATGCTGCTTAAGTTTTATCAGAAACCACATTATTGTTGTAAATTCTTGCAGTTTTCTACTCAAGATTCATCTACCATCAGTAAAAATATCCAAGTTGGGTTTTGAAATAGACATTGTTACATATAGGTCCATGTTGGAAATACAAAGACAGTTGTCAAGAAAATAACTTATTCCAGAAGATGGAGCTATTCCATCATCAGCAATAATGTTTTTCGAGTGGTTCATGTGTTCAGATTGAACGTTGTAAACTGCAGAGATATTGCAGTCAAGTCTGCATCATGGTTCAATGTATGCATTTTATTCCTAAATTTGAATGGTGATGCGAAATGCAATAAAATACCTTAGTTCTGAAAAAATAAAGATATGCAATTTTATAATAATTAGGAGTTCAGGGCAAATCGGGTTTTTTTATTTACTCTGGCAGAACTGTCAGCAGCTAGAGTCGAATAAGGTTGATGTCAAGGAATTATATGCTCTGCAGGACAAAATATGATGCTCTGTTCTACACAGGCTTTCAGGTAGTGATGTGCCTAAGAAACCTGCCCTCATTTTCCTTCTTAGGAGGGTGTGTAGTGGCACCCTGGCTGTTGAGGGCATCCCGTGAGCTCTGGCAGAGATTACCTGAGAAATGTAGCGTGGGGACTACACCACTCTGTCCACACACAGCCCTGCACTCCAGTCCTGGTGGTTTTCTTAACTTCTCCAGTCGTGCCAACATGTGCTCTGCATCTTGCTGTCAGATCAAGTTTTGAACAATTCCCAGGTGAAGTATTACCTTAAGTCACTAAGAAAGTTAGACAGTAGCAGTAAGAAAATTACATAGAAAATACAGCTCAGTGTGAAAAATGAATGCAATTTTAAGAAAATAAATTTACTTTGTTAGTCATCTTTTTTATCTGTGACTGTGTTCAGTCAATGAGAATAATGCAGCTTTTTGTAATTAGGGAACTAAGCATAAATTACAACAGTTGATTTTAGTTGAACAAAAGGTTGGGGTTGTGAAATAATTTCACTGTGTACAATATTAATTACCTTTAAAGTGCTCACAGTGGGACTCTACAGTGCAGCAAAATTTTCTTAGCATCTATGACTGTCCCATGAGAGGCTGTATAAATCGTTGGTGGAGAGGTGGTCCATAAACATTGCAGTCTCACCAGGAGGTGGTGTGTGAGATGGAAGAGAAAAAGGCAGGAGTAGTGGTAGGAACTCATCCCATACTAATTTTTGCTGATGTTTTTTATTATATAGGAGGATTATTTTTTTTTTGTTCCACTTTCCCATTATGACTGTTACCGTTAGGAACAGCAGTTAAATATTTTGGTTTCCATGTTTTTAAACATCTGCTTTTCAATTCATTGCACTCATGTTGTGCATTATATAATACACATTATGTGCAGGACTGAGTATGTTGCAGAGTAAGTGGAGTGGGAGGTTAGGTTACTGAGATGTAAGAGGGTGTTTGGCCATTATAAGTGAAATGAGTCTCTGGATTATAATGCCAAAGGTTAATGATATTTTGGAAGCATTGACATTTGAAGTGCCCTTTGTTTAGGGTTAGAACTAAACCATAGGGTTTGTGTATCTCATGAGGGTTGTGAGTGTGGCCTGCTGTCCCAGGGGCTCAGTTTTGTGTGGCAAGTTCTCATTTCTCAAGTGAGAAATAAAGCTTTCCTCCGGCAGCTTTTGGATTTGAAGTGTTGGAACCCAAAAGTCTCAGCACATGAGCCACAGCACTTGGGGCCAGCATGTGATGGGGAATGTGCTTTGAAACTCAGGCTAGTGTTTGTGTCTGACACAGGAAAACAGGACAGAAAAGATTGACTGTGTCCACTCTGAATAACTAGCAGAGTTTAAAAGGTGCAGGTTTAATACGTACTTTCTGATGATGCCTTCTGAGCTCCTGACACCTGTTACAACTTCCCACACAGCCTGGCTCGGAGCTTTTCAGCCAACAATTCCTGTACTCATGGTGGATGTGGAAGAGGTATGTAATTTAAAGGCCAGGTTTAGTCTGGCCAGTTTTATTTTCAGGAAGTTGGTGTGTTGGTGTTTCCAGATATACGTATCTGAAAAATTGTTTCCTCACCCAAGAACTGGTTATCTTTATGGAATAAAGGTACTGATACAGCAGTCATGCATGACACATTTGCAGGTGCATCATTTGAGTAGGGAAGGATGCAGTTAACTCTCTGTATTGTGTCCCAGGTACTGGTGAGGTTCTGCAGCACTTCTACTGATTGTTTCATAACATGTTTTTCTATCTCCAGTGTGCTTCCCCCCCCGCCCCCCCACTTTATTCGTGGTTGTTTTTTTGATTTGTTTTGCTTGGTATGTGAAATTAAAAGAAGAAAATCTTTGAAGATAACAGTTCTTGGAAAAATCCTTCAAGGGCAGCATCAGCCATTTCCTCTGTTGCTGGCAGGAGGATGTGAGAGGTGGCTATTGGCATGGTTTTACCCAGGCAAACCTGTGTCAGTGCCAGTTCTGGAAACACTTCTGAGAAGAGCGATTTCTGCAGATGTTCATAAATAGCAAATAGAAAATGAGAAGATCAAACTCAACTTTGGTTTCCTGCTCCTTCGAATTCCGGCAATGTGAGTATGAATGAGACATGAACATGATCTGAGTTTTGCTTTCTCAGCAATGTGGCATTTCCTAGAGAGATGGTGTGTGGCACTTGTGAGGGCCATTTCTGGCTGCCATCCTGCCTTGGGGCAGGGGACAATGCTGCTGCTTTCCTTCCTGATACGAGGGCTGAAAGCTTCCTAGAACTGTAGAAATGTTCAAAGCGTTGGTGGGTTGTGTCATGTACCATGTGCTTAGGTACTTGAGAGCACCTACTGTATTTTGGTTTTATACAACAATTCTGGTTCCTAAAACATGAAACCTCTGTGTCCTTTTAGGTAAAGGAATGGGAACAGCCTTGTCATTTGTGTAATTTAAACTGCTGACATTTCATTTGTGCTAAAACACTGGAAGTGCTTTACCAGTTTAAAATACGAAAAATTATTTCTTACTGTGTTAGCTAAGTAAGTTGTGAAGATTACTTCCAGTCATGAAGGTTATTTCTGCTTTTAGCATACATTATACAAGGCAGTATGTGTAGTATTTGCATTTCTAGTCTTTAATATTTTTTTAAATACACTTCTTGGAACTGAAGAGAGCTTTTCAGCTCAGGATAAAGCTATGTCTTTAAGAGAAAGGAAGAGGCTCACCATCATTGCAAAATCATCAGCCTTGGTACCTCTGGAAAAAACTAATTCCAAAAATCTTCCTTCCTCATTATATCTTAAAGTATTTTCTGTTTGTCTGTTCTCCAGCCCTATATGTGACATTCACATTAGTATGTAGCAACTCTATTGTGATAATAAAAAGAATAAATACAGGAAGATTTATAATCTGATTTCTGTTAACTTAAGAAATAAAGCTCTTTTTTTTCCCCTTTTTTCCCCCCTCTGATGAATTCTGTCTGTATCAGTCACCAACAAGGATTAAAGGCAAAAGTTGTAAAACATAATAAATAAGAAAAGACAAGTTTGAAAGAGAACAGGAGGAAGAGCAGTCTTTGGTCCTAATGTCATCTGATGGAACTGAAAAGACCTTTGAATTCTCTACCAGTGTGTCCATTCAGTTCAGGTTGGCTGGAGGATAGGAGCCCAGGCACCTTTAGCAATGGACAGACTTGTTCATATACGTGTTCCTGTATCTTGGACAGCTCCTACTGAAGCAGTCATCTCTGAGAACCTTCAGGCTGAAAGTATTTCTTATAATAAAATTCCACCTCATCCCCAGAAGTGGTGTCCAACGTGTATTTTGGCATATTAAAAAAGTGTCCTTACCCTCAAGCGAGAACGTTCTCATTTGTATCCTTGGTATCTCAAGATACAATGGTTTCTTCTTGAGTTTCAACTGGAGAGTCCCACAAAGTAAGGGAGTTCAGAGTAACTCCTCGCATCAACTGAATCTAGAACCACAGGCCAGTGGTGAGTTAAGTTATATATGTTGCCAGAACAGGAGAGAATCCTGTGAAATACCAGGGATGAGCTCAGTTGGTTACAGAATGGTGCTAATACTGCCAAGGTCATGTGTTTGGTCTCTGTATGGGCCATTTGCTTAAGAGCTGGACCCAATGATCCTTGTGGGTCGCTTCCAACTCAGAATGTTGTGTGATCCTGAAATTCTTGGTGGCTCTGCAGTAAGTTTAACAAGGGACCAGATTTAGTGCTGCGGTTATTGAACTTACTAAGGACCTGAGCATAGCAAAGGTGTGAAAAGGATTTTCTGGGAGCAAGGCTGAACAATTTGGACTGGTTGAGCTCAGTAGGGAGGAAGTGAATAGCAAGGGATGTTAGAACAAACTGTTGAGCAAAAGAAATAAAAATCAACAAGAAAAAATTTGTTACTATGCAGAAATCCATTGGGATGGGATCTCGGAGAGGAGGAACACTGCTAAGTCTTCTGTGTAAAGGTGGTTGTATTTTTGCATCAGAAATTGCACCATCACAGAAATACTGTAAATTTTTTTTTTTTTTTAATGCAAGAAAGGGGCACTTCTTGCTTGCTTGCTTGTTTGTTTGTTTTAGGCAAGTGCTCTGCCTCCTACTCCTTCAGCAGCATCCTGGGACAGGTTTCTGCAGGGCAGGGGAGAAACAGGTGAGCAAAGAGAGCCTGGGGAAACAAGATCATCTATGAGTTGTTTTGTGCACTGCCTTCCCAAAGGCACAGTTGTTACCAGCCTAAGGAAGGAGATTCTCGAGTTAAGGGGGAGTTGTGTCTCACTGCTGTCATCTTCTGAGATGAAAATTACCAGGAGGAAGATTTCTCAGTGCTGTTGTCATTCTCACTGCCACCGCGTATTGAGATGCACTAATGGGAGCTGCAGTTGGTCTGGTGGAGGAGGCTGGGGGCTGAGGTGCTGCTGCTGATGCCAGATGTGCCTGTCCTGGGAAACACCAGCCCAGTTTAGTGTTTGCTCTGGTGTTTGGCTGCTCCTGTTGCTTCTCACTAGCAGAATAATTCCCGTGTCCTGCTGGAAATGTCCCAGTTGCAAGGAGTGAAGCAGTGGCAGCTGCACCAGTCATGCCTGAGAACTCCTGATCATGCCTCTGGCAGAATCCTGCCAGCTCCCCTTACTGTGGTGGTCCTGGCAGACCCTAGGAGTGCATGGGAGGGACAGGGAATTTGGCATAAGCTGGCTCATTTGAATACAGCTCTGGAAGCTCTGCTGCAACCTGGTTTTGTGTGATTCTCAACTTCCCAGGTGGAATCAGCATTCCCAAACTGCAGCTTTCAGAAAATGTAGGAACCAGGGAGAGTTCTAGGAAACTTTTAAGGGCTGGGATTGCTTTTTCTTTGAAAAGGTTTTGAAGATGAGCATTCATCATTTCTAGTTCATGACACTCGTTGCTGAACTGTTGCTAGAGGAGTCAATAGATCCAAGCTTCCTGTTTCAGGAAGGTAACCAAAACAGGAGTGAAGGCTTTTGAAACAGCTTTCCTGGCTCTGGAAATCGAGACCATGACTATAAGCAAATCATGGTTTGGATTCTATAAAAGGTCCTGTCATTTCACTGTCTTTGGTTAAGAATGGTGAAGAATTGCCAGGGTCAAAGGGAGGACTTATCCCAGGATGCCCAGCAAGGTACCTGGTAATTGGGTCCAATTCAGGATAACCCAATGTTTTCATCAAGACAATATTTCAATTAGTGAGAAAAGCCTTTTGTAAGTATAACAGATCAGGCACATAAAACCAATCTTTTCATGCATCATTTTCAGCCCATGAGCAACTGAGTTTGCGTCTATCTCTGAGGTCCTCAGCATAGGAAAGGCATGGACCTGTTGAAGCAAGTCCAGAAGAGAACTACAAAGATGCTCAGGGCTGGACCGCTTCTCCTTTGAGAAAGGCTGAGAGAGCTGATGTTGTTCAGCCTGGGGGAGAGAAGGCTCTTAAGGAGAGTGTAAGGGGGCTTATTAGAAAGATGGGGGAAAAAAACTAGCAGGTCTTGTCTTGTAGTGATAGGAAAAGGGTAATGTTTTTAATTTAAGAGAGAATAGATTCAGACTAGATATAAGGACGACATTTTTTATGATGAGGGTGATGAAACACTGGAACAGGTTACCCAGAGAGGTGGTGGATAGCTCATTGCTGAAAAGATTCACAGTCAGCTTAGGTGGGCCTCTCAGCAACCAAACTATTTCATGATTCTATGATTCTAAGCAGTTTCTCCCACCGGGATCACAATTGTTAGTGAATTCTGAACACGTATAACACACCTGGGACAAATAAACGTTTTACTTTTGACAAAAAATAGTATTTTCAAACTAAGCATTTTGCGTGATAATTACATTTTTCCCCAATGCCAAACGGTATTTCTTAAATACAAAAGTGCTACTTGTCTTTTAGCCTTTTTAAGATGTATCACCTGCTGCTGAGAGGTCCTGACCCAGTGGTGGCTGCAGGAAAGGAGAGCAGTGACAATGGCTTCCATGAGTTTTGTACGTAGATCTGCAGGCATATTATGGTGATTCTGTTTCTCAGTTACAGTAAGAATTAAATCAGGTTTTTTCCCTGTAAAAGGGAACATTAACACTGCTTGCTGTATACTGCTGTAGTCTCTGCCAGGTTTGACTTCCCTATGTCTTGAGTTAGAAGTTTGTCATCTTCACAGAAGAAACAATATATGTCAGCAGGCAGGTAGCTTATATAATGATACTCCATAATTTGTAGTAATTTTCATCCTAATTTTTACTTGTTCAGTGTTTCGAGTGCTGTAAAAGAATCTCACTGGCAGTGCCAGCCAAATTAGCTGGTGATGCATGAGGGAAGACAGACCACAGTGCAGCCATTGCATGTTTCTCACTGAGGCAAAAAAAGCATTAAGTGATATATCAGAGCTTTTAGCAAAATATTTGCTCTTCCAACAGAAGACAATGGTTTGAAGTTTTTTCCTTTCTGTATTTTTGACAAATTTGGTGTTGCTGACAAGAGGAGAGCTTTTTTCTGCCATTGTGTGAGGTGTCTGAGACGGTCACGTGGGTGCGTGCACGGCCAGTGCCCAACAAAGCCCACAGCACATCCCTGACACCACACACAATGAAAGCTTGGTGTAACCACATTTTTGTTAACTCTGTGAAAACTCAGGAACATGGACAATGCAGGTCTCAGAGGGTTTCACATTAAAGTGAAATGAGATACAGTAATTATGTGGTGCTGTATTTCTAACAAGCAAAAAAATATTTTAAGACATTTATTTCATTTAAGAATGATGAGGACAATAATTACCTAATTTCAACTCTGTTACTGTTCTGAACTTTATTTTCAGTGCTGCTGGTTTCCAGGCACATCAATGTACTATAATGAAGCAGGGGAAGACAAAGCCAGTGTTAACCAGATAAATTCCAACAAAAATATATGATTAAGAAGCTGTCAGAGAGGGTGGGAATTTTACACTGCACGTTTTTCTTTCTAAATTTCCAGACAAGAGAGAGATGAAGTGAAGCAGCAGAGCACTGCAGAAGGCCTGCAGCCACAGGGTGTGTGGGTACCTTATGTGGAGGAGGACTGAACCAAGCAGCAATGATTTCATCACTGAATCCCTCAGCATTGAAGGAGAGGTGTTGGTAGACCAAGTCCACTTGAGGACCACGGGGTGCATGGGGGTCATTCCACCTAACGTGCACACCCAGCAGCCTAACAGACCAGGTTTTGTTCATGAAACCAGTACATATATTCATTACATTTCTATTACATATTCATTACATTTCCTGAATACATCCACATATGCTAATTATATCTGTGGACTTACTTGGATATGAGTAGGGGTCCCTTGAGGACCTATGGAGGTTGTTTGGGAACATCTCATTCCCTAAGTTTCCTTTTCATGGTTCCAGATCATCTAATGAATCTTTTCTCCTTTTATCTCAAATATGTGGTCAGGTCATGATGTGCTTTTCTTATCATTTTTTGCTTTGGCACACTGTCTTTGTTTTCAAAACTAAGTCATCTGCCAGTACATATTAATCACTGATATAGGTAAATAAGGAAGCTCTAACTGGCACAGGACTTATTAGTCACAGAGGAAGGGAGTTAATACAAAGCAAATTAATCTCTGGCATTTGTACTAAACACATATGGTGCAAAAACAAGCATTAACCATGGATATAGGGATCAAACACTATTGTGCTGAAGTTAAAAGACTTTTCCAACATCTTCCCCGACTGCAACATAGAAAAAGAGAAATCTCCTTTTTTAAAGAAATACAGCTTGCTTGGTACCACTATCATGGAGGGTTGTTAGAGGATTATTTCTGTGTTGATGGTCATATCTGGTTGTTGTTATAGCCCACATGAGCTTGGGTTTCCTGAGCTGGCCACACTGGCTTTCCTGTATGGCTGTGAGCAAACAAAATCAAAACCAGAAACCCAGAATGTAACAAAATTCCCCTTAGTCCCCTGGCTGCTACAGAGTATGAGGAGGTTGGATAGTACAGTAAGTACCTCTCTGTAAGTGCTGAAAATTATCATTTAACTATTTAACTATTTAACTATTACTTTTGCTGAATAAATGCCAATTCAGTGGTAAAATGGCACAAGTGGGGCATGAATTCTGGAAGAAACAGCAGATCTCTGTGGTAACCAGCAAAAGGATTTAGGTTTGGTGGGCAGGTTCCTTTCCCATGGGAAGGGAACCTCTGATAGGTGCAGGAATGGACACACTGATTCCCACAGCAGATCCTATTCACGTTACCCTATGCATGCTCCATGGCCCAGGTGTGAGCAAAATGGGGCAGCAGCTGACCAGCCAAGGGGACTGGATCCAGGTAGGAAGAGGGCTGAGATGAAAGAGGACTGTGAAAACTATGCAAAGGCTGCATATCATAGAGATCCTGAGATCCACATATCATAAGGCAGTCCTGAAAATGAACTTTAGAAGATATAGTGAAAAATATGTTAAACCATGTGAAAAAATGTCCCTGGCAGCATAACTAAAGGAGCAGAGAAGATTTTGTTTAAATTTGAAAACCTGAGCAATGTCCCCCATGGGAGATGTAAAATCTTTGGAATGTCTCATGTGGTTTTTCTGTGCAAAGGAGTTTGTACACAACATTTTTTAAGGGCTATGAGAGATTTGGGGAAAGCCTGAGGCTACCTTGCTTTTGCCAAGTGAAAAAGAGGCCACTGGGACAAACTGTCTCTTCGTCACAGAAGAAAACAAAAGCAGTCGAGAGAGGAGCAATAGGCCATGGAGCAGGGTTTTAAAATTAAGAAACTGAGGTCCCAATTCAGATTGATTGGGATTTTTTCCCTGAGGAGGGGGAAATGCCATTGGGTAGACAGTGGCCATCAGTGAGCACCTGAATTCCGGCAAAGCTGGAGAAGCTTTGGTTCAGAAGATGGGTTAAATTGGCTGAGCCAGAGGTGTAGCTCAGAAAGGAGCAGATGGACACCCAGAAGCAGGGTATAAGGGCAGGGGGACATTTGCTGCCACACCACGTACTCAGCCTTTCATTTGGACCTGTTGCTGTAAGGCTATTCTAAACATGTTAAATTAAAAAAAAAAAAAAAAATCAAGACAAAAATTCCCAACCCTGAGGCACCAGGAAAATTGTGCCCACAGCACCCCAAGCCAGCCCCATCTCAAGCAGGTTTGCCACGGAGAAGTGGGTGGCAGAGCCCATAACAAAGCAGTGTCGGCAATGACAAATTATGATAACTATGTAAAAGTAGCAGAGAAGTAGAAATGTCCAAGCTAAACCTCAGGCTGGGATCTCTTTTGAGCTGGGCTTCCTCACCATATTTCCATCTGGAAGCTCTTGGTGCAACACAAGGCAAACAGGCTGTGGCACCAATCCTGTGGGCTGGAGGTGAAACCCTCCTTCCCTGTCCCAGAGCAGGGAGAGCTGCCTGCCCTGCAGTGCCAGCAGCAGCCTCCCTGCCCCTCGCCAGGAGCCCTTGGCACAGACCTGCCCATGGTTCAGCTCTAGCTAAACTGTTTTCTCAGCTTCAGGCAGCACCTCACTACCTTTTCTTTTAACGTTGGTTTGATAAGCAGATCTCTTTAAAGATAGCAAAAAATAAAAGCTAAACCAAGAAAGAGCTGGTTGAGTTGTTCAGATCACTCAACAAAGACATGAAATCTATTTTCATGTTGTTATCATCATACTGTCTGTAACAAAACTGACCCAATTGAAGGCATTTTTGCTTTATTACATCTTGATTTGTTTCCTAATTGATGCTGCATTACCTATTGCAATCCTAGACAGAAAAATCCAATCAGTAACCTTCAACCTTTTGATATTTATCCTCATCACACTTTACCGCTGTGCCAAGAAAAAAAATAAACATTACTAAACAGTGATAGTGCATAAAGCATGAAGCTGATACTGTATTAAATCAGGTTGTCTTCAGTGGTGTCCTGTAGCTCTGTGAAAGAAGATTCTTGCTCACTGGTTTAGCTGGTCACTATATTTTAAACACATCAGGACATTTTTTTTGGAAGATGGAGATTTCTATCGAGCGCCGTTGGCCAGACTCCAGATTTCTTCTATTCATTGAGAGCTATAACAGTACTGAACACATAGCTGTGAGTGTGAAAGCAATGTTCACCCCTGCATTTTTGTTTCTGTTCAGTCCTCTTGTCCTTTTAGACAGCATAATAGAAGTGCTGCAGTAAGCAGGGTCAAGTAGGATATGCCAGTGAGAAATGTTAAAATGAGACTATAGGCTGCGATTATGGGCTCTAATGTGTGATGAATCCTTTTTAATCACATGATATGAACTAATGTCACCATTTATTATAAAACAACAAAGTGTTCAGCTACAGGAGGAATAGAATGGATGACAACTGCATTTTTCAATGTTTTGTTTAAGCAAGTACAGTGTGATCTTTTTAGATAACTAGGAAAAACTGAAGTTAAAATAAGTGCAAGTATTTCCAGATGGTTTTGGTTAAAACAAGTATCTTTTCAGGACATGAAGATTTATCCCCTGAAAAGGGGATATGCAGTCAGTATCCACTTGCATCTCCGAGCTTAAGTGAAAACTAAACTTGGTTATTATGCTAAAAAACTTTTTAGAAGTTCATTCAAGATGTGTTTTTTTAAATGTAAATACAAAGGTTAACTGCAGTTCTGTTCTAAAATTATTTCTAATGGTTATTTAAATATAATTTTCTTAAGTGATAGACTTTGTTTCATGCCAAAATGTGAGAAGAAAAGTCTGAAAAAACTGTCAATTTTTATATAATCCTCAAATGTCCATCCAGCATTCTAGGTACATATATTGCAAAATATTAGTAGTGTTCAAGACAGCCAAAAAGAACTGTACCTGAAGAGAACATGTTGAGGCATTCCAGGGTCTTATCATCACTCAGAAGTCATGGTTACCAAAGTGGAGGCCAGTTGGCCCAGCCACCAGATATTTTGCTCCAGATCACAGAGCTGATTTGCTGAATATATCCTGCTTTACTTGACTAATTCAGTTTATTTCTTACCTAGTTTAATTCATAGGACTAGGAATGATCAGTAGTTCCTGGCAGGGGGAGTGGGAGTATCAGTGGGAAGCACTCATTTAACTCAAATACCCAGCAGCCAGGTAAACTTCTTTAATAATAAAAATGGGAGCAGAATCTCTCTGGATGACCTTTCAAACTGTTTGAAGTCCTGATTGGAAGCACAAAAGCACTGCTATAATTTCCTCTGCTTTCTGCTACCCCAAACCATGCTGTCATGCCTCCCCTCTGCACTGCACAGCCCTGATTCCTCAGCTTTCTGGAGCAGGAATCTGCACTGCTCATCTCCTCACCCTTCTCCCTAATAATGAGAATTTAACTGAATGTTGCTATAAAGCTACTGATTGTTCCCAAAACTGGCCTCCCATGACCCTGTGTATCACTGAAACCTCAGCACCAGGACATTATTGGTTTCACAGGTTTAAAGTGCATTGATTAAGACAAAAAGTGGCAAAAAAAAAAATCTTTGTGCCTTGTGCTGTAAAATGGTTTTGTAAGAAATGGTTTACAGGTATATGAACCAGGACATCTAAATTTGGAAGAGGTGTGCCATAGTGGAGTGTCTTATGGAGAAGAACACTGCAATGACAAAGTGCAAGAGTTTCTTCCATTTCTAGAGTTTTAGATTCATAAACAAGAACATGTCACCATTCCTGCACTAACCCTTTATTGCATGAGACTACATTTTTGGTTTTTTGAAAGAAAGCTCTGCGTAATATTGTCTGACTTTGTTGTTACAGGATCTTTGCTGATAGAGGATATAAACATTGCCAGAGATTGTTCTGTTTCACATCCTTTCACAGAGTCACAAAAAGATTTGAAGTGACCTCCAGAGACCACCTGATTCAACCTCCTCCTCCAGCAGGGCCACCTAGAGCTGATTGTCAAAACCATGCTCAGATGATTTTTGAAAATCTCCCCATGATGGGAACCTCATAAACCCTCTCAGCAGCCTGTGTCAGTGCTTGATCACCCTCACAGGAAAAAAAAAAAAAAAAAAAAAAAAAAAAAAAAAGAGTTTGGAGAAAACCTCCTGTGCCTATTGCCTCTTTTATCCCTGGAAAGACTCTGGCTCTGGCTCTCTTTGTACTTCCCCTTATGGTATTAATATATCTTGATAAAATTTCTCAGAGCCTTCTCCAGGCTGAGCTGTCCCAGCTCTCTCTGATGCTTCCACCCCAGCATCTTTGTGGCCCCTTGTTGGACTCTCTGCAGTAACTCCATGTCTCTCTGGTACTGGGGTGCCAGCACTGCACTCAGCACTCCAGGCGTGGCCTCACCAGGACTGAGTGGAGGGAAAGGATCCCCTCCTGTCACCTGCTGACAGTGCTCTGCCCAATGCAGCCCAGGATTGACATCAGCTTTCCTTGCTGAGAGGGCCCACTGCTGGCTCATGTTCAGCATGGTGTCTACCAGCATCCCCAGGTCTTTTTCTCCCAAACTGCTTTCCAGATGTCTGGTCCCCAGCCTATGTTGGTACCTGGGGTTGTCCCTCCCCAGGTGCAGTACTTGGCACTTCTTCTTGTTGGACTTCATGAGGTTCTTGCTGGCCTGTTTCTCCAGCCTGCCAAGGTTTCCCTGGATGGCAGAAAACCCTGTGGTTTATCAGCCAATTCTCTGCAGTTTGGTGTAATCTACAAACCTGAGAGTACACTCTGCTCCACCATCCAGATCATTCACGGAAATGTTAGGAAGATGTGCCCTGCTGTTATTCTCTGGGTTCACCACTGGTCACACCACTAGTTATTTGCCACCAACTAGATTTTCTCCCACTGGTCACCACCCTCTGGGTCCAGCCAGAGCACTTCAGGCAATTTTCAATCCACCCCACCATCTGCAAATCCAGACAGTGTTGGAAACCCTACTGAAGTCCAGGTAGGAAACATCCACTGCTCCTTGCCCCGCCTAAGAAGCCATCATCTCATCAAAAAAGTTTGTCAAATGGTCAAACACAACTTCCCCTTGAGGCTCTGATCTTTCTGCTGCAGCAGACAAAGTGGGCAGACATCCTCAGAAAAAGTTTCTTTTTTTCTTGCTTATGTGCTTCTGCTGACTCTTACTATTCCAAGTCTGGTGAAGAGCTATAAATAAATCAAATCAAACCAGAGTATAACTGGGTGTTCTGCAGCACCGTCTTTCTTGTCAAGTGAAGCATAAGACTGACAAAGTAATTATGAGTAACACAGCTGCACCCCAGTGTCCTCTCACATTCAATCTTTACAAATGCACATTAAGAGAATTACAAAGTTGAGACTTTTCTAATATGAGAAATCAGGACAAAATAGGAGAGTGAAAAGGAAAGAAAAATGCAGTAATTTTGCAGTGCAAGACAGTGAATTACTCAGTTCACATTGGACAGGGAGCCAGCAGCAAAGCTGGAGCTTAAACCCATGTCTGAGCCTTTCTCTAATTCCCCAACCATAAAATCATTCTTTCGTTGATCATATATGGAAAATTTCCCTTAAGTTCTTGCTGTCTTTTTTATGCTAACTACAATCAAATACTTTTAAGAGTACATTTACAAAGTTTGCAACTAATTAACATTCATGGGTGCCAGAATTCACAGAGGAAATCATTATGTCAAGATAGCACGTGAAATCCCTGGAATCCAAGAGTACTACTGTCTTCCCTGGAGACAGGAAAGTGTAGACAGGATTTCTATGGTGAAACAGGAATTACAGAGAAGATGCACACAGACCTGGCTGCACATCAGAAAATCTGTAGCTCTACAGCCAGGAAATATGATTCACATGTCAACTATGTATTAGTTGCCTTTTTCATACCCCTTTCTACCATTATTTCATGAATACCTGGCAAGAGCATGGTGCAACATTCTGTGCTTAAGAGAAAAGCCTACAAAAAGCATGGGTGGAATGAAGAATGTGGCTGCTGATTGCTGTGCCCGCAGTACTTTCTCTGCTTCATTGATTTCTGCCTCCTTTATAGTGATGACAGCAACGGGAGTTCAAAAGGTGGCTTCAGATCAGAAACGTTTTCACATAACTGTGCTAGAAGGAAAGGGAAATTAAGGTCAACAAGAAAGGAATACTACTGCGCATTACCAGAAATCACATCCACAGTTTCCCACATTCTGGAGTTACATGATTTACTACTGAACTAAAGACAATACTGCTAGAACATTACAATGCACTGTCCCATCTAAATGGTCAACATGGAATTTTTTTTTTTTTTGTGTTTGAAAACACAAAATTGGAAAGGCCAAAAGGAGCTAAAGGGAAGATCAGTCAAGGACAAAAAAAAAAAAAAAAAAAAAAATCCCTGAACGACTCAAAGTCAATTTATAGTGAAACAACAGTTAAAGTATTTTCCTGGCAGCAGACATCCTGTGTACAGACCATGAACAAAAAGATTGTGCTGTTGGTGTTTGGTTGATGTTTAAGTAAATCAGTGCTAAATGCCAGGACAGCCCGTCCTAATTGCCCTAATGATGTTGCTTGCTTTGTCTCTAGCAGTTTTAGACATTTATTTTGAAACCTGCCTGAGGGAAATATAGTAGTCATAATAATGTTATTTAGGTAGAAAAAATGATTAAAGGGTCCAACATCCTACTTTTTATCTCATTAGATTTTTTTTTTCTCCAAAAGTAAAGCTGAAAGAAACAGCTTCTTTTCTGCGCAGTAGCCACAATATAACTTCCAAACCTCAGGTGCTGACATCCAACTTGTCATCTGTTCTGTCTTTACATCTCTCATCACTGCATCTTTTCAGTGTCTTTGCATCTCTTGGTCTTTGCATTATTCATCCTTGCATCCCTCAGCCTCTCTTGGTGTTCTAGTTTAACATCAGCCTGTGGCTGCAGCACACCAGTCAGATCTGTGCAGCATCTGCTAATTTGATCTGGGACAAATCATCTCCAATCCCCTCTATGTGGCACAGCGTCAAAAGAAACATATTTTACCATCTAAATCCAATGCTAAAATAATGCCACAACGAGATACTAAAACATTTCAGCTCTCTCTTTATGTTAATCGTTTTCCCTCTAGTGCTCTGTCAAAGCTGAAAGTTGCTGTCTGCTGGGGAATAGCAATTTGATGATGCTGAAGTCTTCTTCTTCCACAGACCAGAAGCATCCTCTTCCATCCACACCAGTTCAGAGTACTTCCTCTCAAGTGCCAGCATAATGGAGGAAAATGAGTGAAGGACTGAGTGTTGCTGCACTTTCAGTGCTTGACCTCATCACTAGCACTGTCAACAAGTTGTCAACATCTGCACAGGACTGGGGAGATGAACAGCTGGACACCATTTCTGTTGCTGCAGGCTAGACAGTCACCTCCACAGCCCAGAGGTGCCAGTCCCCCAGTGCCACCCTGTCCAAGGTCTAGTTCTTGTCCAAGACTGCTCCAAAGCACTTGCTCTCCACTTTCTGAGATCCTCCAAAAGCAGATGACCACTTGTGATTGCTTTCTGAAACCAACCACAGGAAGATATTTCCCACAGAAAGATTCTGGGTCAGTGTTAATAGGATCTAAAAGACAGGCTAAGAATACAGAATCAGTTAAACATTAGAAAAATAGTTGTCTTGATCTTGAAATACATTTTCAGCAGTAACCTCCTGAGACATGACCATAAGCTCCTTTTGCCTGTCATCATGTTAGTTGCTCCAGTTTCATAAAGCCATTGTGCTTGAATTTTATGCCTGACATAGGGATTCCTGAAAAATAAGACCTCTCTTCTTGACAGATCCCACAAAATGCAGTCTTTCAAAATATGAGAAGTTTCTTGCTGTTTTCTGGTGAATAAAACAATAGTTAACACAGATAACCAGTAACACACTGAGTTTCCTTATCAGGATGGACCAAAGGAGCCGGGAGAAGCACAAGTTTGCCTCTCAGCTCCTTTTGCCATGCGGCACTGTCCCCCTCACCCACATTTTGATGTTTTCTTTGTTGCAGTGAACATCCATTGCTTATGGCAGGTCTTCAAATTCTTCCTCGGTTTGGGTCTTCTCTCTATAATTACCCTGGCTTATGTCTTAGGGACTTGTTGACACATAGTTCATATGAAAGATGACTATGTTAATTGTCATGAATGATATGGCACACTTCAAGATATCTTTAGCTAGTTAGTGAAGCTAACATGGCAGACATTTTTAGAGCTGTAGTAAGGGATGAAGTGATATACAGAATCAGCAGTGTTATGATTAGAAATAATTTTTTTTAATAGGCTGTTTTCTGCAAGACATGTATTTTGCCCATCATATTCCATTTGCTAAATGACATTTGGTTAATTTGAAATGTTATTGTACGTTTGCTTATAAAGGAAACTCATACTAATTACCATAGTCCATTCTTAAAAGTTCAGTGTCCTTTCCCATGACTGAAAGTATCTCTGTACAACATGAAGCTTCTCACCTACAGATGTGAAAGCACTGCTTAAGGCAGAGGAGTGTCATGGGTCCCTTTTGCAGATGGGGTAAGGGAGGTACTGGGCAGTGACAGGACTTCCTCAAGGTTAACATGAAAGCATTGCTAAGAGAAGTGAGGCTTCGTAGCTGTTGGATTAACACAGAGCACACAGCACTAAAACACTAGGGAATAATTTTGGAGGAAAGTTAGTATAAAAGAAAGGTACTAAACTTACTTCCTAAGAAGGGCAGTGAACACCAAAGCTTGCCTGCAGCATGAATCTAGTCTTGGCAGGCAATTTCTAGAAAAGGTTAATGCAGCCAGAGCAGTAACCTTCAGAAACCTTGGACCGACATACACCAACAGTCTGTAACTCCTTGCCATAGGACATGAACTCAGACATACAGGAAAATGTTCAGTCAAGTCAACAATCAGTTGGATTTTTGATACTCAGAATGCGCTTTTCTGGCTTGGTGTCCTGTACTTTGCAGTCTTTATTTAAACTGAGCAGCTGAGCTTGCAGGAGAAAGGGACATGAGGCTGATTATGCTTCCTGGGCCCACATCAATGTGTCACTCACGCCTATCTCTGAGCAGCAGTGATAACACAGCACTCCATACAGAAGGGAAAATAGCTGCTCAGTGACCACTCTATGTTTTATATTTAACCCTTTAGCTCTCCTCTTTGGGGTTATCCACGTTTGGTGCACACATAAGGACAGCTGATGAATTGCACTTTCACAGTAACAGACAATTTAATTTCTTACATGTAAAAATTAGACATTTTAGCCTGGAAAGCAGAGCTGGAAAAATTCAGTTGACCATTAGTGGCCAAAAGACTATCCCACTAGCCAAATGCTGGATGGAGGGCTCTGTCTGCAACATCAGAGGAATAAAATCCTAGTGAGGAGAGTGGCTGGAACTCCCTGTAAGAGAAAGTTTTCATTCTTTTCCTGTAGATGAAAACAGTTAAATACATGCAAGTTCCCTGTGCATATCACAGACAGGAATTTGTTATTTTTCTAGTACAAAATGTTTGCAAGTCAAGCATGGATGTATTTTGTAAGTCTGCCCCTTTTGGTCCACAGAGGCAGTGAGATACCCACTAATCCGTTCCATGATGAGTGAGGGGAAAAACGCAGGAAGACCCAGAGCACAGTTAGAAGAAAATCTGGTCAGAGACACTGTGGAACAGGGGCTCAGTGCAATGGGACTCCTACTGCAGGCAGATAAGCATCCTGAAGTGAGCAGATTCCAGTGTATGGAGATGTGTCAACACTGTTGACTGCAGCAGAATGCAGAGGTGGCTCAGAGAATTAAATAAAATAACCTAAAGACCAGAATCAGAACAACAGTCAATTCAAGGACTCAGTGCTTAATGAAAGTATTAATTCAATGAAGAAAAAATTATTTCTGAGCCATGAAGAAGGCAAAATATGCTTTCTGTCTGCCATGTCTAGGTGCTACTAGCCAATGTATAAGGAGAAAATACTTTATTTTTTCAGGCAAAATGCTCTGTTTGTCTTTGGAATCTGTCCCAGAACTAAACTGCTTCCTATGTCTGGATTTCTCCATCACATGTATTTATCTGTGAGATACTTAATATGCATGGCCCTGCTCTGTTTTTCATGACTGACCTTAAAAACTGCAATCCAAGTGCCTTTCAAGTTTGCACCTTTTAAGACAGTTATCTTTCCAACTGTATTTTAACTGTGTCTCAAGATATTGCCTATGAAATTCTGCTTAAAATTATGCTGAGGGAAGGTTTGCAGTAGCGTTAAACTAAATCAATATATAAGTACATTTATATGAGGACTAGTGCTAGCAAAAGGCTGAGTAGCACCTGCTTCTGCATGAAACTGATCTCGCAGTTTTCTAAATAACTCATATTTCCCAGTTGATAAGCAGATTTAAAGGAGGGATTTCAAGAAGCTGGAGATAATTTAGAAGCAGAAATCTTCTGCTTTGACATTGATTTTCACCAGAAATGTGGAAGACTTACTAGCAATGTAAGCAGCAGTTAAGGAGAAAACAAGAGAACTTCAGAAAGAAAGAAGACACAACATTTCCAAAACAGGATGGCTCCTGGGGGGATGAAGAGTGCAAGTGGGAAGGAACAACTTTGGGCTTTGGTCAGGAAAAGGGCATTAAAGGCAGCTTGATGTGTGTGATGAATTTGCAGCAGGGAAAGAAGACGGAGTAGAGGAAGGTGAGAGTGGGACAGAAAAAAACCAATTATGGGAACAAATTCTGAACTGCAGTGATTGAACTTCAAGATACAGGAAGGTGGGTGACAGGCATTAAAGTAGACACTCAAAGGTTTTCATTTTTTTATAGGCTGGAAGGTGCTAAAGCTTGTTCTGTATGGGGAAAGAGCTTGGAGGACAGGCAAACAGGAGAAGAGAATGGGTTGAGCTGGAGCAAGGACAAATAAGAAATTGGGCATGAGAGGACAGGATGGGCAAATGGAGTTACTAGAAGGAGAGAGCCAAAGACAAAATACATTTTTGATGGCTGTTGAGTAGAGGAAGAAGAAATATAAGCTGGATAATGGGAAAGTTGGGCTATATTCTGAAGGGAGTGGTAAGATCCTTCATGAGAAAAAATAAATCTGACAGAAGGATAGTTAGGGAAGTGAGCCAAAAGACTTATGGAAAGGGGAGATGTTTCTCTGGAAGAATGAGGAGTTACAAAGAGCATCACAGAGGAGTGTTGCAGCTGTCAGTGATGTTTTCAGAGATGAACTGAGTATTGCAGAGACAGCAGGAGAAGGTGGGGAAGAGATGGACACAACACAAAATAGTGAGGATGAGTGCCAGGCAGAAAGGACAGAAATAGGAATGGCTATGGTTCTTACCAGCATGCATAGAGAAGTATGGGGATGTGGGACTAGCTCTGAGCCATTACAGTGAAGGTAGAAGAGCATCAGGCAAGGGAAGAATTGTAAAGGGATGAGACTGCAGAATATGGGTGGACAGGAAAGGGAGGAGAAAGAAGCAAAGAGTTACAGCAAGAGTCAAGAAGAATAGGCTAGATAAGGTTTCTAAAGAAGTCTGTCAGTGTGACATTTTCAGCTGTTCTTGTGAAGCCAGGAGGCAGTGACCTCTGCCTCTGGAGGGGCTGAGCGGGCTGGGAACATCCGTGGATGTGATGACGTGATCCTCTAAGGGCTCTTCAGCAGCCTCACCCAGAATCTCAGTCCAGCCCCAGTACTGGTTGCTTCTCTTAAATGAGCCCTTCTTTAATCTCTTAACACCTGACACAAAATCAAATTTTAGGAAAACCAAACCAGTAAAAGCCTTTCTGCACTGTGGAAAGCAATCCTGCAATTAAAATGTTCCTTTGCAAATATAAAAATGAGCATCAATTTTACAACATGTGGTTTGGTTAAATTTTAAATTGATGAGTTAGGGGCCAAGACTGAGAAATAAGTTTCCTTTTTTCTGAACATTGCATTTAATAATGAATACTTCAGCAATTATGTAGATCCCATAGCTATATCAGTGCTCCAGGGAGTGCCTACAAATTCCGTAACTGAGGGTGAGGTACTTTGCACCAACAAAGCTGGACTCCAGTCCTTCAAAAAGCTGGTTCCAAGCAATCTTCTACATCTTCCTTCTCTTCCTTAGTAGGGCTTTACTTTCTAATAGGGCTTTTATTTTACTTAGCATGGTGGTTCAAACATCACCCTTTCACAGTTCACCTCAGGCTTTTCACAAAGGCCTGATATTGAGCAAGAAGTCACTGCAGACAATACACCAACAGTATACCAACCTCCAGCATCTGGCTCACAGGGCACCTCAAAAGAAACCAACGCAGCACCAGACACAACACATCAGTCTTTGCCTGTGCTGTTTAGAACACATGTTCAGATCACTGCCAGCAGACTGTTCACTCCTTGCATTAATTATTATTAATTAATGCAGACTCCCTGCTGCATTATTCAGCAGATTGTTTACTCCCTGCATTACAGCCTCCTTACTTCTGCTGGCATTTACCCGAGACCCATCATGGAGACAGTGCCCGCCCCAGCGGGAGCAGTAAGCAGTCCCTCAGCCACACTGCCCTCAGCGGCTGGTTGAAATGGGGACAGGATTTTACACCTCATTCCAGGATGCCAAGGAGTAAAGACACTAAGGAAAAATGGCTTAGCAACACAAAGGCCACAGCATTTATCACCCTGGGATCTTTTGCTCTCTTTACAAGTCAAGGACACTGTGTTTGCACAATGGCCTCAGTGCCCCCACCAGCACCCAGAACCAGCACCAAGGCTAAAGGATCTCTTACTTCCCAAGATATCTGGAGAGCCAGAGATCTCCTGGTTTCATTCCTCAATGAATTTCTACATAACTAGCAACAGCAGTCACTAAAAGTAGCCCCCAAGCTTTATGGCATGTTGTATCTGTCCCTGACAGTGAGGTCCCTTCCATTGAAGGCAATATTCCCAAAGTATCTATCCTCTTTCATACACCCTGGTCATTGCACAGTCAAGCTCTAAATATGTGGGAACAATATTGTTGAGAACTCCCAAGAATCATCAGTACTTTAATTCCTGACTAAATTAGACATTGTCACAGTAGCCATGCAGGAGAAAATCTGCCAAGCCGCCGATGTGCCAGAGGCTGGAATGCAGCTCAGTCCAAACATGTCAGTGCAGTGAAGCCATTAACCTGACTGCAAACAGGGTTGCAAACTGTAAGAAAATATTGTCTGGCATTGCAAAGATGAGTCTAACCTTTGAGCAAGATGGTCTCAGGGTGCTGAAAAGTTAATAGTATTAAAAAAAAAGGGGGGGGAGGGGTGAGCAAATCACTTGGACAGATCTGCTGGGCCACAGACACTGTGGTTGCAGCTCTAATTGTACAAAAAAAAATCACAAACAGCAACTTTTAAAACTCTGAGGAAAGCTAACTTCCTTTCTGTCTGCCATTGATAGTTGAGATCCCTGCTTATTTATAGACCGTGCTGCTGTAGGAAACCCTATAAATATCCAGAGAGATAAGCACACCCTTATTATTCTTCGAGTGGACAACTAAGTAAAAATGGAACTCATCCTTGGCCTACTGGAACTTCTGCAGCCACAGCCTCTGTCCCCACTCCATCAAGGGAAAAGCAGCATTGGCAGCTTGGGACTTGACCTCACCATCATAGTCAGCTCTTTGGTCCTACTTCAGTCTCTGTATCTGACATGGTGACAGCTGGGTATCTGACCACCACACAGACAGTGAACCCAAGAGGAGATGCAGGACATGCAATAGACAATGCAGGAAAATGGACCAATGCACAGCATAGAAGATTACACTCTTCGAAGTGCAAAGGTTATTGCTAGGAACAGCACAAATACGTCCATATCTGGCCCTAGCCATGACACAAAACATCTATAAAACCTCAGTTTTCCACAGGAGTATTTGCTGCCTAGTTCTAGTATATACTTCTGCAATGCTTTCACTTAAAAACAAACAAACAAACAAATTTACACTTTTCTGGGATCACTTGTTTTTCACCTCTTCTTGCTGCTGAAGTTTTTTTAAAGGCCTATATCAAATCTACTTGTGAATGAATGAGAAATCTAACCCTGTTCCAGCAGAGACCTCACAGCATATTTCTCTGAGTGCTCACTGTCAGGCTGCAGCTGCCCTAGGAATGATCATCTCAAGGAGGAAAATGAGGGCAAATTGCTTGATTTTATTTGGGCACCAGTGAGGTCACACCTGGAGCACTGTGTTCAGTTCCACAGCTCTCAGCTCAAGGGGAATGTGGAGAAACTGGAGAAGGCACAGCAAGGGTCAGTAAAGATGATCAGGGGCGTGAAGTCCCAAAGAGAGGTTGTAGGAGAGGGATTTATTTAGTTTGGTGAAGGGAAGGATGAGCGCGGATGTAATAGGAATCTAAAACTGGTTGTAGGGGAGTTACAAACACAAAGCCAAACTCTTCTTAGTCGGGGCAGATGATGGCGTAAAAAGTGGCAAAAACATGAAGAAGCAAAAGGCATTTATGCAACTGTGACAGACAGTGATTGCCTAAAACATTCAGCCCATGTGTTCCTCTAGTGGAGTGTGAACAGACAACAGTCTCCAAAAGCACCGTGTTCACTGTTGGCTGAGGAACTCAGCAGCTGCAGCAGTCTCTGGTCTCATAACCTTTATAACTGAAAACTATACAAAATTCAAATCTGAAACCAGAGAAAAATTAATGTTACATTAACTTATTGAAAGCTGAATTAATACTTTCTGGATCTGATTTGGTTTACTCTTCACACTCCTTGACTACTTCTATTACTTATGAGGTCTCTTCCATAAGAGCATTTCAATCCCTTTTGAATTAAAGGAATAACTCAAAGGATCAAAACCTCAAACAATTCAGAATTGGTGAAACTATTTCTTTCTCTCTATTTTGTTATAATATTATTTCTAAGTGCACAAAAGAGTTAAGGCATAAACATCCCAGAATAAAAATCGTGTCTGACAGCTATAATGTCACTTTGTAGCTAGAGGGAACATTCCTGCTGTCACTAAAATACCGCGGATGTAGCCAATTGAACAAAAATGGTACTGTCTAAACAAACTCAGCACACAATGGTTAGTTCCTAACTTCAGAGGTTCAGCAGACCAACTGTGCTCCAGACAATGCTGAGTTTGTTTAAAGTGTAATACATTTAGTTGTGCATGCTTATATATGAGTTATTGTAAAGTTGCTTCAGGCTAAATTCATTTCTGCTGCAACACCACCGAAATGAATGTACTTACAACAGAGATTAATTTGGCCCATTATGTACTAAACTTGCAGATCTTTCTTTCTTTCTTTAAAAAAGAACTATTCTTTTTGCAATTGATCTTATTCACTGCAGTCATTTAAACACAAAGGAAGTCTTATCTGTGTTACCCCGGTGTGGTGGAGTTATACTGGATTTACGCTGTTGCAACTGAGAGAATTCTTTCAGCTGAAAATAAAGACAGCTGCCCAAATTACATGCAGATCACTGCACTTCTCCTATACACCCACAAACTTGTAATGCACATTTCGGTGTCATGCATGACTTGCTACAGCAGCTGTAGGGAAAAGGAATTCCTGATACACAAAACTTTGTTAGAAAGTTAGGTCATGGCTTTAGCTGTAAGAGATTTCAACGTCTAAGCAAATACATTTAAGCTTTTCCATTACGCATGGACAGCAAGCAGTCCACACTCTCTCCAACTTCTGGGGCAGCAATGGAATTATTTTCCCATCTGGATCATCTACAGAGATGGCACTTCAGCATTATGGGTATGAAAACTGGGTTTGAACTCAAGGATGGAGGAATCAGATTCAAAATAACTAGGTGTCTAAAACAAAACTATCAATGTAATTCCTGAGGCATTTTATGGTCTTATCTTACACAGGAAGACGATAATTTCTTCCTAGCCTTAAGGAAGTTCTGAATCTGAATTAAGTCCCACAGCTTGAATCAATCAGGAGCAACCTGTGCTGCCAGGCTGCTGGGAAGGACTGATGCTGCCTGCTACAAGGAGAATGGCATGGAGGCAGCCCAAAGGCAGGCACTTGCAGCTCCACCTCCAGCCACAGATATACTGAAAAGAGGCTCCACTCCTGTAAACAATAAAGAGCAGAGATTTAAAAAATCCATCCTGAAAGTTAGACACAGAATTCTCATGTAGGCCACAGCATGAGGCTGGCGCAGACTGCATCATTTTCCATGCTGCAAAACCCCAAAACACTGCAGTCACTAGTACAGCCCCATTCACAGACAAATGTAAATGCAGACAGTATTTTGTAGATCCTTGGTCAAGAATTTTGCTCTCAAAATATTGGGCTGCACCACTTTAACTGAGTACAGAGTTTAAAAGACCACAGGATGTAGAAAATCCAGAGAATCAGCCATTTGTGTTCCTGGTATCCCAGCCAGGCTGACTTTGCTGCAGGTTTTTCTCTCATAGTGAAGACAATTCTTTCCTCTCAGAGTATCCATGATCCAAACACAATGAGTTTGCTTGAGCAAAACCTCCTTAGCTGCTTACTTCTGCATTTTGTGCAGAATTTATATAGTAAGCCCCACTACATAAGACATGCAAAGCAAACAGTAGGTTCCTCTGTGGGGCAGGATAGTTCAACCATAATTATCCCTTAGTCTCTGCTCAGAAGACCACAACATTCCTTAAAGCCAAAATCTTTAGAAAGTTTAATCTTCTCAGACAGGGGAGTGAGGTACATGACAGCTGATAATTGTTTGCTCTTCCTTTTTAGTTCTCATTAAATTGAGTATAGACATGGAATCTATATTCTCACATGGAAAGTAAAGGTTTTATGTCACTTTACTCCATCAATTCTCTGACTTTGGTGGATCCTGTCCAAACACAAGAAAAATGTATCCCAACAAAAACACATATTGTCTTTTTGAGAGTCTGAACTTGTGAAGCCCTTTATATTTAAAAAAATATTGCCTAGAAACCATAGGTTCTCTTTTTAAAAGCCATGTCTCATGCTACTTAGAAATGCAAAGGTCAGGGCATTTTAATATATTTTATTATATTTTCACAGGACAAATAAATAAGGAAGGTGAAGAACAGCAAGTATTTGATTTTTCTTTCCTCAGGAGGCAGCCTCTAAAATTGCAGAGATCTGGCTGAAAAAAAGGTTAGAGTTTGCTACATTAGTGATGCAAACACAGCCTGGGCAGTTCTTTGTGACCTTGGTGTCAGTGTGCTCATTGCCACTGTCCATGGCACCAGGAACTTCAACTGCATCTGTAGCCACTGTCGTAAGGGCTGAGGACCACCCTTAAAAACAAGGTATGGCAGAAGCCCACACAAGGGACTTAAAAAAGTTCTGAGAGGCACTGCACTTCCACTAGTGACTCAAAGACACACAGACCACATACTGCACAAAAAAGAAAAGGAGGTAACTACCCACGAAGGACATTTTGTTGCTATATGCCACTAATCTCTTTAAAAATGAAAAAACCTTGCACAGTGAAGAACAGGTAGTGCAATCCAACTGCCCTACTAATGCATTAACAGTAATTAATGATACCTGTAATTCTGGCATTATATCACATACCCGCACGTGCCAGAATGTGTACTTCCTCAAACACCCTGTTTTCCTGGACTACAACATTCTAAGAAAAGTCTTCCTAGATCATCTTTATGAGAAGGCTCTCTTCAGTTTTGTGAGTTTGGATAAGCATCTCTATTGTCTCCTGAAAATAGACACAAAGACAATTAGACTTGATGGACATCCAGTTGCTGAAAGTGATCAAAATGTCAGACCTATTAAGATCTCACTATCTGACAGCTGTTTCCTTGAGAGGCAACACATATTGCCCTCATTGCCTTCATTCCTGTTCCAGCTATGGTGTGGGGAGACACTAATGAGTTTAGTTAAAGCCCATTCTTAGTGCAGTCACAGGGAAAATGCTCACTAAAGCCCAGCTGATTGTTCCTGTGCCAAATCCCTGGGAACAGCAGCAGCATTCCACACAGGGGTGTGTGGAATGCTCCTCACTTGGCTCTCAGCACAGCTGTTCAGACATTTACTGGAGCAGGTTAGAGTTCCCCCCAGTACACCTCTTTCATTAGTATCAGAATCTTCAGGGTGCTCTGACACAGCTGTGGATAGGAGGGCACACCTTTCACGCTTTCTCCAGAAGCTCATATGAAGCTACCTCGCTCAGTGTGGCAGCAAAAGGTACCCAAACCATCACAAAGGCCTTCAGAGACCGAAAGTAGCGACATTTGCATCTCCTACTCCAGCCAGAAATTCTTTAGAGACAGTGACAACAGTGTGGCTGCATCCCAAGGGAGGGAAAGTCCACGACCGAGCTGTGTCGGCACCGCTGACACACTCAGCTCCCTTGGGAGAACTCTGTCCTTCAAGTGACAAAACTGTGGAATATGCATCTAAATAGAAAGGTTGCTAGGTGTATTTGTAGCAAAAAGCACTCTTGGTCAGAGGAAAGTGAGTTATCAGCTAGTTTTACCATGCCACTTCATGCACTTCCTTAGCTTATTACTGCTAAACACAATCTTAGTACTACCCATATTATACACCTGACAGCTCGCTTTACCACTGCCCTGTCATCAGAGATAGTGAACAGTCTGGTTCACCATATGGATACATCATGTAAAGCACAGACAGCACTGCCTTAGTACAGGGAAGCACCAAAAAAATATGCCCGACTGTACTCCCATGAGACAGAAGCCCTCAATACTACAGGGCAGAAACTATCTCGACCTGCCAGGTCCATGTAGGTGCTGCAGATAAAATAAAGTTTTACAAAGCCTTCATACTTAACTGGAAGAGACACTTAGTCTTGCTCACATTGCTCATTTCCTTAAGTAAAACTTCTCAGAAATCTGGCCCTGACCTCTTCATGGGACTATACAATGCTTAGACTGACTTGCCTTTAGCCCACTGTATATTTTCAGTGCAGAACTGAGTTACACTTCGGCATGCTAAACTGTGAACATTCCTATAAGGGGCAAATCAGCAAATTTCAAATGCAGTGGACACCCCACATTGTCCCCAGTAACGACACGCTTTCCCTGCACTAAAATCCTTCTTGCGTTTATAGGTAACAGTCTCATGGCAGAGCAGCTAGATGGATAAATCAAAGTGAGTCAGCACTGGGGGGAAAGGTGGGAGTCACTGCCAACGCCACACTGCACAAGATGAACAGGGACTCCTGTGCCAAAGCCAAGAGTGAAACCTGGATTTGGTGGAAGGCAGAAGCAGACCTCCCACTGATGTCAAGGTAGTCAGTGCTTCACCTTTGTGAATGCTCAAGTGAGTCTTGTTCCCATGTGTCTTCTGGACTGTGAACTTCCTTTGAAGCCACTGGAAGTTCTGCATGGAGACAGGTCTCAGCATCCAGTTTTCCAGGAGATGCAATTCAGTGGGCACTTCACATGACGAAGGGAAGCAGCAATGTAAACGGATAAGGGGAGGGAGCTAACTGTTCCCTCACATCAGTATTTTAACACACCATCTATACAAACATGAAAATTCAATCTAGAAAAGACAATGCTGTGGTACAAAAAGTTTATTTAGTCACAATTTTGTAAACATATGAGGTAAATTAACGTTTACATCAACCTGCTTCTTACAGAATTTAATATACAAGGCACTTCTCTGAAGACAGTACTTTTAACTGTTTGCTGGTTTTATTGTTACTACAAGTTCCTACAAGTTTTTGCCCAGAAAACTTGCTATATTTTTTGCCAGATTCTGTCATGTAAAAGACAAACATCCAGAAAGCAACAAGAAAGTTCTGAGTAAGCTTTCTTATGCTTTAGAACCCTTTAACTGTGAGAAACAGTGGCAATGCAAATAGCAATGTACTCTCCACCTTAAAATATGCTCACACATCTTGCATAACTCTTCAAGAACTGAAAACTCTAGAATTAGATTGGCGTCTTACAGCAAACTTAAAATGCAAATCTACAATTTCTTTATCACATCAGTGTTTTTAATTTATGCAAATAGTCCCATTGCCTTTAATGGTCTTATTTGCAAAAGTTAAAATAACTTGCATGAAATTGTATTTGCAGGCTCAGAACCATATTTTTTACTTAGAAAGCAAAACATTTATTTTTTGTAAAATCTTCTACAGTGTAACAGTGCAGTGTTTATTCACAAGTACTTTGCTTGGAATTTTAAACCAGGCTGTAAATTTAGCTCATAAAGGACATATGTCACAGCTAATTTTTGTCATTGAAGCTCTAAACACACAGGAAGGCATATGAACAATAGTGAACCTTAGTTTATTTGGCAATAATTGAGTTCATGATGAAAAATATTTTTTCCATGGTGTGCTCCCTATATATCCAACATCCATATTTTAATTATACAGAGAATGCTGATACTATGCATCAGTGATCAGGTTAAATTTAATGGTACTGCCTTATGTCTGAAGAGTTCCTGTGTTACAGTAAGACATTTTTCTCATGTTAACACATTGGCAGAGTCATTCTTTTGCTTCTTATACAAATGTAAACTTAGAAAGCAGTTTATTTCATCCAAATGTGCAATCTGAAATCAAAAACTGAATGTAAACTTCAGAAAATCAAAATTACAAGAGCACACTTTTCACAAGAAAAATCAAAGTAAAACATTTGGAATTAAAAAACAAAACAAAACAAAAAAAAAAACAACCCAGCCTGTTCAAATCCATGGTGTTAGTGTTTGTATAAAGCAAAAAGACCTGGGGGCTCAACACTTTGCTCCTGCAGACTGCTGTCACCCACATGAACTCAGCGGAATACAACAGCTTGTAGCAGCTGAGGAGCTGATCTCATGCCTAATCAAAAAAAGGACCTAAATAGTGATCTGATTTTTAAAGCTTGCTTTTATCATTTTACTGATCCTACACTTATGTGTTCATACCAGAAAATAAGAGCTGCAAAATGTCAGACATTTAATTAGCTCTAAGTGCCTTGTTGAACAACAAATATACTGCAAAAAGAGTAGTACATCATACACCTGGTAACTTGTTCAAAGAGTATCTTTTTTCAGTTTTCTTTTCCATAGTTTACCTCAGCATATTTTTTTAACTTCAAGTAAGAGAGAGAACAAGTTTTCCCATAATTATTCTACTCAAAGAGCAAAAATTAGTGGGGTTTTTTTTTCGGTCCGCTTAGTATCAGGCATGATTCTGTTCTGACTTCTGCTTTTGTGATAACTTACCTACAAACTTAGCTGTGCACCTGGGGTCTTTCAGAATTGTGGCTTGAATAGCCATATGACTGGGCTAAATCAGGGTATCACTTGCTACCAGCTCCCATGAAGCTTTGTAACTAAGTGATGTGAAAGAGTCAATGACTTAGAAATTAGCAGATAATTTTTGCCAATAGACTATTTTACAAGTGAGTCATACTTTCTAGAATTGTGGAATTCTGCATAGAATTGGGCACTTGACTCACAGGATGCTGAATTCAGTGATCATTCATGAGTAAAGATTAAAGTCCTCAAAATCAGCCGCACTAGTAAGATTTTTCTTTCAACAAATCTGAATCCAGATGTGATGCAGCAACTACAAGCAGTTGTAAGCACTAAGGAGGAGTTCTGCCAAAAAACAGTTACCTGGGCTTAAATGAAGAAACAGTTACTGGACTCCAAAAGAAACTGCAGGCAATGAAGAGTCTTGACGCTGCATAGTTTGTGATGGAACTTAAGCTGATCTTAAAAGCGCAACCTGTGAGTTGTAGCTTTGCTTTCTCAAGCCAGGACTGCCTGGATGCAGAGGCTGCTCTCTCAGACTTCTCTTAGGGGTGGCAATAGAGTTACATTTCTCCCCCCGAGCTTCACCTAACAGGAAAAATCATCTTTTAGAGCTTTCCAGTAGTTACTCTGGCTGAAAACACCGTATATTCCACAAAAGCATCTGAACTTTCTGCAGGTCTAACCACACACATTAAATTGAAAAGGTCAGCCTAGGTCTCAGTTGATCCTAAGTTAAATCTATCTCTCTTACTGTTTTTTTTTATATACAATATGGATGCAATCCTGCAGGACACACTCTGTGAAGGTAGTACTGAAGTAATGGCTGTAAGATGAAGAGCCCCATCAAACAACATCAGTTTTGCTCTCGGGAAGTGATATAAAAAAGCACACATTCCAGGTGGTCTGGTTTATATAAATACACTCCAGAAAGACTCTGACTTCATTCTTCAGAAGCATAGAACAAAGGAAAATGTAGCCCATAAACTCTGATGAACTAAAAGACAGAGATGCATATATTGTATTATTTCAGCAATGTAGTTAACTGGCATTTATCAAAACTTACAAAACTGCTACTACAGATGCTAGTAAATCTAAGAATTCTGAATCTTAGTCTCTGCTTTTGTTTACATCTAGGCAACTTCATCAACTTTAGTCTATGTTCAGCATAGTTGCACGGATACAACAGAAAGCAGAACTTGGCTTTTAGCTTTCTTGTAGAAAGGGTTTTTATGGCTTATAACACAGAAAATCCATGAGAGCATGCCTGAAGCTAAATACCTATCAATAAATATCTTTATTGTACTACTACACATCGACTTTTAATGCAGTGGCTGCCCTTAACATCCATGACAGCAGAAGGACTTCTCCTCACCTGGTTCAACACAAGCAGGACAAGGAAGTCATGAGACAACATGCCCAAAGGTTGCAGAACAGTGCTTCTGATCATGAGAAGCTCTTTGTGACTACTCAGAAAGCAGTAAAATGTTTAATCTTGAGTGGTGGGAATAAATTTTGACTGTTGAATAAAATAAGCACACTCTGAAAACGTACAACATAAGAAATAACTGATAATGTTAACTGCTTGCTACAGGTTGACCCTGCTTTGCCTGAGTACGGACTGCACTGCCAGGTCAAACACGTTGAAGATGCAAAGGGCTATCCCAGTGTGTTTGATTGCTCTTTTCCAGTTACAGTACTTTCAATTTATAGCAGCAACGAAACTGACTCCAAGCTTCAGTTCTTTTGGATTCTGCTTAGAACAGAAGCTGGGCCTAATTCTGTATTCCTTTTGTACCAAAACTCTCCTGAGCCTACTCAGGCATGCAGAATTCTAACATCTTGTTAAGGATGGAATAAAGGACAGCCTGTTGAAAGGAAAGCTGCATCTTAGGAAAAAACCCCCAGTACTTTCCTTCGCCCATTTTTGAGGGACACACACATTTTTCAAAAGCAGGATTTCAATGTCTTTTCTAAGCTCAAAATCTAAATTTCTTTTGGCTCCCAAATCTTCATGTGAATGTTAGTCTTGCTTGAATAAGGCCTGAAAGATCCACTCCCAAATCTTGCTCCTTGTTAAACTGAATGGAAATTCTGAATAGACTGAAATTCTGAAGGGTCTATCAGGATAGACCCTTCAGCCACCACGTTGCCCAGATATTTTAGCCACCTTTCCTGCAATACAATATTATATAAGTCTGTTTTCACTGACCTAAAGACACTACAGATTGATGTTAAAGGGTACACAACAAGAAATAATGTTGCTCCGGGAATTTCACCATCAGTCAGTTTCTCTCCTCTTACACTTTCTTGTAAGATCAAAGATAAAACTAAAATTATTAAGTACACAGTCAAGTAAATTTAAACCTACAGATTATTCTCAAAATGCTCAAATACTTAAAAATAAGCACTCAAGTTTACTTCTAGAAAGCATTTTTCCAACAAACTTAAGCTGATATCTAATAGTCTAAAATGCAGAGTTGTACTTTATCCTAATTGTTTGTCCACGGGCAATGGATGGGGCCACAGTGTATTGAAATCATAATCCTTGCTTTCTGAAGAGAAATTGTTCTGTGTAATAATTTCTGAGGTGTGGTTTGAATTCCTGTCCTCCTGTAAGCAATTTTAGAAGTCAGCTAAAATTATAGTCAAACATGCTCAAACATATTTGCAGGCTTATAAACATGGTGTGATCATGGTTGGCAAACACTGGATAGAAGGTCAAACCGAACACTTCCTAACAGGTCAAGAGTAAAAAAAAAAAAAAAATATGGAAAGAAGAACCTCAAAAATCTATTCCAGGGGGTCCCTAAACTTTGCCTGGCCGAGGACTGCATTGGTGACTTGCCAGGAACACAAAGGCTCCCTTAAGCCATGTTGCATGGAAGAAACTGAGTTACCTTTATTATGGCAAGTTGGTCTGTAGACACAACACGTGCCAACAGGCAGTATACCACACTGATGTTTGCCATAGGGCTACGTAATATTTAAGAGGAAGAAAGTAAGTCATTGCATCTACTCATGTAGAGCTTCTGGGAAAGAGCTGAAGCGAAGGCAAGGGCAAGAGGGAGATGACAGCTAGGTGCACAGGCACTAGGGATATTAACACTTCTCTGGGATGACAGTCAGCGTCAGGGCACATGACCAGCTACCATCATCACCTGTTATCTGTGCAGGCCTCCCCTATGGCTGCCCTCGAGGGATCTGCCTTGAACATGAAGGAAAGTGGGACTGGTTCCCCGGCCCACGGGCTGCGCTTCGGTCACCCCTGACCTATTAGAAACTGTTGATCATTTTCCCCACTACAACTCACAGAGTGCAAAAACAGCAAGCGTCTAAGTTTGAAGGCCAGGCCTTTCTCACCCACGCCAGGCCTGGCCTCCCCGGGCAGCTCCCCTGCCCACTGCGCCTTCCAGCACCTGCTCCCCCGAGCAGGGGCCACTGCCTTACACAGCGAGGTCGTCTGACCGGGCTCTGCAGCTGCTCGACTTACTGGCCCTGCTCAAGCGCCGCATGTCTACGAGCAGCGGGGGCTCGTGCATCTCCACCGTGGTGCAGGCAGCCGAGACGGGCCGTGCCCCCGACAGCTCCACCTCGCCCTCCACATCCCACTTGCTGCCGCTCACCCCGCTCAGGCTGGTGCTGCTGCCGCTGTTGGCCGCGGCAATGGGCAGCACAGCTGGGGGTGGGAGTAGCTGCTCCAGTGGCTCTTCCTGCTCAGGAAGGGGATGCCGGACGCTGCTGGGGGTAGAGGAACCTGCTGAGCTGGAGGAAACCTTCCCCTGGTGCTCAGCCGCCACGTTGACCCAGTTCTGCTCGGACGTCAGGGCACGGCTGCTGCTGTTGAAGTAGTTGATGACAGCTGGTGTGGGCGTGGGGATGGGGGTCGGGATGGTGACAGGAGTGGAGATGGGTGTGGGAGTCACAGCACGGCGCTTCTCCTCAGGAACTTGTGGAGCAGCAGGGTAGCTTGCCATGGACGTCGTGTTGGAGGGGGGCCGTGGTCTCGGGGCAGCCGTAGCGTAGTATGATGCCATGGTCACTGGGGCCAGCAGCGGTGTGACAGCACGGGTGTCAGGCAGAACAGGGGCCGGCGTGGCAGCCGTGACCACTACAGGTGGTGCTGGTGGTGGCAGGGAAACAGGTTTGGACTCCCCTGTTACCATAACTGGTGTCATTGTTGCGACAGGCATCTCTAGGAGGTACTGGCTTGTCATGCCCTGCTTAAGCTTCTTCCACCCTAAGTGATATATCTCAAGCATGTTCAGCAGCAGGGAGACTGAGGCCACCACCAGCATGAAGATGATGAAGATGGTCTTCTCAGTGGGCCTCGAGATGAAGCAGTCCACAGTGTGTGGACAAGGTGAGCGGCTGCACTGGTAGACTGGCTTTAGCTCGAAGCCATATAGGAAGTACTGGCCCACAATGAAGCCCACCTCGAACAGTGTCTTGAATATGATATTGAAGACATAGGTACGGAGCAAGGCACCCCCCATACGGATTCTACCACGTTCATCACGGATTGGGAGCTTCTCTTTCCCCCTTTTGACAATAGGTTGATCTTTGACGTTATTGCTGCCTCCTCCACCACCACTGCCAGATGCTGCTGCTACTGGGTAGTTGCCATCTTTGCTGCTTCCCTTCTTTTTCAGCTCCTCCTTCTCTTTCCTCTTCTCCTCCATGCGTACAATGTGCAGGACATGGCCCAGGTAGATGAGGGTTGGAGTGGAGACAAAAATGATCTGCAGCACCCAGAAGCGGATGTGAGAAATGGGGAAGGCTTTGTCATAGCAAACATTTTCGCAACCAGGTTGCTGAGTGTTGCATGTAAAGTCCGACTGCTCGTCTCCCCAGACCTCCTCAGCAGCAGCCCCCAGCACCAGGATCCTGAAGATAAACAGTACTGTCAGCCAAACCTTGCCAATAACCGTGGAGTGCTCCTGCGCATTCTCTAACAGTCTCCCCAGAAAGCTCCAGTCACCCATTGTTTCAGATTTCTAACCTACAACAAGAACATCAGAGCAATTAGAGCAATGTTAAAACATCTTATAATTAACACAACGCTGGGGCAGAACAGACTGCTCCTTGACAAATGGATTTCTTAAGAGCACTTGCTTTTGCAGAATACTTCACACATACATTAAGAACTAGATAACCCTGGGCCCACGCAACCCAGGGCTTTGGTGAGCACAGAAGGGAGTTGCTTAATGCTCTCACAGAGCCCATACAGGCTTAAGTGTGGTAAGAGGACACAGCTGGCAAGAGGATTTGTAAGTTAGAATTTCTACAAGATTTAAGTATTCTGAAAAACATTATTTCTGTTTCCTCTGTCTGAGACGGTTCTAACTGCTCCTGCATATATTTAGAAAAGAACAGGTAGAAATCCAATCAATTAAACAGAATAATCCTACTATTAATGCAACTGCACTGGTATTCAGAGTGTGAAGCAAAGTTTGCCTAACTCTAATAATTGTACTGTTATCAGAACTTATTTACTCCAGCAATCAGGAAGTTAGTAATAGGTCTCTGCTATTCTCAAACTGTACAAATGCAGAAAAAGAATTACTCAAAACCTACGGAATTTACAGTTGAGTTTTGAAATCTGTACAACTCAGCAAGCATGTTCTCAAAGCCTAATCATGTTCAAATTTGTTTATTTCTAAAAAAACCCAGATATTTTAGTAACTTGAAATATTGGGAAGAATGACAAATTCTGAGCGGAACAGTGAAAAAGTTTCTATGCCATTTCCCCTACTGTCCTGGCAGTTGGTGTTACTGAACCATACCTACCGTACATCATTAAAACAAAACAAAACTAAACTAAACAAAACAAAAAAAGGAAACAAAAAACTCAAGGCCATTTCAGCAATTATATACAGAGATTTTCTTGGAAAAAATAGAATTACATCCTATGACCTTACTTCTGTGACAAACAACTGGCATATATTCTCAGCAGTTTCCACCAATTCAAGTATGATGGCCCCCCTCCTTGTCCAATTCTAGGCAGAGACACAATTGCTGATTTGGAAAGGCTTGAAGTGCAAGATTTTTTTTTAATATCAGAATTCCTCACAAGCTTCCTCCAACTGAGAAACAAGAGAAATCTCCTAGTATCACTTCCGTTATCCTTGGCCTGTTCCTAACTGGATTATATATAAGAATATTGGAATATATGTAAGAAGGACATTTCATTGCCCTAATAAACTCACTTCTATACTTCATATGTCAATCTTCAACTAAAAACAAAATGAAAAACTTCGCTTTCAGCTAACTTCAATACCTTCTGAAATACTTGTATCATAATTGTAATTCAGATTTAACAACTTGCATACAAAATACCCCACTATCAGAAAAGTAATTATCTTCTTGTTTTAAAATCTTAGAATATTTTTATATATAACTTAATTGCATCTTACTATGCTTACACTTCTTATCCAAACACGTGGGTGTCTTACAATTCCCGAAAGGAAAGGTGTTCATCACTACAGCTAGGAGTTTACCACTGAAGAAGGGTACTAGTCTCATCATTATACGAGTGTAGTTTCCAGCCGTTATGTCACTGTTTTTCCAAAAGAAGTATTTCCAAAGTCTGTCCTAAACTTCTTTTAGGCTTTTAGTTAAGGTAACTAAAGAAATTAAATTTCTTAAAGGTACTTTTTTTATAACTTGATCATACTGTGAGGCAATGAAACACCTATAACTTCAGAGCAGCATGCTTTCACACACATCCACTTGTATTTTGCAATTCTATAAATCCTGGTATTTTGATTCAGTTTTATCACATGAAATTAATTTAAACCCCCCCCCCCCCCCCCCCAAATACATCTTTGGTATTTATCAAAAACTCATTCCCTTTAATATAAGTGAATTCTTTTTCCAGCATAACACAATAAACTACAAACGATGATACTAACAATGAAATACTGATTTTGTGTATGTATGTTCCCTGCCCTGAAACATTTTTTTAAATATATTCAGATTCTTTTTGAAGAATGTATTTTTTCTCCTCTTAAGACAGTAGCCAAAAGTTAAATAAATTTTGTTTTAATATTTTTATAGTCTTCATTTAATACGTTTATATTACTTTAAAATTTAGTAATCTGTCTTAATTGTATAAGATTTAAAATATTTTGGATGGTTAAGTAATTTTAATCTTGACAAATAATAATTTTTAAGGCAATAATTAATTAATTTTATACTCATACTTTTTTTTAAAACTCAAAATCACTTGAAGATACATCCAGTTTAGTTCCAGCTTTGAACAGAACTAAACTCTTTGGGCATGTTCTCATTATGAGTGGGAAAATGTAGAAAAAGCAAAATAAATAATGTGATATTTGATGGATTAAAGAAGTTTAGCAAAAACCCAGGCTCAGTACTTTTTTTCTCTGTTATTCTTTACATTATTTTGTGTCTCTCTGCCTCACTCTCTATTTTCCATCCATATCAAACAAAATAGGTAGCTAAGGTAATGAGCAGGTGATGATGTCTATAATGAAAACAGGATATTCTGTGCTTTTCTGAGGATTTATCTAGAGATTACATATAACAATTTCTAGAACTTAAAGATGACAAATAACAAATCCGTCTAACTTGATCATTCTCCAATCTCCAAAGAATTTTTCTTCTTTTTACTACAGGTCAGCAATGCGCAGGCTGAGTTAAATCAGGACACCAAAGACATGACACAATGTACTTCTCAGAGAATGCACACCAAAAAAAGCTATTTTTGTGCTTACATTACTTAAAATATTTATTTCTGTGTATTAGAGTGTGCAAATTCATCCTGCACACCAAGAGAGTGTTTAAACAGTGAGGGGATACTTCACAGCATCTTACTGCACAGAGGTGAAAAATCTCAGTGTATGTCTTAGTATGAATTGCAGCAACTGTTGCCTTCACCACAAATGAGCATTGTCCATAGTACATAAATACTGGAAGGACATAATTTCCAAGTGCAATCCAAAGTTACATATCTCCACTGGCTGGAGAGCTCCCAGAAATCCAAATCCTGTGTCTTTCTTCAATGTCAATACATGCTTCAGTGAGCAATTCATAAGGCCAATGTAACTTATTCAAAAATCACACCAACAACTGCAGAGGGATGCCTTGACACAAATCATTATTAAATTACACTGAACAAAACAGAAGGTTCACAAAGCTCAGAGGATATTTGATTTTTCCCTATTGAGTTCAACAATACCTACTGTCTAAATTTAAACAGCCACAACTCAATATTTTAGCCGAGAATAATCCCAAACTTGTTTTTGCAGTATTACATAAAACTCAACAGTATAGTATTACTTTCAGTTCTTCAGAGACAGGCAACTGTTAAGACCTAATCTTCAAATAGGGATTGTGAAAGGAGACATTTTTTCTTTTTGTGCTTGGAAAAAAAATGCAGATTAAGAAATGAAACATCTTTATCTGCATTTCACGATGTCCATGAATATCCACAAGGGGATGACAGAGAATCTGTCTCAGAAAACAATCTAATTCAATGGTATGAAAAGCAAGGACTTCATGAACCTTTGTATCATTTAATAAGAACTGGGAGTCTTGTATTATTTGGTGTATTTTATTGTATTGTATTTCTTGGTTTAGAAAATCATTCCTTTGAGACCACATTGAAAAACGGACATTCATAAAAATTGGCATGGCATTCAAGTATCAATGTTGTGTTATTAATTACTAGTCTAGTAGACGCACAAACACACCTTGCATGTTACAAAGAGAACAAGAAAGCGAGAATAAATTTTAGAAGCTGCAGTGTCCTACCTATCCCTCTGCAGAAGAAGAATTATTATCATGTGACATCGACAAACCTTCCAGTTATTTTTAGTTCTGGTGATGAAGAGGTTCATGCGCACTATATGCACATAGGTGTGGCAAAATTTTACATTTTATTATTTATAAATTTATTCAAACATGTACATATTTATGTATTTATGTACACATATGCAGACAAATAAGTACACAGCTGTATTACATACATTACCAGATTGATGGCAATACATTACATCACTTGATGTATTTATGATTTCATTATACTGGTCCATCCAAAAAATGTCCCATAACAAATATTTAGAAACTTAACAGATATCCATATCTGAATACGATTTATTAAACTCAGCCCACATTTCCTTTAATTTCTCATGACAGTCTAAAAACTTGGGATTTAGATTTTTTCTTCAAAATTATCTCTATTTTAAAAAGCAGTATGACCAAAAAAAGCTGTTAAAACAACTTGAAATATTTGTTTTTACACCAAACAATCAGGCATCTCCACCACTATCAGGTTCTTAACTGTGCTAACTCAAATCAGACAAAAGCAGTCATCCTGCAGAAAGTCTGCAGCGTGACTATGTAATTCCAGACAAACTGGCATATGTGCAGGCACAGAATGAGCTACTACAGTTCCCAGTGAAAATTAATGGTATTTGGTCATGTACATATATATGAAACACAATGGTGAGTGTTTCATAATTCACAATAGAAGTTTCACAGTTCATTTTATACGCTTGTTTAAATGAGGATTTCAAAAATACCTTTCTTCATGCTCCCAGTGTCATACTTTCAGACACACATATCAACACTCTCATTGTATTTTGAACACTTGTTAAAAATTAATTCCTTAACTGATCTTGTTATTACCTTGAACTTACTTTACTGCTATGCAGCCTCCTCCTTAAATCCCAGGCAAAACTTCTTTTGACTTCTTCTTGTCTCCACTTGACCTCTGAGTGAAAGTTTGGCCTGAGTAAAGGAAAAGCGCGAGGAGTGCAGGGCTGAGCCCAGGAGGAGAGCTACACCCCACCTGTTAAACTCCTCTCTTCCAAGCTGGAACCCCTGCTCTGATTCATTAGCTGCAGGAGGAAAACAGGAACAAACAGCAACCCCTTTTCTCCCCCAGAATACTCAAATGCCGTCTTAGAGCTCTACATGGGAAGCAAAAGACAGTGACTTACCAGTAAAGCTGAAAGGTGTGAAGGGTGTGGAGCTACCGGGAGACTGCGGAACAGCCGTGGAGCGTGAGGGCAACAGTCCTACATCCCGAGTGAGTGAAGCATGAATGAGACAGAGCTGTCAGGTGCCCATACACCATCAGCCACACAAATCTAAAAACTGCACCGTGAGGAGGGTCCCGCCCCCCGCCCCAGACATACAAAGGAAAGATGAGCCTTTCCGGCATTCAGAGACTCAAGACCCTTTCTCACTGCAGAGAAGCTGGGACTCCAGTGTTTGAGTATCTGCCTGAGATACTTAACTTCAGGCAAGTTAAGGGAGATCCTTTCAAACTCCATAAAATACACTTTTGTACTGTGGAAACAATTTAAATTTTTTCTAGTTAAATTCTAAAATGTTCCAATAGGATTCTCTCATTTCTCTTTAAATAAAAGAGACAAATAACTCTAGTATCTCTGACTATTCAGTTCAATTCATTTTTCATATCTATGTCAGTGTTTTAAAGACCTAACACACTAATGATTTCTAATAACACGCTAGCCTTTGTATGATTTCTTCAGTGAGTCAGCAATGAACCCAAATATTTTTTGCCTACGGGGAAAAAAAAGACACAAATGAGTAACATTTTTGCTTATAATATTGGCAAATTTTTACTTCATCAAGCTTGGTACCTTCCTAAGAGTACTTATTAATCTCAATACTTTGCATCAGTTATGAGTCCTAAGTGAACACGCGATAAACTGGCACGTTTCGGTAACTCTCGGACCAGACATGAGAACAGAGCGAGGTGACAGTCTGCTGAGCGCAGGGAGGCCACTCGGCTGTTTTCCTCCCTGTCAGTGGAAAGTGCCTGAATGGGCCAGACAAGGCAGAGCTCACCTCAAGGAACCCCGGAGCCAGCCCGGGTTACGCCCGTGAGCTCCATCATTCTGTGCGGCACCACTTACAACGCTGAAAGAAATTCTGCCTCTGCTTTGTATTTAAGACTTTACTCCAAGTACAAAACTGCCTTGAAATGCGCAGCAGCGCGGCAACTTTTAAGGAAGATGTTACACGTCCCTACACAACCATCTTGGATATTAATACTTGTTGCTTTGTCCTCCACTGCATCTTCTGAGGTATTTGGTGAGATGCGGACACTTCTCCCTGCTACACCAGGCGCGGTTACGGTCCCATCTGCGAGCGCCGCTGCCCGCAGACGGTTCCCTCGCTGGGGCGGGAACAGAGGGTCACTGGCGCCAGGGTCCCTCAGGAAGGCACTCAGAGCAGTAGGGGCCCTGCCACGACTCCTCCTCAGTAGGACGAGCAGGCTCGGCCCCGCCCTGCCCTTCCCTAGCGCCCATCCCACGGCCAGGGAACGCGGCGAGCGGGCAGAGGCCCCGGGCGGACGCCGGCCCTCGGCGCCGACTGCGAGCGCGGCCGCGTCCCCTGCGCCGACGGCGCGGCCCTGCCTGGAGCCCGGCGGCGCTGCCCAGGGGTGCTCTACTTACGCGTGGCGGGAGGAAGGCTTTTTAAAGCAGCAAAGGCGCGACTCCTTCGGAGGAGTCCGGGCGGAGGTGGCGCACAGGTCGTTTAAGCGGGGGGAAGAGGCTCCCCCGAACTTGGCTGGGCTGTGGCAGGAGCGGCGGGGCGGGCCGGGGCGGGCGGCGCCGGGAGCCCAGCGCCGTGCCCTGCGCCCTGCCTGCTGCTGCCCGCGCTCCCTGCCCGCCGCCGGCACCGGCCCTCCCTCTGCCCTCCCCTCCCCGCCTCCCGCCTGCACACGGGACGGGCCCGCAGCCTTTCTCCTCACCCGCGAGGCTCCGAGCGGATTGTCTCTCTGCATTTTAAAATGTTTGTCACTGTGCAGATGACCCATCCCACCTCCGCGGGATTTCCTGGGAAATAAAAGAGTTTCTTTCCCGCTGAGGACAGAAGCCTGAGGCTCCCGTCCCCGCCCGGCTCCGGCCCCTGTGCCCCGGCACCGCGCTCAGGGCGCCTCGCCCCGGCCGCCGAATGCACGGCCCTCAGCCGGGTGTCGGAGATAGCCGAGCAAAAGGCGGGGGAAACACACCAAAACAGCCGTTCTTCACCAAAACGAGGGTTTTCTCTCTGAGAGCAGATGAACCTTGCAGATGGTGCCTCTGTGTCCTGCATGAAGAGCCCCAAAGGGTTGCCAGCCCCTTTTTTCTTTCCCTCAGGCCCTTCCACAGTCAGGATCAGCTTTCAAGCTGTTGTGCACAGAACTTTTGGAAAAAGAAAAAACAAAACCCCGCAAAAACAGATCAGTTGTCACTGTTCTGAAAGTTATTATTTAAAAGTAGCTCTTGACATTTTCGGCATAAGTACTCAAAAATATTACTATTACCTATATTTTGGTTAGGCTTTTGTGTGTTCTGTAGTGTTGCCCCAGGGAAAGGAAAAATAGCCACACAGCCCGGGCAGTATCTAAAGTAGAGTGGGACGTGGTTCTCTCTCTCATGAGACCCCACCTGGAGTGCTGCATCCGACTTAAGAGGCCTTAAGACACCTTAAGGAGGATGTGGATCTGTTGCAGCGAGTCCAGAGGAGGGCCATGGAGATGATCAGGGAGCTGGAGCACCTCTGCTGTGAAGACAGGCTGGGAGAGTTGGGGCTGTTCCGCCTGGAGAAAAGGGTCTAAGGAGACCATACAGCAGCCTTCCAGTTCCTAAAGGGGCCTACAGGAAAGCCAGAGGGGAACTAGTTACAAGGGCATTTAGTGACTGGACAAGGGGGAATGGCTCAAAACTGAAAAGGGGTAGATGAGATTTTGGGAAGAAAGTCTTTAGTGTGAGGGTGGTGCGTCATGGGAACAGGTTGGCCGGATAAGTTGCATATGCCCCATCCCCAGAAGTGTTTAACGGCCAGGTTGGATGGGGCTTTGAGCAACATGGTATAGTAGAAGGTGTCCCTGCCCTTGGTTGGGAGAGTTGGAACTAGATGATGTTTAAGGTTCCTTCCAACCCAAACCATCCTATGGTTCTATGAAAGAATGACTTAAAGTGTTAGGATGACTCAACAACTCTTCAACAGTAACATATGATTTCTCTTCATATCTACTCTACAAAGAGCTGGAAACAGAACCACACCAGTCATTCCCGAGGCTTTATTTAGTTTAAAAAAAAGTCCAATAAAATTTGTGAGACACTTTGAGGAGCTATGTGTAGCAGAGAACTGTTGAGAATCTGAATCCAACCATGCCCATGTTCTTGTATTCTTGCTGCTTGATTGGTCACTATAAATATTTCAGCTGAAAGCACTAGAGAGAGGAAGATCTCTATTGGCCCTAAGCACTAGAGGTGGCACAAGGACAAATGACTGATCAGAGATGGGTGATATATCTGAAACACAGTGATGCCTTGAGTGTAAGTGTACCTCGGTGTATTACAGGGTCGATCCTGAAGCACTGGGGCATGAGAGGCTGTGTTAGGGTACTCGATGGAATCCCAGCAGCTGCAGTAACTCCTATCGTTAAAACTTTCCTCATGCAGTGAAGTCTCTCAGCTCATAAGTTTTAATTGCATGAAGCACTGGGTGTTTCTCTGATGGCTTTTTCACTCTCTGGAAGTGTGAAGTGGTATTTCCCACCAGCTGTACAAACAGGTTTTGACACCTGTTTTTTTAAGAAAAACATTCTTAGTCAGGAGGGCAGTGAGATTCTAGAGCATCCTTTTAGTAGTGCCACAGAAGGTTTTTATGATAGAATCCTTTACATTTCAAACTAGAAGAAGCTGATGCAGTGCCTGCCTGCCATGGGACTACACCCAGCAGCTAACAATTTCCTTTCTACGAATTCCCTTCAGGGTTCATACAAGAAGAGGTTTGGTCTGTCAGCGAAACCCCCCGGATCATTTGTAAAAGAATGGGACAGGCAAGGATACAAAATCCATGGGGAAAACTTGAAGGAAGCAGTTTTAAAAGTGAAGAACCAATTATGTACTGATGAAAGCTCAAGCATGAAAGCATGTTGAGGACATATGACTTACTAGTCATATACTAGAACAGAAGGATCTGTGGTCAAACAAGGGGTAAATAGAAAAAAGTAGGACTTGTCTCTCTGAGGAGTTTATTCAGAAAGAAAATAGGCTCAGATTTAGTTAATGGTGTTCAAAGGTGCCTCTTCATGTGGACTTTCTGAGAGAAGGATTTCCTTAGGAGAGCCATCCTGCTAGTTTCCTCACTTACCTTTAAAGAAGCACAGCAGTGCTAGTTCTCATTGTGTTTAAAGGGTTGGCATTAACTCTAGACAGCAACACACAAAGTGTGTTTAAATTTTTACATTAAAATGCACACTTATAAATATTTCAACCTTGCTTTAATTAACACAGAGTCACAGAATGGTTAAGGTTGGAAGGGACCTCTGGAGATCATTCAGTCCAACATCCTTGCCAAGGCACGGTCACCTACCGCAGGCTACACAGGAAGATGTCCAGCTGGATTTTGAATGTCCCCAAAGAGGGATTAATTATCTCCTTTAGTACAGTCTTTTGTCTTCCATCCAAGCAAGCCTCCACACAGGTGACAACCACTATTCCACATGTAGACAGACATTTAGCAGTACGTGATTTGGCTGGCACAGAAACAAAGTGAATTCAGGAAGTGGGGAGACAGAGCAGTCAGGCAGGTATTTTTAAGATTAGATTAATCAGTTTTTCATTACATTTCATTCAAACATTTTTCATTACATTACATTCATACATGGAAAGAAAATAAAAAATAGACACTAAGCTTTATAAAATGATAAAAAGATCTCATAAGTTAAGCAGATATTAATTAATCTTAGTCTGAACCTGAGCTGCTGCTCAACAAGAAAAATGTACTTTCTCAGATCAGTATTAATCTAAAACAGTGTTTTACCCCTTGCTATTTCTAAATTAAACATATATTTTGATGTACATAGGAGGATCACTCTTATGTAACTGTGCATCCAAGCACAGTCTGGTGGAAAGACCCCTATACTGTGGTGCATGTCTTCAGTCATAAGCCATGCCAAAGTGACACATGGCTCGGCAGTGCTGGCAGCAGTTTTGTCCACACACTCAGCCATAAAACAAATAGCTACAAATGCCTTCAGTTTAGCTGATTGTGGCACTGTACGGTATGTCAGGAAAGAGAATTGTGCTTGACATGCCACTGCCCTACAGAAGATGGCACTAAAGATATTTCAATTCTGGGAAAGGGCACTGCTACCTCCGGAGGCACAGCTTGAAGCAAGGAGGTTTTAAATCTCTACTTGTTTTCTACATGGATGAATCGAAGGACTTTAGAATTAATTAAATGATAAATAAAATGACAATGAAAAGACTGAAGTTGTTGCTTGATCTCATATTATATACTAATATTTATTATTATACCAGTGAGCGATTAGTCCTCTGTTCTCTGCTAAGCACATCAGAGAAGGCAGCATAAGAACTGGAAATATTATTTCTAGTTTTGTAGGATGATGCTATGAGTTCTAGTTTGTAGGAATGGAGGCACAGGAAGACTAAATATCTTTGTCCTAGGTTATATGGTTCTGAGAATATCACTGAGACTCTAGGCTGGTGTTTCACCCACCAGAGCCAGTTTCCTCTGGTCCTTTCTGGTTATTTCCTTTGGAAACATGGCAAATCTCCTAATATTACAACAAGAACAACAGCAACATAAACCTGAATGTTCTGGGATATGGAACAACAAGATGCTTTCCATTAATCTTCATGGAATCAAAAGGTCCATGTAAGATGTAGCAGAGGAAGAACTATAACTGTACAAGCCAGGCATCTGTTAAGAGGAAGAATCAAAAAGAGAGACACAGGTTATGGAAAATCCTAAGAGGAATTCTGCCTGCCATCATTCTGTCATGGTGTGATGCTGGGTTTTTTCTGGCACTACAGACAGAAATATGAAATAAAAATACTGGGTTTTGAAACACATTGATTCCTGCCACAACAGGAAATCTGGAAGAAATCTGAGCTGAAGATAACAAATTTAAAATGCAGAGTTCAACTAGTTCACTGCTGAGTTAGTGAGTTAAATCGACTCATAGGAAAGATTGTGTTGGAGCAAAGAAGAAGATGGCCAGTAGCTGAGAAGCAGGGCCAGCAGAAGGGAATAGGGAGCACAGAATGGTACAGCAGCAAAGGGAGAAAAGGCAGTTAAGATTTTTGCCTTTTTAGTAGCAGTCACTCAGGAAAACACGGCCAGAGGCTGTGGTTTGAAATTGCAGCACGTGTAGCAGCAAATACACTTCATGTTGCTATTCCCTCCACCCCTTCCACTCACTCCCTGCAGCTGTTCTTGCCCAACACCGTGGCCTGCTGCCCCACAGTCTTGTCAGTGTGGAAGTTCATATGGCCTCCCTGTAATGAAGATCAAGGAATTAATCCATCTGAAAAACAATCCAGCAAAGCAAAACATTGGTTTCTTTATCAGCTAAAACACTGGGTCAGTCCAGTGCTGAGCGCAGCTGTGCAAACAACTGTGCTGGCTCAGTGCAGGTCCTGGAGTTGGAGGCACCATGTTGAATGAGGTGGGAGGGAGATTCAGACAGGATAAGAATGAACAGGAAGGAATGACACCAGTATTAATGCCCTAAACTAGTATTGCCAGTGGGCAATTCATTGTGCCAAACCACAACCAAGGTTTCTAAACAAGGATGTTCTTTTTTTCATTGTGTTCAGGGTAAGAGCAAATACAGTATGTTTTACCAGGAATATACCTGGGTGTCATGCATGATGAATTTGTAAAGGCCCCAAATAATTACTGCCTTCCACAGAAAGGAACAGCAGTAGGCATCTTGCTTTAAAATAGAAAAAAACAGTATTATGTAAGGGAAAATTCCTCTACAAAATTCAAACTGCTGCACGATGTGATGACCTGCCTTTGGAATTAAAGAAATTGGTAGCACAAAATGACGTGCTATTGGTGGGAAATAATCTCCTGGCTGCAGACCATGCTTCAGTGAACTCCACCAGTGTTTGCACATATAGTGAAATGGGCAGCACAACTGAACAGTGATCAAAACCCAACACTAATCTGGGTTTCTGTCTTTCTCCTGTTTGGACAAGTGCCTGTTTTGTGAGACACACAACCAAGGCACAAAGAGCTTTTTATGAACCATGCTGAGAAGAAAAAAATATCCATTACCAATTTCACTTACATTAATTGGAGTTTTATTTACTCACAATACCACCTCATATACTTAGTTAGGTGGAACATACTACAACACACCAATGTCTTATTACAGTTGATAAAAGCACAAAGGAACCATGTTGACAAAGATTGTCCTGGACAAACCCTGCACTGGCATAGACTTTTGGGTGCTAACAAGACTGAAAACATAATTTCAAACATCCTGGTCTTGACAAACCTTGAATACATACCAGTATGATGGTTTTTTCAAGTCAGTCATGTTATTGTGCAATGTTCCACGGATGATCTTCCATGACTCCAGCTCTTCTTTACAAAACTGTTCTTTGCTTCAGAGCAGGTCTTCATCTGACAGTTTTGCAAGTGCTTCATGTTTCACAATAGAAGCACTTAGACCTCCCTATCTTCTAACACTGCTACTGTTAAACCATTTCTCCCAGTGATAAAAGATCTTACTAAATCCTAAGCTTATCTTCCCATGTACCTGCAGCTCCTCCCAGTTGCAGTTTATCCCATTTGGTGGATCCTGATGCTCTGACAATCAGTCATTAATAACTATTTTACTGCAATACACAAAAGCTTCTATCATGACATAGGCAGAAATTATGCCTGACAAATCCATGTTGCAATGTCTCATTCAGTCTTCTATCAGATAACAGTGAGGGAATTGTTTAGTCAGTTTGCTGCTCTGTCTCTTTGTGCACGTGTGTGTATAAAGGAATAGACTGGGGTTTTTAGTCTGTGCTGGACAGATTGTGGAAGCTATTTAAATTCTATATTAAAGCCTCAGTCCTTGGAAAGGATGCAATACCTAGGGCAGGGACATGACAAACTGTAAGCAGACATTACAACATACAATAGGTTTGAAATCTTTACCACACAATAATTATATTTTTTCCTAGCATCTGTTGCAATGATTTTAACAAACAGTGCTTGAGTAAATGGTTCTGCTACCTGTGAACATGACGCAGTTGTCACTTTTATCTTTCAGCTTTCAGGGTAAAGTCAGGAATAATGAGGGTCAGGGTTGACTCTATGTACCAGGACTGCCATTATACTTTCAAATCAAGTGAAAGAAGTTTTGTGACGAAGGAAATATTGATAGCTGGATATTACTACAGATAGCAAGTTTTCCAATCATCACAACAGAAGTGCAGCATTCCTCCTGCTAATGTGTGGATTGCTGAGAGGTGTGGGAGACGTCTTTATATGTTGTCATAAAGACTGAATCTCCACAGATAATTAACTGCAGAACACTTTTAAACCCTATTTCATCATCTCAACTTACAGTTTTAAACCTGCTACTGTCCTTTCCAGATGTGTCTAAATTGCCATAATTGCCAAGACAACAGAAAAGATGTATTTTGTATGAGCAAATAACCTGCCCAGCACAGCTTGTCCATTGAAAAATGCCTCGTGCTTCAGACCACTGTGTCTCCACCATGCACTACAGTATTCCTTTTCCTGGGGACTGTGCCAGGCTATGACCAAAATGCTGGTTCTTAGCAGCACATAGAATATATGCTGCTGTTCAAAACATTCATCTACCACCTGCAGTCATTCATGGCTCAACTCTGCAAGTCCTCTCAGTTCACTGAAAACATACTTCCATAAACTGTACATCACAGTGATACTGTGTCACTCCTTTACAACAAAGACTTACCCAAGCTTCTGTCAGCCTCGTGGTATTCTTGGAGAGGATGTTTATAGCAGATGGCTAATTCAAATACATAGAGCAGATAGATGTGAAATAATCTCTGAGTTAGTGGCAGTGATTAAACTGTCAGAAAAAGGCAGAAGGTAAGTGCAATGTGACCAGTTCTGACATTGAAATCTACAGTAGGACTGGGGACCAACCACAGCAAGAGCAAGGAATGTTCTCAGAGGTGGAGAGTCTGAGATGTGACTTATTTCCTCATCTGGGCCTTCCAAATTAAAGATCAGTGCATTTCCAAGCCTAGCTTATAGACTTTCTTTTGGTGGCTAGGAAACTTTGTATAGAAAATAGCCAAGTCAAAGCTGAGCCAGCTTTATAGAAGAGAAGTATAATCCATAAGAGAAATTGACAATGACAAGCTAGGTTGGTCAGATGGGGACAAAAGTGTAGGTACCTTCTGAACTATCTTGAAAGTCATTACCATTAGTTTTAGTTCATTAAGCTTCAAATAGTTACCATTACTCTTGCCACTGTCTGCAAACAAATTAAAATGACTGTGTAGATAATAAGATGGTAAAAAATTAAATTACCCTGTAATTATCTGTCAAGGTAGTGATTGTCCTGAATATCAGAATAGGTGAACGAAAATACAGTGCAATTGTTCGAGTGTGATTTTGTTGTGGGGTAAACCCCATTAGCCTAATTTTCAGCTAAGGAAATTATAATTAGAGAGAAAAAAACAAACAAAAAAAAAACACCCAACAGATTAATTTCACTAAGTTTAGTTTCTAGCAAAGTGCTCTTAGGTGTTCCTTACTGCTGCAGTAGACCTTTTGCAAAATAAAGCAGCTTTTAAGAGTGCTGCTGTTTTGAATTGAAGCTCCATAGTACAAGAGCGCACTTCTCTGTATGGACCATATAATTTGTCTATTATATTTGTCCTATCAGATATAAAATAACTTAGCACATTGACTTACAATAACTGTAAACAACCAAAGGATATTTTTATTTTTGTCTAAGAAAACCTTTCATAAAGGTACTTCTATATCCAGAAGTCATAAATACAGAAGATCCATACTTCTGATTCCCTTTTAAAACAGTCTTTTCCCCAAGGTAGTTGGGATTTTTTCTTTGTCTGGGTCCCTGAGTTACCAATGAAGTTTACTTCTCATCTCCTTACTCTTCTGATAAATATGTTTGTAGTTTTGGTTTCAAGGTTTTCTATGGAAGTACAACCTGATTTAGTCAATGGTGATTTTTCCTAGCAATTTCAGTCAGAGTAATTTCAGCCAGTCCCATTCCTCCACTTCCCAGTTCTGATACCACATTGTTAGACACTTCACGTCCTGGCTACGCTGGACACTGAACAATGAGGAATCAGCCTCTTTTACAGTCATGACCTCAGATTTACTGCTTAAGTTTTCAACATGCTTTGCAATCTTTATTCTGAGAAAAGCCTAGGAACCAAGTACCAGAAATGCAGACATTAACAGTGCATTTCAGGAAAGAACACACACAATTTCAACACAGCCCTATATTTTAACCTGTATGAAATCCATCTGTAGAAGGTCAGCTATGCAATGTAGGACGTGTAGAAATAGGTGCAATTCCCATATATTAATATACAAAGCAGCTATTCAGTCAAATTAAATATACAGAGATCTCAGAGCTATCATTGCCTGATGCTGCAGTTCTGGATCAAAGCCCTCTGGTGGCTATATCCAAACAATTTCCTCAGTCCCATCTTTTTTTCCTGTCTGATAATTTGGTTGCCAAACTGCTAATTGAAGATAACTTCGTAGTTAACAGTTTTGGTGTGTCTCATTCCAAGTTCCAGCTAAATTCAAAGGTCGGTGACAAAAACAAACTCTTTCCCTATGGAGCTGGTTAACTTTGTCACTGGCCTTTTCCAGCTGCAAGGCTATCTTAAGCAGCATATTTGATTTCAAGTGGAGCACATATGTGACCTTCCACTATGAGCTCAGGAAACCTCAGGGTAACAGGCAGTATAAAAAATGGAAACACCAACCTGTAGCAGAAGGCTAAAATCCTTACACTAGCTCTTGGCTATTTAGTGCATACATGAATTGGTGCACACATTTTCCATGATGGTAAACAGATTTTCATTATACACATTAGGTAACACACAGCACATACAAGTAATAGAGAAAATATAAACCACCAAAGTGCTTTAATTATAATTTCAGGGGAAAAAAGTCGTTACAAAAGAAATGTAATACTAGAGCACTAGGACTAGTTTGCTCTCTTAGACCTTGTACATGGAACAATGCAGGAACTCTATCAAGCACAAATCCGATACGTGCCAAACTGTGCTCTTTGGAGTTGACTTAAGGATGTTTTCACAGTCCAAGTTTTTCCAGTCCAGCTCATTATGAATGACCTTTTATCTTTTTTTCCTCATGGTTCTGAGGATGGTGTTTTTATGGTTTTCTTGCTTCCCTCTTAGATAAGAGATTTCCATCTGCAGTCAAGTTTTAACACTGGATGTAGCTCACAAGCAAGGGGAGGCTCTTTATGGTCCACTTCCAGTGCACAGTGAAGGGTCATGGTCTTAATCCATGCAGCTTTGTTTACTCCAACAGTGAGAAATTTAAATGTGCAGTAAAAGAGGAATGCAAATAGAGAAGCTGAGATAGTGCTCATTCATTTTGGGGAAAAGCCAGTTATTAAAGCTAAGGAGGAGAAACAGACAGCTTTCTAGCACTGGGTTCAATCGGCAGATAAAGTATGTTGCCTTAAGTGCCATATGCTGCCCATTACAGGCATAAAACATCTTTTGAGACTACTATGAGACAAGACCAGACTGACTCATATAGTACTTCAAGTAATATAGAATTTACAGCACAGCAGTGTGAACTTCAAGAAAAATATCAAGTTCCTCCTCATTTCTGACTGGGTCACTGTTATTTTAGCTCTGCACGCTGTTTGTAATTCCTGCTAGACCAACTCTAAAAAAAGGAATGGGGATTTAATCTCACAATGTGGAATGTCAGAGAGACTGGGAATGGTTTGCTCAACTAATTTGAAAGGTACCTCAGAGAAGGTTTTATGAAGAAAAGCTGTGCAGGCTAGATAGAAAAAAAAGGACCAATGGAAGGAGCACTGGATATCATGCTGTAAGTTGAAGCACTTCTTTTGGATAACAAACAGAACAAAAAAAGGGCAATTTTTTCTTGGTTTTTATTGAAAAAAAAGTTTCAGAAGTATACAGGTGAGTGAGGAACAGTCAGGTGGTAAAACATCTCTTAAGATAAAGTCTACTGTACTGAGATTCTTCACAACATACTGGGGGAGAACAAGAGAAGGAGGAAGACAGTTGCACTGCCTCCACCCTTCCAGAGGCGACAATCCTTTTTTTCATCTGATCAAGAGAATGAAAAGTGAACTTCATTCTTCCCACTGCTATAGTCTCTGTGACTATGGGGAGGCAGCATTGACCTAATGGCGTTCACAGGCAGTTGAGACTGGCCACCCCTAACCCTTAAGGAAATGCTTCTCAGTGCTGGCAAGAAGAAAAAACAAACATGCTGGTACCCAGCAAAGCTGATAGCATTCACTGCCAGAGTATCTGTGTTCCTACACCATTTTCTCACTCTCCAGATTACTTAGAGAGGACACCTAATATAAACATGATCTCCTCACTTATCTTCTTACTTTTTGAAACTTGTGATATGCCCCAAAAAATCCTTTACCCTACTTTTAACCAAAAACCTTTGATATTGTTTTGCCTCTGAGCCAACACAGTACATTTTGTGATTCCTGGATCTCCTCTGGGCACTGAAGCCTTCTCTGGTCCTTTCCATTCCCACTCTTTGAAGAGATAACTGTCCCAACAACTGGATCCCAGCAAGAGACATACTTGGAGAAGCTGGTTACAGAAGGCTGCTCTCTCTAAGTGTGGATGCAGGAATACTGAAGTAGCTTCTGATCTTTAAAACCTGCTTCAGCACCAGCTTCCCAGAGAGGCTATCAGTTTTAAACACAAAAGAACATTCCTTTATCCTTTTCCTTGAGTGTGAAAATATTGTTTATTGTTTTCTTATATCTAAGAAAGTTTTAAGGGAAATGGGTAGCCAGGAAATCCTGAAACTGGGGACTTATTTCAAAACTGTTGTTTTCCTGGATTCTTTCATGCAAATTTTTATCACTAGGTAGCACAACTCAGCCAGATTCAACATCATGCAGATCCCAGATACAGCAAGCATGAAAATAGTGAATGTGGTTTTCTCAGTGGGCCGAGACACAAAACAATCCACAGTGTTGGGGCAGGGCCAGGCGCTGCACTTCACCAGGCGGGGCATCTGGTACCCATCGTACATGTAATAGAACACGTACATGAAGACAGCCTCAAAGACGATCCTGAAGAAGATGCTGCTGGTGTACGTCCACCACAAGGGGCCCCGAATGTGAATCTTTTCATTTTTTAGCTCTTCGATATCAATTTTCTCACCATTTCTGAACCGCCTTTTCTTCTCATGTCTGGTGTAAGCCACGTGCATGGCCACCAGCAGCGCAGGTGTGGAGACAAAGATCAGCTGCAGGGCCCAGAGTCTGATGTGAGAGATGGGGAAAAAGTGATCATAGCAAACATTTCTGCAACCAGGCTGAAGTGTGTTGCAGACAAAATCTTGTTGTTCATCTCCCCAGACCCTCTCTGCAGCCACAACCAGGATCATGATCCGGAAGATGAAGAGGACTGTAAGCCATATCTTCCCAATACTGGTAGAGTGCTTATTTACACCTCCTAAAACAGCCTGCAGAGTTCCCCAGTCCATCTTCTTTTCTGTGTCCTTTCACCTGCAGGAAGACACAATACACACAATGGTCACTTTTCAAACTTTGAAAAATCAACTCTAGACCAGTGAAAAAGAGAACTTCCCTAACAGTCTCTCCAGAGGCATAGGCAAGTATAAAAGTCACTTTCATTTATGTCACACATATGTTTATGGATTCAAACAACTTATTAAAACTCTCCTTCCATCAGTTTATGATGTGACAAGCATACCTCAGTGTACTTCTCAATAAGGCTTTGGGCAGGAAATAAGTACACCTTAATGCAGTTCCTCTGTACATCCTCCATGCTCTCTTTCCCTTTCTGTGGTTGACTCTGGTCAGCGTTTTGCCTTTCAGTGTACTTCCCAAAGCAACAGAAATTATTATCACTGCATGAGTTAAGCCACGTCTAGACAAAGTAGAGACTTCTCTAGCATTTTTTTACAGGATTTCTTTGCCAACACCATAGCCGTAGAAGGCTGAGCTACTTTCTTTGTCCTGGAGGTAAGTACTACTTGGCCTTCTTCAGCAGGAGCACTTTCTCCACTCACACACCTCCAGCAGGCCTCCAAGGCTTTCTGTTGCAGCTCAGACAGAGCCCTTAAATCTCGAAAGTACAACGTTTGAATCTGCCAGCACTGGTGAGAAGCCTCAAGCCAGCGCTGTCAGGGCTGCCTGTTTATATAGCACAAACCAGCAGGCAAAGGCAGATAGAGCAGAGCCTGCCCTTCCACATTCATTGCTATGTCATCCAAAAAAGGAGGCAAGCAGACTCATAGAGTTGAGAAGAAAAAGCCCTCAGCTAAAGAGTTTATGTTGATTTTCTAGATGCTATCACAATCCTTCAGAACACAGAAAGCCAAACACCAGAGAAGTTCCATTTCAGCTTTCCTCCTACTCTTAAAAACCAAAATCCCCACTCTTTGCCATTTTGAAAATGAGTTTTGCTGAAGTTCAGACTTCAGTCTCCGGGCTCAGCTTTCACTGATTGCAGCCATTTGGAAACGCTCACTCAAGTGGACAAAACACTTTGAAACTCGAGCTGGGAACCTGCATAGCTGGTCCATGTCTCTCAAGGCTAGACTGAGAAGCCACCGGCCATGGATAAGAGTTCAATCTCCTCTTAGTGCTGGCTGTGTGCTGTGGGAGAGCATGGTACCTTGCAACACAACACTGGCCAACGTTTACAAACAAAAAAAAAAATCTCTCATTCTCACACAGCAGAGTAGGGGAAAAAAAGAGAACTTTTTACCCTGGTGTAGCTATATCCCAACCAAAGGACAAACGTGCCCCGACAAACACTCTTGATACGAGAGCCTAGCTTGTACGGACAAGCCTGGAGGCAAGAGGGAGAGGTCAGATTTACTGTGATGCGGAAAGGTGAAATTGGGTAAGGCAAAAAAGAAAACAACTTTGAGAAGATGGCTGGAATTCCTGAGACTTCTCATGCTTTCTCTCTGCTGAAACGGGCACCATTTTACACGGACCTAATCAGCAGGCTATGATGAGATAGCTGCATCATTCTGGTAAGAGTTTCCTCATGTCTGTGGCATAGTCACTAAAATAAAGTCAATGAAACCTTCACAAGAGGCTAATCAGAATTGAAGGTCCAGGAAGTGCATAACGCTGAGCTGAACAGCCTGGGTTCCAAGTGCCATCTCACACTGCAGTTCTGAAGCAAGGCTGCAAATTTAGGGCCGGGAAAAACATTTTCCCCTCTCATCTGCCACTATTTTAACTCTGGAATTGGCTGTTGAGGAGCCAATCTACCCGGACGCCCAACTTGCCAACTAAGATACCATTACTGAAAACCACTCCAAATCCCCACTCTAGGGTCAATCGCTGGATCCCAGGCTCTCCCTCCGCGCCGACCTTTATCCCGCCGAGCTCCCGCGTGGCTGCGAGCCTTCAGCGGAGGGAAGCGGCAGGACTGCCGGCCGCTCCTGTCGCCGGGCACCGTCGGCAAACGCCGGGTTTGGCTCGGAGGTCCGACGGCTCCTCCCGGGACGGGCTGCAGGGTCCGAGCGTGGCGCCAGCCGCACTCACCGGCCCCGGGGGCTCACAGCCCCCGCCCAAGCCCGGCTTGCCCGGGGTCCGGCTGCAGCGTGGCTGCCCCAACCCCGCCGGGACAGCCTCCACCCGAGCCCCTCTGGCACACGGATCGCCACCCGCTCGGAGGGGCCCACAGCCCAATTCCAGTCTCGATCCCGATCCCACCGGTGCGGCACGCGGGAGCAGCTCCGCATCCCCACCTGGCACGGCTGGGCAGGAACTCGAGGAAGCCGCTCCGGACCCTCGGCTGGCACGGCCGGGCAGGACACGCGACAGGCGCCCGCGCCGCTCCGCTCCCAGGTCCGCTGGAGCCCGTGGAGCGGGTGGCCGCAGCCTCCCGCGGCCCCAGTTTTAAGGTCCCTCCCCGTTCACCTGCCGCCGCTTTGAAGGCGCCCGCCCCCGCCCCGCTCCTCCGGCCGCCCGCGGAGGCGGTGGCGGGAAGCCGGGGCTGGGATGGGCCGTGCTGTGCCCGCGGGGCCGGAGCTGCCGCGGACGGAGCGGCGCTGGGGACGGGCCCCCGCGGAGCGCCCTCGGGTCCGCCCGGGACCTCCGTGGGCACCGGGTCGGGCGGAGAGGACCCGGCGCCCTGCAAATACGGCCCGGCGCCGGGATTGATTCCCGAGTGCTGGCAGAAAACCTTTCCCGGAGGGAAATCAGTCCCGCGGGACGCTCCGAAACTGCCCCTCAGCCGTGGCGGCCGGAGGAAATCGTCACCTTGAGAAAGTTCGGGTAATAGATAAAATGCAGCTCCCGTAGGCTTTCTCAAGGGTGCGGCAGGGCTGGAGAGCGAAACCTCTGAGACCTTCTTCGAGGCCTGAACTTGGAAGACAAGAAATAGGTAAACCAGCTAATGAATTGATAATAAAAAATTGATCTAGGTAGCCAGATGTAGGGAAAATAAGGGCATCAGGCAGCTAAGGGCAGGATGAAATAAGATGCTTGGCTTTCCATTGAAAAGGAATTCCTCACTGGGGTGCACAGCCTTGATTTCACTGCTGCTGTGCAAAAGCAAGTGGGGGTTAAAGCTGGTTTTGTGAGAGAAAGTCATCTAGCAGGAAGTATAAAGAGTGACTCAAATCAGAGTTACTTGCCATGTGAAGATCTGTCACTAGCTGCTGTTTGTCTAGCGATTGAGCTCTGTTGTTCACAAAAAAATAAAAATAAATAAAAAGTTTCTTTTTGTTGTACTACTCTTTAAGCCCTATTTGTAAGGAAAGGTTTTCTGAACCAAGTCCAAGCCAGCCAGGCATGAATTACTTGCATCAGTACTAGAGGCCTTCACCTTGGGTTTTGCTTTTAGCATGTAAGATATACCCAGTGTTGCTCTCAGGCTCAGGTTAGCCTCACACAGTCTGCACTTCACTCAATGCATCCAACCAAGTATGACTTCTATTAAATGATGCTTGATTACAACTTAGTAAAGAGTCTTGGCTTTTCAAAACACTGACAAAAAATCATACCAGAAATGAATGCTGTGTTAAAAAGGATATGTAGGAAAAAATTAAAAAAAAAAATTGTCTGAGTATATAAATTACTGCTGAAAATGCTGTGTTTGTTACTGTATATTGAAGTAAAGCTCTGTATGTTATACTCAGTACTGAGCCTGGTTTTGTGATATATGTCTGGAAGTAGAAATGTTTTCATCAGTAGGGACTTAAATAACATTTAAACTTGATCTAATAATTAGTATAGATAAGAATTACTAGAAACTCAAACTTGTGTGTGTATTTGCAAAACTACAAATTAATTTGGTTTTGCTCTCAGAGGTTTAGAAAATTAAGTTGGACTTCACAGAATATTCTGAGTTGGAAGGGACCCACAAGGATCATGAATTCTGACTGCTGGCCCTGCACAGGTGTAGTGGTTTGAAAGCAAAACAAGTGAGACTCCAAGTCAGAAATAAAATTTAATAGGAAGAAAGGGAGGAAAAAGTAAAGTAAAATAAATGAAATAATACAAAAGACCACTGACAGAGTCAGAATACAACCTGGGCAGGGTGATGGAAGCAGTCCAGGTGAGGTGGTCTTCCTGAAGCTGTGATCCCGTAGAAAGGTGTGGTAGCTCTGGTCCTCTGGGAATCCAGTGGGTAATGGTTACCATTACTGTCCCAAATCCCAGTTTATATCCAGGTGAGAATGCTTGGCTGCTCCCCCTGGGCAGAGCATCTCACAATGGGATCATGAGTCATACAAGGGGTCCTTGATGGCCCATTAAAGAGAAATAGCTCCAGCGGGGAGTTATCTGTGGGTCACGGGCAAGGCATTGATGGGCCATTTACAGAAGGCACCCCAGAGGGAGGGGGCCTGCGAAAACACTGCCCCACCTGGATTCAACAGTTCATGAAAATGGTGACAGAATACTCTGTGCACATCCTACACTAGGTCAATGTCTACGTTTCTGCTTTCCCTCATGATAAAGCTGCAGACTGCAATGAGGTATCCCCTCAGCCTCTTCTCCAGGCTGAACAGACCAAGTGACCCCAGCCACTCCTCATATGGCTTCCCCTCCAGGCCCTTCATCATCCTCACTGTCCTCCTTTGGACACTCTCTAGTATGTCTAATCCAGTGTCTTTCTTATATTGTGGCACTCAGAACTGTCCCCAGCACTGGAGGTGAGGCTGCTCCAGCTCAGAGCAGAGCAGGACAATCCCCTCCCTTGCCCAGCTGGCCATGCTGTGCCTGAAGATCCCAGGACAGGGCTGGCCCTCCTGGCTGCCAGGGCACTGCTGGCTCATGTCCAACATGCCATCAACCAGGACCCCCAGGTCCCTTTGTGCAGCACCTCATTCCCCAGGCTGTCTATACATCCAGGGCTGCTGTGTCCCACGTCCAGAATCCGGCACTTCCCCTTCTTGAACTTCATCTGGCTGGTGATTGCCCAGCCTCTCATTTGTTCAGTCCCTCTCCAGGGCCTCTCTGTCCTCAGGGGAGTCAATAGCTCTTCCCAATTTACTGTCCTTGGTGAAATTAGAATATCTTTGAATCTGGCATCCAAGTCATTTATGAAGATGTTGAAGAGCACAGGGCCGAGGATGGAGCTCTGTGGGACTCCAGTAGTGACAGGTCACCAGTCTGATGTCACCCCATTCCCTGTAACCCTTTGTACCCAACCCATGAGCCAGTTGCTTCCCATGTTTGCATGATATGTTTATCCAGCTGTGTGCTGGACATTTTGTCCAGAAGGGTGCTGTGAAAATATTAAAAGCTTCACTGAAATCTAAGATCTTTAAATAATCTAAAAAGAAGATCTTGAATAGTTAACTATATTTTATGAAATGGTATCCTGGTTTGATACATAATAATTGTAAATGCTTGGAAGAAATTTGCAGCTGGTGTTGCTCAGCACTGCCACAGTGTTTTGCTTTTACAACCAAACAAATTCTGTGCTAAAGCTGAGTGCTGGTTTTAGTTTCCTTGATTTTTCTTTGCTTTTTCATGTATGTAATGCTTTATTTGGGAAGGAGAGGGAGAAATTCTAGCAAGGAATTTTGACTGAGCAAAAATCCAGGGTTGCAGGCTTGTTGCCTACACTTTTCTTAACATCTGTCTCATTGGCAGGAGGTGCAAGAGACAAGTTTTAACAACTCTGGAATCTACAAAGGTTCATCTGTAGGGAAGGGGTAGCACTGAAGCTGGTGGATGATACCAAGTGCTCCGGTATATACAAAACATTTTTTCTTGTGGGTCATAAAGTAATGTGAAAATAAAAGCTTTATAAAAATAGGAAAATAAATACTGTTGTAACTTCCTCAACTCAGAAACAGGTTTTAATTTATCTCAGGATAGCAAAAATCTTGGCATCATCTCCCAGTAATGCCCTATGGCTTTCCGAAGACTGTGTCTTCATCTCTGCATTCAACAGCCCCATGGCACCTCCAGAGGCTCTGTCTGGATCTATATTTTCAATATTTTTACTACCACTTGTTTTACTCTCTGCTTTGCCTAACTATGTTTTGATGTCACCTCTCTATGGCTTATATAAATATGTAATATTTATCCCATATATATATATCTATATATGTATATACACACACATGATTCTGGAATAATTTACTCAATAGCTTAATTATGTGTGTTGAAAGAGAAAAAAGTTTCATTTCCTGAAAACTTGCTCTTAGATCATTTCATGGGACATTCCTGAGTCCTCACCAGTGGGAGTAATAGCTGATTGTCTTTCCCTGTTCATCTCCTGTGCGTATACTTCTGTCATATCCTCTCTCCATCCTTTTTATTCTGCACCGAATGGCCTAATTTATTCCATGCAGGAGCTGTTATATATCTTTATTATTCTCATCTCAACTTGTATATATTTTTACAAGAGCAGTCCAAGTACCTGCACAGTTTATAAATTCACAGAGCAATGCTTCCTGTAGCATTTGCCATAATTTTCTAGTAACTCCTATTTACTTGTTTTTATTTTTCAGATACATTATAGAAATAGGTCGATTTTTTCATAGTCAGTCAAAGATTCTTTCCCAAGTATTGTTAGAAATTAGAAGAGTACTCCCTGGGTACATATACGCCCATACACTTGAACAGGTGTATTTTGAACTCATTTTTGCACTGTTTGCATCAGCAGATGCCCAGGTTCTGTTGCAATTTTATTATCTTACGTTACACTGGATAAGATCTGCTATTCCTCATGGTCAGGTTGAGTTTTGACTACCACAAAGCCCCACTTTTATAATCCATGAAGATTTTGATTTTTGCTGATTCATATGTGTAGCAACCTCCTTATTCACCAGTTTTGCTTCAAATCTGGCTCTTTCAACACCTAGCAGCTTACTCACTACTTGTCTTGCACAATTGTCATTAATCAACTGGAAATGAAGCTATAGACTCAGACCACATGTTGGAAATAGTTTTAATTTCTTTGAGGTTGGATTAAATCACTCTAAAACAACATGTTACACCTGACATTTTTGCACTAACATCAGCAATAAAAGTGCCCTCCCAGTTCAGCTCAGCATGTGTAACCAGTTTGCCTCTGCTGTTCAAACACTCAGTGTAGTCATTATACGACCGAAAATACCGTACTTGCTTAGCCCTTGAGCAAAATAATTTTGTCTCTTTCCATATCTTTACATGTATATTAGTGTCTGAAATAGGTACACAGTAATTTTTATTATGTTCACTTTAATTGCCTTCCCAGCCTTTTAAAAAATAAGCCTTTTATTTTATAGAAAAGTGCCTGAGGTGCTGTTGGCAAGGTCTGGCTAATACAACTACATGGTTGTAGGAACTCAAATCCGTAAAGCCATATTGGACTCTTAAAGCTTACAGAGCCATCGTGTTGGGTACAACTCTGCCTCCTCTCTCCCCACACAGAAGTAATGGGCTTACATTTTCAAGGAACATTTTGTTTACAAACTTTCATTGTTTGACATAAATACTTCGTTACTCTGTCTCGTCTTTCAGCTTTTCTTACAGTCAAATGGTATTGTGATAAAAATATTGCTGTGGTTTGTGCTGTAGGAGGAAGATGAGGGATTGAGAAGCTGCTCTCTGTGTGAAAACTGCACTCAGTGTGATGTAAGCACTCAGCTTGATGCAAAGATGCTGGCTTATATCAGTGTTGCTGCAGGTGACTCAGTTCTCTGGATCAATCCCATGATCAATCAATCCCATAAGCCAGAAAAAGCTTAAGACCCCTGACAAAAGAAGGCAGCACAGAAGACAGCAACTTTCTTTTGTGTTCACTGCCTAATTCAAACAATTCAGGAGACACACTTCTGGAGAGGGACACAGCACCTGGTTTACTTCTCTGAGTAAGAGCTGCCTTCTAGAAGTTCCTCAAAATCATCTTCCAAATTTATTTCGTAAAGCAGCATGGATTCTGCTTTTTCTCTTGGCTGTGCAAGATAACAAGGAAGTTAAATCAGGTTTCACAATTTCTCCAGCTGTAAAAAAGACACTTTAACACAACACTTAAGTGACACATTTTAAGTGTCAATAGCTGCCCGATCTCTTATTTCAACCTGTGGCAACCAGGATTTTCTTTGTAGTAGCTGTTTGCCTTTCCTCCCTTATTAGTATAGATAAGTACGCTTCCCTCGACTTCTCAGGTCTTTAGTCCGAGCCCTGCAGCTCCAGAGACATCTTCACCGGGCCACACCTGTCCCCTGGGGGCGCATCTGGCTGGCCCAGGTCGCCTTGCAGCTCCCAGGGTCTGCACTGCCCTCAGCTCCGCAGCCTCTGGGCCCTGCTTGTGCACGAAGGCTCAAACCCTTCACGGTCAAGACAGAGTCGGTGGGTAGGAATCCTATTTTCTATCTGTTGAAAAAAAAATTGTGATGTGGTGGGGAGTTTCATGTGGGAGAGTGATATCCTTTCACAGACAGGCTCACAATGATGCCCCGTAAGGCCAGGAACGGGCAGAGCAGGGTCTGTAAAGGAGCTTTGTGATTTTCGTTGCATCTGGGGCACTGCTTTCCAGTGTCTCTCAGAAATAATCTCTCCTCAAAGAAGAGGGGTGCAGGGCACCCCTGCCAGGGGCAGACTTAACATTTGACCAATTCCCACCCTTTGCCATGCATATTACATGTCTGTAAATGCACAGTTAGGGTTCGGGCAAACTTCGCAGGTTTGCCAGGAACACTTTTAATCTTTGATGCTTATCTGAGGAGGTTTTGTCTTCTCTGTCTCTTGGAGAACACAGAGAACAGAAGAAACTCTCATTGATTTACTTATTCCCAGATAAGGGTGGGAAGAAGACTGTGAGAGATATCAGTGGCAAATACTCCAGGCTGGGGACAGAAATTTCTAAAAGCTGGGGTGATGGAGCTTTTATGGACAGCCATAAAAGCTGCTAAATACAAAGGGTTATGCCAGTGAAGACTGAGGAGAGGCTGGATGCCAACAATGGGAAAAGATCTGACTCTGCACACCCCACAGAGAGAAAGGGAAGATGTGGGAGGGAAGTGTTGTGATTAAAATTTCTGGTGTGAATCGCGGGACCCAGTGACAGGAACTCGGAGGGGGATGGTGGGGAAGCAGGCAGTATCTGAGAACGATGTATGATTCCTCCATGGAAACTGGGCTGGATTCACATCAATGCAAAAGATGCATTTTGCATTTATTTAATTGGAATAAAGTAAATTCTCTTATTCCTTTTGTCAATATTTAAATAGTTGGCTACGTGACTGATCCAGCAGTTTGCCAAGGTCTGAAATTCGTGTCCTGAATCAGAATAAAAACAAGATTAGGATGATTCAGTAACCACTGGTTGCACCTATGTATGCATCATATTAACCAAGTCATTCCTTGCATGCAAGTATATAATGGGAAACATTTCCTCTTGCTAAACTATTCAGAGATAAAGGAGTTGAACTGGGAGCTGAAAGGATTTGGGAAGAAAGAGTCATGAGGAACTAAAGGGATACATTTGAAATCTCATGCTGTCAACAAAATCAAGAAAAGCAGTGACTATTAAAAAGAGCTTTCCAGGCAAAAGCTACAGTCAAGCTCACACCAACATATTCCTCCAATAGATCCGTGCTGGGTTATAGCTGTGCCCTGGAGGTCCTGTGTCTGTGTGGGGCTCTCAGTCAGTGACAACCTCAGGGCCCTTTGGGTGCTATCCCCATGCCCAGTGCTATTCCCTGGAGCAATGCCCATGAGAACATGCTTGTGAAGCTGTCTGGGATGTATGCAGGCTGTGCCCCAGGACGTATGGACAACTCAAATTCTCAAATCCCCACTCTCTGTTTTTTCATTCCCTAGGTTTTCTTCATTCCCCACTCCAAAACCTTTTTCCTGGCAATTCAACTACTTGTGAAACACCAGCCACACATTGGAGAATACTCAAAATCTGCTGACTTTTACCAGCCACCTATATTCAGTGCAGGAGATTAAAAAAGAACACAGGGTGACAGAGTAAGATTGTTATACTGATAGAGTAAAATCTGCAGCACCTGAAGAGCTCTTGGGCACTGAAGCACACAAAACTGTCTGCAAAACTGGCACTGGTGCCTCTGTGCAGAGACAACATTAGGAGAGCTCCTGTCCTGACAGGAACCAAGCAGGCAGCTGCATGCTCAGGCTTGACTGCTGTTGGTCAATGGGCAACAATTTGGAGCTGTAAAGTTAACAGAAATTATGCAAGACTGTGAGGCTCTGCTTTGTACAGGAAATAATGAAGCTGAAGTAGGTTTCAGGAAGATTTGTTAGGCCAAGGCCACTAAGCATGTTATAAAATAGGATATACATCCAGGTTATACACCACCTTGTACCTAAGAGGGAAATGTTACCAGCTCAGTGGGGAGTGGTCAGCTTGCTGGAATGATTCTGCTGACCTGAAACAACCAGACACAAAACCAAAGAGCAAAGTACACAAAAATGCTATTGGGCTGAGGGCAGTTTCCTTTGTCAGAGGAAGGCTGATCATGATTCTCTGAGGTTCGGGGGATGTGGGGCTGGACTACAGCATAGCATTGATGTTTAGGAGGACTCTTCTCAGTTCTGAGGTATAGACAAGTTCCAGACTAGCAGCAAAAGTCTCAGATAGTGTATTTGGTATGTAAAACCTCAGAAATAAATGCGTGAGTTAAGCCAGGGAAAATGTTAGATGCCTTGCTAACATTAAAAAACAAACGAACAAACAAACCACAACAAAAAATCCCAACAACTTTTTTTTTTTCTAAAGTAATTATTCTGCAGCTGAATAAAATGTTCATGGCCAGTGCGACCCTTTTCTTGCCCAAGTGTTTCTGGTTTGTTATGTTCCTTTCCTGCATTTTCTAGGGTGATAAACAAATATTAGGTATAAATAGAAGAACTTTTGATTTTTAAGGGCTGAGTAATGGTAAATACTTATAATTTTTGACTGCTACTGATAAATTGGGATGACAGTTGGAAATAACAACTGGGGACTGAACCAGTATTTCATTAAAAGAGTCAATAATTTATAACAGCATAAATTATTATTATGTTATGGGAAGGGTGAAGTTGTGGTAAATGTAATGGATAAATCGTGTATATAATGTATCAAAGATTTGGCCTATTAAAAGCTACTCCAGGACATCTCCAAGATTCCAAGGCTTATTTTACAAGCTGTGAAACCACAACATTTGCAACAGAAATTACATGGCCAGACTGGAGATGGCCCGCTCATCAAGGATGGGCCTCCACTTCACAGCTGCTCGACATCTGATATCAATATTGATAGGGGATCCAGAGGATGATCAAATCAGCACCCCAAAGAAAAAATCCAGGAAGACTATCAAATCATCTTTTCATACTTACATGAATCCCTTTCAAAATCTCTCTTGGAAATAAAGAGATACATGAATATTTGGACTTTCAATGGACTTAGCCTCAGGATAAATAAACTGTATAAAAACCGTCCGCAGAGACCCAGTGGTGTGTGGCCGAGGTTGGATGGTACTGTTGTTATTGTCACTCTGCCCACCCAGCATTCGATCGATGTTGTTGGATTTTATCGTGGCTTTTTAATTTGGTTTTGAAAATTTGCTAAATAAATTCTGTTATTTTGAATTGGCTTCTAATCATTTATGACAAAGTGCTGGTTTCGTATTCATCAGTTTCATAGCTCTTGTCTGTAACTGGTTGGAAAGGGATAAGGATGTTGGCACTTCCCCTGCTTTGTGCAATAAGAGGTGGAGAACACTTTGTACCCCAAGGATACTGTCGTGTTCAAAGGCTGCTGGTGAAGAAATCCCTGGAACTCTTGCCCCAGTAGTCTGAATTACCTGTCTGCTATTTTATACTCTCCCTGACTTCCTTACAAACTTTACATGTGTTCTTCCCAATCCTGACTTTTCTAATACCCCTTTTTCTTTGCCCAGAGGACAGCGTGTTTTCAGCCCTGTCACTCTCCCCATTTTTTTTTTTTTTTTTTTTTTTGCCAGCAGCTGCCACAGGCTGGAAAAACTGAGAACTTGCCTCACTTCTGTGTTTGTTTTTGTTGGGCACCAAGAAATCTCTGGTATGTAGAACAGTCCCATAGAGAAGAAAGGCTTTCCCCTGGGTTTGACTGGGTAGAGGAAGGTGACTTTCAAGTTCTTGGAGGAGACTTGTACTGGCAGATCTGAGAAGAAGGTAAACTGCAAACTGCCAAGATGTTCCCTGAAAGATCTCAAGGATTTCTCTGCAGCTGCAGGTGCATTTTAATTACACAGAACCAGGGGAAGGAGCTTAGGTGGTTATTATGTCTACACGTAGACTGAATCAGCTGGACTTGGAACAAGCCAAAGGGACCAGATAATTTATGACCGGATCAGCAATTATTGCTAAATTAATATGAGGCAAGAGTTCTTGATTTCTGTTTCTAGAGGGTGGTGGAGCCCCAGAAAGATAATGTTCCAGGTACCAGTGTCTGTCCTCCTTGCTTGTTATCATGCTGCTAACCACAGGAGTCCCAGCAGAGCCCACTGCAGAGATCTGTGGGAAGGGATCTTGTAGACGTGGAAGAAACAGAGATACTATGCCAAGAAATTGCAAAGAGCCACACAGCATCTCCTCAGAAAAGTCACTGAGCTTATTCCTAAGAAATGTAAGCATTCAGGATGATAAAAACTCCAGGTAAACACAAGAAATGTCCCTTTCAACCAGCACCCCAAAAGAAGAAAAACCAAATTCCTTTGGGTCAGGAGTGCTTCTAACTCTGGTCTTCATTTTATTCAAGAACACTGTAAGAAATAAAATACAAGCTTCTAAATTCAGTTTATGCAGGTTTCTAAACTCAGTTATGTATTGTTATTGTAAAGTGCCTTCTCTCGGTTGAATACTGGTTATCTCGTTATCTCGTACCTATTGAAAAGTCTTATTTTTTTTACCCCATACTTATTGTTATTGTAATTGCAAACGCCTGTCCTGAATTCTTTCCCTGTTAAATGCTATTTATCTCAGAACCCCTTTCTTTAGAACTGTATTCTTCCCTGTCGGGCATCAGCGCCTGCCCTGCTGCTCCCCGCACACCACCCGGCAATAAAGAAGACTCCCAAGGGCCTTAGCCTCCAGAAGAAGTGAAATAAATATAAAATCCCTAAAAACAACGAGCCAACACAAAACCAAGGACTAAAAATAACCACTCTGGGTCGCTAAAACCATAGAGAACCTCATACCAATCAGGGTTCCACCTCGTCACCATATCTTCAACAGCAGTCAATCGACGGAGAGCCATAATCTATAAACCCAATAGTGTTTTCCCAAGGACTCTTGGGGGGGTCAGGGGGCCCAGGTTCGCCCTGCGGCAAAGCTGAACCCTTCTCCCCTGCGTCGTTCATGGGGAGCAGCAGCAGTGGGCGCAACCCCACGACCACCCTGTCCCCCTAAAGCTGCTCTCAATAAAGGCAATCAAGCAGCTGTTCTCATTTCCCATTCTTTTCAACACTACAAAGGGATTGGCTCCAGGCAGGGAAAGGTGGAAATTCCACAAAGCCACTGTCTTTTGCAATGTTGGCATTATCCATGTACTCTCAGTACTTAAAATCTGGGATGAAGCCAAGGGCTCCAGCTGAACAGCTGCCTGGTGTTTCCTGGCATAATTTAGTGGGCCAGTAGATAATTCCTTATGCTAAGAAATAAATTTTTTGCCCGGTTGCTGCTCATTATTTGAGATACTTTCTCAACCCCATCACATGCCTGCTGCTAGGTGGTTCCTGTTTGAATTGACATTTTTATGAGTAAATGGTGGGTGGCAGAATAAACTGACTGCAGGGGGAAAAAAAAAAAATCTGTTCCTTTGTCATTTGACTACATAAAAGGGTAGCATTTTGAAAAAGAGGTTGGAATTGCTTGAGGCATGCTCAAGGGGAAGTGCCCAAACCTCACCATGCCCCAAACCCACACGTTAAGAGCATGCTGAGTTGTTAGCTGGGGCTTCCTTACCAGAGCTCCTTATCTGTGCTAGGATACTTCTCCAGGAGATCCCCAGTATAACTCCCAACACTTTTGGCAGACCACTTCTGCCCCATGATGCTGTGTCTGATCTCAGCAGCAGCCATGGGCATGCCATCCCTCATGGGCTGCACACACCTCAATTTCTCTCTTCTCTCCAACCTGTGTGTGCAGACCCTTCTCAGTCTGGCACCATGAAGGACTGGGATGTCTTTCATGGTCAATGCAGGACAGAGGAACTGGGTGTTGGGGTGTCTTGGCACATAGCTAAGTGTACAAATGCAAAAAGCAGGAAAAAGCTGCTCCCCTAAATATGTTGAGGTTTCAGAAAAATATGGAGAGGATGGGAAGAGAAGCAAATTTCAGGTCTTGGTGACCCACTGGCTGTGAGGTTCCAAACCAAAATGAGACCTGGAGGCATTCACAGTGGGGCTCACCTCTTGGGACCAGTGTGGGGAAGGAACACAGTGCTCCTGCTGGCATTTGGACTGGCTGATGTCCCGAGTTGTGCAGGATATCCTAGAAAATGGGATTAAAGCAACCTTACAGCCGCTCTGTACATGTTTAGTTTGTGGAAAAAGTGTAAAATAAATCAGGTCTAAACCACACCAGGTGTTTTACTGCTAGATATTTTATCATTATGGGTAGAGCATCAGGCACGGGTGCTCATAAATCACTTGCAGTAGTTTCTATTAAGAGATGGAATCTACTGGGAATTATTTGGATTGACAGCATTTATGCAAAGCCACAAGGAAATTCCATTCAAGATCAGAACGTGCAGAGTTTTCCTGCCAGGGATTGCAATAGTTGTTGAGACACTTTATTTCCAAACTGCAACCCACAGCCTCAGGTGAGGTCATTCTTCCTTGTGTCAAGACATGTTACATTGTTGTGCAGCCCTTTGTACCGCCTGGGAACGGGTATTTTGCCTGTAAGTCAGCAAAATTCACATGCCTGTCTATGACTTGAGAGAAATGAAATAAAAACATAAGGGCATAAACCCCAAGATTGTTCATGCTCTTTTAGCTATGCATAGCTCCAGTTGGCCTGGTTAATTGTATTTGCATCTCTTTTTCCTTTTCTGTGGCACTCAGTACACTTCCAGCACTACCCAGTAATGTAACAGCACTGCCTGCTGATGTGAAAATCACAGCATGACCTCTAAATATAGCTAAATTAATTATTATTTTTGCTTTTGCTTATATGACAGAGTTGTGGCTTCAGGAATAAAACTGCTTGTGCTCTCTTTCAAATTCCAGAAAGCAAAGGAAGAGATGGAGAAACTTGTTTAAATACTCTCCAATTAGGCCTAGAAGTTGCTGGCCAGATTTCTGAGATCCACCACTTTCTGGAAAGCATTACATTTCTATACCACAGCCCAGGGCAGCCAGTGAGGGCTTGTGAGCCGTGCCTGTGGTGGGGAAGATGTTCTCACCTCTCTCTCCTGAGCTTAGATGGAGATGTGGGTTTGAACCCTGCAGTCTAAAAGGAATCACTTCAGCAATGTGTTTCAGTCCTCAGTGCTGTCCTCCACCCTCTGAAAATTATAAGTTAACCTCCAAAAATAGCAAATATTCAGGCTTTTGCTGTCAGTGTTGCTGGGCTTGGCTAGTGCTGAGAATTTGTTCAAATTGGTTTTGCAGCGCTGACAACTTACCAAAATAAGCTAAAATAATGTATCCAAGCTTTAGATTAATTGAAGTATATCTACCACAGGAATTTTCCAGGAATTTATCAAGATAAATATAAAACTAATTTAGGTAATCAAAGCAGCCTTTCTGATATAGGAAATGCTTAAGCAAGATCAGGTAGCCCGTATTCTTCAAGCATTCTTCAAGTCAAATAGACCTCAAGTATGATCCAGGTATATTTGATTCTGCTTCTTATTTGCAGATTGTGACATTTCTAATATTCACCTTTTTTCATTGGCTAGCAAGTGTGCAAAAAAGTAACATTTATTCCTATCTTTCTAACAGATCCATCAAGGAAAAAAAAAAAGCATTTTCTGCTGGATTTTAATAATGTTTAATAGCTGGCTGTTTTTCAGTGGTCGATTGGATAATACCTCCCAGCTGTTTGGTGAATGACACTGTAAAATACCAGAACTCCGAAAAAAGGAAAAAAATAAAAAGGGAGGGGGGGGAAGGTGAGAGCTTCCTGAGGAGTAAATTAAGGTAAATTAAGTTGGTGGATTGTGTGTGAACCAGGTGATGTCCCAAGGTCATTTGGGCCGAGGAGGTACAGCTGTATGCACAGGTCGGTCCTCCAGAGGCTGTGAAGTATTTATGCCCTTTGGTTGGTGGTTAGCTGGTAGGATGTCTTCGACTGCCAAAACCTTTGGCAGCTAATCAGGGTTTCCCTACGCAGTGCTACAGGGGTTAGATAGGTTTTGGGATGAGATCCAAGAGACTATTTAGGTACTTGATAGGATTAAACAGATGTCAGACACCTACTCAGTTCAGAGCTGTAATAAAGGAAACCCCCATCCAGCTGCCACCCAGCCCTCCAGGCATTTAAAGTCACTGGGTGGCTTCCACTATCACCTCTAAGTTCATCCACAACTCTCTCTGGTGTCACTGGAGGGGCCAGAGCGGTGGGCAAGGGGTGTCTCCATGGAACCCCATATAAACCCATATAACTTCCAAATCAACCCCACCTCGGTGCTGGGAAGAACAGAGGAAATCCCAGAGGGGGGAGGCGTGGGTGGCAGTTTGACAAGTCGGGCTCTGCCTTCAGAGGAAGCCCCAGCACAGCTTTAATCTTTACAATAAGCAGTGGATAAACACAAAAATAAGCTTGGAATCAAGCTTATCCCTCTTGGCTGCGAGGAGGTAAAACTGAATTCCCCTTTCATCTCTAATTCCTGTGAAATAATACATAGTAAATGCAGTTCCAGGTTATCAGTTTCACGTGTCTGAACAAGTGAAGAACTTACTCTGACTGATGCTGCTGTTTTTCCTTACAGTGACCAGGAAAAAGGAAGGTGTTTCTGGTCATCACTTCTCACCTCTACTGGGTGTGGACACACCTTCCAGCTCTATCCCAGAAATCATATCTTTGGGAGCAACCCCCTCAGGTCTCTGAACCCCAAAGGCAGCTGAACCTGCCTCCCACCCACCAGCACAAATGGGTGATAGATAAAATTATCTATTTCATTAGCATTTTTTTTTTCTTTACACATCTAAGTATTTTTTTTCCCCCTCTTTCACCTCAGGCACAGAGCAGAGCTGACTGAAGTGCCTGCCTAGACAGTTCTTGCTCCTGAAGGTGTTCAGGCCACTGGAAACCAGGGAGCTGGACAATGAGTTAAAATCTTTCCTTGAAATTAATTATATTTTTCAACTACCACAGTGTTACTGCTAAAAAGATCTTTCCCCAATGTGCCTTAATTCTTTTCTAATCCAAACTAATTCTCTGTTATCATCTAATGATTTTATCTTCTTTCAGTCTCTTCTGCTGAAAATATCCCTTTGAACATAAATAATTATAAGGGACACCAAAATAAAACTTGAGTCCTTAATCCAGGTTTTAAAACATTTTCTGGGAATCCTACTTTTTGCTGCACTTATCCTGTGTCAGTACAAACTATTATTTTCATTATTCCTCCCTTTGGAACTGTGGATCAGAGCTGGGTTCAGGCTCATTTGGACGGCTGTGGTGTGGGAGACACAAGTGTTCTGGCTCACTGCACAAGCCTTATCTGCTCTGGGAAAATTTGCAGGGACTGGTGAATTAGTTAAATTTTTACCAGATAAGAAACTGAAAACTGAGTAAATAACTGAGTGGGACAGTTTTTTCTGACAGCCTCTGTTGGATGCTTCCAAATGTTTTGTTATTGCCCTCAACTGAACTCACACCATGTGCCTCTCTGGGCAATATTTTAAATAAACCCAACCCATCATCTGCAATAGCAAGGTTAAATTTTCCCTCCTGTATCACCCACATCTGGCTAAAAGCTGCAAGAACCATTCCAGGTTCACTGTTGTGAACTTCAGCCCCAGGGACATACAGGGAGTTTTACCTGGGCCACAGGGTTCACCAATTCCTTTTCTTTCCAAGTTTTTCACATATCCTAGGTGGCATCAAAAGATTCTTTCTTGAGGCCATTGTCATGCTTTAAATTATGTCATCACTGTTTAATACTTGCCTAAATTTCCCACCTGTCCCAAAGACATCACTGAGATGGGTCACTGGCCTGAGAGGTGCATCATGTAAATTGTAACAAGGGGATGGTGGGATAAAACACTGGAAGAAATGAGATTAGCCAGGGCTCCATTCCAGTGGTTTTGCTGATATAGAAAGGCTGCACCATGCTGCTGTGGATTGTTAGGAGCAGAACCAGCTCTGCCTCTGGGTCTGAAGGAAGTCAAATAGCCTGACTGCCATGGACTGAAAGTCCAGTTGGGTTAGGAGCCAGCACAGTGCAAAACCTTCCTGCTTTACTGAACTTGCTGTCCCAAGCTTCTCTGATTTGTGGGCTCAGACACCAATAAATGGCTACCCAACATTCAAAACAGCAGGGGGAAAAGGCTCTTGGATTTGCTAAGCCAGAACATTCTCTAAGTAATAAAGTCTTTCCTGCAGTGTCTGAAATGGCTGTGGGAGGATAACTACACATCACTGTAAGCTCCTCAGCCTGCACAGCACTCGGCACCAACACTGCTGGCAGTGGGTGGACTGACCTGAGCTGGGAATGTCATCTCCAGTGCGGAGATCTGCTGCCAGGAGGTAACAGCTGCTGTGTGATACGGGACCTAATGTTGCAAAAGGGGAGTGCAGAAAGCGTCTGGGTGGTACTGCAGTGTTTTTAAGGAGTTACACCCTTCCAAAGGGCCCGGCCCAAGCCTGCTTGGAATCAGGGATTTGCCGAGTGACACTGAAGATCTTTGGATCTGGCCCTGAAAAATCTGCAAGCTTGCAGAAAGGGCCAACATGGTGTTCACAGCATTGGCGGGCGTGGGGAGGCTGAAGTGAAATTCCGGCATTGATGGGTGTCCCAACGCCTCGGGCAGGTGGTAGCCAGCGGTGACAAGGTGCAGGGAGCAGCATTCCTGTCCGTGTGCCTCTTGCCAGGGATGAAACAGTGCTGACTGGGGCCCTTGCTGGGACTTGATGGCTGAGTCAGGGCTCTGCAAGAGCCTCTCCCTGTCTGTTCCTCCCACGCAGCCACCTGCCCACGGCTCCGTGTGGCAGTCCCGGCGTTGGGGGCTGCTTTCTGCAGGAGCCCCCTCGAGCCCCCCGGCTCTGCGTGCCTGCTGGAGAATCAGTCGTACCCCAGGGGTGCAGGGACGAGCGGGTGGGAAAGGGCAGAAGTGGTTTTTTGCACCCCACCCCCATCTTCCTTTGCGAAGCAAATTTTCACCTTCCGTGGAAGTTGAAAAGGAGGCCGTTCACCTTTACATGCCTAAGCTGAGAAAGACAAGCCTGACAATACAGGGCTGTTCGGGGAAGTGGGTGTACACACTGCCTCTGGCAGGGGAAAGGCTGCCACACCAGTGACGCTCTCACTGCAGCCCCATGCAGTGTCCCGACGAGGAAGTTCGCTGAGGTGGAGATGGTCTCTGCCCATGGGCCCACCTGAGGGGACAGCAGTGGTGTGTGCTGGAGGATCTCATCCTGACAGCCCCTCTGAGTTCAGAGGCCATGCTCTCTGAGAGCATGCCTGTGCTAAGGCACATGGGGGACAGGGAGGTGATTTGAAATGGCCAGCACAGCTTCACCAAGGGCAAGTCCTGCCTAAGTAACCCAGTGGCCTTCTGTGATGGGGTGACTACAGCAGTGGACAAGGGAAGGGCTACAGGTGTAATTTACCTGTAAGGCCTTGGTCACAGTCCACTCACAACATCCTTTTCTCTGAAACGGAGAGATGGATTTAATGGGTATGCTGTTCAGTAGATAAGGAATAGGTTGGGATGGTCATATCCAAAAAGGAGTGGTCAATGGTTGATTGTCCCAACAGAGATTTGTCAAAAGTGGTGTCCCTCAGGGATCAGCTCCAAATTGGGACCAGACTATTTAATATCCCCTTTCCTCTGCCATGGCAGGCGGTTTCAAACCATATGACTTTTAATTTGAGCCACTGAGATTATCTCAGTTGGTTAGAGCATAGTGCTAATAACACCAAGGTTTATTAACACCAAGGTGTTTGATCCCTAGATGGCCATTCACTTAAAAGTTGAACTTCATGGGCCCTGTGGGTCTCTTCCAACTCAGAATAGTCTGTAATATCTCCAGCAGTGATATCAGACATACACAGTGGGATCAAGTGCACCTGCAACAAATTTTCAAGTGACACACCTGAGGGAGCTGGAGACAAGCTCAAGTGGGCCCATGGGAACCTCACAAGGTTCAACAAAGCCAAATGCTGCACCTGGGTCAGGGCAACTCTAAGTGTCAATAGGATGAAGGGATTGATAGCAGCCCTGCGGGAAGGGCTTGGTGGTGCTGGTGGGTGAGAGACTGGACACGAGCTGTCAGTGTGCACTCACAGCCCAGAAAGCCAAACGTGTCCTGGGCTCCATCCAAAGCAGTGTGGGCAGCAGGGCCAGGGAGGGGATTCTGCCCCTCTGCTCTGCCCTGCTGGGACCCCACCTGCAGTGCTGCATCAGCTCTGAAGTCTTCACAACAGCAAAGGTGTGGACCTGTTGGAGGCGGTCCAGAGGAGGGCCACAAAAACAATCAGAGGAATGGAAGGTCATTCCTGGAAAGACAGGCTGAGAGAATTAAGGCTGTTCAGCCTGGAGAAGGGAAGTCTCCAAGGAAACCTATTTGCAGCCTTTTAGAACTTAAAAGAGGTTTATGACAAAAATGGTGATGAACTTTTTAGCAGGGCCTGTTACAATAGGACCAAATAGGGTATTTGGTTTTAAACTAAAGGAGAGCAGATTCAGGCTAGGTAGAAGGATGACATTGTGAAACACTGGAACAGGCTGCTCAGAGAGGTGGTAGATGCCCCATCACTAGAAAGATTCAGGGTCATGTTGGATGGGACTCTGAGCAACCTGATCTAGATGAAGATAGCCCTGCTCATCGCAAGGGGTTTGTACTAGATGAACTCTCAAGGTCTCTTCCAACCCAAACTATTCTATGATTCTATAAAATGGATTTATTTCAGCAGGATTGTAACACAGCTTTGGCTCAGTGAGGGGAACACAGGTAACAGCAGCAATAGAAGAACATACCAGGCAGCTAGGAGCAGAGGTCTGCCTCATGTTGGCTGTGGCAGTGCTTCCCAGCATGTTCTCTCAAGGCAAGGGTAGGTGAGGCACTGGGCTGACACAACACACACCATGACAAGGGCTGGGGAGCCAAAGTGACTCTAACCTGGCAGCGAAGAGCTCAAGGCTGCAGCACCTGGTGCAGAGGAGGCAGCCTGACTGTGCCGAAGGAGGAGAGCGGGTTCAGACCATCCCCACAGCTGGTCTCATTTGCTTTTCGATTTTGGCATGCAGGGTTGCTGAGACAGGCCTAGGTCAATGAAAAAACAAAGTTGCAGTGGGGCTGGGCTGAGAGGAAGAGAGAAGGTTGGAGGAGGGTGTGTGGTGGTGCTGGAGTCAAGGGCCATAGTGCATAACAGGAACAGAGTCCAACAGCCAGTGCTGCTGCACTTGGAAGTGGTCAGGGCTCCTACTTATTTGAAAAGATAGCAAGAGAAGAAGGTGGGAGGGCATGCAGGGAATTTGCAGGGGAGCTTATCCAGAGGCTCTGATTAATCATTTGGCATCAAAACCAATTTAAGCAATCTCTGCCCCAGGCATAAAAAAGGCAAAATCACAGGGTGGGGAACTGCAGCAGGGATAGGCAGAGACAATTGAGCCAGCTGCCATCAAACTGGCTGAACCACCATGGGAGGATGGTAGTGCCAGTACAGTACAAACTGGTCACCACTAGGTCAGAGATTTACCTACAGGGCTGGGGATACCCCCTCCTGGAGGGATGGCTGCAGGGCAGGAGCAAGGGCAAGCACAGAGAACATGTGGGGGCCAGTGTGCTTTGCAGCCAACCTCAGTTTGGGAAGGCACAGAAAGCCGGAAACAAAGAAAAGCAGCTAGGCTTTTCCCTGCAGAAAGGATTAACTGCGACCCTACTAGACACAGCTGTCTCCTCTTCTGAGACCACAACATGCAGCAGGCAGGGGGAATCTGACTTGCAGAAACAAGTCACTAAAGCTGTCATTTTATTGTGATGCCATCTACTAGGAATAATTTGAAGAGGGCACTAAAACTGTCAGGGACTTTACCTTGGCAGTATGAGGGTTGTACACATGAATGAGAAGAAATATTTCAGCCAAACACATCAGTCACAACTAGTCTTGCCTGCTGCGATGATCAATAGCTTAGTGCTAGTGAAACCTTGGATCAACTCCGGCTCTTTGATTTACAGCTGCCCTTGGTGCAGATTGGACAGGGAATGGCACATTTGTTCCCAACCCATCTGGCTGCCAGGACACCGCAGCAACAGGGCAGTGTTGCCAGCCTGCACCTTACCAGGTCCTGTTACCACGCAGGGAATGTCCAGCCAAACCAAAGCTGTTTACAGCACGGCCACACACCGAGTTGTGCTGGCTTACAAAGGACCGCAGACAACCAATTCCTTCATTGAAACTTTGCCCACTTACCCAGGATGAAAAGAAAAACAGTCATGCAACTAATGTCCTAGAAAAAACTGACTGCTGGACTAGAACTCACTGTTTGAAAACTTGTGAGCAGGAAAAGAAAAACCACAGAGAGAACTATCATATCTCCATTGGGGGTTTGCAGGCCTGCATTTTACCATAGATAAGAAAAACTACCCCTTCTCCACTTGAAGAATAACATACCTACCTCAAGGTGTTTCACAGGTTTATTGGCATTCAGCATAGGGCTATTTCAAATTGATCACTAAGGAGGTAAGATGCATTCAAGCATAATAATTAACTGATCTCCATTCATCTTCACGATATGGTATGTGATCCACAGATGTCCCAGATGAAAGTCAAGTCTCAAGTTGTTCCATGAAACACAGTCCTGGAAGAGAGGCTTTATCTCCTCCGCACCTTGGAACCACCACTCTGCTTGTGCCCCATGGCAGACTATGGGGTGATGCGGTGAGGTACAGCCTGAGCACCCACCTTCTTGACCCTAAGGGAACAGCTTCCTTAAATGTGCAGAGAGAACAGTATACAGTAATAGGCTATAGGTGTGTAAACTTTTTCCTCAAGCTTGGTGGTAGACATTCAGAAGACTAGCAGCAATTTCTTTTCACAACAGTGATTAAAAAAGAAAATGTGCTGTGAAGGCAGGAAAGATCAGGAGTTTGCCAGTGGAAGAGAATAGATGACAGGGCTCAGCTCAGGCCCTCATAGAGGGACAGAGCTGACACTAGGTATTTTCTCTCTCCTGTTGCTTGTGCCTGCTCCCTGTTAGGGTTTTACTAGTCACAAATAAAACCAATCCATCAAAGCCCTCTTACAGCATGGACACACACAGACCTGTGCCAGCACCTGTAAGTGTGATACAACAGCATGAGGAAAAGGGCACTCTGCAGTATCTGCTCCTAGGGATACCTGCCCTTTGTTCCGTGCCTTGGAAGAGTAGTTCCATTATACAAAAACAGTGAGAATCATTTCATAAAAAGACAACCAACAAACCAACCCCCAAACTACTGGGGTTAGTGTATCCATGGTGGTGAGAAGTGGCCCAAAACAGGAAGCACAAGACAATAGCTGTTTTGCATTGCACCCACCTCTGACTTTCAGGTTCCCCTGCTTTCACAGGCACACCCCTCCCACAGCCACATACTGCTGCTTGCACCCAGAGTTACGTGTGTATCTCCCTTAGAGTATGGACAAGAGAATTAGGGCATCAGGGCCCTGGATGGGAATGAGGGGTCTCTAGGAGTTATGTGCACTTTGGATGTAGATTCTCTACTTGAAAAATTTAAGTTCCTACTTAAAACTTTGCCTAGCATTCACATATATAGACTCCCACTTCACTAAGAACAGTTAAAGTGTTTGCCTTTTATTCAGAAGACTTGCTCCATTTCCAGTAATACTTTTCTATGTCCTCAAAATCAGACAGACTCTATCATAACAGCACCATCAGTCTACTACAAAAAAAAAGCAAACAAATCAAAACCAAAGAATTCCAAGATGTGATACAGTATAAAGAAACAAGTACAACTAATACATTAGCGAAATAAACATCTACATAGACTTATGTAAGTTGCTATAAAACTGGCAGTATGCAATTAAGAGACTGGTAAGATTACCAGGTCTGCTAGATGTTTAAACAAGTCTACATAGGCTGCAACTATATTCTTGTGCTGTTTTTAGGCATGAGTTTGCACTCAGAATCTAGCTACCTCAATTATCCACACTGGTGGGCTTTCATACAATTCCCCTACAGCCAGAAACACATATGCAAGCATCTCCAGCTACCTGCCCAGACTCAAGCAGCACTTGCAAAGCTGTGGAGATGTATGTAGCCTATTGCTGTCTCTTCCCTAGGAATATGGTATTACAGGGTTCATTCACATATGCCTGGTTAAGAAATAAAACAGTCAGTTGCATACTATAACACCTTAAGTAACATGGAATCTTAGATTTTAGAAAAATATTTTAATCATCTGTTCACAAATAAAAACTATCACTATTACAAAACATCTTGTAATACTAGAACACCTAGCTTGGAAAAAGTTTTGTTCTTATTGCTGTTGCATTTAGTTTTCAGGAGCTGTGTCAGCATGAAGGCAGCAGTGGGCTTCTCACTTGTCATAGTCAGCTTGTAAGGGTACTCATAGGAAAGTGTACCTTCCTATTTAATCCTCACACAATTTTCACATGTTTAGGCTGCCCTGACTTTTCCCAGACATGTACATCCTCGACATCTGACACTATTCATCAAAATCTCACCCAACTTAGTTTCATACAACAAATTTCATTTGCAGCCTTTAAATAAAACATTCACTCCAAAAAGAGTGAACATCAGCATTGACATCACCTTAGCTACTTGAAAACCCTATAACTGTGTTCTGGCAGCTATCAGATATTAACTCATTCATTTCATTTTGTTTGGTTTCTTCCTTATTCTCATGGTTGGGTTGCTGTTTCGAATTTCCAGCTTTTTTAGACCTTCTGAGGAAAAACTTTGTCAGTAAGTAACACAATTCAGCCACATTTAAAAGAATGCAAATGCTGGACACAGCAATCATGAAAATAGTGAACACAGTCTTTTCAGTAGGTCGGGAGACAAAGCAGTCCACAGTGTTGGGGCAGGGCCAGGCATTACACTTCATTAAGCGAGGCATTCGGAACCCATCGTACATGAAATAAAATGCGTACATGAAGACGGCCTCAAAGATCAGTCTGAAGAAGATGCTGCTGGTGTACGTCCACCACAAGGAGCCCTCGATACGAAACCTCTGTTTCCTGATTTCTTCAATGTCCTTGAAGTCACATTTCTGGTCTCCTTTCCTGAACTGCCTTTTCTTCTCATGCCTCCTGTAAGCCACGTGCATGGCCACCAGCAGCGCAGGTGTGGAGACAAAGATCAGCTGCAGGGCCCAGAGTCTGATGTGAGAGATGGGGAAAAAGTGATCATAGCAAACATTTCTGCAGCCAGGCTGAAGTGTGTTGCAGACAAAGTCATCTTGTTCATCTCCCCAGACTTTCTCTGCAGCCACAACCAGGATCATGATCCGGAAGATGAAGAGGACTGTGAGCCATATCTTCCCGATACTGGTGGAGTGCTTATTTACACCTCCCAAAATAGTATGCAGAGCTCCCCAATCCATTGTCTTGTTTCAATCCTCTGACCTATGACAAGACAAATAAACAAAACTAAGATTAATCAAGACAGGAAACGAATACCAGCAAGCATGTGGTCTAAAATAAAGGGAATATATAATTGTAGCACATCCACCGGCTGTGGTAGAGTTTTGTTGACACAGTGGGCTTACCTACAACTAGTCATAAATAATAACCTGATCACATATCAGCAGGTAATATTTCATACTGGATTACACACATGGCACCACATTAATTTGACTCCTAGGTGTATTTGCCAATGCCACACTAAATAAGAAAGATGAGAAAACGACAAACACAGCCTTAAATTAAAAGATACACCTTCTAGTAGCTTAATAACAGAAAAAAATAATAGAAAATATCAGAAGTAAGGTAGATGTTATGTTAAAAAGTTAGATAGAATTCCTATATAAATCAAGGCCAATTGGTTATCCTTATCTTTAGAGTGTAAATAATTATTTGAGTATATTACAGCAATAAAGACAGACCTTGAATAACTATTGCTGATGCTCTGCACCTTTTATGAGAAGGTCTGGATAACCTGTGTTCACCAATTTAAAAAGCGTGACTGCAATCTTAGTCAAAGCAAACTCCACACCAGCTTGAAGCAATGAAGGTAAAATCTTGGATATAATCCATTTTGAGCTGGACATTTAAAATCAGTGCTTTAAGATTCATTCCAAAATTGCTTTTTTTCCATTGACTACAAAACGGGCCTAGAGTAACTAGATAAGGACTCCTCCATTATGAATGCCTGTCAGGCTGGGTTTTTTTCCCCCCTCATAACACAGACTTCATTTATCCTAGATTTGGGGAGATATTTCAGAAGAATGGTATAGTCAACATTTGAAGAGTTCGGACAGGCCAGCAGCAGCTCTGAGACATTTTCAGCAGAAGCATATTTCCAACAGGTGAGCTTCAAAGTGCTATCCTGTAAAGGTTTAAGGACTTCACCTTTGGTCTCCTCAGGAACACCACAATTGTCTGTATTTTCACAGCTTCTACAAACAGCTTTTCACAGAGACCATTCAGAGGCACTCCAGCTGTCTCCCCCCACCCCTCCATACAGATTTACAAGAAGTTAGTTTGCAAGCTACTGTGTATTCAAGAAACTGGCATTTCTTGTGCCAGGACCCTCTGAAGAGTGCCCACAGATCTCCTGGCTCTGATATTGCTCATGAAGGTTTGCATTTCACAACTTCGTTAATTCAGTTATATCTCAGAGCCCATATTTCTTTGGTATTTACAGCACAAGGGACCAACAAGCAAAATCATCTTTTCAAAGTTGCTTTAAAGAGCAGCTACTGGCAAAAAAGTCACCATGAATCTCAGGATTTTCCTGATTCTGACCTGGTTGACACTGCATGAGGAAGAAAATGACATTATTTTGTAGTTGTCTTCCACATCACACTCCCATTCTGAGTAATGTCAAAAACCTTCCTGGTTTACAGTGAGTTACATATAATCAATAGGCCACACTGAGTATCAAAGTACACAACTCCTCAAAGAAAATGAGGACACCTAATTGCTGCGTAACACAATGGTATCTTTTCCTTGAGTTACAGGGATTTAAATGTAATCTCCCTTCACTAGTTCCATAACCTGCATTTCCCTCAGATCCTGCTAGTTGACTGTGTGGAGTTATACTCCAGGATGTGAACACAAAGGGGAAGATCTGAGATCGCCTTCAAATTGGACAGAACTTTCCCTGAGCTTCCTTCAGGATGCACAATCTATATGGGCTACTTCTGTATGCGACTGAAAACAGTCCTGAAACAGACTTACCTTGCTATCCTGCCAAGTTATTTTTTCCAGGAAGATTCTTTTTTCATTAGCATAGTTACACAGAGTCTCTGTAGGTTGACAACCCCATGAGGACACAGGAAAGACCCTTAATACCAGAGATCCTTCCTAAACATATCAGCTGGATTTTTAACCATTTCCACACCTTTTTCTGTCATCTAATTGATGTAAATTCTTTCAGAATTTGCCTCAGCAATTATTGCCTTGTTAGAGAGACAGTTACAACGTTTTTGTGTTCTCTGTTACTATTACACACATATGGCAATTACAGTACTTACAAAATGACACTACAACAAAGTATTATGACTAGAAATAGTCATATTATGAACATTTGAAAATAAATCCTGTAGATAACTGGCACCAAGCAAACCGTATTAGACACATTATCCACGTAGCCTGTAACTCCACAAGAGTCCTTACTTTCTTCTCAGTCATTTCATCTTCTCCTCCCTGCCTGTCAACCATCTTCTTAGAGTGAAAAGGCTGTGAAGTGAAACCTGTGTATCTGCTCCTCATAAGCCCTATTTCTTATCTTCACATTTCACTGCACACCAATAATGCCACCATTTTGTTATAACTTCACATGGATTTGTTTCCTCCTCCCTGTGCAGAAGGAGATTTAAAATACAAGCTCCCCAGTATGTAGTTAGCTCAAAAAGCTCCCCTAGCCTTGTTTTCTCCTAAGGTCACACTATAGTTCATATCCTGTGACTTTGTGAAGGTGAATTATAAAGCCGGTGACTCATCCATAAGTTCTTCCCAGGACTAGTATATTTTGGTTGGTTTGGTTTTTTTAAACCTGATCCATTTCACCAATCTGCTTAACAGCACAGACCCACACATCATCTGAAAAGGACAGCTCCATTTAAAAAAGAACAACAATAAAACAACAAAAATCCCAGACTGCAAATTGCAAAGCACGAGTAAGAATGAGCAGTCAGTGGGAAAGAGGGTTTGGCAAAGCTTTAATGCTGAAGATAATACACACTCTCCTGACTTGCTCCATCTTCTCTGAGAGTGTATTGTGCTTGTTGAGTCAAAAAACTGTGCTTCAATTCTAGCAAAGACATGTCTGTATCTAGATGAAGAAAGAAAAAGCCACCACACTATGAAGAGGCAGTATTTTGCCCAGGGTCTCCTGGTGAAATCCCCCCTCCCTTCCAAAAAAATCTTTGTCTTTCAAATCTGCCCAAAAACACTCCTCCCTTCAACCCTTCCCACATACCTTAACAAATCTTCCAGCGATCTCCTCAGCTCCTCCTGCCACCATCCACCGCTCTTCCCACCGCTTGCTGAGCAAGTCACCAACCTTTGCTCCTTGCTCACGGCCTCTCAGGCTTGTTTTGATGTTGGTGGAGAGTCATATGATTTCTAGGTTTCTCCAGAGTGCTACAGGCACTGATCAGGCACCAGTGAAGTCTCACTATCTTCTCCTGAAAGATGGCAAGCCTAGTGCCATATCCGGGAAGCCTGAAATTGCCACAGTGTCTCCTACTAGCTGGCTTTAAACAGTTCTCCTCAATGCAACTTAGAGGATCCAATGAAGGCAAATCAGATACTGCCAAACCGTCCATCCCTGTCCAGCAAACACAGTGATCCAAGCAGAATTTAACTTGGCCAGGCACTGCCCTTCACACTGTTAAAGCCACCAGTGCAGATCACTCCAACTAAACACCCCATCAGGGCTATCTGTGCTGATGTGATGGCTCATTTACGCTTTACTCACTCAAAAGCTAGAGCCTTGATCACAGGTTCTTATCTCTCTTTCAAATACTTGCTTTCCTTTTCACTAGCTCGTAAAATATTAACTGTCTTGCTGACCAAAGGAGAAGAAAGCAGGAAATGGGTTGGTAAGTTCTATTTTTATAAAGCCAGTCCAGATACCACCTCTGAGCAAATCCTGCCAAATGCTTACAGAAATGTAGACAGCCAAGGACTTACCTAGTTTGCTGGTACAGAACACTACAAGAACACATTGAAGACATGAAAGCTTAGGTGAATTTTGGGGAAAAAAGTAAAGTAGGAATGAGGATAAGGATTGGTTATAAAGTAAGAAACTGGGAAGAACAGAAGACAGCTGATGTTAATGAGGTTGAGTAAATAAGCCTTTCTAACAGTGGAATGCATTAAGTGTTAAATTCGCCTTCACAAAAATTGCAACTGGGCACGAAAACAAGCATTTCCAAGCCTCCACATAGATACCTATTCTACTACTAGCAGCACCTTTTGTTTAATTTCAACAATTAGAGGACCACTGTGGAATATGGTTGTTACAGTTAACAGTTTAAAAGCAATAATAGAAGATCACCACGCTTGACTGAAAAGTTAAGTTACAGAGGAAACAGTTCTGTATGATCACATAACATTGTCACATAAACAGGTGTTTCATGTGGGGTTTGGTGGTTTTTGTTTTGGTTTGTGGGTTTTTTCCCCCACTAGTAAGCTAGACAGAAGCAAGAGAAGAACTACAGTTTAACTCATTCTGTAGTTCCACAGCTTATGGGCAGCATTTTGAGCTCTGTGCTGGCATGGCTAGACTGCCTTCTACTTTAAAGCTAGCTCCTGTAAGCCTACATTAAACCACGATCACAGCACGGTGCATACACCCAGTGAAAATCCCTGCAATTCACAACAGTGAGGACAATCAACACTGAGCTCCCCTGTTTATTAGTACAGCTGGCTTGTTAACACACACCATTTTCCTTTGTTAAAGACTATTGTACTGGAAAATCATTACTCAGTGGCTAAATCTACAGTTGGAATACGGTGAAGGTGTCAAAACAACAGAAGACACATCTCTATTGCAAACATATATATGGTGCTATAGGATATTAGCAAGCAAAAGAAAAAGTAGTCATAAAGTAAGTATTACAATATCTGCTTATGCTACAGGAACATCTAGGAGTCCCATTCAAGAGGAGATCTACAAACCCCTAACTTATGCATAAATTCAGACTAAGATTATACCCTTCTCACCTTCAATTTTCACCTATTTATTTGCTGTATTGAATTTATACAGAAATTTAACAGGTGCTTGCAATGACTCCACTTTTATCAGAATTTTAGTGTACTAAGAGTTACCAGTTTGGTGTGACATTCCACCACTTTCAGCAGCGCCTCCGGATACTGATAAAAGATCAGCAGACTGCCAAGACAAAAGTCACTTTATCCCATGTGGGAATGTGTTAACAAAGATAATCTTTAAGCAAAAAAGCACTGGTCTCAAGTGTCCCTGCATACCCCCCCCCCAAGCTGGGGACAAAGGTAACTCACATACCCGAGAATAGCAGTTTAATGCAGAGCTTTTGCCATAGAAAAGCTTCAGGACATCGAAACTAACTGCTGCACAATTATTACCAAAATTATTTTAAGACCCAACCTAACACAAGAGGTACTGCTGCACTTTGAGGTCTCACATGCATTCAAATGTGCTGCTGAGGCAACTTTCCCTTCAGGTGTGTTGATCTCAACAGCTTCACTGGAGCAGTGGCGCCAAGGAGGAGCTGGTAACCAGCATGGACATCTCCTAGAGCTGCACAATGCTGTGTCATTACTCAGATTTGAAGAACACACTAGTCTGGGTTTCAGCAGTTTTGCATCTGCATGCCACCACCCTGCCACCCTGACATCTAGTTTACAGCAAGCACTTGATTTCTAATGTGCAGATTTTGTTATTCATATTGCTGAGTTAGCTTTGGTGCTGTACTCAAGACCAGTAGCACCGCCAAGGCTGAAGCAAGGAAGCTTCTAATAAATACAGATTAACATCTTCCAAAACACAGCATCCTTTTATTTCACCAAGAAAGGCTGGTACACAGGCTATAGCAATCACTTGCTCAGACTTGATTCCTAATTTGTCAGTCTGCCCCACGCCTCAGTTTCCCAGACATTAAACTAGAGATAACAAAAATCTCAGCATCTCACAGAGCTGTTCTCCTGTAATGCTCTACTGCAATTACATGCTTCACAGGCTCAGTGGACCAAGACAGATAAGTAACAGTTCAAAGCTGGAAGCACAGAGCTTGAATTCAATCATCCAGGATATTCCTGACACCTGAAAAAGAATCAGCTCCCCACATTGCTATAGCTTTAATGCAGAGTTCAAAATGCAAGAAGACAAAGCTTTGAACTTAGACCTTGGCAACTAAAATCCTTTAATAGGTAGCTTCCAGCTATTTTAATTTTACAGCAGTATATTAAAAACTTCAAGGACTTTTATGCAGCTGGAAGACTCTGGAATATCAACAACTCTTACTTCTTTCCTAAAAAGCTGAAAAAGATCAAAGGAGCAGCCAAACAATCACATAAGCTTTTGTAATTCTCTCTAGTAGCTCTTAAACTTTGTTCTGAACACCTATCTCCAGATCGGAGTGGAAACTGGAGAGGAGAAGAGCCATGACAGAGGGATTACAGTATATCTGATTTGACACAAGAACAGGCAAAGACTAATCAGGAACAGGAAACCTCTGACAATTGCAGGTCTGAACACTACAAGCATTGTTCTTTCCTTCTACTCAAGTTTAGGAAAACAGGAGGCATTCTTTGCTCTAATTAATCCCAGCATGAAATCCAGAAAAACCAACAGATTAGGACCCAATTTGTATGTAGTTAAATGTTATTAAATCACGCTACTTAAATATCCTGAGCATTTAAGAGTTCAGTTTCTGCCCATAATAACACCCTTATGACTGTCCCATATTCATGCCCTCACATAATTTTTAAGCCATTTTCCAAGACGCTTGAAAACATCCCTATCTATATTTCACCAGCCTACAAGTATACCTGGAGATTACTCTCCTCCACAACATCTCTGCACAAAAATTCATTCTACTAGTACAAAACAGGAAATCAGAGGTCACACTTGAAGGCATAACAAGACAGCACAAGTCCTGTTAGAGTTTAGCCTGCCTCAGCCATTTTCCCCTGTAAACCTTTCCTTCAAAGTGCGCTCAAAGCTTCTTACTTTAGAAGAAAGCAGAGTACCCGAGGACTATGCCTCTGCTGATACAAGTGTCCTATCTCCCATATCTTAAATAAAGTTTTAGAGATACTGTGCCCCGCTCCCAGTCATCAAAATAACTTTTTAGTTATGACTTTTTAATGTTACTTTTTCTTTTTTAAAGCCTGTTACCTAATTCCTATTTCCAGCCCCCTACACCTAGGCAAATGTCTACAGCCCCTCTACTTTCCTCTAAAATTAGCAAGTCTCTGTTTTCTTTCACACACAGAACTCACACCCTTTTGGGACCACTAATTAACTTATAAACACTAGCATTTTACAATGTACTGCAGCTTTTCCTTGAGCATGTATTTTGTTATTTCATTCATCAAGTGTGAAGTGAAAAGCAACTTTTCCCTTTTTAAAACTCGATTACAGGAAGAAATGCAGGTGTGAGATAAGGAAGAGAATTAGTTTAAACATTCTTTTACCAACTAAGAGGAGACGTGCTTCTTTTTTTCCACATTCCTGCTGTTTTGACAGCAGGTTCTCACCTGATAGTATCACTTCAAGCTTTTCAGTACACAAACTGCTGTTTAGCCAGGCAAGAGTCACAGTTCTCCTTTCAGATACCTCATCAGTTATCATTAAGTAACAATTAAAGTCAGCAAGGAACAGAACAAGGGAAAACACCAAACTATCAGCTTCAACCCATGCTCTTATTTCATGCAGTGCCTGAGACCACTGATTTAACTGGAACTGTTCACAAGAACCAACTTGTAAAAGCATCCTCTTTACTCACAAGTACCCACGGAGGTTATGTAATGATGGTTATGAACTTGTTATTTTTCCAGCTACTAAGATAGTCTGCTATACATTTTCCAATGCACAACTGGGTTTTTTTTTTGCACAAAATAAATGAGACTGCCCAAATAATCTACCTGGGCTGCGCATCAAGGGATGCAAAACAGCAACACTGTCAGAGGCCCAGCTTCAGCAAATTGAGAGAACTGTCCCTGTCAGGACAGAATCAATTTCTCCAGAGAAGTATGCTAATTCATGGGGGTTTACCGTTCCATTTTTAAGCTCTGAGATATGTAATTCTACCCATTATGAGACTGACTGTTCTGGGAACCATCTGAAGTCTCCTAGAAACCCTGACACATGCTCTACAGACATAATCTCTCTGTAAATGCGCTGAAAAGCCCACCTGGAAATTTACATTGCAATGCCTAGTTGAAACACAGAGGTACCACCTTCTTCCAAGCTGAGGCTTGTCCCACGCATCACCTTGTTCTCTAGGGCAGATCTAACCCAACCACACACACATCCTTTTGCCTGCTGTCTTTTCTCTAGGGCTCTTCAAAGGATGTATCTGGCAAGTAGGGTTTCCAGGCTGAGCAGTAGAGGCCAAGAAATGTTAAAAATTATGCAATTCCTTTAACAAAATTAAGGACGAAAATATATTTTATTCTGCTTTTGACTCAGTGTACACACATACAGTGTGGTGATCCCAAACCCAATCTGGACCCAAACCCCCACAATATTTCATACAGGACACAGCCATTAATCACCAAAGTTATATAAGCTGGGTTTAAAAGAGCATTCTTAAGACAAAAGGCCACTTCCTTCCTACAACCCTCTGCCCATCGTCTCCAGTATTTCGAGATTACATGGTGAAAACTAATGGGGTACAACACAAGGAAATAACTTCCTCTGTGGAGAGCAGGGGAGAGATTCTTCAACATGAGAGACTGTGAAAGTAACACCCAATCTAGGAAAGCCGGATGACAGAAAAGCCAGTCATGGCCAGAACTAGCTAGTGCCGGGTGCTAAGCAAGCACTCCTGCCCTTACTCCAGCACGTCCTTCGCATTTTATTTAAGGACTAAGTACTCATTCTTTGTGCGATCTTATCCAGCCCCGATACTTAGAAATATATTTATTTCTGACTCACATCTCATCTCCTATTCCTCCTGTAATTCTAAGGAATGTTTCCAGTGTGTGATCAGACACTCACAGGACCTGTCAGTTTTACTGATGCAAGCTGTTTACCTTCCCGCAGCTCTCTTAACACCTGAAGGCGTGTCGCAAATTACCTGTAAGTGCAGGAGCCTTGATTTTGCTTGGCGTCGGAGCCGGTCGTACGTACTTCACATAACGCGCTTACAGAGAGCTGCTGAGAGGCAAACAAAGATTTGCTGGAAGTTAAACGCGTAACCAACAGAGACACGAGCATTCCCAACCAAATCTGCTGGCGGTGTTTGAGCACTGCCCGTGACGCTCAAGCCGGGGACGGGAAGCGGCGAGCAGGGTAAGTCCCGCCGGGGCGCGGGGCAGCGCACACGGCGGCTCCGTGCCCGGCCCCGCTCCCTCCCCGGCGCCCAGCGCCGCCAGAGCTCCCGGCCGCGCTGCCCCGGCCCCGCGCTGGAGCGCAACAAGTGCGGCCTCAGCTGCCCGCTGGGAGCGGACCTGCCCCGCCGCGCCTCTTCTCTCCCGCCCTTCCTCCCCTCCCCTGCCCTGCCCTGCTCCCCTCACCTGCCTTGCTCCCCTCACCTGCCCAGCGGCGCCCGCTGCTGAGGGGCGCTCACCCCGCCGGGAGCTCCCGGCGCCGCGGCCGGGCTGCGCCGATCAACGTGGCCCCGCTGGCGGCGGCGGAGCGGGCGGCCCCGGCCTCGCCTCGGCGGAGCTTTAAGGTCCCTCCCCGTTCACCTGCCGCCGCTTTTAGCCCGCCCCTCGCCCGTCCCCGCCCTGCTCCTGGCGGGAACCCGGGGCGGGGCCGCCGCTGTCCCCGCCGCTGTGCCCCGCCGAGGGGCTGAGGCCGGCCGGCGTCCAGGCTGAGCCGGGAAGAGCCAAAATAAAGGGCGGGAAGGGCTTGTGTCCGCCCCGGGGCAGCTTCCCGCCGCGGAGGGGCTGACTGGGGGTTGTAGGGGGACACCCTGAGGGGAAGATCAGGGTAACAGCAGATACTTTGGGGGGGGGTTAGGGGAAACGTACATCTAGTTAAGATAAGGGCCGTGTTCCCATCTTGAGGAATCCAGGTATTTAGAAGGACCTTGGGACAGAAAAAAGCCAGGTCTTTTCTCCTGGAAATCATTAAACGAGTTACTGACCAAACACAGAGGGAAGAGCCAGTGGGTTCTGGCTTTTCGAGGTTTGTTTTCCAAGTGCGATTGAAATGCTACAGCAGTGCCCTGCAGACTCTCAGGCTTTCACGGAGCTGTGCATATTTGCCAGTGCAAAGACCTATTTTGGAAAGTTTTCTGTTTCCAAGGAATACAGTTGCTGAGGAAACAATTCACTTTAGGTTCAAAAATCCCTGCCCGAAACTGTGTACCCTGTCTTGCACACAGGCACATCAAACTAAGTAAGTGATCTGTAAACCTCTTAACTAAATTTCCAAAGAAAATGTACACCACAACTGGACAAACAGGACATTTTCTCTGACTTCGGGTGAAAAACTCAAGTGTTTGTGCGTGTTTGGAGTATAAGGACTCAAATGATAAATTATTTCCAATGAAATTCTACTGCCTTGTCTTTCCACCCTCTAGAATACAAATAACCCCTTCAGAAAATATTTAGCAAAAATCAGTTACTTAATTCTGATTTCACATTCAGGAAGAAGAGGTAGGAATTTCTAGCACAAACAGTCTAATACTTGAAAGATAAATCTTTCAAGAAATTTTAAAAAATGTGGTTTAAACATTAGCCTCTGTCTCTTTGCTACTCATCTTTCCTCCCACTCTTTCTTACCCTTGCAGTTACATCCATGGAACCTGTCCATTAGGACCACAGGAAAATTTATGTTGGAAGAGATTTGAGGAGGAGATCCAACCGATTGGGACCCTTCATTAGTTATACCCCATTTAGGGGGAACCCAGGTAAACTGGTTCACTGCAGCAGCTGTAGGATCAGGCCCAAGGTATATGATGTGATGCTGAGCTGGACATGCAGTAAATACCTGTGGGCTGAGTTCACCTGTGCTCAGTGACTTCTGTGGGAGTTGTGTGTTCAGGTGATGTTCAAGGTCCATGTATATGGCGTGTGTGAGGAAGGGAGGTGGCTCTGGGCCTGGCCATGCATCTGCGCTTTCCAAAAGGGAAAGCCCATCTCCTAATGGAAGAAAAGATTTAAAAGGGGCATCTGGAAGTTATGCGTTGTTTTCTCTCCAGTCACACTCCAGCTTGATTCAGTGACCTTGAAAAAAGGACATGTATAATTTTAAGGTGCAAAATACTTTAAACATTGGTTATGTTTAGCTGCAGCAGAGGATTTTAGGTTTTGTGCTGTTTTTTCAAGGCTGTGTTTGCCACCAAAAACAAGTCGGGGTTTTTTGGCAGTAAGAGAAATATTGTGAAAACATAAATCAAAAATTTAAGTCCCATGAGGAGCAGCTTAAGGGAGACGGGGGTGTTTAGCCTGGAGAACAGAGGCTCAGAGGAGACCTTATTGCTCTGTACAACTGCCTGAAAGGAGGATGTAGTGAGGTGGGCCCTCTTCTCCCAGGCAGCCAATGGCAGGAGAAGAGTACATAGTTTCAAGCTGCACCAGGGGATATTGAGGTTGGGCATCAGGAAGAATTTATTCACTGGAAGGGTGACCAGACATTGGAAGAGGCTGCTCAGGGTGGTGGTGGACTCACCACCCCTGGAAGGTTCAAGAAACGACTGGACATGGCACATAATGATATGTTTCAGTTGCCATGGTGTTGGTCAAAGGTTGAACTCAATGACCTTGTAGGTCTTTTCCATGAAAAGCTAGTGGAAACAAGGCCCTATGGTCTCATTTTTGCCTAAAGGCAGATGAGCCTGAAGGATATCTCCTTTGGCTATGGGCAGAGTGGGGAGCTCTCTGAGCTGCCTTGTGTCAGGTCTTCACTGCACTGCCTTTGGGAGTCTCACAGTTGGAGGCTAACACCTGGTGTTTCTCTCAAGGCGGAAGTGCCCAGTTTTGACAGCAAAGAAAAGTCTTAAATGATATTCTGTGTTTCCAAAATAAGATAGTATCAAACTATCTATTCCTTAGGTAGTGGGGAGCACCAGGTGAATGAGTGGCAGGGAGAAACAGACCAGGTTCTCCTCTACTGGGTAATTTTTTCATCTCTCATCTGTTGAATGATATTTCTCTGACCCAGTAGTATCAGCACCCTCTTAGATTATAAATGGTGACTCAGTGGACACTAGAACAAAAAAAAGAATGTCAGTGGGACATGTCAGTGCTGGAAATGAAAGGACTGGAACTCCTCATCTTAATCACAGTGTTTTATCTTTATTTATGAGGGTAAAATGACATATATTTCATAATTGACTACTTAGTAAACAAAGATAAATTGTACTTATTCCTTTACAGATGAGGAATCTTTTATTTAACTAGCATACAAAAACTTAGTGTATAATTTAGCTAGCATATAAAAATGACTGTTTGATAAAACTGTGAAATAAGAACATGTGAATTGATTACTTTGGATTATGATAGCCCGTTCTCTTGCAGTGCACTGTAATACATGTAAGTATGTTTTGTTTATTGACATGATTTTAAGGCAAAAAGTGAGAAGAAAGGATGGATAAACATAACTCCCCTCCATTACTGATAAATAAACAAAGAGGAAAATTAAACTTACAGGGTTCAGAAATTTTGTGTCGCTAGATGCCTCACAAGATAATGCAGTTTAAAAATGAAATTTTTTTTTTTTTAAAAAAACAAGAGTTGTCACAACATCCTATTGACCAAAAGTAGCTTTAGATATAAAGCCCAAATTTAGGATAAGGTGCCTCTTTGACAGTGCATGTCACAATCACAGTCAAGGTCATAATCACAGTCACTTGACTGTCCTGTGTATCATTTAAATTATGCTTTTTGAAATATTGGCATAGGTCAAGTTTTTCTTCTGAGCACTAATAAACCGAAGTCTGAAACTACTTGAACTGTTGACTGAAATCTTAACCTGATTTTTATGTACTTCATTAGACTGAAGATTTGCACAAGAGCAAGTCCAACTGCTCAGTCTTTTAGTATTATTCAGAAGGGATAAAAGAGGAGAAAAAACCCCAAACCCCAGGAAGTTACTTTTCCATTTTTCCATGGCAGACGGCTGCCCAAACACTGTGATGCAGACTGAAAGCAGGAGGTTTTTCTTCTTGAAAATTTCTGGTTCCTTTCCAGACCTTCACATCTCTAATTAGACTCTTTTTTGCCTTCTGACTATTTAGCAGCTCAAAGCAGGGAAAAGAAAATTATGTCCAGTCCTTCAGTGTGAAACTGTTGTTCCAGTGTGTCTCAAAGTTCATGCTGTCCTGTGGCACATTTATTAGGGGACAACAGGGATACACATGGTACCGATAATATATACTAAGTCTTGGACCAAGCCCATCTTTGTTGTATGCTGCTCATGAAGCTGTTCTTCTTCAGCTTTTATTTTCAGTTTAATTTACTGGGCAGCATTCCTACAGGGATAGTGTTGGCCCTGATTTACACACTCTGGACAAACCACAGGACCTCATCTAGCCAGAAAAAAACACCCGAAGAGTCATTTCCTTTTCAATATAATTACTTTAATGACAACATGTAGTATGATAAAGGTTGCCTATGTAATATCCTTGTTTATTAACCATTGCAGCACATCAAGCATTTGTACTGCCTTGAGAAGCTGTATGGTTTTTTTCACCTGCAAGGGCCTTACAGGTGCCTGAGAGAGCAATTATGATTGCACTTCTTTTAAATAATGGGCAGATGGCTGTCTCCCTCATCTTTTTGACCTCAGGTTGTCCTCATCAATGAAACCTTCCCTTTTTTATTTTCAGTTTACTGATACGCATGAAAAGTCCCAAGAGAAACACGCTGGCTACTTTCCTGCTAAGGTAACTTGATGATCTTACTGATGTCCCCTACTTTTGGAGATAGAAGAAGGAACAGGAGAGAACAAAAAATAAACCCAAAAAACCCCTCAATCCCAAACGATGTGGGGAATCAACAAAAGGGGATGAAAATGGTTCTTAGCATTGCCAGTACATAACCAGCCTGACTCACACCAATCCATATAATTTACAGTTTTTAATGTCAAAATGGCCATGGGCGGCTGTTTTAGTACATAGCCATGCTCTTCCAGGATGGCCCTGGAAAGTGTAGCTCTCCTGCGTGCTAGTTAGGACAGACTAACCCATTGTCAGGCGCCCATCAAAGCCTCTCCGTTTCTTAAGCTGACAGCTCTGGATATCCAGCATCAGCCTGATTTGACAGGCAGAGCTTTCTTCATCCTTAGGCAGCCCAGTAATTTCTGCAACACTATTGCTAATTTGGAAGCTGACAGTTTCCATCTCCCCACCCCTTTGGTTTATTACAAGCATTTCATCAGACCGGCTGTAGACTGCCGTGTCCTTCTCCGCTCTGGGCAGAAGGGAACAGCAAGGCTGTCAGCAGCAATGCTCTGTTGCTGTGGTGATGTTTCTCCTGGAGCAGGCGGCTGCAGCAAGTCCTCCACCCCGGTGGCACCTAGCCCAGGCTCTGGATGGACCCGTGGAGGCTTCCAGCTGATTTAATTGGTTCACTGTTCCCTGGTTTGATGTAATAAATTCATTGTTCCCCAGTTCAACTTAATTGAGTCATTGTTACCCGATTTAACTGACTGATTGCTGCCTGACTTGATTTAATTAATTATTGCCTGACTTGCTGAATAAGCAAGCTCCTGCTGCCAGCTGCCAGCATGGCTCATGGCTCCTAATCCGTGCTGTCTACCTCAGCCCCTTGTCCTATGCCAACCTGCACTTCTGTTCTACTGCCAGCGTGCTCTCTGTTCTACTCTGGCCACATCCTGTTACCTTCCTGCTTCCCTTTTCTATTCCTGTAGCTTGCCCCCTACCCAAAGAGCTCCTCTCATTCACCCTTTAGTTTTCCTTTCCATTCTCCTCTGCTTTTTCCTGTCTTTAGCCCTGTGACTACCTCCACTTTTCCTCCTGAAGTTATCACTGCAGTGTCTCACAGTAACCCTCCCTGCTTTGATTCCTCTAAAGCTCCTGAGTTCCCCTGAAGGCTTTGCATTTCGCTTGTTTCATGCATGACAGATTGCCCTTCCTATAGTGGGATTTTTTTTGTATTCTGTTCTGCCCAGGAATCCTATGCAGGCATCAGCACTTGTCCAATGCTCTCTTTCCTTCATTTCCACTACTTGCCTGTATTAATTTTTTTTCCTTGTTTAAGGTATCATCTAGAAGCCCCTCCCTTCTAATGTGGCGCGTTACCTAGCATCTTCTAGGCTCTTGGCTCTTTTTAATCCATTCCCTGCCCCAGATCCATTCACTTGCTTTGAGATTGTGTCTGCTGTAAGGGTATCTTCCCTGATTGCTCCTTCTCTTTAGCCTGTTGTTTTCCTAAGATGTTCTGATGGTGGTTCAGGTTTCTTTCTGATTCTCCTGTTTTCTGGCCCTTACTTCATTCCCCAATCTCCCCAGATCTCTTTCATTTATCTTTCTGTGTTTCACTGTCTCCATTCAGCAGAAACATGAGATACAGGTAGATCTTGTCCTCTTTTCTCTGCTGTTCTGCTCCACATTCCATCTGATGTCAATCTGGGAGTAGGCACCCACTTGTTCAAGCAGAGAATTAGTGTTCTCCGGAGTAATTGTGTCAAGGTGTAAGTCTGAATTTTTATTAATGATCAGCATGAACTCAGACTTCTCCATGACCACTTCAGTTCAGTGCATACAGGTGAGGTCAGCTTTGCTAATGCTGTCAATCCAGTATGCGCATCTTGTGTGAGCAGATACCCCTCCTGCCTTGGCATTGTCCAGGCCTTTTTGGCCATGACATACTTCCCATCCATCTGCATTCTCTCCATTTATTCATTTTTCATTCTCATGTATTGGAAGAAAGTCCAAGAATGAGTGTTTGCCTCTCTGGTGTAAGCCATCATTCAGTAGCCAGCTGACATCTGGCTTCTGTATTCTGGGTACAGAACACGGGATGTGTTTCCCCTCCTTCCTCTGGCTCTCTCTTTTTTACTGGTGTGTCGATGTTTTCTTGAAGAGAGGCTGTCATTGTCTACAAAAGACACCCCTCTCCCCCCCTCAAGTCTTTAAGGAGCCTTCACTCATAGAATCCCAGAATCATTTAGGTTGGAAAAGACCTTCAAGGTCGAGTCCAACCTTTGACTGAACACTTTGTCAACTAAACCGTATGTCAACTCCCATGTGCCATGTCCTGTTGTTTCTTGAGCACTTCCAGGGATGGTGACTCCACCACCTCCTTGGGCAGCCTGTTCCAGTTCCTCACCACCCTTTCGGTGAAGAAACCTACACTGCATGGCTGGGAGTCTTCCATGTCACTTGCAGTGAATTAATCTGTCTCCGCCTTTTTTCGTGCATGTAAAAGCCACTGTATTCCTAGGGCATTTTTGTTCAAACCCTTCTGGGTTTCATATGGCAGATTCCATTGATCTCAAATACCTAAAAACTTTGGAAGATGCTTTAGGAGAGCTCAGTCTTTGGGTTTTAGGGCTTGCTTTTTGGTGGTGTGATATGGGTTCTTTGGTGGATTTTTTTTTTTTTTTTTAATTTAGTCACATTTCGGTTTATTTCTTTTTCTTACAGTCTCCTAAAACTGAGTCCAGTTCTCTTAAGTTTCTCCCAGCACAGTAGGCAGAATAATCAGGTTTTTTGTACCCTAGTTAATGCAACTCAGTCATATATTTCTGCTGCTCTAACATCCATTCCCTCCCCTCTATAGGCAATTCCCTTTGAATTCATCTTCGCAGTTCCTCTCCTGTTGTTGGCTTCTGCACATTTGCTGATTTACAGAGGCCATCAGACTTTGCAGATGATACTGATACTGGCAATCTCTCTCACATTACTGGGATATGAAGGTATGACGCCCAGTCCTGTTCCCATGAAAGCTGGTGCCAAACCTCCCATAAAATGTTATGAGAACAGGACTGGGCCTCAGAATCTTCATTCCATTCTGTGTGATGGCAATTAAAATAACATTAAAATTAGAAACAGAATTAGCAAGTGCCAGACTCTTCTTGTTATCTTCCATCTTCTGTGTTTGGTAAGACATTTTTTCTGATAGTAATTGCATTCATGGAGCTGATATATACAAAATATGGATGCTCCAGGCTTTTCATAGTGTGGAGCACATGTTAAGAAAAATTGAGGGCTGCCCTTCAATGTACAGCCTGCCTTTCCATTTGTAATTGCAAAGCACTCCCATGGCAAAACCAATGCTCCATAGATGGCTAAACACTATTTGTGTCCTTTTGCCTTTATTTGGTGTAAAGCATTTTTTCTTTTTCTGAAATGTTAATGACCGTCAGAAGTTGTTACCTTTTTCATCCCCACCCTGCACTTCAGATAATACTACCCCTTGGGAAAACACTGATAGCAAGCACACTTCCTTCAGAAATGAAGTTGGATCTGTGCAAGTTGTTTACAATCAGAACTTTCAATTGGCATCATTGCAGTGATATAATTATCAATATAGTGATGTCAGTATGCTCTAATAAATACAAGAGATAAAACCCCCAAAAGTTGTACAAGATTGTTTATGCTACTGGTTTTATCTCAAACTGAGAAATAAACATAAAATCAGCTGTGTAGCCGTTTTGATGCACTTGCACGCAGGGAAGAATTGCAGTGCATTGTGAGATGCTCATTGTGATGCGGTCATGAAAGGCAGAACTGGTTATGCACTGGGAGGTAGCTGAAATCTCTTTTCTCCACATTTGGAAATCTGAAGAATTTTCTGTTTTCCTCTGTTTTAATCCCATAGTTCTCCTTCCTCTGCGTTTCAAATTACAGAGCTATGGAGAGGGACAGGATGTTTCTCTGGATTGTTCTGATGGAAGTCAGGATCACTGGGTCAGTGTGTGACTTCTCCCCATGTCTCCAGAGCAGTGGGGGCTCCCCTTATGCTGAGCAGTGTCAGCAGCAACAGTTTTAACCAAGAACTTCCTTTGCTGTATGATTTTTATAAACACAGGACAACTTCTAACATGCCAACCAGTAGTTAACATTAGTACAGGGAGCTGAAATGTCCATATCCTACACACATAACCTTAGAGATACATGTTAACAAAAAGCCCCCTCCCTCCCATACATGCTAAGAATACCATCAGCAAATGTCACCAAAGTATGTTCATGAGCTGAAAATTCTCCAGATAAATCATGTTGGTAATTATGTTCTGGGCAGGGGTGGTTGAATACCCCTAATTTGGAAAGTATTTGTTAGATTCTTCTGAAAGAAGGTCAAGTTCCAAGAAGCAAAAGGGGCCCTCACAAGGGGCATCTTGTAGAGGCCACATTTCAGGGGCTAGGTCAGGGGGTTCTGCATAGGTCACAGAAAATTAATGAATATAGATAACAGCAGAATTCGGACAAAGGAGTTTAACCATTTGTAACTGTTTCTATTTTACAGCTGGTAAGAGACATGAATTTGGGAAAGAATATATAAATACAAAGGTATATAAACACGCAAGTTGTCCATTTGCCTTACTGGCTCAGTCAGGCAGAGTAAATGTATAACTCTCCAGTTCAGCTACTTCACTGTCACAGGATCCAGACTCGCCAGTAAAAAAAATGGTCTTCCTCTAAGATTTGCCTTTTATTTTCTATCCAACATTTTTTGCTAAGAAGCATTTACAGTTTTATGCAGCTGTGCAAAGAACAGTAAACCATGTTCTGCAGGACAGAGGCTCTGTAAATTAACCCTTAGATGTGAGCTTAATAAGGGCCTACAGGATTCGCCTTAGAAACACAATGTGTGTGGGAATTTAATAAATGCAGTGTAAGGGTCAAAATGAATTAGCTGCCAAGTTCTTAAATGACTTGTCTCCTTCAAAAGTTTTGCTCTCTTCTTCCATGACTGTTCAAAACCTGCATAATTCCGCAGTGTCACTGCTTTCATATATTCTTTATGCTTTTTATACACTTCAGCTGTGGAAGGCCATGGTTCCTATTGGGAAAAAGGATGATTATGGTTGAAATGTATTTGTGGGTAATTGACTTTGCCCCATCACTTGGTAACTGCAGCTGCATATTCACTTTCAGAGGTATAATTAGTCACGACAAAATAGCTGCAAGTATTATTGGTTACATTGACATTTTCACTTTGTAAATGATCATGTCTGAGAAATGCTGTCATTTACCTTCCTATTGGAAGTGTCACAACTAATGTCAATCTTCAGAGCTCCAGGTGTACATTTTCCTTGATGCCTCTGGGCCTGTGAGGGTCTGACATGGATGTTTCCAGAAACCTACAAAATCATTCACAGAAACCACTGAATAAGCAAGTAACCTACCTACATGTTTGCAGAAACAATCTTTAATGAGTAAATGGCGTTAATCTCAACCCCATGTGATAGAAATACATAGTGTCAAATATGTGCCAAATATTCCTTAACATCTTTGGCCAGAGTGGAAAAATGGCTTCCTGCTGGTACAGAATGGAAGCCTCAGCAGTAATTCACATTTTTCCTCATGACTTAAAGGAAATGTTCTCCATTAAGTTATTGCTCACTCCCAGACTTCCAAGTTGAAAAAGGAGGAAGCTCTCCCATGAGCTTCCCATGGCTCCCCAGACAACTGGGCCAAGTATCCTGTGTTGCCTCTACCTTAGGGAATGCTGGGCTTCCAAAACATGGCAGGTGCTTTTCCCTTACTGGATATTTAAAAGAACTAATTCATGTTACCTTCCTCCTTACCTCCATTGCACCTTAGCAATGAAATGAGAGAGCAGGAAAGAGCTTGTCTTGAAAGCATTGTGTTTAACTGTGGTGAGGTCCATGGAACTCCAGGGGGTCTCGTGGCTCATACCCTCCCAAGTCCTCTTTCTCTGCTCTCACATATCCTGCTGCTTCTCACTTGGGGTGTGTCACTTGCACCTTCTAGGCCAAAAGTAAGATTTTTTTTCCCTGTTCTCACAAGCATTTTGATTATCTAAGCAGTTCAGCAAGCAGTGGCAAAATAATAATGAGTTTCCATGAGTTACTCCGAATGGATTGTGACTGATTTAATGATTTGCAACAATGGAGTGCAAGATTTTGCTATGTCAGCTACTGGATTAGAACAGGAGTCATTCCCAGCACGTGCCCACAGGAGCATCTCAAATGTGAAATGCTTTAATCGCTCCTCACGCAAGCTGAGTAAACTGGACTCTGCAACATGAGCAGAAAGGTAGCAGCATTTTCCTGCTCAAGCACCACTGTCCCCAGCCCCAGCACATGCCCAGCTTTTGAAAGAATTAAGTTACAGAGACAGAGTGACTAAAGAAGGTCTTGACAAACCTCCCCTCTTCCTTTCAGGAGAGAATCACTAAGTTAGGCTTCCAGTCCCTGCAGAAAGAGAAAGGAGGGAGAGATCTTTCCAGCTTTCATCTCTCCTGTGAAAACTCTCAGTCCCCATCAATTGAAGCCACTGAGATAATATTTCCTTTAGTGCCAGGATCCCCAGATGAGTAGGTCAAGGTAGTCGAGACAGTTTTGTCAGAATAGTCCCGGTTCAAATCACAGCCTTTCTTTAATTTGGTCAGGTACAACTCATACCTCATGGCCTATATGAGATCCTACCAGATGCAGTAAGAAATATATCCTTTGCCCCACAGGACATCATTACAGTAATCCCATGGGGTGTCCTCTATCCCCTGAAGCATGTGGGCTGCTGTGAGAGACATGGTGCTGAAATCAGTCAGGGACTATTAGCACCCTTCTGGCCTGTCTGCTGAGCCCATTAGTATTACTTAGAGTTTTCATTTACCCAACACTATTGACTTTCAGTGGCTGGTGAGTGCCTCTCATCTAACTCCTGCTCAGCAGAGTGGGATGGCCTCTGCTTAGCCAGCATCTCTCATTAGACACTGCGGTTAGGATTACACCCAGGGACAACCTATCCCATCAAAAACCATCCCAGGCCACAGTTGTCCCTAGGTAACTACAGGCTAACATGCCAACCTGTTCCCCCTGTCCAGGTGCCCATCCATCCCTCTTCTCTCTTCTTCATCAGTGTGGCCAGGGAGACATCAGCTGAGTGGGCAGAGATTGGGCAACGCAGGACAGTCACACCCACTGCACCCACTGCTTTGCCTGGTTTGGCATGATGACGTTATTTTCTGGGCCAGCAGGAAGATCTGGGGAGCACCTGTGGTTCATGAGGGACGCAATCTCCAATTTTTTCTGCTGCTTTGGATGCATGTCTGTGTCGTAATGTGCAATGCGGGGATTACCAAACTGACTCAGGTCGTGGGAAGCCTTGTCCCATGACACTTAAAGGTCCCCACTGAGTCTGTGCTAGAGAGGTTTACAGAACCTCTTTCGGTTACAGAACCTCTTTCTTCACTATGCAGCAAACCAGTTTTTCTCCTAAGGAAGGACTCTTCCCATTTATCTCAACCTTCTGCCAAGCGATGAATGGGCTCCTGCTTACTTTGTCCTGACAGTCATCTCCTTTGTTGTGTGCACTGGCTAACATCTCTGAAATTCTGATGCTCAGCAGTTTGTTTTTTCAGATGAGATAACACAGCCTGGCTATGATCTCCTACAGCTGCCAACCTCCAACCTCATGGGTATCCTCCCACTTTGGGATCTTCCTGCCTTGGTGTGTAGAGCAAAGAAGGGAGGTCACCCTTTGGAAACTGCCTTCTGTTCTTCCTTCCCTCACTGCATGCAGCAAAATTGTTGTCCTTCCACCATGGTCAAGATGTCCTGTGGCTGCAGGGGAGGAAAGATTTGTCTCTTAGCCATGAAATCAGATTTGCTTTGGTTGTAGATTATTCTCCACATAGTGAAAACAGCCAGAAAATTCATTCTGGACTATGGAATTCAGCTTCTCTGTACAAGATTTTCAGCCACTTGTCTTGGCTGGGATTGGAGAGATAGGAGAGAGGGGAGAGACCATCAATTGAATGGAATCACCAAAGTGCTCTTGGCATAAAACATGAGACAAAATCCATATGAAAGCAAAATGCAAGGCAGACACAAAGATATGTTAAACTGTGCTCTGGTTATCTATGCGGTTGTCTGCCAGCAGGATAGGAAGACTAGAAAAAAGGGACAGGCAGGTATGAAATTGGATTGGCAACCATCAACAACATAACCAAAATGGACACTTAATAATGTGTAGAAGAAGAGCTGACTCAGATATTCATGCTGTGTTTTAATTTAGGATCGATGCCTGTGTAGATTATGTGGCGCATTTGCAGGAGGAGTTCTCACAAAATATAGATGTTAATATAATATAATAATATAATAATATAGAGCAGGATAATTATTTCTATTTTGTGCCAAGCCAAAAGCCACATTATGGAAAGGTTTTTAATGCAAGCTTAACAAAATTATTCAAATGCAGAAATGAGAGCAGGAAGGTTGATCTGTGTATAAAGGATGATCCACATCTAACTCAGACTGCTTCCTTTTTTATGTGAGTTGCCTTAAATTTAATAAAGAAAATCCTCTAACAGTAGTTTTCAACCTGGGCAGCTGCAGGCTTCAGCTGTTGAAAAACCAGTGGTCTCCTGCACAGAAAGAATATGTAAATAGTCCCCACTGGGAATTTTGGAGGGCAAGATCTGCTGAGATCTGGTGTTTCCTCGGTCTCCCTGCGAAGATGGGGCTGCTGGAAGCAAGCTCTTCTTTGGAGCTTGTGCCACAAGCTCCCTGTACCCCAGGGGTGATGCATTGCCCTGAGGTGCTCAGGATATGAGGGGGAAGCAGGGTGCCTATGAAGCCTTTTAACTCTTCACAAGCATAAACATTTCTGTTTAATTTCCAGAATCCCTCTTCCCTCAGGGGAAACTGCTGCTTGTTTCTCTTTTTTCAGTGGAGGTAAGATCAGGCCTGTTATTACTGACACTCCCTTCCCATGGATGCATTTTTCTTGGTTTAAGAGACTCCGAATTTTTAAAAAGGAAACGTGAGACTTTTTTTGTTAAAGCCTTCTGTATTTTATGTGAGCAGAGGAGTTTTCTGCATACATTCTGTATCATCAGGGCCTTGAATATGAGGGAGTTCTTCTTTACCCAGTACTTCATATACAAATCTTCTCTTTCTTCAGCCATGAAATAATTTCACCAATGAGAAAATAAAAGTCATTGCCTACCTATAAAATGAATAGTAAATTTTCTAAACCAGAGTACAAGGCAGAGCTAAATAGCTGCTCTTTCCCTGTTTTTATGAGAGATGAGTCATAAAATCCACATCCCAACTGTAAGCAGGAAGGAGAGCTGCAAGGCACAGACGTCCAGAGGATTTTGGGTTATCAGGTGTTTCTGTGATGTTACTCAGCATGGCCCATACCCTACCAGCACCATCCTTACCCAGCAGCCCAAGACCCAGCTGCTGCAACCTCTTGAGAGTCTCACCTCCGGGACAGACTCTCCCTTCTTCTGGGGTGCAGAGCCATGGCTGACACAGGGAGTTGCTGAGTCAGCAAAAGGATGGAAATTTGTGCCTCCAAAACCTGTGCCATGGACCATGCCACACGTTATGCAGGAGTAGCAAGTATTTTCTCATCTTGATGGTTTGCTACCTAGAGTCTTGCTCTGTCAAATAGTGCCAAGACCTACCTTTCCACTTCTGCTATTTCTACTATTCACTCAAGGAGCCTATTTTATTTCCTTCTATTATTAAAAAAAAAAAAAAAAAAAAAAAAAAAAAAAGGTCCTGAAAACAGCCTTACTGAAGTGAATACAATCCAACTAAAGCCCAAGCTCTGAAAAGTCAGAATTCCCCTCCATCTTTGAGGGCATTCAGGTCCTCCCTATGCTAAGCCCTGAGGCTCTGAGTCCATCTCATCAGCATGTAGTATAGCTCAGAGAGGGAATCAGACCAGCTTTTTTTTCATGTGCCTCTGTGGCTTTGTTGTGACACAGATCACCTCCCATGTATCAACCCCATTGGGAATGCAAAGGTCTTCCGAATCCTTTTGGGAATCACACATCCACTTGGCTTCCCTGCTCAGATTCCCAGCCTAACCCCAGAGAACAAGTGTGCCCTGGGACTTTTCCTTGGGGGACCCTGTGGCAGGAGACAGGAAGAAGTTTTGAGAAAGAAAACCTTACATGAGCTACTTACGTGTGACCTTGATCTGTCCTCTTTCCCCTTTCCAAAGTCAGGGGGGTACTTTAATCTTGGCATTGGCTGGCTGGGGGCTGGTGGTGCTGCTCAGCTTGTACCTACAGGCTTCCAAACTGCTCTGGAGCACTCCAAGTTCTCATACACAGCTCTTGTTCTGCAAGTCACAATCTCCTAAGGTAAAACCTTGGCACAGAGCACCCTGATCTCTGTGGGCCTGATGCAAAGTTTGCCCTAATTGAAAGAATAATGGCACACATCAGACATATGTAGAGGAGGAAGAAAAGGAACTTGCTGAAGAAAACAAATCGTAAGAGGTATGAGATACTAATTTTGAGTAGTAATTCACACATTACTTAGTGCTTAAGGGCAAAATTCATGCCGCCAAAGATACTTTCCTAAGTTTGCAATGCATGGTATTTGCAACAGAGTAAATAGATACATTTTAACACTTTTCATGTCCACAAAGATGTCTCTGTAATCCATACCACATCAGATATTCACAAGGCAACAGCATGATATGGGAATACATTTTAGTGTTGTAAAGAAGATCCCATAGGAGACCTATTCCTGCTCTCCCTCCCTGAGGGGTCCAGGCTGCCATTACAATCATATTGAGCAAGAAGCAGGAGGAGATGTCCATTAACCCCTTAATTAAGTGCTGAGATGGGCAGTCACAAGTCAGGGTGTGTCCAGAAGAGCCAGAAGAACAACTACAAAGATCAGGAATCCCATTTGAACCCCACAAGGCCGTGGACAGTACCTGTGCTAACAGCATTGAATTTAGATGCAGCTTTCCATCTCTGGAATTTGAAGAAGCTGATGGTGATTAATCAGCTAAATCTGCCATCAGGAGGCAGAAATTTCTGTTCTGGAGCATGGAGGAGGCAACCTGAGTGCCCTAACATCAAGAAGCTGTCAGCACAGGGCAAAGAGAGAGGCTTAAAGGTACCTTTGCCACAAGGCTGCTCTGGTTTTATCACAATTCCTTTTCTTTTTTTCCCAGTTACAAGCAAAATGTGATTATAAATTCTGCCCCTGTCTGTCCTGCCAGAGACTACAGTGCAGGAGACCACAGTGGGATTTATCCCACCTGACGTCCTTGCCAATGCTCACATGCAGAGATGGCAGTAGATGGTCATGATTTACGAAGCTGTTGTTTTTAGCATCTTCTCCATAGCCTCTCACCAGGACATCAAGGGGACAAGTGGCATTGCTAGCCATCCCCAAAGAGTTTGGTACAAGAACACAAGGTCACTGAGCTGCTCTGCCCAGTCATGGCCACAGGAGCTGCCAAGGTGGTTCTCTCATAAAAGGACTGAAGGGTCACAAGGCAGGGATGTTCCTTGGCCCAATGAGTTGCGTTGGCAGGTGAACGGTACTTAGGTTGGTCATCACCACACAGCTGCTCCAGCACCTCAGCTCAGCAATCTGTACTCACATCTCAGCCATCCTCTGTTGATCATAGCCAAGACACCATCCCATAAGAGGAAACTCTGGGAAAAAAATTAATGGATGTACAGAAAAACAGTAGAAATGTAGAAACATTACCTGGAACTGGACTTTCAACGTTCCTGGCTCATCACAATCCAAGTTCTCTTGAGATCCTCAACAACAACTTCTCTCAGTAGTAGCAGGAGCTAAATGTGTGGGGAAGAAAAAAACCCAAATATCTCAAAAATCAAATTGCCTTGCAAACTAGAAGGCAAAAATCTATTGCATGACATAAATCTCCTTTTTATAGTATAGAACTGCCAGTGTGCAAAAGTGAAACCAATTCATTTTCTAACAAACATCAGTGCAAATTTCAAGCGACACTGAGTTTTCAGCTTTAGATTTTTCCCCCTTATGCTTTCTTCCCCATTTTCCCATCTAAATTTCATTTTGGTAAATATTTCTCCCTGTTGCTCAGATAAGCGTATCTGATTGCAGAGATTTGAAGCGTAACCGATGATGAAAGACGACCTGAGGGATATCGGCGTGCACACACCACAGGGGTGTGGACATAAACCCCTGAAATATGCTGGCAGTATGACCAGAGTCGTTCTACCTGTAGGTTAAGTCAAGATAAGAACTTGCCTGATGGTTGCACACACAGGATTAGACAAAACCAATCCTTCATGCTTGTTAAAATCCACCAGGACTGTTGGCTTGAGATGGGGCTGAGCCTGCAGGTTGGGAGGTGAAGTGGGATGTGAGCCTCGTGTCTTTTAACAGTAAGTTTGATGGTGACCCTCTATCCCAATGGTGCACTCCCAGCTGGGAGAGTGGAAACAGAGGGTTAGCCCAGCCAGGACCAGGGGGTTTGCCCCAAGTGGGCTTTTCAGCTCAGGGCTGGTACTGTTGCAGCAGGTCCCCCTGCACCTGGCTCATGGGCACCTCTGCTTCTTCATGGCAGACTTCAGTGTCACTCACAGCACAAGGTCGCTGCTGGGCACTGGTGACAGTGGGGGTGGTGGCTGCCTCGGGCAGCAGGCAGCCCTCTGGGAGTTACATAAAGGCACTGGAACATGTCTGCTCCAGGGACAGGCAGTGAGGCATGCAGTGAGTGGATGACTAATGGCCCCACACTGGCCTACTTAGAGCCGGGGCGGCTTCGCTACCTGCTGCTCTGGTGGGTCCCCACAGCACCAGTGGACAGGGGAGAAGGACGACCTCTTCCTGGAGTGGAGGGCAGGTGAAAAAGCCTCCCCTCACTCAAAGATGCTGAGCAGGGTTTGCCCGTTCATACATGAGGTCTTAGATTTCACAAGAAAGAGATAATCAGAAAACACTGCCGCAAGCAATCCAGCACTTCTTCCTCAGCACCTTCATACAGAACCTGCTTAAAAATTACTTACCAATACCAAGCAAAGTTGAAGGCACAGCCATGCAATGCTGATCATGGGTTTGCAGGATTTTATGAGTGTTGACTGATGATAGATACCTTCTTTGAAAAGTCAGGGCTTCTTGTGTCACCTGGAGAGTGCGAAGATCTCTGCAAGCAGCACAGGCAAGCAGAAGAGGTCAAATCAAAACCAGTTCCCACAGTGCATTATTAATCCTGCAAATTGTGTATACTGGAAATAAAAAGTCATCTTCAAGTATCCAAATGCTCTAATATAAAGAACTAGTTTAAAAACCTTCCCAAACCATTAACCACAAATAGAAAGTGTTCTTTACAATGAAAGCTCTTATGATTTTTACCCCAGACCTCTGACTCTCCAGATGCTGGCAGTACTGGAGCAGTGCCAGCTGTGTGCACCCGCTTTCCCATCACATGGCTCCTCCAGCTTAGCCCAGGCAGGGTCTGTCCTGCCCCACCGCAGCTGGAGTATGGACAGACCCTGATGGAGAGCATCTGTCCATCAGTATCTTGGGAGATTGAGAGGCACAGGTGTCAAAGTGCACTCAGTGGGAAGCTATGGCCATAGACATGTTATTTTTAACAGTTTAAAGCTATTTAATGTTTAACCCTTCAGTTCACCTCTCCCTTCGGGTCTATGCCTCTGAAATTAATGTAGCTATTGTTCAAGTGTTTAAACTTTCCTTGCTATCAATCAGCTCAGGAACCACAAACAGTCACATTGTGCATCCGTAATATCTCGCTCTCCATTACATGTTAAGATGTCATGGGACAACTGCTGAGTTTTTTCAGACTTTTGGACCCATTTTTATGCTGAAATTCTTTATGGCGAGGCCACTGATTGGGCTGTTCAGCAGTACAGAAGCAGGCATCTGCTGCCAGCAGTGACACAGAGGAGTGCAGAGCTCATCCACCAGAGCAAAGGGAAGGGAGCGCTGCTCTAAATGAGGCCATGTTTGTGCCACAGCAGTGGATATGTGCAGGGAGGAAAGATTTTTTTTCCTTACAAACCTGGGGCCAGGGCCTTGGCCATAGCTTGCAGCTGGCAGGGAACATGCAGCTCCTGGCTTAGGAAGAGAGCAGGGAGTGGACAATGACTCACAGCCCAGCCCCGTCCTCCCTCCCTGCCAGCGACAAGTGCTGGGCAGCAGCAGATTTCAGGAAGGAAGAGAAGGACAAAGCCACTCATGATCCACTCCTGTGTTCTCCACTGATTCACTCTTTGCTCATCTAGACAGGGCTGAAAATAACAGCGTGCAAAAGGAAGGGCAAGAGGTGCAGGCAGCCCAGGTGGAGGTCAGAGTGTGCCACTTTGGCTGGGATCACCACTGAGCGTGGTGTGGGCCATGGCATGGCAGCAAATGAGTCTGAGGACTGGGAAAAGACATATATTATCATCACTCATCTTCAAACAGAAGTGAGCATTGATACAGTGGGATTTAATAGAGGCTGAAGATGTTTGCATGAATTAACTGGGATGCGGGGTTCTGGTCTGGACACGGTACTTGCAGACCTGGACAAAGTGAGAAGCATTCAAGGAGCTACAAGAATCAAGAGAATTATACACCAAAGGATTCAAAATTAAAAACATGGCTCATTTAGTCCAAGGAAAAAAATATTAGGAACAGAGAATGGAAACAATCCTCTAACACAAAAAGCCTTCTTGAGGAGATGATAGTCTTATATTATCTGTGTAGACAAAGATATAAAGAAATCAGTTTTCCTTCTGCAACAAAGCATGCTTTGACAACCTACTAGGGAACAGTTCCAAAATGTGGAAGGTGTGGAGTCTGGGGAGAGGCTGGAGAATCCCTTTCTAGAAAGATTTTTCAGGAGTCCTTAGACAAACCTTGCTGTGATGTTTCCCTGCACTGAGTGCCTGTGGCAGGGGTCCGGCAGGGCTCCCTGGACACGGGGTGTCTCAGTGCAGAGAGGGAATCCAGCAATCCTGCCAAGTCTTCTCCTTGTTTACATTTCATTACCTCAAACGTGGCATTAAGTATTCTTGGCAAGAGTTCTGACTTGGCTTGAACAAGCATTTGATAAGATTCATAAAGCTAAATGCAGATTACTGCTCTATAAGAAAGTGTTGAACAGCAAATATGCCCCACTTTCTATGATGCAAACCATGTTAATTCTCTAAGCACATTCATAACACATCTGGAGCCAACTATTTCCATCTACTTATAGACAGTGTTAAGTGAGCTACTGTTTTTATTTTGCTGAGCCAGACAGAGATAATACCCCCAGGAAACAGTTGAAGCCTGTAAAAAGTAAAAATGACAGTGTAGGTTGCTAAGTGATAATGATTTGCAAAACATAAATACTTTCACAAAGGAAGTGATTAATTCAGAATATTCTTAATAAATCACTACTTATCACTATATAATCTTTTCAGCTGCAGCCCATTATGTACCTTTATCTCACAGCATACTCACTTTGTTTTCCAACCAGTCCTTTTAATCTGCCCGGTTTTTTTTTTTTTTTTTTCAAATTTACATCTTTAATTTACCCAGCCTTTTGCCTGCTGTAGCCATCCTCACTCCATGGAATGACACCCATGGACCCATCACACACAGGATCAGAGACATTTGCACTTGGACACCAAAGAGACATTCAAAGAATGGTTCCAGTAGCAGTGTACTGCAACTTCATGAACATGAGTGGCTGAGCAAATCTCGATTTGTCATCATCCGTGGAGGAGTTAGTGGTGCAGAGTCCATCTCCTGCAAACATAGCACCTATCTGTTATTTGTTAATTCCTGCATGACAACATTCTGCCCTTTGCCTTAGCTGAAGACAATGGAGATGAGAGGCTGTAAATCTAAGGTGGAAGGACTGATGCTTGCAGGACAATGGAGAATGTTGTCACTAATTTATATATGTCTGCTATTTATACCGTCTTATATGCAGTGACCAAGGAACAGCTTTCAGATCTTCCATGGGAATATCTCTCCCAGCCCCTAAGTGCCAAATTGTTGCTCATGGAAATGTGAAGCACAGGAGCTCTGCAACTCCTTGGCTCCATTAGTACTTACCTCAGACAATGGCCTGAAGATTTGCTAAGTCTTGAAGAACTGTAATCTTGTTGAAACCTTCATTTTGTTTTATGACAATGTCATTTTAGTGTCTGCATGACATTGTTCACTCTGTAAAATGCTGCCTCCTGAAGCAGATGCCTCTTGCACAGAATGACCATGACCAGTCCATGGCATCCCCAGCTCCCTGCTCAGATGTTTGGGTTGACTGGCTTCTCCTTGCTCACTGCTGCCTTTAAAGTGATGTGAATCCACTGACAGCAACTTTCACCAAGGCTGCTTCCAATACTGACTCCCATCATGTATCTAAGGAAGCACTGAGGTGACCTTCCATAAAATCAGGAAAGGACAGTAAAACCTACTAGTCGGTACCTATTTACACTCTCCTGGTTTTGCAGATATTTTCTGATGCTCCAGCAGCCTTTTCCAACTAGTTTCATGTCCATATTCTGATTCCCTCTTCTGTTCTATCATCTGTCACAACCTGAGTGTTAATAGTGATTCATCCTTCCCTGGTTATTTCAACATACCTGTGTCTTGACTTTATTTCCTATTTCCTTCACAGCTTCCCCTTTCTAAAAGTTATGAGTGTCTGCTCTTGTGATTTCTTCATTAATTTATGCAATGGGGATGTCCCAGCAGCCCTGGCTTGCTCATACCCTTCTGGAAATTATTGTATAATGCATTATTTGTGTCACTTTATCATGTTTCCAAAATGCCCACCACCACTCTGTCTTGGATTGCTTCCTTGAATATTTGTCTTGTTGTGTACAGTAACTTTGGATTTGAATTTTTTTTGTGATTTTTTTTCTTTTTTTTTCTTTTTTTTTTCTTTTTTTTTCTTCTTTGTGCAATGACCTAAAGTGCTCCCGAAATATCCCTTTGGAAACCACCTTCTCAGAGCTAGACTTTACTTATTGTGATTGAGTGTCACCCCACCTTTTTCTTCATCTTCCTCTTGGCCTCTTTAGATAAACTAATTTGTGGCTGCATGAGCATTGGGTGTATGCTTATATTAAGCATTAGACCATGTTGTATATTTTAATTGTTTCTAATTTGCATGTTCATAGGGATCAAGGATCTCTGATTTGTACTGACTATATCTGCATCATCTCCAAGAGATGTGTATCAGTCCTTTCCTAAGAGAACTCAAAGACCTCTGCAACTGCTCTAAATAACTTGTTCAGTTGCTTAACTTACATTTAGGAAGACTTTTAAAAAAATCTAAGCTGTGGATCAAACTCTCCTGATATTTGTATTTGCAGCTAGGGTGAGCTTTGCACAACCTTGTAAAAGCTTGAAAAATATTAATCTATTTCATAAGCAGTGAGCCCAAGAGTGTAGATAAGTATGTGAAGATGGTCTCCATGCCCACAAAAAGGAACAAAGCTCAATACCGAGCAAACAGTTAAAGTAGCTGTCAGCCAAATACATGAGGCATCAGAAGGAGGTCTTGGCCTGACAGGAAATCAGATCCCAGTCCAGTTTTTTAACTTGCCTTGCTCAGAGCTTAAAGGATGGCTTAAGTAAGTGACCTCTGCCAAGCTGCCACCCTCAGATCAGCCTCCTGTGTAGCTCTTGCAGCCATTCCCTCTGCCATCTCCAATCCTTTTCCCTTGGGAGGGTGCATGACCCAGAGCACTGCTGGCCTCCACCGAGGGAAAAATGTGAAGGCAAAGATGCAGTTCAGCATTAGGTAGGCAACTGGAAAATGAGGGAGATTGTAAGGGGCCTTCAAACAGGCATGGATTAACAAAATTAGAAATATGGGGTAGTAGGGCAAGAACTGTATAAGGTACAAATGCAAATAAATAAATAAGTAAATAAATAAATAAATATAAAATAAATAAAAGGCACAAAGCAAAAAGAAACTGGGTGGGCCAGGACCATTGCCTGTCTTCATGGGCAGTGAAGGGAGGTACTGACACAGAGTCGAGGATTCCCCAGTGCAGCCTCCCTCAGTCTGGTCAATGCTCAGGGTGTTGTTCAGCCCTGTGCTATCTGTTGTGCTGTGTATGAGATTATTGCCAAAGGTGAAAATATACTATCATAAAACTCTCCCCTAATAAATTTTCCTTCATTAAGTCAGCTTGCATTTTAATTGTGGAGACTATACTATACCCAGTTACTGTGGCTTCACCAGGTACGTAAACAGGGATTTTAGCCAAGGGTGGAACTGTGTGAACTGTAACTGGTTCTGATTCAAACCTTCACAAAAGCAGAAGCGTGTATAGGCACTTCATAATTTCCTCACAAAAGGAATAAAAAAAAAAAGGAAGAACTGTTGCAGGTTTGCCATAAGAGCTTTCTCCAAGTAAAATTGTTGGACATACCACTAAAAAAGTAATAGTCCAAGTAATAAAAATATTAAGGTCTCCTTGAGAAAACCATGACTGGAAGGACAATATTTGCCAAACTGGCCTGGAAACAAGCAGAAATGTATCCCATTGCTGGGGAATAGAAAGAAAGAATATGAAGTGAGAGCTGGAGGGATTGAGGGCTCAGAAAAGCTACATCAGTGAGCACACCCCAACACATATAACCTGTGTGGGGTCTCTGCTTCTCAGGGAGGATGCAAGGAGTTGAAAAGGCAACAGGCAGGAGCTAGAGGTTGGAAGAGCTGCCCTGTGAGGCTAAAAAAGGAATATAACATCCCACATTACAGGGACTGTGCTGACCACAAGGGTCCTGCTTCTACTGCCCTGTGCTTCCAGATCCAAACATAAAATCCCTGTGGTCTAAAAAGGCCTTTTGCCAATAACTGTTTTAAGGGTCACAGAGCAGTTGATCACAAATGATCTCAGCAAGCACCAAGTTGACAGATAAATACTGAGTCAGACATAAAAAAGGGAGCAGCTTCATCTTGGAGCCTATCATGAGATTAAATTGGAGAAGTCAAACATTGCTGTCAACAGAGAGGATTAGGAAAAGGCTGCATTTGGCACTCCTGCACCTGCAGCACACAGCACTGTCCTGGGAGGAATGTGAGTCAGAGGAGTTTCTGCCAGTGGGCAGCTGGGCTGTGCCTGGGCAACTGCAATGGGAAAGATCAAAACACACCCTTGAGACACCAGACATGATGAAACAGGGTCCAGATGACCAGATCCAGAGCTTGGATCCCATCTACTGAGTGAAAATAATCAGTACACACAAAGAGTTTGCTTGTAGAGGCTGGGAGGTTGGTACCATATCTGGGTAGCAGTTAATCCCCATGTGTAGCTTTGAAATTAAAGGTATTCCTCTCAGCAGCTGAGAAATGTCAGTAATAAAAGGTCACCAGAAGAAAGAGAAGTGATGGTGAATGGACAATTGAAAGAAAAGCTAAAAAAAAAAAAGGAAAAAGAAGTAATACAACAAAGTATAGAATATAGCTATATGGCTACATAAGGTTGGAAATGATGCAGAGGATCATAAATTTTAAAAACTGGCTGGTTTTGCTTCCCTCAGAGAAACTTCTTGAGGAAATGCACAATAAAAGGATGAGAGGCAACCGGACTAACACTTCTCCAGGGCCACTACTGAAAATAAGCTCACTGACTGTTGCCAGAAGTAAGGGAACAACTATGGTGTTAATGCTAAACAAACCCATGGTAGCTGGGTTTTATTCAGCTCTGGTCTTTGTGCTTTCCTGCTATAAACAAAGTGATCATGTGTTATTCTAGAAGTGTCTCAACATTGCTTTAATTAGACAGCTTACAAATTATCTGGTTTTTAAATTACTCATAAATCATGAGCATGGTCATGTTAAAGCCCTCACTGTAGGCTCTAACATCCAGTGGTGATCACCTCTACCTTCGAATAAAAATTTCAGAACCTTTGACATGACCATCAGAGAAAAGTCCTGCAACTATGCATGTCTTGGCAAAAGAGCCCCCACGCTGCTGACAGATGAACTTTCCCTCATGGAAAGTTCTCCAGCTTTCCTCAGATTGAAGTAATGCCATCAGGTAGATGGCAGCTGGCTGTAACCCACATCAGCAAAAATCAGAAAAGCTGCAGCCAGGATCACAGAAAAGAGCTTGCATCAGCACAGCACCAGGGCAGATGGACATCAGCTATCACAGGTAAACTATCTTGGAAGGAAAAAATTGATTTTATTGGTGAATAGTTACTAAAAATGGGAAATAAGCTTGGAAAATGGGTAAATGAGCACTGTTTACATAGTGCAACAAACATGCATGTACCTCACTTTTACTGATGATTAAATATGTTTGCATTAATCCCTACCTACTGGCTTTCCCTTATAATAAACTATTAGAACACTAAGATTAGATTAAATCTGATTTTATTTGTCATGATATAAATAATCCCTGCATCTGTGTAAGAAAAGTTGTATTCTCTATTTTTCTCTGCAGTTGTATCCTTATTTTTTAATAGCTTTTGTTTTGTAAACAACACTGGAGTAGAATTGCTGACGTGTCAGCAATTGAAGATATATTTAGACTTTTGTAATCACCTTTTACTGTGCACTGATACAGATACAAATAGAGGGGAGATGATTTTTGTAGTTAACTTTTCTTTCTAAAGAAGGAAAATCAAAAGCAAATGGAAACATTTCTGGTTTGTAGAAGTACAAAACATGACTTCATGCTACTCCATAAACTTCAGTATAACATGGACAACAGGCACTGCTCATTCCATGAAATCACCTGGCTTTGCAGTTTGCTGTCTCCAGTAGCCTGTGTGTTTGAAATGGCACAAATACATCTTTCCATTATGGCACAATTACATCTTTCCATTACTGCACAGCTTTGAAATGGAATTGCTGAGTAGTATCAAACAATCTGGTTCTGTGGTTGCAAGGTGCTCTGGAATGTGGAAAACTACACACTTCTCTGACTGCTGCTTCTGTATTATACTGGCAATTCCAGAAATACGTTTCTAACTGCACAGAAATACTGTCTATATTACTACTAAGGACTTACTATGCAGATTTCACCCCATTAAGGAGGGCTTTTAAAGAAAACAAAAACAAGTTCCACATCAACATAGCTTGCAGTAAAGCTGACTCATAAACAACAACCTCATTTTTTCAGTAATATCAGTGTCACAGTGAGGACTACTTTCTCCTTGGGCTGCCAAAAAATGCCTCCATTGTATTCCTTAGGAGCACTATCTGTTTAAGCAGGCCAAGAACAAGCAACCGTGGCTTGATGTGGAAAGTAGGTATCATTATGGTATTGGAAAAATTAGTGCAAGACCTTATGTTAAAGTTTAAATACATTGTGAATGGAAAGAAGGGTTTTTATAGTGCTTTAAATTACAGAGCCTTTTTAATGTTTTCTATTGGAAAACATCTCCATTGTGATGACACAGAGGTGTTAGACCCTTGTGGAGGCCTTGGGCAGTCTGTTGAAACTACAACAGTGTCATCATCTAGGCTTAGGCTAAACAGATCAGACATCCAATTTAGAGCAAATTTACAGCTCTTGTATAGAACCTTCTAAAAAAAGTAAGTTCAACATAAAACTTTCCTGTATCCACATGAAACTATGGATTCTTAAGTTAACTTTGCCATGTTAGACTATATTCCACCCATAGATATAAGGAAACAAGTTTCTAGATGATTCTGCTTCTTACACATCTCTGCTGCTTGTGAAAACAATGTGAAATCCAAGTAGCTGGAAGGAGCCTACCAAGCCTCATGTTAAAATCTCCAATTCACATGCACATTCAAGAAGAAACCTCATGCCCACTGAGTGCTGTTTTATTCCAAGCATCTCTCCATTTAAATGTCTGATGAAGAGCAATCCATCCTTACAACCCCATGGAGCATTTATTTGAATATGTTAAGAAAATACATTATATAGCTCCATAGAAAACTAGAACATTGCTCATTTCTTATGACCTCCCATTTATAATAGAAGCAAGAGGTTTGTGTGGCCTTTCTAGAGAAGAAGGTTCTACCCAAAAAATGAATGGTAACAGATACCAGTCCATAGGTAACTTCCTGATGTGCTCTAAGCTGCACCCCTGCTCAGCTCTGAGTAACATGCTGAAGGGAGGAACTCCTTTCTCTTTCTGAAATCACAGGAAAGAACAGAAACAAACTCTTGTCTGTTGGCTTGGTACATCAAATCAAATGTGAGTTTTCCCCTGGGGTCAGTTTTTGTCTTTCCACTCTGCAATAGCACCCACATGTGTATGCACACACATTCTCACTGAAGGTTGAGAGAACAGAGCAGATGAGCAGGCAGCTAGAGCAAACATATTCATTTACACTTGTTTGCTGTAACTAGATCCAAATTAATTTGTGAAACACTCCCTTTGGGCCTGGTAGGCTCCTGGAAGCACAAGACCACTTGGTTTTCCTCCTGATACTTCCAGTAATTGTTAGGTTCACATCTGCTGGGCTCTTCTTCTCATGGAGAGCTCCTGTCCTGTGTATCTCCATCCCTGCAAGGGCACCACAGTTACAGGTTCTCAAACACCTTTTTGTAACTCTGTACTATGGCAATGCAATCCTGACATATATGGGCACTGGCAGCAGATCTCATCTTTCAAGAAACTGAGTCTGACAATGATGTCACTTTATCTTGAAATTATTTTCTTCTGGTTTATACTAGCACCACAAGCACTTCTCCTGCCTCCCTAATGCAGCACAGTTCACTCTTTGCCTAAAAGATGGTATAAATGGGATAACACAGTTGAATACCATTCCAATTAGATAATAGTGCAATCAGAAAAATACTCATATTTTAACTTTCAAACTTTCCATGACTTAACAGAAGAAGAGAGAAACAACTATAGAACAGGGAAAGTAAATTATTATAGCTGCTTTGCAAGTTGCAAACTACTCCATTACACTCAGAAATTTAGGAAACATGTATTGGAGACTTCCCTCAGTGAAGCAATTGAGTTTTTCCCTGCATCTGTCCTTTCTTCCTATCTTACATATCACAGATGGTTTATTTTTAATGGCATTAAATCAAAGGCTTTGGTATGAACATATTGGACACTGCTTCCAATAAGCAGCAGTAGCTTCCAGTAAAATACACGCAATAAAGAAAACAATAAATATCAAATTGGTGAAACAGAGGAAAACACAGTGCAACAAAGACAGCCTTAGAAAATTCTATAGGTGTAACCTGAAAAAAATCAGGATTTTAAAACATGCAAGTGTGTAAAAAAGAAACCACAAGATAAATTAATCCAAAATATCTCATATTTTACCATTAAATAGTTACTTGAACATTTAACTACTGCTCATTCTGTTGACAATCAAACAAAATAAATATTTGACTGTGTCTGGAGCAACATTTCTGATGCAACATTATCCAGAATCAAATAAAACTGGAAATCAGGAAGTGCAAACCAGGAGGAAGTTTAGGAGGTCTCTGCTGTAACCTCCTGCTCACAGCAAGTCAGCTCTGAGGTCAGACCAGGCTGCTCAGGGCTTCATCTAGTCAGCATTTGAAAACCACCAGGGTGGGAGAATACGCCAGCTCTGTGGACAACCTCTGCCTCTGCCTGACTAATCCTCACAGGGCAAAAAATGTCTCCTGGAGGCTAGAACTCCTATGCAAATGTCAGCTAAAGTACACTTTTTATCAAGAACCTTCCCCCTCCTCAATTTATAGCTGTAAACCTGTGTAGGAAATGATGGTCCAAGGTGAGATCTGCTGTAACCCTGTGGAGCAGCTGCTCACTGTACAGAAGTCCTCTGTCTCTAAAACATCAATCACACTGGAGCACTCAAATTAATATCTTCTTCATTAAAATATTTTATTAATAAGCAAATAATAAAGCAGCAAATATTTCATGGCATGATCAAGTTTTAAAAAATCTCAGAGTAAACAGAAGCACTGCAAGCTAATTAGTTATGACAATGTCATATGCCCACAAGAAAAACAGGTCAAATCTTGAAAGTAATCAGGACCTTCTACAGCCTTGCCTGAAATGCAAAACCATACACAAAATGAGGAAATCAACCTCATAATTAATTTACTATTGCTTAGTAAGGCCTCAGGAGTGAAGACTGACCTCTCAGATATATAAATGTAGGTTGAGCCAGTCACTGTGGCAATAAAAAACAAGAGAAGAAACATGAAAATTTTAAATCTGTATTGGGATAAAGTAATAATTTGAGCTTACAAATTTCCTGTTCACTCCACTCATTATAAAGAAGCACAGGACAACCTCTGCACTGTGCCTCCCATCCTATGTTTTAGTTTTACATCCAGAGATGTGTTCTTGGCCCACCACTTGTGTCAAGCCATACAAATTACCTTACGCCTCTTTTATTGTGACCTAAGCACAAATAATTGGGTTTGGTATGTTCATGCAGACATTTCTGCTAAACTCGAAATGGTAACTAGTAAAGTTACAGCTTTACTAAACAACAGCTTGTTTGTGTACTGCATTCTCTATAAACACAGGAGAATTAGCAGAAGGACAGCTTAAAGCTTCTGCATCTGTACTGTGAAATTGCATGACCAGCTAACACAAATTCAGAAGAGCGTAACTCAGGAGGGTGGGTGTAATGCACTGTTTCCAGTTATTCCTACTATCTGCATTAACAGTAATGCCCCAAGGTTCCAGCTAAGATCAAAGTCCAACTATATTACCGAGTACACATGTTCACAATAACACTTTGCAGTGGACCAAAAGATGCCACTGTAGCACCTGAGGTTGATCCTACTTCCAGGTGTATCCTTATCCTGTGTTTTTCTATGTGGAGATGTATCTCCTGAGGGAATGGTAGCAGTAAAGCATAGATGCAACACCTAAGCCACTGCATCTTTCCCTCTGTAGGGGACCAGAAGAGCAGATCACAGAATCATTGAATGGCTTGGGTTGGAAGGGATCTTAAAGATCATCTAGTTCCAACTCAGGTATCTGGGTTCCTTCAGCTACAGCTGTTACATTCACTACAACTGAGTCCTAAAGAAGCAGATCTTGCTTCAACCAATGTGTAAAACAGATGTGTCTGCAGAGGGGTGAACTGGTTTCCCAAGATCATTTGGAAGGTTATGGAGAAAGCCCGGACAGATGCACACCACCATACTGACTCCCAAACTAGCTACTAAATCCAAATCTCTTACTTCTCACAGACAAGCCATAAAATCTGGCACATACTTATGCAGCAATGCCAACAGCCAGCATCAAACATCAGTGAGCAAAGCCATGGTCTCTCAAGTGCGTGGTCCTGAAAACCAAGCAGGTTTCTGGTAAGCCTTGGAGAACCAGGGAGAGGGGATGAAGGGAGAATTCTGCTTTATTTACTCATATTTAGATCACCACACAGGTACAGAAGTGCCAAGGGGAGGGAAAGGAGGAGCAGTTCTTTCCCCTACATTGTGAAACAGTAACAGATATGAACTGAAGTGACCCTTAACTGCTGCTGAGGTCTCAGCTCACCCTGGGGTGAATCCACGCTTTGCTCAATACAACCTTTCCTATCTGCAGTCACTGCTTTACAAATTAACCTCACTGTCACAGTGACTGGCGGGGGGGAGGGCTTATTTTCTCCAGTGACAAACAGCTGACGTTTGCCTGTTTCAGATCTCTGCGTTAGCAAATATTATTCAAGTGCTGAATTTCTAAGCAAGTTGAAAAATGCATTATTTAAAACATGATTCTGTTCCTGCATTGCACAATATCAGTGTTGCTAAAGCTACTTAATGCTTACACATCTAATGCATTTGTGTAGTAATTTGATTAATTTTAACTGAATGTTTTAATAACTGTTTCTAGTCAATCATGAATTTGGCAAATTAGGACCAAATGTTTCATTGGTCTCATGTGCATATATCATTGGTTGCCCATTCAATCTTCTCTTCTGCATGACCAAAAATTTCCACTTTTTAAATGAAGATCCGCTCTTCATTTGGTCTCTCCTGTTAGACAAGGTGCACCTCAGTCAGATTTCATTTGTGTTTTCAGTTTGGCAAGACCAGTGAGACATTCATCTCTCCATTTTCTCCTGGCATCCAGGGCTTTTGGAACAACTGGAATTTTTTCAGACAGTGCCTGGAAGAGAAAATTTAAGATGACTAAATTTCACATTCTGAGTGAAAAGTTTTTCACCAGCATTTTTTTTTTCCTGCTTTCCCTGTGTCAGACCAAGTCACCATCCACACAAACTATAATTTAGGCTATCACAAGAAATAGGTCACTAATTCTGTACATGAGAGACTGGAAAGGAACCAACCTGTACGGGAATAAAAATGCCCCCACTTGGATAAGGTTATCCCGAATGTGGCAATGAAGATGATGACAGGAACAACAAAGCATCAGCCTCCTCCCTCATTTTGCTTCACACAGTCACTGTTTAGTCTCTTTGATGATAATCTTTTATTAAGCAGAAAGGAAACAACCTGACCATTTATGTTGCTGAAAATGTGTTCAGAACCAGATTCCTGTGTGTGGTCCCCCATAAATGCAGTGAGAGATATCATGTTTATAAATACATTTTGTCTTAAGAATACCAGTTATAATAAAAATGACAGGGGAAGACACGTAGAAAACTCAGGGGAAAAAAGTATTTCTGAGTGCACAATCAAAGTTGTCTTAGAAGTGTCAAGGAATAAAAAGTTGTTTTGAGAGTGCAGATAGAGACCACAAGGTCGTCTTTGCCAAATTAGGACCTGAGGTCTTAGCCTTAAAAGGCAGGTGTTGAGAAACTGGGTGAAACCTGGACCTTCTACCAATGACTGGCAGTAACTCCAGAAAAAAAATCAGAGGAAGGGACAGAAAGTAGGATAAGAAATGTTTAATGATTTACTCTAACAGAGCATTGCTGCAAGCCCATCTTTGGCATTGAAGACTGAAGATAATAAAGACCCAGAGAAGCAGACGTTGAAGTAGAATCCAGCCTTCTGTAAAGAAAGCCAAACTGTTTCATACCAATTAAAAGCTTCTGATTGTGAATGACTCCAGAATTATTATTGATTGTTATTATAAGCAATCTGTGTTACTTAAGCATAAAAGAATCTCTTTCCTCAAAATGCATTAACATAAATAGGAACACAAAATGCAGACAAGCTGCCCCTGTATTTGGAATTAATCTCTGACAATTAATCAGAAATGATTCAACGTCTACACATGTTCTTTAGTTAATCATTAAAAAAGGCACCTTTGAAAAGGCAGTTAGGAAATGACAATACTTCAGTTAATTCCAGTGGTCATTCAAATTGACATGAGTATAAACAAACTGTGGGCTTAGAAATGTTAATACATAAACTAGGTCCCAATCCAGAACAGCACTTGTACACATTCTATCTTTAAATATGCATGTAACCTTACCAGACTGCTCACATGCTTGTCTAAAACATGTATTTGCACACATTACAAACTGAAACTCTGGTTTGTAAAGTATAAAAAGAAGAAAAAAAGCTACAGGTTTATGCAGGAACATGGAGTAGGAGGAAGACACAGGATGAATATTCATGTAGGAAAGGAGGCTGAGCATAATATAAGAGGAGGGAAATGGTAAGGAACAGCATGGAGGATGAAATGCCAATAAAATACAGCTGTTAGCAGCTGACTCCTCTGTCAAGTTATATGTTATATAATAATGAATATATATATAATATATATAATAAATATTACCTGTAAAAATGTTACAGGTATTTATTTACAGGTAATAATGTGACTGCTAGGTCACTTTCCCATGATGTATTGTCCAAGTGCTTTCAAAAGGGACTCAGAAGCATGCTGTACTGATCTTTTCCCTTAAAGTACACATTCACACAATAAATACAGACTACAGTACCTCCAGCAGTAAACTGAAATAGTACAAATGTTAAAATAAAAAGTAACATTCTTTGTTCTGAATGTCACTGTTTTTATCAACTCCTTATTTACCTGATTGACTTTCTGCACAGTTTCACCTGAAAATTCTGGAATTGGTCCAAAGGTGTTCAGAACAAGTCTCATTCCTTCAGCATATCTTTCACAATAACTTGAAACACCTGAAAGTAAGAGTGAAAAGTTACATTTCAACAGAGTTTCCTAGTTAAAGTCAGTAAGGCTGCCTGTGCTTAAGCATCATCATAAATCAGAGACCCAAAAAATGGTCTGTTCTTATGACTAAGACACCTAATCGTTGTCAAGAAAAAACGGATTCAATCCACCCCATTTCCATTAAGGTTCACAGAAAAATTATTTAGGACACGGCTGTATTGCAAAACCAATGAATGTCACAGGCAATGCTGTGTGAGGGTATAGTGCGTGACCACAATATACCTGTACTTTGTTACTTGAGACCAGAAAGCTTCCCTGACCAGGGTCCATTAGGAGAGTGCTCTCACCTCTCCTCTCAGTCAGTGTGTGTCATATCTTCAAGCATTCCTATAAATATTTTTATTTATTTAACTGGAGTGTATCAAGAACAGCATGGCTCAGGGGGAAAGTGTCAAAGGCATGGAGACACAGGTGGCCTCCAGTGAAGGAAAAAGGTTAAAGGAGGAACAGATGGATCTTGCATCCCCTAACTGGGGTTAGAGCAAGGGATTTGGCCTTTATAACCCTCTCTGATGTTGAGCACTTCTGGGGGGAGACAGAATTCACCTGACAAAGCAGGGAAAATGCATCTTTGCCAAAACCCTGGCCCATCTGGTGAGAAACTTTATATCAGGAGCAACTGAGGTGTGTGGGGATGGCTCACACAACTGGAGAGATATGCACTGCAGGAAAGTGTGCTATCTCTGTAACAGGGCAGCTCAGATCTGTGGAGCTATTCCATGGGAAGGGTGACTGGCTGAGTGAGAGCCTGTGGAGAGGCCAGTAAAGCACAGCATCCTCCAAGGGCAGGAACAGTCCATCCTGATATTCAGGAAGACAAGTACATGTATCAAGAGATTTGCTTGGATGAGCTCCAGTGCAAAAAGGCGTCCTACAGCAGGTGGAAGCAGGGACAGGCTGTAAAGAAGAAATTAAAAAACACCATCTAGGCATGTAGGAATGGTGTCAGGAAAGCCAAAGATCAGCTCCAGTTGAAACTTGTGAGGATGTTAAGAGCAACAAGGAGAACTTCTACTGTTAGTAATAGCCCTTATTGTTACTAGCATGCCCTTGCAAGTCTGCTTTCTACAATACTTCAAACATTAAGTCAGTCAATGCACCAATGTCATCATGAGATCTTCAGATGACTGAAGGCAAATATTGCACCCATCTTCAAAAAAGGTCCAAAAAAAAAGTGGGATACTACAGGCCAATTAATCTCTCTTCTGTTCCTGAGAAAATCAAGGAGGAAGTCCTCTTGAAAGAAACTCTTGGACACAGGAATGAGAGTGTGATTGTGACAATCAGCACATAGTCTTCAATGGGTACACCATGGTGTACCCATGGTGTCTAACTGACCTCGTTGCCTTCTGTGATTAAGTAATCATTTGTGAAAAATAGGAAAGCAGTAGATATAATTTACCTCAACTTTAGAAAGGTATTTGACGTGGTCTTTCATTATATTCTTGTATCAAAGTTTGGACATTAGGGTCCATCTGTATGGACAACTCGATGGACAAAAAATGGGTTGGACATGTAGGCTCAGAGGTAGTGGTTAATGGATTGCGCTCCACCTGCAGGCCAGCAAAAATGGAGTATTGCAGGAACCTGTCCTGAGACCTGTACTGCTCACCAAAACATGTTCATAATGTTTGTGAAGAGTATCAAATTGGGTAGGAGTGGGAGCCAGAGGGGTATGGACCAGCTGGTACACTGAAGGGCAGGACTGGCCTTAGAAAGGTTGGAGGAATGTGTCAATATAAAACTTTAACAAGGACATACAGAAGATCCTGCACCTCAGAAGGAAGAGCTCCTTCCAACAACACAGGCTTGTGAACTCCAAGAACTCCTGGTAGTGGCAGACAGCAAGCTGTACATGAACCAACAGTGTGCCCTGGCAGCAAAGAGGGCAAACAGCCTAGGCTGCGTTAACAGATTGAAATTAATTAACAGTAGACTGAAGGAAGTGATTAACACCCTTTACTCAGCATGCATTAGACCGCATCCAGGATACTGCATTCAGTTTGGGACTCCCAAGTATAAAAAAACACTGACAAAACAGAGCAACCTCAGCAGAAGCCACCAAAATGGTGGGGCCTGGAGCACTTGTCCTGTGAGGAGAGGCTGAGGGATCTGGGTTTGTTCAGCCTGCTATAGAGATGGCTTTGAGGGAACCTAGCAGCAGCTCCCCAGTGCTGCAGCAGAGCCTGTGGGGAGGTCAGTGAGCACACAGAGCCGGGTTCTTTACAGTTCTGGACAGCAGAAGGACAAGGGACAACAGGCACAATTTGTTATGAGAGGTTCAGACTGAACACTCAAGCACTGGCACAAGTTGCCCATGGAGACTGTGCAGTTTCCACCTTTGGGGTTTTTCAAGACTGTATGAAACCCTGAGAGCTTGACCTGACCTCAGGACCTTCACACAAGATCTGTGAAGCTCTTACACACATGGTCAGAGAACCTAAGAACCAACTAACTGGTAATAACAGGTAAAATGGCAATCAAGTAGACCTTGGCTGAATTACAGAAAGACCCAGCTTCCATCAGCTCTAGTAGGAAGCTCTAAACAATTATTGTTGAGGCAGTAGAGATTATGAAATAATACACGCACCAAAAAGAGAAATCAGTCACTTAGCCAATGTACATATCTCGTAGACTTTTTAGGGCTATTAACTACCACAAAATAAGGCAGCCTTTCCCAATCAGGATGTCAGAAACCGCACCACAATAGTAAATAAGCACGCTTATCTGGCAGTTAGCAAGCTGACAATGATAAAATCACAGAATCAATTGGGTTGGAAAATACTTCGAGATTGCGTCTAACCTATCACACTTATGTGGATTATCCTGATGATCACCCCAGATCTGAGAAGTTCTGGACATCCACTAAAGGCTTCTGAGACTGAAGAATTTGCATATACTTAATTCTATTTTCATTAGCTAGTTATCAAAGCAAAGAGGAGAAACGTGCAAAAGACAAAGGCAAGCAGTTACAGTTACCAACCCTTCCATGAAGACTCAGGACATTGTACAGACTGAGAAATATGAACAAGAACTGTTCATGATCTTATCAAACCACAAAATGCAGGAAATATAAGCCTGACTATCACACAAAAGAATGCAAATCAGGTGAAGAGTCATTAACTGATCTCCTTCCTCAACAGTTCCCTGGAATGCAATACTGTATAATATCAATACCTTAGAAGTCACACCTCTCTATCCCTAAAATGGCTGCGGTTGGAATAAATGAATGGCAACCTCTGACTACTGCCAATGTATCATAAACAACACCACTTAGACTGCTCAACATGCTTGAAATCGCTGAACTACAGGGTTTCTGAAAGGCCTCTGAGGTCAGTAGGAGGATGGAGAACACTCTTGTTTCTGGGCCAAAGAAGAACTTTCAAAGGACAAAGCCTCAAGAAAGTATTAAATTTACTTCAGAACTCTAAAGTCATGATGATCATCAGCTAAACAATTGGAAGGACAGAAGAGGAGAATATGTCCATTGCACAAGAGCAACATGGGGAGATTTGAGAGTATTCCACTCTTTTAAAAATGGACTAGGAACATTCTCCAGTATCTGAAGGAAGGAGGAGGCTCTGAGAAAAACAGCAGCCTGATACAGCCTTGTTAAATAGTTTGAACCTATATTTGGTGCCAGGAGTGTGACAATCAGCATTCAGTTAGTCTGTCTCCTCGTGTTATCTACCCATGGAGCATATGCATTCCTAGAATACAACTTGGAATGTTCTGGCTTTCCCCAACACAAGAAGGAATGCCAGCTAGTCATACAGGTATATCGGTTTTTAATTATACAGAAAAATAGTATTTTGCTCAATTTTCTTGATTGACATACAACCAGAAACCTCCAGATTGCCTACTGGGCTTCAAAATATCCCTGGCAGGAAGTGAGATTCAGGAAGAGAAGCATTACTGTGGGATGTGGAACAGGCTGTGATATCATCCTATCTCTTCACTGGGGAAGAAGCATACACCACCATCCACTTCCATAAGCACTCTGGAAAGGACCACTGGCTATCAGGGTTTTCTGACCATACCCTGCCATTAGCTTAAGTGTTTGCCTATTACATTTTAACAGCTGGGCTCACAGACTTTGGCACCTGAAGCCAACCCAGACTGACCTACCAGGGGTATGCTATCCATGTGAGCAATCCTGGGAACTCAAGACAATGCTGTACAAGACTCATGCACCAGCCACAAGACAAAGATAGTTACATGCAACTGGCTCATGTGAGCTTTGTCTTCTAACAGTGAGGAGTCTGAGCAAAAATGTGCCCACATCACAGAGCGTTCACAGATGCAGAAGTAGAAATAACTGAGGCAGAAGAGTGCAGATTTTTTCTGCCAGCAGCTGTTGTCAGTTGGACAATGACAAAATTTAAAAAAAGCAACTCAGTCAAATATAGCAATTCAAGCAAATCCCCATGAGCACCTGGCAACAGAAGGAATGGTAAAAGAAGTATCAGTTACCAGTTATTCTGGTGTTTACCCAGCTGACACAGGTCTATGACACTTACAGACCAAATAGTTTAGATTTGTACTTTTCCAAAAGGCAACGGGAACCTTTCAAACATGTAGCAAGCTTGTGCAGTAATACCATAGAGCTGAGTAGTTTTGATTGTGGTGGTAATGAGAAGGTAGAATAGAAGACTGTACACCAGAAATCTTTTTCACAAGCCTCAAGTACAATAGTATCCTGGGAAAGCTGAATGCTTGGATATGGCTGAATCATTTACCTGCTGAATATGAACTCCTGAGCTGGACATGGCCTTTAAAGTTCACTCAGCCAGCCAGACCTGGAAATCAAGCTCCTACTGGCAGTTCACCTACTGCTTGAATGAATCAGAACAATTTCTGGGTGGGTGTAGCTCATCAATGCAGCAGAGACGTGTCAAATGCAGGCTGGGTAACACAACTCACCCACTGCGTGTAATGCATGAATGAAAAGAAGCCTTACGCAATGTCAGCAAAAGAAGAAAAAGTGAGAAAAAAGTTAGGGGTCTAGAGAAGAGCAGCAGCATTAGCACAGCTCATCTCAACATTGTGGCTGACGTGGTAACATGCAGGCACATATGCTGCATGCCAGCCAGCAGGTGGGCACTGCAAAATCTTTCAAGTCTCAAGTGAAGTCAATAGACCAAAAGTTAGAAAATGCACACGATCTCACTCAAGGCTTAAAAGAAATGGATAGTTCAAAATTAATAACTCAAGATGGTTCTCCCAGTGTGAAATGCAATTTTTATTTTCCAGTAGTCAGCATCAACTGATTGAACGCATTCCTGAAGCTGAGCACCTGGGCAGTGGGGAATATCGCTGAAAAAAGTCACTTGGCTTTTTAACTGCAAACTCATAGCAACTATTTGACTCAAGGCCTTTAGTCTTAGGAGTCCTTTGGTTCAAGGGTCAGGGCTATTGCAAAGGTGGATGAGAAGAGCCCTTGGCTGGAGCATAGGGTCAAGAAGGAAAACAAATGTGACAGAATCTCTTTAATCCTTGTTGATACTACCCAGGGAGCAGCTTAAGCTGGAAGGATTAGCACTGGCAAACAGTGTGAAACAGAGGAGCATCTGGGAGATGGAAAAACAGCAAGATGGTAAATGGTGTTGATAAAAACAACCATCTCTCTTTGCATGCCACTGCTGTGTCCATGCTGTGCCTCACTATCTCCACCTGGAGAGCAAAGATGAGACGATGCATCTAGGACAGAGGAAGAGGACGATAGCTTCCTGTCTGTGTGGTTTGCTGGCTCCCTGTCTAAACCTTCACCCTTCTTGCATTCACTCACTTCGTCAAAGTTGGAGGAAAGAGGCCATGGGAAGAAGCAGATGTTGCAGCAGGCAGCTGAGAACTATGAACACAAAAAGAACACCTCCAGGGAAGATAGGAGTTTCCTGAATCTTCCTTCCACCATTAGTCACAGCTATGGCAGGGAGTGAAAGAAAGGAATGAGTTACAAAAAGTTCTAAGGGGGCAGTATATGCAGGATTATGGAGATGAAAAGAGGAATACTCTATCTTCCTTAAAAATCCCAATCTCTCTCTGCATTTCTGGCTTCAACAGTCCAACAGTCTAGTTACAAGAACATGTTACCACAAGCTAGACAAAGGCATTGATTCAGGGCTCTTCAGCTGCCCAAATGTATCTAGGACACATAAGGCTCCAATAATGGACTAAGCTGCTGCTTATTCAGTTTTGATGAGGGTCCAGGCAGTTTCCAAAATAGCTAATGAACTGTCCCACAAGAATTTGTTCTAAAAACCACATTTAAGGTTTGCAGATCCTTACCTGAAAACTTACACTGGTGTGGTGCAAACATGGTTACTGCTGCAATGCCTCTAGTTGCATCACCAAGAAGAACACAGTATTGATGAAGGAAAAGGAACTCAGGACAGGTATTTAGGTTAGAAACACACATAAAATGCCTCACTGCCCTGAGAGAAGACACAAGTGAAGTTCATAAAGAGGACAATGACTGCAGAAGTAGGAAAAGAGAAGTGAAAACACAACAGTATAAAATGTAGTATATTCATGCATTCTAGTTTGTAAGCATCTTAAAGGATCAGCTTCTTATATGCTGCCTCATATGTCTTCTCTTCACAAGAAAGACAACAGGCACGAGGGCTGAAGAATACAAGCAAGCAAACTTGGTAAACCAGCCTGGCAAGGCACTGAGATATTTGTGAGAGAGAATGAGAGAGCAAGTGTCACTGGCATGGACAGGGACAGGAACATGCCAAAGAGAGGGTGCTCCACCATACTGAGCATTAACTTGATGACTTTGAACCTGATGGGCAGCATATTACGATACTGTAATGACTCAAAGAGAGGAGGCACCATGGTCAAGCCACTGATGCAATAGCATCAACAATTTGAAAAGACTGGGGTGGGGTTGACTTGAGCACATAAAATCTAAGAAGAGGCTGCAGTGAAAGATGAGTATGGATGACAATAGAAAAATAGGCATATTTTAACAGAAAAAAGGGAACATCATGGAGGAATCTGACATGGTTAAATTATGTTCAGAGAAACAAAAGTTCCAAACATTTTTAATGGTAGAGGGATTACATTTCTGAACATTACAGCTCCAAGGGCAACTTTCTAAATGTAATCCTATCTTCATCAAGGGTGTGTCTGATCACAGATGCACGCTCTGAGTTAGGGCGTGAGTTCACAGGACACTACATTAATTGCCATATGAATTAATTTACAGTTCTAGTCACACAAATACTTGGAACTACCTGAAACAGTGGTAGCATCAAAAAGTTTTATTCTCGTTGTGCCTGTGTTACCATCTCAACTGCAATGCACAAGTATTTCTGCAGGCCTGCTGTGAGCTGGATCAAGGAATTAAACTGAGTCATTATGCACTGCTTGTGTTGTTAGATCAGTTTCAAACTTGGGATGAATTCTTCAGTCTGAGCCACTTGGTGATCATACATATTCTTTCATTAATGCATCAAGATGTGTTCTCTGGGAACTATCTGTAATGACTTGAGGAATAAAGCATAAAGAATTCCTGTGCAAAGCCATGTGTTCCTTTCAGAAAGCAGAGGGAACTACTTTACATCTAAGAGCCTACAGAAGGAAACAGGTGCACAGCAGCCAGTACCCTGAAAAATTCACATCTTGACTTACTGCATATAAACTCTTTCATTCAGAAAAGCCCTGCAGCTCCACAAAGGCAAACAGCAGTTCTAGAAGGGCTATAAACTGCTTTCTTCAGCCTATTGGGAAGGGAATTGAATGCATGTAAGCACATATCAAATATATGGTGAGTTTATGAAAAGTTAAAGGGTTTGTATGATTAAATACCACTATGATACTTCAGGTCAGTAGTACCCTCTTACAAGCATCATGAATTGGGTTGAGATATTTTATGATCCTAAAACATGACACATACACTGGACAAAAAAGAAGGCAATCTTCATTTTCTTAAATGTTACTATCTTTGAGGTTCTCACACCTACTGACGAGCTTGCAGTACAAAAACTGAACTGGGCTGAAGTTTGGTTTGCTCCCTGTACAGCAGCACTGAAGTAGCCATAGCAATGGAAATAATTTCTGCTCTTGAACCAGCCAGTATATCTCCTTGGAGTAATTCTTAGAAACCACACTTGACTATGTCTTGCCCAACAAAACAAGAAAAATTTCCTCCTTTTGAACTACGATTTATGATTCTCCACTCCTTCCTTTCCATAATTTGTACTTTTCACACAGCACAATCATTTTGCTCCTATCATCCAAAACCAAGTCAGCAGGCAGGTGCTTCTGAGATGAGCAAGTACTCCTACGTTCTCTAAGAGAAACACCATTTTGATCATGAAGACTAATTTCTAGTTTACTGGATATTTGTACTTACTATATGGGGACCATACATCAGCCCCAATTTCCACCTAACTCCTATAGACACCTGTATGATTACCTCAGTTAGTGACAGAATGTAATCCTGGAATGCTGTTGATATAAATGTGGGAGAGAAAACAGCAACAAAGATCCTTCAACCTCCCTCATCCAGCTCTTCTGCTAATATTGGCAATCGAGATCAAGCTCCAGTTATACCCCACTAAATAACCTACTAATAAAATAACTGATCTAAGCCTATTGTGAAGTATGTATGAAGAACTTTTGCTGCAACCTGTAAAACACGGGATGTGCTAGTCTAGCCTCTGCTTCTACAGATGATTGCTTGCAAGGGCTTAAAAATAAGAAGAAACAAGATTTCTCAATCTCACTGAGGCTGGACCATCTTCACTATATTCCCAGATTGTCCAGTACATGTACAGGTGGGATGCTGTGTCTGCTAACATAATCCCACAACAGTAAACAGGCAAAATGATTGTGGTGAAGCCTACTGATTTTCCTTGTAGAAGACTTAACAGCATTTGTCATGATGTTGGCATGTGAAATCATAAGAGGACAAACTCAAAATTTGAAACAGATATCAACATTAATTTTATTTGCTGAAATCAACAATCAACTTTGTATTATTATGCAATTTGGGTATGCTTTTTTTCTCCCCAAAGCAGTTTCCTTCCTGTCTCTTGCAATTCAGTCCTCAAACTGTTGTTGTCTCAGCTCCTTTCAATGACTTGGCACTGTCATTTTATTCCATGTTCAAGGCTGTTGGCTCACTGCCATATAGCCAGCATTCCTAATGCTCATGCATTGATTAAATGGTGACCCAAAGTGGCCAAGATAACAGGTTTGATAGGAACATTTATGAATATGGAGGAAAGGATGTAAGAACTAACAGAGGCAAAAAGTGACAGTAGCCCATAGGAAGTTCATGGGAGGATCTTGATGCATACATCCCACAAGGAAAGAAGAAACACTGATCTCGGAAAAAATAATTGGAATAAATTTATTCAAATCCAAACAACATCACATCACCCTAACAAAACAAAACAAAACAAAACAAAACAAAACAAAGGGACTCTCCCACAAATAAGACTATTTTCTCTCACATGCTTCCTTCATTCTTCCTCACTGATTAACAAAAGAGTTTAAGACTGTGGGCAACTAGTATCTTATAGCTGTAAAAATAGGCAGCTGCTGTGAAGCTGGTGAAGCTGATAGACAAATGAAAAGGACAGAGGCAGTTTCTTGTATCTACCTCCACTTCCTTCCACTAATAAAAAAAGACAATATTAGTACAATGCATCAGAGAAGGCTGTCACAGAATCATAAAGTCTTGTAGGTTGGAAAAGACTCCTAAAATCAAGTCCAACTGTTAACCCAGCACTGCCAAGTTCACCAGCAAACCATCTCCCTGACAGGCACATCTACATATCTTTACAATACCGCCAGGGATGGCAAAACCACTTCCCTGGGCAGCCTATTCCAATGCTTAACAACCCTTTCCATGAAGAATTTTCCCCTAATATCCAATCTAAACCTTCCTTGGTGCAACTTTAGGCCATTTCCTCTTGTCCTATCTTGTTGCCTGTGAGAAGAGACTCATCCCCACATGGCTGCACCCTCCTTTCAGGCAGTTTACAGAGTGATGAGGTCCCCCCTGAGCCTCCTTTTCTCCAGGCTGAACACCCCCAGCTCCCTCAGCTGCTCCTCACAGCACTTGTGCTCCAGACCCTTCCCCAGCTCCGCTGCCCTTCTCTGGACACGCTCCAGCCCCTCAATGTCTTTCTTGCAGGGAGGGGCCCAGAACTGACCCCAGGATTTGAGGTGTGGCCTCAGCAGTGCCCAGTACAGGGGGACGGTCCCTGCCCTGGTCCTGCTGGCCACACCATGGCTGATCCAGGCCAGGATGCCATCGGCCTTCTTGGCCACCTGGGCACACCTGGATCATGTCCAGCTGCTGCTGACCAGCTCCCCCAGGGCCTTTTCCAACAGGCAGCTTCCCAGCCACTGCCCCCAGCCTGCAGCACTGCCTGGGGTTGTTGTGACCCCAGTGCAGGACCTGGCACTTGGCCTTGCTGAAACTTATACAATTGGTCCTGGCCCCTTGATCCAGCATGTCCAGATCCCTCTGCAGAGCCTTCCCGCCCTCCAGCAAATCAACTCCCACCCAACTTGGTGTCATCCACACATTTACTAGGGGCACACTTGATCCCTTCACCCAGATAATCAATGAAGATACTAAACAGGACTGGGCCCAACACTGAACCCTGAGGGACAGTGAACCACTAGTGACCAGCCCCCAGCTGAATGTAATTCCATTCCCCACCACTCTCTGCGCCCAGCCATCCGGACAGTCTTTTACCCAGTGAGCAGCCAGTTTCTTCAGGAGAATGCTGTGGAAAATGGTGTCAAAGGCTTAAGTAAAATCCAGGTAGACAATATATTTTTCCTCATCCACTAAGCAGATCGTCTTGCTTTAGAAGGAGATCAGGTTAGTCAAGCAAATCCTTGGCGATGAAGAGGAGGTCCATATTATTCACATTATGTGAAGCAATACTGGGCAACCAAAGAAAAGCTGGCACTGGCATGGAACTATGAACATAGGCCATCACAGGTCCTGACATCAGCAACTTTGATTTAAACTGTCTCTGATTCAGAGACATTGTATCTGCAAGTGCAGGAGTGAAGCAATACTTCTCCTAATCCAAGTTACTGAACCAGCCCACAAGGTGCTGTTGCAGAAGTGGTTCAGTGCACAGGTGTACTGCAGCATTGCCTAAAAGATCCAGCAGCAGAGCAAGAGCCTACCATGTCAGGGGCCATACAGAAGCAAAATAAAGACACAGCCCATAATATAAAGAGCTAGTATTTAGCTGATCTTAATTTTTTGAAGTTTTGTGTTTTGTTAAAGTCTTTGCTCAAACCTTTGTTACGCTGATCCATAATTTTTATTTCATTTTATGCAATCTGCTTTTTATTTACTTGGGATTCACATATACTAGTCCAAAAAAATCTAAAAATCTGATTTAATTATGCAAGACAAATATCAAACTGTTACATGACTGCTTTGTCAAGTCAGCTTTATATGCACAAGATTTTGCTGGCAAAAGCAATTTTATTTCATTCAGGATATAAGCTTAAAGTACAGCAGCTGCAGGGACATTTACACTGTAGCTTTGCTACAAATTCAGCAGCAGGGGGTACTCATCTATGGAAAGTGATTTTCTGTTGACACTGGATTATCAGCTAAACTTTTTCAATAGTTTTTTCACCTGACATTCAGACAGTTCTGAGCTACAGCAAAGTTGTCAAAGTATGATGGGATGAATTTTGGTAAAAATTTATTACACAGCTAGTGTTTTAATAGTTTGTCATCTTTCATGTGATTATTTGTAACAGGCTAATCAATATCCATTTCCTTCCATTGACCACACATTTTAAATAAGTTTTCCTTACCATTACATGAAAAAAAAAAAAAAAAAAAAAAAAAGTCATAGTTGCAGCAATCCTAACCTGGACTTTTGGTTTGTTACATAACATTTCCAGAGTCTTGTGCAAGGCAAGCCTTCCCTTCATACTCATAACATTTTACACTACCTACCTTCTGCATTAAGGTGCATGGTTTCCAGAGGTCCAATAAATGCGTATCGCATTCCCAATCCATCAGACATCACAAGGTCTACATCAGTAGGAGACATTACTCCTTCCTAAGCATCAAAAGTACAACAGGAAGGAAGACTGGTGAATGTTTGCTTTTAATGCAAAATTTCCCATTTTTTGTATATAATTAAAATAATTGGGAAGTAATAAAAACTAAGGCTAGAAATAGCAGTTAAGATTGCAAAGAGAAAAACACAACTGTTTGCCAGCAATGTCCATCTATTATGCAAGCCTTCCTATGTTCGGCATAAGCAGTCATTCATATCTCTAGGACTGTACTTTATAGTCCCAGAAACAGAATTGGAGAAGAAAGCAAGCATGACACTCTTAATAGCACATGGCCAAAACAGTTTATATCAAATCCAAGTACTATACCAACCCTTTTAAATACAGGAATTTTGGCTAAGTGTTACATTTCCCTTCGTATTCTCTTAGTTAGGGATTTTTGGACAGAGTCCCAGTTAGCAGAAGGGAGGTGTGCCAGTGGGTACTGCTCCTGAGGCCACCTGCAAAAAAGGCTGGGTCCAAACACGCAGGCAATGCAGTTGCCACTCCCTCCCACAAAACTCAACGAACATTCAACCTACCCAGCCTCAACCTGCCCAGGGTCCTTGAGTTCCTTGCCAGCCTCACATCTAAAGAGCTGGCAGGATATGGAGCAAGCAAAATGAAGCCATTTCTCATGTTAAAAGTTGAGCGTTGCTATTCCACCCACATGTAGCACTTACAAGAAAGCCAATGCCTCCATCAGGTTGAGGCAAGCACAGAAAGGCTTGTAAAAAATGATTCACAGTTCTTTACCTGAACAGATTGACTTGAGAAGAATACTATTTATTACATGAGGTTGTTTTCTACCTACTAGAAAGAATTAATGAAGACTTGTTCTAACCACTTTCATCAGATAAAGCTTGGTTTCAAGAACTTGTCGTCTTTATTCCCAGAGACATGAAAACATTTCCTTCTGGGTAGGAAGGTGGAAGAGATGCTGAACTGCTTCTAATTTATCTTTTCACCCTACTCTGAGGTGCTCTGCCTACTCAGTGCCTGTTCCTTAGCAAGTGCCTTTAAGCTTCAGAATACTCATACCCATAAACTCATCTGCTTGGACAAAACCACATCATTTTCTGTTAAATTTCTCTCTTGCAGAGCCCTGTCTGAATGTTCCTTTCTATCACGCAGTCATGGGCTAGAGTTACAAGCAGACAGGACAACTCTTCTGGTCTGTAGTAGACATTGACATCTGAGCTAGACATCTAGACTCTCTTTATAATCACCAGGGAGAAAGAGGAAATCAGCATCCTAAAGCAGGCATCTAGAGTAGGTAAGATGAGTTCTGTCCTAAAAGGGCCTAATTCTCCTCACTGATTGAAAGATGAGTAAGAAGCTTAGATATCATTTTCGATATCCCATCTTAAATGAGGTGAATTTCACCCACAGTGTCTTCCTGTGTCCATCATTTACATAATCTACTGCTACTTTAAAGGAAACTTAAATGCCACAAATCAACATAACTTCTACAGCTTGCCACAGACATCAAGTTTCATCATCTCGTGCTTAAATCGAGACTTTTATAAGACAACTTCAAGACTCAATCTATTATAGGCATTGTTCCTATCAAAACCAAGCCTGTCTGAATCCCTGTTGCAGAATTCTACCTTGAAAAGGAAAAACTGACATGATTATTAAGATTGATGTACCATACATGGAACACAGAGTTCTCTTAGCCATAAAATGGCAGGGATAAGAAAGCATTATTTTCTTCAAACTAAAGGTAAAGCATAGACATAGTAAAATAACTCATTTAGAGGCAGATAGAAAAGTCTGCATAAAGACAGGACTAAACAAAAACCTCAGACAGAATTCAGATTACAGACCAGCATCAGTGTTAACTAACACAGGCACCATACATTCTGTGAAAGCTTTTTCCCCTGACATGGCAACACAACTTCTCTGAACAACATCAGCAAAGTCAACAAAAGTGTTTCTCTGTTGGGAGTGCTTCATCCAAACAATGAGTTGTGCTGGTAAAGCTGTGCTTGATGAGTAGTGCCCCCCTGCCCCCCTGGGTGACATGGATTTGTGGACAAAAGACTAACCACAAATTCCAGACAAGCATTTGGACCACAGCAGCAGTTAAAAACTGTAAACATAATGTTAAAAGATTTAACAGGCTCTTGAAGTACTTCAGAGTCATTGCAAATTAATTTCCAAATTAATAACTTACTTTCTTTGGATACCATAGTTCTCAGCTATTATACTGGTATTTGAAGACCAGGTGCCCTCAGATTCATGAGATGAGTGCTTTGCTCTTGGCCTTTTGACTATAGCTGCAATTTGATGTTTACAGCTGCTAAAAGGCAAGAATTATTGCTACCAGAAGGAAACTATGACAGATCCCTTCAGATGAGGGATACAGTGTTCTAATCAAATGAGCTCAGCTTCTTCCTGTCAAAAACACCTTCCTAAGGAAAACCTTTTTACTTCTCTTCATAAATTAAGAACACATAAATGATAAACAAGTTAGACCTTTCTACCCTAGGGAATAAACCTTCTCTCATTTATGCTAAGGAGATCATAAGCTAGTGGGATAATTCATCAGGCTGCAAGTTCAGCAAGGTGTCTTCTACAAGGATTGGTGTTTACGCTAAGAACTAAACAAGAAAGAGTTCCTATCCGGTTTCACTAAGTGTAGGTGTGAATTAATCTTCCCAAGTGGATTTTTCATCCCTTCTGGTAAGCCTCTGCCTCCAGCAATTGTCAGAGGGAGAGGAAGTACGTTAAGAGTTCACTAGAAGCTCCAACAGCTACAGAATTAAGATTTTAAATAAATTCCACCAAAATCCTCAGTGATCCCAATAGTCAGTCAAATTTCAAAATCTAGACTCAGAATCCTCCACACTTCTTACAATAACATTTATATACCACAGTCTCATTTTCCTCGAAGTTTTAACCTCCAGTGATACCACAGGATTATCCTAATGAGGCTTTGGTACTTTATTAGTGCTTCTCCCTATGCAGTGATCCTTTTCACCTTTCCAGAAACCTGTGATGGTTCTGCAGCCTCCAGCATTAGGCTCTGACCCAACCTGTTTGGTTTTAATCAGCAGTCTTTCTTTCCATCTCTGGCTCACACCCACATCGCAACTTCTGTCACAGACGTGGTTTGTAATCGTACCAAATATAATGGCCAAAAAACATCACAATCTTTCTGATTCCACTAATTCATGTTCTCTTACTCACTCCAGTCTGTTACAGAGTTATTCTGGACTTCACTGATTCCTGGACCACATATTTTCTGTTTCCAAATCTGCCACTTCATCCTTTGTATTCCCCAAATCCAGTATTCTTTTTCTTTTCTGACTGCCACTAATATATGCATTCTGTCTCAGCAGTACTTGTCACACCCTCCTCTTCACTATCACTTCAATCAAGTCCCTTCCATCCACACCCAGATAAGATCTTTTTCCAGTCCTGTCATTTTGAGCATATGACTTTTCTCCTATATCCCTCTACATCTCTCAATTTCATAATGTTTAAACTTGCTGTCCTACACACTTCACATGTCCTTGCTTTACTGGCCTTTATCTTCCTTCTTCCATGGCACCCTCACTCACCTCACCCTGTAAGAAACACTGAGTATCAGCGATATTTTTCTTCCTGTCCCTTTAAGCTTCCTTTTTATGACATTCCCCCTTTTATGGGGCACTGTAATTAAATGTTTAATCCTATACCTCATCCTCAATATTTTGGAAAAGTCCTCTGAATAACACTGTATTATAAATAATAATAAGGAATCTGGACTCTAAAAGTCTTCCCAGCATTTAAAGTCTGCTAAGCTAGTCACTTGAGAAAGAAAAGGTAGGTAAATTGATGACTGAAGCCAATACACCCGTTTGCCACAAAACAAACTAAAATGGACACATAGCCAAACCATGGCTTTATTTTCCAGAAGATTAACAAAAATTGAAGAGTTTCCCATTCTTGTCATGTTTTACAATGACTGTAACATAAAAGAAAATCCATTTTTAAAGAAAAACAACCACATTAAGACAGTATTAAAATCTTATACAGAGGTAAGTAGACTACGTACACAATCCATCCTGTAACAGTTTTAACATATTCCTAAAAGCAGCTGAAACTCCTAAATTATATCAAGGTTAAAAAACTGTCATGCTCCACTTGTTATCTCTGCTGCTGTATTTTATGACCTCCTTGCAAATTCCAGGTGATGATTAGGAAAATACTGCAAAAAGGTCAGATTTCACTCAGTGATCCACAGTTAAATGACAATCATAGCTACTCAGAGTAAGGATTGAGACCTCTGAACCAAAGTGTTGGTGAAACTGTTTGGTTGTTATTTTCTGGATTATGTTAACCAAAATTTTACCTTCATAACAAGATAAAGTCAAGCCATTTAATTAATACCCTTTGCAACATAATCCTAAATTACTCTAAAATGTACTGGTATTGGTAAAAGTACAAAAGTAATGATGTCTACAGTGCAGAGTCCTTCCCAGGCAAATAAAGGCAGTAAGCTTCTGCTCTAAGAGTTATGAACAAAATCAGACACACCAGTGACCATTGTCAATGGAGATGTGAGAAAGTACATAAATGGTAACAGAGAATAACAGAGAAAGAAGTTTGAGGTATTTTTCCTGTTACTGGCTGAAGGTTATTCTAATGGTTCCAAATTGGTAAGATAAAAATTTAGGAATTATAAGAGAGGAATAAGGATCTTCAATCTCAACATCTCACAGTACTTCTTTTACTCTCATGATATCAGCCTTGCAACACTTCTACCAGAGCCCTAACAACTGAATACATAAATAAGAAACATACATAAATGCCAGTCTCAGATAGGCTATGAGGTCCTACAGAAAGTCCTCAGATACACAACCTTAAATGAGTTTTTTCTTCTTCTTTCCTACAAATTGGATCTCAACTTGTAAGCCTATTAATTTTTTTACCACTTTACCACAATTCCCACTTCTTCGGTCCAGTCGTGTATTCACAGAATTCATTTTGTGCCCAACTGTACAATCCCTGCCTCCCTGTGTGTGCAGCTGGGAACCCCAGCACCTTTGGCAAAGACAAATTGTATCCAAATACTCAGGTTTCTTGTTGCTACTTTAATCTCTTTGCACTGAATTATGCTTCTCTCTGTGCTCTGGCATCCATGCCACATGCAATTTGAGCTCCAAGTGGAGTCTTGAGCCTGCACCCAGTGTGCTGGCAGAGCCTTACCTCAGCTTTCTGGCTGTGTTAGAAGTGTGTCCTACTCTTGGACCCACATGGCAGAAGTCAATGGCCCCACACAACATTCAGAAAGCAGGTATCTTTACCACATTTCTTTCTACACAGCTGCATCTTTACTTCCATGCTCTGTATCAGAGCCCATCTCCCATCACATGATTCCTCATCCATGTCTCATCCATCCCAACACAATGCTGCTGAAGAAAAGAGAAAGACTAGCAGGTTGTCTGTTTCCCAGATAGATTTGGGAACTCAAACATATTCTGCAAGCTACTCAGCCTATTCATTCTAAAGTTTCCAATATTAAAGGTTGTAAGTACAGCTATACTGCATGTCTGTGCTACCACCAGTGACTTTAACAGGACATTGGCAGTTCTACCAGAGAAACTTCCACTAGTTTCTTTATTGAAATAAGCTCAACTGACTGAAAAAAAAAAACCCAAAACCAAAACACCACACAACAAAAAAAACCCCAACCAACCAACAAAAACCCCCAACAAAACAACCTAACCCACCAGTGTTTCTCAGAGTAATGAAAACATTTGTTCAGGACGTTACCAAATGTTAGTAAAACTTGACTTTTAGGAGTTTCTCAAAGATTGAGAGCTGGGGAGATTGATGTTTTCAACAGTAAGAATTGGAAAGTGACTTCACAAACAGAAGACTCAAGAACTATGTTTCTCCATTTGGAAAGTGAAATACACCAAAAGAACATGACTGGCAATAAAAGTCACTAAGTTGGCAGCACGACAGTACAAACACACAAACTGCCCCAAGCCTGCAGTTCTCACCTATCTGCAGTGATTCTCCTCCCATCAAAGGCACTGTGCAGCCTGAAGTCACACAGCTGAAACTACACAGCCTTTGACAGCTGCTATTGTTCAGGCTTCTGGAGTGGAAATACGGCCACCAATGTTGTTACTGCTTAAATGTGCATTTGGCTGAAATGCAGTAAAATTACACAAGAACAGAACAACTTGGAAGCTTTGATTTACAACAAAATCAACTTTCTTCATCTGTCTGTCCTTCAAGCACTATTTTATTACTGTTTACATAACCACCACTGCCACAAAAGCATCCATACAACAGGTTCATACTAAAGGCTTGCCTCAACTCAGTACTTCCTTTCCAACAGCAGCCCATGAATTATTCTTAAATTCCTTCCACAGCAAGACCAGAAAATTATATTTTCAGGGATATGTACTGTACTGCCTCAGCTCCCAGCAGTCCAGTCCTTGAGACTTTGAACCTGGAGGGTGTTTATGCACATTCCAACATGAAAGTGTCTAAATGATCCCTGCATCCATTCAAATTTTTAGCATCCTAGGTTAATAGGACAGTAGCTTCCACCACGCAGTTTACGCTCTCAGAGATGTGAAAGAATCCTGTCTGATTTTTGAGGCATTACCTGAATAGCTGTGCTGACCAAGGGGGGCTGGTCCACAGTTCCCCAACAACTCTTGGAATTCTTACAAAAGAGGTATCCCTTTTTGCAGTATTATGCTAGTGTATAAAAAGGTGCTTAAATTAGTATTTAATCAACTTCACATTTCAGTTTTGTGATCCTCAGGTAACTTCAATTTCTCCTCCACAGTCAGTCATTGTTCATTTACTCTTTCCTCCTTCAAAAATCTTGCTCTTAGCATGACTTATTTTATATCAGATCTCTTCCTTCTAAGGAAAGGTTGCACTGTGGGAGCCTCTTTTAATAATGAATGTTACAGTTGAGCTAGCTTTTTTCCCATTAACTCAACCTTCCTTGCTCACAATTTTTAGTAGCTGTTTTTACATTTTTATTCTCAAAGATATTTTTTCACCAGTGTTCTCACGGTTTCAAAAATAATTTAGAGGCTAATTTGGATAGGGACAGACTTGTCAGTGCTGCTCAGAAACAGGACAAGAGGCAACAGGCACCTTGTAACTCAGAAAGTTTCATCTGAATAGGAAGAAAAAAATTCTTTGCCCTGAGGGTGACAGAGAACTGGAGCAGGCTGCCCAATGAGAACCAACATTCTCCTCTGAAGTTACTCAAAACCCCCCTAGACATGAATCTGTGCAACCTGCTGTAGTAGGGGGTTGGGCTAGATCTCCAGAGGTTCCTTGCAACCCAAACTATTCTGTGATTGTATGTTACTGTCTTTTCTATCCTGTGCTTTCCAACATGACTACAGCTTTCTGAAGGTGTTTCTCTTATCATAGACTTGAGGCTTTTTATTAGAAGTTTAACATTTTTAAAATTTAAATAAACATCTCCAGCAGCAGATCAGTTCCTTCCTCACAACACTGTTTTACTTACTGTTATTCACCACCTTCTTTATATTGTATTACGTTGCTAGTGAAAGCCAGCTACAGGTAAGCAAAATCAGTTCAGCAACTATGTTTAAACACTTCTTTGGAAAAAGAGTTGCTTTATTTTTAGTAATATTACCTTAGTTTTAAGATTTTTACCTGTATTTGTGTGCATGGTTGTTTTAAACAACTTGAAAAATCAAAAGAAAGTAAGTCCTATTAAAGCCCAGTCAAAACTCTTCTCAAAAGAACAGCAACAGACTCATAACTCAGCTCCTGCTGATGAAAGATCAGACTTTTCAGCAGAAAACAGCTAACTGTGGGAAAAGCTGAAGCCACACAAACAAATGATTCTTAGCTAGAAGTCTGAATGGGCAGGAGGAGGAGAAATCTGTCTTTACCTACAAGTATCAAGTAACAGTTAAATCTATGAGTGCAGTTCCTGAAAGGCCAAAGAGAAAACCATTTAAAATATCTTCATGACCACTGTACACTAGGCCAAGAACACTAGAAAAAAAACAAACAGGAAATTATGAGAAGCCTACAAAAAAATTTGGTATTTTGATTCCCGTGTTTTTAAAATTATTCTTTTGATTGCCCTGAAAAATAACAGTAATCTGGAAAAAGAAATCAGGAAAAAAAGAATCATTTTTACCATCGCATATCACCTTGTTTTTGTCAGTCTTTGCTTTTTATAACTGACATCACTTCTTACTGGGCTTAATTTACATTTAAATATACATTTTGTGTTCATAAGGGATAGCTGAACAAAGATTACACAAATTTAAAGGATGTTTAAATATACAATCTCACTTATCACATCTACAGAACTGACCAAGTACTGAAAAAAAAAAAAGATATACATACACCCACAAGTCTCCAAGCTTCACTTATCACTGCATACTGTAGTCGATTCAGAACAAACCCCTCAATTTCTCTGTTTAGTTTGACAGGAGACTGACCAATCTTCTTCATCAGGGCATATGTTCTCTCTATTGTAGAAGGATCTGTTTCTGGATGAGGAACAATTTCAACCAACGGCACAAAGTAAGGTGGATTTACCTCAAGAAGAAACAGAAAAGAAGAACATCAGCCACCAACAGGAAAAGTTAATAAAAAGCATCTTTATAGCTGGCACTAGCTTGGATAATTTCCAGTGAACACAGCAAGCCTGACATTCAGACCTTGGAAGACTTCACCAATCATTAATTCAACTTGAAAGAAATAATTAAACTTGCACTTAATCAAACTCTTTTTAACCCCAGCAAAATTCACGGAGTGACACCAGAGATGACAGCACTCAAGCAGTACTAGAAGACTTTATTCTGACTTGAGGAACTGTTTGCTCAATATTCAGGCTGCTTGTTGTTGTAAGACATACGGTCACCACCTGTATTTCCAAATTAAGCAAGGCATTTCCTTTTAAAGAGTCAGGAACTTTATAACAAAAGTATTGCTAAACACCATCTGTAAGATGCAACACTTAACAGATAAGCAGGTACTGGCCCAAGCCTGTAAATATATGATAAATACAGTAACAGATATCACATAAAACATACTTTGAAAATGTTGCAGAACAGGTTACCTTCAAACACTGTACTCAGAAAAAAATAAATTACCTCTCCTTGACTCTTCCCAAATGTAATTTCTCATCAAGTCAAGACCTTTGTGTTATGTATTTTCGAAGTGGAAACCAAAAAATCCTAAAGAACATCCTGGAAACAGCTAAAAGTTCTTCAGGTCATAGCATTACAGACAATAATGCTGCATGCATCTCTTTCTAAAGTAGCAGTCCTTCAGCTGTACTCTTAAAGGTGTTAAATTCAGCTCTCCATCTAGTTCCAGGCAATAGAAACAGCTAACATATAATAAATTACTACCAGGAATACCACTGACATTCAAAGGATGGTAATTAAATACTGATTCTTTCATCATGCTTTCTTATGGTCAACTTCTCTTAACTGTGCTCCTGTAAATGCAAGTATGGGATTTAGTCACAGGAACATGCAAGGAGTCTTTCCTCCATGCATGTTCCTTCTTTTCATGTATTTGCATGGTTCCCTTTCCTGCAGGGTCTGACATCCTCTCTAACTACTGATGCAACACACTTCATTCCTTTTAGAGAGCCTTGTGTCCCAACACAGCCTCACTCACATCAGCATCTTTGGCAGTGCCACCAACACTGAGAAGACGGTGTGGTGGATGGACACCATCCAGGGGTGCCAGGCAATTGAGCAAGACCCAAAACAGTGTAAGCACTAAGACATTTTCTGAGGCTTTTCTAACCCTTAAGTCTACCACAGGCTCCAATCAGAAAGAGGAGACTAGAGGTATTAAAAATTGCTTCAAAGATTAGTGCTGACAATGATCTTATTGAAGCATTCCATTTCATGAACTTGGCACAGGGAACATATGGGTGTGTTCATGAGCACACTGAGGAGACACAGGAAGACAACTTTTCAGGAGTGAGATAATAGATACTGATAAAAACTGACAGTGATAGAACACAGATTAAATAGGGAATGGGGGAAAGTTTCTAAAAATGAGAAGTATTCCAGGGAACAGAAGGTCACCTTAGTCTAACACAGTGACAGCTAAGAAAGGAGATGACAAAGAAAACACAAAAATAATTAAGTTACACAAAAGCTGTCAACAAACATAAATATTAATTTTAATGGACCAGTAATAAGACAGGAACAAAAATTAGAAGACACAAATAATTTCTAACAGGAGAACTGGAGTTAAAAAATAATCTGAGAGCATTTAATGCAAGTTTAAAGTTATTTGATTGCAGGGTTTCCTGTACAACAGGGGACTTCCTTAATGGCACAGTCTCCTCTAGCTCCAGATTTCTAGTTGTGTGACCTAGCAGGCATATATAGTACATGAGAAAAGAACCACCCTGCAGCAGACCTCTACTGATCCCCTGTCTGAAACTGCTTTCAGAGAACAGCTGTACCTGTTTTGTATTGTAACACAGGTATTGTGTGCACTTCCATTGTACAGCTGTGCTGTGGGACTTTTTTTTTTTTTTTTTCCGGTAATTAATGAACGATGTTAAGCAAAGCAATGAGCTGCTTCTGCACTTTGGGCATTTCATTTAACCTCAACACACTCACCCATGCCAGAGGCCCTACAAATTTAGCTTTTAATTTTCTGGTATATCAAATTCCACACTTGTTTTCAGTGTCTTGCAGAGCTGCTTGCTTCCTGCAGCAACCAAATCCTACTATTTGTGTTCAAGATCTTAATAAAAAATAAAACAAAACAAAACAAAAAAAAACAAACCCAAAGGCAATAATACTACAAAGCAAGCATGTTTCCTGATGCAGATGCAGAAAGGCCCCTGGAAGATTACACTGGTTTACAGCTTCTTTGGTAGACTCAGAACAGCTGAGTGAAGCTGAGATTACAAAGAAAACAGTCTCATTTGGACTGCAATGTCATTCTGGAACAATTAGACATTTTAAGGTACTCCAGAGCGTTCACTTTGACAAAATACATATCTTTAAAACAGAAACATTGAAAATGTTTATGCAGAGACCGACTACCTTTCAAGATCTGATAAAATCTGGTTTCAGGAGTGACTCCTAGGGAGACTGCAGTTCAGACTAAACAAAGTCAACTGGTACAGACCAACTTGGGAAAACCAAGTGTTTGAAAATTTATTATACAGAAACAAACCAAACCAAGCCTTTTGTTCCCTTTGTCACCCAGGCACCCCAAGGCACAATGGTGGTGGTGGAGAGGTGTCAGGAAGGCACTGACAAATGATTTCACACTACAGCATCAGGCTACAGGTAGCTGTAGAGACACTACACTACCACAGTAAAATAGTGCTGTATTTTTGTATTCTTGAGCATGGCCAGGGAATTGACATTTACTTCACAGTCTAAGGGATGCCCTGGAGAGACACTGTGTAGTCACCAAACTGCAGAAACCAGGGCAGCACCTTTCTTCATGACAACAGTCCTCTTAATTGTTCAGCTGACACCAGACTAACACTGGGTTAACAAATTCATCAGCTTCTTGAGTAGTGGAAAACAGAAGCAGTAAGAATCCCAGTGATGATCAGGATAAAATGCTCTTCCATGCTGAGGAGAGATGCGATAAACTGCTGCCTGGCAGTTCCAAACAGACTTCTACAGAAGCTCACAAGTGCCTTTGGCCATACTGAGGTTCTGCTGCAACCTCTGGTCATTCCATTTTTGCACCACTGCCGTGTCCCAGTTGGTCATGAAGCATGCAAATTCAGCTCCAAGTCCAATTTGTGCCATGTCATCATTCCTTAATTCCTCTTTCAGGAATTAAGGAATACTGCTTCTGCATCACAAGTCGGAAAAAAACTGCAGTCTAAATTTCCCATCTTTTATCAACATAGCCTGACAAGCACATGCAGGCAGCTCTGTGTTTGAATTCTTACCGTTACCCAACAGAAGTTAAAAGAGGATACTAGACAAGACTAACAATGACACAAGAAGAAAGTAGCAATGCTATGAGTTTGTACCCAAAACATAGAATTCCTGCACTCTGAAAGTTAATAGTTGAGAATCACACAATATAAGCACAACAGCTCACACAGAACATATCTTGAACCAACAGTATGCAACATGCTACATCCTCCCAGTTTTGTAGATTAGTGCCGCTGCTCACAGAATAACCAAAATACAACTTTGTAGAGAAGCTGGTCCTGCACACTAACAATGGCACACAAGAGCCCCAAATACCCTCCTGACTCTCTCAGTCTGAAGGAAGCAGTTTGGGGTGCAGGTTACACAAAAAGGAAACATACTGTCATACTTACAGGATGTGACACGATGCACTGTTTGACGTGTTTAAGGCCAGAGAACAATTTGCTGGGTAAGAGACAAGATGTCGAACTGCTCAAGATAACATTGTCACCCACAATAAGATCCAACTGACCGAAAATCTTCTTCTTCAGCTCCAGGTTCTCTGGAGTACATTCCTGGAATAAAATCAAAACCCAGTAGTAGAAGTCATGTAGTTCAATAGTATCTATCCATACATCTCAAACTTCACCGATCCCATCCTAGACTGACACCTAGGAATTCAACACAAACAATCTATTTTAATTGGCCTAGATATACCAGTGAGCCATTAACAAAAAAAGTATCTTCCCACAGCTAAAGAAATGGAAAGCCCAAGAGTTTACATACAGAATATGGACCACCACATCCTACAGGAGATTTAACACAAAAGAAGATATTCTGCTTTGTCTAAAATACAGACTTTAACTTACAGAGAGAGAGAGAACACAACACAACACAATACAGAGGAATAAAACCTGGTTTCCACTTTTTAAGAGAATCTCACATGATAGAAGTCAGTAATCTCTCTCAGACAAGATGGAAATGAACAGGCGTATCTCAAAAGAAAACAAACTTACAATCTCCAGAACTATGCCAGGAGATTCCAAGGTACAGCTCTGCAACCTGTGCTTAAACAATCCTAGAGTGGAAATTAATGCAGTTACTCAAGCATTTCAAGTGTGAGGGTCACTGAAAAAGACTCATGAAGACCATCTGAAATAGAATGAATGCTATCAAGACTTCTTCCAAAGTGACTGAGAACATTCAGCGCTACACTACTGTATGAAATTTCACATGTGTGAGCCAAGAGCCACAACTTACAGTCACTAGATTTCCAAAGTTATGTCCAGAAGATGCCTCAAGGAGAGAATGCAAAGATCTACTAGTCTGAGAGGAGGAGGACATGGGATAATAACTACAGTGGATCCCACAAGCAACAGAAAAGTCTTCAGCCTACGAGAAGAAAATGGTGGAAGAAGGCCAGCCTGTTTTTGAGGGTTTTTGGAAGAGTTTTAAAAAATCCAAACAGGATCCCAAAGCTGCAAAACCTCAGTCTTCCCCATAAAACACACAGAAAATACTTTCTCTTTTCCAACCCTAACTTTCTCTCACTTCTCAGTACTTCACTCTGCCCCTTCTGTTATGGTGAATTACACATGGCAGGATTAGAGGAAAAGGCTACACATTTGACATAATCCAAAATTTTCATTTAATATCTGCTGCTTCAGAACAGACCCTGTGGGAAGAATGCCACGAGTCAGAGTTTTTTAAATTAAAAAAATGTGTTAAAAGTAATTTGAAGTCTTAAAAAATAACCTGCATGGAACAGTACTAAAGGTTCCATGATACAGAAGAGATAAACAGGGTCATTTAAGAACTCCAGATAGAGCCCAAAGTATTAGACAGCCTTATCAAAACAAAATGATACTCTGCTCATAGTTCCAGAATCCTTGCTTGTTGTTTAAGTTTAAATAGTTTCTTTTAGTGCAGCCAAAGATGACGAGAACTCTGCAGGTACTGTTCAAGCTAATAAAAGAGCTGCTCTGAATAGGTTTCTGAACTTGAAACTCTAAGCCTGCTCTCACATCAGATGATAATCAAAAAGGCAAACTCAAATCTGCTGGAAACTCAAACCTGCCATGGTTACATAAGGTTTCTGAATGGGCCATTTGCTTAGAGTTTCTTGTATAGTGTCACAATTGTATTCAGGTTGTTGGATGACTGCAATAAAGTTTCTGTTCTCAAGCATGCAATTATTTTCTCAGAGACACCAATTCCCTGAAGAACAGGGGGAAAATTAAGCTCTAAACAATCCATTAAACAGGAACCTCGCTTGCTGTCAGTTATGTAGCCTGGAGAGGTCTGAAGCTATTCTGTTTACCCTGAGAAAGAGAAGATCAAACAGAGAGCAGATAAGATACGGGTTTAAAGCTACCACAGTTTCTCTCAGAGAATCAATGCAAAAAGGTTAGCATGCACCACTATGCATTTTAAGTGACACTGTATATTTCTGTGCCCTTTTCTTAGGGAAGATCATACTTCTCATTTGCAGTGAACAGTAAACCTTTATTCCAAGGCCTGGTCACAAAGTTGCTACAAGTCTGGCTTCCAATTTAAAACTTTTTTAGACATCTCTTTAAGAGCCTGATCAGAACATGACAGCTGTTAATTTTTAAAACCAGTCTCCTGGAAGTGTTGAATTGAATTAAAGGCTTAGATGTAACAGGAATTACACTATTCAAATACATGTTCAGAGAACACACAGCAGCCACTTGAACCAGTTTATGAACTCTTTAAGAACTACACAAAGATAAACACATGCTAGACTCCCTCCCTAGCTAACTGATACACCACACGGTGATTGAGGTCTAGTTGCCCCTAATTAAGAAGCTGCACTCATATGACACAACCCCTGAAATATCAGTACATGGAAAGCCATTGAGTTTTACCTGTTTAAATCCAGTATCTCTGTGTTTCTGTATAGGCCTTTCTCACCATGCCAGCCACCATCTGTGCCCCCACATGCATCCACGCTCATCTAAATGCACAACCTCATTCTCTGATATTTAAATGCTGGCATCACCCCAGGTTCTTTCCATCCATTCTCAAATATGCATAGGTAGCAACTCCTCTGTAAATTCTAGAAAAACACTCCCTAAAACACTATCTTGCAAAATACCTTTTCCTTATACTATCAATGGGAATTGCTGCTGAACAATTTATTAGTACTGGGAGGCAAAAGAAACAAAGTATGGCCTGAAGCAGAGCCCTGAAACACAGCAGTATGAGTGACTAAAATAAGTCAACATCCTACACAAGCAGTATAAGATGAAAGCCAGATATTTAAACTTGCATGCAGAAGGTCAAAGATTAGCAACCACTCAGCAACAAGCAAGCCACTTTCTGTAAAATCATCTGGAGCTGCTGTCACAGGGAGCAGGGCTTCCCAATAACAAGTATAGAGTCTGATGGTAGTCACCATGAAGCATTAGGAATTGATGAATAAAGAAGTCTGAAAGCTACAGCTGCACAACAATGAATTCCTACCTTCTGACTAGATGCTGTCTGCTACAAATTCAAAATATAAACAAAGCATTTCTTTGGCAATCTTAATATGAAGGTTTACGATAATATATACATTCCTCCAAGTAAAGATAAATCTGTCTTGAGCTCTCCTAGACCCATCTTCATTGCAGGAGTTTATCCCATTCCACAGGATTCTTCCAAAAACTTTTGGCTCAACAGGCCAAAGTTGCCTCTCCTGAAATCTAGGGCTGTAATCCCATTTTTTGTCTTCTCCTCTCAGGATCCTCAACTTCACCATCTAATGGTCAGTATAGCCAAGACTTTCCCCTGACCTCCACAGCTCCAATCAGTTCTTCATCGTCAGTTCTTCATCGTTTGTGAGGTCCAGCACAACATGCCCTCTTCTAGTTCTCAACCGCCTGTGTTGAAGTTACCATGAATGCCTTCCACAATCCTTCTGAATTCTTTGTGCTCTCCTGTGCTGTCTCTCCAGCAGATATTGATGTGGTTGAAGCCCCACCATGAAGACATGGGCCTGTGGATGGGAGGCTTCTGAAGGCAGCCTTTTATTCCTGATCAAGTGATCTGTAGCAGACGTCTACCACAAAGTCTCCCATATTGGTGGTCCTGCTAATCTTGATCCATAAGTTCTCAAGTGACTCTTCAATCAAACCAAGGGAGAGCAAGGAACACCCAATTCCCCTCCCACAGCTCTTTCCCTCCTACAGCTATTCATCTTTGTCTCGTACCACCTAACCCCCAAGAGTTGCATTTCACTGCCATGCCACAGCTGCTACAGCAAGGCCATCCTGTGCTCTTGCCCAGCCATAACTAAGGTAGAAAATGATTATCTGGAGTTCTGCAACTTCCCCTTTCCCAGTAAATTCAGTAAGGTTTTAAGCAGCAGGTAAATTGTTTAGAAGCCATGACCACTTTGACTGCAATAAGAACGGTCCGCATCTTCTGCAATTAAGTGAGGATTTCCAAACATGCCACAAGCCCCTGCTCTGTTTACACACATATAAAACTTATAGCGTTTTATGGAACCTCAGCTTGTCAGTGCCGTGATTTAGCTGACATTTTTAAGGCACTCCTTGAGAACAGTTCCCAGAGTCAAGTGACAGCAATCCTCTCCTCTCACAGAATGAGGCCATAGCAGCAGCTTTCAAAGCACTGAACTATCCCACAAGCGGGACCCAGACTGTCAGCACTCCTGCAACAGGAACCACATTATGTCCAGCTTTTTGTGGGAATATAAAGAACTTCACAGGATCAAGAGACAAAGAGTTCTACATGTCAGAAAATAAGCTTTTCTGAAAGCTTGGTGCCTAATACATTTCTACAAATACTTCCATTATCTTCTATAGTTATAATCCACTAGAAAAAGAACTTCACAGAAAAGACAGGCATAATTGTTTTGCTTTCAGTCTAACAAGTCACTTGAGAAGGTTTTATTTCTAAACCAAAGCCTGAATAATATAAACCTACACAAAGCTTTGGCCTGTGGATTTTTATACACATAACCTGAATGCTATTTAAGACAGACATTAGAAAGGAAAAAGGAGTCCTGCAAATTTAATGAAATGAAATAGAGATTTCAAGTCACTATCTACAGATAGCAACGTACAGTCAAGTACAATTATTCCATAGAATTTTACCACATCTAAATAATATAATAAAGGATTCTTGTAATAGCCTCTTTGAAAAAAGTACAAAATAAGCTCTCTGCAAATTAAACCCTGCCATTTGACAGCCAGTTCTGTTTCCCCCAACATCACTGGCAAAGTTGAGGTTACTGAAGTTACCAAAGCAAAATTCCATCTATTTGCTCCATCTTGCATATGGACTGCTGTGTTTCAGTCACCATTTTATTAAATCTGCATCAAATTACATTTTAAGCAAAAGAGCATTTAAAATGCTCACTACTTTCATTAGTATTTCTGTCCTAATTATTCTAATTTTTATTTAGGCTTTCATGTTGACATCCTGGTATGTTCTGTTCCTGCAGGGTTTAGGTGTGTATTTCCATTCTGGAGGAGTGAAGATGAAGCTTTTATTAAGGAAACTTGAACTTTTTTCTATTGTATTCCATGCCAGACACTAAAGTGCACTCTAGTGAGTGAACAAGAGTCACATGAACGAGGGGAACTACACCACCTGCAATTAAAAAACATGACATTTTGATTGCAGAGGCATGGGGTTCAGCTAGGGAAACAAGCAGAGACATAAAATTGTATTTTTAACATCAGAACAAATTATTAAGTCAGAGTATCATTTTTGCTTCTGCTATTATTGTTAACCAATAGAACTTAGCTCAGATATCTGTTTTCTTCATATACTGAATAGGTTTGATAATTTCCCAAAATTTCAAAATCATTACATATTTCAAATACAAATACGTGACTTCAAGCATTTTGGACTTTTCCATCATGCTCCCCTCAAAAATCGTTTTAGATGCATATTTTGAGGCACTTTAGAGATGGATAGTATATGCATCTAACAGTATACCAAGACAATATTAAGACAAGGTGACAAACAAAAATGCATTATTCCAAAGATGGTAAGGGGAAAACATATTTACTTTACTCTTTTTGTAAAGTCTTGCTACTATCCTTGAGGATAAAGGCAGGGGCAGCAGCTGGGTAGGAGGCACACACACTTTTGCATGGCTTTGGGATGGGACACACACACAGCTGTTGTGGAAAGGAGACCCCAGGCTGCTGCACACCTTTCAGTGCAGTGTCAGGATTTTGATCAGTTAAAATGAGGTAGAAGGAGAAAAGAAAAAAACAAACAACAAACAACCATAAAACCCCTGAAACACTTGGATGTGAGGCAGAAACCCAACCCAGTGGGATACACACAGGGGAACAGGAGTTGATCAGACTGTCTGCCCCTTTCCCACAGCAGATACTCATTCCACAAAGTGAGTACACAGCTTCCTCCCAGACAGTTTCAAGCTCATGAACAAGAACCAAATCATTAACAGAAGTCCCATTTGCAACACAAGCCCCCTTAGGTCTAAACCAACTTTAGTTAGTCCAAAACAAGCCACACAACCTTGGCAACCAAGACTTCTGTTTTGAACCTGAACTACCTTACTAACTACTACTATCCTGTAAACCAAGGGTAAAAAGGCATTTTAAGAGCAGCAGCTCCTTTAACTGAAAAGCAGACTGGCCGTTTGTTAGGAATGGGAGTGTCACATTATCATTATGTGATACAATTAAAAAAAAAAATCAAAATGAAGTACAGGCAGGCAGGTTTCACATCCCAGGGTTTCAGTTCTAGACTTTCTATGGGTTATGTATGCGCTGGAGCAAAATGCTAAATGTGGGTGGAGAAGGAATCAAACCACAAGAGAATTTTAAGAACAGCTTAATACATTTTTGACAGACAGTTGTCTAGGTATGAGCCATCCTGCCTGCCTTTGGTCTCATCACTAGATGAAGAAGTTTATTGTAAAAGCAGTCATATGAGATCAAGTAAAGCACCAGCACTTTCAGGCTAATTTAATTTTAAAAAATTATTTAAGGTTATAAATCACTTTAGATCTAGAGTGATAATTTCTTATTTGTCTTGAGCATATGAGCTCATATGAGTGTGAAATCTGATGCTTCATAAATCACTACCTCTGGAGTGACATCAAAGACTGTTGACTGCACAATACTATGCAAGTAAACAACACTGAGGAGAAATCCAGCACCCGGATGGAAACATTTTGTACTTTCCTACGTTTCATAACCATACTCTGTTAAAGAATCTGACCAACAAAAATATCAAGTTACTGCTATTTTATACTGTTCTGAATAAAAGACTGAATTATAAGTGTCCTTTCAACTTTTAGTAGAAAGAACAGGATCTGCAGAGGTACTGGTTTTTAGAACTACATTTTCTGAAATAAGACTTGCAAATTTGGGAGGGTTTCAGGGGTTCTGTGAGGGGATTTTTGACTGGTTTGTTTTTTGTTTTTGTTTGTTTGGTTGGTTTTGTTTGTTTTTGTTTAAAACAAATACAGCAAATGAAGACAAGTTTGCTTCTTCTGTTAGTATCATGGTATGAAAAGATCCATCATTTTCCATGATGCTCACATGTCCTACAAAACTTTCAAAAGACATACAATGGTGTATGGCTGACACCAAAAGACATACAATGGCTGCTGATGAAGATCCTTTTTGTCCTCAGGAAAGGGCAATAAGATCTCAAACTAGTTGACTGACTGATCTCAAACCAGTTGACTGATCCTCCTCCTTACATCTTCCCTCAAAGTACGAGATTTTCCTTGTTTTCCTCTACCCTGATCTCATCCACTCTGAAAAATAGGGAAAGTGATCTAGGAAAGGCAATGGAAACACAATACCATCCAGAAAGGGACAAGGGAGCAATGAAAGAGAACCTGAAGAGCAAGATTAATTGTCAGGCAGGATGACAGTTTTGGCAATTACAACCTCCTGAATCAGGGACCAAAACCATACTGAAGACTGTAATGGTAGATGACAGCAGCTGTTATATGCACAGAATGGATAGGAAATAAATGTTGGAAAATTTGGGAGGATGTAAGTCCATTCAGCAGCAGCATCACAGCAGTGAAACAGGCAAGCTGTTTACCTAAACATCATCTTTCAGTTCAACTCAGATACCGACTTCATAAAATGTTTTACAGCAAGTCTTTAAGATCTGATCATTTCAATCTTTAAAATTAGAAAGAAATTTCTCAAAACTTCTACAAAGACAGCAAGTCAGGTCCCAAGCCTAAAAAACCTATTCTCTCAAAAGCCAAAACACAACTTTTAGTGCCTCAGGCCAGTGTTTAAGCTCTGTAGGGTAAAACCAGGCCTAAGGTTGTATTTGCCCAGCTGAGAACAAACAGACCCATGTTTGTCCATCCAGGGCTCAGTTCAGAAGAAGCCATGTTACTGCAATGCTTGCACACTTTGCCTGCCAGCAGTTTTGTTTTTACAGAGGTCTGTGACTAACAGAGCCTCCAAAACAGTATGGTCTTCCAGCCTATGAGCTCAGGGTAGCTGAAGATATCTTCACCCACTGTCTGCAGACATTCCCTCATCCCCAGAAGTAAAAAGGCTCTTGAAAGCTGTCAGGAAAGTCAAACGAAAGCTTCAAGCAGAAACTGGTAAGACAGTCAAAACCGAATTTTTATGATGAGATACACAAGACACCTGTTGTCAAAGCTCCAAAGTCAATGCCGGTTTGGCACCCTGAAGGCACCACCAGGCTTTTTGAAAGCTGTTAACACTGTTTTTTAAAAAAATGTCTAACTGGAAAAGATGAAAGAGCCAGCAAGATCTGAAAGATACCAGGATGAAAATCTATTAGTGTTGTTATAACCAGCTCAACAGTCTGTGCAGGTGTAATGGGAGGGAGGAGGAGGGGGGCAGGAAATGAAGAAACTCTTCTAAGCTTTTAGGCAGAGTTCTTCTAGAAGTAAAAAGGGTTAAGTACTTCAAAACCACAAGGTATAAGTTCAAAGCTTAACTTCATCCCCTTGCCCAGTCAGCTCTGTTCAATGCCACAGCACAACAGATGGGTTCAGAGATCATCTCTTAGTCACCTTTTGTGTCCATCTTCAACCAGCCCAGTCAGCCCTCGCAACTCACCAAAATGCACAGCAGCTCAGATGTCAAGACTAAGATCTTAGCAATAGTCAGACATCTTATCTTCCTCTGACACCTAGTAAACTTTATTGTTCAGCTAGTAAATTGCTGAATTAAAACCCATTGGTTGTGCTTTACTAGTGTTGTGGTAAGAGATCATACAAGTGCTGCGCTGACTTCTGTTCAATTTATATTATTTATAAACTAGACACATACCCACTAAAATCTGGTTTTAATATTCAAAGGAGTACTAACATGTTCAATACACAATAATCACAAAAAGACAGAAGACAAAAGTCATCATGTATTTATGCAGGAAAGCTAAAAACACAAAAGTAAGAAACATTTAAGTCACCCACAATAGTTCCGTGCCAGGAACACTATAGTATAAAGATATCCATTAATTTAGTTTTCAGCTAATGGAAAAGTTATTTCAGAATTAAAGCTTCTAATGATATAAAAACTTGCAGTATACATTCTATAGGTTATGCACTTATTCCAAGTAGCACAGGAAAGTTCTGAGAAGTGAACTTGTGTGAACACTTAGCTTGAGAGCAAAACTCGGACTGATTTCCTTCTGAAGTTGATGTAAAGCACACTAATCACAACAAGTTACTTCACGAAAATGTTCAGGAGAGAGAATATATAACCTCTTAAAAGGTTCAAGACATTACTGTTACAACTTTTCTTCTCAATCTTCCTAAATATCTCTTGCGCCTTTTCCCCTTTTGTATCTTCACTGATATAACCAAGCAAGTTCCATTTTTTACTACTTTATCCTATCTGTTTTAAGTTATGTCCTATGGAAACTACATGGAAGGCAATTGTCTGAAGAATTTACTCATGGAGGGCAAACATCAAGAAGTTTTTTAAAGCTTTAAATGGACTTATTCTACAAAGGCCAGATTTGAAAAGAAGTTAAAATTTAACCAACTGAAATCCAGGGTAAAGAAATGCAGGTCTCATGAAAATTTTGAAGTAAGCTAATCAATAGGTTATATCATTAAACATAAAAATTGAGTTATCTATATTCGACTAAGATTAATGCAACCAATATTTTATTTTTTAAGTAACTGAAAGTTAGAACACTTGTGCTCATAACTTACAATTGGTACATTTTGTCCTTCCATGTTCAAAGGTGCACTAAGCAGCATTTCTTAAATTTAATAGGGTTCAGCCATAAAGTAGTCTGCTCACTGCTGAAATAAGGCTGCGAGCCTAGATTGTTTCATTCTATTCCACCACCCTCTTTCAAGAGAAAATTAAAGTCTATTTCAAGTAAGTTGCCTGCTCACTTCCACCATGCATTTGTTAACACTTTGAATCAAACTCAACTTTAGGGCTATAGTTTGGAGAGCTGATACAAATAGTGCCAACCATGTTTCACACGTATGACTTGTTATTCATGGGCATACTGCAGCTATTTTGTTTATTTTTATTGATACACTAAACAACTACATGTTTGGAGACATCAAGAGGGCCAAGGGAACATAAAATAGTGCAGAAAGCTGGAGCATGCTGCTGCTGTTAGGAGACTACCAACACAACACTGCTGTCTTCAGCCACCTGAAAGGAACACACAGGTTCTCTGATGTGCAGGCTGGTAGGACAGCAGGCAAGAGACTGAAGTTGCAAGAGACATCCAATTAGATATTTGGGAAAAGTTGCACAATGACAGTAATCAAACATTGTAACAAGTTACCCATAGAGACCAGAAGTATTTATCCAAAACTCAACTGCACAAGTTCTGTGCAAGTTGATGCAAGTTGGTCCTGCAATGGGTTGGGCCAGATGACTTCCACAGGTTCCTTCTAACAGAAAATTACTTTGATTTTGAAATGTTTGCCCAATGCCCATTTTGTAAATGAACAGATAGTGATGGAGAAGGATGCAGGCCTTGATTTAATCTGACATGGCATGCCAAAGACCCTCTCTCATGGGACCAACAGCATACCAAAACTTAACATCCCTGCCACAGCAACAAGACCCAAGAACTCCATCACAGCTTCACAACAAGATGGTAAAATAGAAGTCAGAATGCTAAAAAGATACAAAGTTGGCACTAAGAAGGTTCAATCAGATCCTTACAGGTAGCATATGGAGAAAGTAAGAACACTATATGGATATACCAGGTAGTAAGAAACAGCAAAAAAACCCAAGAAGAACTGTGAGAATACTGGAAACAAGAAGGCAGCCTTCACAAGCAGCAGGTAGGAAGAACAATCAGTTCTTACTCACTAGAATAGGCTGGCTAGTGCTGTTTCATAGATAGCTGTGCCCACTGTTACATCCATTCACAAATGACCTAAAAGCTGGCCATCATTATAACAGCCACAAACATTTGCAGAAGGACTTTACAAGACTGAGTGATTAGACAATAAATTTGCAAATTAAACTCAGCAGAATTAGGTAATACATGCATGAACACAATACTATGAACCAACAAGTTCTGAGCTCATTAGTGATGGAAGAGTAAGATACTGGGGGTCACAATATATAGTGTCATGTTATGAAGAAAAGGCCTGAACACAAAACAGTGTACCACTGTAAAAATCTAGAGTACATTCACACTTTGACTTCTGTGTGAGGCTCCACCCTGCCTCCCATTCTGTCCTCCTCACTTCACCAAACTGGGAGGAATAAAAGGTGCTCTTTCAGTGGAATTATTATCAGGAAGTCTGTGCTCTTTCAGTTCAATTTGTTATTAGGGTTCTGTTGCAGCTGATCAGACTGGGAATTTGCAGCCTGAAACAGTGTAAGTTATAAACTTGAGTGCAGCACAAATATATGTAGAGACAGCTAAAGGTACAACACTGGAATAATACTGGGGAGCTATATACAGTAGAAGATGCCAATCCTAATGAAAACTCATTCATACTTTATTCTAGAAATGGTCCCAGATTAGCCTATTCTCTGCACTTATGTCCAATCCAGTAAGCATATTAATAACTAAGCAGCCACTAACTATCAGGTCTAGTAGTTCATTCAGCTTGTTCCCCATTCCAATTTTACTTAGCAGCACAGATTTCAAACATATGTTATCAACCCTGGTTTTAATACCCTAACACTCTGGGATAGCTGTGTTTGGCTACAGCACTGCCCCACAGACAGAATAGTCACCCTGTATGTCATACTCCTTGCCTTCATTAGGTACCTGGAGAGGAAAAAACACATTTTAGACCCAGTTCTAGAACGTGTGGCACTCCCTAAGAAATAATCTGTCCCCCAAAATCTCCTGCCAACTTTCACTTCACATTCATCCTTTTAACAGGTACGGTCATTATTCTACATGGACGTCAGCAATTCCCTCTCAGCTTAGCTGCCAGCCTCTTCCCCCGTAACACAGAATAAACTTGCAAGGACTAGTGTAGGGAAATTCTGCAAAGAGGCATGATCTCCCACGTCAGGATACCAGGCTAGAAAGAACTTTAACAAGCATGACTATAATCCTTATGGGGTCAGGGAGTTGAACTCTCCAGTGCCCATAGCACAGCTTTAATCATCTTTCTGAACCGTTTGCTAGGAGTTAGCAAATCTTTGCTTACCTGAATGAAAGTAGCACCCTCTGCTGCTGCCTTCAGGTCTGTACAGACGCTAATGAGAGCAAACTGCTGGTCTGCACTCAAAGCTCCTTTCAGGACTCCTGACTTCTCCATCTCTTTCATTTGTTCGCTGACAGAAACAACATAGACTCATTTAAACACTTTAGCATTGTTGAGCCACCATCAATTTTTTAAAAAAACTTCTTAACAAACCACATACTGTACTATTTGTCATGCCACTGCATACATCCAAATTCAAAAATATAAAGGTTAATTTCAGTCATTTCTCCTTCCTCCCCTATCTTATCAAAGGTTTTTCTTCTCCTCAAGCACAGACAGCGCCAATATCTACACCTGGATGCAAGACTGTCACCACTTCAAATTTGTTTTAAATGGTGCACAATCAGCAAAAGGGTGGTTTTGCTCATACTTAATGGGAAGCAAGGTCCCTTTAATATACTTCATCTAGTTTTACAAACAGCTCTTTTGCTACAAAGCCTCACTGTAGGAACACCTCTTTACCAGTATAGAAACAAATAAATACATTCAATACAGGCATGAGTCCTTCCTAAAAACCATCTCACTACATTTTGGGTTTTTTAATGACTACAGAATAAGTGTTGAAAAATTCAAATAGTTACTATACTTGAAATGAATGCTCAAGTACACACTGAGGCTGGGAGAGGACATGCCATTTCTCCAGAAACGGTTCCCGCAGTTTGAAGCCCTCAAACATCCAGAACAAGCAAGCCATTTTTTAAAACTATTACAAGCCACTTAGAGGAACAATGGCCACAGAAATTAGTTGGGATTAAACTGTCTAATCACAATCAACCTAAAGCTCTATGATGTAGTCTTTATTATGGTTAATTCAGTTCCATTTTCATCAGTTTCAAGACAGAACTCCTCTGAGCCTCTGGCTATTGTTCAGCAAAAACTGCTCATCCCCATGAAGACACGAGGAAATTGACCTAATGAACAGTAGTAACCAAAAAAATTCCTTTATTCTTACTACCAACTTAATTAAAGGACACAGCAAATGGATGGCTGAAAAGCACAGACTTCTACTTCTTAAGCAATTTATGGCAAAGAATAGGAAAGAGGGATCTTCAGCTTCCTTTCCCAAGGTCACAGCATGCTGGGCAGAAACTTCAACACTTAAGGTTTCCAGCACTAAAGGTGCCAGTGCTCCATCTGGAAAGAAACAGGTGCCCTAAGCTAGAGATACCAAACTTCTGGTTCCCTCACACCTTATGAGGCAAGATGAGTAATTCAAAAGGTCTTTACTATCCACTAGTTAGAAGTTCATTTCCCAGGTGCTCTTGCCCATATCCAGCATACTCTTGCTCACATGCTTGAAAAAAAACCCCAAACCAAACTAAAAAAACACACAAAACAAAACAAAAGTTACATTTTAAGAGATCATATCAGAATTACTTCCTTCTTTGAAGTAGAGGGTGAAGCTCTTGTTCACTCTCATTGCAATACTACATTTGTCTCATCCTCCCAGGTTCTCCAAAATTACCGTACATGATCGGTGACTGAACAATTCAAAAAAGCTCGAGTCACAGATCTGGCTTGAGATCTGGCTTGTATTTTTCTTCCCCAAGCTCTTGCAGAAGCTTGAAGTACCCATCTCCTGTTCCATATCTTTCCTTCTCTGCCAGTGATAACCATCCCGCATTTCTGCTTTTCTGTCATAAACAGCTAACAATACAGGATGCACTCCAAATACCATTTCTAAGTTAACCTCCAAAACTACCATCATCACCTTTGGAATTTGAGGCTGGATTGACCTTTTTTACTCCTTAACAAAAACCATTACTTTTAACATAACCAATCTTCATATTAGCCATGCATTTAGGTCAGTTAAAACATGGAGCAAGAAATGTCATTACTTGAATTTTGGCTTTCCTTCCTAGAAAATTTTCATTTTTTGCACCTATTGCCATTCTGGTTGTTTTGTTCCAGAAAAAAAGTTCTAGTCTTTCAAACACTAAACCATCTTTATATTTCTATGGGGTATTAGGTTGCTACGGCACTGTGGGAAACCACCATTCCCTGAGACCATATATTAAGACGCAAAGGTTTGTACATACAGCAGTGCACCACTGACCTCTACTGGATGACTTTTTAACGATGACAGCCTAAATTCTTAGGACATCGCCCCTAGGATGACCCTGAACTACGGTCATTGCAGCCACATCCATAACTTCACTCTGCAGCTGTATTGTGTGTGCAGCTCAGAGACTTTCACTCAATACCTGCAAGGTCTTTGAAGAATGAAGAATTCACACCCATAAGAAAATACTACTTCCTTTTTGAGCTTATGCTTCATCTACCTCCAGAGTTTTACTGTTGTACCTGTCTGCCCCACAGCACTATTCTGACAACTGGGCTAGTATTTTCTTCAGGATAAGGCATCCAATCTATGGGAACTATCCCAATCACATAAAATGCCTGAAATGCTTCTGGTTACAAATCCTACTCTACAAGTCTTTACAAGAAGGACCCTGAAAGCATTTAACTCATCTTGTTCATACCCCACTTGCCTCACCTTTATCCACAGCCACTACTGGGAAGTTGTACTCAGCACACACTGTTGTGATCAGCAAATACTTAATAGAATTAAGACTGCTTAATCACAACCATACTGCTCACACTAACAGGAAGGAAGAGAAGAAAACACCAGCCCTGTTCTTCACAAGTTCTGCCAGCTGCTGTTGCCCAAAGACTAGAACTATTCACCAGTCAATCCACTACCATCTAGAGATGTCTGATAAATTAGATAGTAGCTGGTGAAAACAAACCAACAAACCAAAACATCACTGGTCCCATATGTTTAGCCTGACACAGAATAGACCAAGGAGGTTTTGTGTAGCCAAGCTGGAAAGCTTTCAGGAAAGGAGATCTCACCGACTCCTTGGACAGCCTGTTACTCTGCATACCAGGCAAATGTGAGCACCATCACTGTTCTTAAAACACAACTTTACTAATTACACAAATCACCCTTACTGCAATCATATGTTCCAGCTGCCCAGGGGACTGGCTACCAAGCAGGAATGAGGTGAAAAGACATTTCCTTTTGGAGGTGTTTTCAACTCACTCAGACAGAACAGTCAGACAGAACCTTTGTGAAGGTGGAATCTATACCCTTCCAAAGCCTATCAATATGTTCTCTAGTTAGCTCTTCAAGTGAAGCAGTTTTACCACGCTAGTTAATTGCACTTTTGGGCATGGTGGGTGGGCAGAGATAAAAATCAAAATGTAGAATCAAGCCTACGATTTAGCACAACCTTAGTGTGCCAGCATCAGACACTCAGTATGCAACTGTGTTCTGAAAAGAATCATCTAGTTAGAAGTTCTCCCCTCAAAGGAGATATATAAAACTATCAAAGAAGACCTAAGCCAAGCTGCATTTTGCCCTTGATATATACAGGACCAATATGACAAAGCAAGACATAAGACAGACTGGAAGACTAAGCCAGTAAGCCTGGTAATTAATCAATCTTTACCAGCAGAATAACTATGTCTAGAACAATAGCACAGTAACTACTTGGAAAATTTTACATGTTACAAGAATCATAAATTTATTTTTGACAGAGAGGCACGCACTAAAGTATTTCTGCACCGTATGTTTTAGGACTACCTTCAGGAATAGGATACTACTTGTTACTCTAATTCTCAGTTTTTCAAAATTCAGCAATCTTGCATTCAAACCAGAGTCACACTAATGCAGAAAAAAGCATGCTGGATATGAAAAATTACATTTCCCAAGGCATGCTACTAGAGCATGCATTCAGTAGGTCCAGTGTGGTACAAGGGTGTTCATTAGTTTGGTTTCTTCAGCAGAACAAAAGGTTGTTCCATTAGAGCAGACCCCGAGATGTTCTGAATTTATACAAAAGGAAATGAGTTATAGGTCAACAGACTAAAAGGCAACCACACAAAGTAATTAAGTATCACTTCTGCCATCAAAGAAGTACCATCTCTTTTAGCAAAAAAAGTATTTGCTTTTTGGAGGGGAAAAGGAAAGCAAGTTACATCAAGTTCAGAGAACCAGTCACCAGCTCGCACTATCAAACAGACATTCCCTTGCTGCTCTCCTGTGAGCACACATTACCTGCTCAAGCTCCAACTCTTACAGAAGTATCACAGCAGTAACTTGTGAATTACTGCAGGTTGTGTGCTATGAAATGACTGCCAAGAAGTTTGACCATGTTTTGATAGATACAATCATTAAAAGAGTGGTTGAAAAAACTGTGTAGCTTGTATTCTTGTCACAACAGCTATGTTTCATGAAACTAGGCTTTTTAACTAGAGTGTTACAATAGCCAAAGTACACAAGTTAATTATAAGTTAAGAACATCTTATGTAAAAGGCAAAACCTGCCTTGAACTCAAGTGAACACGCCTTGAAACTTGGATGAACGGACAGGTGCCTCCTCAGCACTTTCACTCGTGACACCAAACTGGGAGGAGTGGCCAATACCCCAGAGGTCTGTGCAGCCCTTCAGAAGGACCTTGACAGGTTGTAGACATGGGCAGAGAGGAACCTTCTGAAATTCAACAAGGAATAACCCCAGGCACCAATACAGGCTGGAGGCCAACCTGCTGGAGAAGGACCTAAGGGTCCTGGTGCACAACAAGCTGTCCATGAGCCAGCAGTGCCCTCGTGGCCAAGATGACAGAGGGACACTGGGGTGCATTAGAAGAGCAGTCCCAGCAGGTTGAGGGGGGAGATCCTGCTCCTCTGCTCTGCCCTGGTGAGGCACATCTGGAGTGCTCTGTCCAGTTCTGGGCTCCTCAGTACACAGACAAAGACACAGAGGGTTATGAAGATGATTTAGGTGCCGGAGCATCTCTCCTACAAGGAAAGGCTGATGGAGTTTGGCCTGTTTAGCCTTGAGAAGAGACAACACAGAGGACCTCAACAATGTCTATAAGCATCTGAAATAGTGATGTCAAGAAATGGATCCAGGCTCTTCTCAGTGGTGCCAAGCAATAGGACAAGAGACAATAGTCAGAAACTGGAATACAGGAAGTTCCACCTGAACAAGAGAAAGAACTTCTTTAATGCAAGGGTAACTAAACACAGGAACAGCTCGCCCAGAAAGATTGTAGGGTCACTTTCATAAAGCTATTCAAAAGCTGTCTGGATACAAGGAGCTTTATAAAACCTTCCTTGAGCAGGAAAGTTATACTAGATGACCTCCAGAGCTCCCTTCAACCACTACCCATTCAGTGATTCTGTGAACTCCTACAGGAGAGCACATGCAGGCACACAACTGTACAGACCCACTCAAATAGGACTCTATCCTATTACTCATAACATTCTATACTTCATGTTTTCAAGCTGAAAACCTTGGAAGGCTAACATCCTCATCTTGTTATTACATATAGAAAAAATCTGGGGCAAGTGCTGGCTTTAGTAATGAACACCACAAAACTGCCAGCTAATAATCCAGAACCTCATCATGGCTATCACTATGACAGCAACTCTGAAAAAAATCAAAAGTTTGTGTCATCTAAGTGATGCAACAGAGATGTTTGGTCTAACATCTACCTGGAAAGAAAAAGAAGAGGGGATAGATTTTCCCTTTTTTTGTTATCAAGCCTTTTTTTAGCAGATCTCACTAGATATCACACACTGTTAACTTCTGAATGCCAACAACTGAACTGATCTACAAGGTGTTCCTGAAGTCACTCCTGTTTGCTTTAAGGCTTTTTACAGAAAACAATTAGGATGCAACACGCCACAACCTTTTTTAAGGGGCACCTTATACCCCATACAGCTGACACACAAGCTGACATTATGTCATGAGGATTCATGAAGTGAGAGCTGATGCATGTAGGCTGATGCTAATTGTGAAGACATCTGAAGTCCAGCATTAAATCCTGACACAGCAACATAAGGTTGTGCACAGAACCACTTTATAAATGTACTTTCAACCTCTCTCACAGGCAGATAAAAGCTGTTTTTTCATGCCCAGCAAGAAGACAGTGCATAGGACCAAGCAGACATTCCTTCTAACACAAGAACTAAGGGTCAAAGCAACTTAGGTGCCAGGTTCAAAACAAACACAAGGGAATGGCTCCTCACGCAGCGAGCAGTAAATCTGCAGAACATAAAGTCCTTTGGTAAGGAGGCCACAGAAGTATTTTTATCAGTTCAAGGGAAGGTGAGAGAAACACTTGGAAGAAATCCAGTAAAGAGTGACTGAATAGGTAATTAACTTGTTGGCATTGAAGGTTGGGGGAAGGGAGCAGACAGGCAAAGACTTGAACTTGCAGCTCATGTAGCAGCAAAAGCAGGAGGCTTTAGCCACAGTGCCATGGGCAACAGAAGACCCCAGAAGAGGCCTCCTGGACTCAGCTGGTGTGAGTGATGTGACCTTCACACCCTCAAACTGGCACTCCTTCTCCATAGATGTTTTCTACTTCAACTATAACTGATCAGTGACACTAGCAACTTGTTCTCCTAGGATGGAAAACAACCAATTTAAGAGTATAAAACCCAGTCATAAAATGCTAGCAATTGTAGCAGGGCTTCTCAGCAATCCATCTTCACCTACCTCCACTTTGAAAGGGTCGTTGTTGTCTTTCTGTGCAAAAACTCTTAACTTCACATATTTTAAATATAGCATTATTTTTATAAATTGAATTTAAATTTAAAATTTTGAATAACTTAAAAATTAAATTTCTCTTCAGAAGTGTCAGTGACACTTGGAAGCACAGATCTCAGCCTGTACTTTCAAGTTAGAGCCTTCTTCAAAGCCTAAAATCTATGCTCCCAGAAATAACAAGATATGGCTATGCATTCATAATTGTAAAAATCCCACAGTTTCATTCCAACCCCAGTAATTTCAAGTCAGGTTAACCTACCGAATATTTTCCAGTGCACTTGTTAGCTGCTGTTGTGCAATATCATAAAGTTTCACTTTGAAGCCTGCAGCAGCAAACACCATGGCCCAGCTGCGACCAATGAGTCCACTGCAAAAAAAACAAAAAAACAAAAACCAAACAATCAATCAATGAATAAACCAGGATTTAATAGGGGGAACGAGATCTTGAAAGTGTTGAAAAAGCCAAACCAGAGCTTGGACACTTCAATATTTGACAAAAAGATCAGTTACATACTGATGAGAAACAAATCTCTCTAACAGATAAATCCCCTTTGCTGGATGTGTACAGCAGCTTCTCTAAAAGCTGGAACGAAAATAATGGGGAAGAAAAAACCCAAAGCATAACAGAAAAAGGAGAGCAGAATTCAAATAGGAGGAACTACTACTTGGGGATACTGGATTCAATCACCAACAGTTTTGTCAGTCACAAGCTAAAACTGGAGCTGATTAAGGCATTTATGTTACAGAGATTTGGTCGGTTCATAGACTGAAGACAGGCAGCAGTCCACTGATCCCAGTCTGCAGGATCCTGCTCCGGAGGTGATCAGAAAACCCAAGGCCCAGCTACTCAAGTCACAGGCCCTCAGCAATTCAGAAAGTACCACAAGCACATAAAAAGGGGAAAAAATCTCAACTGAGCATGGGTTTGATACTATTTTTCCACCTAGCCACCTCTAGCACTACCTTTATTTTTAGATGAAGCATTAATCATGCTGGATACACACAGGAGCAGTCTGCCTACATCTTTTGGTGAAATCATATTACTGAGCAATTCAGGGACGAAATATGTAGTAACTGACAATTTTATTATCTCTCTTAAAGCAATGCAGGTTTTAACTTCATTAGATATGTAGCAGGCAGCAGTCTTTTCAAAAGGAAGCACCAAGGCACAGTGTCACAAGCTTAAGTAAACCTGAAATCACAAAAAAATTAGGAAAAAAATTATAACAGAGGCAAGATCAGAACTCCATATCCATGACTGTTACAGTGGGGATTTTGATAATTACATGCATTTCCTCTTACTTCCAAGATCACTGTATTTGCAGCATTAAACTTTAGTGATCTCTGGCAACTGAAAAATTCAAGGCTATTAGGGCATCAGTAAAAGATTAAAGGGGAGCAAAAGTCAGAGATAAAGTAATAAGGTAGATGAGAAAAGCAGGAAGAAAAAACAGGAACATGCTCAGCCTTTGGTTTAACTATGTATTTTAAAAAAGGATCAAAATAGGAAGTTTCAAGAAATAGCAGGAATCAGTGGAAATAACTGGGACAAAAAAAACAAAAAAAGTGAAGCTTTGCATTTAGTGCTGCTAAGCACAGAGTAAGGTCTCACTCAAAACCTACCACTTAAAACTAAAAATAAACAGCTTCTCTGTAGTAAGCCCAGAGCTCATCAATTCTGAGGCAAGCAACAGAACAAACTTACAGAATAGGCACGGTCAAGGTTTGTTCGCTACTGTAGCCTCCTGGCTAACCAGTATTTGTAAAAAAAAAGCATTTGAATCACTTCAACCTGACATAAGCATATCTGAGCTACCAGTACCTTTAGGAAATAGCATAACCTCTCTAAACTGCACTTATAAATTAAATTTTCTTAAAACACACAAAATTTTTTCTTTCACTTTAACTCGGGTTTTTAGGATTGAGGGTTTTGCTTTTGAACCACAGAGCACAAAAAGCGAGTTGATGGTAGGTATCAGGCCTGCACCATTACTGCATTGTACATGACAGCATCATTACAACCTGCTGTTAGCATAGCTGACCCCAAGACAGTGCTTTTAGACACTTTAGGCACTGTCATTTTAAGCCCAGTGATAGATAAAGTATCTATCTTCAGGAAGATAGAACAACCACATCTGCTCACACAACTTCTGCAGGTGCTACCAAAACCTGCAGTAGTGCCTCAGGAGCCACAGCAGGCAAGTTTCTGTGAGCACCAGCAGTAGGAGCCAGTTTGGTCAGTGTCACACAGCAGCACCGGGACTCCCACCTGAGGCTTCAAGCAGTCGTGCTAATAGCGTTTGCTGCAGCCCACGCTTGTAGCATCACTGTGCAGGGGTGCACAGGGGACTGTTACTATCTCGCACGTATCTCCGCTCCCCTCCAGACTCTTGTTCAAGAACTATAGATTCAGTTCAATGAGAAGATGAAACAATGCCACGAGCCAGAAATATTGCGGACTTTTGTGGCAAGTTAATATCACTTCAGGAGTTTCTAAGGCTAATTTAGGAGTTTCCCGACATAGCTGACAAACAGGATGTTAAGCAGTGCTTAGACTTCTCCACTCCTCTCGCACTTACACACATACACAAGGCATTGCAATGAAAAGGGACAGCAGCCTTTCGGACCTAAAGGGTGACTTACTTCGGTAAAGATGTTTATTTGCTGTTTGTGTTCAAGTAGCACAGAGCTGTCAGGTGCTTAAACAAAGAGCACTCTAAGTAGAGCCAAGCAGGTGCATCCCCCCTCACTTCCCGAGATCCAGCAGCAGCGCGCCCCCGCAGCCGGGCAAAACCCACCGCCCGCCCGGAGCCAGCACCTCGCTGTCACATCCGACGGCTGCAGCACTGGGGACAGCTGAGGCACGGCCGTACCCGGCACCGAGTCCCCAGACCCCCTCCCCGCAAGCCGGGCCGAGCCGGGAGACGGCGCCCAAGCCCCTTCGCACGCCGCGGGCATCCGTCCTACAGGCTCCGCGCCGGGCTGGCACCTCCTCCCGGGGCGCTGCCCCCGCCCGCGGGCGACGAGAGCCTTTACCTGCCGATGATGGCAACCTGCGAGGGCTCCATGGCTGCGGCGGCCGCGACTGGCAGACACGGGACGGGCAGCGGGATCAGCCACCTCTGCCCTGTGCCGGCCCGCCCCGCCCGCGGCTCCCGCCATGTCACGGCCGCCCATTGGCTCCGCGGCCGTCACCGCCCCGGGGGCGGGGCCGGGGCGGGGCCTGGGCAGGGCCGGGGGCCTGGGGGGTAGGCGGGGCCTGGGGCGGGGCCTGGGGCGGGTGGGCGGGGGCCTGGGGCGGGTGGGCGGGGGCCTGGGGCGGGTGGGCGGGGCCGTGGGCGGGTGGGCGGGGCCTGGGGCGGGTGGGCGGGGCCTGGGGCGGGTGGGCGGGGCCGGAGTGTCTCCCACGGCCGCAGCCCCCGGGTCCCGCCCCCGCCGCTCCCCAGGCACGGAGAGAAAACATTTTAAACGCTTAATTTGTATCAAAGATTATGTTAATGTACTCCTAATATAGCCAAGAAATAATTTTAAGTTTTATTGTCTTTCTGAAAAAAAGCCCAAACTGTTGTACAGTAATATATTTGATCCCAGAATAAAGGTTTGGTAGTTACTGATGAATTCCAGTGAACCTTTGCCTATCGCTTGAAACTTTGCTCAGCTTATCATTTGTTCTGCTCTCCAAGGAAAAAAAAATAAGGCCAACATAATAATTTGGTACATCTGCCCTCTCACTGGCACTTTGCTAATTCCAGTCACATTCAACAACGAGATGGAGAAGTCAAAATTATATATTCATGAAGACTGCTCAACAGATAGCAGGCAGAAAACCAAACTATTATCTCCCTGGCCACCTGACCTTAACACCACCGATGTAACCTGAGATATGCCAATAGCTGGGCATTGTTAGTGGAGTAAAATGGCAGTAAACCAGGCCGTGGGAAGATTTAAGGCAGTGGGACAGAAGAGTGTAAGGATGCTGTGCCACTTCTGCTGCTCAGGGCTTATGTAGACTGGTGTAGAAAGCAGCATTTTAAGGTTTTACAAATTTTGCTCCTTTGCAGACTAATTCAAAATGGCATGACTTGGCACATTCTCTAAACACAAATACCTTGTATAGCCAGAGCATAACTGAAGCTAACAGTGTACATTTACTTCGTGAACTCAGGTTTTTACTTCAAAGAAAAAAATTGTACATTCCTAGAACAAAAAAGTAATGTCACCTGGGCTTGAGAAAAATGGCCTTCAGAACAACTTTACCATCATTTCCACTTTGAAGTACTTACTGGTTATTTCAATACTCTTTGACCTCCTGAGATGTGTATTTATACCTTACTTGTCATCAGCAATAGACTAAGAGACAAAAGCCACTGCAGATCTGCAAATGGACCCAGAGAATTAAAAGCTCAGTTTGGGAGTGTTACTGCAAGGGTTTGAGAGCTAATCACAGCTGTGATAAAAACAGTTTCAAGGGCCTTTTAGTTCTAGGGGTGAACAAAACAAATCTATGGCAATGAAATTAGAACAATATTGTTGTTGTTGTTGTTGTTATCCATATATTAGTGACAAAGCCCCATAGCTCTGCATTACTTAATCAAAATTAGGGTATGACCATAGCCACATTCCCAGCATCTTCAGTGATCAGACACACTGATATGTCCAAACTAGATCAAAAGGGGAGAGAGAAGTTTGCAAGAAAAAGGAAAGAATAAATAGTAAAATTCTCAGAAGTGTAAATCAAGGGAAGAAAATATTATTTAAAAAACAAAGTAGAAGTTTAATTTTTGTGTAGTAGCATAAGAATTTTAGGCCCAGTTCTTGTGTCTCCATGAGTTAGGGGCAGTCATTCTCCTCCCTCTTCTGCAATTCACATGGGAAGGACAAGGTGCTGTAAGCCCCGAAACATCCAAAACCATAACCAACCAATAACACGGTGAAAGGACTTGGGCTCCATTAGGGAATGAAAAGTAGAGCCTGTACTGGCAGCAGGAGAGGCCCAGGTGGAGCAAATAGGCACTCACCAGTATATGTATTGTTTCTTCAAAGCCAAATAGGCATAGAGGCAGATTTGACTTGTGTTGGGAGCTGCACAGCTGATCCCTCTATGTTTTTACTTTCTTTCTATGGAGCTTCCTCCTGTGCTGCCCCACGGGCAGAGCTGAAATCTGCTACTGGTCACAGAGGGGTGGATTTACTGCAGGGGAGAAGCAGGGTGGTATAAAAGGGTCGTGTAATAAGCAAGGGGAAATAACTCTCACTAGTTCTGAGCCATGGGGATGTGGAATATGAAGGAGATGGGAATTCCCCCTTGGAGAAAATAAAGGAATGGTATGCTTTTAAAATACAGAGAGTTCTAGCCTGAGCTTGTAGTGTGGAATAAAAACAGAGGCATAGTTCACATTTGTTAAGTATTAGATCTGTTTAATACATTACTTGTTCACCAGAGAAGCCAGAAAGCACATTATTTGGTAATGGACTATGATCTGTTGCTACTACATACAGATGGTTCAAGAAATGTAATGCCTTAAAAAGATATCTTTAATTAATAATTTTATTGCTGTTCTGTAGAGCTCTAACTAATGTTTTGCATACTGTGTTATAACTAGTGGTTACATTGAAATGATGTTACAATTAAAACTCTAATTTTAATTATTGTTAGTAGTTTGTGCTGTTAATTTGGGTGGTCTTTCAAAGTGCAGATGGCGTGATGCAAATACTACCAGTATTGTTAAAATGCTGATTCTTTAAGAAGCAATCTGAAGAAATAAGAAAGTAAAAAGTAATAAAGTAGATACTACTAAAGCACAGTTCAACAAAATTAGATAGAATTATACAGTTCAATAGTAAAAGTACCTGTTAAGAAGATAATTTTCATGTTGCAAATGCATTTTAAACCCAAACTACAACATATAGCACAACATAGAAAGGGACATGGTGTGATCCTTTGGATGTCTTGTACAGGGCCAGAAGCTGGACTTCGATGATCCTTGTGGATCCCTTCCAATTCACATATTCTGTGGTCTTATATACATTATTTTGTTTTCAAACAGTATACTGAATGGATGCATTAGGTCCTCGAGGAGGAGTTAAATGCAGCTTCACTGTTTGTGGCAGTCAAGCTACTTAAATGGTTTCTGCATGACAGCAAGAAATCCCAAAGACCTGATCAGTCCAGAATTCAGTTCTAGAAAAATATTTTTTTAAAGATTACAGTGGGAGAATTACATTTTCAATTCAGAAAAACACCAATCAGTGTTTGATCAGACGAACAGTTAACTGGCAGAGCAAGGGTAAGGTACACACTAACAGCGATTACAAAAGGTACACACTAACAGCAATTATAACAGGCAGACCATGGCCAGTAACCCCTGAACCCAAATTAGTAGGTCCTGGAACAGGACTCAGTTTGTCTGAGTCCTTATTTGCAAAGTTACCACTGGAAAAAGGCAGATACACCATGTATTGAAAGGCAAAGAAATTTCTATTTAAGAGTATAGCTTCATGGTCTCTTGAATCTGTCTTAAATTTTCACTGAATTCACTGGATCAGGTACTTGATGTCTTGAATAGTGACTGAAGGAAAACCTCATCAGATTAGCAGTTTGCTTCAGCTGCACAAGTATGTAACCTGATGCCAGTCAGAGGACTGATGTGGAGCATTTAGTCATGGTTTAATCCAACTTAAAATGATCGGGAATTTAAAGCATACAATGTTACTTGGACTCTACACTAAATTTACTTTAGTTTTTTGTGGGGTATTTTTTGTGGTTTTTTGTTTTGTTTTGTTTGGCAATTTCACTTTCTAGATTGCCCTCTAGATTTAGCCAACAAATACAATTACATCATCTTAACCATTACTTACTGTTTCTTACTGTAACATCATCTAGTTAGGTGATGTCTGATGATCACAACCCATGAATCCTTACTCATGGACAAGCCCTGTGTTGCCACAAAAGAACCTGAGATATTGAGGGTTTGTGTGAAATCTTCATGTATTAAGGTGTATTTATACTTCATAGCACCAGAAAAAACCCCCACCACAACCCTGTTGATTGACACAGCTTTTAGAAATATGACCGAAGTCATTGAGAGGCTCATATTCTTGTGAATATGTCAGAAGTAGCAGCTGGAATGCAAGGTCTCAGGACCTGGGCCAGGGCATGTTCCCAGTATGGTCAGAGTCCATACAGGCCAGGGGTACTTAAGGCTGAGTTTATATACCAAATTTTAGAGGGTAAGGACGTTTGACAATAGGAACATGGTCAGATTCCAGGGTTGCCTTGGCACCACTTCATTTACAAGTTAGATGCACTGCCTCCTTGACACAGTGCTTTCTTTTCACTGGCCTAGATATTTGGGCTGAAATGTCAGAATAGCACTTGGCACTAGTATGCCCAGGTCTCCAATATGGACAAGCTGGACACCAGAGCTAGGTCTCTTACTACACAATCTACCACAATTGCTCAGGTATATATTAATGCATCAATGAAAAAATTAATGCAACAATAAGAAAAACCTAAAAACCATAGGTTCAATTACATATGATGAGTCACAGGCAGAGAAAGAGGGGCTATAAATCTATATGTATTTCTTATGCTGAAGTTTATTATTTGTGGCAAGTAATGCAGCTGAAAACTTTTCCCACCCTAAGTCTGTTATTCTGCAAACTACTTGTACTCCAGAAAATTCAGGTATAAAGATTCTTGCGTCCAAGGTCTCAAGTCTCAGGTTTCTGTGTGAAAGTGGTTCATGCATGGAAGGTGAACAGGTTAATGAAAGAAGTGATAATGTCTTAATAATTCTTTATGTTATCTTTGTCTCTCTCATTGGGAGCAAGAGTAAAAAGACCTTTCGCTCAGTCCTCTGCACTTATCACTTCAGGAAGGACTTTGAGGCTGAAAGGTGAGCAGCAGAACACCCTGACATTGCATAATGTGCACAAACCCGGACCGTAAAAAGGGCGTTCTGACTCTACTGTATATTGTCATTGCAGCTTTCTTATGCTATTGACATAAGGCAATGGGGATTACAGCTGGTCCCATAAAACGTTTTCTCTCTCAGAAATACTGCAGGCATGTTCAGAGATCCCTTCTCTATTCTTTTTTCCATTTAGGCAATAGGAAACTTTCTCCAGAATAAAATTATTTGCCGCGAGCAAATCAGCTGATACTTGTCAGGGTTTCCAAAATATCAAGAGAAAGTAGTAAAGATGGCAGGGAGAATCGTCTTTTTATAAGCCAGTAGGGATTTTTAAAATTTCGTTTCAGAGGCTATGGCATATGGGAAGCTTTAACAACTTTGTGGTGTGTTTTTGTGGGGGGTTTTTTGTTTGGTTGTTGTTGTTGTTGTTTTTAACTGAGCCTTTCAGTTTGGAGAGCAGATTTCTCAGCCCATTGAAGAAATGGTGACGTTTTGGGTTGTAGTGGGTTGTACAGGAAGCGCGTGTCCAGGAGCTCGGCGGAGCTTTCCCTCCGCCCGCCCTCCGCGCCCCGAGCCGCAGGCCCGGCCCGCCCCCCGCGGCAGCTCCGCCCGCCCCCCGCGGCAGCTCCGCCCGCCCCTCGCTCCTCTCCGCCCGCCCCCCGCGGCAGCTCCGCCCGCCCCCCGCGGCAGCTCCGCCCGCCCCCCGCGGCAGCTCCGCCCGCCCCCCGCGGCAGCTCCGCCCGGCCCTCGCGGCAGCTCCGCCCGCCCCTCGCGGCAGCTCCGCCCTCCCCTCGCGGCAGCTCCGCCCGCCCCCCGCGGCAGCTCCGCCCGCCCCCCGCGGCAGCTCCGCCCGCCCCTCGCGGCAGCTCCGCCCGCCCCCCGCGGCAGCTCCGCCCGCCCCCCGCGGCAGCTCCGCCCTCCCCTCGCGGCAGCTCCGCCCGCCCCCCGCGGCAGCTCCGCCCGCCCCCCGCGGCAGCTCCGCCCGCCCCTCGCGGCAGCTCCGCCCGCCCGGGGCCGTGGCTCTGGCAGCGCCCGGCGCCGCCCGCGGTTCGCCCCGCCCGGGGCCGCGGTGCATGCGGGGAGCGCCGCCGTGTCCCGGGCAACGCCGCCCGGCCCCGAGCGCCCGGCGGGCCGCGGCCGAGCCGAGCCGAGCCGAGGGCGAGTCCCGCCCGTGCCGCGAGGCCGCCCCGCTCCGGGCGCGTCCCTCGCTGAAGGAAGCCGCGCCGGGAGCGGCTCGGCCGCGGGGCACCGCGCACGGCGGGGGAGCGACGGGGAACATCCTCCTCATCCTCCCCATCCTCCCCATGCTCCTCATCCTCCCGCTGCCGCTGCCCAGGAATCGTGCGCTTCGTCCTGCCGGAGGCTTGCCTGCGGAAGGGCATGTACTTCATGTTATCGATGAAAGCAAACGTTGCCTTTTTCGGGTTTTTTTGAAAACAGGTAGCCAGGCAGAGTGAGGCACCTCAGTGTCTGCGCTACGTGAGGGAGAGGCCACCGGGAGAACGCACCGTGTTAGACAGGGAAATACTGGTGGAGAAAGACTTTGGAACCGGGGCGTCTTTAATGCCAGCTTTTAAAACCCCTTTTAATTGAAATGGCTTCACTGTGGCTATGTTGAAGTTAGAAAGCGGGAGGAAAGGGAAAGGAAAGGTTCAAAGCAAGATGAAATACCTTCGTTAGACTTTCTACTATGACTATAGTTTGGCCTATAAAGACTAACTTTAGAATATGAGTTGTCTTAAACATGAGTTAGCTGACAGTGGGAAGATACCGTTCTAGAAGTAGTAATGTGGTTACTTGTTATTATAATTTAGTTTTAATGATAAACGTCTTTCAAACAATTTTAAATCATAATTATAACTGGTATAAGTATAAACAAACGTATCAATCCATGAAATGGTGCCGTTTAATATTGTTTATAGGCGAGTCCTAGTTTTTACATCTGATCAAACCAGTGTTTATATTTTGCACATTTAAATGTTTATATAAACCCACTGAGATAACATTTGGCATGTTAAATGTTCCACAGAAAAATGATGCAAAATGTGCATCTGGCTCCTGAGAATAATGAAGATGATCTTTATTCTGGCTACAATGACTATAATCCCATGTTTGACACAGAGGTAAAATGTTTGCTGCTCCCCGCCTTTCCCATTCATAGAATTTTAACTTAGAAGTACTAAGATAAGAATTTATGGGTATAGTACCATACAAGTTTACAACTGCTTTGAAATGGAATTTACTTTATTTAGCAAGAAACATTTGAAATTTCTCAGGGATCTTTTTGAATAGTTAATTCTTTGATAGCTTTTTATTCCAGCTAAACACTGATGCAGATCTCAACAGATCTAAGATGCCGTAATGGTTAGAATTTTTGAAATATAAAATCATAATTATTTTTAGGCACATTTAATGTGTTACTTCTCGGGCTGTGTGCAACAACAAGTTTTCTGACAAAAAGAGTCTCCTGAGTGCTCAGTAGGTCATTAACTTCCTACTGTGCTGCTGCTGGAGGAGCTCACAGTAGAATGGAATGCTACAGGTCTCTGTGCCTTTGGGTGGAGCATCTGGGATGTCTTAAAGTAGCCTTGCAGACCACTTTTGGGTAACAGTGATGTCATTTGGTCCAAACCCACTAGCAAGACTTGGTATCTTGTGTGAAATCCCGGAACTCAATTCATGGGAGTTGCTGCAGGACCTGAGAGACATGAGATGTTTTAATGTCTTGCATTGCAGTTGTTAATGTCAAATTTCAGAAACAACATAAGTAGTAAGCATCTGGATGGAAAAAGAAATTTGTGTTGTATTTTATGACTTTGGCTCTGTTTCCTCTGTGTTTTTAGAAAATAACGAGTTTTTACATTTCCTAATCTAAAATAACAAAAAAGATAGACAAATAATATATTTGTAATTTATTGTCAGTAAATCCTGTTTTTCAGTTATCTTCAAGTATTTTGTGAAGAATTTTTGATTTTTTAGCAAGCTGCTTTCAGTAGTCTGAAGGTTGTGGAATTGTGAGTTTGTGTATTGTGGTTTTAAAAGGCTTAATGCTTTTATCTTTTCTAGGATTTAGAAAATGATGTAGCTTTTCAACAGGCAGCAAGAACAAGTCATGGAAGAAGACCTCTTGTAAGTACCTTTTAAAACACTTTGCATTAATGTAGATCTTGCTATGTAGAAATACTAGTAATTGACACATACAGGTTTTAATTGGAGGGTTTTTTTTGTTTGATTCTTTTTTTTCCTACCTAGGTGACAGCCAATATTCCTGGTACATCAAGTCCAAGACCTCTAGCTACTGGATTTGGGGCAGGTTTTTGTTCTGTTGTATCCTTAATGAAAATGTCATTTGCAAAATATAAATGTACCATTTAATTCCACACACAAAGTGAGCCCTTCTGAATTAAGAATTTCATTCCAGTGAAGTGCATCTGTTCATTAGTTTTAATTCACAACGTTGCACTTGGTCAAGGCATGGTTACTAGTGTTTTTCTTTTCTCCTGAACCATTCTGCAAATCTTCTGTACTCTATAAGGCATTAGACTCCAAGGGTTCACTTGCAGGAGGAACTGAATAGGCTGTTATTTGGGCTAGTGAAAGCTTTCTAGAAGTTCAGGTGAAATCAAGTCTTGAAGAATATGGGCTCTAAAGCATCTCTAGTTGAATCAGAAAAAGTTGGTTGTGTTATTTGCTATACTTAGATGTACTGATAAAATAAATCTGCATGAAAATATAGCTTAAGAGATTAATACAGTGACAGATTTCATCGGCTCTACACGCAATTTTACTGAAGTATTTTGTGTAAATTTCTTGTTCAATTTCAAGGTAGCAATTTCAATAATTTATTAATGGAAAGTATGCTGCCTCAGATAATTTTCTATGTATTTCTTTTTAAAAGGGCTCACAGAAGTATCCAAAAACATAAAAAAAACCTTTATTGTGAATTTGTGCTAACTGAAGTATTCAACGTGTTTAAGTCTGCCAGGCACTGGCAGCATATTGCATATGAGTATTATAAATGGGAACTTTGCTATGAACTTATGTGCGAGTTAGCTCAACTTCTAAAATTTGTTGTTGAGAAAACCATACATAGGCTTCTTATGCTTTGTGAATGACAATTTCAAACAATCTACTTACTTTTGTAGTCAAAGGCAACTTCAACTTCATCTATGGGAAGACCCATGACAGGAACTATGCAGGTAATAGTTCCAATATTTACATTTTATCTTCATTTGGGACAATGAATTTTTCTGGTAAGTGTTAGATACAAGTATTTAGAAGTTGATGGAATTAATGCAAATTACTACACTTTAATTTGTCCTTTTTTGAACGTAGTACTGTCAGGAAGCATGAGGGTAGTGATGTGTGTTTTATTTGAGGACAGGTTTGGAAGCAATAACAGTGCTTTCTAACGCTTACTGACATACAATAAACAATTTGTCATTAAAGTAATATATAGAGAGTATATTAAAGTTATATAAAAACATGTAATTATGTCTGTATTGTCGACAACATAATTTTTAGTGAGATTATTTTAATATATCTTCTTCTTTATTTGAGGATGGGGTTTCTCGACCAATGACAGCAGTGCAAGCTGCAGGTTACACTAAAGCAGCTGTGAGAGGTATGGTTTGTAGAAATCACCAGCTGCCACAGGGAGATGTTATTTTACAGTTTTCAGTACTCTGTTAATTCTTCAGGTTCTTCATTTGATCCTCTTGGCCGGGCAAGAGGTCCTGCTTCCCCTCTGGAAAAGAAAACTTCGGACAGGTTTGCTCAGTTCTGTATTACATTCTTTCAAAGCAATAACAGCAACAGAAAACCAACCAACCATGCCTAGCGTTTAAAAACATCCAGGCAGTTACAAAAACTTTGGGGGGCCAAACTCTGAACTTGGTGGAATAATGCCCCAAACACTTGTGCGTGTGGTTGGCTGACTTCTAGGAACATCTGATTTCAGTGGTGTCTGGTTCTGACTAGCTCAGCAGCCTGCATGTAGCTGTTGCCACACAAATACTTACACAGAATTGTGCAGGAACATGGAGGTTTGTGTGACAGGCAAGGAACACCACGATTCTTGCAGCTCTTTGGGAAGAACTTGGGGGATGTTGCCTGCTCTTTCTCCCTGTTCACTTTGAGCTTAGCACTTGAGCTGAAACTTGCCAGCTGGTGTGAATGTTGGGGTGCTCACTCAGAAAATTGTCGAACTTTCCAATACCAAAGTTCAAATGTAGCTTTATAGGAATAGGGAATCCTACTGAAATGTTTGGGTATTTAGCAGCAGAAAAAAGTCAAGAAGAACCACAACTTTTTGTTATTTTTAATGTGATATTTCATTTCATTAGTGTTTGATATGAAATCTCATCTATTGCTTTGTCATTACTTCTCCCAAAAAAATTTGGTTTCTGAAATTTGCCTGTTGGTACTCTTCTTGTAAGAAGATTTATGTTTTCTTTGGTCTCTGTTCTCAAATTAAGAGTGTGTGATATCTTTGGACAATCTTCTCTTGGCATAGTTTCACACAATACTTTCTTTGATGGGAAAACCAGTTAGTTGTGACATGTGATATGTCATTGTATTGTTTTATTGTAAACATGTAAAAGCTTAGTGTTTGCAGTTACATTAGTTTTGCTTTAGTGTTAATACTTTTGTTGTTATTTTTATTTTAGTTTAGAAGAGAAGATGAAGCAGTTGGAAAAAAAAGTGAATGAACTGGTTGAAGAAAGCTGCTTTGCCAATAGCTGTGGAGACTTGAAATTGGTAGTTTTTCTGAATTTCACTTCATTTCTGCTGTAATTATGTAGATAGATGTTTCAAAATTACTTGCAGTCAAATGTTTAAAATTATTAAAATAATTTTAATTCTAGATTTATTATGACTCTTATAGTCTAATGATAACCTTGCTTTGCTGAAAAGAAAAAAAAAGGTAGGAGCTGTATTTCTGGCATATGTATTTGTTAAGATTTCAGTGTCACAAAAATTCCCTTCCCCTTGTGTCCATTGACCTCTTCAGGTGGGTCTGATGAATTAGTTGCACTGGCACAGTTCTGGCCCAGGCTAGCTACCATTTAACAGTTCCTAGGTATGATCAAAGGTTCCCATGGGTAAGGAGCTATTTCCAGTAGACAGTTTGAATGTATTTGTTCTGTTATAGAGGTTACTAGAGCATTGTGCCACTGAGAAGTGGCTAACTAACTAATCTATTTAGTTAATTTTTCCTGAGCCTCTTGGATGTATGGTCAAGAATGCTCTTGATGTGAAAGTGTTGCTTCTTATGTAGATTGTGTCAGGTGACTCCAAGGGTCCTATAGGATGTTTGTTTTTGACAAATGCAGCAGACTATCCATTTTCCTGCAAAAGTCATCAAAGTTGTGAACTCATCTGTAAAACAGCCAAGTTGGATTTGCCTTCTATCATAAGGACTAGGAATCAAACTGTGTCCTAAAGTGCTGCTTTCACCACTGGCTTCCAAATAGCCCCCTTGAGTAGTAACCACTACTTTGTTAACCATTGCACCCTTGTGGAGGCACACAGGGCTGCTAATGGCACTTGCTAGACCCAAAGCATTACTTGTACAAAGAATGTTGACACAAATCTGCAGAGAATTATAACTGGGTACATAATTACACTGCTAAGCAGACTTAGATAACTGTATGTTTGCTTATTGCTAATTAAAACCTTCTAGTGAGTTTTTGGTGCTTTTTTCAGGCATTTGGTGCAGTCTGTAAACCAAAGAAAATAGACATGAGTATATTCTCTTCATACTTTTTGAATATATTTTCATCATATTGAATCAGTAAGATTCAAGACACTGTTAATTCTGGTGTTTTGTTTAAGGCTCTGGAGAAAGCAAAAGAGGCTGGAAGACAGGAAAGAGAATTGTTGAGACAACGTGAACAAATTGCTCCTCCAGAAAGCATCAACTTGGACCTCACTTACACAGTAAGTGCTTGGACATCTTCATTATCTGAAATGTTGCTAAAAAACCTTCTGAGCAGAAATGTCAGTGCTTCCTGAAGTGTGTGTGTGTGTGTTCCAATGCTCCTGGCAGTGTACAGAGGAGATCCATTCATGTCATCAAGTCTATTCCCTTGCCATCTCAAAGCAGAGAACCAGTCTACGTAAAGTGGAGAGGAGTTTCCATGGATATGTATTCCAGATATTTACTCACACTTAAAACCTGCATGTCAAAGTACAGCAGATGCAGATCCTGTATTCCAGAAAGAAATAGCTTAGGGAATGTAATAGGCCGAGAGGAGAAAATAAAACAGAAAAGATCAGATGCTGCCTTTAAATTGAACCATAAAGTGACCATGAATGTGTTATATGAAATAGGATATAGTAATATTCTTGAATCTTAAAGCAGGTATCTAGATTTACCTTCTGGTTTTCAATAGTAATTTTTTTAAAGAGTACAACATACATAAAAATACTTGAGGGATATTTAAATTCATATTCCAGGTAGTGCTGTGGAGACGATTATTAAAAATTAACATATTGAATTAGGCAGACATGGTAATTTATTTTGCTATGAGATCAGAGTAAAGCTGTGGAAAAAATGCAGAACTATTTCACCTGACACCAACAGAACTTCTGTTGTGAAACAGCAGTTTGGAAAAATTCTCCCCTTCTAACTCAGTGACCACAGGTATTAGGACTGTTTTCCGCCTGTTAGGAGTCATAAACTACACACAGTTTCTGAGAATTTTCTTGTATGAATATTTTTTAATAATCTTTCATTATAGCACTGTGTTTACTTAGGTCTAAGGCCCATGTAGCATAACTTTGAATGCTAGTAATTTATGTACAAAAATAAAAGAACTACCTAGAATAAGTAGCTTTTAAACTTGTTTCCTCTGTGTCAGTTTGCAAGAGCAAAGGAACGTTAAAGATGGAAAGCTTATAAGTGGTAAAGACAATAGTTCCAAGGTGAAATTAACTTGAAATTATCTACTATGAATTCAGGTTGATTACTGTTGAGAGACAATGTATTTTCTTGTACCTGTAATTCCAATTTTTTATAGGTTCTCCTCAATCTGGCCACTCAGTATGTTGCTAATGAAATGTATGCTGAAGCACTGACTACTTACCAAGTTATAGTGAAGAATAAGATGTTCAGTAATGGAGGTAGGTTGTATCCCAAAGTGGATTAAAACTGGTAGTCAGGCATTCAAAGTGAGGACTGCATCTGCATGGTTCATGATACTCAGAGAGCTCAGCCCTCATGTCTGCCACTCAGAGTGGGTGACATATTCATCGTCTCTGACTTGGAGAGCCAAACTATATTAAATTGTACTGACTCATGAAGTCTTTTCTTTCCACAGCCTAAGCTAAACATAAAGACAAATACATAATTTTCTCATGCCACACATGCTATGTGCTCTTCTGTAGTACTAATTTTTTCTCTTGACTTGGCCTTCCCTTCTGACAAGCTTCTTTTAGTATTTTGCATATATCTGAGACTCCTACAATGTGTTTTTTTCAGAGATGCTTATTTGCAGCTATCTTCCTGGAGAGCGCATCTTACATGATAGTTCTATTGTAGGTTTCATGACTTCATCACTTCTAGGTTTCATCTTCTATCTTATCTTTTCTTGAGTTAAATTCACAGAAGGCAGTTCTGTGCTGCTTTAAAGGGACATTACTGTCCTATAATGAAGACAAATTTATTAAGAAGTTGTTCTGCTCTGTCGCTTTGAAACACTTTTAAAATGTTGTAACTCGTTGACTCCTTTTGATAGGTGTACTGAGGGTAAATATGGGAAATATATATTTGAAACAACGGAACTATTCCAAGGCTATCAAATTCTACCGTATGGCTCTAGACCAGATTACTAGTTCCCACAAACAGATGAGGTGAGTTTTTTCTAGGAGGCATGGCTATGAAATAAAGTTTTGGATACAGTATGATTTAGTAGTTAAAAATCCAACCTAAACCTGGTTTCTTACTTAGGATAAAAATAATGGAAAATATTGGAGTTGCATTTATTAAAACTGGCCAATACGTTGATGCCATTTCTTCATTTGAAGAAATAATGAACATATCGCCAAACCTGAAGGCAGGCTTCAATCTGATCCTATGTTACTTTGCTATTGGAAGTGGTGAGCAAATGAAGAAAGCCTTCAAAACCTCATCGAAGTTCCCTTGGACGTGGATTATGAAGACAAATACATTTCATTAAATGTAAGTTTGAAAGAAAGAAACTTTGTCTTTATATAGAAAATCAGGAGAAAGAGAGAGAGATACTGATTGCTTGGATTATACTGAATATGGAAATTGATGTGTATTTAAGCGTCTGAAGTAACTTTTTTACCAACATGCATTTAGTGTTGCAGTACTGCTCAGATGTGTAAAATAATGAGAGAACACTTAAACCTTTTATTCCTCTCAAAAGATATGAAGTACATAAAACCCACACCACAAGATTGTCTTCATAATGATTTTGTTGAAATTCATTTGCGCTTACTTGCATAGCTCACTTACTGCTTTACCATCTTCAGTTATATAAATTTTAATAAATATTTGTAAGGTAAAATGAAGGGAGCTAAATAATGAGTGGGTTAATGCAAGTTTCCTCAAGCTGAATGCTAATAAAGCTTGTAATATTGTAGTGTACTTTACAGAAAAAACCTATAGTGACATTTACAGATCCTTATTTAGTTTATTAGACTTTGTTGGAACTGGACTTCCTTTGACGTTCCATGATGCTAAAGAGAGGAAGAAATAATAAAACAGGTTTAGGGGTCCCTCTTAGTAAAATCGTCTATAGAAAGATCAAGGCTTTTTATCTTCTTCTACCAGTCTTTTTTTTCAGTGATGCAATCTTTCAGCCCTAAAGATCAATATATAATTAATCTTCAAACTGTTTACAGCTTAAGGTAGCTGTTGTTTCCTATTGTCATAGCATAAGGAAACAAAATTTCACATATGAAGCATACAGATAGATTTATTGATATTATGTATAATTTTTAATGCATTCTATATAATTTCTTATATTAGAAATTGTGTAAGAGTAAGGGTCATTAAACCTTTGAAGTAATTGAGGACTGTTTCAGATCATTCATTGGAGGAAAGCCTTGAGATTGCAAAAGTTATTTCTAAGGGTAGGCAAACTATAGTTTACAGACATTCCAAGTTTTCTATTTATTTATGAAGAGGTCAGAGAAAAGATCATGCTTTCCTTCTGGTCTTTATTTTGCATAAATCTATGATCTATGATCTGTCCCCAGTAAATGGGGAAAGGCTGCCTAGCATACCCTGCAATAACTTCTTTTAGAGCTAAGAGAGATGTGTGATAGAAACCATAAGATGATCCTGCAAGTTATTGTAATGAGGAGGTAGCGCAAGTCCTCATCTGCTGAATACCACAGTGGTTCAGCAAATGCTTATTTTTAAGCATGAGAATATTCTCACTGTGACCTGCAGCCTCCTGGCTGATACACTGACATGAAGTACATCTGTTAACAACCGTAATGTGAGCTGTGACAACACACACAAGCAGAAAACAGTAACTGATGTATTTGTAATATTTTGCCAAATTCTGGAGTATACGGTTAGAAAACTGCTTTAAATCCGAAGCTAGCTTTTTCAAATGTGGAAAGTAATGACGATGTAGACTACATATTTGACATCATTTAGTTTGCAGTCATATTGTCTATGAAATAATTAAAATGTTGTATCTGGTGTAATTTGGAGTTGTTTTTTCCCCCTCCAGGATGAATCTACATACGAATCTTCTATCGAAGCCATTAAATTGACAGCTTAAGTCAAATACAACGTGAGAGGTAATGGTGGACTCTGTTCTTTCTTGACTGTGGTGCCTTGAATTTTAGCTTCTGGAAGGATATCAGTCTTGTCACCTGGTCACAGTTCTTCTATAAAAGTGTCCTCGCAATTCTTGGGAAGGAACATGCTCAGAAGAACCGCTGGATCAACTCAGTTTAGTTGCACTGCCTAAAGAAGGGTATCTACCCCAAATGGTATAGGTACACTGCTTAGAACTTGCTGCGTTTGAGGTTTTTTAAGAAATAAAATTAGTGTGGTCAGTGAAAGGAAAACTGAAAAAAATTAAGACCTAATCAAGATACAGGAAAGTAGTGGTAACAGGGAACTGGTTACATTGACTTCTGAGATTTATACTGAGTGCAGGGAGACGCCAGACCACATTTTTGTTTTAGTTGTTTTTCTATACATGTTTTTTGAAATGGTGACATAGAATTCTATGCAAGCATAGAATGGTTTTGAAGGGTTTGAATGGTTTGGAAGGGACTTTAGAGATGATCTTGTTCCGGCCCCTTGCCGGTGGCAGGAACACCTTCCCCTAGACCAGGGTGCTCAGGGACCCATCCAGACTGACCTTGAACACTGCCAGGGATGGGGCATCCACAGCTTCTCTGAGCAGCCTGTTCCAGTGCCTCACCTCCCTGAGAGTGGAGCATTTTTCATATTCTTACGTTGTGTTTTTTTGTGGGTTCGTTTTTTTTTTTTTTTCCTCTTTAGGAAGTCCTTGCAGAGGAATACATCATGACAGCTGCTAAGCTCATTGCACCAGCAATCGAGACATCTTTTGCAGTAGGCTATGACTGGTAAGGGTCAGTGGGGCTTCTTTTTGTCTAAACTCTGTCAACTCTTGTGCTGCCTATGAAACCCGTTCACAGATGGAAGCAGCTGGAGGAACGTGGTTCTCTGTGCATCTCAAACACAGTGACTAGGCTGATTTTCAGTTTGCCCCCTAACAAAACAAAGCATTAGAGTGTGTTCTGTCTTAAAAAGTAATTTTTCATTGAAACTCAGCTCTTAATTATACATTTGTGGCGTTTCTGAATTCACACAAAAAGTTAAATTGAATTTGAAAATTCAGTTTCAAAATTGAAAAGCTTTTAAAAGTCTCAGCAGACAAATGCTATATGGAATTCAAAATCAATGAATTTGATTGAATTTCAAATTCAGTCTTTCAATTTGAAAGATTGAAAGCAATCTTTCAAACCTTAAGATTGGTAGTCTTTAAGGTTGAAGATGGCATAATGAAGACTTCAGATGCTTAAGGTGTTTTGATCATTCCATTGAGTCATTATATAAAACTACAATCTAAATTTTAAGAAAGGTTTGTTTGAATTTAATTTATGAACTTAATGTTTATAAATATACCATTTCTTAAAACATTTATACAAGTGTGCACAGTGATAGGCTGCTGACTCAGTTCGTCGTTTGGACTTTATTTTGCAATGTACTGCTTAGCATTGCTTTCTGTGGTATTTTCTACAGCAGAATACACCACTTCCTATAATGACAGTATAAAAATTAATAGCATAACTTTTCCCAAAATTTATCTTGTAAGGGCTTACTTTGATATTTTTGTATTTTAATAGCACTGGAAAATAATATGTATGCAAATTAATGTTGTGTATTGCAGGCACAATATTATTATATTGCTCTAACATATTGTTAGTGTTTGGGTAATGAATAATGTTGATGGGTCTATTCTTTACCTGGGGTTTATGGCCTGTAGAGTTATTCTCAAATTTTTGAGGTCCTATAATTATAATTTGCTAGGAAAGCTGTTATACTAACAGAAAACAATCTCTCACACAGGCATGTATTGTCTGCTAGACACCACAAGGTGGAGTTTGATGGTTTAATAATAATTATAATCTTACAATTTCCCTACTTCTGCCATTCTGAATTATCAGGACTTAAATAATATGTCTTTTGAAAATTAGGTTGTTGTTTTCTAATTTGTTAGCATGAGCGAAGTCAGATTGTTTGCTCTGTGTCTTGCCTTTTTTTTTTTTTTTTTTTTTTTTTTCAGAAAAACTTGAAAAAGGTTGTCATATACTCAGTTTTCTTAGTGCTATCCACAGAATACTTGTCATGAAGTAAAACACTCTCAAGCCTGCTGTGGCTAATTGAACAGCTTTTCCTAAGATCTGTGGGATTTGGTGTGTGTATCAGGACATATTCACTCTTTGTTATTTTAATTTGAGGTATTCAAGCCAGTGAAGAAGTTTCACTGGCAGCCTGAGCTTAGTTTTTCTAATTATAAACTTTATTATGGGTCTTCTGTGTATTAAATGTACTTTCAATAAAACTAATTTTATTTAGAGAATATTCTTCAGAGTTCATAACTTCTTACTTAAAATGTGACATAATATTGGGACTGTTCTGTCATATTTCATAAAGAACAGTGGGATAGCTAGATTTCATTACATTTTATGGTTAAAAGATATTAAAACTAACAGTTGAAAATGCTTTTTTGATGTTGCAAAGACATCTGTAATAAAAGAAGAAATTACCAATTTTTATTACAGCTTTTCCCCTAACATAAAAGGCATTTGTCTAATGACTGTGCCCGTGCCAAACTAATTATAACAGCAGGCAGTTTGTCGAATTAAACTTCTGTTGACAAAATAGCCAGCTATTACAAGGAAAGAAGGTGGCTTTCCACCAGTTAAAGAAATAGTGGAAGGGATTAAGGAAGCATCCCACAAGTTGTTCATTTACTGTGCCTATTTTCCAAGTGTTTGAGAGAACAGGATATGCATACAGTAAATAAAGGTCCTCAAGTGATCAGGCAGCTGAAAGTAGAGCACACCAAACCACCATGGAGGACAGTGGCTGTGAGTGAACATCTGAACTGTCTGTGGCCTTCTGTTCTGCACTCTTTCTGCAGAAGACTCTAAGCCACAAATAACTGGAGGATGACCTTAAAGAGACTTATTATGATTTTATTGTTATTATGATGTAGCTCAGGGACATGGTCTGTAGTCACTGGCTTTGTTCACTAATATTTTTATAGGTTTGGTAATACATGGATCAGGAGATGAAATTTGAAAAACCACATTATAGAATGTAGCCAAAGAAAATGCTTGAAAAATTATTTTAGTCAGTTTTGACATCCAGTATTGCTCGGTGGCAGAAAATAAAGTGGTATTTAGGCAGAAATATGGCTGAAAAGAAATAAGAGTCAGCCAAGACACTGTAATTAAGGTAGGTTATAGAACTGAAATATTTTTTTTACAAGTATTTTTAATCAGAGTGTCTTTGCCACTGTGAAGAAATTAGCTAAGAAAATTCAGTTCAGAAAGCAAATTACCTGAAAAAACTACATAACTTGGAGGCATTTGCACAGATTTGCATTTTGTTTGTCATCATGGCTTGCTTTCTATTGTAGGTGCGTTGATGCAGTGAAAGCTTCCCACTATGTGGAGTTAGCCAATGATCTGGAAATAAATAAAGCCACTACTTACTTGAGGCAACAGAATTTTAACCAGGTATAGTAACTTTTCACATTAGTACTTTTTAATACTCTATTTGCAAAGATGCCTTTGTTAGCACAGCATATTTTTTGGCGAGGGAAAGTGTGTATATGCAAACAATAATTATTTTGATGCTGATAAGTAAAAAAACTTTATAAAAACACTGGCAAGAGACAAGTTTTATCTAAATGAAATTTCTGCCGTGGAAGTTCGAGTGAATGCAGTGCATTTCAAAATCAAAACACCTGAGCATGGTTTTCTTCACTGGGTGTCCAAGCTGTCACTGGAGTTAATGGGACTGAGGGCCAGTACAGTCATAGAGCCTAGAAAGCCTTTGTTAATCAGCCTGGGAGTGTTGTCATTAATATGAGCTGAATCTTTCTCTCTGTTAGGTTGACCACAGTACAGAAACGTGCAGCTGCACCTGCTATGTATAATTACTGTTTATGCTCTGGTATTTCTTGCCATTCCCCACATACTAGAGCAGTCCCTAAAATACTGTAAATTGTCCTTATACTTTAGTTGGCTCTTCTGTCATTCCATTACAACCAGGCTTGGTTAGAATGTGAGTAGTTGGAAAAAAGCCTCATCTGAACAAAAACAAAACTCAGGAATCTGACAGGATTTGATGGGTTTTTCTTCCAACCTGCACTGGCTGGTACATTCAGTGATGGGAATGCTTGATAAATAAAAGTAATAGAGCATCCCCAGTTGTGCTGAGTTTGCAAGAATTACAGGAGATCGTATACAGCCTAAATTAGAGCTGAAGCTGTGGATACCTGTCATATTCTAAAGTCATTCACATTCCCATATCTTGGAGAGATGCACACAGGGCCACCACATGCTTCACTTCGGCCTGCTTTTACTTCTCATATCTAAGCTTTGCTGGTTTCTGAGCAGCTCTTGCTTTTCCTGTCTGTCTTGTCCCTCTTCTTCCGTGTAGATAGAGCAAGAGAGTTATCCGTATTATCCTGTATGTTGTGGTTTAACCCCAGCTGACAATTAAGCATCACTCACTCACTCACTCCCTGCCCCACTGGGATGGGGGATAGAATCAGAAGAGTGACTGGGAGAAAACTCATGGCTAAGATAAAGACAGTGTAATGATAAAGCAAAAGCTGTGCATACAAGCAAAATGACACCACGGATTAATTCACCACTTCCCATGGGAATTTCAGCCATCCCCAGGAGAGCTGGGCTCCGCATGCATGATGGTGACTGGAGAGACAACAGCATTGCTCCAAACATCTCTTCCTCCTTCTTCCCCCAACTCTCTAATGCTGGGCAGTGACACTGTGTGGTCTGGGACATCCTTTGACCACAGCTGTGTCCTGTCCCAATTCCTTGTGCACCCCCAGTCCACTTGCTGGTAGGGTGGAGGTGAGGGGCAGAAAGGCCTTGCTTTGTGAGAGCCTTGCTTTGCCAAAAACTGTGTTATCAGCAGTTTGCAGCACACACCCAAAACAGAGCCCTAAGGTTTTTATGAAAAGCATTAACTATGCCAGCCAAAACGAGCACATTGAAACCTTTTTGGAGATCAGGAAGCAGATTGTGAGTTTGCAAAGTTTGGGCAAATCTGGAACCTTTACTGATGATAGCTTTTGAAGGGTGAGAGTGTTACAGGTAGGTAAAAAGTATTATGATCTCAGGAATTGATTGTTTCAATGGTATTTTTTGTGATTTCCAGTTAGTGTTCAGTATAGGTTAAAAAAACTAAAATCAGTTCCCACAGGTAAAATGAGATACAGAGATTATTGGTGATGTTTTGTGGAGTACTTCAATGGAAGAAGAGGGAAGTGTGTTGGAAGTTAGGAATAAGGGGAAAAGAACCTTTTTCTAAGTGACAGAAGACCTTTGACCTGCCTGGAACCATTTAAAAGTAGAGTGGGACTGCAGAATGGTGACTGCAGAGCTTCTTTATATTTGTTTTGTTCTAATAAAACTGCAGCTGAGATTTACATTCATCCTGTCTGTCTGTTGTCAATACTTCCTAACTCACCAACTGCTCAACACACCTTTGGCTGAATAACAAGAATGGAAACTTCTTGAAATACTCAGTTGCAAGGCTGAAGTTTTATTGTGTCTTTTTTAATAAAAACAACAAACTAAGATAGATTTCTCCTGTTAGAACAATGGGCTTAAGTATGGGTTCCTCATAATGAATATATTATTTTAAAAGTCCATGCATATAAAATGTAAATTAAAATTCAAGAGAAAATTACCATGTTATGTTTACTTGTGTCTGTAAAATATTTTTAATTTTTTTAATATCAAAGAAAAACTTCGAAAATTAATTTAAAAACAAAATTCTGCAGGTTAACCATGCATCTTCTTAACATCTCTGCCACAAACTGCTAGAGTCAGACAAACTGCTTTGAAGTTTAACTTCTGTAAGCAAATAATATAGATACACTGGAAGCAAGTCACAAAGAATAGTTTGGATAGTCTGTCTTTTGATTGTTGAACCTAAATAATATAGTTTGGATTAAAAACTTAGAAGTTCTTTAGAAATCTTTAAATGTAACTGATGATGCAGTGCTACTTTTCAAGGACAAAAGGAATATGCCTATGGATTTTCATCCTAGGGCTCATAATTGCTGAAATGGTTCAAGAGACCCACAAGATACTTTGCCAGTAAATGAATTGAGTTCAGACTCGTGAATTTTTCATTTATATAGGGTAAAAGGACATAAAAGGTCCTATATATAGGACAGGAAAAGGTATTTCTGTCCAGTCTTTATCATCCAAGTCCCATTTAGCAGTAAGAGCAAAGGTAAATAAACCAGACACAATTTGGAATGGCTTTTCAGAAAGTACCTTTGAACTGTAAAGCTCTAAATACACCAGAAGTTAATTCCATAAAGAAGCAAATCTTTCCTTAAGAGTGGAGTACCTCAGATACAGTAATGTTATATCTGGCAATATTTGGGATCATTCCCTTTCTTTAGAAAGTTACAAATATATACATAAGAAGTTTAAAAGTCATAGTTAATAGTCATACATTTCTGAGACCACAAAATCTAGAGCCTAATTTTTGAAGTGCTTTTCTTGATTGAAATTGGTGTATTTTAAAAGAACTTTCTATTAAAAGATTATTAGGATCTTTAGTAGTTCATAGTTGTTGAGTAGAACGTAGTTGACTAAATCTATGAGCTACATATGGCTGTGTATATTTTGTAATTTTTCTCATCGTTACTACAGGTTTTTTTTTGTGTAGAGTAACTGTGAAAACTGTGCATGACAGAGAATTAAAACTTCTCTTTATGTTTTGGCATTTTACATATAGTGAGTGCCATGCCTTTGTTTTGATATGTAAACAGCAGCTTAAAAATTTCATGGAAAAGAGGAAGTAAACTTTTGAATTGGTAATGTTGATGGTTAAATTGTGGTTGCCACATCTGTGTTGTAATAGATGATGGAACTGGGCTCACTGTGATATTCCAACAGTTTGTGTTGTTAGAATAAATATTTATAAGGGAGACAGATTTATTTAATAATTTAGTCTGCACTTGCAAATGTTATTCCATAGTCAATGAAAAGAAAAAGCTGCCTTTTATATCTGAGGGATTTTTGTAGATTTTTTTTTTGCTATAAATATGCTCTTTTTTCTCTATAAGCATCTTTATTTTGAAGTTTATGAAATTCAGTTTTCATGTTCAAGTTTTTAAATAAATCTTCTGCCCTCAAGCTCTGCATTTGAGTACTTCGTAAACTTAGACAATTGTCATCATCTTATTTCACAAAGCAAAGGCACATTGAAATCCAGTCCTACACCATGGTGTATGTTTTTTTATATAGGTGTTATTTTTTGGCTTTTTAGTAAGGGTTTTTTGTCAATTCATTTGTGTTCACTTAAAGAACTAGAAAAATATGAGAATTTTTATTAGTCACTAGATTAAAAGCAAATCATCTAATGTTATATTTGTACATACAGAATTGTCAGATACCTGTAGTTCACAGCAGCCTTATCTAACGTAAATTTTGGATAGGTGCTAAATAGCCAATATTATTGAAATTTTATGATGAAAATTAATATAGTATAAATACAGATATGCTTTTGTGTAGTCATGTTCACAAGTGTGTCTTACACAAGCTCTAGTAATATCATGTATGTGACTGTATGAGTTGATATTTCAGCTGTTTGTTACTGTGAAGTTTATCAATGCTTTCGGAAAGGATTTTGGAGTAAGTTTGCTTCAGTGTGAAGTAAGTTGCTTCCAAATTATTTCTAGGCACTGGAGACTTTGAAAATGTTGGAAAAAAAGGATAGCAGAGTAAAGAGTGCAGCTGCAACAAACCTTTCATTCCTTTATTATTTGGTAAGTGTTTGCTTTAACAAAACCAGTTAAGAACTGCAGTTTATGTAGCCACTTCTGTATTTTTGTAGCAATTTTTTGTCTGCCCAAATAATCTCTGTAAAAAAAGTGCACCTCTAATCTGGAACACAACCAGTTGGAATTTGGATCAGGTCCCTTTATATACTATGATGGGAAGAAGAGTGAGATTGAGCCCCAGGCCACAGAAACATGCCTGCTGTTGGATTTGTGCAGTGGCTGAATTTAAAACATTGGCCCTGGGGACCCTGGCTGAACTTCAGGAAAAGTGAAATATGTTTTAGGTAGCTGTCTTTGTGTATGAAGTTTGAGGGTATGGATTTTTTTTTTTTATAAATGCTGCTTTATTACAACAAAGAAAGGTTGCAGACTGAATGGGACAGAGTGGCAAGACATGTGTCAAGCGTTATCTGAAACCTGAAAGAGATTATCTTCCTTATGCAGATATATAAGATATATTTTAGGACTGAATAATGGGGTTTTTTTTTCATTCTCAATCCCCTGAAATTCCTGTTAGAAGCCACAGCTGCAAGAAAATTACCTGACAAATAACTAATACAATGTTTGTTTTGTTCATATAGGGGAATGAATTGGAACAAGCAACTAACTATGCAGATTTAGCTGTAAATTCGGATAGGTACAATCCAGCAGCTCTAACTAACAAAGGAAATACTGTTTTTGCAAATGGAGACTGTGAAAAAGCAGCAGAATTTTATAAGGAAGCTCTCAGGAATGATTCGTTATGCACTGAAGCACTTTATAATCTTGGTAAGTCAAAGGTGCGCTATTGTGGTATAGCTTTTGACTGAAGGTAACACTAGTATCTCTGACAATCTGTCTTGGAAAGTTTTCTTATAGGAATATGTGTGAATTATTATTACTTTATTGAGTAATTTATGTTATGGCAAGGTAATTAACCTGTACTACGTCTGTTCTGCAAAAAAAATTCCCAGTGTTAACAACATCAATTAGTGATTGCAGATGAATAAGTTACTTTCAAGATTAAGAAATTCATACGATCTACTTAAAGGATACCAGTTTCAGCATTATTAAACTATGAGAGTCGTTCTCCTCTAAAAGTTTTGCCTTTTCCTCATTCATCTTGTTAAAAAAATGGGATTATGTAAGATATTGGTCTTTGATTGGGTTCATGTTCCTTATGTGTATCAGTTTGGTAGGTCATGCTGGCTCATAAGAATTCTGTGCATAGCTCTCACGAGTAGAGAGTCCTTTTAAATCAAGGCAGGTAGACTTGCCTCCGAGTAATGTGCTCCTATTTGGCTTTTCTTGATTATTCTTTCAGTTAATGTGCTGAAGTAATCTGTTTCTCATTATATTAATTCTGTTACCTTTATTTTTTAGGTTTAACTTACAAGAAATTAAACAGGATAGATGAAGCTTTGGATTGTTTTCTGAAACTCCATGCAATCCTTCCAAATAGTGCCCAAGTCCTTTACCAGACAAGCATGTATCTTTTTCTGGGTTATAAGGAATGGTGGTTTTAGTAAACTCATTTAATCTGAAATGCATGTTTCAATCGTGTCAAGGTGATTTAGGAATTTGCTATGGTATCCATTATAGTAAGAAAGATTTATTAACTGATGTTTGTGAGAAAGGTGAGACCAGAACTTAACCCTTATTGAATATTTCCAGTGAAGCAAGTGATGAACATTAAGACTTCACATTGCAGGGATTAGATTTACACTCAGTATTAAATTGTGTCATGGAATATTTAAAATGCTGCTGGTTTTACTGTGAAAATAATGTGGCAGATGTAAGCACAATTAAGTAAAATTTTAAGAAAAAAGTTATATAGCTAATAAATGTGAAGTTCTGTCTGAAAGCTGTTTTCAGATTAGTGTGTATGTGTGAGAAAATAATTATCTCCCAGCACTGCAAAAACTCAAGCAATTGAAAAGCTGAGGGAAGAGATTGGCTTTGCACATCACCAATGATATTCTAAACTATGAACTTCTTTAACAATGCTTCTGAGGATATCAGACTGTAATAAAATCCTCCCTAAGGCAGAACAGATCCAGTTGATGTACTACACTTTTAAGAATAGTATAGGTAATAAAAACGTATTTTGGTCAGTAAAAGAAGTAACCTCCAAAAATCCGAAAGGATCTCTATTCCGTACAGCCCCTTTACAGCAGTGTAAATTGCTGACAGCTCTGAGTGTCCATCTGGGGAAGACCTTCTCTGCTCCGGTGCTGCGTAAAACTGCTTTCCACCAATTCTCAGAGGTTTCCTCTGTCAGGTAGGATGCAGCAGAAACTGAAAAAACAGCTTGGGCAGTAGGTCCAGCTGACACTGCTGCAGAGCTCCGAGCCATTGTGCAATTCAGGAGGGAAGAGCACGCTGCAAGCTGAGTTACAACTAAAACGCTGTTCTCTGAACCAGAATAGTCTGGGCTGTGCTCCTTAGACATACAGCAGAAAAACCCCTGCTGGCAAAAGGCTGTTCTTGGCAATAGCAGTTTTACCTAGTCACTTTAAAACAAAATGCTCTTAGTACAGAAACTAGCCAGGTTGTAAAGGCTGCAAATAAATGGCCTGGGTTCACACTTCATTCTTAAAAATAAGGAAGTCGAAGTAAGATTAGTTTCAGAGAGAGAGAGAGGAAAACTGAGCCCAAAGTTCTGCTGAGTCCAGCATGGTTCTAAGGTGAAAGAGCAGACAAAGTCTCTGGATACTTTTATTCTTCTTGCATAACAAAAATCCTTTCTAATACAAATGAATTATGAAAACAGTGTGGTAAAAAAAAGTCATTGTGTCTCCACACTCCAGTGACTGGTGTAGTGTTCAGCATATGGATTGCATTAGGTAAAGTAGTAGGGATTCTGAATAAATCAAACTACTACTGGCATCAGTCCTTGACTGGGGAAAACTCAGATACCAGATCATGGAAGATCCCAATCAAGCCATAGAGTGGCTGCTGCAGTTGATCAGTGTAGTACCAACTGATCCACATGTACTTTCAAAGCTAGGGAATTTATATGATACTGAAGGTGATAAATCCCAAGCTTTTCATTACTCTGAGGTACTTGCTCTTATATTGCTTTTTCAATGCACTTTGTCCTAAGTAAAGAAATTTTGCCATAAGTTCCTGTATCAAATCAACAATTGATTAGTTTAAACCTTATAAAATTTCATCCAGAAAAGAGGATGAAAAAGATAAGAGAGTTAATGAAGTCTGATTTTTTTTAGTCAGATCCTAAGGAAATACATAGGTTGTGTTTCCATTTGAATATTGGCCTCAGACTTTCCTTTTTTTTTAATGTAGTCATTGTTTACACTGACCTGTAATAATGTTAATTTAAAATACAGCCTGGGACAAAATAAAATCAGGATATAATAGAAGTAATTTAGAGGCGTGTAATGTGACCGAGTTGATTGGAAACTGATAGATATGGAGATACATGTATATTGTGTTTTGTTTATGTTTGAAAGCTTTTATATATATTTTAACAGGATAGTTATACATTACGTATACACAGTTGCCTAAAGATAGGCAGCTTCTTTGATTTCAAACTGGCTGTACTGCTGTTCATAGTTTGTAGAGATTCTTCTGTGTTAGAAACAAGAATAAGACAGGAAGTGTCTGGTGCAATCTGAGAGTTCTCTTTCTTTATCTGTGCAAAGTGAGGATGACCAAAGGTTGTGTTGCAATCTGAATTACCAGTTGAGTTATGCTTGATGATAATTTTGATGCCTATTTCAGAGAGAATTTCTAAAAAGCTGAAAATGTTATTCATGTAGTTATGTATAGAAAGGAATGCTTTGGGCTGAGTTTTCCAGCAGACTGATGTGAACGTGAAATTGTATGCTTATTAGTTAGCATTGTTTAATGTTTTAGGTAAGTTATTAGTACATAGATGTGATTCAAGTAAATGTTTTTGCTGTTGCAAGCTATTTAAAATGGTATTTCAAATAAGGCTACCTGGAAAATATGACAGACTCATCTTGGGTAACTTCTAAAAAGCATTTTGCAATTAGAAAACTTGGCATGTCTTCCTCTCTCCCCCCCCCCACCCCACCCCCCCAGGATCACTTAGTTAGCACACTATTTCCATTCATTTATATTACATGTTTTGGGCTTCTGGAGAATGAAACACTTGAGTAAGATATTCCAGAGGCAACATAAAGATGTTGTTTATCACTGAAGTTGTGTGGTTTTTCACCTTTCCTATTTTGTCAGTCCTACCGGTATTTCCCTTCCAACATTGAGGTCATTGAATGGCTTGGAGCATACTACATTGACACCCAGTTCTGTGAAAAAGCCATTGAGTATTTGAAAGGGCTGCACTTATCCTGTAAGTAGTTATTATTTTATGCCTACTCAGATTTCTGACTAGACATCCATCAGTATACCTAGAGATGGATGAATCAGCTGGATAACATTAATGCTATAAACTAACAGCAGGGTTAAGAATATTTGTGATATTTTTTAATTTTCTCAACTTTCTGTTCATTTACAGCGTGTTTTTGCTCTTGGTTTGTATTTTTAGTGTTAAATAAGATCCTCCACTGTGCACTAGATAGTGTTACATATTAGAACCTATTTTTCTTTATTATCTGCCATTAAACACAACTATGAAAATGAGAACAGTTCTCCAAAGCCACCAAGACTTCTTTCTCTGTGGCTTTATGTGAAATATTTCCTTTCTATTGTTTTGTTATGTGGTGAGGATTTGGTGGTTTAGATAAGTGCATGTTTTAGCTGATCTTCCTGCATTTCCTCTTTTCACATAACTTCTATGTCCATCAAATAAAGCATATAAGTAAGCAAAATTGTGCAGTGCTGTACTACCAGTGGTCAGTGAAAATAAATTGACAGGCTAAACTGATTCTGATAAAGATGTCTGAGTTCAGTTCAACAACTTGCTGAAATTGTTCTTTAGCAGAATTTAATGCACTTAAGTAGGTATATAGGCCATATGCTTTATTTTAGTTCAAAAAGGGACCTTACTAGAGAATGGTTTATAAATAAAATCTGGTCAAATTTAAATTTGTAATCCAGAGTTCAAAGAGAATTCTAAAAATACATGCACACAGTCTTTTTATGTGGAAACAAATATTGTCTGTAGGTTCATGAAGAATCTTGTGTTAATAGACAAACTAAAATTCACTCCCAACAAGTGTGAATTTCTTTATTATGTGTTTTAGGAAAACTATGAAATATTAGACTAAGCAAAACTCTGTTATTGCTTCTCTCGTGATGATCTAAAATTCGATACTATTTTTGTTCTGTGAATCTGAATGACATGACAGCATGTGAACAAGAAATTTGTACAGTATAATTCAAGGAAAGATCATACTGCAATAAGTTATAAAAAGTTCAGTAAAAAATCCTAATTCTGGCTTTCAGATGCTTGGGCTAGAGTAGACATTAATTACAGATGAGAAAATCTAAGGTTTAATAAGGATTGAAATTGAAAAAAAATAGAGGAAAGTAGACTTCACTCAAATGGTGATATATTTATAAAGAAGTAGAGAAGTAGATTAAATAAAAATACAGAGAGAGAGTTGACAGAAATCATAGTTCACGGGTTTGCCAGTGTTCTTTTCCCTACAAGTACTGGCCTCCTTAAAAAATTGTATTTTAGTCAAGTCTGAGATTGCATATGCTGGCATTCACGACCTTCTTAGAAAATTTGGAAAGAAACAGCTGAGAATAAAAAGAATTATTTCATAATCTTGTTTTGGCAAAGATTTAAATATTTTGTGCTTCATGTCGCACATTCCATGCATGAAGTATGTGGATTGTAAAGTACTTATGAAGAATTGGCATATTAAATTCTTCAGTATTACTTGTAATCTGTCTGTAATACAGAGAAATTATTTTTCTGGGGGAGATTTTTAATTAGATCTCAGAGCATAAATATTTTGCTGTTTATTTGGTGTTAAAAATAGAACTAGATAGCTAATTGGGTAAGACATGAATGTAAATATAAATGCTACTGACTTTAATAAAGTGCCATTTTAGAAGTTGTATCCTTGTTTAATTGTGAAACGAGCATTTTAAATATAATTGTTTAGGCACTCAGCGTTTAATCACTGTTTTTAATCATAATTAAATTACATTCTAGTATAATATGTTAGACAATGAATTGGGAAACAGTTTTTCCCTATTTTGTGTTTTCTAGCATGCTCATTAATTAATAAAATGCTCATTAATAAAAGGATTTAGTGCAGTTAGTACTTGCTGCTGACAACTTATTCTCTAGAGAACCGTGTAATAAATTCTATTATGGTGTGTGTTTGGCTGCCTTTCTTTGCAAGAGACACATTCAGCTGAAACTCAAGCGGTGACAGTCATTTGTATTTCATGAACTTGCTTGGCAACTACCGGTGACAGATTGCTTAAGAGTTAAAAATGGCCTGTGCTATGATTAGAGAGAAAAATTGAAGAGGATAAGTACAAAATTATTCTGAAATGTTAATGTGAATACTTTCTGATATACTGCTATTCAATTGTAAGCCACATGTGCAAAGTGCTTTGGCTTATAGAGGATGCTTACACTGTTATCATGAACATTTCCTAATTTTTCACATAGTCTTGATAAAAATGAGGAAAGAGTCCAACAGTTTCATTTACATGCTCAAGCATCTCAAATATTTTCTCTGACCATACTGTCACCATTATGTGCTAAAAAGAGAAGACAGGCAGCAGCTAGGGACGTCGAGGCAATAGCACAGTAGAGGAGCCAGAGTTCAAAGCTGTAAGTAGGGATGGTGCTTTCTGGCAGGAATCCCTTGGTGTACATCCCTACTGGTGTGACCTCCTCAGAATACAGTTTAGCCATTTGTTCCTCTCCCACTGCATGGTTCTGTATCTGTGACAGTGTTCACATGTCAGGTCTACTAATTGTGTCTGGGCACAGAATCATGAGCCCAAGAAAAAAACTCTAACATGGGACTGAAAATGAGAGACGGTGGAGTCCTGGAAACAGTTGTGTGATGCAGCAGTGAATTGTGTGTGAGCTGAGCAGGCGCATTCTTTCTAGGAAGGCAACATGCTAGGTGAAAAATGATTAGTAGTTAATACTAGGTCTTTACCAGTGCTATGCAGATTATTTTGCTCATTCATTGTTTGGCAGTGTACATGAGTTTGTTTTATTTATATGCAGGCCAACACAAGTGAAGTGGCAGCTGATGGTTGCCAGTTGCTACAGGAGAAGCGGTAAGTTCTGTAACTTTTTTGTAATTGCTTGCAGGTTTGTGATATTTCTTGTAATTCATTTGGGTTATCAGCTTGGAGAATAATGAGAGGGTTTTATAGGAAAGATGGAGACAGACTGGGGTCTGCAGTTCCAGGTCCATGGAACAATGGTTTTAAACTGAAAAAAGGATAATAGAATAAAATAAAAGAATAAAAGCAAAAATCAGGAACCTCCTCATTAATTCTGTTATTTACAGAGTAATTTGGACTGTTTTCAGATGCTCTTAATTTTACTATCCATTAATAAAGAATGTTAAGTTTGGTATTATCAAATTAGGTCCTACAATATTAAATCATTTACTCTAAGAAAAAAGATTAATTGATGTTAAAGTGGTTCAAATTTCTCATCAAATATCCTTTTTTATGTTTGAATATGTGGTTAGAAGATGTTGTTTTGTTTGCAGGCAACTACCAGAAAGCTCTGGAGAAATACAAAGTCATTCACAGGAAATTCCCAGAGAATGTTGAATGTAAGTTGTTTCATTCTGTGGTGTACAGCTATCAAAAGAAACTTGTTACATCAAATAGGTGTGTTGGTAATCACAATGATGCATTTTTGGATGAAAATACTTCCATTAACTAACATTTTTATCATGCCAATGCTGTGTGTTTTTTGTGACAGCTTGATGAGCGATTTGAGAAATATGAGGGTGATGCTGAAGAAGAGCAATGAAAATAAACTTTAACTGAGTTGCATTGGATGAGTGCTTTCTAATACATACATACTAGATTTTATAACTGTTACTTATTTAATTGTTCTTATAAAAAAATGTTTGTATTTGTACTTCTAGTTCCTGCTAGTTCAGACTCCTGCTGTAAATTTCTAGATATGAGAAATTTTATTGCTAAATTGTTTTTTTTCTATAGCTGGTCACCCAGTCTCTGGAAAATCCATAGAGGATTTCAAACTAAACTACTGTAACCACAACATTGAAGAGTAAGACATTCTGCAATATCAGTCACACCTATACTCTAAATAAAAAAGCCCTGTAGGAAAATAGAGTTGTCAGTGGTTGTGTAAACATTCTCTTCCATCCCACACTGTGCCTCACAAATTCCAAAATACAAGGTTGTCACCAACAAGTTTGTGCTTTTAGATGCAATGTGAGAAGAAGATTCATTGTATTTTATTTTAAAACTGTATCATTCTGCTTTGACAAATGTATTGCTTTTTAAAAAGAGGAATCACAGCTCTCTTGTACAAGTGAAATTGAGTACTCTAATTCCTCAAAGTTATAAGCAAATATCAGGTTTGTGTTGGTCACACATGTTTCAGAGGGGCATTTAGTAAACCTTTTAGAATGCAAATACGTTTCTGAAAGTAGTTTCTACAAATTTCACAAATGGAGGCAGGAGTTAGGCAAGACAATTTAACTGATTTAAGTTTTCTACTGCTGAAACAATGGTTCTTCCCTCATCCCTCCTGATCATGGGCTTCCTAAACCAGCAGAAAACTAACTTAGCACAAAATGAAATAACATATTTGTGAAAGTAGTCTGGAGGTAATGGATCATGTCCTGCTTGTTTCTGCTTCAGTTCTTTGAAAGGAACGTTATCAAACACGTAGGAATACCAACAGTGGTTTTAGAGTTTGGTAGAGTGTCTCAGGAGAATGGTTTTTAGGGATCCTTTTAGTTCAGTCACAGAGTTACGGTTGATTTTCATGTCAGCTTTGTTGGGGTTTTTTAATTCTATAAATATTACTCTTTTAAAAATCAACCACAGCTAGAGGGAAAAAACCATTTGCATTCACTTGGCATTTGCAAAATTGTTTTCAATGGCATTCTCTTGATAGCAGCTCCTCAGTAATATCTTAGTATCATTTCTATGCTTTCCAGCTTCCAAAATACTTTGCAAATGTCAAGAGTTCTGACCCAAATTAATTAGTATGCCTTTTGCCTTCGACATACACCAATGGTATTTGTGCTGTTCATGGATACAGACACAGAGAAAGGTTGAATTACTTGCAAAATATTACAACTTCTATAGTGATACTGGACTGGAGTTGCCTTGTTTGCAGTTATTTGCAGTGTTTGCCATTCCGCGTGTCCAGTTCTGTCAGGGTGCACCTGTAGCTTGACCTGCTTGTAAGTCTTATTTAACAATGCTTTGCTTTCCAATTAGGCCTCCGATTTTTAGTCCGTCTCTGCACAGACATGGGGCTGAAAGAAGTCCAGGAATATATAACAAAGCTCAAGAAAGCAGAAAAATTAAAAGAAATTAGAGAGCAGGTAAGTTTGTTTCTCTGTGTATTATACAGTATAGCTACAGATGTAGATGAAGCTAGAGTGGTGTTTTTGATACTTCAAGATAAAATGTGTTGTTAACTTCCTGGTTTACAGAGGCTTCTGTTTTAAGAGGTTGGGAGGTTTAGTTTTAAATTACTACTTTTAAATCAGTCTGACATCTGTCTGAATAGTTTCTGAGCACCAGATTTTCTGTGATTTTTAAATACCAGTGCAAGATGGACTATGTGGACATGATGGGAATGCTGGAGCCACTCGCATAATTCAATGTCTGTGGAATGTCGTCTTTCCTACTTACTTGCCAGATTTTATTTAATACTTTAGTGTATTTATGAGCCAAGTAATAATGCAACTATAGGGAGAGATGGGAAGCCTAAGAATTTGTCCATGTAGAAAACTCCTTTTTAGTTTTTTATATATATATATATATATATTTGTGCTACAAAACTGCAGCATTGACATATTATATAGGTAGAAGTAAACTATTTGTGTGAGTGCCAATTTTTAAACTAAAAAAAAAAAAAAAATCCATAGAAAAGTAACAGACTGTGAAAGGTATGAGATCATAACTTGTGTTCTGTTCAGAAGAGTGAGCTCACGTTTGTGTGTGTGTGCACTTATGCATTGTTTTCTTGCTATTCTGGTGATAAAATAAGGTCTAAAATTAAAAACAGCTGCTTGTTTGAAAAGCATTATCCATCCTGTTCAGCTGCAAAGTATTCAAGCTTGCTTTGCCTTTCCAGAGAATTGTCTCAAAGCTGCAGAGTCACACTAAGGTACATTAAGTCTTAACTAATTTACTCGGCTCTTAGTAACACTTATTGGTCCCTTTTGATGCCAGATGATGTGCACATGCATCTTTAGCTACTTCTGCTTAAGTTCCAGGGAGCTTGAGTATGCATATGAACACTAAGACACTTCAAAAATGAAACTCACAAGGGGAAACACTGACTGAAGGATTCCTGCTTTATGCTACAACCATACTTTGAGGAGCTAGCTGAAGTGTACTGACTGGGTTTTTCAGTAAATGTAAAATTCAAAGCACCTCAGAAAATGGACAAAAGAAAGCAGTCCACAGCTTTAATGGGATTGATATTCCTCCATGTCTCCTCATAATTGTATCAGTAAGCAAAACAGATGACCAGGTATAATATTCCCATTCTGCAGAACTCACAGTTGAAAGATTCACTGAAGTGTGTTCAACAGGCTTTGCTTGGTTTCTGATCACTTCAGTGCCAGTGATATACATTGTTCCTTGCAGTAACTTTCGGTACCTCAGTGCTTTACTTGAGAAAGCTCGCCAACAAAACCAGTTAAAACTGGATTATCTTGTAGTTGATTAGAGAGAGAGAGAGGTCCCTGGAGAAGGAAAGGCTGTTTCCTTGCATGTAATTCTGTCCTTTTTTTTTTAACGCTGAAGGCATTAATTATAGATAGGCAAATGTCAAGACTTTAAAGAAAACACCCTTTTCCTTAAGAAAGTTAATATTTGAATACAATTTTATAAACCCTAAAAATTGTAATTTCTCTTTCTGTTTATTTCATATGGGAAGCAAGAGCTTCCCCAAACACATTTCTGTACTTTCTGGTGAGGAAAAAGCTACTGATAGAATATGTAAGTTTAAATCCTCTAAGTAACTTAAGATTTTAGTAACAGAAAAGTTATTAAATTAAAAAAATTAAATTATGGAGGTTTCTTTCATTTTGATTTCATTGTGTAAAGGAATTCATTAAGTCGTACCTGAATGACAGAAGTATCAGTGGGATCCAACACAGACTTCTGATTGCACAAGTTACTGCACAGTTGGTTTAGACTGTTCAGGCTGTAACAGTGATCATAATTCAGCCATGATGTGGGACCTCTCACAACACTACCCTTGCAAAGCAGGATCATGGAATGGTTTAGTTTGAAAGGAACATTTAAAGACTATCTAGTTACAACCCCCTGCTGTGGGCAGGGGCACCTTCTACTATCAGGTTGCTCAAAGCCCCATCAAACCTGACTTTGAACATTTCCAGGGATGGGCATCCACAGCTTCTCTGGGCAACCTGTTCAGTGTCCCACCATCCTCGATGTAATTTTTTCTCCTTCTCTACCCTTTCTCAGTGTAAAGCCATTACTCTTTGCCCTGTCCACCACAGGCCTTAGTAAAAAGTCTGTCCCGAACTCTCTTTTAAGACTCCTTTAAGTATTGAAAGGCCACAACAATATTTCCCCAGAGTCCTCTCCAGGCTGAACAACTTCAACCCTCTCAACTTGTCTTCACTGGAGAAGTGCTTAAGCTCTCTTTTCATCTTCATGGCCCTCCTCTGGGCCCTCTACAACAGGTCCATGTCCTTACAGTAGATGTCTCAGAACTGGACACACAGCTCTGGGGCCTCAGGAGAACAGAGTAGAGCAGATCTGTCTAGAACAGATAAGGTGTCTATGACGGCACTTTTAATTAGTCAAAGCTTTAAGGTAGATCTGCTTAAATATTTCCTCTAGTGTGTTACCCAGAAAAGAAAAAAAAATCAGCCTTTTGAATAAGCCTGATTGTATTGTAATTTAAACTAAACCAATTTTCATTTAAGCAGATAAAATGAAATGCACTAAGTTTAAAAAACCCTGAACAAACACTCCTCTTGCCTTTGTGCCCCCTAAAACCACCTCCGATAAAAAAAATAAAAGTTTCTTGTCAGTCCTGTCAACTTCATTCCTGCAGACAAGCCAGTGTTTCCAGCCTGAATAAGCTCTGAATGGAAGCAAAATTCTGCCCCTGTGGTTCCAAGTGTACTCTCTTCAGAACCTGTGAAGTCTGATGAGTTGCTTTCTGCTTCCTCTTGTAGTTACTTGTCTTGGTGGGACATGTTCCCATCTCCTTCTGGCTTTTTCCTTTGCCACCCTCTGGAAACTTTCCAAGTTCCTCCCAAAGGAAGGGAACAACTTTTTCTGCTCCCAAGGAACCTTCTGACACAGTTTTCTTAAAAATGAACACCATTGTAGTTGGTAAAGGAGCAAAGACTCTAAGAAAAGATGTTTCAGGACATGCTGCGATTCAGTGTGCAGCTGCATTACTAGTGGAGTATCTTTCTGTGACAATCTCTACATCACTGCTCTCGTGCTAACAATAGCCCTGCAGTTCCTTCTTTTGCTATTGGTGTTGTATTTGGGTTCCCATCCTCTGGTTTGGGGTTTGGGAAGGGCTTTTTTGTTTGTTTCTTGGTTGGGGGTGAATGTGTGTGTGATTTTTAGTCTTCTGTCTGCCATCTGGCTTTGGAAATTACTAGGGGATTTTTCAAAAGTTCCTTCTGTCATCCATGGCCATACAGTCATAAACTATACTTTCTAGTTCTAAAATTACCAGTTTTTAATATTTCACCACCTAAGTTTCCAACAGGAATGGTTCAGTTAGCAGTACCAGATACAGTTCAATTCTTGCTCCCAATTTTGGCCTAGCCCTTGATTTCTCAACTGCACCCAGTAAAGACAAAATAGGTAGAATGCTAGCATGGTATACCTGTTTTCATGGTCTGCACACAGACTTTATCTTTCTATAGAAATTTATCAAAATTTTCTATTTTGGCATTGTTTTTCCAGAATAAGTATATTCACATGGATTTTATACCAAAATAAATATTCTGGTGTATTTATTTCCCTCAGTTCTCAAATATGGACAAGTTGTTAAATACTTCCAGCCAAGAATCTGGGAACATCTGTGGAGTTCATTCCCTGTAGAAATTTTGTCCCTGCTTCTCACAGCATTTAATTTTTACTGCAGCCTTCATATGTTGGAACGTTTGGGTTGGGGAGGGGGATTGGGGGCTGGGGTTTTTATTTTTGTTTGTTTGATGTTTTTTTTTAATGGAATTTGTCTTCCTTTTTCATGTTTCACTCTAAAAAGGACAGGTAATAGTGTAAAAGTTCACAGAGCCTCCTTGGCGGCTGCTGTGTACACGCATTACTATTTATTTCCGTTAAGTGACTGAGAACGGGGCTGATGGGGTGTAGTGAGAAGCAGTGATGAGAGGTGCAAATGCTGGAGGGGCCTTACTGCCTTTGCCTTCAGGCATCCACATCTGGGCTAACCATCCTAAATGTCTTTTGCAGTCGTGGGAGAAATAGGCATTTTTAGGGTGGAAACCTATTTTGAATGTCTGCTTTTAGTGTGGGATTACTTACAAACTACTCACTTGGAATTTTACAGGAGTTAATCATATGTTTAAGCTGTAGTTCTTATGTTATATTTTGGGAGGAAAGTCCTAGGATGTAAATGCCAAGAGGGCACTATCACATAGGGACTCCTTCCCTTGGGCAGACAGAAGCTGAGCTTCTGCTGTCAGACTTGCTGTCAGTCATTCAACAGTTTGGAGAGTCTGGACAGGTTTCCTGAAGGATTGATATATGCTACTTCACTGGGCTGTGAAAAGGATATTTAATCCAAAATTCAGAGAACATATTTTAGACTTGAGGATTTCCCAAAACAAATAAAAAAGTGTGAGAAATTCTGGTCCCAGACTGAATTGCTCCAAGACCAGTCCTGGTTTCACACTAGGCTCAATGCTTTCCTGTCTGACTCCTGTGGGTTTTGATTTAAGAGTTCTTCCTTTTTCTGTTGGCATGAATCTTGAAAGTTCTTTCGCTTCTTTGGTATCATTCCAACTTTGCCAGACTTCATGATGTTTTTCTGGTGAAAAAGTTATAGTAATTGACCTGAAGACATGATGTGTGTTTTAATCAGATCCTGAATTCATATTTTAGAATAAGGTGCAGAGGTACTTTATTAATAGTTAAGTGCTTTAAACATCAAGTTTTTGTACCTACCTATCAAAAAGTCCTTCACTGAGGTGTCCTTTCCTAAAATTGACAAGATGTGTGCATAAGAAATTTGGTGTTTTGCCAGAAGATCTAAGTCTGCCATATCATACAAAGGTATTGCTTTGATAAACTGTTAAAGTTTTCAAATAACACTCAAAAAAAAACACAGCTGGGAGATGTTTATGGTACCTTCCTCTATGCAAGAGAGCTGACTGTTTAAACACAGCTTTTAAAGTATTTACCTTCACTTTTATCTTGCATTTAACACTCAACAGCAAATTAAATTTTGCTGTGAAATACAGATCTGTGCTAAAAATTCAAAATCCAAGATCCATAGGGTGAATAGTTCTTTTTATAGATTCTCCCACTTCTCTCTTTTGAGTCTTTACAATAATAAAATGCTTGTTGGATTTACAAGACGTTAATAGGAGAGGCTACTTTGAACTCATGCAAAGAGGGCTGTGTTGCCTGTTTTTTCAGCTGTACTTCACAAACGAACATCTGAACTATTTTTATGCACATTCCTTGTATGAATTTTATCTGAAGGAAAGTAATTTATTGAGATACTGTATTTGAATTTCACAGTCCTCTTGTTTTATATAAACATTGGATTTAACCCTGATTTTAAGGACAATTTCAAGCTTTAGTAGCTACAGTATAGTAAGTCTAGTTTAACATTCTTCTACTGTTTTATTAATAAGCTGAGTTGAATTTTCAATAATTATGTCTAATATATATTACTAAATGGATTTTTTTGTTCTGTTCTTTTCAAACCTTTTCTCCTGTTCTGCAGCGCATTAAATCTGGCAGAGATGGCAGCGCACGTAGCCGCAAAGAAGGAAGTGCTGGTAAGTAGTCAAGCCTCTGCTTAAATATCAGTTTTGACAGGATCCTGAAGAAAACAGATTTTCTGAAAATGTTTGTAAAGCCTCCTTTCATCCTGAAACTCAAACAAATACGCACTGAGTAATATGTAAGTATTTCACAAATTTTGTGTCATAGTTTTTGGTTTTCTCATTGCTGTATGAAATCACAACTGGTACAGTAGCATGAATTTGGTCTAACGTCTGTGTTTTATATACAGATCTTAGTGTATTCCTAAAGCTAAATTTCTGATTGTTTTCAGTACTGTGGCCTTGAATGTTTTCATCCCATTAACTTAGTATTTGAACATTTTTAACTTTGGAATATTTGCTATAAGGAATCATTTATCATAGCAAAACAGAACACATAAGCCACAGAAAATAGGCATTCATTGTTTCTTTATTTAGCATGAAGGAAAGGGGCTTTTGTGCCCACCAGGTAACCTGCTGTGTTAGGTGTTTGTTACAAGTTCAGCAGATTGTTCTGTGCAGCCACTTCTGTAATCTGGATAATACCCTTTACTATCTTTGAGCTCATCCTTTCCCTTTTCTCTGTCTAGCAGAACTGAAGTTCTGGAGTCTTTCCTAGAAGAAAGCTTCCTCTCTGGGTACTCAGTCTCCTTGCTTCTCTTGCTTCTATAGATTTGCAGTGCTGATTTCCATAAATATAAAACCTTTGCAGTGCAAGTCAGGAAACTGCCCTGTTTTGTCTTTTCTGCACTGGGTTGCCTGCATATTGCACAGCCCGTGATTTTTCACTTCCATTAATAAATCCATGAAGTCAGTAATGTAAACCTAACAGTCTCCCACTGCTGCTCTAAGAAAACTAGCAGACTTCATGCTACTTCAGCCACCTGAAAAAAAAAAATCATATTTTGACCCAAAGAGGAAATGGTTTCTTTGTGTTCTGCTTTTGGTTTTTCTGGATATCAATAGGTCTCATTAGAAGATATCCCCTGTAAATTCTTGACTCTCTTCCCTTCCTTTACAGATAAATAATTTATGATTTTTTTTTCTTATTTGGTAAATATTTTTCTCCACCTACATAGCAGATATTTTACTACATTAAGCAAATTCGATAGGGTCATGAAAAGTCGTGGCATCTAGTAATGTAATCTGAAGATGACCTTAGAAAGCTGTTACATTTATGAAGACTGCTTCCCTAGATTTTTTGAGGGTTAAGAGTGAGCGTTAGGTGCTTGAGAAAGATCTCATTCCTTTTTCAGCTCAGTAGTTTCACTAGAGAAGCTTTTAAATAATTTCTTGATGTGTGGAAGAGACAACCATTCACCTAGGATTGAATTTTACCTGTTCTGGGCCTCAGGCCAAAGTAATTCTTTATTTAAGTAACAGAGCGGGATGGGAGAGGATGGCGAGTTTCTGGGCTCTCCTTTGTTACATAAACCCTGTGACCAGGCAGCCAACTGGAGGTGCCAACAAAACAGCAGTGTGAGACAGGATTGGTCCCTGTTCTCTGTCACAAAGTGGAATCCACTTTGGCATACAGCAAATAGAAAGGAAGAGCAGCATTGGTAGCAGGCACAATGGTATTTACAGCTGTGCAAAACTTTGCATCAGGTGTGTAGGGAAATGGCACAAAGGGTCTCTTTTCTTCCAGCTCTATTTTGTAATTATCTCCACCCTCATTAGTGGGAAAGGGGTAAGCTTCAGGAGAGAGTCAGTAATTTAGCAAAAGAAGATATACATAAGGCTCATGCTGAAAGGATGCTAAGACAGCATAAATCTCCCAAACAACAAGTTTGTCAGTATTTCTTTTAAAGACAGCAGTATCTATGGAAAGTTGTTTTCTTTCTTCTTTTTTAGTTAAAAAAAAAAAAAAAAAAAAAAAGAGGGTGAGAGGTTAAGAAGGATCATCATTTACCTAGAATTTGCCCTATCAATAATTCTTAGATTGTTGAGTTCAAGATGTTATGTCAAATATGTGAATGAGTGGAAAAAAACGGAGTTTGGGAACAAGTTTGTATATCAGAGCATGTTTGAGAAGTCCCCATTATACAAATTCAGTGCCAAAGGTCCAGCCTTTCTGGAAATGACTTGGCAAACAAGCAGAGGTACAAAGAAGGTCCTGTACTGAGCCTAGAGTTAACTTCCTGCTGGGATTCTTAATTAAAAGCTGTGGTGAGCTGTACTACTTACATGTATTTTTAGAATGAGTCAAAGGTGCTGGGCACATTTTAACTGGTAACGTTGGCTCTGGGGAGCCTAATCAATGAAGAAACTGGACACTCACAGCATCCTGTGTTGTATTTTGTCCACATTGTACTGAGGATGACTGAGAAACCTGAACACCCAAGCATTTTATTTTGTCCGATGTTTGGCTTTGTTCACCTGGGTTATAGACTGTAATTTGCAGTTTCATAAATTTCTGTGTGCAGGTTGTGTGAAGACACGTATGAAATATAAACATGGGTTATTTTATTTCATAATATTAATGACTTCATGATAAATTACTGACTTCAAAAGGAGAGAAAAAAAAAGAGAAACATTTGTATACATTTTAAAGTTAGTCTTTTCCAGTGGTGTTGCCAAGACCAAAAGGGATCATTTTCCTACACTGTATGAGGGATTGGCCATCATTACTGAACCCAGTGAAGCATGGAATCCTCCTTAGTTTAGTACTTACTAGCTCAACTGAAGTACTTAGTAGCTTACTGAAGTCTTATGCATTCCAAATATTTTAGGTCTGATGCCTGTTTTCTTTCTTTCCTCTTACCAGCTCACTGTCCCCATACTTTTTAGCATTCCTAAGAAATTTTTTCCCCCAAGAATTTTGTCCCTATATAGTTATTTATATTAAGAGTATTAATAATTCAGGTTTCCTTGTTTTAGGAAGTATAATCTAAGATTGCTTTTAAAGAGGAAGCTAAGAAGAAAGAAAACTAAGCCAGCAAGGTTTGTACTTCATAGGGCATCAAGTACTTTGCCAATAAAAATTAAAACAGAAGGTGTATGAGATGCACCAAAGCAGAGTTTCAGCAATATGATTGGTATATGCCTGAATGGTAGACAGAATGGAAACAGAGAGACAAGAAAACTGACATCTATATCAATGTCAGTTAAAATCTGCTCGTGCCTTTCGAGAAGATAAGCATTAAATCTAAAATCCCTACCCAAAACTGAACACATTTTTCAGCCACTATAAAAAGTGAAATTTTCTTCTCCTTACAATTATCAGATTTATGGTTTTCAGTCTTACTTGGGTCATGTTGGAAGCACGTGACATTAATATATAGTCCTGTTAAAATTATTGTTTTTTTTATTTTAAAAAGAAGAAAAAACCCCAAAACCACAATAACCACGAAACCTTGAAGGGAGCTAACAGTACAGCTGAGTTTAGGCAGTTGTCAAAGATATTCTTTCCAGTAATCTTTTCTTGTTTTCATACTCACTTTTTCGTGTCTTGCAGATATATGATTGTAACACCCAGAACTTAGCAGTTGGTGCACTGTGGTTTTTACTGCCATAAGGGATTTTTCCTGTTTAATAGCATAATGCTCTTCTATGTGTAGATAATGCAAAGTATGACATTCAGGAATCCATTCCCGTGGCTGTGTTTACTTGGTCTCTGCATTTGCCCAGCTCTCTGAATGGGGAGGTTTGTGCTGGATGAGAGGAGCCAAGCAGTCTCGGACAGGAGCCCAGAGAAGCAATGTTGAATTCAGAAGATGAAAGGCTGAGTACTTTGCATTCTCCTTGGTACCTAGGCTTGTCAGGATGAATTTGGAGAATAAACCACATGGGAATAATTTAGGTGTTTTTTGCCTTTTTCAATTCACTGGTGACTGTGTCAGTTTGTCCATCCCCAAAGACTTCCCATATTCAAACACCCTTTTACCATCCCAGAGGGATCTCCTTATGTATTATGGAAGTATATTTTAGATGTTAGAGCTGTGGACATTCCAGGTAATCCTGACTGTGATAAAGATAAGAGATTTTCTTGTTACCCTACAGCCAAGACATGACAATCATTTATATTTGCTAGGCTTTGTGTGCCTGTTGATGCCTCATTAATTACATGTCATTGTGGGATTGTTCCTTTTGTGTGTGCAGAATAGAAACAGATTTTCTTAATTAATGGAGAAGGGAAAATCTGTTGAAATGAAGAGAACATCTCAATCAGTGTTCTGCTCTGAACTCACCTTAAGAGTTAGCTGAACTGACACACCACAAACAATTTTCATTCAGCAAAATTTCAGATCAAAGTGAACAGCAGCCAAGTTATAAATTGCATTTACTTCCCATGCTGTTTTACGGTTTTAATGTATTATTCTGCCTTCTGCACTGAACTTACTCTTGTCTTTAATCAAACCAATGCCCATTCTTCTCCAAAGATGGTGTCTTCATCTCAGATAGGAAAGATACACAGAGCTGCACTTAAAACACATTCTGGATTTGGTGGAGCGTTAGCCCACTGTGCTCTTTGTTACATAAACATTTTACAGAGGAGGCAGATTACCAAACAATCTTACCCTTTGATGTATTTTCTTGATGGGTAAAATAGTATTAAAAATTCTAATTTATGTCCTTTGTGATACAGGAGCAATTTCCAGTGCAGGACAATTTTCATCACTGTAGTTGTAACTAGTTAGAGTCCTCTGAAAAATAAATACAAATACAATGGATTTTTTTGGCTTGAAGTACACACAGGTATTGTGACAGGGAGTACAGAAACAGATTAAAAAAATTGAGAATCGTTTTTGCTAGGTATCACTACTTAAAATAGGACTATTACAAAATAGGATTACTTTTGCAGTATGTTGCATTATTTATTGTTCTGCCATATAAAATTGGCCATTTTTTTAAAATTAGGTTTTATATTTAGATTCTTTTTTATTCCCATTCAAATTCTATGTGAAGGAATTCGTTCAAATCAGTTTTTGTAAGGCATTGAGAATAATGTAAACGTCCTAAATACAATAATATGGACATGACTTTTAAACAGATGAGAGGAAGGAATGCACTGTAAAAGATATCAGCATGCAGAGTGTATTATTTATGTCTTTGTATGCATAGTACTCAGTTAAGGCTGTTGAACACAGGCTGTGAGGGGAAGGTAATGCCAGCATGATAATCCAGATCTTAAATATAACGATTTTACAGAGCAAATAATTTGTTTGTGTTTGTAAACAACTGCTTAATTGGTTCCTGTTGCTTTTTCAACTGAAATCTGGAGCAGTGTTCCTACGGTCGGTTCATGTGCAGGTGTCCACGTTGTCACCCCAAAGTGAGTACAGTGGGCATGGCCTCCACATGAACTACAGTAGTAACTTACTAAATAAATGCCCAGTAAGTTAATAAGGACTGGGTATTCATTGCAGTGAAGATTTCCTTAGATAGAGAGCAATGAAGTTCATCACTGATCTTCCATTAGTTAAAAGCTGCTTTGAATTAGGAGCAGGTGTTTGTACAGTTAATACAGTAATAGAGAGAGAATTAATATGCAGTTTCAGAAATATCTACCTGTAGTCCTCTGATTGTAGGTGCAATCAGACAGATGGCAGCACTCAAAGCTGTGCTCTTAGTAGACAAAAAATATACAAATAAAGCCTTTCATTCAGAGTCACACTGTTAGCTTTGTTTTCTTCTGTGGATTACTTTAGTGAAAGTTAGTTTCATTCCCATAATTCAAAATGTATATAAATGTATATAAAATCTTTTTCCTAGATGGGGTGAGAGCAGCAGGGAATGATGAGTAGAAATTGTAAAACTTGCCTCCTCAAAAGTATGCATGTCTGTGACAAAATGCTTTAAAAGCACTCCTTCCCTGAAGTTCTCTTCACTGTAGGACACCAAAATCCTGAAGTTTGTACTGCAAGCTTATATTCCTTAACATTGCCAAATTATGTGTGAATGTATACTGAATAAAAACATGTAGATGATTCTGCAAACAGAACTATAAAAAGTAAGTTCAAGATGAGATTTAGACTTCTGGCAGATCACATTACATGGTCAACAGAATTTTTAATAGCTGCCATGTTGGCAGCCAAATCCTGTATCCCATGGCAAGAGTGTCAAGAAAAGCTTACCCCAAATGGCTCAACAGCTAGAACATTCCTTCTGAAAGCTGGAGCTGTGGGTTTGAACTCCCTCAGGTGAAAGAAAGCACCTCTGTCTGACATCTCCATGTAGTCCAGATGGTGTCAGGCACCTCTTAATTTCCTCTGGGTGCACTTTAAAATGAAAGGTGCTCCTCTTCCTCATCTTTAGGTATGCTCAGAGCATACTGCATCTCTACAGAGATTTGATGTGGTTTTGCCTATTAGCCTAATTTAAACTAAATGTGAAGGACTAACCAGAAGGGTTGTTAACCTTCCCCTCACTCTTGCTAGATACAATGCTCATACAGAAGTAAGGTGAGGAGTGTTACTTTGCTGATCTACCTGAGAAAAAGTTTTAATTAGGTTACTTTTAAATGTACCTAGTAAAACTTAAGGATCCTAGAACATCTAAAGAAGCCTCTGTTTTTTCAGTTGTATTTTTTAGGGCAGTAAGATGTGCAGATAACTAGTGGGTATTATGTTGATCCCACGCAGTTTGGTTTGTTTACCATCTTTTTCTTCCTTCTTTCACTTAATATTAAGTCTTTCACCTTCCTCTGGTAGAATCACTAACATCCATATGTTTTCCTCTTTCACAGCTGAAAACATTTGTGATGCTATTTTCCTCCTCTTTTATTTTCATTGCATTTCATTCATTTCTGGGACCAACCAATTAAATCTGTGGAATTTCTTTGACTATTCAGTCTTCCCCTTGTGTAATCTGCTGTTTTGTTCCTGTCTTTGCATCTCTTTACTGCTTCTTACAGCTTTATTTATCCCCTTAAAATTACTTGTTTTCCGTTATGCAAGACTGTGCCTACTTCTATCCTCCTCTTTTTCTCATTGATTATTTGTATTTTCCTCAAAACATTTTCATCCACAGCATCTTTGAAGCCCAGCTCTCACCTCCTTCTTGCACAGGCCTGTCCAGAGCCCACTAAAATCAAGAGGAGGCCCTTTTGTAATCTTGCAGCCCTTTGGTTGAGCTTCTCTCCAGGCAAACCCACTGTTTTCCCCGTGTTTCTTCAAATCCTTCAAGTACTCACTTCTTTCATGAAACTGTCAGTGAGAACTGGTCCAAGGGAAGTGGATGTAAATAAAAATATATATTCCTTGCTTTGAAATTTCAACTGTAATCTGTGTCTTGTGAACTGATTAACTGACATGGGACTATGTATTAGATCTTTCTTGGAGCAGAGACATTGTCTTCCACTTTGGGGCTGAGCAAACAGAAGTCTGTGGTAGTATTTATGGAGAGATAAAGCCTTGTCATCTTTGTAGAAGTTGGAGGGGTTGGGTTTTTTTTCTTTTAATTATAACAATATCTATTAAAACAACATTTGTAGTAAATAAAACAGTGGAAATGCGTTGCCAAGTCCAGACTTTGTAAATAATGTTTCCTGAATGAAACCCATTTTTCCTCCTTACAGAGGGAAGACTTTTAATGCCCACATTGTTTGCTGTTGTAAATGAACATGTTTCTATTTGGCTGTACATCCTGCCTTGTAAATATACCAAGTCAAACTCAAAATGTTTTCTCCCAGGAGAAAAAATATTGCATAAAAATTTGTTGTAACAGATGAGATTGAAAGCTTGCCATGAATGTGAAAAAGAGATTCAGAGGTGCACAGAATATTTAAAGTGTCTGGAATACTGCTGTGGCAGGAGAATGTTAATCTGATGTTGTCTGGGCAGGAGGCAGCCCTTGGAGCCGACACATTCCTTGGGGCCCTGCTGCAAACTGAGCTGCCAGCAGAGTGTTTACAGCGAGGTGCAGGGCCAGCATGGTCTGTACACATGAGCTGTGCCTGCCTGCCACGCAGACAGCACATGGCAAATATACTCTTCTAATTAAAAGCAAACTTAGTGTTGCATTTAACCTTGACAGTATTGAGCAGGTGGATCACATTGATGCATATTAGTAAGCACACAAACATAGGAAATGTCCTGTGTACATTGTGACAGTGTTTATATTTATCATGCTTATTTTAACTCCAAAATGTGACTGTAATTTATAAGCAACTGAAATGTCAGCATTCGAAGCAGAGATGTTTTAATATGTTTACTCCAAAGTCATAAGGCTGTATATATTTTTTAAAAAACCTTAGCGCACATATGTGTGGACACAGTGTCCACTGTGTTTTAAAGACCACTATTACAAATGAGTACTGTGTCTGTCATGAAAAGATGGTTTCATTCAAGTCTAGTTTGACAGATACTAGTAGCTGAATTGATGTTATTCTTGTATCATGGTTTCACGGAACATAACAGCATGTTATTTGTATTTTTTTTTTTTTTCTGTTCCCCAGATAGTGGTGGTACCAAAGGGGAAAGACTGAGTGCCAAACTAAAAGCTCTGCCTGGAACAAGTGAACCCTATGAAAGTAGCAGCAGTAAAGAAATAGGCAAGTGGACATGTTATACCTTTTTTACTTTCATGGTTCTCAGGGAGAGAAGAAATAAGGAGAGAGGAAAAAAAATAAGTTGTTGGAAGAGTATGTAAAATTAGATAATTGGGGCAACATTTGTCCATGAAAATGAGGCTTTCACTGCATTGTTCAGAGCTCACTATAAAGTAATTGTGAGGAGAAGTGTGGCCCATGTTAATATTACTTTTGATATCTGTCTGCTGCATCCTTTAAGTCAGTTCTTGCCATTCTGCAGTCAAAGGTTCTTCAATAAGACTGAATTTTCAAATGGGTTTAAAAACCCAAATCCATGTGGAATGTGGTACTTCCTAAAATGCCATTCCTCAAACAGGTCATCAGTCTTGCTGTTCCTTGCACGTTTCCAAAGTCTTTTGCTCACTGTAGTATAGTAAGAGAAATTTCTTTTTAAAAAATCCAAAAGGCTTCCATCAGTAGAACTCAAACTTTGCTCTGGTGCTCTGCTTCAGTTCCTGAATGCAGTGTATTGTTCCCCTTCAGCATTCATGTGCTCTTTCTGGTCTGCATTTCAAAGACACATATGTGTAGTGCTGAATCCTAATCTTTTGTTTGATTTTGTATGTTTAAAACCAGCTAAAGTTAAAGCAAAAGTAGTTTGTAACTGTTTCACATGTATTTATTTAAATCCTAGATGCCTCCTACCCAGATCCACTTGGCCCACAACCAGAAAGACCAAAAACAGCAGCAAGAAAAAGAACGGAGGAAGATGATTTTGCTGATGAAGAACTAGGAGAGGATCTGCTTCCAGAATAGCATATGGGCCACTATTTTTTTAATCCTTGTAAAAGTTTTAGCTGAAAAACTTTTCATTCATAATGATTTTGTAGTGGATTTTTATAAACTATTTGTGAAATACTTTGAACATGTGGTACCTTATGTTAAAAACATGGATTTGTAATTGCAGTGTCTTCTGTGATTGATTTAAAAAAATAATGGTGAGGTTATTTTACTCATGCATGAGATCTACACAAGTACTCACACACATTGCAAGCTCTATCAAATGCATAAAGCTTTTGCTTTCAGAGATAAATACGATGATAATATGAAACAGAGAAGCCTCTAAAATTTCATCTTTCAATGCAGAATACCTCAAAGCAATGCTTGTAAGGGTGAAAATCCCGTATCCTTCATCCAAAGCCAGGATTTAAGTCCTGTGAACTGACCTGAAAATGCTGGATATGGCCTTGGTTTCCCTTAAGGCCCCAATTCAACAAATCACTTTACACTGATACCAAAGAAAGCATCTTAATTTTAGTCTACGCTTAGATGAGCTAGGGCCATTTTGCAGTCTCTTGGCAAAATGTCCTTATTTTTGTTTTTTTTATTTTGAATGGTCAGAGTTGTCAGGATTTCAGCCTAGTTTCTTCAGAATTACTAATTAGATTGCAGCTTTTGCGTCTTATATTGGAGACTGTGGCACTGTAGAAAACAGTGATAGTTTTCTGCAGCCTAAGCTGAGTATGGGCAAAGAAGATGGTTACAGAAATCACCATCTGTGATTTCTGCTTATGAACTGAACAAGTATATGCTTATAATCAGTTCTGCTTATGAACTGAACAAGTTTGATCTGAAGTTACTGAGACATGTTAAATTCTTGTAGTAGGAATCACTTTGAGGAGATGAAAAATATTAGTCAGGTGTTCAGAATTTCCTAATAAATACTTGCAAAACTAGTCCACTGAGATAGCTTGTTTTTTGAACCCTGGCATGAGTTTGGTTTAATAGTTAGACTTTGGTTATTGCACTTTGAAATGCAAGAATTCAGTCTTCTGAAATACTCAGTGCTCCTTCTCAGTATTGGTGCTCAGACTGTTTCCCAGTGATAGTGGAGAAGTCTCTTTGTATCTTCATAAAATGTTTTTTTCAGGTTTTAAAAACACTGTCCAGTGTCATAGGATGTCTGCAAGTGCTCAGAAATGTCCTGTGGGGTTTATGAGCTGCTTTGTGTGTACCAAGCTTCCCATGGGACTGGAGCAGCATTCCATCTGGGATTGCACTTCTTCTGCCTCATGGTATGGGCAGAGCATGTTCAGTGCTGTTTATGGAACACCCTGAGGGGTTCACCAAGGAAGAAAGACATGGTAAGCTCTGGACCCTGATCCTTCTAAGGGGTGGAAAGGAGCATGAGAAGGAAATGGATGGCAGCTGCCTTACTCCTGCAAATCTCTCTTGCCTGTTCCTCAGTCCTGCTGTATCTACTGCTCTGGTTGTAGAATGACATATTCCTGGATGTCCTGGTAGTTTTTCCTGTCAGGCTTAGTCTTGGAAGATCTAGACCACCAGGATGCAACGTGCCATGCAGGAGGGAGCATTTTCAGCTACACACTCTGGTGGTATGAAGTAACTGAGTTAATCAAAGAAAGAGAAAACACATGGAACCATGGCAGGAAGCATAGATAAACCTGTGAAACCGTGCAGAAGAGAAGTCAGGTGAGATACTGCCATGGTTTTCTAACACAAGGACATTTGGGTAGACTCCAGTGCGTTGACCCTGGTTGGATGCCTGGTGCCCACTGAAGCCTATCACACACACAGAGGAGAGAAAATAAAGGGCTCATGGGTTGAGATAAGGACTGAGAGAGGTCACTCATCAAATACCATCACAGGCAAAACAGATTTTAATGAGAGATATTAATTGATTTTATTGATAACAAAATCAGAGCAGGATAATGAGTATTAAAATAAACCTTCAAAACACCTTCCTCCCATCCCTTCCTTCTTCCCAGCTCTACTTCCTCCCACAGTGGCTCAGGGAGACAGGGAATGGGAGTCATGGTCAATTCTGTGGCCTCTCTTGTTGCTCAAGGAGAGGAGTTGTTCCCCTGCTGCACTGTGGAGTCCCTCCCATGGGAGACAGTTCTCCATGAACTCCAGTGTGAGTCCATCTCCTGAGTCCCTCTCAAACTGCTGCAGCCTGGGTCACTCTTCCCCGGGGTGCAGCCCTTCAAGGACAGGCTGCTGCAGCACGGGCTCCTCTCTCCAGGAGCCTCCCACGGGGTCACAGCCTCCTCTCAGACATCCACCTGCTCCAGTGTGGGCTCCTCCATGGGCTCCAGGTGGATTTCTGCATCCTCCATGGATCCCCATGGGCTGCAGGGGCACAGCTCTTTCACCACAGCCCCCCACTACCAAAGTTTAGCCATGCAAACTCGATACAGCATCCAATCAAACATTGCAATCACACAAGCATGTCCATGATAAAGTGGCAGGAAGTACCAATAACTTGGGATACAGTGTTTCTACAGATACATCCGTAGAAACACTCCTGTGGACATCAGAGAGATTTTGATCAGCAGCAGTTTCTCGATTCAGTTTGCCCAGATGCATAACTGTACACTGGGTAAAGTTCTGTGGATTACTAACAATTGCACTTTTGTTCCAGCACTGCACAAACTCACAGGCAGTTCTGGAACATGTTGTTTCCTACGTACAGATTCCCAGGGACTTCTGGAACATGCTGTTTCCTATAGCATGAGGATCTGATTATATAATGCTTTGGGTTATGATGAATTTGCATGTTATTTTGCAAGCACAGTTGAGCTTGTTCTGAACTGACAGAAAGCCATGTGATCCAGCTCCAACACTGGAATAATGAGTCCTGCTGACAGTCAAAATGATATAGCCCAGGTTCATCCACTTCAAAACCGTGTTCACTATGGCTGCATCTCTCCTACAACTGCAATGTTGCCAAGGCAAGCACAGAGCAGAGGGGATGATGTATACCCAGCTGTTCTGTAAGACCAGTAGCACAGTAGTGCACAGTAGCACAGTTTCGGACCGTGACAATTCATCTCCCAGAGAACTGCCTTGCATGATCCAAAGGTAAGCTTGGGCCAGGAACCATTCTTTGGAAGCAGCTTCAGCGCCTCATCCTTCTTTTGTGTGAGATAGTCTGTATGAGGGAACACAAGACTCAAGACAAGGACTGGACTCAAGGCTGAAAAGTGACCCCTTGATGGAGATTGATATGACTGGAATCTATTGAGAAAGAAGCTAAATGCACGTCTGAAGTGCTGTGTCACCGTGCTGTTGGGGAACCTCAGGCTGTCACACAGGTGAACACATCCATGTGATTCAGGCAGCTCAGCTCTCCAAGGAAATGTTGCCAGGCCAGTGGAGTGCTTGTTTCAAATGGGTTATATGGGATTATTGTCCTATGTTGATGTGATGTCCCTGACCCTGTCCTTGGTTGGCATTCAGCTGAGGTGCAGTGAGTTGTGTTCCCTGCTGCCACAGGATGCCCTTGGTCCTGCAATGGGTCTTGGAAACCACAGGAGTAGGAACCTGAATGAGCTAAATAATTCTATTTTCATCCAAGAAATTCAAGCAGAAACTTTTTGTCAGGCTTGGTGGCACAAAACTACATCTCCAGAAGCCACGCACTGCAGATACATGCTTCCAGCAGCAGTTAAACTCCCATCTTGTGTTTATCATTCTGGAATTAGTAGATCAGTCATTTAAGATTCCTGCTCTTGTATTAATTTATTATTTTATGTTAGAAGAGCAGCTACATTAAACCTAGGAAAATGCTGACCCCCTGAAGAAACTGACTCGTGAGGTGTTTTAGCTTCTATTGTCATGAAAAGATCTATTATACAATATTAAACAATCCTCAGCTGACCTGTTAGACTTGAGATCTTTCTCAGGATAGGAACTTTATGTACCAAGTTACCTTTCTCTTTACATGTATGAAAAACTTCTCTTTGTACAGTAACCAGTTCATAGAATCATAGAATGGTTTGGGTTGGAAAAAAACCTTAAGGATCATCCAGTTTCATCCCCCTGTTGTGGGCAGGGACACCTTCCACTAGACCAGGTTGCTCAGAGCCCCATCCAACCTGGCCTTGAACACTTCCAGGAATGAGGAATCCAAAATTGCCAATAAATAATTTTAGATTAAAATTTTATGATAAAGGGCTCTTTAACTTTGTTCCTTTGCAAGAGCAGTATGAGATCATAAGAAATTAATCTAATTTGCTACATTTTGATTATTCTTGATATCAAGGACACAGATTATCAACTTCATGGTAAAAAGGCTGTTTTAACCTGTTTGACAGCTCCTCAGTTTCCCCCTTGGCAAAATGAAGTCTTTTAAAGATTCTGCACTTCTCAATAATTCACTTTTGCAACGTTAAATTGCCTAACAACTTTAAAATATGCTGAGATGCTGCTGCAGAAGATGCCACGCCATGGACACTGCAAAGTGGTATTACAATGCTTACAACTGCAGGGAACATGAATGGGAACATAAGAGTTTGGGTGACAGGTTATCTGCAAACAGAATGTGAGGGAGAAGGACATCTTCAGGGAGCAATTTAATTCTCTCTCTGAAGATTTATACCTGCTAGGGATGCCAGCTGAATGTTTGTTACACCCAACAACATGAGCTGTTCAACTTGAAGGTCTGTATGATGATTTTTAAAACCTTTGTCACATCATTATTTCAGATAGAGATAGGATCTCATTAATGCTGTAGCAGGACAGGAATAAGCATTTGGAATGTGCCAGTATAGGGCAATTCTGCCAGTTTTGTGACAAGCATATTACTGTGGTATCATTAATGTTTGTCAGAATAATGGGATTTATTTATGTGTGAACCACAGTATCTGAAACCAGCTGTTGTGTGCCAGAGCAGCTACGGATAACAACCCCAACCAGAAAATGACCTGACCTCACAACACTGCTCCTTGGGAATTAATGTGTCTGGGAAGGGCTATATTTTTACATTTACTGTCAGGTTTTCACCATCATTCCAACAGTTCTGAAACAATTTACCAAATTATCATAAAGGTCTGATGATAATGTATTTGAAAAGGATTTTTTTTTTCTCCTGCTTATGACACAATTCTTCAGCTGTTTGTAACAATGTAAGGTTGAAGATATAAACCTGGTGTGTCTTTCCTTTAATATGTTTCAGTGTTCAACATGGCATGAAATGCTCTCTGATAGAATCAGGTGCAGAAAATGTTCCTTCTTATTTTTAATAACTCACTAAATATGTCTGTCTTATTCTTGTGGAGCTTAGTTTTCTTTGGAACATCCTGGCTTTCTCATAGCAGGAATTTGTGGAACTGAACTTATTATCTGACACTGATGACTGTGGTGGTAATCTCAGGAGAGAGGTAGACACTACTCCCAAATATAAATATTGAATGACAATTTCCAGGAAGAGCATTAAGAATATTATGTAAAAGTGAAACACATAGTTGTGAATTCATTGATTGAAATATCTTTTATTATATCAAATTCAGGACAGACTTCATATGACTGAAAATTTTTTTCAATATTTCATTTGTATAGATATTTTAAATCCCCCTCAAATTCTAAGAAAACTATAAACTAACACCAGTGAGAAAGGTACTAGTTAGTAATTTCTTAAAGTCACGGAAGAATCTAAGTTGCCAGAGTGCATTAGGGAATATTTTATGACTCAGATGTCTCTAGGATAGACAATGCCACAAGAACTGGCATAGCACTCTTAGTTCCTCTCTAATGGAATCTCATTTGCTGCCCTTCTGTGGTTCTTATTATTTGAATCAATGTGATTTTTCATAAGACAGTACAACGCAACTATCGTACAGAATTAGAAAATTGCCTAGAAAAGGCACAAAGCCTTAAATTCAATGCCAATTTAATGCCTGTGCCATTGTTTTCTTTTCATCTGCTCCGATTCTTTGAGGGAGACCTCTCCTAGAAATGTCAATGCATATAAAGAAGTACATAAAACTCATGTTTTGCAAAGCCAAGTGTGACATCCTCATCCTACTCAAAAATCTGACAATTCTCAAGATGCTGGTTTGTCTTAGAAAGGGTAATATAAAAAGACCTTTGGTGATAAATATTTGCCATGTTTCCACACACATCACTTGAAGGTGAAGTAACATGAGGCCAGGTGCATGGTCAGGGGTTGGACTGGACTGGGCTAAATGGACACACACCTTGTCCCAGTCTTTCGCCTGAGGATATGACTGCAAAGGAGAGTTTGGAATTCTGTTAAACTGTCCTTCCTCGGGGTTGAAATCTGATTCAAATCCCACACAGTTAAAGGTTAAGATGCTGCTAATAAGTGATACTGACCTGTGATGCAAAAGGCACCAAAACCACAAAAAAATCATAGTTAGACTTAACTGTATGACTTTTCCAAAACCACAAAATCAAGTAACTTCATTACATTATGAATGCCAGACCGTTTTGCTTCAACTCCAGCCTGTTTGGTGAAGTTGCTGTCTTGTATTTCTGTGGTACCAAGTTGGGGTTTCTCAGTCCTTGGATGATTTATGATCCCATTTTCCCTTATTCCTAACGAGTATTTTCATATTTAACTATGCTTATCCTAAATTACTCAAGAGATGTGCAGAACTTAATCAGAGAACAGGAAATATTTGATTCAAGTGATGAATCCTAAAGTCAGTTTTTAATGCACACCATTTCAGCAGACCACATCTTTTATTAACCAGAGTACTATTTACATGCTTATTTTTGTGGGTTGCGCCAGGGACCATGAATATATTGCATCATATGTTTTTAAAAGTACAGAATAGATGGAGAAGTCATTAGAGGAGAGACCTCAACCTCCTTTAGGTGTGCAAATTTCTCCTCTTCTACAGCGGCTTCTCTTGCAGTCGGCAGAGTGACCCTGCCGTGGGTGTCTGCCCCCGGCCGCCTCGGCAGGAGGAACGGGAGGATCAGGCCTCGCTGTCACCAGCCCCGGTCTTCGTGCTGGACGTCAACCACCTCGGTGCCTGCTGGAGAAGCCACAGAGCTGGGGTGGAGAAACATGCCAGAGGTGCTACCTGGAGTCAGGCAAGTCGGAAATCCCAACCCCCTACGAGGGACAGTGCCAATTGCTCTAAAGTGACTGGGAAAGTCCGGGCTAAACAGACCTGTTCCTTCCCCAGCTGTAAATCCTCACATCTTTTCACAGCAGCCTTGACACTTCGGCTCCGACTGGGCCAAATGCCCCTGGCTCTGCCTCAGTCTCGAGCCCTGGCCCAGAGAGTGCCACTGGATGCCCAGTGTCCTGGCGGGGCTGGGGACAGCCCGGCTCCCGCCCGTGCCGCCGGTGCGGTGACAGGGAGAGCGGGACTCCCGACGGCAGCCCCGGGCTTGCGGTGTCTGGATCCGCCCGTGCCCGGAGCGTCCCCGGGGCCGCGGGCAGCGCTGGGATGCGGGACCGGCCCGCGCCCGGCGCCGAGCGCTCGCCGCCTCCTGAGCGCGGCCGAACATGTTCCTGGCAGGCGAGGCCAGGGGAGATGCAGTGAGGCGCGGGGCACTTTTCCAACAGCTCCTCCGCCGGGAGAGCCAGTGGCACGGCGCGGCGCCGCAGCCCGCCGCTCTCCCCGGCTCCCTGGAGGAGAAGCAGCCCGGCCGCCATGCAGAGAGGCAGGGTAAGGGGCTGCGGGCCGGGGGCTGCGGGGCGCGGGCGGTGGCGGGCGCGGTGTCCCCGGTGTCCCCATCCCGCTGACGGCCGCCTCGTTGCAGGTGCGGGCGGCGCCGGCGGCGCTCCTGGCGCTGCTCTGCGCGGCGCTGCTCCCGCTCCGCCCGGAGGCCGCCAGGGCGCCCAAGCAGCGGCCGGCGCGGACCCGGAGCTGCGGCGAGCGGCCCGAGGAGCTGCTGGAGCAGCTGTACGGGCGGCTGGCGGCGGGCATGCTCAGCGCCTTCCACCACACCCTGCAGCCCGAGCCGCCGGGCCGCCAGCACAACGCCAGCTGCCCCGCCGGGGCACGGCCGCCCGCCGACAAGAGGGTCCGGCTGCCCGTCAACCTGCGCAGCGCATCGCCCTGGGCATACAGGTGACTCCGGGCGCCGGGGGAGCGGGGAGCGGCCGCCTCAGGGCGCCCGGCGGGCAGAAGGAGCCGAGGAGGGGTCCCCGTGCGGCACCGGCAGCGCCGGGCTCCGCCGCCTTTGCCGCGCCCCGCCCGGGGCTCGGGGGGCTCGGGGTGGCCGCGGGCAGCAGCCGCAGGAAAGGCGCTAAAGCACACGTGTAGGTAGGCGATATAAGGTAATTATCTAGAAACAGCTTGTGTGAGGAATAGGTCTTATGGGCGAAAAGAGAAATGAATGAGGTGGAGCAAGCCGTGAGACGGAGCTCACACCCGCATCCACACCCACCCGGGAGCACCGACCACCCTCAAAAAGTCACTTGGGCGAATTGTCATGTGTGACAATCAGAGGACCCTCAGCAAAGGGTCGCCACCAAAGAAGCACCTCTTGACTGCAGCAGCCACAGAGGGGCACAGATCTGGGCTTCCCCCAAAATGTGCCTCCAGACGCTGTTTCTAAAATACATCAGGGTGCAGTCTGTATTCTGGTCACCTACCAAACAGTCCCAAGGGCTCGGTGTCCCCTTTGCTGTGGGAGCGTAGGCAAGGAATGAGTGCAGCAATACTCTACACCTGTGTTTTCAACACGTGCTTTGCAAACCTCCTTCCCCTGAGGTGGATATGGGCTGACAGACTATTTCTAGGAGGCAGAAAAACAACTAAGTAAAGTTAATTTGTTGTGAGGCTGGTTAACACATGAAACAAGGGCTTTCACTTCTATAGGAAGCTCTGGACAAGCTTGGAAACCACTGATCTAGCATGCTAAACCCAGTGTCTGATCATATTCTCAGAAGACTATGAAGTATTCTGGTGGTTTGAATGAGACTGAGTTCTGCTTACAGCTGTCTGTAAAGGACTGCAGACAACAGAAAGCTAAAATGTGCAAACTTAAAAGGATCTTACTTTCTTGCTACTTTTTATACATTATCCCTGTATATACTTTGATGCAGTTCCTTGTGTATTCAGCAAACAGTTATCTCCTTGTTAGGCTCTCCAATAAATATTTATTTTATGGCATGGGTTTTGCTCGCTTTTAGTGTAAGAAGTAATCCTACTGAGAGAAAGATGGTGTATTTGCTCAGTAAGCCTTTCATAAGCGAAGTATTTTTAGCAATACATTTTCTTTAAGAAGACTGAGGATTTTTAAGCTACCTAAGAGTGCACAAAGTAAATACCATGAACGAAACACCTACCAGTGGGCTCAGGTATTTTTTACAGTGGTTTTGCAAAACACTGGTGCTATCAGAAAACTGTTCCTCTGGTTTAAAAACAGTGCCTTCCGTCCTTACATCTTGTTGGGCAGGTATTTGTTTTCAGTTGGAGCTCTGTATAGGCTTACTTCTTAATGGAGCTGCTTTTGGGGCTTGGCTTACAAAAGTAAATCCACTGTACTTTTCGTCAAAGTGTTTTCAGACACTAACTACTCACATGCAAGTAACTTGATGACATCTCCAAGCTACAAATTTTAAAATATAGTGGGGAAGAAGTATTACACCATTGAAAGCAAAATCTAAAATTATATTCAGTGGGAAAAATGTTTCTCTCGAGTAAAGAGGCCTGAGTACCCTGTCTATTAAACAGATCTCATTTACAGCTTTTTTTGTGACTGCAGTTTTACTGTATCATTAGTGTGCAACGAGACAGCAACAGATATCGCAATATGTGTAATTAAAGTGTAGAATATAAGATGATATCATACTTAGCTATTGCCACCTGCTATCTCATAGATTTTGAAGCTAGATGTGAAAATTTGTTTTGTTCTGTGGTCTTAAGCTGGGTACCCTGGAAGCTCCTTAATCCCAATAGAGTTATTCCATATCTTTGAGAGGGACACACAGCTCTCCATTAAAGACTGCAAGTATTGTCCCATTATGCTTTGTCAATGGTTAACCAATTTCGTTTATACAGTCCCAACAATTTCTTCTCCATGGCTGAAGTGTTAATCTGAAAAGCTGCACATGTGTCTCTTCCGTATTACAGCACTTTCTTGACAAGCCTACTTGCATTTAATTCTTTTCCCTCGTAAATTGCTCCCCTTCACAGATTCATTGCTGTCTCCTGAACTATCTTTTGAATCACCAAAGTTGTTCTAGTGGTGAATGCTCATAAATTCACTGTAGGCCGACCCCTTTTGTATGCCCTGAGAGGACACTGCTCAAAGGCTGAATTTGGCTAATTGAAATTTGCATCAAGATGCCTGTCCTGTTCCAGCATCTCACAGACATCCTGCTCCCCAGCTTCTTTTCTGCACCTACAGACTTACAGTGCAATTCATTTCTGCTCTGTTCATAAAGGCTCTTTTTTCTTTTTGACGTGCATTTTAATGCCTAAGGTACCTCATGCTGTTTCTCTGTCTTCACTGGTGTTGCAGCAGTTCCCGTTGTTACCAGCTGCAGATTTCATTAACATACTGTTTATACTCCCTATTCCAGGTCATTAATAATAAAGATATTAAGTCTGGCTCTACTTACCTTCCCCTGAATATCTCCCCAGGCACCTGCTCCCAGCTGTTTAACGCTGCTGCTTGTAATTCTTCTGTTCACATGACTGTTCAGTCCAAGTCAGCTGGAATTTTTTCATATCAGCCTTTATGAGAAAGAATCAAATATATTACTTAGAGAACTGTGTATAGTGTTGGCTCTGCTGCATCATCTGTATCGAAGCCTGCCATTCTTGGATAACTTTAAGTGTGGAAGATTTAGGTTTGAATGGCTCAAAGCTCAGATAAACCTTGTGTGGCTTCTTTGCTTGTCTTTGTTCTGTGCTTACTGTTTACTTTCCGTTACTTGGTCTTTTAATTTGGTTATGCAAAAATCAAGATTTACATCATTTTTGCTTACTACAACCCAGAGATACAGGAGTTGTATATGGATTGCACCACAGATCCATCTGGTCCATGACCCTGCTGCTAGCATCAACCAACAGGTGGTATTTAAGGCAAAAGTTAGGGGAAAAATACTGGTTTGTGTGTCTGATACTGAAATTCCATCCTGGTGGCCACAGGAGATCAGTATATAACTCAGGGCACAGAGTTTAATCATGCGAATCACTCTGCTCTGCAGAGCTATAAAGAGACAGCAGAGTTCCCTGAAGTCAGTTGAGCATGCTGGATTTGCTCAGCAGTTCAGGAAGGTGGGCTACAAATTACACATATTTTTTAAAAAACAGAGCCAGCAGCAGCAGTTCTGCCATGAAATCATCAGGCTGACTGTGTGCCAGCTTGTGACATCTATCCAGGGGTTGCTTGTCCTTTTTAACAGTATTACATGGACATTCAATGAAATCCAGAAAGCCTGCTTGTACAAGGAGGTTCTGGCATGGGCCACTTGGCTACTGCTGTGGTTCAGGGTTGCTTAACAAGAATTAATGATATGGGACCTGCAGACCCTGCTGACAGCACAGGACAGGTGCTTTTGTTAACATTTACAGAAGCCATAATCATGGAGAATCATTAGTAGTGCAAGCACAGCTCCAGAGATGCACAGAAAATGCTCGTGGACAAGAGCCATTATAAAAAGGATTTATTTTAAATGTCTGCCTAAACATTTGTGGGGGTCTGATCATAAAGCTCAGAGCAAACGCTGAAAAATCTGATCCTGCTGAGGGCAGCAGCATTTTTACAGGTAGTGCTGACTTGTGATTCCATTCATGGTGCTGCGGAGCACAGATGACATTCATTAACAAGCTGTAGATATCAGATCTATTTTTATTTTCTGATGTCTTAAGGCTATAATAACAATCATTGTTAGTTTGCAAACACACTTCTATGTGAGTTTCGGAAAATTCCTTTATGTGTATTCAAGAAGTCGTTCATGTTTCTGAATTTCCAAATCCTGTGGCTTTTTTTTTTCTGCCTCTGGAGCTTAATCCTGCATCTACTAATGGTTAATTTACAAAGATGTACCTTTTATTGTCAGTGTTGCTCTGATGATGTTAGCCAAGTTAGCCAGTCCCTCTCTCAAACATTGCCCAGCTTGTTCTTTCTGTTTTTCAAAAATTAGTTTCAGTTTATAAGCATCCTTGGTTTAGTGCTCATTTACATCAAATCTTAATAAAAATGATACGGGCAAGTAATTTTTCACTGGTAAAAGCCAAGCTTGTCTGCAGTGTGTTTGAACAAAGTCATACAGGAGGGTTTTCCTTCAAATAATACTCCAGTGATTTTCTAGAAGCTTATGCAAGGCATTTTCCAGGATTTATCATTACCATGCAGCACAGTGTGCATGTCCCAAAGATGCAGCCAAGGGAAGGAATAGAAGGGGATGCAGAGCAGCCATCCTTTTTAGTTGAGCACATTTGTACAATTCTTCAGAAGGTCAGTTAGCACTGGGCTATTTTTGTGCAAGCACTGTGCTACCTATAGTAGTAATAACTATGTTGCTGCCTGTATATAAAATAAACTAAGCATAACATGAACAAGAGAACACCTGCTACAGAGAAATGTATGTCTTGGCAAGGGGGGAAAAAGCTGTTAGCTCTTAATCCTGTAAGTATTTCAGAGTGTGAAGGAAGGGGATGATGATCTGCTTATTAGACTTTTGATAACATCCAGCTGTTAGCCCAGTGCTAACAGTGGTTTTCTGAAGAGTGGGCTCCCTGCCCCAGCACAGCGTCTGACCCTGTGGAACCAGAAGCCTGGAAATTATGAAGTGACAATATTATTAAAAATACTACATATAAAAGTAGTGGTACAGGAGAAGGCAGATTAAGTCGCTGCAAGAGTTTTACCTCTGACAGAAAGTTTTCTCTCGAGTTTCCAGGCTTAGTACGTAAATGGCAGGAAGTTTGTTTTTCACTGGGAGCTCTCAAAGCACTCGTAGGGTCATAAGGAAAAGCAGCCGAGTCACACTTCATTAGCAGTTCCAGTTCAGCACAAACCTGCTTCTTGTTCCAGCAGATGGGAATAGAGCAGCCCAGCACAGCTCACTGCTCCTGTCACTTGTGAACCAGCAGTGCTGGCCAGGAACACTTGGTCTTACACAGTGGTGACCTGAGTTCACAGGAAAGGGCAATCCTCACGGAAGTGTCTGGGCTGTCTGGTTTGCAGCAGTGGCTTCAGCAAGGGACACAAGGCTGCAGGTGACACTTAAATACCTGTGGAAAGTTGCACTTCTCTGGTTCTCCACCACTTTTCCCATCCATCTTTTGGGTGTAGGAAAGGCATAGTAGGAACTTTCAGCATGTATTTTACCTGGTTAATTAACCTGATCAAAAATGTTTATCCTCTTCCAGGAGAAGATGTTAAAACATGACTTGTAGTGGTTGAAGTAAAGGAGAGGAATCCAACTACAGCAGCTGAGGCAGTGGTCATTCTCTGCACAGCACGATTATGCTCAGTTCATGCAAACAGAAGGAAGCAGGTCCAGCTGCATTTATTCAGCTAAATGTTGGATGTTACTGGTGTTTGTTAGTGGCTCTGACCCAAGTAGGTCTGGGTTGCCTAGAAAGATACAAATGAGGTTTTATTTATATGGCTTTTCTGAACAGGTTTGAGCTGAAGATGCAGAACCTTATATGTGGCTCTAAGTTTTAGTGACATTTGAGTTAAGATTGATTTCAGGAGGCATTACTTACTTAGAGGCTTCAACCTTGAAGTTCTGGTCTGGATGCAAAACCACATCTATATTTTGAATCCATCATCAAGTTTGGATTCTCTCTGATTTCTTCCAGTCCTCACATGTATTGACATTGAACTTAGTATTATAAGAGATTTTTTCCCTTGGAAAGTAGAAAAACATGCCAACAACCACACCATCTTTCAAAAAACCCACCCCACTGAAATACCTGACTTTTTCCACGTGAGAATTTCGAGGAGAGAGATGGTTGTAGACCATGATTCCAGTGACAGCGTTCTCCTTTTATGAGTGAAACCTCTCATGTTTGCATGCAGAAGCATGTTCATGCTTTCCTGTAACATCATAAAACCAGGTGCTAGAGATAATACAGCAGAGGAAATACCAGTAACTTGACACATGGTGTTTTTAACAATCCACCACTGAAATTACTCACACTTGAGTTTCAAATGGGAATGTATCACAGTAGAAAGATCTGTGTTCCCCTTTCTTCCCTTCTGCTGGCTACCAGGCATTTTATTTCACACTGGTGTGAGATCCTGCAACATGAAGGTATTTCCTGGGGAAGTAAGCGAGTATAAGTGGGACAGAGGAGCATTGCAAAAAATATCTGAAACATCACAGATGTCTGGCTTTAAGAGAACTGGTCAGATTCTTTTGTGAAGAGAACAAATTCTTTAAACTTTATTTATTTATACAGATATATATATATAACATAATGGTCATTACATATATACTAAAAAAGGCTCTTTTCCTTGATGACAGGGTAATCAGTCAAAAGCTGTAATTCCAGATTTCCTTTAACCAGATGAATTGGTGATACTTCTGAAAAGAGCGGCTCCCTTCTGTCCCTGCCTAAAGCTGCTCATTCACTCTGGCTGGTACACTCTGTGTACGTGTGGCAAGACAGCTGACAGACCAAACCCCAGCTTTTGATGGAGTTACTCCTAAGTTGAATGAGTTCCTTGACCAATCCTGTGACCAGAAAAACATCAATGTCAACCCAGGGGTGGGTGTGAGAGGGAGAGCCAGGCTGCCTGTTCTCACAAGGACAGATTTTCTGGACTAGCAGTGACTGCAGTCACAGCTTGAGACAAGACTTAGAGTTCTGCCTCTTCCAAACCTGAAGCCTCTTCTCATCTCAGAGACAGACTGAAGAGGTAAAAGGTGAACACTTTGATATCCAAGGAAGTGATGGCAACCCTGGGAAACACAATTTAGAAATCACTTGAAATCAATTAAGATTTAAGGTCATTTTAAGATCTATTAACAGATTCCACCTGGAGGACTGCATTCAGAGCTGGGACTGCAACACAAGAAGGACATGGACTTGTTAGAGTGAGTCCAGAGAAGGCCATGAAAATGCCCAAAGGGATGGGGAGCCTTTCCTCTAAAGACAGACTGAGCCTTCCAGTATCTAAAGGGGGCCTACAAGAGAGGAGGACTCTTCACAAAGGCATGAAGTGACAGGACAAGGAATAAAGGCTTTAAACTGGAAGAGGGCAGGTTAAGATCAGACACTGGGAAGAATTAAGAAGTGAGGGTGGTGAGACACTGGCACAGGTTGCCCAGAGAAGCTGTGGATGTCCCATCCCAGGAAGCTGCAGTTTATCTCAGTGTGGGCATGAAAATGTTGCCCCCTTCTCTGGTTAGAGGAAAATACAGTAGACATGAATTAGAAAAAGCAATACAGAGTTCTGCTTTCAAGGGGAAGGCAAATTTATGACCCCAAGTGTACTAAGGAGAAAAACCTATTGCAGAAATAATAATACAATTCAATTCTATTTAAATTACTAAATTTTAAAACATCATGTCATGGCTTTAACACTAATAATGTTAACAAGGATTTAACCAGTTTTTGAAGAAATCAAGGCAGATAAAAAGTTTAGAAATGCCCAAGTGTCTTTTTTAATGTTCTGTTTACCCATCCGGTCCAAAATGCAAAACTCATTCTGTTTAAACCCTTGAATCTCACAATTCAGAAAGCCAGACACTCCATACTTCCATGTGCATAGTAAGACCTAATCAGTTCTGTAAGCTGTTCATGGTTTTTTCTTTACCCTTTACAAACCAGAAGTCAGACAGCAACAGCTACTTTTTCCTGACAGAGACTACAAAAACATGACATAATTATTATAATGCTATAATAATTATAATAATATATAGGACTATATAATTCCAGATACCTAGTTTTAGAGGCCCTAATGAATCTTTACTTGCTCCCTCTAGAATTTCCTACGATCCCACGAGATACCCTAAGTACATTCCCGAGGCCTACTGCCTGTGCAAGGGCTGCCTGATGGGGATCTTTGGCGAGGAGAGCCTGCACTTCCGCAGCACCCCGGTGTTCATGCCCACGGTGATCCTGCGCCGCACGCCCGCCTGCGCCGGCGGCCGCTACGTCTACGCTGAGGATTATATCACCATCCCCGTGGGCTGCACCTGCGTCCCCGAGCAGGAAAAGGAGGCGGAGAGCGTCAATTCCAGCCTGGATAAGCAAGAAGTGAAGTTGCTGGTGGGCCAGAACAAGCCCTCGTCAGAGTGAAGAATGTATTGAAAGTCATGTCTCAGTACTGGCCTCACATCGTCGTCTCACCACCTCAGGAAACTGCACCATAGCAGCAAACACACTCACTTGCCCTCTTTTTCTGCTTAGTTATTTCAGATGTAAGATGGAAACTCCAGTCACTTAGATCATCAGAGATGCAAATTCATTCTACTTCTTTAGCTCATGTAACTCATTTGCTTATTTCATTATTGCAAACTCCAAAGTAGCCTTTGTTTTTCCTTAGAGCAGAACGTTTTATCTTTGCTTATTCACAATAAATTTTAGATGATGCAACTGTAAGACATGGTAGCTATTACTATTGCAAGCTACTGGTTGTAGATATTTTTAAGGAGTCTCTTATACTCTACTTTTAAGTACCCTTATATAAAAATCACATACTTGCCATACATGTGACAAATCAGCAAAGGATAATTTCTCAGGCTGGGAGTGCCTCCCTTTATACTGCATAAAATTCAAACTTTGCCTCTGAGCTGTTACTTCTTTGGCTAATTTATACACTACAAGCAAGGAAACCTTTGCTGAGTTGGAGTCATTCATGAAACAATATTCGATGTGCTTGCTATTTTTAAACTTGCCAAATTGCTAAGGGCACGAAGGTGTTAAGAAAAAACATGCTAGAATAGTGTAAAAATGCAATGGACCTTCTTGACGGGGGCTAAGTCTAATTCCACAGAAAATATTAGAAAAAACACAGTTGAGTCCTGCATTTGATCTCATCCATCACTGACTGCTTAACTTCCTCGTGTTAAAACTTATGTTCCATGCAGCTGAAAGGCCAAAACCTTTTTCATTTTAGTAGATTCCCCATTAAAAAGTAAGTACTAAGGATTGGCTTCACGAGCTCAGGTGCACTGCAGGTGAATAAGCAGGCTAGGTCTGAACTTCCAGATCCTACAAGAGGTCATTGAGTTGAGTCCCAGCCAACCCAAACTTGTTAAATCCAACTGATTTTTACAATTACTGTTACTCATTTCTCCTTATGCTAGATCACCTGCAAAAGCTGATGCCCTGTGGACAGGCAGTCTTCCATCTGTGCAGCCTACTGCTGGATGGAACTTGATGGCAGGCTCTCACCAGAAACCCTGCATATACAAAAACTTGCATTTCCAGAGGAAGAGACTGAAGTTGACTCAGCCTAGTGAATGACAATCAGGAATGACCAGGCATGCTTTGCACAAACATAATTTTTCAGAGGGCCACACTTGCCAAAATGGATAAACCTCTGAATGCACAGCAGAGAATCTCTTTTACAGCTGAAGGATCATGACTGCAATATCTTTACTGAATAAACACCATGTGCAGCAATGTGTCTGCTACATCATGAATCTCAGAATTTGCCTTAATTCATAGCAAAGAAAGCCCCTACAGTACCTAAACACACTCTTCTTTGGAGTGTTGTTGGATGAAGAATGGAAAGACTATGAACTAATCACTATTAACAAGCTGAAGACAGAATGGAAGTCATATGACAACTCCATGTCTTGGTGCATAATTATTGACTGTGCTCTCTCTGACTCAGTCTAGCATAACAGTATTTTTACAGTGCAATCTGTGAATCTTTTTACAAAGCTTAAAATAACTTTAAGAACTCCAGAAATGAATAAAGATTCCCATCACAACGTCAGATTGAAGTTTGTACTTGTGTTTTTTGTGCAGATGCTTTTCCTCAGTTCTCCTTGTCTTTAGGTCTGTTTCCTCAAATTGTGATGCTTCTGTCTCAAGGGGATCCTCAAAGGTGAGTTCAGAGATGGTCATAAATGTTTATACTACTCAGAGAACAGCTAATTGCCTGGCTGCTGCCAGCAATTATAGGTAGGTCCCTATTCCTAGAGAATGTAAATACTTGTAGCAGTTACTACCTCTTTTCCTTCCCCCAGATGTGGAGAAATTTCTCACCCTCTGAGCAGAGGGAAATGGTAGTCAGAGGGGATCAAAAGGAGGCTGACCCACAAAACTGGAGAAACACTGCACTAGGTGACATTTCAGCAGCCTGATGCCCTCCAGTTTCACCAGTACACTGTGAGGTTTTTCTCCACATGTACACCTAAGGCAGCGTGAAGTTTCTCCACATGTACACCTAAGGCAGCATAGAAAACAAAGTCTTCACTCTAGCAGGCAATATAATGACCCCAAACAACAACAGCAAAATGTCCAACCATGCAGCACTTAACATTTAATAAATACCCACCCAGAGGGGCTACCAGCTAAGTCTGGCCAAACTGCCCTCCAGCAGAACTCATTGTCTGCCCACACACTTTTGTTACACAAATTTGTCTGCAACGGTTATTAGAGCACATGGATATATTTGCATGATGTGGAGAAAAAAAAAAACTCTTTTTTTTAATTGCAACTCTCTTTTGCAATACAATCTTTATTTTATTTTATTTTTTTTATTGCAACTCTCTCTTGTCCTCCAGACGTAAATGATGGAGTAATTTTGAGGTTTTCAAGTAACTAGAGCATGTTCAGGGAATTCCTGGGATGTGCAACCTAAATCAAGTAAATGGAACATTATCACTTTCTCCAATACAGGAAAGTAGATGCTTTAGCTTATAGAAAGCTTCAGAAACTGGATGACTGAACGTACTTAGAACTGTAAAAGCTCCATGGATCAACAGAGCACTTGTGTTGGCGACCACCTTCTTGTCACACTGCAACAAGTGCAGAAAGCTTCTTATGGTTCAGGCATCTTTATGTTATTTTATTTAGAAGCCCATTTTCCCTTCTTAATCCTCCTTTTCCTCTATGACAGACGTTTCAGCTGAGCCAATTTGCTTCCTGATCCAGCTTTGTTTAGGTGTCTCTTAAAAGCTGTTTATGTTTTAGCATGAGCAACCGTTTGATATTTTGTTAGTGAACAACTGTTTGTTAATACTTAACATCAAGAGCTATTAGCCACACAAACACTTGCTGGCCTTCAAAGTATCCTTCCATATATCCTTTCTCTCCACATTACTCATGGGGGAAAGGTTGAGTGTTAAATGTTTGTTTGGAATTGGTTCTTTTTTAACGAGGTCATCACATCATGGATTTATATCAGTTTCACTTCAAATGTGGTGTGACATTTTCCAGCTTCCAGCCCTCTGGTTACAGCTGCTGCAGCCTTGCCTATAATTTGCATGGGGAAGGGAGTTGCTTCAAGGCTTCACAAACTGTTGACAGAAGGCAGACATGAAATGCCTCACTGAACCAACTCCAGGCCAAATAAATGCAAACAATTCAAAGCTAGAACTATCTGGCAGCTGCAGCTGATTTGAGAAAATTTTTTGTTGTGCCAGGAAAATCTTTTCCTTCAACAAGGTCGTCCCTGGAATACATTAGGAGCAAAAACACAGAACAATATCCTTGGTAAAGAGATTATTTTCTTGTCTGTAGTATCACTTAAGGTACTTTGGAAAATTCCTATCATTCAGGAAGGCTGAGGGAAGCCTAAGATGCTAGTTTGGGTTTGCTTGCCAGGCATCACCTGAAGGTGTTGGTCTGAACAGGTGAAGATCTACATCTACAGGTAAACATGGAATTCCATGGGGGAACATGAACATGAAAGCAGCAGGCGGAAAAGGGAAAAAGGCTACGATGTGCTCAGAAAGTATAAACACCCCTTAATCTTGCTGGGATTAGGGAACAGCCATAACCTCCTGGGCTAGGGTAGCTAAAGAGGCTGCAGCACATACAACTGTGCAGTCATAAATGCCCCTGGAAGAGTAGCATGGTGCTCATACTTCACCACAGTCTGTTCCAACAGAAAGTCCACCCATGAGACACCATGAGGTAAAGTCAGTCACTACTTGACACTGATATTTTTATTCACAATCCTGTTATGGAAGAGTTTTGCTGCCACACACTCTTTCTTAAAGTTACCACGCTGGCACAAAACAAAAATCCTCTATGGATTTTTGTGACTTGTACCCTTCTCAGAAACAGCTACTTCCTTGAAATCAAGTGTGACAAAAGTAGTTTACCTCCCATCACTGATGAAGGCTGTAATGCTGCTAATCTAGCTCTGGTTGGGCAGCTGCCTACACTCCCCAGGCTTTTAAGAGGGAAGCTGGTGGACAACAGACTTCTGTGTTGAGTGCTGCATCTGCACAGATCTTCATGTACCCTCAGTTCCATAACTACACATCTCCACAGTGCCCCTTTTCAAAGTGGTCTGACCTACATGTGAGAAGCAGTAGTGATTTTCTTGGAAGTGAATTTCTTGGTACAACTGAATGGTGCACTTTTATATTTTTAAGAAATATCTCTAATGAAGTTAGCAAAGTTGACTTTTAACTCTGCTATGGAGAGCCCAACAGTACACATTTACCAAAATGAAGTGAGTAAAGCAGCAAAATAGGTGAGGCTTTGATTTGAACAGCACATTCTAATTTGGGTGGGTGGCAGGGGAACAGTATCATCCCTTCTGGCAATCATACCTGTCCCACTTGAAGCTTCTATGCAGTTAAAAACAAAGTTTCACGAGTTATTTAATTTTCTCCATCTGCTTGGTGTACAAGACGCTGAGGTAATAAACCAGTTTAAAGTACAGATTAGTGCCAACAGCTATGCAGTTACCATTCTGTTTTGCTTTATTTTCAAACAGGCCACATAAAAGTGATGGTGAAGCCTCCCAGAAACCAACTAAACCCAGCTGTATTTCACCTGTGGACAGTCATTTTCAGGGGAGTTCTGGCTCAGCAGCAAGGATGGCATCTGCTTTGAAAGGCAAGACTGCATGGGCCCTGGGCTCACAGAGCAGAAAGGAGAGGCCGCTGCCTGTTCTCCCTGTGAGCCCTTTCCTGCTGCACTTCCCTTGTTTTAACAACACCTGTGACCAGCCTGACAGAAACCAAGGCCTGTGAAAGAGGAAGAAAACTGTTACCATGGAACCCAGGAACACTACATGTAGGGAGGAAGCAGCAGGTATAAAATGTGAGGAGAGAAAAGCCTTAGGTAACAAACAGATCTCTTAGAAAAAGAGGAGAGCTACAGTGGCTTGGGTGGGTATTTATGAATCACTGTAGTGTCCAGCTCAGACAGCACCATTCTCTGAGCACCTCTCTGAGAGATTATAATCCAACTATACTATTCCTGCTCAGCTGTTTACTCCACCAGATGAGAAAATCTACATCCAAACAGCAGAAACATGAGTATTAACACTGCCTTATAAAAAGTCCTGCCTCACAAGCTTAATTAGGTTTATTCCCACCACAAAATAAATTTAATACTTGATTTTACGTGATTAATTTTGTAGAATGCAGCATTTCTGTTAACCTTTACACAGTATGACATACAAATACAAGTGCTTTTGTAGAGTGATTTTAGAGATTATAGAAGCATTGAGTGTCTTGAAATTTATGAACGAACTTCCACCGAAAAATAGTTCAGTAGTGTAGTCAAAAGGTTAATCAAAACTGGCTTGAAAATTCCCAGTTATCAAAAATTGTTACTTACAGAAAGCAAAGCTTTTCCAATTTATCATCTATTTTGACTGAAATGTAGTCCAAACCTTGAATACAAAATCTAACATTTTTCTCTTTGAAACAGTGGGAGTTTATCAATATATTATTCCTCAGTGGCCTTGTAAGATTCAACGATTTTTAAGATGCTTCTGTTCTACTGCTCTGCTGCTGTCTGTGGAATAGGAGAAAAACATGAAACCAGGCAACTGGAACAAAACCATTCTTGTAACAATAAACTTGACATATCTGTAGACTCTCTTTAGTTTGATATTGAAATTATTAAAAAGCAGGCACTATATTAAATCAGAACCATTATGATTCAAGATTTAAGGGACATGACATGGATCACATTGCTACAGAAGTATCAAGTTCTTTGGCAATGATGATTCTGATGCCTGCAAGGCAAACACCTTTGTGTTGTTATAAGCTAAAATCACTTCAAAGAGCTCACTGATGTGTCCTCAAATGGTAAAAGCTATCAGTTAAAATGAAACTAGCAGAGAAGTTCCCATTATCCAGCACTTGCATTGCTTGGTCTGCATTGACCTAATATGAAACACATTAACTGCAAATGCTTACGACATTTTAAAAAGGCTATCACACTGTGTTGATTCCAGCCATCCCAGAAAACAGTACTTGGAGCTGAATATTTCAGCCCTGAGAAATGTGGTGTGACTGATAAAAAAAATAGAAAGAAGCTTGACTGAAAAAGTTGTAGATCATCTTAGGAGAATCAGTCCAGTCCAGAAGCATAGTTCACATAACATCGAAATTCATTGGCTAAATTTCGTGAGTGCTTTGGAATAAACTTGCACACCTTCACACCAAGATACTTTGCTGCCTGTTCCTCCATGACTGCACCTGCAGCAAAAACAAGTGGTATTCAATAAGAAAACAGTGACAGAATGTTTGAACTTTTTTAATAGCTTTTCCCAAATGCAATACATAAAGAGCCTGTTTTTTTTAAGGAAGGCAAGCTTAAAGCAGCTGTACTCTCAGCCTTCCTTAACAACAGAATCTCCTGGGAAACTTAAAATAAATCTAGAAGAACGGACGACATCCCAAGGAAATGAGTGTCCAAGAAATTTCATAAAAATAAGTAAAGGGTATCAGTGCCCTTTTTACAGAAAGCAAACTTGAACTCAGTCTGCTTGTTACATTCCAAGGACGTTAAATGGTAGGGAGCCATGGGAAATGCAAACAGATTACATCTACTCTTTCACTTACATAAACCACGGTGTGATATTTGCAGCTACACACTGAGAAATCACTGCTTTGAGCAGTAAGCTGAAGGACCACCTATCCATTCCAGGGAAAAACTTCTGGGAACCACCCTCGTGTGAGACTGCCATGTGCACTAACCAAGGAGCAGGCTTTCTACGGCCACATCATTTTAATTTTTCTTTATTTTGCCTGCATGGTTTCCTTCCCTCAAACTGCACATACAGAAGGGTTTTGTCCTTTGCCTTTTGGAAAGCTTCCCAGTTGTCTTCAGATAACAATGCAGTAATAACAATACAGTTTAAGAAAAGCCATGACTTGGGTAGATACGCATCACTTCTCAAACCAGCAAGTGCATCTTCCTAAAGAAGGACCCACAAATACAGATATCCACTTATCTGGATTCTGCTTTTATCACTGTTTTTTAATTCCTCCTGCTGTAATTCAGTGCCCAAGATATAAACAATAACTTGCACCTATGTTTGCCAATCTGAAATCATTCAGACTCCAATCACTGCTATTATACAGAGTGGCCCTTCTACAAGAAAAATTATATTTCTGGAATTTTGCTGGATGATCTTATAATTCTTCAAAAATTCAGTGAAATTCATAATGGCATAGGAAGAAAGTACTGACCTGAACCGTTAAAACCAACTTCCCTTCTGTTTAAAATAAAGGTTGAACTCAAGTACTCAAATAAAAAACTTAGGATACATATTCCTGCTTAAATTTATGTTAATTCAGCATAATTGAGTCAGCATTTGTCTCATGTAAGTTTGTCATTAGAAAAAGGTACTGAAGGGGACCCAATATTTTTATTAATTATACCTGTGCAAAGCAGAATCTTCCCTTTGGTGAGATATTTGATGGTCTCTGCAGTCTTTTGAAGACACTCCTCAGACAGATAGGGTGGATCTGCTATTACAATGTCAAAACTGTGTGGCAGGAGATTTTCAGGTAAGTCCAAAGGGTGGTTGTAATCATAGAAGATAAATTCTTCTCCATACACAGAAAACCTTCTGTCATACTCCAGTATACACACAGAAAAATCTTCACCATCCTGTTCTTTCAGTTTCTGGTATACACTTGGTGCACTAATGCATGCTATCCTGAAAAAACACACAGTAACCTGAAATTGTGATTTTAAAAGGCAAACAACAGCAGCAAAACTCTACAGCAGTCCCCAGAGAGGCTTTGGGAAAACGTTTTAAACATTAGTCCCAAAAATGTATTCTCCCTCCATTCTAACAATTAATTACTTTAGTAACAAAGTCTTAAGTATGAAAGTCATTACCTGTTTAACCCCATGATACAGAAAGACCCCAAAGCTTTACTACAGAGCAAGTCTTGTTTCAGAAAAGCATGGAAGTACACTCAAAAACTGAAAAATTACTGTTTATAGAAGTAGGAAGAAAAACAAGTTTCTTCCATCTGTTCTACAGAAACATAATATAAAAACTAAGAAAATTGTAACTAAGCCAATAATACACTCTGAAGCACTTTCTCAAAAAATTAAAAAGATTCATAGTAAACTTTTACAAGGTACAGCTTACAGCATTCAATGAAATGATTAACAGGAAGATCAGTATAAAGTATTAACTAAATAATAACAAAGCAGTTCTGCAGTATCTCAGTTGAACAAAACTGAAGCACAATGAGTAATGAATTAAACTGCGTGCTCTTGCCTACATATCAGAAACAAAATATTTGCAGAAACGACATGTTAAATCTACAACACAATTACTGAAACCTACCTGCCACTTTTTCCAGCTGCCAGAATAGCTTCCTTAGCCAGACATGATGCAGTTTCATCACTGTACCAAAACTGGCTCAGTTGCTGAGAAAGATAATGCACAATTACAAAAAACCATCAAATCTTCTGGCTGTGTTATGCAGAGTGTGGTGAGTCATAACTGAAGAAAACGACACTCCATAGCAACTTTTCAGTTCACAAACTGTAAAGCTGGAAAGGTGACTGTTTTCCTGACAGCCCTCCTACTTCTGTAATCTAGTGTTATGCAGCAGGTACCTTACACCCTGTGTTTCCAAAGCATGAACTTCAGTATCAGGAAAAGCAAGTAACCAAACCACTGACAAGGTATTTCGAAGCCAATGTGCAGATGCACATTATTTATGTGCTCTTAAATTGAGTTACTTCAGCAGACGAGGAAAAAAGGACCTTAAAAAGTGACAGTATAGGAAGAAAGAAAAGGATAAAAAAACTAAATCAGAATGGATCAGAAAAAGGAAGACCAAAAAACCCCAATGCAGCGACAAATCAGAAATCACTCCGTCACAACTAAAAACAAGCAGCAAAACAGCCATGCACAAAAATAAAGAAATAAAACACAAAACACATAAAAATAAAGATGCGAAAAGAAAGATCACTTGGTCTTGTTACACTATGTTTCTCTGTTTCTCTCAGACTCAGGGAAGAGTCTTTACTACTATCACATGCCAGGCTGGAGTTAAAATTTCCAGAAGGGACAGATGCTTCGCTTAGCAGCTTTATTATTCCTTCTACAAGTACTTTCAGTTTGTATCCCCCATGCACATGCAGAGCAAACAACCATACCCACATTTAATCCTAAAGCAAATCTCCCTACATGGATGTTGCCATCCATTAATAGGAACATCTTGAGTGTTCCCCTCTTTCATTTAATTTCATTATCCAGCCACAAAAGAAACTCAGTCAGGGCTACTCCTCTGTCTGTGCTTCATTCACTGAAATTTATAGCTTCTTACCCAGTCTTCTTCTATTGAGCCAATGGAATATTGATTAAACTCTTGGGAGGTCTTCATGCCCTCTCTCTGCTGCTGTTCCAAATAGAACTCCTGGAGGGCAGCCAACGTATGGGATGAAAGCTGGGGAACGTCATCATCATCATCCATTTTCTTAGATGGCAACAAGAAAAAAGAAAAAAATTAAATTAACCCTTTTCAGTGGTGAACGTTTTTCATAACAGCATAATCTTGTGAGGTAAAACAACTTCCACCAAGAATGCAGCTAACTAGGAAAACCTAACAAAAGGAAACTTATTGCCTCTACCTAAGTGCTCTTAAATCAGTGAGAGGCCGATTGGAAATAACAAGTCTCCACAGAGAATTCAGGAAGAGCAGCAACACTGTTCCCTTTGTATACAACATGGATTTGGCTTGTGTTCTTACAGGGAAGTTGACATTACAGTTGTTGGTTTCCTGTGGATTTGGAAAATCCTATAGAAATTATTCCCTTCCTTCCCAGAAATAATGATAGCTATTGGTCATTTCTCCCCATGTTCAAAAGCCACACGATATTGACTCCAAATGAAATAAACCAGCATTCTAGCTCAGCACCACTTGGTTTTAACTTCCATGCCATTAAAAAATTCCTCTAAATGCCACAAATGGAAAAGGAAAAGGAGTCATCAAGAAGCTCCAAAAGGACACGGTATGTACCAATGTAAAAGTACAGCCATTTTCAGAAAGGTCCTGAAGTGGGTTCTCCCGCCCAGCATCCCTGAGCCCTTTGACCCCAGGCAGCGCAGCGCCTCTCCCAGGGAACGGCGCCACCTCGTGGAACGGAGGTGCTGGGAAGGACTCGGCACGGGAAAAGTACTGGAGAAAACGGAGAAAGATCCTTCTCTCAGAAACCCGGCCTGAGATCCAGCACACGAGCAAAGTCTGTAACAGAGCCTGGAGTCAGGGATCCGCCTGCATCCCGCAGAGGCCACCGAGAACCCCCGGCCACCTGAACAGTGAGTGAACGTTTTGAGTCATTTCAAGGGGAGCTGCTCATGATTTTTCTTCTCCTCATTCCCTGCATTACAAGGAGAGCTCCAGAACTGGGAGTCTCCTCCTTTTCCCTTCCTTCTGCTCTAGCAGAGCTTTCAAGATGAAGTTTCCTGAAGCAGCTTCTTCCTGCTTGCTGGAAAACTGGTGCCTTATCCTGGCACAGTGAGATAACTCTGGCACAGTACACACCTAAGGAAAGCTCTGATCTCCACGACCTGGCTGTCCCAGAGTATCATCTACTGACCTGCTGGCTTTCCAGGCCAGGCTGGCCAAGCAGGGAATTGCTCACAGCCCAAAGACCCACCTATGGCATCAGCCTCGCACAAGAGAATTCCAGAGTCAAGCTACCTAGTAAAACCAAAATGATTATTGTCCCCCTAGTTTTTCATTCAACAAAACACAAACGCTTTAAGAATATTTACATTATTAGATTACATATAATTTAAGTATAATAAATATATTATCTAAATATATTTACATATTATTTATTATAGAAATGACTGTATGTCCAGAGAGACAACACAGTTTCTGGCCATAATGCTCTAACAATACACAACATTATGACCCATTTTAGGTCCTGTACAACAGTTTATTTTTGTTAGAACATGGTAGAAATTTATAATCACTTCTTAGCTCACAACATTTTTTTTTATTAACTGAATGATACATACAGTAATCTGGTTTGCTATTACCCCCTAAGCAAGAACACATCTATGCTTTGACACTAAGAAACTGAAACAGGTGCAAAGTTTCAGTTTTTAAGTCAAAAGTTGAAAATTTTTGATTTTCTGTTCACTGAGCACATACTGGCATTGGCAAGGATGAAATCCATGCCCATGAAATGAAACCCTCACAGATGAAGCTGATGAAGAATTTGCCATTGTTTCAGAAGATAAAAGGCATACTGCCATAGACATTTTTTATCTATTATTAATTTTTAGTTGATTTTCTTAATAGCCTTCCTTTTGGTTTGTAAATTAAAGCCTCAGGAATCAAGAATTAATTAACTGTGAGGTTTTGCAAGGAGAGGTAACTCAGAATATATGGTAGAAATATTACATACGTCTACTACATACAAATGCCTCCAAAATTCAATATATTTTTCTGAATGCACATACTGACTGAGGTTATTAGCATGGAGACATTCTTGTGCTTAAGAACCACGTCAGAAAATTCTTGAAGTGAGTTTATGTGTATAAGACTTGCAAATTCCTTTAAGAGAGACAGCTGGACTGTCTGAAATCCCGTAATTATCCCTTTCAGAAAGTTAATTTCTCTCAAGTGCAGAAGCAACCTTTAAAGTTCTGCAGGAGGATGGGAAGAAGCACAGAAACCCACAGCTCCTCTGACACTTCGGGAATCTTTATACTCTTGATTCCCAAGGCCCCTGGGGCTCCAGCTGACCAAGCCCTGCTTGCCCCAGGCCCTGGGTCCCTCCACATGCAGACCATGCTCTGTGCTCACAGACGCTCTCTGAAAGCTACAGAGGGAAATCAGAGCTCCAAGAACAGCTCAAGAACACTGCGTAAGGTTTAGAAAAGAAAGCCTCGTGGTGAAGTCCAAGTTCACCTAAAGGAAAACACCAGAAAAGGAGGTAAGCTCCCTCAGATAGTGAAACAGGAACGGGCAGGGCTGCGTTCATAGGATAAGTTGGAAAATCCGAATGCTGCTGGTCCCTATAGGGCCAGATCTACCCATAAAACAGGAAAAGTGAGGTGACAAATTGCACCATGTGGCCAGCAGGTAGGATGAAGGGGGTGGAGGTCCCTGCAGACTGCTTAGTCCCTTCTCCTATGCACAGCTCAATCTCTCTCTTATTAGCTGATGCACTGCTCACTAAAATGTCATCACTACAGAGCCAACACTCTCCAAAGAAAATAAAAAATTAAGAGATAAGAGCAGCACAGGAGACTGCAAGGCCTTGTCCACATAAGAAAGTTGTATGTATTTAACAAGAGTTTCTGGTGGTCATGTATGAAAAGTCTATTTTTATATTGCCAAATTCTAAAACAGAGGAAAAAAAATACTCAAAGTTGGAAGAAACACTATGGAAAAATAAACAGTCTTTGGTCCCTAGTACATTTATTTTACCTGTAGTTATGACCACGTGGAGAAAAGGCGATAAGAAACCAATAGGAAAGAGTGCTAAAAGGCCATGGAATAGAAATTCAACTGGAAAGCCATGCTGTTCATCGCTGGAAAGGAGGAAGAAGAGGACAGCGCTAGCTAGCCCTTTAGATATTTCACCAAGAATATAAAAAGCAACTTCAGAAAAGATCTTATTCTAAGAATAACCTTGATCAAAAGACAGAGAGCAGGAAATTGAGTTAAATCCAGTTGTCTGCGTATTCTCCAAGCTGCCCAAGTCAGTCTTTGAGACAAGCAGCTCATCATCCACTGGTGTTTGTGGCACACACCGAGAAGAGCTGGCCAGTGGTGTGACCCCGTAATGAAAATCACCTGCCTGGAGGTAGAGTTCTGATCTGACAGACTGGAAAGCCACTAAATGTCTGGACTTGTGCCCTGCTACCTCAACCGCTGGAATTTTACAGTGTGTCAAAGTGACACAGAAAATTCATGGAAAAGAAGCTCTCAAGAGGATTACCAAATACGCAGAAACTGCACTGGGCTGGTAAAGTCAGGAGGCCCGGTGGCTGCTTCACGCGAAAGGAAAATATTATTTGTCCCAGCTCCATTCCTATCCTTTTCAATAAGCAAGGCGGGGGCTCCGGCAGAGCTCGGGACCGCCGGTCTCCCCTACACGTGGCTGACGGGACACCGACGGATCCCGGAGAAGGCCCTTTCCTGCTGCTCTCCCCCGCATGTATCGATCGCTTCGAGGGCACCCTGCACCCACCCAGAACCGCCGGGGGAACGGCGGGACCCCGGCCAGCCCGCCCGCGCCTCGCGGTGACGGGTCGATGATGGGTCGATGATGGGCCGGCGACGGGCGCTGAGGGGGCGGTGAGGGGGCGGTGACGGGGCGGTGACGGGGCGCTGAGGGGGCGCTGAGGGGGCGCTGAGGGGGCTGTGACGGGGCGCTGAGGGGGCTCCGCGCCGCCCCAGCCCCGCCGTCCCTGTGCGGGAGCGCCGCCGCCCTCACGGCGGTCACGGGACACGCGCGCGGGAATCCCGGCCCGCGCCCCCGCCCCGCGCGCGCCCCTCGCGCCACTCACCGCCCGCCGGCTCTCTCCGCGCGCGCGCCGCTCGCCCCAGGCCCCGCCCCCGTCCCGCGCGCGCGCGCCGCCGCCGGCCTGGGCCGCGCGCCCCCTGCTGGGCGCTGCGGAAGGGGGCGGGGCCAGAGGGCTCCTGGCCCCGCCCCCTCGTCCCCGCCCGCGCCGGCGAATTCCCGGTGTGCCGGGGACGGGAACAGGAGCCTGAGCTGGGGGCGAGACGGTGACCGGCGCCCGGCCTGTCAGACTGGGCATCCAGACTGTCAGACACAGGCATCCCTCGAGTTAGGTGTCAACTGCTCAAAAGCCACGAGCTTCTGCCTTGCACCGCAGCCCAGCGCCCCAAACTGCTTTTCTACATTTGGCTTTCCTTTCCAGGCTTTCCGTTCCTATTAGGCATTAGCGGGCTGGAACAATTTCCCTTTCTTGCATCAAACGGAAATCGAGCTGACTCTTACATGCTTTCAAAAGATAGCAAGTTTTAAAATACCTTCCTTGCTTAACTTCATAAAACCATAGAACGGTTCGAGTTGGAAGGAACCTTAAAGACCATCGAATTTCAACCCCACTGCCATGGGCAGGAACACCTTCTGCTATCTCAGGCTGTTTCAAGCCCCATCCAACCTGACTTTGAACACTTTCAGGGATGATCCACAGCTTCACTGGGCAATCTGTTACAGTGCCTCACCGCTGTCACAGTAAAGAATTTCTTTCTAACATCCCATCTAAACTTGCTTTCGGTTTGAAGCCATTCCTCCTTATTCTGTCAACTTTTTATCCGTGCAAAAAGTCTCTCTCCATCGTTTGTGTAGGCTCCCTTCAGGTACTGGAAGACCATAATTAGGTCACCCCAAATCCTCCTCTTTTCCAGGCTGAACAACCCCAATTCTCTTAACCTTCCTCATGTGAGAGGTATTCCCTGCCTCTTATCATCCTGATGTCCCTCCCAGACTTGCTCCAACCGGGCAATGTCCCTGTGCTGGGGACCCCAGAGCTGGAAGCAGTATTCCAGGTGGAGTCTTACTAAAGCAAAGGGGAAGAATTTAATTCTCTGTATCTTTCCTTTGGTCTTAAAAACTCCCCATTTTCCTGTGTCGCATGTGTAGGCACGTTTGTCTGGCACCTCTCGTAACCTCATTGCCCCAAGACAAAAAGCTGACCCATTTTTCTTATTCCTTCTTTATAGTCTGGTGTTTGTAAAAAACACATACATAGTGTTGTCTTTCTATCATACGACTCTCCTATAAACCAGTTCATAGGAGGTTGTCCATCAGATTATTTAAGCCAACAGCAGACTTTCCTCATGTTCTCCAGAGCAAGAAGTTGTATCAGCAGTGAGCTGAGTAAGAAACTGCTGTTTTACCTACAACCTGCTCAGTCTTCATCTGCCACGTTTCACTGTGGCTGAACAGAAAGTCAGAGGCTCAGCACTGGCCATTAATGAACAGAACTATTGCTTTGGAAGACAGAAATACCAAGTTAATGATAAAATATTTTTGCAGCACAGCTTATATAAGCAGCAGACAATCAAATTTTCTTGCCACCACAGAATATGGGGATAGGGTTATTTTTCTTCAGATCTCCATATTTTTTAACCTCTCTCATGTGGAAACAAGGCTTTTCATAACAGTAGAGAACTGTGGATATTTTAATTTGGTTTAAAAGACTTCTTTGCAGTCTGGATCTGGCATTCAGTGCATCATTACCCACTTGGTCTTTGAAAGCTCTTGCGAAAAAAGTCTTCATCCCAGCATGGAAGACTGCCACATATGGAGGGCATCCATATCTGTTCAAGCTACCACCACTGCTGTTATTTAAGATTAACAAACCAACCCCTTTTCCCTGTGTTGTGCCAAGTGGCAATTGTCTTGATATTGATACCTGCATAGCATTACTGAGTGCAGCAAGAAATGTGGTTTAGGTACTACGGTGAAGTGACACTTCAGTAATTCTCCTATTTCATGCATGTTTGTAAGGCATTTTACATAAAAAACATTCTGCACAGGGCTGATAATGAAAGTAGAAATGAGACTGGGATGACACACACACTCAGTCCAGATTTCCCAGAGCAGCAGACTGCTCCTTGGCAAGCAATTCCTCCTCACCAGAAAGGTTAGACAGATCATGTAAGGACACATGGCTGTGTGGGGGCTTGGGGGTGGGCAGGATGACATTATTTAGGTTATGATATCAGATACTACTTGGCAGCAAACACAGCTCAAGGCCTTGCTTGAATGCTGTTACAAGACAGTTCTAGAAGCAAAGCTCCAAAGGAGCTCAAATGATCCTGTAGGAAGGAAAGAAAGAGGTTATCTTTTGCTGCAATTTCTTTGGATGCGAGGACAAATGAATCACAAGCACAGGAATACCTGTAAAGTGCACCCTGAAAGAAATTTCTTATTAATAATTGGGTTTTATTGTTCCCTAATATTTTTTGCAGACACATACTTCCAGTTAAGTTATCTCCCCTGTCCTTTTACTGACAGACTCATGTCACACAGCAGTGATACTGGTGTCCTTAAGACAAACCTGATGACATTGACCACTAATGCATTTGCTAGATCAGAAACAGTGCTTAAAAACACAGTTGTACCCTGGAAAGCAATAGCAACTTTTTACTCACAAGGCTTTTCTGTTTTGGGGGTTGAGTTTTTATTTTTACTGTTGTATTTTTTCTCTACTAATGAAATTTAGTTTTGTTCTCACTGTAGCACAAGCCATAGCCACATGAAAAAGTATAATCAGCTTTAATTAATATGAAAATAGATTATTAAATCCTAATTGTACAATCCTTCCTGTTGCCATTAAGTCTAAAAATCTTCGAATACTTTTTTCCAAAAAAATACCCCCACAAAACAAACCTCAACGTGTTTAGGGCTGGCAAATCAACTGCAACTGATTTGGAAGACAGCAAAGCACGCAATGCTTTACAGCCATACAAGGATTATTTCTAGTTAATGACACATAATCCTACCTTGGATGATGGAAAATAGCAAAGTGGAAATATTCTACTTGGAAAACAACCTGCAACACCTCCTCTTTGTAAGCAAAGCTTGCTGCACCTTTACTTTCACTCCCAAGCTGTTCCCCCTACAGATGGAGAATCAAATGTGTGTTGGAGCCCCGTGGAGTAGCTGTGTGGGCCAGGTGCACCACAGCTTCCCAAGACCTTGTGGCACAATGGGAGGACAGACTGTCAGTCAGCCTCTGAAAAGTCAGTCCATGAATTCAAGTGCAATAGTAAGCTTTCATCTTTAAGTAGTTCCAGGAGTCCCAACTCCTTCTCTATGGAGATTGAAATCTTAGAAGCATGTCAGTGATACAGGATCCCCACTACTTCTTTCCATTTTTCAAGGCTTTGTGTATCCCTTGGGAAAGATTCAGGATCCACAGAGGGCTACAGCTTTCAGATAGAAAAATGCTCTACATAAGTGACCGACCACTAGTCACTTAATACCACCTAGTGGTATTGACATTTTTAAACAGACTTTACAAATATTTGAAAAAAAACCCAAACCACCCAACCCTTCATCAGAATTACCAGTATCTATACTTCTGTACGTTTTCACATCCCCATAGATTTTACCACGGCTTCTAACTTACACAGTTTTCACAAAAAATGTCCCAAGATACATGGTAACAACCAATCTTCAACAGCATTTTCTGGCCCCAAAGCCTTGTCCTGGTTGTTTTTGCTTTTTCCCCCAAAAAGATGTAAGCACTCTCTCATCACAAGAAGCAGGAAGGAAAATATATAAAATATATTTAGCAAAACCAGTAAAATTAAAGTGGAACAGAAAATGCAGTCAAGTAGCAAACATGTACAGCAGCAGATTTTACATTTTTTCCTACACATACCTCCACACTTATTTCACACACACTCTTTAAGGAGAAGGAAGAAAATAGAAATCAGATAGTGAGTGCTATGAAAAAAACCATTTCTTTTCCTGAACAGTAAATGGGGTTTATTACTGCTTCCTGCTTTTGAAACTCCAATTCAGACTATATATATACCTCTAAGAAAAAATAAGAGAAGGACACCCTCTTCTCTGTCCCTAAAGCAAAATTACACTGTCCTCCTTTTACAGACTATACTGGTATCTTAAATAGTTACACTCGCAGGATCTAGACATTATCTGGCCATCTTAAGGGATGCAGGTAACAAACATTTTAACCAAGATACAAAACAGGTATCCAATTTTTCCAGCTTTCCTGAGGCTGAGTGAATTGTTTAAATACATGTGCGCTCATCAAAATCCATGTTACAGTACATTTTAACAGTAGTTTGTTAAGAAATCATGAAAGTGCATAACAGCCTAAAAGCAGGCAAAAAGTACTTCAGAAGAACAGTCTTTCCTTAAAGTGGCAGAAGAATATAAGCCTTCCCCAAAGTAGTGTTGATCTTGTGTGAGGACATCAGTGATCTTCCTAGAGACTCCACAGTGTGGTGGTGGGCTTTTGGCTTTGGGGTTTTTTTGTGAGTTACAACAATCATTTCAATGAACAGAAGACCAGTAGTAGTATTGGTGCAGTTCCAAAACTAAAGCAAATGTCCTGACAGCTTATTAAACCAAGTTACCAGTGAGGCTTTCAAATCAGTACTTGTCTTAGAACCCAGTGATGACTTTCACTCAGGGAACACCAAACACAGAGACGGGAAGCAGTCTGAACATGCCACAAATGTTAGCTGCAGCATCCAAAACAATAAGTTAAAGGAAATCAAACATATTTGTCTTTATGACCATTAAAAGTAGGCTAGACAGAGAGAGGAAGAAAAAGGGAAGAACATCACACCCACAGCTTTGCTTTACTCTAACTTGCAAAGGCAACAGCATGTCAGGAAAATCAAATCTGATACCATCTCATAGATGTTAAAGTGAAAACAGCTGTTCCACAAGATTCTGATATTGACAGCAGAAAAACTAGTACTGAATTATGTATCCATCAGAGTGGGTAGCTTCTTTGTTCTCTTTGGATATATAGATTTGTCTGGAATGTTTTCAATTAGAAAGAGGAACTTATTATTTAATTAAAACTTACATTGATAGCATCACATTTCATTTCAGGATTCTAACACAGTACTTTATCTTTCTCCCAACAAACTTGTTGATAAAATGGCAGGCTTTTATTAATCCCTTTCAAGATGTCATGGGCTAAACGTTATGGAACAACACTTGTATCTTGTGGATTGATTTATTTTTCTTTTTCTGGATAAGATTGCAAAGTTATCACTTTCTTCTCCTCCTCATTCCCTCTTCCAGTTCATGTACAAGCTGCTGCTTGGTTGGCTGTCCAGACAAATTCCACTTAGATAGGCCTGTGCCTTCCTACTTTTCTGCTTGTAAGACATGATAAATCACTGAAAGAAAAAATCCACCACCAACTCCAGCACTCACAATTGAAGTCAATATAAGTTTCAAAAAGGCAAAATTGATGGGGGTTGTGTATATTTGTGTATACACAGACAAAAAAAGTGTGAATAAAGGCTTTGTGCCCAAATAGTTCAAGTTTATTCCAGAACTCATATTTAATGTAAAGCAGAATAGTTCCATTTTCTACATGAGAGGCTCTTGGATACGCTGCTGTTAGTCTTACCAATTGCTTTCAGGAATTTCCTCAAAATTACCTTCGATGTTTCTGACCTTCCCCAAAATATTCACTGAACTAAACCATGCTGATATAAATATATAACTGCATAATCTTACTTTGAAACCAGCAAAATTCTAGTGATACATACAGCCAAGATATACAGCAAGCTGTCACCACCATAGTTGTTGCGTAGTTTTACTTTCAGGATTTGTGAAGCTTTTTTTTTGTTTCCTTTTCTACATGATGTGGGTGCATGGAAGTAAGAGGGGAACAGTAGAAAATAGCTGTAGGTTTATCTACATGTAATTGTACTATAGCACATTAGGAACTGCTGCCTGTAATTGAACTTTTCTGATATCCATGAAGTAACATGCCATTAGATGTTCCTTACATAGGAACAGATTATGAGCTTGGAGAACATTTCTGTGCCAGATACCATCATAAAAACTGTTTGGATTAAATACACACACACAAATTTAAGACCAAGAAAACAGGATTCCTTTTAAGTAGACAAATGCCACCACTAATAGTGACCTGAAAAGTCACTGTTAAAACTTCCTTTGGGAGATGGGGGAAAAGATTAATCTGATTACATATTCACAGTAATTTCTGGCAATTGCAGTCAGTGTGAGATACTGCTGTTGCACTCTGATCACACTTTTTTCTGCTGATGGACAAACTCGTGCCTTAAGTGCTGATCTAAACTATAGTTACTCCACCAACTTATAACCTAATTACTGTGTATTCACTGTAGCCAAAGAGCAAAAGGTGTAGCCTAAGGTTTCATAATGTTGCTATTTATGTTTCCACTGTAAGGAAGTATAACAAATGCTTTTTCAGGGCTTCAACACAAGTGAGATTTTAGAAAAATATTAAACAAGAATAAACACAAATCACACATGGCGAAAACAAAATAAAAAAAAAAAAAGTCTTTAGTGGAAAACAATTTTATCCTTTTCCTGCTTATGGACCTTAAAAATACACAAAGTGATCATTTCAAAATTGAAAATTCAGTCATGATAAGGCTCGATTACACAGCCATTTCCCAAGTCTTATTGCAATAAACTGTGAAATACTTTTATGCAACTTCATATCTTCAACTGTACAGATAAAACAATACTTGAAATCAACTAGCACTTCAATCCCTGTGTTTTTAATATATAAACTCAACACAGTATTGAATGACACATTTAAAATATTTACACATTTGACCAACAGCAGTACTTAGCATTTATTGCCTTAAAACTGCATGTTCACTGCATGGAGGTTTCTTACTTTGCACAAAGAGAACAAATAATACAGTTGTTTTCTTTTTCCCCAATTAAAAACTCCACAATGGTTTTATGGGAGATTGACATGTGTGGCAAATGCTGTTAGAGAGGTTTTTATCAATTTCAAGTATCAAGCTGTAACAGATTGGGAAATCACATGGGTAGTAGTATCTGCCTCTTGAGGTTGCAAGGGCCTTCCAATTCTGCTTAAGAACAGCTTAAAAGGACAGGAAAAGCAGGGTAGGGAATGCGAAGAAATGAAAAAGCAGAATCAATTTTAACTCACTGAAGAGAAGGGAAAGCCAGAGGTATGTTACTTCTCAGTTTCTAGGGCCTCAAGAAATCTCATACTAAAAAAAGAGTTCTATAAGATAGCTGAGAGTCTGAGACTCTAGAGGAAAACACACTTCATTATTTGCTTCATGATCAGTGCTAGCAAACATTAATCTAATGTACTGAAAACAGAGCACAATCTACTCAAATGCAAATTTATGGGGGGCAGGGAAGCAGGGCTGGCTCTTTAAATTCTAATTGTTATCATTAGGCTTTGGTTATACTTAGTGACTGGAACAGACATGGGAGAAATGAGTGGTGCTTGTTCCTTGCAGAAAAAAGTAAAAAACCCAAAAGTAAACCAAACGAAAAAGCCTACCACCACAAGCAGCACTTGTCACAAGCAGAGGCACCAAAGCCTGAATAATCAGTAACTGTCCTCTCCCTTTGTAGATCAGAACTGAGGCACACTGGTGAGGAATCTCACCTTATCTACGAAGAAGCCGCCATTTCAACTGGCTGTAATTGAAAGAATGACCATTTACAGCAAGCATTACTGTACTGCAGTAGATCAGTCATGGGAAGACTGCACCACTACTGCCTCTACTGGGCTTTACAATTATGAAAATCTTCTGTTTTCATTACAGTAAATCTTACACCTCACAAAACTAAAATTAAAGTATATAATATTTACATAGCATCTCAGATCCTCAATGCATTTTATAGGCATAAGCTAATCCTCACAACATCCCTGTGAGGTAGGTAGGTGTTAATGCTATTTTAACAACAACATAGTTCTAGTGACTTGCCAATGGCCACAGAAGATCTTGTGGAAAAACATTACAAAATTAAAGGAGCCTGGCTCCTACTCCTGCGCTTATATTCATCAAGCTACTTCCATAAAAAAAACACCCCTTCTTATGTAATTACTTAACCAAACCTGAAATCACTTGAAATGTTTTACAAGCAAAATGCTGCAAATTTGTATTTTTCAATAGTTTTACAGATCCCAAATTAGAATTAGCTTTCCCTTTTAAAGAACTAGATTTTAAATGGACAACTGACTGCTCTGAGCAAGCTTATTCTCTAGAACTACATGGCTTAAATATAAAGGGATTTGCCCAGGTAAACACTGGGGCTTTAGTGAGTTCTACTCACTATGAAAGGGATGACTCCAATTCAACCCCCTCTCTTTCAACTAGTAGGATTTGGACATGCTGAGAAAACAAGTTTCTCATTCCTGAGAAAAAAGGTGAGCCCTTTACCATTAAATTGTGAAACACAAACCTCTGGGCAAAAAAGTAGCAGATTCTGGTGGTAATTCAGTGAAGCTAATTAAGGCATAAATGCACATGAAAGTGGAAGTTTCATGCATCTAGTCCACTTCTCCCTGTCCCTGTGTATCTGTGCTTTCAACAAGGTTTTGAATTTTATGACTGAACTCGTCATGGTCATGCTTGTCAGCATTGAAAATTATAGGTTGAACAAAATTATTATGCCAGCATTAGAACTATTACAATGAGGAAGGAGCTGGCAAAACGGAAAAGAAGGTAATCTCAGAATGAAAACACTGGTCCAATAATATGTTTCTCAAGAAAAGTCTAGACAAATATATTTGTTACAATTATATCATGCAGCATTTATAATTGGTTTGAATTTCCTTTTTTCTTCCTTCAAAAACCAGGTGCATTTTTAGAACCATTATTCACTTTCCACTGTGAATGCAAAATCAATGCAATGATGCTATAAAACTTTCAGAATGCTTATGTGGAGTCAGCTCTCAGTGTTCACTACAAACAGTCTGAGTCTTTCCTGTGGACCTCAGTGTGCTTTCACATCCCAATTAACAGCAACTGGATGTGCAGAAGATGACAGAAGATTCTTTTTTTCTATTTTTTTTTTTTTCATAGAGATAGTGAAGTCAAATAGCTCAGGTAGAAGCAGTCACCAACCCCGCAGGAATATGAATGAACAGGACTTATTTCCAGAAGCCTTTGCAACCATTTCATGGATGTCACTAAGCAGAGACATCTTAGCAATGCTCTAAAAGAAACAAAATGTCATGAAAAGATCCCTGTTAAATATATGAGAATGAGAGGAAAATTAAAAAACACGAAAGTGTAACATCAAGCAGGAAATTACAAAAAACCCTGAAGCCTTACTAGGACAGTTTTCCTTTAACATATAATATTATTCTTAAATTAAGGACAAAGGAAATTTTTAAACCACCTTTAAAACTAGTCTTTGAAAGTGTGTGTTCATAATTGAGCTAAAGTCTTGATACTCAAACACACGGTGTCTCCACTTGTTACAACACAATGGGCCCGACAAGAAAAAGAAGGGGTATGCACATTACTTTTCCCAGAATACAAACTTAATTTGTGCTCCTGTTCATCACAATATGCAAGAGGATTTCAAAACTTTAAAGTTAATAAATATTTTAAAATAGTGAGCCAGCTTTAGGATTAATAAAACAATAATGACAGAGATAGTTATAAAAGAAAGGATGACTGAGTGTATCAGTCACTCAGTCAGACCCAAAACATGGAGTATTTGCTATGATCTCTTTGAAGATTTCGGTTTGGATACCTGACATTGAGCACATCATAACCAACCAGCAGCCCCTACTGCTGCTGATGTTCCCAGACTTCAATGCCCTCGATCTGAAAAAATGAGGTTTCAGAACTTCAGCCCCATCCAATGTACAAACTCAGAAAAACTCCAGAAGCAGTTTCAAAAACAGCAAACTCCAATTTAAAAATAAAAACTCAGCCATCACAACAGTTTGAAACAGACTGATCTGCCAGGATCATTGTATTTTGTGCAAGTGCACAGTCAAGAAATCCTTTAAAGAAAAGCACTAGAGTTTCAAGAAAAAAATGAGAGCAATACCCTTGTTCTAAAATACTATGCAAGTTATCTTAGAAATAAAGTACTATCTGGGAAGGTACACTATTATCTAAGAAGTTTCATGGTCACCTTGTAATGTGTAAATATGCCCTTGCCCAGTTTTCATATAAATTCAAAGAGAAAAGTATAATAAAGAGATGGCATTTTTTGCCTTGTGGATCCATGCTTGAGACACTTACGGATTTAACTTAAAAAAAAAAAAAAAAAAAAAAAAGGCTTAGATCACTTACAGCACAGTATTAGAGATTTGTGTCTGTTGTGAGATTCTGGCTATTGTGACTATTTTTGAGATGAACAGCTGCAGAATGGCACAGAATTGCAAACACGAAGTTATAAATAGCCATATAAAGGTGTATACCAGACTTTTTATATAAATTGTAAAAACACATGGGAAATATTTAACAGCATAATCTAGCAGAGATCTTAAACAGGAGGGCCCACTTCTGCCTCTGTGTATTTCCACAAAAATAATTTTACTAGACACGCAGCATTTGTGTTTGCTTCAGTTTCCTCTGGCTCATGACAGAAGACAAAGCAGGCCTTGCTTTCATATTCATGTGCTGCACTCCCTTGTTGGTTCTATATACTCAGGGCACTATATTCTGCTATGATAAAGTGCTGATATAAAAAACCAAGCAAGAGGAGAGCAGCTGGGAGAGCTCTGCAGAAGTGGGACCGGATTCAGCGAAAACAAAAATCTCCTACAGCACAGACTTCCCAATTACCCTTCCCCACTGGAGTCAGACATGCTTGAGTAAAAGGGTTTGATGCCCCTGTGCTAGCATAATTGTTTTAGCTAATGCCCCAACTTTATGAAGTTTGCCAGTAATTCACACCTTTTGGGTTGTTATTGCTTAAGCAAACAGTTCAGTGAAGAAATACATTGCAGTTGCATGCAACCCAGGTGAGAATTAAAACAGATACTGAAAGTAAAACTACACATGAACCTTGCATTAGACACTCATTCCAAAACAACACATCAACATGAAGGGCTGCAACAGATAACACAGCAGCTCAGTGCCAACATCCTAAACCAACTCTCAAGAGTCAAATCTTGCCTTAAATTTCTTACCTAAAGTATATGAGCTTTTTTTTCTTTTAAATTAAGGCAATGAAATGGCTACATTTCCTAAAGTTCATTTTAGGGGAACAAAAATATACACCTTTTTTTTTTTTTCTCTGAACTTTAGGCAGCAGAACATAATGTAAAAACCTGCATTGCATTAAACCTGCAATGTCAGGTTGATGTAGAAAAACAGAACTAAGTTAAAATACCATTTGGTTTTTCTTCCCCATTGGAACACAAACTCAAACTTTAAGAGAGGAAAAATAAAGCTTAAAATCAGCTAAACTGTTTAGAGCTTTATATGTATCTGCATCACACTCTAACATGATTTTGGGTAGAAAAGAAATCTGTATGTTCATATGACCACTCATATTTTAAACCAGTGCAGGGGGAAAGGCACTGCATTTATTTCATTGTGCCCATATCTGTTTGCGCATAAATGGAAAAAAATTCAATTCAGATTTTCTGTTCATTCTCTTCCACACCCAAGTATGACAGATTGCAGCTAACACATAATAGCAGAAGCTGATTCAAAGTTGACCTCTCCTATTCCATGATGTTACGTTCAAACTTCCAGGCTCTTTAGAATCTGAGATGGCTGCAAAGAACCCAGAGACAGGTACAAGATTTAGTCAGCATTCAGCATTTCTCAGTGCATTTTGCAGAAAGGGTCTAAATTAGGCATAGAGTTTTGTTGTTTATTTTACACAGAGAAGTCCACCAACATTTGCCATAAATTCTTCTAAACTCTTTAAGAAGGCCATCTTCTGCTTACGGTCCAGTGTAGGAGGAGTGCTGCTTGCAGTAAGCTTGTTGAAGGCATCTGCTAATCGCTGGTAAATTACTGGATCTTGTTGAGTTGATAGCAACGTTTCAACTAACTCTGAATATTCAGCCTGTTAAACAAACATATAAAAAAGATAGAGATATACAATATATACAACTTCTCTCATCAGGAAAAGATCCAGAATAAAGGCTGTGACAGAAAACCATCAGTATCCTCTTTACCTGTCCTCACAGCCTTTCACTTACCTCTAAACCAGATAAAATCCTTCATCCAGGATGGTATTTTAGTAAAGCTAAAGAAGTTTTCAAACCAAGGTACAATGCTTTGCAGTGCAGAGTAAGATGAGAATTTTAAGGCAAAGGGCCTTCTGGCTCTTTCTTAGCATAGGCTTATTCCTGCAAACTGGACTGCTTTTCCTTGATGCCTGTCCCATGTTTCATACCAATCAGCTCCTCTCACAGGTTCTCCATTTTCTAGGGTTCCTTCCCTGGGAGAGAGCTTAGACTCCTTTCTAAGAGTTTCCTACTTACTCTCATGCTTATTTAGACAGAAACAAAAGACAAAGAAACATGTCAAACACGACTAGAAAGACACTGCCAAGGGGCACACACCTGAAGCATGCCCAAAGGGACTGAGCTCTGGGAGCACAGGTGAAGGACACAGGAGTCAGAACGGCAGTTCCCTGCATTTTGCCCATGAGGGGTTGGGTGAGGGTAGACACAACAATATTTGCCACCTGTGGGTGGTATCACAGGGTCCTTTTCTCTTACATGTTCAGGAGTCTCTCTTTGAGGGTAAAGGGCTGCCAACAAAAGAAAGGATCTATAGGACAAAATGGCTTAGCACCATCTTTGCCAAAGACTTGCCAATCTGGCAGGAAGGGGCATGTTGAGGGATGGTGGTGCCAACTTGTAGATAAGTAAAGAAACAGAGACCACAAAGAAAGTGTGATGGGTTTAAGAGTGCTCCTCAGAAAAGATGAAACAGGCTGAAAGGAGGCCAACCTGAAATGCCTGTGCAGAAGTATGTTCAGCTTTGGAAAAAGAATGAGCTAGAGCTCCACGTGCAGGTTCAGAGCTGCAACGTAACTGCAGGCACTGATATGTGGTGGGACAGGTGGCATGACTGGAGTGTTCCAAGGGACAGGTGGAAGTTTGTTAGAGCTCTTCAGGACAGAAGATGACAGAAGATTGACACTTCTGTGAAAAGGCAGCTCAAATTAAAGGTGGTTTTCTACAGACTGGGCAGCAATCTAGTTGAGTGATCAGAGAAGAAGCAGTAAAGATGACATCATCTTCTGGGGTGAGATCTCATTACAAATCCCCAGAATAGGGCTTTTAGTCATCTTAAAGCAACTTGAGGAAGTTTCCAGATCAGACTTAGAAGAGATTATCTCCCTGACATTTGCTCACACACCAAATGGGCTACCCAAGGGTATGACTTTGCATCTGCTATTCACAGCTAGTAAGAGCTGGTCAGGGATGTGGTAATTACTGCCAGCCTTTCAGTCATCATTAAATAATGGAGTTAAGGATTCCCAGGAAAGCAGGAAAGAGGGCAGCCAGCCTTGGAATCAGAGAACCTAGACATTGTGTGAGCACTGTCACCTTCTCCAGGACTGGTGGGTGAGATGTGTGGGAGCAAGCTCTGAAAACAAAAAGCTCCAGAGGTGTGACGGGTCTTTAAGGATAACCTCTTCCAAGCAAAAGAATGGTCTGTCCAGATACGAGGAAAACAATGAGGACATTGATTCAGCTAAGCAGGGACTTAATGACTGAACTCCAGCACAAGAACAACACATGCAGGAAATAGAAGCAGGAACAGCTAGAAAAGAGGAAAGCAGAAACAATCTGTACAAGAACAACAGCAGAAAAATGAAGTTCAGCTAAAGCTCAATTTAGCAAAGGCCATCAAAGACAATAAAAGTAGCTTTTACCAGTACTTTAAGAGTAAAAGAAGAAACTGGGAAAATCTGGGTTCTACCGCTGAATGGAATAGATAATTTAATGATAGTAGACAAGAGGCAAGGATAAAACAATCAATGCTTTCTTTTGCCTTGGTCTTCACTGACAAGTTTTTCCAGACCTTTGTGACTGGAGACAGGGTCCATGGAGGAGACAAACTATGCATAGTAAAGAGGACCAACCCAGGGACCTCTTCAGAAATGTTGATGCATGCAAGCTCATAAGACCTGACAGAATCTATCCAAGGGTTCAGAAAGCTGGCTCGTGTTATTCATTACTGGTTGCTGTCTGTCATCTTCAAATGACTAAGAAAATCATGAGGCAAGTACTCCTGGAAGTTATTTCTGGGCATGTGATCATCAAAGGACCCAAGGGAATGGCCTGAAGTTGTGCCAGGGGAAGTTTATGTTGAGTATTAGAAAAGGTTCTTCACCCAGAGGGTGGTTGGGCACTGGAACAGGCTCCCCAGGGAAGTAGTCACAGCACCAGCCTGACAGAGTTCAAGTATTTGGACAACGCACTCAGGCACATGATGGGACTCTTGGGGATGGTCCTCTGCAGGGCCAGGAGTTGGACTCGATGATCCTCATGGGTCCTTTCCAACTCAGTATATTCTGTGATTCTGAGAACAGCTAGTATGGATTTACCCGGGGTAAATCATGCTTTACCAACCTGTCTTCTTTGACAAAACTACTTACATCTATGGCTAAGACAAATGCAGTGGATGCCTAAGGTAAGCACGTCTTTAGCAGCCGTGTACTGCACCCTTGCAACTAAGCTTGAATTTTATTGTTTAAATGGGTGAACTACTATATGTATAAAAACACACCTGTACCATCAGCCTATAAAGGATTGAGGCTAATGGCTCATGTTCCACCTGGAAACCGGTTCCAAATGGCGCTAAGAGCTCTCATCTGGACCTTATCTGTTAAATATTTTAGTCAGTGACCTGGAGAAGGAGGGGAGATACACTGTTCTCAAGCCTGGGAATGAAACCAAACTGGGGGATGCAGTCAGTGTGTTCAAGGGCAGGACTGATATTTAGAGACACTTATTCAGGCTGGAGCAATATGCTGACTGGAGACTAATGAAACTCAGCAAGGACAAATGCAAAGACCTGCAGCTGAAATAGGCAGACCTCCTGAGGATGCCCCTCTTTCAACCCAAATGATTCAATGATTTATCAGGCGCACAAGAAATAACCACTCTCCTTTAACAAAAGACTTCTTTTCAGGGTGTATCTGAATGCCATACCTGATGCAAACACACTAATGTGTAGAATGCTTCACCTGCTGCAGTTGTCATTTCTGTATTGTGCTTCTGAAGTACCAGCATATCAAAAACCATCTGAAATCGCAAAACAGGAGTAGCTGTGTAAGTGTAAACTTAACTTTCTACTTTATCAACATTTGCTGCTGAAGCTCATCTTTACTTCTGATAATAACAATGAACATGTATTACAAACATCCAAGGTTGCTGTCTGCTTTGTTGCCCCCTTTTTTTTTATTTTTGAATTTAGGTACCAGAAATTTAGAAGCCAAGTTCTTTAAGGACTTGAGTCTTGGCTTAACAGCATAAATTCACATCTCAAAGCACTGGAACCTGTTCATGATTTGTATTAACTGTTCTTCAGAGAAATATGACATCACTTGTATTTTTCTCCAAAACCTGCAGATATGCCAGAGAAATAATGCAAAAAGCCTTTCCTCTTCAAGAATAAAATACAGAACTTTTTCTCGAGTTTTGGAGACTCCTATAGCTCACAGAAAGTCAAACAGGGAACAGATCAGTAAAGAGTAATATAATAATTTTAAGTGGAAATTCAAAAATAAGGAATGAAACTATGTTAACTTAGAAGATACATAAAGACAAAATTATGCAAGTTTCTCTCTCAGCTTGTCTGATGGAAGCATTTAATGAGCAATTCTCTGAAATCCCAATGTCAGTTTGGTAAGAAAAGATGTCTTAAGTAAAACAAGCACACAGATTCCACAATTCCTTTGTTGCCAGTTAGTGGGAATCTGGTTGCTACCAGGTCACCAGGTCCAAAATTCATTAAAGTGGATGGTCCTAGAAGTAATGTACTGAATGTGATATTGAATTAAGAAAATGCTTAATTCATTAGATAATTGAATAAATGACAGCATTTCCTTTCTAGTTCCCAGCTATGCTCTTTTTAATGCCTTTTCTTTTAGTACTCTACCCAGCCTACAGTTCACAGAATTCTGGAAGCCTTCTGTTCACAGCTTCACCAGTAACTGCTAAGTCTGTCAATATCAAATGCAGAGCATGGATATAAAAATTACATTCCTAGAGGCTCAGGTCTTTTGTTTACTGGCAATAATGGACTGGTTCCCTCTACATCTCCATCATCTTTTGTACTCTAGTCTGATATCTTCAGTTCTTCATGCCCTCTTCTTAAGCTGCTGGGTTGTTTGGTTTGGGGTTTTTTTGGTTTTTTTTAGTAACAGGCTGTTTCTTACTATATATGTTATCCTGATTAATCTGGATATGATCACTGTTTGGCCTCTGGATGCTACCTTTATGCAAAAAACCAAAGTAACAAGAAACAGATGCCTTACCTTAAGAAAGTGCCTCGTTGCTAGAAAAAGGGTTGAATCTGTTTCTTGTGCTTTTGCACACTGTTCTGCTAACGGTGTTACAGCCTCCAGACAGAGCTGGCAAACCTCTGAGCTCATTCTGATAATGAGTGTTAAAGAATTGAAGTCAGATTTCAATTAAATTGTGGTCAAAATACCCAGCTGTGACACTAGAAAATATCCGAAACACTTGTATGTTTCAAGGTTTCTTTCACTACAAAGATGCTAATTAAAAAAATCAAATTTAAAAAAATGCTAGAAAAAGGGAGGGAAAAAAGGATTCCAACTTCATTACCTTCTTTTATTAGCTACATGCCATAAGGTAACATAAGCCACTCTGACATAACATTTTCAGAAAGAGTCCCTTATGGTCAAGCTCATCTGTTTCTGACACGTGCCACAGATTAGTGAAAATGGTACTCCCGTTATGAGAGGGAGAGCCCATTGGCACCCTGACAGGAAATGCTCTGGAGCCAGCCCAGTAGAACAGCAGCATGTTTTGTATTACCAGCTGAGAGACTAATTCAGGAATGGCTTTGGGATACCAGCTGAAGGCTTATGAAGTTACACACTCTGAAATGAAGTAATGGAGGAGGCAGGAATGGCTGCCAGAAAAAACTTATATGCTAAGCTACTTAAAGGCTGCACCCCAGCACCACAAGTCAGAGGCAATTCAGCTAATGCTGGAATCTCAATGGACACTACAGTGAAACTTTCAATCCCCAGAGAGTAGAGTAAGAGTCAAGAGTCAATTACCAATATATAATTATACAGGCATTTGATAATAGATATTGATAAATAGATACTGATAAAAAAAGAAAAAAAAGATATTTTCAACAGGTCCTTTTAAAAGCAACTTATATTTTTTTTAAACATTCCCAAGCTCTATAAAGGATACGATGACATCCCTAACTCCAGTGAGTACATTAGGCTCTTAAAGAGGTCCTCTGGAAGTTGTGGAATTTTCTCAGGGAATATCTCACATATGAAAGTGATTAATTTGTAATATTGATTACACAGGGATGGAAACTGTCAAAAGAAAAACATTGTATTTTTAGAATCAATCACCTAACTATTTTGACATAATTTTCAATTATACAAAGAGACAGGACTGATGATTTGCACTGAAAAAAAGAATTTTAGTAAGAAACTTGAGTCATTGGAATGGCTACAAACACTGTGGTACAATAAAAGATTACTAAAGACGAACAGTAGATGGTGGCAGTCTGGTATGTGCTCTATACAAATTACAGGAGTTTTATTTCAGACAGAGACAGATCTAGTCCCGTGGGGTAAACGCCTCATGAGCAACTGGAGCACAATGGAGGGGCTCCCAGGGTACATCCCTTGCCTGGCTTTGATCTACAGTGGACGCAGCCCCGGCGCTCAGCACGTGCTACTGGATGAGAGGCACGTGCAGAGGGGGACAGCTGAGACACCCTCCAGAAGTGTTCCCCTGCTTCAAACTAAAACATGAGCACAGTGCAACAATGAAATGCTACTGTCTCACTGCTTTGTATTTTACTGTTCCACTGACAAGCTGCTGATGCCTTCAATCGACAGCCATCTGTTTGCAGAAATAAATAGTTACTTATAACTCATGCTGTTATTTATGCTTCTTGTCACTTTTCTGGCACTATCAGAAAAAGGACTCTGTGAGCCACATTTCAGGTTTGGCTGTTGATCTGCACAGACTTGCTTTTAGAAGAAAAGTTTTGTTTAGGACCTTCAGAAATACATTTTCTCAGCTTAGAGTATTTCTTTTCAAAGAGCATTTAGAACTATGGAACAGTTATTTACATTTATGAAATCTAGAAAATTCGGCTTATGGAGGTGGAATACATACAGGAACAAATTCTGGGAATTCATTACTATAGAGCTTTCATATTCTAGCAGCTCCATGTAAAAAATATACTTACCTTCAGCAGATCTTGTGACATTAGAGGCAAAACTAAATTAACCCCATACAAGACAACATCTGCTGCTGATACAGATCTATTTGTAACTTGCCCAGGCTCATGTCCTCTAAATACTTCATCTGCAGAAAAGAAAAAATAATTTGTATAAAAGGAAGATTAAACATATTGAAGGAATAGTCCCATTTCTTTATAATACAGACATTTTTAAAAATAGGACTAGTCCCCTCTCTCCAAACAAAACCATGAGGCTCTGTATTAAAATAGAAACTTAGTGAGTGGAGGCTGTCACATCACTCTATATTTATATTCATTAGGACTAAGCATTTCATAATCACTTGTACCAGATGGCATGCTAAACCAGAACCCTTCAGATACTGAGGGCTCCCTTCCATTACAGAACATTGCTTTGTTTCTAGTGATAGCTGCTTCATGCTTGCACACATAAACACATAGTGAGTAAAATATTACTGCATTTTTATGCTTTTTAAATACATATTATATATTTACATACACTTTAATATCTTTTATGAACAGAAGGAGAAAAAAATGGGAGAACTAACAGAAAAAGTTCTGTAGTTTGGATGTTGCCAAGTTTTCTCCAGTTACAGGTTAAGGCCTACATTTCCCATCAACTGACAGTGACCTTACTTTTATAATCCCTGCATTGAGTCAGCAGCAGTATGTAGAAAACTCGCCATAGATTTGATCTCTGGGCATTGCATCTAGGTTTTATTCACACTACTTTGTTTCATGGTGTTTTCCACACAACTAACATCCAGATCTTGAAGAAAATACTTCACTATGCACCAGGTTGTCCATTCAATGGAAAAAGTCTAAATCTGGTTCTGTACTTGTGTGGTGCATGTATGATACAAAAAGTAAAATTATGTTCTGCATTTCAGAGTACAAGGTTCTCTCTTTCAACACATGCCTCAGAAAAGCAATGAATATCAAAACATGCTTGGTATCAAATTAAATCTGCTTGGGTTGTTATCTGTGCAAAGTGTATAGAACATGGTGAGATACAAATCATGCAAATGTGTTTTGGCTTATTCAAAGGCAATGCACCACAGCTAACTGCCAGAACACACTCAGGACAACTGCAGTTTTAAGTGGCAAACACATGAAAGAAAGTAACAGGTTGGGATACAAGAAGGAGCCCTTAACTACACCCACAAACCCTAAAGCATGTTGTAAAAGAGGAATACAGAAGGTGGAATTTTAATGACTTAGTATTTCACAGAAGTTGAATCCTGTATTAAGAAGACAACTCATCTGTTCTCTTGCACTACTTTACTACTACAACTTCTCTATGTGCTTTTTGTTATAAAACTGCTGGTACAACATATTCAGACTTGCAACATTCAGATTTCAAGCTGTTTCATACATCCATAATTTATTTTATGACAGTAATAATAATTTCAGATGTCAGAATACTGTGAAAAGATCTTCTTTGCTACTTTAAAAAACAATGTCCATATCCTGACCCAGACAAGCCTAAACTTCAGCTTTTACTTGACATGGACTGAACACAAGCCTCAAAATGGTTCTTACAGTTCAGAAAACAACATGTGGTTCATCAATTACCAATTCCTTAATACCTGTATCACTGAAATCTATGAATTCTTTAGATAGAAGATTAGTGAGAAGCTCCATAATAAGAAGGAGATCCTGGTACTGGTCTTCTTCTGCTGTAACATCTATCCGTTGGCGACCCAGATTATTCTTGGAATACACCTGGAGCAGAGTTAGGCAGGCCTCATACAAGTTCATGGCTTTGGCCTATAAAACAATGTTACATAATAAGAAAACTTCCATATGCTAAAAGTGAAACACTTCATTTTAAGATGGCATTAAGATGGACACACTTTAGTTATAGAAGTTCAGAGGCACAATACACTATTTGTGCATACTCATACTCCTCCAGATGAGAAAACAAAATTAGCCAATGGTGCAAAGATACAAGTGCACTGCACAAACTCAAAATTTTAACTGTTAACTTCTTGGGATCTATTAAATGCCTTGTCTAGAACTAAGTGTCTCTATGGTATATATTTGCCACACAGAACACTGCTGCAATTTTAGACTAGACTTCAGAGAAGTTTGATATTGTCATAAAAAAGTACTCAACAGCCTGTCCTCTTCTGTCACCAATGCATAGAGTTAGACTAGTGATGAACTGTGGTTAAATTTATTGGGGGAAAAAACCAAAACAGTCTAGATGTGCTGCTTTTAATCTTTCCAAGTGTATGTTTTAAAACAAAGGAATTCCTTAACGGATGTGTCCACACAGTCTTTCTTTCTCTCTATAAAAAATCACTAAATTTTATTTTATTTTGTTTAAGGAATAGCGCTGTATACACATTTACACACATGCACATGCAAACTCTGACCCCTCCTTCCCTTTCTACTTGCATTTACCTCTCCAAGATAGCAAATTTGTTTATGTGCAACTTCAACAAAGACTTCTATTATGAGATTAACAGTCTCTGGTGTGTTTTTATATACTTCCATTAATCCAATGCAATTCTTAAGAAAGTCCATTAGGAAATTGAAGAGAATTGCTACGTTATCGATCTGGGTAGCCTCAGCAATGCCGCAGAGTGCTTCTAATGTGGCAGTGATTTCCTGCTTCACTTCCTCCTCCTGACAGATCTGCTGAAAGTTTTCTTGGTTTATCACATTCAAGAATCGCTGCTGAAGTGGCTGAAGAACCTTGAAAATTTTCAGAAAAGTCACATTAAGATAAGCATACTATTACATGAGATGTGAGGTTTAAATAATTTAGCAAACTCATTGCTTTTAGCATGGCAGTACAAGAATCATTCACTTCCAGTTTCCAATGGCCCATTCATATCATTATCTGTCACATTAATGCGAACAGAAGTGGTAGTGGGTAGTGCTTCTCACTGTCCATCACAGCCTGCAGGCAGCTGTCAAAATGAGCACCTCCATAAATATTTTATACAATTTTGTAGTATTTAAACAAATGACAATGACTTTCTCTGGCTCAAAGCATTTGATTTCCTTCAGATTCAGCATTAGGGGAAAAGACTTTTACAGCTTATGAATGAAACCATTCAGATTAAGTTATCTTTGCCACATTATAATTCTCAATAGTGAAATCACTTTTGTCATCATCTGTATTTGGAAGCAATTTAGAAACTTCCACAAAACCAGTTAATTTTTTCTCCAGTTATTTCCATTGCCTTACAGTCTTACCTAAAAACACTAATTTTCTAGCTCTGCCAAAAAAAGCACATTTTGCTCGATGTGAAGGTTGATGCTTTACAAAGTCACATGGTGCTTCCTGATGCCAGTTCAGGTACTTTCTAGCATCAACCTCTCTAGTATTAAATATCCAATCTTTAATGGAGCCAGGGCACAAAGAGCTGGTCAAGACTCTACATTATGTTACACATTAGCTTTTTACTTACTGTCATTACCATTAAGTGATAACAGAATAATTCATAACACCATAAAATTAAAATGAAAGCAAGAAATGTCCCAGTGCAAGGGAAATTTTTAATCTTCTACAATAGTGTTTTTCAAACATATTGCTCTACTGTCTGCTTCACAAATCCTCCAATTAATTATTAGTGGTTTCTCTTTGGATTCAGATATTTAGATACAAGTAATGTCTACCAAGGAGAGAATAACTTTAAAAAATCATCAGTATTAAATATCAAAACATGTTATACAAATTGATTTTGTGTCACTAATAAAATTTCCTAAACTAACTTGTTGTATTGCTTGCTTACATGGAGGTAATAGAAGTATCAAAATAGCTTACCTCTGTCCAGTATTGTTGCTTTGTTTCTGTATCCATATGAGCAAAACCTCCTAGAACTAAAGCTTTCATTAGTGTTCTCTGCACAGAGCTAGACAGATAGTGAAGAGGAGGGCTTCGCCTTGCAAACTGTTTGGCTAAATTCCACCAGTTTTCACACTGAATAACTAAGTTTGCCCTAAAAGAGGGGAAAAAATTCATTAAAGACTTCACAAACTGTATGAACAGAGCACATCAGGTTTCTAGCAGTTGCCAGAAGTTTTTTGTTGCTATATTTTTTAAAAATTCCTTTATTCTGAGGCTAAATTACCTTTTGATTTTCATCTTACTAATGCCTCAGCTCTCAGAATTCTACAGTGTATACTCTGAAAATAGATCAATTCATCCAGAAGAAAAGCAGGAAAGTGCTTTAGTTTTACACACATATACACACAAGAGTTAATGGACATATTGCATGGATTAAAAGCTTAGTCTCATTATGTCATAATAAAATAAGCAATTTAATCCAAAACTAATTCCTGTGGGGTTTAATTTTTTTAAAAGGAAAAGTCCTCAAGCATTCAAAATCCTCATACTTCGGAACAGTCTTTCAGTAGACTGTGAATGCATGATTGCATGTATAATTGCATGTCAATTAACAGAAATAAAGCATTCAAGAACTTCCTGCTTCACAGTTTGCAATATCAAAGAAAACTTATTGAAATTTGACTGAATCCATAAATTCCTGTATTTAAAACAAAACTTAGGTTTACAAAACATATTTTAGACTGGCTTAGCCAGTATCTGAACTCCTAATCAACAAAAATTAACAACAGCATAAAAACCCTTACAATAAGAGTGGAGACCAGTTGTTTTCCTTTCTCACTGTTATAAGAGTGAGACACAAAAGTAGGGAAGGAGAGTGCACTTCTAAACAGTAATAAAAATCAGGTGATGTTTTGTCAAATACAGGTCTCACTCCTCAGCTTTTCAGACAAGTTTGCGGTGTTTTTTCCAGTTACAGTATGTTACTAAAGTAATTTGACTTACAGAGACATGAATATGAAGCGCCCTATATCTGGATTACGGTGGCCAAAAAACTTTAAAGGAAGCAAAAGAAACTTTTTGACTTCCAGAGGTATAGCAACTTACCGCTCTCTCCTTTCCACTAATGTTACTAGTAGTTGTACAGTATCATTTGCAAGGTCCTGCTCTGAACTCCACACTGCCAGGTTACTGATCACTTTTTCTAAAAGGTAACCCACAATCCACTGGGAACCCTCTGTATCAGCACCAAATGCTGTACTAAATGGCAGACTTATCTATAAGAAAAGCATTAAAATGAGTGAGTTTTACAGCAGCCAGAACCCAAAAGTGTATGGCAATCATTGTCAGCAAATTCTTTTTAGGCTATCACTTCTTTCCTACTTAAATTACACAAATGTTACATAGACAAAGGCAAAGAACACCTGTAATAGAAAAATCTTTGCCAAATTTATTGATTTTAAGCACAACATCTAAAACAAAGAAAAGTTTCAACCTTGTTACAAAAAAGGTTTGAATATGTATAGCTTTTAAGGCCAATGAAAGTTCAAAAGCTTTAATAATTAAAAGAAAGATCCCAAAATCACCTCCCGAAGTGTTTCCATAAATTTAAGACATAATTCCTCAAAATTCAGTGGCAAAAATTATTAGAAATAAACCTAGTTCTTGATCTATATAGAAATTTGGAGAAATTTTCACCTCAATTTTTCTGCATCTGCTTTCTGCAGATGGTTCCTTCAATCTACACATTTCTTAGGAAACATGTCACACTCTGGTCCTGGCACATTAAAATATGCTTCCTTGAAATTGCCTGTTCTCCTACCTTTAAATGCAAGTTTTTCAAGAGTGAAACCAAAAACTTTGTAGTAATTGTGCAGGGGCTTCCTGTCAGCACACCACTTACGCTTCCACCTTTAAGAACTCATGACTGAGCATAAGGTTTAAACAGAGGTTTCAATCACTTTCACATGTCAACACAAACTAAATGTGTGCATTTCCTAGACAATCTGTTCTGTTTCTTCACATTGTTTTTCACATGGATCTCCTTCTAACATGACCTCAAATTCTTGCCCAACTGGTACCTTTATGAATTCTTAGCTGTGCTATATGTATGAACTGAATCATATGACTCCAAATATTTACAAGTCTGTGTGATACTTATTATTGTTAAGGAGAGGCCTCCTGAAGCGTTAGTATCCTTAGTTGGTTCAATAGTGGAAATAAAGGGGAGGAGGAGGACACTTTTCAAAAATTAGAGCGAACAGGACCTCCTCAGGATGGGTGGCCTCTGTGAGCTAGCTGGATTACAGTTAGTTCGATAAGCAGAATCAAGATCAAGTTCTAATCATGATTAGTGCTGTCCAAGCACGGTAAGAAGTTGCCCTTTAGAAAAAAAAAAAACAATGTTGAAATTATGATATATACAATGAGAATGAGGAGAGAAAGTAGCATGACATTAGCTAATGTATATTACCTTGTGATGGTGTTAAATATCTAACTCAGAATCATGATCAAGAGCAATCACTGTATTAGGGATGAAATGTAAAATCTGATGGACAATCACAATTTACAATTTCACCGCAGTCAGTGAGTTTCACTCACTATGCAGCCCAGGAGCACTATATTATTTTGATATGGCAATGCCTTCAAAAAAATCACATTTACAGCGAAATGTGCAAGAGTTCCCTAAAAACTTACATTTCTAATTAGCAAATGAAAATCAACTTTCAAACAAATTCCAAAATAACAACCATATAACATTCAAAATACTTCAGCATTGCACCTTTAAATAGCTACACTGAATTCTACATTCACAGGATAATATTATTGCTAATACTCACAAATAAATTCATAAAAGTTATATCCTTACCTGATCATACAACTTTTCATCTACTAGGAGGTAAGTCTTTGCCCAGCGCTTGAGGAACCATACAATATCTTTGCCCATCTGGGGGCTCAGGAGGTGTGTGAGATTTGCCCTTATTGCTCTAGATTCTACTTCTGACACTCTTAAAATAGCAGATAGCAACCTGCAGATTTAAAATGCAAGGAGAATGCTAAGAGTGGTTTCTGGAGAAGGAATGCAACTACCAAAGCCACTTTAATTTTTCACAAAATACAACAGAAGGATCAGGATAATACAAAGCACTTCAAGTCTAATCAAGTAAAAAGCACCTGAATTTAATGTTTTTGAAATGCAAGGTGAGAGAGATAGGGAGAGGGAGAGAGAGAGAGAAAATAGAGCAATACACTCTAAAAAGTAAAAATTATGCTTTAAAAGATAAGATTTAAAAGAATCCCCACAAACATCATGACAAATGGACTACTTGGGAGTGCCTGAAAAGCTGTTTTCAAAAACTGCTTTTTCCTTCCTTGCACCATAAAGTTTAGAGATCAAATGGGTTCTAACTGTGGAGTGCGACACATACAAAAAAACAAATACAGGAATGACCAGTTATTTTTCTCTTATTCATTACTGCTAGGAAATAGTCTGAAATAGTAAATCATGAGGAGATTGCATTAATACAATCAGTCCATATAACTGCATTAAATACTAGACTTTGTGGTACATAAACTGAATTTCCTAAGAATGTGATTGCACACAAGAAATTTAGGGGCTGACAGTGGCCTATTTATTGAAGACATTTCAGAGTTATTGCCAAAGAGCCTCCAATCTCTCCTTATTTTGATCTGCTTTTATTCCCACCAGAGAATTAAGAAATCCTCTTAGTGGCCACTTCTTGAAGTGGCCAATAGTATAAGTGAGCAGTATTCAACCTTCTAAACACTAGGCACATATATCATTCCTAATGAAGGTCCGGTCCATTTTTTCTACCTTCTTCCCAGGAGAAAACATTTAAAGAACACAACAACTAATCAACTAATCATGTCAACTAAGAGTAGGATGCGGTCTTCTGAAGGGTAAGGATTCAAACTGAGGAGACCTTTGTGAACATCAGCCTTGCAAGAAGAGAAGGGAAATCTCTCCTGCCTCTTTTACAGGTTGACAGTGATGTGTGTACATAACTGACAATTCCTCATGCTCTGAAGATCAATTCTGCTGCTACTGCCAAGCTTGGGCAGTAACCCATATTCAAAGTAGAGAAGCTCACTGATGTTCTGAAAAGCATTTGCTTAAGCTGTATATGTGCTGAATGAATGTTAAAGTATATATTATCTAAAGATTTTGATCTGCCAACTTTTTTTACTTCAGTAGTTTTAAGGATTTTCTGTAAAAAAATTGATCAAAGGTAGGTTTTCAGCAGAAATATAAAAAACATTTCTGTATAATTCTAAGTCTTTGGCTCATGATGTCTGTTAAGACTATCAGGTCAGTCTTTCCTTTTTCAATGTTCAGTGTTTACATATTGCTTGCTTTTCACATTCATAGAAGTCTACTCACATCCTAGGTCTTTTTTCTCTGACAAAGCACTTAACACAATTCATAATACAGGATGCATCCTTACCTAATTACAGAATCGGTTCTGTTGTACCCTGGGATGGAAGAGGCCTTTTCTCCTGGAGATCCCAGAATCTGAAGCGTTGTATTGATGTCAACCTCAGCTGAATGTTTAATGGAATATTCCATTACTTCTGGAGGTATTAGCGGAGTCTCTCCCTGAGTATCATTAGCCAAGAGGTAGCCTTACATTAAAAAAGAAAGAGTGATCACAACTTTCTACCCTAGGTTAACTTATGGCTTTCTGATTGAAGAATCCATAGGCTTAACTGCAGACGTCACAGCAGAATCAAATGTTTATACAGACCTTGACTAACACTGCTTAAATGCATACAAGTTAATTAGAATCCTTACAGCCATTCAGTAGGTAAAGTCCTAAATTGGGAAGAAACCGAGACTGGAAAAAAAGCCCATCAATTTAAAAACCAATAAAAGGAGACAAGTTTTGCTTCATGTAAAAGTGCTACAGTCAATTTATCTACTTGGGGGAGGGACAAGACAACATTTTGTCGTCATTTTTTTCTTCTTCTGCTATGTGGTAGAAAAGCCTTGTTTTACAGCTCCCCTGCTGAGTCCATATCATTCAGGACTTCTGTTTTGCTAACATCTCAAATCTGTCAGTCTTTCAGACCTGAAGTACCCATGCTGTAACACAGTTTTCCTCACCTAGCAACTGCAGATCAGATGAAGTATGGGTTTTCTTACAAAACTCTAGTATCTAGATAACAATCATTCCAGTTTTAGTTGTAGTTTTCAATATCTGATTTCATAACCATCTGTGAGCTACAAACACCATCTCAGTGTTACAAATATATTATAAATTCATTCATGTCAACATCTGAGAGTAACTAAAACACCAGATCTGCAAAAAAGTCCCACAAATATTTCATACATTATGCATTTCTCCAAGCAAAGTACAGGCTTGGTTCTTAATAGGTTTGCAAACTTAAGCAATATACCACCATACAAAAATCAAACCCAAAAAGGCCTTAAATTCAAGAGGCTCTAAATTTAGAGTAAAAAGACTCTAAATTCCCCGAAACATAACATAAGGTCACAGATCATCAGCATTGAGAAGGTCTAGAACTTAATTCTCTGTCACCATTACCCTGATCTCATGTTGGTTCCCTTATTAAATCATGTGCACCCAGCCAACACCACTGATACCATAAACAGACTAATTTCTTGAATACGCTGACTGGTAAGACAACTCAAAAAATCTGTAACAAAATTAGTTGTAGGAATTTCCAACAGACATTGATGAAACCTTTACACGAGGTAATCATTGCAGATAACATTCCTGTTACTCAAGACAGATGACAGTAAGACAAGGACTTTGCAAGTCCTGTATCTAAGATGAAATCATCCTAAGGGATAAAATGTACAGTCAATCAAGAGTAGTTGATATACAGGGATTTTTTTTCTGAGGTGTTCCAGCTGCAATAAGACTACGAGAACAAATACTATTTAAAGTTTTCACTAACCTGTGACTAAAATAAGCCAATGAATATCCTCATACAGGTCATCAAGCACTTTATTGTCAATTGAACCTGATGCTGGTGAGGCAAGTAACTGCTGCTGATGTCTTTGCAACTGTCCATGGAGCCTTGTCACTCGGTCTTCTAACAAACTGTGGACAAATAACAAAGTAGCTTCACTGTTTTTACACTATTTTGGCAAAGTTAGGTTTTTCCCATGTGACAACTTTATTGATTTGCCTTCACGACTTTTTTTTTTTTGGGGGGGGGGGGGGGGGTGGTACTTACCTTGTGAGAAGAGGTATGCAGTGTTCTGCAGCAATCCTCCCCAGCATGCCTACACTGGCCAACTGGTCACAGAACTGGTCTCTGTCATCTTCCTGCAGCTCACTTATTTCTTCTTCTTCTCGAGAGGCCACACCATTGGCAGTCTTTGGTTATTTCAACAAAATTAGAAGCAACCAGTTAGGGTCATACTTATTAAATTCATTACCACCACAATTTTCTGCCTTATTTTGGCTCCTTCTTGCAAGGTAATTTGCATGTATGAACAACAGACTTGTACTAAATTAGACACGAGAATTAAAGAGTCAACATGGTTCATATTGTTTTAAAATCAGCATTTCACAAATTCACTGCCAAAATGCCACATTCAGTTCATCTGCTAATATTTTGATAGTTCTCAGTTGTCTGAGATCTTACACAAATCACGTAATAGGCAGTATTTTTCATGATGAACTGAATGTTAGCCCATTCATTAAAAGTTCTCCCTAACCTACTGTTTGAGGGGAAATAGAAGTTTAAAAACTACTACTAAATTAAAAAAAAGTACATTGAAAGTAAATGCTATAGACTCAGAAAACAGCAGACTAATAATCTTGACGATCTCAGTTTTATTTCTTGCTGATGCAGGAGTTGCACTGTTCAATTTCTCAAAGCTTATCTTGGTTGCATTATAAAACTATTTAAATGATAATCAGATCTTATTCCTTGAAGAGATGAACCATGATATGAAGAAACCAAGTATAAATATTAAAAGTGTTTCTTTCTTATCTCTTTAACATAAAATTTATGCAAGTAACTAAGTAAAATACAAGAGGCAGAGAAAGCCATCAGTCTGCTTTGTTTCTATAGAGGCTCTGAGAAACTGAATCCACACACAGGTCCTCATGCAAACTGCTTTTAACTCATCTTTTCTTTATGTAACCTAGCAAATCATTCTCTTTTGGCAACTTCAAAGTTGCAGCTGTTTACTGAAGGGTGAGCCTCTGCTCTTAAAGCAGAGACTGAAAGTTCCTGTTACTGCTTTGATATAGAACAAGAAGCATTCTAAAATGCCAGCTGTGGCTTTTAAAGGTTACCCATGGGATAAATTACTTATCTCACAGAATGACATGAATCAACCTGTGTACATAAGTTATGTAAAGACCGCCTGATATGAATTCAAAGCTCTCTCGTGAAATATTTCTCTCAGTTTTGGCACTGTTATTACCATCTGTTACATATTGAGATAGCAGAATTATGTTTTACATAGTGCTTTTCAGGATGAGGTATCTCTTGAGATCTTTGCACAGCATCAAATTAAAGGGAGATTTTATACAGTTATTGAATAGAATCTGTGCAATAACTAACTCATCCAACAACTTCATCCAACTTTCTGTATAAGAATCTATTTTAGTAAGATCCAGATTCCTGGCAAATAGACTAATCATCTTTCTTTCTCAATGGCTCAAGAGATACTTGATGTACCTTTACATTTTCTCTAGACAGTCAACGGTTCAAAAACTCAACTGGGAATTTATTTTATCCGAAAGGACCACATGATATTCCAAGTTTCTTCTACTTAGAGCACAGTCAGTCTACATTTTTTCAGATATTTATGCATGTCAGTTATATTTTGGAGACAGTGCACGGGAGGCAACAAGCATAAAAAAGGCCCCCAATTTCACCAAGAATTTTAACTAGAATTCTAATCCAGAAGGAAGGCCAAAATTTTAGTCACTGTATGCACTGATTTGAGTTACAAGTTTACTTTTTCCTAAGTGATTTTTAACTTTGCATTCTTTTAGTTCCTCTCCAGAATAAGTGCAATGGACTGGGAAATCACAACAGAGTAACAAGTTCAGCAATTTCTTTCATTTCCAAAGTCAGAAATGGAAATTCTATACTAGCTGCCTTGAGCTACATAATATATATGAACCAAAAGACATGGGCTAGTTACTGTATGTTATCATCCAAAACTACTACAATGAAGGCTTACCAAATTCCTCGTGCCATCAGGAGCAGCTAGATGGCACTGAATGTAGGAATTAAAGACTTGAACAGCATGTTGGGTAAAGAAACCTTTATGGAAATGTTTGTCATCTTGGACCAAAGTAAGCCAAGATTCCAGCAACTTATCATATGCCTCCATATATACCATGTCATCTTTGTCAAGCTGTAAGAGATGAAAAAAAAATCTTATTACTAAACTAAACCAGAGAAACATACTTATATTTATCATTGTTTTACAGATGTTCTTCTACTGTTGAAACAAACAAATAAACAAAAAAAAAGGATGTAAGGATAGCTAAGAAAATATCAGAATGAACTGAAGCAATGCATTGAAAAGGTCACTGCAGCTTTCATGCCTGCTAAGCTTTAAGAACCTGTCAATGTGTTTAGCTATTTCTCCTCATCTGATGTTTCATAGAGATTTATAGGTATTCCACTGCCTCTGAAATAAAAAGAGAAAAAACAATGATTCCAGAGGAAATCACTGCAAAATTGCAAGTGTTCAAAAAACCTTGTAACAGGTAGCCCATTTTGATGATGAATCACAACTTCTCATTCTATAAGCAAACCAAAACCCAATGAATTAGAACAGAGTAAGCCTGCACCTATAATTACTTAGTGCATTTCAACTGATGCTTCTTGCTTTTAATTATTCATGTGCTTCTATATAGTACATAAATTGCAAAAGGAAATAACTTCTCTGAAAAACAAAGTCCTGAGTTGCAGGCAAACTAAAGAATACAAAGAGCAGACTTTTTTTTTTTTGATGCAAGAATTGAACATTTGTAAGTACCTCCAACTTCAAAAAAACTTCCACATGACTGTGCAGATAAACAGCCTACTAAAATGTTGTCTTATCAAGTTTTAACCAACAGGATGGCTTACAGAAGTTACTCTGAGACAGAAGAGGTTAGTAAAATGGTTCAATGATGAAATAAAGAGATATTAAGGCCTTAATCATGCTCCAGACACAAGAATTCCTGACTTCCAGTGAAGTTACAAACACAGTTGGATGAACAGGCAAGGAAAAGAAAACACTGGCTGGATGACTGATTAAGAGGAAAAACTGATATCACATTGGAAGCATTCCAAGATAGCTTCACAGCATCCTTTTGTAACTGCAAAGCTGTCTTATTTCCAGAAGTTAACATATGGGACATACTGATGCAATTGTGAAAACAAAACCTGACGATGACAAGGAGAGAGGCATTCAACACTAACGCAAGCAATAAATTTAGGAAGGACACGTCTTTTAAAAACTTGGCTAAAGGACACATGAATTTATAGACAGTTATTCAGTCCTGAAGTATTTTGGCATGTATGTAATATATTTACAACTATAACTTATATATATTACATTTAATAATTTTTAATAATTGGGAGCATAAACAAATAGACATGTCTTTATGAACAACAAAATACCCTCAAATATAGCCAATCCATTTATTTGAAAAGGTAATAAGGAAGTGAATGCCATAATGAAAAATAATTTCACCACCTGGAGATATTCTCATAAGCAATCTAGGACTAATAAGTGCCTCCATAAAACAAATGCCCAAACAGTAGAAAGATTTTATCAATATTGAAACAATATGGTTCCAAAGAAACCCTACTAAAATATCTCAGTCCTTATTTCAGATTACCTACTGCTGGGCTACCAAAGATGTCATACAGGCAAATGCTGTGCTGTAGACTGGGAGCTGAATAATATTGATGGATCAAAACTCAGACCTTCAGGACAGGCAAAATAAGCCCAGTAAATTTAAAGCAAAGATGCTTAATTCCTCTTAATTTCCTCTATGGGAAACAAAAGAAATTTGGTCCTTCCTTCCTAGTTTGCTGACCCTTTGAAAAAAGAACACATTGAAAGTTTGTCAAGCAGCAACAAGCTGCAAAGAGTGGGAAGCCCAGCAGATTGGACTAAATTGAGAATGATCTCTGCTATCACATGATATTGGAAAAAATACCATGAAGGAGGAACAGTACATCATTATTAGTTTCTAGAAAAATAAGCCTTTGATACATTTTTTTATTGTGTCTTTTCATCCAACATCCTGTTCATACTCTTCACTAATTCAGGTGGACTATTTGATTCTACTTCTGCATAAGCATTAGTGTTGAGCAAGGCAGAGCATAGCTGTGGATGAGCATCCTCTCACACACCCAGTGCCATTAAGGGGAGAGATTACTGGTCCACTTTGACCTATAAAGGGCTGAAGCTTACTGTCCTCCCTCCACCAGTGTAGCTGGTTGAGGCAAATGTTTCAACTTCCTTCAGCCAATCTCACCAGCCCAAATTGCAGGCTAATGTGAAACAGCATTTAAACCTAATACTTGGATTGTGGGGTTTTCCCCATGGTTGAAAATCAGTACTAGATGCTTTGAAGTGGTTTGCAGAGTTTGATTTAGGATCCCCATATTTGACAGTTTTCATAGCAGGTCTTCAGCTAAGTGGATTCTTTGTGCCTGATGGGGTTTCTGCCATGTTCATATGGTATATTCTGCTGGCATATGAACTAGCAGAAGTACGGGAAAAACGGTTTTACCAACTGACAAAGCTTAAGGAGTACACCTGCCTGCATTCTGCTGCATTTCACACTTCTGAAAAGCCCCAGGAATATTATCTGAGGAATCTACTCAGCCCAACATACATGGTATTTTATATGTCAGAAAGCTCTTAATTTACAGACAGCACATGATCTTGCAGAAAGTATCACTGCATGCATTCTAAAAGAAATTCGGGGAACACATTAGCCATGGCCAGGACATTTCTAAGCCAAAAGATTGTTTTCAGGGATGCAAAGTAATACTTCTATAGGCACAGCACACAGTATCATTGCACCAGATAGTGGTACAAGCTAGTGTAAGCTCCTGCTAAGAAATTGTTTTAAGTGGCATAATGTTGAGCACTCTTTTCATTAATTATGACTCTGTATTCCAGTTCTCAAGTAACAAGATGCTGAGGAAACGACATCCCTCTAGTTCCTTTGAATTTAAATGATAGCTGCCTATGGTTTTGATGAATCTTATAAAGGCTTCATGAGCATTTCTATATATATTGGTAAATGCCGAATTACGTATTCAATATTCTACTAGAAAATCTCGAAAACACACAAATTTTGACCAATGAAGTTTGGAAATGAGCTTTATTTTAGTTTCTAAATTTAAACACCAATTTTTTGATTAAGACATAAAAAAAGTTTAAGTGAGCACTGGGCCAAATATAATACATTTTAATCTTGCAGAGAAGATGATCTAATGTTCTGCAATGAATGCTAGTTAATACACCTGCACTCTCTGGTGAAGAAACACGTCCATCAGCTTTGTAACCAAATAATTCTGTAATTATTTTCAAACTCATTCTGTCCCTACACCAAATTGTCCAAATAAATAATATATCGTTCCTCATGATAGTGGGTAAATATTAGTTAGTATCTTGATAGTCTCATTTTAAATCTAATAGCCACTGCACATAAAGAGCTGAAATGCAAGATTATTTGCCTTAATTCTTGTGTAATTTTCCTTAAGCTTTGTGTCCTTGGTAGTTTTTATTTTAATGCAACTTTTAGGAGCAGAACACTCGGGTTATGCCAGCTGCTCTTTAACGTTACAGATGAAATTTGAAAGAAAAAAAATCCTCTTAATTCCTGTGCTAGATTTGTATGCACAATTACCATTTGAACTGTGTCAGTAATGAAGGTATGATCTGAACAACTTAGATGTATGATGTTAACCACAGATCTTAATGGCTACACTCACTTAAAACAAACTCTTGACTCAGAACTCTAGGCAGCAGTTAAGTTTCAGTCTGTCCATATGTTCATGCAGTCATTTTAAACTTTCAGGACTGCAGCTTGTTCATTATCTACAACAGCAAGTCAGCAATACTTTAAGACTTTAACATTTTCAATTAATCCTTACACCTCACTTAAAAAACTGAGATGCACTTTAAATCGAAAGAAAGTCTGAAAGATGCACGCAGTGTGTAATTAAGTATTACACTGCATGAAATAAAATCTTCTCATATGTGATTTCAGAAATGTCTAGGACAAAACTACTGACTTCACAACAGTTATTCAGTTATTAATAAAACAGCCGAATTCTCATGTCACTTACGCTTATCATAAATACAAGTGAAAAGGGCTACCCACTTTCTTGAGAGCAGCTACTTACCACTTCTTCCAAGGCAGCGCTTCTTCCAAAAGAACAGGTGAGGTGTGCGAGGCAGTTAACAAATGAAGAGAAAAGTTCATTTGGAATGGCCGTTAAAATATTGCGAGGAAATACAGTTATCAGATTGCTGATAATACTGGAAATTCCCACTGCTTCAGAGTCTTCTATTTCAATTCTATAGATAGAAATAGCAGTTTTTTGCCATTAAGAAAATTGCTAAAAGGGAATTGGTTCTGTTGATAAATTTTCAATCAATAAATCTATTTCATAATGAGCACCACCTACTTTAAGCTGCCCTTTTTCAATTTAAGCAATCCAACAGTCAGCACAAATTATATCCAGAAATAAGCAAGCCATACCATTTCTCCACACAGATATGCTACAGTCCAAACTAAATATTGAAAGATGCCATCTAAATTTAGAGAGCAGGCATACATACCCATTGATAGTATTCAGTAATCCCTCAATGAAGTGTGCCAGGTAATCAACTTGTGAACCTTCATCAGGAAAGACTGGCCCGTGCAAAGATGCCAGCTGTGCCAGGCACTGTAATGAATCTTGGGCCATATCTGTATCTTCTCTGATTTTTCGATGTACCTTTCAGGAAGTGAGGTAGTTAATAATACATGAAAACAGGGTGTTCTTACAACAGTCACATGGCTCTCAATCCAAAAGAGCACACACCAAAAAAAGCTTACTATAACTTCCACTCAGTCTGAAACACAACAGTTTCTGCAACTCCCTAAACCATAGCAAACATCAAGATCGTGACTCAGCTCACACAGTCTCAAGCCTTAAATTAACTCACTGAAACTAACATTTAGTTAAAGCTCACCTACATGCTGAAAATTGAACTATCTATTGAATGTTATGTCTTAAAGAGAGAAACAGATGCCAGCCAGTCAGACATGCTGCTCCTTCTAAAAACAGCAATAATGACAGTCATCTCTATTATGCTAACTATGCCTAGGCTATAGAGTCTTGCTAAAGTTAGTCAACAAGTTCAATCAAGATTATATAGATGCTTCTTTAGCAGAGGTAAACACTGAAGACATATACAAAAACGAATGCATCACTTCCTTGGCAACACCCTTATATTATATAAGGCCAATAGTAATCTTCCCACATTTGTGCAAACTGTTACGTCATTATTTGGGTTGTTGAGATTGTCCAGATTTGAATCTTACGACTTCAGTAAACATAGTCTCACATACTTATTTTCATCAGTCAAGTATGGATTTAAAAAAATTATAGGCTCATGCCTATTTTTTCACAGAAGATATATTGAGTAAATAAACAAATGAATATAGAGTAGCTTTTTCATCCAGAAGTGAAATTTAGCTAAATTATTTCAGCAATGTTGTATCAAAAAGTACAGTTAAAACACTAACCATTTTTCTGTGGTGTTACAGTTGCAAGTTCACCCAAACTCATAACTAGTTGGATTAGCTGCACAGTTAATCTCTGAAAGATCAAACTAGCAGGAGAAACAAACCCTGCAACATAAATACGCCTCCTAATATATGTCCCACGTGAGGCTGAGATTAGAAATGAAGGCTCTCACTCTTAACACAGCAGTCCTGCCAACTTTTGCAAGGTTATTAAAATTTCTCAGATCAGATAAAAATTACTACCATTTACTTACATTACTTCAAAGAGCAAACTACCACAGCAAGCCTCAACCACTGCAAATCAGGAATCTAAAACCAGAATTGACAGCATACCGCCCTGGCTAGCTTTCATTCAAAAATAATAAAATACAGGCAAGCGTTTACTAGTAAGTAAAATGCAAATGTATTAAAACAAATCTGCATATTATTAAAAATATTTTTCTTATCACAAATAAGTAATTGTAAACCAATCAAGGAAACAGATATGGAACTCTGACAACTTCATACTATTAAATGCAGAAGGGTTAACATGTAAGCCAAAAAGTTATTTGCATGTGGAGGTTCACAGCTGACAGTAGCAACTGTCTGGATAGTCTAGACAGCTGTTCAGATTGTGTGTAGCTGCTGAGAGTTCTGCCACTGATTTTTTTCACCTTTTCAAAACTGCTGGATAAACTTGCAGTAAAAAAAAATAAAAATTTAAACTTCTTGAAAATACTATCAAGTAAGGACATGTATCCAAACACATACTGTCAAGCAGCACTGGAGAGTTACATTTACATTGTCTTATAACAACTTCATCCAAGTTTTGAGCATATTTCTCTGCTTTGCAAAAATGAAAAAAAAGCCTGAGAATGCCGAGTTCTCAGATCCCAAGAGACGTAACCTAAGTTAAATTGCATAGCAAATGAATTTATAAGCCAATATATGTTGCTGCTGCAGTAAGTCCTAGCTGAGCGATGACTACAAATTTCTCCCAACAGTTGTAAAAACAAAACAAGTCCTATCAATTTAACATAGTGGGGCTTTTAAGTTACAGAAATTGTGTACTATATTCCCCTCTCCCAACACTCCTTCCTCCTTATCCCTTCTAAAATATTCTACTTTAATTTTCGTGGATTTCCTTTGTGCTGAGGAAAGAGATGCAGAATTCTGTACGCTAAAAGTGGCTAGAAAACTACAACTACATTACTTATTTTCAGCTGTTCTGTCGAGCAAATGCTTTAGTATCAGTGAACACACACTGCTTGTTTGATCTTTTCTGAGCGCTGTTACACCTTATCTGAAAGATTATTACTCTGCTACTGCTCATCGTGCTTGCTTTTGTCTGATGAGTACATGTCCAGAAGTATTAAACATATAAAAGTTGAGATAACTATAAACCTTTTTCTGTTGCTAGTGATCATCAGTTTAAAGCAATTAAAAGGCAAAATACAAATTCAGCACCCTAGGAAAAAGACAACTCTGTCTGCTTCGATAAGCAAGCTGAAGTGAACAGAATCAGTCCTACCTGATGCAAAAGGAAGAGTCCGACAATACAGTTTTAGAACAGGAAGGAGCTGCTTTCCCTGTGGTCTGGACTATGAAAGTTGAAGAAAGAAACTTACTGTAAAGAAAAGCTCCATAACTCTGCTGTCCAGGAGGGTCTCGCGCCAGGATTCTGTTGGCTTTAGCATCACATTTTGTGAGGATTCAAACATAGCTATATAATGTCTGCCCAGTTATCTGGTGTCAAGGTCAACAATAACATTCCTACTTGGCTTTAAAAAAATCCTAGATACAACAGGATCCATTCACAAAGAATGTAATGGAAACAAACTTTAAGCCTCTTCACATACACAGCATAATTCATGCATGAGGCCAAGGAATAAAAGGTATTAAGTATTGAAAAAAAGAATGCTCCAGGAATGTTAGATAACAGTTTGATCATAATTATGAGACATACCATAGCGATACGATCACTTTGATAACCAGGGTGTCTAATGTGACACAGCGAGAAGGGAAAAAAGCAACCGCAATAAACAGGTGTTAAAATTTATGCAAAATAGGAAATAATTTCCTAAAAAATTTTCCTGGCAGCTTTTAAAAAGGCCTTACCATAGCTAAAGATAGCTCATTGAAATCTATATCCTATTTTTCTAAATAGCCAGATATGTGTCACAGAATGCAGATATGTTAGCCCTGCCTTTATCTACATTTTCTAATCATACTGAGAAGAACAATAGCACAAGTCAGCACAAGGCATCATCGTATTCAACATGAAAAATGTGCATGGTGTAAAGACACAATTTTACTGCACTCATTTCAGCTCTCACTGTATTTTGTATTTTGGCATAACTCAATTTACAAAATTCTGCAAATGTTCTAGTACAGAAAAAAACAGAGACATGAGCAAAACCATTTAGACAAACAGGTTCAATTATTTGTCAGTCTGATCACACAACAGTTTTTATCAAAAATTTTTGGAAGTATTTCCCTTTGTGACACCACTCATTTGAAGTAGTAGTTGCTAAGTTAAAGTAGTTTTACTAATGTTCTATTTGTCTTACTTAAACCCTACATTATCCTCTTTGATCCCTTTCTAACCCAACCGTCAGAGTAAGTAATAGCATGTTCAGCTGCATATAATTTACTTACTGATAATTAACAGCATTACCTTTTGTAGTATAAGTAATCCAGTACCATAAAATGTGTATAAGAAACTATTTCTATGTCTAGAATGAAATAAATTTTACAATGGCATAATTCAAGGCAGTGGATCCCTTAACTTATGATGGGTTTTGTTTAAGGGAACAATATTTAAAGCAATCAAGTAGTTCAATACAAAAAATTGTGCCACAAAGTAGGATGCATAATTTCAGTTTGTTTATACTTGCCTTCTGAATTCCATCACAAAACAAAATTCCTAATGACACTGTGCAAAACCACATTCCAAAAAAAATGGACTTTTTCCACAGTACAGTAACAAGTGCACCTTTACCAGTGGTATGTGTCCAGGACTGTTATACTGCACTTTATACTGCATAAAAACAATATCAGGGGTTTTCACATTAGTGCAAAATAAAAGCAGTTTCACAATTTTCAAGATTACCAATGTGTGTCGAACTATACCAGATCTGAATTATTTCAGATGGGGAAAAATAGAAGTCACAGAATTTTCTACTTTAGTTCCACCTGAAACACTGATGTAATTTAATTGGTCAAATATGCTTTGGTTTTACCCACTAAAAAAAAAAAAAGAAAAATGTGCATGAAATTATCACATGCAAGCATCCTTAATCAAGAGTAATATTCAAAATTAAAACTAATCTGGCAAATTAAGCTATGCCTTTTCCCCCTTCTATTTGGAATGCTTTAGTCAAAAATAGTATTTTAAAATTGCTTACTGACAAGAATGTCCTTTACCTTTGTGGGTAAAATATCTGTTCATTGAACATCACAAATTATGACTCCACCTATCATGGACATCTTGCAGCCATTTTCCAGTGTGTACTACATATAGGCAGGCATTAGCAGAAGCTGACTGTGGAGATGCTGACTGCCACAAAGTACTCCAGCTTATGTTGTGCTACAGTTTGGTCTTAGTAACAGCAGTCTAGTTAGGCCAAACCTGAAAAAAATGGCACTAAATTACCTCGTACATAGGTGTACACAAGACAAATGCATTCTTCATCAACCAAAGATGAAGAATGCAGGTTCTTTGCCAAGACTTACAAAGAAACAAAAAGTACAGAATAAGCAAAACAGGTTTTTTTCTAAGCACTCAAGCTTATGATTTAGACTTACAACACATCTAAATGATCAGCATAGATTAGTCTGTTATGACATCCTGGAGAGTTTGGTGGGGGTTTTTTTGTTTCCAGAATGAAAAACAATCATAAACAACTTCTGGTAATAATACAAATGTTTCTAACATTCTTAGGTCTACTGAGGAATGATTAACTTTTAATAAAATTCACTTTGAATGATACGGAAATCCAGGTTAAAAAATAGCTTCCAGAAGTATGTCAACATTTCACTCATTTTGCAAGACTTAAGGCACTGATTCCTTCTGAGAATTGAATCTTCTGCATGAATCAGGTTATTCAGTGACTGTGAACCAAACTCTACTAAAAATCATAAGAACATAATTAGATGCCTTAATGTATGATAAGGTCTATATGCTGGCTATTACTGCCTAGAGAGGAAGACAAGAAGACCATAATGTTAAAAGAGATTTTCTTTCACCTTTGACTCTTTTTATGCATATAGACATTAGCTCTATGCTTGGTTTTGTTTCACAAGTTCGAGAAATACAAGTAGTTTTTTCAAAATTATAAATTTTTTATTTTAAAACTAATTTAGAAAAAATAGTTTGAAGTTTTATGTGCTTCTTGGAACACAAAAATAAAAAACTAATAAACGTGTAGTTTTCCTCTCACTCACAGCATCTGCCCCAGGAAGGGACTGAAGATGAATATCAAAATATTTCACATCCTAGTAATCAGGGATTAGAATATTGTACTTCAATACTTCAACAAATTCCAGTATCTGAGAATGAATCCCATAATCTTTTTCCCAAAAGAGGCAAGGCTTATTCTTCCATAACACACTAAGTCTGGAACTCAAAAATCAAAGCAAAGATTTCCTCTATCAGAAAGTAGTATTTGTAAGTTTGTGCACAGAAGTGAAGTTTCCCTCCATCTCAGAAATGGAGGGAAAACTCCTGGAGTGTTAAGGTCTGAATATCTTTCTTAAAAGTTATTTTAATCACTTTACTTTTGTTGTTTGAAATATTCCTGTACTTCGTGCCAGTCATAAACTTGCATTTTAAAAATAAAAAACTGCATTAGAAACTCCATTGCCCTCCAGTGTTATTGTCAAATACTCATTTTATCTGGATTTTTAAGACCTCTGGCTTTTTAGCTAGTGAGCCATGCACATGGGATGAGTCTAAGGAGCAACTGCCTAAAACTGCTGCAGAGGCTTGCTGCCCCCTACGGAGAAATCCTTCACAGACCTTTCCATACCTCACACTCCTGGTAAACACATCCAGCATCCAGGACAAGGAGCATATGCTTTAATAGTATTAAACACAAGTATTCCTAACAGTCACGAGAATGAAACAATACTTTGTGTTGGAGACACTGGACTCAGATTGCAGGAACAGGAGTAGGAAGTGCAGGAACACCCATGCTAATTTTAAACCTGGCCAATTCCAGAGCCATGCCAGTACCAAGGCTCATGACCACCCATGCGGATTCTGCAGTTCTTGGTACATTCTGCTGCTACAGTTATGAGCTTATGATATGCAAGCTGATAATTTCCAGCCTAACTGGCACTTAAAGCACCCATGCACAAGTGACTGCCACACAGATGTGGCTCAGGAGTCACACCTTTCCACCACACACCAGCTGCCACCCAGGGTGCTGTAACCATCACTGCCAAACTGGAAACTTAAAAACCACTGGGGTGAGAAAATAGAACATAAGCTCCCCTTCCCAAAAAGGGTCATTCCTGGTCTCTTTTCCTCTTATGATATTAATGATGTTATGATGTTCCTACATTGTTAATTGATGACAAAATTCATTCAAGAAAAGTTAAATGATAAAAGATTAATTGTTAAAAAGTTCAATATCAATACAAATACGTTTAGTGCAATTATGACAGAATTCAGGGGATCTTCCAATCTTCTTGGGTTTGCCCAAAGTTGCTAGAAAGGACTGACAAGAAAACACAGTGTCCTAAAAATAATTTCTAAACATCAGGGATTACCAAGCCATGTCAGTTTCCCCCTAAAAATGAGTGGTAGGTAATTAAATCTGATATGCAGCTCTCTTAAATACAGCTGTGTCATTTACATCGAATTTTGCTCTATATCTCAAACAGCAGACAGGACAGCATCTCAATGCTTCATTTTTCAGGTAAGAACAGACTGATTCAGGGTAATTCCAGGCTGCTAACAAACACAAGGCCTATGGAAAGCAGCTGAAGAAATCTATGTCGTTCTCCTTGGTACAGGTAGAATTATTTCTGTTGCTGTGCAACAAATCAAACCAGGGGCCAAATCCTACTAAAAAAAACCCCACCACATTTTTAGCCAGGTGGTTCCCTGCTCAGCATCATCCTCATGGCAGGTTATAAGGCAGGATGCCTTTTCAGCAGCAATGCCAACTTGGACCATTCCTCAAAACCAGCCTTGAGCCTTGAGTTTTCTGTGTGGTTTTCATGCACTTCCATTATGCACAACAGATGCTACCAATCTGGGTTGGACTGAGTTCAAATCTTAAAAGTCTGCAGAACTGTATGGTTCATAGAACCTCACAGACAGGTGTCTCATTCTGGCTTGAGGTTTAAAAGACATTTTCAAAACAGAGACATTAAGAGCTTTCTTCCCTTAACTGCATGACCAAGGAACACAAAAATGTTCAGATCAGAAAAAAGCTTCAGTCAGTTAATACAACTGTCATGGCATCAGCGATTCCAATGGAACAGCAATGATGTGTATAAGTAGAGTTCAAACCACTAGGTCTACATAACCTGCATTTCAAATCCTCTATTCTACATTCACTTGAAAATTTGCCAGCTTGCCTCCGAGCAAGTACAGGCACTAAAACCAAAACAAGAACTAAAGCTCAAGTATCTCTTTATTCATGTACTATAATCCATACACTGAAGAATAAGGGATAAGTACTTCTATGACAGGTCCTAAAGACAGATAATAGACACCTTTCTGTAGATGGGAGACAGCTGCACACCATTCTTATGTTCTGTTAAAGAACTTCTACATTTGAGGACGTTCAGCCAAAGTGCATTAGAACATGGCTGCCAGGAACAGAAAAAATCCCAAGGTAGACAAAAGAAACATCTTGAAGTAAAATGACAGAAATTGTAATTACATCCTGACTTCACAAGATGTGTATGTTCATGCCAAGGTGTATTAAAACCCAACAACATTCAGCTTCTTAACTGGAGACTTTGGGTACTTGCAATGTACTAAAAGTCAGATTCTTGAAGGAACTTTCGTAAAGGAAAGACCCGTACTTTTTAGTACTGATCAACTGTATTTCCTTAATTGGTTGAAACATTCATTTAAGTTAAAACTAGTTCCATCTGAGTAAATAATGTTTAACAATACCGTAACAGCACTGAAAAAAGAAACTGTGCAGAAGCCAACATGCCATGAGATACTATCTCTGAAGCCTCCACAAACACCGGGTAAACTAATATCTCAAGGTGGCAGACAAAAATAACAATAGATGATTGCTGGAAAATGAAATGGGAGAAACTGGACATGACTGAAGGGAGGCTTCCTAGGTCACTGTGCTGTGTCCCTCCTACTGCAGGCACAACTAAAAATACTGAGTTGCAATCTGAAATTAAGTAGGTTCCAGAGTTTCTTCCTTTATTACTCCAATGAGGTGAGTATTCCAGAATGCATTTTTCATGGTAGCAATTGACAATGCAGACTTACTACAGCTTTTCTTACAATTGGTGGCAATGCTGTCCAAAACTGCATTTAACAGGGCAACACTTATAAAGTTGTTCTATAACAGCACAGAACTCTGAAGAAGTGGAATGTTTTGATTCAATTTAACAACCTGGGGATTTGAAAAACATGCCACTTTGCAATAGCCACCATACAGTAAATGCACATGTATGCTATTTCCTTTTTTGGAGATTCAAGAATCTTGCTAAATATTACATAAATATACTGCAGATTACTGTGAGGCTGCAGGGAATACTGAGAATCAATACTATCTTGCCAGGGGAAATACCAACTAAAGGAAAAAAGATCTATCTGAGAATACAATGGATCATTTTACTCCATGCTTCAAGTATTAAATTTATGCCCATTGCTGTCAAGATTTGGAAAGAGGACACCAAAAGGACTCCAACCAATCAATCAACACAGCAATTCTTACATTCTTATGTAATATGCTATCTATTTAGAAACTACAGCCAAGCTGTTTCACTGCCCCTGAGCTAACAATCAACAGTTAAAGAGGTCATCTTAAGGAAAAGATATATACCACAATACAATCAACATGGCACTGTAAACCCCAAGGTTACTGAATCTTTGGCAGCTAAGACCACCTTTTCTCAAGGATGACTGAAGATGTTCCAACTTCTGTGAAAACAAGTTGATACATAAATAATGTAATTCTTACAGCAAAATGAAACATCTGATGGTAGAAAACAAGAAGATGGTATCAGGTGGATCAGAAATTACAAAAATATTCAAAATGGATCCATTAAGAGCACTTAGTCCATCCAATCTCCAGAAATGGCCAGAACTTGTTCAACAGCTGTAGTATCTAAAGTAGGCCAAATAGCAGTAAATATGATTAACCTTAAGCAGTAGTATGGCTTGCTTTGGTATTTCTAGTAACATTTATTTACTAGCACCTAAATCACTTCCTATTATATAGATGCGTAAAGGAAAGCTCAAATTCCAAGGCTCCACATGTTGAATGTGTCTATCTCTCTATCTGGGTCCATAAGTGCAAACCTTAACCAAGGATAAAGAGCTCATGAAGAACTACAGCCTTCATTTTTGAAGATCCCAGACATACCAACAGGTTAGAAGTGATTAAGAGCAGCATTGCAGAGAAGGAGGTAGGACTGATGATTGATGAAAATCTCAACACAAGCCACCAATGTGCACTCACAGCCCAGAAAGACAACTGCATCCTGGGCTGCATCAATGAAGAAGGAGATTTCTCCCTCTACTCCACTCCTCTGAGACCCCATCTGGAGCACTAACTACAGTTCTGGCATCCCCAACACAAGAAGGACATGGAATTGATGGAGTCCAGAGGAGGCCACGTAGTTGACTGGAGACTGGAGCACCTGCCCTACAAAGACAGCCTGAGAAGGTTGGGGCTGCTGAGCCTGCAGAAGAGAAGGTTGTGTGGAGACCCCGTAGCAACCTTCTAGTGTCTGAAGGGAGCCTGCAGGGAAGCTGGAGAGGGGTTCCTTCTCTGGAACTGCAGTGATAGGACAAGGAGTAATGGGCATAAACTGAGAGGAAATTAAGGTAAGACAGTAGGAAGAAATTCCTTCCTGTGAGGATGGTGAGGCTTCCTTCCTGTGAGGATGGTGAGGCACTGGAACAGGTTGACCAGAGAAGCTGGAAGTGTTCAAGGCTGGGTTAGATGGGGCTCTGAGTGGCCTGGTCTAGGGGAAGGTGTCTTTGTCTATGGCAGAGGGGCTGGAAATGGATGATCCTTAAGGTCCCTTCCAACCCCTCAACATTCTGGGATTCTGTATTTAGGACTACATCGGAAGTTTGTGCAGAGACAGACTAAAATTCAGAGGGAACCACCACTGCACAATACAAGAGCATTTCCTTCCTATTTGAAATCCCAAATCCACTTCCAAAGACTTTTATAAGGTGCAATAATTTGACTACAGTCTCCATTTTACAGGCACCAGCGCTAAATTCCTCTCTGAACCCTTGCCAAATCTTCAGGGATGAACAGAAGTGGGATATTTACTTTTAATCCACGGAACCTTTCTTAAAGCAAATAAAACTGGCACTCTGCTTTACAGATGTGAATCAAGGAATATCCAGTTTCAAATAAATTTATTTTTGCTGCCTGCTGCATAATGAACTGACTAAAAGAAAACAAAAACACACAGGTATCACCTTCTGACTGTCACACCAGAAAAGCAAATAAAATCCTTCAAAGTGAATTTGAGAGCAACATCAAGATTCTTGAAGTATGTGTAACTTGGTAGCAATTTCAGAAGTTTTAAGAAAAAAGTTTATAAACCAGCTTAAAAATTTGGCTCTTGGAAAGTTTGCTAAATTTCTTAATGGCAGTCTGGCTATTAGAACAGGTACTATAATGATTTACTACACATGCTGTCTAAAACCTCTGTTAAATACAGAGTGTGATTGAGTATTTCTACAATCTTTTCCTAGCCTCTTTTTTGGATTGAACATTTTAATATATTTTTTTCTTCTCTCCTTCACAAAGAGCCTTTATCTTTGATTCCCATTTCCTCCTCTACTTTCCAACTCCACATTCTCTGGACTAATGATCAGATATCACAAAAATATCAAAATGGAAGCAATGGCATCTGCGTAAAAGGAAGCTGACATTTCTTTTCTCAGCCATCAAACACTTTTTTTCAGGTTGAAGAGATTGCACATTCCAGTATATACCATGTTCTTTCACAGGGAGTTGGTTCATCTGCATGCATATTCCTACATGATGGGGCATTTGCCTGTCTCTACCTCTCCTCTGAGGGAGAAAAGTAGAAGAGATCAGATCTCTGCATAAAAATTGAACAGGGCTCAGATTCTCCATCATATGGTTCCACACTGAAGTAGCATACTGCACATTCTCCGTTCCCTGCACCAACCAGACAGACCATAAACCTGTAAAAGGTGGGTGCTCTGTATGCTTTCTCTTTTATGTAAAACCGTTTTAAAGACCAACAGCAGCTTCCGTATGTAAGCATCTCTTAGCAAGCATGGTGGAGACAAAAAGCACTAATAGAAGAAAACATCAATCAAGAACTAAACACAAAGCTTGTAAGTTTTATGTTTTACTCTCCTTGCAAAGACTTGACTCCTCACCCAAGAAGTTATCCAAGCCAAGAGAAACAAAGAGTCTGACATGAAAAGGATATAATTTGGAGGAAGGAAGTTCCAGCTTAAGACCTGATTGGCTAGTGCAAGATAACGCTGAAACACTGAAGACATCTGAGCATTGAGGTTTTCACGCCTGCTGAATTCCTGAAGTACCTCTACTGTGAGCATGAAGATCTGCCGCAGATCGTCCTCCTACAGTCAGGATGAACACAATACATTCAGTATCTTGGTCATTAAGGAAAAGCTTACCAACAAGAAGTACTTTTCTAGAGAGAAGAAAAATTTCCAGTTTAACCCTATTTTTATTAAAATACAGGAAATACTCTGAAATTGCTGGTGAGAACCCCCCCCCTTTAGTCAAAATTATTTGATTACATTCGCAAAGACTATGAAAAAAATGCTCACATAAATACTAGTCAAAAGATAAAAAAAACAATATGTTCTTAAGAAGTGGTGGAGAAAAGAGTTGGTCTTTGGCATGAAAGAAGTTGGTAAGTTGTCCCACAACAGTCAGTTTAAAGCAATGCCTTCACATAAACATTTCTGACTGGCCAAACAATACATCTGAGACAACCAGACTACACCATCTGCAATAATATTTTTAAATACATACATAGCTCTCCTTGGCTTTAAACCAAAGCTATATTTAAGACTAACATTGTTCCACAGAGTATTCGTTTTGTTTGCAATTGGTAGCCAAGGAATTAAAGAGTCCAATGGCATAAAGATCTGTAGCTCTACATTCATAAAATGGGCACAAATGGATCACACTTTTTTGATACAAGTTTTTAAAAAATACATTACCAATTCTCCTGGAGTACCCAGTATCTGCATTATTTGCAGCATCTGCCCTATTAAATGCTTTAAGGCACACAGTGTACCTGACCGCACCTGGCACAATAAAGTATTTTTGCTTCTCAATATTTAAATTTTAGAAAGAGAGGTAGCATATATCAGTACAGAACTAGTTTACCTGAAATATACGTTTACAGTTACCATGGAACTCCATGCTTAGTCCAATGTTGCTGGTTTTACTTGAACTTGAGAACTCGCTCAACAACGCCGTTAGAATGGAACAGGCCAAAGTTTGCTATAAAAAAGGAAGGGGAAATAATATAACTAAAAGATGTCCAAAAATGCAGTAGCACCTACAGTGTCCTTTATCTTTTTATTAGCATGTTAATACAACTATTACTTCAGTTCCTTCTAACACAAACTAGAACAAGTCAAACTTTCAGAAAAATGGATCCTTGGATGAACCATTTCTGGAATCATCAGGGCTCCATCCTTAGAAAAGAAATTCAAGCAATATAAAAGCTGACATCTGTGTGATCATCATTACAAATGCAACTAACTTATTGCAAACCATTTCCTAGCCTTGCCATTTACTTTCCCAAGATTCCCTGTCCATTCATTTCTATTGATCTCTAATAGTTCAGGTCACTCTGAAGTTTGTTTTGCCCCTTCTTTGCATTTGCTACACTTACCATGTTGGTATTTGATCATGATTAACTTCATAGCACCAAAAGTGATACAAGTTGGTCAAAAACAACACCTGCAATAACACTGTCTACTACATCTTTTCCCTCTCTCATCATAAGAAAAAAGAAAAGAAAAAAAACAAAAGAGAGAGAGAGAAGAATTTGCAGAAAGCTCTTATACTTGAAAGGTCTTGGATACATCCCTCCAAAGCACCACATCAACAAGCTTCAAAAATAACCCTTAAAACTACTCTATTAAAATTATATCTCTGAAGTGATATAAAAATTGGTGACAAAAAGGCATGTTAATTTTAGAGACACGGATTCATGAAGACTAAAGGTTTAAGTACCTTTTGCATTCTCAAAATTTAAGATAAGGTAAATTAAATGCCCATCTAAAACATTACTTAAAAGCTAACTTCCTGTACGAAACACATGGCTCCAGCCTTTGTCGCTGTCTTTGAAATATAAAAAAGAGCTCTTTTTCCTGATGCCAAAGTGCAGAAACCATCATCACCAGTTTAAATACCTTTTAACTGATCCTTGCACACAAAGGGGAGCAAGCATTGCACAGTGGAGATGCAAGCAGTACTTCAGACTTGTGCTGTACACTACTGTAACAAGCACAATAGAAAGTGTATACCGCTGAAATGAAACTACTTTTTGTTAGAGATGTTCTTTACAAAAAGCTCCAAAATTACTGGCTATCCTCCCAGACTGTTTGGAGCCAAGGTGCCAGGGATGGACAGAGGGATAGGAATTGTTAAAGGGTCATGCATGCCAGCAAGTGTCCAGGGGTTAAACAGAAATATGCACACTACCTCTGAACACCCGAAAGATTAAAGTGGAGATGATACTATTTATGCAAGCTCATACAACAGCTGAGACCAGTGCCATCCACCCACCAACTGCAACATCTTTGTTCAGAAATGCCTCTGAAGTCAGTACCTTGACCCCCCCAGACAACTAGTTATCTTAGTCAGTAAACACTAAATTAACATTCTTACTTGCTAAAATGTTCCAGACAGATCAAACATAGTAGCTTTGTGATAATACACAGGTTTTCTCTTCCACTATGCAATAAAGCTGCATAAGTACAGCTGACGAGCATATTGCTTATCAGTTTCTAAGTAAAAGCTTTCCCATTTTAAGAAAATAATTTATTTCAAGTGGATGATTTCTCATTTACAGTCAGCTGTCAAATAACACATATGACTAAAGAAGCATTTAGCCAGTGAAAACCAGCATCCCAATTCAAACTACTCCAGTAAAAGTGCAACTTCGTCACTTCTATACTAGAAGTATTTCTAATTAGCTCAAATACTTCAGTATTTTATTTCCAAATCTCTGTGCAAGGTATTCACACAATAAGTATTTTTTTAGTTAGAGAAAATACAGATTTGATCTAATATTAAGAAACCTCAAAACAGTAAAAACTAGTATTGAGTATTAAATCCAACATTAAAAGTTCCACATGAAAAGAATTAACCCGGGTAAAAAAAAAAAAAAAAAAAAAAAAAAAAAAAAAAAAAAAAACCCCAAAACCCTATCTGAAAAAAAAAAAAAGAAGAAACTTACCCAGAAAACCTAAGAAAAACCCCTCAAATCTGACTTTAGAATAATGCTTCAGATCAGAACACATGTAAAGTTCTAACATGACTCTCTAAATAGTTTTAAAATATAAGTTTTTATTTGATGTTTAAATTATTGACTCCATCACATTTTTCAGCTTGAAGCAGCCACAATGTAAGGACATCACGAGCTGCAATTACAAATCTATACACCCGGATGCTCTGTAACATACCCTGGTTACCAAGTGGTATCAGTGGCTCCAATAGTACAACAACCAGGCTAAAACTACACTGCTTCTGCTTTAGCATGCTAAGATCTTGACATGAAGCCACCATGCAGACCACCAGAGGACAAGCAGGGCAGTGAGGCAGACTACCCAGCATTTGCAGCTGGTTGGCAATTACGGGAAAATTAATCACCAAGTTCTAATGGGCAGAACAATAGGAAAAAAAGTTTGTTCCCACTGTGATTACAAATACTTGATATTAGCTGTAATATAAGCAACTTCTTTTTTCTCCAGTTTTTTATATGTATATAATAATTTATCCTTTCTCTTTACAGAGTCATGTGTTACTGCATGGTAAAAGTGTGCCACAGATTTTTTTGCGTGCTTTTCTCCTGATTTCAGGAGAAATTTAAAAGGAAGAAGGAAGGTTAAATTTTATGACTGATGGTAAAGATATCTCTTTGAAAGTGGAAAGAGCAATGGGTACAGGTAGGCTGACTGAATCTGCTAAGGGCCCAGTAAAGCAGCTTGAGCAGTGACATATCCCTGATTTGAATGAGAGCTAGTTCAGACAGTTCTGGGACATCAGTACCCACTTTGAACATGACAGGAGAAAAGTGATGTTACTAGATTTACACACCTTATTCCATCCAGCAGGCTAGCTCACAGCAAATACCAGGGCACACTGCATCTCTCTGCTCTACTCCCTCTTACTTAATTTCCAGCATCCCATCAACTTCCTTAACTTGGTATTTCAGTACATAGGGTGCAAATCCTGCTCCATTCTCTCACCATCCCAAGGGCCTCATATGCAATATTTGCACATCCATACGCTTCTTTTTCCATCTGTACCTGCACTTACCCCTTGCATCCATAAGGAATTGTAAGCACTCTCCTACATCCAGGTCACCAGGGCAGAAGACTAAAGAGAAGATACTGGACAGTAATTTAAAATTTACTGCAGCAACAGGCTGAGGTGACATGGCTTGAGACTGATTTCCTAGAAGGCAGGTGCCAGCCTCCATGAGTTTATCTTTCAGACAAGAGCAGAGGAACAGATCAAGACAGTAACCTGTCTTGTATGTCAATGTCAAGTATTTGCACAGAGCATTGCCAAACCACCACTGCTTCCCAGAACTGCCATAGTTAGGAACTTATACAGGCTGCTTTGCATAGCAGTAAGAGCCGTTTTTGTAAGTATTAACAAATTATTAGCTTAGGAGACTAATTGCCCTGCCATCTATTAAACTTCACTGAATACACAATAATATTTCAGAAACTCTGGAATAAAGCTCAAGTAAATTTTACTAAAACAGAACTTGATTTTCATAAAGTAATTTTACTGAAAGTTAACTAGTAATATTTTGAATTACATTATTTTAATATACAGATATGTTTGGTGTGAAGACACTAAGTACCTCAATATAGGCATTATCAAAACAAATATTTCAAAACTTTGAAAACCAACAATTTCAGAGAAACAAATACCAGTGTGATATGTGAACTAAAATTTCTTCCCCTTACATATAAGAAAATTGAATGCACCTAACACGTATAAAATTCTAGGCTGGAGGGTTCTGGGGTTTTAGTGTTTTGCTTTTGGAGGTGTGGTTTGTTTTTTTTTTGTTTGTTTGTTTGTTTTTTTTTTTTTTTTTTTTGTTAGTTTGGTTGGTTTTTTGTTGTTGTTTTTGGTGTGGTTTTGGTTGGTTGGTTTGTTCATTTGTTTTCTAGTGGGGATTTTTTGGTTCCTCTTTAAAAAGTTTTTTTTTGAGATTTTTGCCACAGCACAGAAGAGATTAACAATGCAAGTTAGTAACACCACACTGTAATAAGTAGAAAATGCACATGACTCTGGGCATCATATTAAAAGCCAGATCTGAATGTCTATTGTGCAGCAATGCCATTAACTTCATACCAGTAAGAGTACACCTCTGAACCTAGTTTGACTCACTCCCTAGCAATTTCACTAGTTCTGCCACAAGTACATACCCAAACAATAAAGCCCATCTAACAAAATAAAATCCTTCTCTTGTTGAGACAGAGGATTGCCTCTGAGAATAGCTTGGCACTCACCCCAGTTAGCTTTATTACCAGGAATAAACTTTATGAAAGATCGCTATACATAAAATAGACTCTCAGCTGCTCAAACAGAAGATCAATGGGACTTGTGATAAGAGATTAACTTGGCAATCAGACACCCAGTAGTAACATCGTTTTAGTGGTTTTCTTTTTAAATTACTTTAATAAAACACAGACACTACAGAAAGACCATGTGTCATTTTTACAGTAAACAACATTATGTATCATTCATAAAACTCAGATGCAAAAGGTAAATACAACTTATTCCTCCAAATGGAATGTCCCCTGTAAAAGAAGCTAAAGCCGTAATGTTTGAAGGGATTTCACACTTGTGCCTGGGCTGTCCATGGAATAAATGAAGTGCTTCATTTGAGGGTAGTTAGGTTACAAAGCATCTGAAAGGAAGAAGAGTTCAAATACAGCCTAGGAAAAAATCGACATGTGGTACACCAGCTCTGCAGTAATAAAGCCAACAGACAAAGCAGAATGAACTCCAATACTAAAATTGTTTCCTTGTTTTGAATTCAGAGCAGAGATACAATTAGGTTGTCAGAGGTTTGATTAAATAATTCACTTTACTACAAAACCTAAACTATCATGCAGTCCCTTCTGCAAGTATCATTTATACCTACAGAAAAAGCAGTAACCATATTTAAAAGAAAGGTCTTTCCTGAACAGAGTAAAAATCGTAACATCTACCCTGTTACATTAGATCATTGCCAGCCTGAATATGCATTTAGAGGACTTTTTGCTTCCACACGTATAATGTAAACTCTGTTACTGAAACCAAAGAGAAGCCATGTGAAGATTTAAGAGTATCCTCAAACTATCTAAATGTAACTTGCACAAGAGCAGGAAAAATCAAAGAGAAAATGTATCAGAAGCAGAATTTGCTGTGTTGTTCCTAGGTGATAGAAATCTGTAATGAGAATGTATCAAAATCAGTTTTACTAAATAAGTTGATAAAGCAAGGTTTTCTTTATAAAGGCAATAATAGACTTCTTCTCTAATTTCCTTGAAATAAGCACAGCTGTTTTTGCTAACATTTTCAGAGTATCTAAATCTCCAAAACAAAAGTTGCAACTCCAAATTGAAAGGTTAACAGGATGAGGAGAGGGCCAAAAGAAACATCTTTATTTACACAGAATAACTGGGACCACTCCAACTTTTCAGCTTGGGAGTATTGCAAGGTGGGTGGAGGACCCAGTGGCTGAAGTAGTGGCTCCCAACCAAAGAAAGCAGAATATATTCGAAGAAATGTAAGTAAGCACCAGGACCCACTGATTTTTGCCTTTTCCTTCCCAAATGAGCCAACTGGTGGAAAAAAGAACAAGGATGGAATGATAGGAATAGGACCCACAGCTGCAGCTCTGTGCAGTCAGCAGTAAGGGACTGGCTGGGAAGTGCACTCCTTTCCTCTCATTCTCTTTTCTGCCACTGTGCAAAGACAGATGAGCAGCACTAGGTTAACACATTAGAGCTACAGCAGCACAATAGGGGAGACCTTGCTTCCCTTCCTTCGGGGGAACCAGCCAAACCAAGGGAAACCCCCAGGGGTGAGCTGTGAAAGAAAATCAATTCCCCTGTGAGTCACCATGGGCCAGAGGAAGATGATCTTGTGGCATGTGAAGCATGCAGGCTTTGAACAAAGAGAAAAGGGAAGTAGCAGTCTTTCCTAATAATGGAAGAGGTCCAGGCAGAGCTTGCTGGAGCACAGGGTGTAAAACATGCTTTTCTTTGTTTCTCTGGAGACAGGCAAAGTTGTGAAGCAGAAATCAAGAGGAAAAAAAAAAAAAAAAAAAAAAAAAGTAAAATTCCCTTTAAAGAATAGAAACAAGAATTGTAAATGCTAAATAAATTTAACTAGTTATCCAGACAGCCATTATAATGGATAGATTAACCTCAATGAAGATGAATGCCTAGAGTTTTGCTTATTAATATTTCCCACTGCTCACATGAAATCCATTCACAGCACATCCCTCAGAAGCTTTAGGTAATCTGAGGCAGCTGGATCTTCCCTCATACTCAACTAGGAACACTGGAAACCAGAACAACAGATTTACAAATTTTCCAAGAGAAGGAACTGTTACAATTCCAGAGTTTTTCCAGTCAATCTTGAAAAAAAAATGTAGGCTTCAGATATGGAGCTTTATATTAAAATACATTCTACTGTATGCGCTGCAGGTTTTAAAAAACACAGCATCTGTTAGTTCCCAGTCCCACATCAAGTCTATAGCAGCTGGACCCCTCTACATCTGCCTACACACATACCAGAAGAAATCAATATGTCATCCATATCTTGGTCTGGTTTTAAACAAAATCTATCTGATTGTGTTCACATGCAGACCAGATCCTCCCCCTGGGAGTCAGTCACTTAGCTGCCAGGATTCCTGTCTTTCTGGCAGGGATGAAGGACAAATTAAATCCTTCAGCTGTGCAAAAGCAGAATATTTTAACACAAGAAGAAAAGGCCAAGAAATTGAAGGCATTTATAGTTGAGAAGAACTTGGCCCCCACAGTTCTCCAAAATCTTGAAACTGGTGATAAAAACACGTATTTAGAATTTTAGGATTGGCTCATGATACTGTGTCTGCTGCCAGAAGCTCTGTGCCCCAGAGAGATGAAGATTTTGCAAAGAGATACTGAATTTGCTGTGAAAGAGAGATTACAGATTCTCCTTCACAAGTAGAGGGATGGCTTGTATCGATAATACAGGAGGAACCAGGAAAAGCAAAACCAAGAACTCCAAAGCTAATCTTCATCCTCCTAGAGGATTACTACCTAAACTCAGTTATAAATAAATAGGCAGCCAGACTAAAAGTTTGCTTTTCCTTCTCAGACAAGGTTTCTTCTGTGAGTTTCATAAAGCACCAAATGGCAGAGAACCAGCAGCAGAAGCCAATACTCCAGTTCTAAACCTGGCTCTAACCATACATCCTTCCCATCCCTGAAGTATTAACTCTCCTTAGTGTCCTGTTATTTCCTTAACACGTACACTGTGTTCCACTATTAAAAGATTACTCAATACTAAAGCCATTTTATTACTCCCATTGCAATTCCTCTCCTTATCTTCCTTCCAACCTCATTTTTTCATTCTCAACAGTTCATCCATCAGTCTTGCTCACATATCAATTTGCCACTACATACCTTCAAGTCCTAGACTTCTGTGAAGATCTTTTTAACAAATACTTGAGAAATTGAGTTATTAAGCACATCATTACTAATCCTCCAAAGGACACACACAACAGACGCTACCATCTACATTCACTGCCCTCCTTATTACCCCAACTATCAAGTTGTGATCCCGACAAGATATTACTCAAAAGTCCCAAAGATTTCATATAGCAGGACTGTCTGATGATCACAAAGTTAGTACAGACATCTGACAGAAACTGGGTGGAGAGCTCCAGGGAGTGGAAAAGGTTAAGTACCTATGTGATTCTTGTAAGGTAAAGATCTATCAAGAAGCTTCACAGCTAACAGGGAGGGTAAAGTAAGCAAGAGTAGACAAGAGAATGCTTTGCTTTTTTAAAATGAACTTTCCCTCAATTACAAACTGCTGTAGAAAGCCATTACCTCAGAATACTCTGAGTTGGAAGAGATCCACAAGAATCATGTCCAACTCTTAAGTGAATGGTCCATATGGGGATCCAATCCACAAACTTGGTGTTATTAGTACCTTGCTCTAACCAATTATCAGCAGCTAAGAGCTGCTGATAGCTCTTGTTTGAGAGCTTTAAACATATTTAAATATGAAGTGACCTGCTGCTGACTTCATGTATAGAGAACCTCAGGCAGGACAACACAAATGGGTACATCAAAAGATGGTCAAAAAAGTGGAATGATTCCTTCCACAGGGAAGCACAGAGGACTAGAAAACACCTGCTGATGTCTTTCAATACCTACATCCTAGCCTCTTCCCTGATTTGAATGGAGGCCTATATTTACAACTAACTAATATAAATGAACCTCCAGAAACATCTGTGACAATGCATGGCACTGTCCTGACAGCACATCTTGGATCTTGTAAGCACCACTCCCTTCAGCATGTGGGCTTCACAAAACACCCTGAAGCACCCTTAGCTGAAACTCCTCACAGCAGTAAGGCAACTGCACCACTGGGGTCCCAAAGGTATGTCCCTGTAGCATACCAAAATATGGTATGCTACAGGGACAGTAGTAAAGAAACAAAACCACCCAGCTATATTTGAAAAGATAATACAACTAATTATTTATTATTTTAGTTAATTGTTCCATACAACCTTTCAAAGTTATATAAATATATAAGAGGCATGCCCTAACTCCCTTCGGAAAGCACTTCTGGCAGGTACCATGCTAAAACACCATTTTATTACTGCTTATTATTGCACATGCCAGTCCTGGGTGCCAGTACCAGAGTCTCTCTTGCAGCTAAGTCTCAGAAGATTACAAGAACATTTTCATGAATGAAAAGTGGTTTGTAATATAAAGTGTCACACATACATGGGAGCATGTGCTTATAAGCAGTTTGCCAAAGACTAACAACCATACAGAATGCCATACAGAAAAGACATTTCAGCAGCATCTTTTTTTTTTTTTTTTTTTTGGCGGCTAATAAGTCTTATTAGCACACCAGAATAGAAAGCATCATTATGTATCCTACACAATTTCAATACCATTCTTAAAACTTGAGGAAAAACCATGGAGAAATTAATACTTGTGAAGAGGGGGAAATAAACGGAAAATGAAATAAAGAGAAATGAAAAACTGAGGTCAATTTGGCAGTGAGCTGAACTTGGAGAAGAGTACCGCTTCCCCCAGCCAGAGCTCCTCTGCAACGTGCTCTGCCCTGCAGCATGCCCAGGATGATATGCTTGGAGCAGGCAGTCTTAGCGTGCTGTATGCTGTAGTCAGTGCAGTGTGTCTGTGGACAGTGCATGCACAGAATACAACCGCACAAGCTGAACTACGCATTACTTAGTTCAAAGGCCACGTTTCTATTTACACCACTTTTGTATCTTTATGTTAACATCCTACAAATTACATGAACATACACAGTGTCATGCATAAAACTTGAAAACCTCAGCTGTAACTCTGTTTTAATAACCAGACTATGTTTCGTAGAAAAAGGCATTAACTCAGTTCTTCTTAACAAAATACCCATTTCAATCCCAATTATGCAGAATCAAAAGGCTAAAATGGTTTCCTTAAGGTAAATAACTGTGAAATTAGGTTTTACAAGACTGGAATTTCCATACCCTGAAGCAATATTACTTGTTGCTCAGAGGTGACATACTATTTTTAGGACCATGACATGAGCTGGATTACTTCTAGTACACTTTGATTGAATTTTCAGTTAAACTTTTGCCACTCCCATCTATCTAGTACAACTGCTGCTCTAAACACTCAGCAGTGTCATGAGCCAGTTCTCTCAAGGCTTCCTCTCAAGGTTTTCTCTTTGAGAAAAGCTTCAGTTAAAGTTTCAGCATGGAATCTATATACTCTTTGATTTTCATTTGGTAGGAGAAAAAAATCACCTCTCTTTAAGCTCTAGTTACATGCCTCTATTATGACCTATTCTAAACTTATCCCCTGGCATAGCAAACGGAATTTCACTAAATGCATAGATAGATATTGGACACCTTGTTTCCACTTTGAGCTCAGTATCGAAGGTAACACTTACCCCTAGTAGTATGACATTAAATCAAGTTTTGTATTTCCATTCCATGTTTTACTTCCTCACACCCCTTTCTCTCCACCTACTTGTCTCCCAAAGAATAGCAGAGGCCTATCTCCTGCTCACAGTCTATTTTGACAGCTGAGCCGCAGCAGAGTGCAGCATTGCACAGATGGAAGGGGAACAGTGTGCAATGAACCTCTCAGCTAATGGAAAATGGGTTTTAGATCTTACTATTACATTAAAGAAAACCAGAGGAAAAAAGAAAACAAACAAATAATAATTTAAAAAAAACCACACCAAAAAAACCCCAAAACAAACCACCAACCCACAACTAGGATACTTAAAGCAGCTATTCAGAAAAACATTCCTTAAAAATATGGTCTCCTTGCATACCAAAGAACTACACATACTACCCCTAGCCCCAAAACATTAAAAAATCACCGATTTGATAAATGAGTGAAGAGTTATCAACTTAATGACTAATTGGATAAGCAACGTATAAAATATTTTATAGCCACTAAGTATATACCATAAGCTGCTGATACAGATTGCTTAACCTTTGAAGAAAAATAGGAAGTACTTACCACAGTGGGGTTACCGCTGCTGATCAGCTGGCTGACTTCATGAAAAATGCTTTTGCAGTCGATTGATTTGTCTAATGATCCCCGTTTCACTATCACCGCTACTGCTAATAAAATCTGCTCCCGAACGTACTTTTGAAGGCTGCAAACAACATTGCACAAATGTATTTGCAAGGTAATTCTGGACATCAAGGCGCAATAAAATTTTAAACACATTTCTTTTTCAAATACTTTGTGTGAATTTGTAAGGGAAAGCTGACAGAAGTTAAGACTAGAAGACAAATTATTCTTAAAACGATCTTGCACTGCTACCCAGGGAAAATGATAACCCGGACTTTATGCAGAATCCTACACGTTCAGAGGTGCGTCTTCTATACTTACTTAGGCCTTTGTAAGACATAGGTTAGAAGGAATGTTCGCAGCGACTCAATGCTAGCTTTTTCCAAGAGAATCCATTCTCTTACAACTGCTTCCATTATCGCTGTAGCAGCTTGAAAAAGGACATAGTCCACTTTACTAGTTTCTGTGGGGAAAAAACAAAGGCAACTTCAGTATTAGAAGACGTATTCAGCTTGAATGTGTTTCCAACAAAAAGAAAAGCAATTTACTATCATTTTATTATTACACAGAATACCGATGCTATGAAAACAGAGAAGGAAATTACATCTCAAAAGGTGGAGAAATAATCAAGAACACAATTATCAAATTGTCCAGTATTATTCAAGTCAATGACCTAGGAGCAAAGTTGTCTGCACTAGGAGGCTGGTTCAAAGAACCAGGAATAAGAAGGAATGAGAATGCTAATGCAACAGAGGAATAAAATAAACAAGATGACAGATCTAGTTTCAATACATTAATTAATAAAAGTGATTAACCTTACAGACATGTCAAAGTTGGATATTTCTGTGCTTGCCTTTGAAACCAATAGTGCATAAAAGTACATGTATTTCATGGGTAATAAAAAAGAAGCAAATCCACTTACACTTAAAGATAACATTTGTGCTTAATTATCCAAGCAAAAATTTTACACCATGCTGTATTTAAAGTGTTCTGCATCACATTCAAGTTTCCAAATTTATTCTGAGATAATCAAAATGTAGTTTCTGACCACAGTGTAGGAATCATTTGCCATTATTATCTGACTATGGCATTATTACGTATACGGATGCACTAAGGAAAGTATAAAAGTATATTAGAGAAAGATAACAGTTTGGGTGACTAAAAAGTAGAGAAACAGTTTGGTGACTACACCTAAACAGTTTGGGTGACTACAATTTAAAGAGAAACGCCAGAACAGTAATATAATTTCTATGATGCTAGAAAGCTACAGAGATATTTTTGTTGTTGTTCCTTTGCTTTTAAAATTTTTAACTTGGAAGGAGCAGGTAATATCTCAGAAGCTAGTTTCAAAACATTCTGAGTTCTGCAGAAAGAACTTTCAGAAAGGGTGCAGCCACAGGGTGGCAAAAGCATAAAATATGAAATGATGAAATAACATTCACAAACAAGAAGTAGAGTTTGATTTATAGTGGTTGACCTGCCAGGACTAGAAAAACTGTGTTTGTTTGGAAAAAACCTCAGTCATGAGATTAAGGGCTTTAAATTACTACAAAACAAACTTTCTTCCCCCAATTACATCCACATAAATTTATTATATACATTTCCTTTATATGCAAGTTCTATATCAAAGATAGCAGCCAATATGCTAAAATATTTTAAAGCAATTTAATCAGGGTCCAAATCTAAATCCACACAGGTAAACATGCTTAAATCAAAATAAACCACATTTAAATCTACTTAGCTTAATTTGGAAAGCTAAGTAACTGCTTAAGTAAAAGACTAATGTGTATGTCTAACACACATAAAAACAAACTGAATTATTCCTGCATTAGGGAATTTTAATTCTGGCACTTGTTACCATGGGTATTCAGCTTTTCTAACTGTGCAAAGCTCAAACACACATACACCAAAAAAAGATAATGTAATTAAAAAAGGACAGAGTTTCCCTTTTGTGCCGAGTCCCGCAGCCGCACAACTGCCACTGCTGACAGCACAGAGCTGCAGCCCCAGCCTAAGCCTCTAATCAGCCAGAGCATCACAGGAACTCACTAAAGAAAGGATGGACAAGCTTTGCCAGTGCACTAAACAGCTATAAGCTTACAGCAGAATGCAGAGCCTTGCGCTTCCTGGGTTCAACTCCAGGTTTCTAAAGAACAACATAGTAGTGGCTGCTCCCTTTTTCCAAATGCTCACCTTCTCCATTTTTCCGCCTGTGTTATTCACACACTCTTCTTTCCACAAATGACATCCTTATTATATCTCTACCTCCACTCCTGTTCCTGCCTTGACCATTTTTTTTCCTGCTTCTTCTTAAAGCCATCTACTTGGTCCTCTGGTTCCAGACCATCCCTGCTGCACACATCCCTTCAGTAAACTTCAACCCTTTTATTCTTCATAATGAACAGCTTGTTTCCCTTCCCTAGTTCCTGATATCACAATCCCTACCTCTTCCTCATCTTCCAAACCTTAACTACCTGTTTCTTTCTGTCCAGACTCTACAGATACTTACTGAGGAAGCACAGTTTTGAAAAAGTCTCAGTATCCTAACTGCCTACATTCCCACGAAAAACCTGCCCCAGGTGGAAACATGCCAGCTTCTCAACAGTGGTAGCATATGAACCACATATGAAAGTTTAAGGAAGTAATATTTCTAGACATCCAAAAGGTATTAAAATCAGCATCATATTCCTTGCAGCCAGCCACATTTAGGATTTCATTAAATTTCATTATTGATTTCTGATTTATGCTGAATGTATCACTTAGATCCAAATTGACTGCAAAGTTACTTAAGGATGTTTTTGCCCACTTAATTTTCTCTAAAAATCACTGTGAAAACAAGAAGCATCTATTTTGCTGACCCATCAAGCAGAAAGTGTGATTGCAGTCTTCCAAACAGATGACATTCTACTATAATACACTAAACCCAGAAGAAACTCATTTGTAGAGAAAAATCTTGTTTGCAGAGTGGATGTAGGAAAGGAAGCACATGCTAGTCTACGTATCACAGTATAATATAGGAGTAGGTCTGCAATACTGGCATCATTATATGCATGAAATGTAAGTCTCCAATCCAGTAAATTTAGAAATAACTGTTAAAAATTACTGCAGAATGAATTAAGTACAAACCAAATATTTTCAACATAATTCCAATATTTCTCTGTTCATTCTGGTAAATTCTTTAAAAAGAAAAGTTGATTTTTGTGGTTTTGGCATGTGTTCTTCTGTGTAAACTTTGAGGCTTCCCCCCTCAGGTCTCAGAGTCAGCTTTCACTGAAATTCCCCCTAACCTGTCCCCAGCACTCACATCTGGTCAACACCACAGGGCCAAGCAGCAATCTCACATCTTTACTGCTCCTGGAATTTTTTGATTTAGCTGCCAAACTCTAATAAGTCTCTATAGCACCTGTAAAAACATTTATCTTTTATAACTTGCTACACAACCCCATTTAGAGCATGTCCATTAAAATCAAAGAAATTTCTGATGAAGGGTGGTATCTGCCTCTTTCCTTTCTCCACAGGTATAACCACACAAAATTTCAAATCAATACTGTCTTCCTTCTACCAGGTAGACAGAAACTTTTCTAGCTTTTTCCTCTTTTCGTCCAGCTGGGCTGTAAACAGCAACTAAGTTGTTCAACAGGAAATAAACACTCATTTCAGCACCCATGCAAAATCTGGTAGAAGTGCATAAAATTGCATCGTTAGCTGATTTATTTGGAAGCAAGCACAAAGCCAAGTAACCACACTACTGACAGCTGCACAAGCTGCACAGATTAGACCGTATTATAATAACCATGTTGCAGAGGAAATATATTAAATCAGTTCAGAAACTTAGCTACACGATGTTACACCTTACAGCTTTGAAACTGAGAGAAATAAAACGAAGGACAGTAATAGGCTTCACTCTCCATCAAAAAGTACCTTTCATTAAAATCAAAGCTAATGGTCACAGTCCCAGCTGCAAAAGAACAGCACAGTTCCAGTTATAAAAGAATGTGCACGCCTAACTTCATTTATTGAAACTTACCCAAAATATGTTTGCAAACAGCAAATGGTGATTTTGATTTTCTAAATGATAAGAATATGTGCTCAGCATGTTGGCGTTGTTCATTGTTGACCATGGAAGGTGGTGCCTGAAAGAAAAAAAACAACTATTGAAGCATACTAAAGCTCAAAAGCATACTAAAAACAATGTCATGAACTTATAAATGTTTGTTTTGTTAAACACCAAAACCAAGTATCTCTTGGCAAAATTGCTTGCTCTCAGGCATTATCTCTTCTAATACACCACTCTGTATTTACATTGCATGCACACAGGTGTGAATATCAAGATATGAGGCAGAGAGTGAATAACTTAAAGTATAGTTTCCTAATGATGTTTCTGAAGAAAGTTAGAAGTCAGATATAAATTCAAACCAATCCTTTTTCTATTCAGACCAAAAATACCACTGCTCATCACTAAAAGCTGATAAGCATGCTCACAGTCCTGGAAGCAAAGCACTATTTTTTCTTTAGTTCTACATTTGTTTTAAAATATTTAGCTGTGTAATAAATTCAAGGGATTTAAGATATGTTCTAAAATAAAGTATTACCAGGAACATACTACCCTCTAGTGTTTAATATTAAATTTGACATCCTGAGGGTGTGATTGAAGAGGCAAGTAAGCCCATTGGGGAGTACTGTGGTGATTCCTCAGCTTACACCCATACCTATATACACCCATCCCATTATATCCTGGGCACCTTGGCTGCTCAGGTAACATCTGCTGCTCTCCTGTTGAAAGCCAGCTCCAAGGTTGCTCCTACCTGAAAATGAACTAGAGGCAAAGCATGAAACCATGCAATAACCTGAACCCCTGTGAGGTACCTATGGAACACTGCACTGCAGCCTCACCTCACCAAGCAACCCAAATACCCCCCACCACCCTACAAGGTAAAAAGAACCATGCAGAAAGTATCAGCAACTCACAGCACCACGCTGCTCTCCACTTCTGCCACTAATATTCTCTGACTTCTGCTACTGGGGATTTATCTGAACACACACACGGCATGAGATACTCTTGCAGGGGTTGATACCACAAACAGGGTAAGCAACACTGATTCTAACCTTTGAGGAAAGAAGCATGCACACATGTAGGAAGATCACATCCAAACTGCAGAGCAGGATCAAGGTGACAGTGCAGGTCATTGAACTTCAGCTGAGCTTCCAAACTGCACATTCCAGCCCTGTCCCTAGCAGTCTGAGAAGAACATGTGTGCCACCTATCTTTCAGTCATGATTTATATCCAACGCTTCGGGAATAAAAGCATCAAGACCTTAGCATCAAGACCAATGCTTTTAACATAAGTGAAATATTTTCCAGTACATAAACCACAAGAAATCTGATTTAACAGACATTTCTGTGATGTACCCTCAAGTCTCCTGCATGCAGCAGGAGCTGTTCCTATTGGGAAGAGCTGTTCACGTTTTCTGCAGTGTGAAGGACTGTCCTCCTCTACACGGACGCTAGCTACATTCACTGCAACAGAACCAGAACGTCAGAAGAATGTTTGGAGCGGGTTATCAAACATGCAGGAATGACCTACACAACAACAGCTTAATACACACTTCAGTCAGAGCTATGGCAAATAAACCAAATCAATTGAAAAAAAGGCAGTTCCCACTTTTCCCTCCTCCCATTGTATGGGCAAGAATTTGTGCAAATGCACAAAGAACCGGAGTGGGAAAGTGATTACCAAAATCATCCAAGATGTTTTTATCTGGATCAGTTCTCCAGTCTGGTTCACCACAACCCAATACAAAAGCCTAAACCAGCTTTGGTTTAGGGACATATTGGATGGTGACAGGCTGCTTTTTTCCCAGCACCAGTTATCATTTAACATGCATTTAATCTACAGCCTCTGTTGCTGTGCAATGCCTGGGAATAATTTTAAGTCTCAATAAACATGCAGCTCTGCCCAACAATATTTCACGAGAATTAAGAACAAAATTTCTTGAGACAAGTGACTGATTTTAGAAACTTCCTGTTACCAAAAGGAGAGGTCCTACTCCTTTCTTGGTCTCACCTGCATGGTCTTGTTACCTCTTTGCATGATACTGTCCATCAACTAGTCCACAAAAGAAAAGAGGATAGAGGGGAAATCCATGGGCAAGGGGAGTGAACATTTGTCACCCTAATAAGTATCAAAAAGCCAGACCAGAGCCAGAGCAATGATGGGGAGAAAAGGAGTGGAGTGACATTTCCCTTTCAACACTACTGACCTTGCAGCTCACAGCCCTGCAGTCTCATGAAGCATCACCAATTATAGCCATGATAGAATGAATCCTTCGGGTGTAACAAAGCATAACTTTTTGCAAGTACAGAGTCATTTACATTCACATCCTTAGAGCAAGAAGGCCAATACAGGGCTACTTGATCCAAAACCAATTTTGCATTAACACATTATATTTAAGTTTACAGAGATGCTACCTATTTTCACTGTTTTGTTATCCTTAAGAGCATTTCAGTGATATCAGCTGCAAACTATGGCAGCACCAGAAAAAACAACAGAGAAGTTTTATGGGAAATATCTCCTTTATGCTTTTAACAACTAGAAAGTAGACCTCTTGCTTTATATTGTATTAGCTCTTCTACTTCTCTGTAGTCCAGTTATAGAAGACCTTTGACACCTTGGAAAGGCATATGGTACACCATATTCCTGTATTAATTTTTAAAATTACAATAACTTAATAACACATTACAAACTTTGACTCTCAGAACTGTCCAGAGCAGACAAGTGCAACAGTTAAGGTTTGAACCGTACTGTAAAGCCACCAGAGGGAGCTTAAAGCTCACAATCTACTGCCTTCACTGCGTTCAGACAATATTTATCTGTACAATGAAAGTAAGTCCAGCTGGTTTTGCTTCAAAGAAAAAGCCACTATATACACATTCTGTGCAAATTTCACATTATAAGAATACTGGCTTAGGGAGCTCAAGAGCCCTGTACCCTGCTGCCCAGCACCTTCTTGGCACAATAGGGTTAGAAACATACCCAACGTATTCATCATGTTTGGAAGGTCCCCTAGAGCACACATGCCCATTCACTGTGTTCTTTCTAATTGTCTCCTTCAAACTCTGCCCTACTATCCAACTTACAAGGAATTAAACCACAGCAAGGTAAAGAGCAAGTTCTTTTGGCATATTGAAACCATTTGCAGCTATATCACTTTCCTTTCTGTACTGTCTGAGATTACCTCTAACCATCTGTTCTCTCTTTCATCCTGCAAGTTACCTATAAAAACTTCTCCAGAACAATGATCATCTTTCTGATTTTAGCATAACAAGCTACTGCCCCGTAAGAAGAGACTTCCTATATGACATAGTATTATAAACAAAATTACAACCTTTTTAACTACCAAAGCTGTCTGGATACAGCTGGGAAACTGAAAAAAGACAAGTCTAGAATCACTGAAACAGACTAGCGCTAACACTTGCAGGACCACTAAACTTATCTGAAAGCCTGGACAACTTCTAGGAAAGTAAAGTAACTGCAGAAGATTGGAGACCAACTGTCATGGAAAGTACACATACAACCAGGAAACATCTGTTGGTGTACATGTGTAGAGAATAAGGGCTTTGGGATTTTCTTTAATTTTCAACAGGAGTAGTTAGATGTATACAGAGGAACTGAACCTACACATACGTATTCAGAAACATCTGCTTTATAAAAGCACTTCCTACCTCAGTAACATACCTTTTAAAAATAGAATATAATTATGACTGACTTGCCAGGATGGAAAGTGCCAAGAAGTTAAAGTAATGGATACAAACAACAGATACAAATAGATACAAAGAAAGCAAACAGGTTGCAAACACAAAATATTCATTAAAACTAAAGTTGAAGTCACCATGTATTTTTCTCTTAACTGGCTGAAGAAGTAACACCACATCCACATTTGAAGTCTGTTTTTTTAGCTTCTCTTATCTGAAAACACCCTTTGCTTTAAAAAAATAAATGCATCAAATTCCACCTTCCCAAGTGAGTCTTTTCAGGCAGTTTCATGTAAATTATCACAGATATACAAAATACAACTTTTTTTGATCATATGTTAGAAGTTATATTATTTTCCTAATGGTTTTAGACCACAGAATATAATTGAAGAATCACGTAATAGTTGGAGGGGACCTTTAAAGGCCATCTAATCCAACCTACCACAGGCAGAGACACTTTCACCTTCCACACAACCAGGATGCTCAGAGCCACATCCAGTTTGGCTTGAACATTTCCAGGCATGGGGCACCTACAACTTCTCTGGGCAACCTGTGCCAGTTCTTCACCACCCTCACTGTAAAAAATTTCTATCTTCTTACAAGGCCAATAAAAAAAAAACCACTGAATTGGCTTCTGATTATGAATCTTGACCTCTTCAATACCCTCAACACCTTGTTGAAGTTGATTGTTTAGTAGTTTCTTCTAATATCAATGTGGATTCCAGAGAATATTACTTATTGCTTATTTAAGACACTGATAGTATCTTAAAACTAACAACTTCTACCATTCAAGTGACAACATTATTTAATAAAAATCTACTCCATTATTTATATTAATAATAATATTTAGCTGACCAGCTTGTATTAGTACTTCTGCATTATAATTTTGCTAAGAAAAATCCTGGCCATGATCAAATATACACATAACTAAGGATGATGGGGTGAGTAGCATTCATTCCTTGCAGGGAAAAAACTTGCTAAGACAAATTTTGATGTTTCACTTTTGCTATGGCAAGACAGCACTGAATACAACCAAAGTCAGCATCTTCCTACAATTACACTGGGGGAAATCTGCAAATTAGCATGTCACAAAGAACAGTCACGCACTCCTCCAGACTTCACTGCTTGGGAGAACACAGAGAGAGTACACTGGAGTGTTTTAAGCTGACACCCACAGTATTCCCACCTACAAAAAAGGTCCCCTATGAACAGGGCAGCCTAAACACTAGCAGGATTATGGAAAGGCAAACATGCCTACTAAGAGAATTTTCTTGGTTAAAAAAAAAAAAAAAAAGAAAAGAAAAAAAGGATAAAATTGCTTGTACCTGCTAGTACTAAAGCCAAGTAGGAGCCCCTCTTGCCAAAGGCAATGTTTATGTCTGCAATAGAAATACATTACAAACTTGACAACGGCAGAAATGAAGATGATAATTCTACTGAAGAGTGACTTCATAAAATTCATCACAAACTCTCCAAACTGAGCTTCCCAGTATGTAGGGGAATTATCCCTTCCTTGCAGTCAAAAGGTACAATAAAACTGTTCCCAAACTCTGGTCTGTGGGTCACTCTTGGCTGATGAAAACCCAAGACAATCCTGCCCTTCAGAATGGTGTCTAGACTCTGTGCTGCGGAGAGCCTAGAAACCCAACAGGGAAGAGCTTAGGAAACAGATCTCTATCAATATACAAGGATAAGCAAAAGCCACCACAGATGGCAACGGCACTGCTGGGTCTGGACTTTGCTGACAGCCACCATCAGGCAAGACACGCTCAGAGAAGCAGGGAATAAAGGAAGCCCAGATGGCTTGCCAACATGTCCCAGCAGGCAGGGAAGCCAAGGAATCGTGAGGCATATGCAAAGGAGAAAGATCATAAGTGAACTTGAGAAGCACATGCAGGGGAACACCATGTGATGGTGATAACATAGCTGAGGAGTACAGGCAAAAATAGAAGGAGAAAGAGGAAAAAAAGGGAGAAATAACACAAGGGCACATACTGCGTTTAAGAGAGCTAAATATATTACTCCACCCATGTAAGCAATTGTTACAGCTGCAACATAATGAAATAATCAAAAAGTCATTCAATTTTAAATTAGTGCTCTTCTACTAAGATGACCAAAACCCACTAAAAATAGATATCTGTACCTTAAATAACAAAAATACTTTCAAATAATTACTCCCCAAAAGAGTTCTGCTGTATAAGCAATTTATACAAAAGAATCACTCTCAGAGTAAGCAGATTTCCAAGTTTAACTCTACCAAAGTCATATCAAGCAGCATGCCCCAAGACTGAATTACCTGACTTCTGTGGAGTCAAGCCATAACAAGTTTCCATTCCAGTTTTAGCAGTAACACTTTTCAAGTGTTTCAAATATTTTGTCCTACAATATATCACAGCACACTCTAAAACTGTCACTTGTCTTATTAAAGTAGCTAATCAAAGAGATTAAATATAGGGGTGAGGCACAGAACTGGACAATTAGCCCCACTTGTTCTTAGATTTTCACTCTACTTCTCTTGCAGACACTGATACCTAATGATGCAAGGATGTCTTGTCCTCTCATGAAGCAGATGCCACAAGCTAACAATTCAGACTAGATGAAGATGCTCAGCTCTGCAACTGCTTTTCAAGTAGATCAGATGTTCCAGCCTTGGGCACAAGGCCAGAAGGAATTCAGACAACTGGTATCAAAAGCAGTTTCTGCTGTCCCAGTCAGATCTGTCACGACATGACTGCCTAGCTTTGAGTAATAGCTACTACAGAAAACTCAGCTAAGCACAAAAGACATCTCAAATTACAGTCCAATGACTTCCTTTACACTTAGTATTTTGAACAATCATTTAAATTACAGCAGTAGCTCATCCTCCAATTCAAAAGATCCTCAAGATTATTCGTAAAGATTGATAAGAAAGATGCAACAAAAAACTTCCAAACAGACCTGCACTAGAGACAACATGGTGGAGATTTAAGACTTTCTGAACAAAAACTCCCTTTGATTAAAAAAAGAAAAAAACAAAAGTAATTACAATTTGAATTACTTAAACCCCAGAATGCCCAGTATTTTTCAGCATATATTTGGAACAAATGTGTGACTGCTGGAAGAATTACCTCCTACACACCTACTCACTCACATCTTGCTTTCATGCAGAAACCTAACAATAGGGGAAAAAAGACAATTTTTTTCTTATGAACTTTTGCTTTGTATTTTGAAGCTGGAATACATTATTAAGTCTTTCGCAAGTAAAAAACAGGAGACAAATTGTGGTTTGTAATAAGAGCTAATCTCAGTTTAGTCATGTTCTTGTATAAGATACTATATATATATATGTCAATTCACTAAGGAGCCAACGTAAAGCATTACCATTAATAACAAAACATTTTCTGAGATAAGACTTCTCTCCAAGGCAAGCAACGAACACTACTGAACTTTTACTTCTCTGCTAACAATCTGATCCACAAATATAGACTATTACAGGCTCTCCACTGAAATTACCCTTCATTTATGTACACAACCCAGCTAAATCTGAGAAATATCTGATAATGGGTATTTAGCCTACAGTAGTCTGGCTGTGGACAGTGAGAAGATGAATGCTGACATGAGGCTACTGTTCTAACATTTCAAAGCACAAATGCGGTCTGACCTGCAGTTCTGTTTGGCAAAATAACTTTTCTAAAACATCTGATTGACTGATGGCAGTGGGAAAACCCACATGGTCCCTTGAAGTCTGTAAGATCCAACAAAGAAACAAGAACTCAATCCACGTATGCCCGAGAAAGCTCCATCAATACAGAAAGTGTGACTCACTATGTAAAAGAAGGACAAAGATAAGAAAAACATCATAACTACACAAAACAGTTACAGAAAACCCCATTGTTCCAAATCCAAACTTTTTCAAAGCATTTAACGTTAAATAAAATCAACTCACTTTGACTTCAGTAAAAATGGCACATCACTACTATAGTAGCACAGGAACCCTAAAAATACATTACTGAAGGATACAAAAAGTCAAAGTGCCCTTGTAACAACTGCACTCACACTATCTTCAAGTCCTGCCCTCCTGTTTCCTTTCATTGTGTAAAGGCATAATCTTCCTATTAAGAGACAGGAGATTTAGCAGAAAACAATCCCCCATGCATTCTAGCTACTCCTAAGGTATCACAGGGCTGCTGGTGGCTGGCCTTAAATTCTGAGAGATAGCCAATTTGGCAACACCATGATCCTCTGAGTCCATCTCCTAGAGCTGGAGTGAGCTTGGCCTCCTTTTCCTGAAGCAAAAAAAAGAAGAGTTGGTGGAAATGAACAAAACTTCTCCCTCAGCTCCCACCAAGCTGCTTCTCTCTTTCCCCACAAGGAGGCATGGAAGATACACAGGTAATAGGTGGAAAGGAGTCTCAGCATCAATACACACCACAAACCTCATTGCAGGGTGGACTATCCCCATGACAGGTCCTGGTTCTCCAGCAAGAGATAGGATCCTAGCCTATCCACAACTTCTGAAATCTTGATTGCAATTTGATCATAAGATTCAAGTAGCTCACCTCTGTATTGCTCACTTCTGTGCCTATAAGACAGCACAGACACCACTTAAAAAAAATGTGCCAGAATAGTGACAGTGAATTTCAGTACTAAGTTTGAAGTAAAGAAAGTAGAGAGATCATAATGGTTCTACTAGACAGGATATCGTAATAATTCTCGTATTGGCAATACTCATTTTCCAAAGTTTATAACTTGATATGTACATAATATATGACCCATTTATCAGGCTGACTATACATCAAAAACAGTCAGCATCTGCTCTCCTTCAGCAAATAAAGTTTCATATTGTGTGTGAAATAGATCTTATACTACCTATTTTTTCCTATTGTCCAATTTCAAATTATACCTGCTGAAAGAACAGCTATAACCACCCACTGCTGTAAGGGTGGCATTACTTTTCCTTGCATGTATAGACTTCTACAGTAAGCACGTGCAGTGGAACATTACAGACATCAAGTCAAAAAGCCATCACTACATGAAATATTTAAACTGAGACAGTGATAAATTTTGATTTCTGAATGTTTTAAGCTTTGACTCCTATCTAAAAGGCATTTCCTCCCACCAAGCTAATGAAGAAAGGCAGGCACACAGGGCAGCCAGTTCCCCTGCCAAAATTCAGACTTCAGCACTTCCTCCACCATCAATCTTGTTAAAATGTCAAAACCATTTTGTGCTCTAATAGTTGTTTAGGAAGAGTTGATTAAAAGCAAGATAAGGAAGTTTTTACAGTTTATCTAAATTTGATGTGGAAAACTCCTTTGGTTTATTGTACTTTCAAAATGGCACGGCCTAAAAGGCCTACCTTTATTAATGACTTTTAACTGTTAGGGAATTAATGAAAAATTACAGACACAAGTCAAACACACAAGAAGTACAATATCTGAATCATGTAAGAAAACAGGTAAGATACAGACAGATACAAAGTACAAACAAGAGGTCAAGGTTTAGCAAAAAAGAGGAGCAGAATAGAGGCCAGGGAAGAAAGTGCATAACCTGCATTAACTGGAAAAGAAGAAAGCCAAGAGAAATTGTGAAACTGAAATTAATTTTGTGAAGAGAATAAAATCTTTCACTCAAACCCAGGAAAGATTATGAACTTTCACTGAACACACCTCAAAAAAGATCCTCCCCCAGTTTGCCCATACTGGGAAACAGCAGAAATCCATCTAGAATGGTATATAATTGAGACAGTAAGATATCTGCTACTTTTACCTTGTTTCATCACTTTGTTCCGCCCTTGGAAATACAGCCTGAACCACGATACTGAATAAGCTACACATGTCTGTATTCATCCTCTGACATATAGGAGAGCAGACACATGACTCATATTTTGAGAAAACCTCTTCTAAACATGAGTTTTCATTACAAAGTTGGGGGGGTTTAATTCCATATAGAAATATTTTGGGATTTCATTTAGAAGATGCAATTTTCAGGACTCCATTAAAGTGTGTGTTGAGTTCACCCTAAGAAACCTGCACAGATTAGCCAAGTGTCAAGTTCTGAACAGTCACAGGGCTCCACATACTCACGCCCCACTGAAAAATTATCATGAAGAAATGTGGTCATAATCATATATTTTAGTCTCAGCACTATTAGGGGGAATATTCCTGTAAAATGAACAGGAGACTAGCTCCAGAAACAATACTGTCATTTCCCTTGATATTAGAATTTAATATTTATATATTCCCCACTAAACAATTCATTATCCTGAAGCTATCCAACATCTGTTCCAAATCCCACTTAAGAAAACCTCACAAAATAAAGGGTTTGCAGCTTACCCTCCCTAATTCTCTCAGGAAGAAGCACATTTGTTTTTGTGCTTGGGCTTTGGTGGCTGTTGTTGACAGGTGAGGAAAGCACTATTCATACTCTCCTCACCAGAGAGGAGTGTGCCTGTTTTGTAAACTAATTTGCACATTTCCTCAATAACAAGACAAGATGTAGCCATCTGGGAAGCTACCAAGACTATGGTTCAAAGAGAAGTCAAACAGCAGCAACATTATTAGCAAAATAAACAGTAAAAGCTGGTGGCCCAAGAGATGAAAAAGCTAAACTAAATGTGAACAGTTAAGACCTTGATGAAAAACAAAAAGCAAAACAAAATGCTGATGCAGAAAAAATGCAGAGCTCTCTTTGTACTTAAGATCACTGAAGGTTAAGGTAATGCTTTTCAGCCACAGCCTCAACAACACACAATTCAACTTTAAGGTACCCAGTATCAAGTCAGAAGCTAGCTGCACAGGGGGAACATATTCCTTCTCCCCCCATAGGGCTGCAGTCCTGTGCAACACAGACACAGGTTCCCACGTGGGGATTTCCAGTTCCGGTACACACACATACACAGAGATGCTGTGGAGATGTCCTCCTGAAATCTATCAGTGACAAATGTCTCTTAGATGAGGGTTCCTCATAAGAGGAAACCAACTGAGTTGTAAGGTGAAACCCAGAGCAGGCAGGGTCTGCCAGCACCAACAGTGACTGTGTGAAGCCATGGCAAGAAAAGCAGCTGACTTAAGGGACCAAATGAATGCCATGACCACCAAATACAAGACCAAGCTGCGGCAGATCAGTTTTCGGGAAGTTCATAACATAACCCTGAAGACCACTTCCTTGCAGAACCAAACGAAATAATCAAAAGAAGAGCCTTTGCTGCTTGCCCAGTGGAGAGAAGTGACACATGTAGATGCTAGACCAGAGAGGACTGACACTTAATCCCACATCACCAGCTTGGATACCTTCCACCTGTCCCCAGACAGGCAGTGCACAGAGATATGACTTTTCTTGTGCTGCGACAAGACACAGGTTCTGCTGTAACTCATCAAGGAGCCAGAGGGGTTTGCGCCGGTACATTTGTTTCTGCTGCTTATTAGCTCTGATACTGTTTGCACACCATCACTAATGCCACAATTAACGATAGTTGGAACATTGTTTCACAGTAATAAAGAAAGTATAACTGAGTGTTGGTTGTCATCCAATTGCACTACTGATCTTTGCGCAAACCAATGCTTAAGTCCCAGAGCCCCAGACGCTCTGTGGCACAGGTCAATGCACCAGCCTCTGGAGTACACACAGCTACTGGATTTTTACACTCCATGTTAATGATGCTGCAACACATTTTTTGAATTCTGCAAACTGTCCCTGCCCTCTTTCACACACTGCTGGAGCAAAAACCTATGCAGCCAGGATATTGACTTGTGATGTGAAAGAGTCAAACTCGAGGTCCTTTCAAAGCAGCCTGAAGAAGTGATACAACATAGCTCAATCACTTCCCTGTGTCTCAAAAACTATCAGATTCCCCATTTCCGAAAAACTTAAAGAGTTGAGGAACATACCACTCACTCCAATGCAATACCACATACCTTTTCTGCAGCTCTTCAAATTAACAGATTTCAAAACACATTTGTGAAAAATCTAGTATTATTTTCCATCATTACGACAGGATCCTAGTCCAAGTTGACAGTAAGGAAGAGGGGCTGCCTCTCCAGAACTCCGAGGCTGTGGTGCTTGGAGATCTTCCATTCCTTCCAGCCATGTTAATTCCTCTCTGCTCCTAGACACACACTATTATCCTGTGCTAGCTTTGGCAACTGGCAAGTCCTTCTGACAGCCAGCCCAGGTCACTAACCTAGCAGATAATCAATCCAGCAAAAAGACAAGTAATGCTTTTCCTCTGCCACTCGGTGTTAGGCTGGTTTACGCTCCTGTGAAAATATAGCCTATGTCACACTTACAAGCCTGGGACTGCAGATGTTCTTCACGCTATCCAAGGCTTTTGAAATCCCAGGGAATGCCATCATAAACTTTAAAATTCCATGGCAAAACACCTTTCTGCACTTCATTGATTTCACAGCCACAGATTAATTATACAAAGCCTTCAAGAGACCCTGGCATAAGGCAGATTTTCAACACTACCACAGCTGTGCCTCTAGCATTTTGCACAGCTGCACTTAACACAGCTGGCCTGAGCAAGACAGAGTGAAACTCATAATTTCAGCAAAAATCATGATATACCTTTAGCCCTTCTCCAGATTCACATTTGTAGTTTTGTAAATTTTGAATTTAGTAGGCACCACTAAACCAACTTCTTTGACTTACAAAGTAACAACAGCAAAAACAACTATTCACTTGCTCCTACATTAACTTAAATAACTTTAAATGTATTTTTCCATTAAAAAAAGAAATCAGCCTTGATTTGAAAAGAAAGAGAATTATATATGCTACTTCCAAAGTGGTTTAACATCATTTGACCAAATTTCTTCCAGGAGCATAGGCAAACTTTCTCATCTCAGTCAAGGCAGAATTGTCTTTAGTGGAACACAGTGAAAATTACTTTAATTAAAAGACTCTTTCCCCCTGAATTCACTATCCAATCTGGTAGTTCATTATGTAACCACTCAGGTGGGTGCACTATTATCCTGTCTTTTGGCAGAGCCAAAGACAGCACTGTAGAGCAGCCACTTATTGTTATGTCTCTGAAGTAGGAAAGTTTAGAGTTTTTCTTTTTGGGAGACAGGAAAAGAGGAAGAAGTGGGACTATTTAAAGTATATCCTCCTGTCAGTTTTTCTTCATTCCCTAAAATCCCTATGTAACAACTACTCCCTGTTCAACAAGATGTTTTTGAACTTCAAAGTCCAAAGGATCAATGTCTCCTAGAGCTCAGATCTGACACTTCCCTTGTACACCACATCTCCCAGCACATATGTGGGTTTATGTCACTCATACACCCCACTACACATCAAAATTGCAGAGATTTTATGTACACCTAATTCAGACAGAGTTTTTAGAATCAAAACACTGTCAGAAACTGATGAAAAGAAATTATTTTACTTATCTGCTTGTGACAGGATCAGCTCAACTTAATAATCAAGAGGATTTCTTCCACCTCTCCATAGGGAAAGCTGTTAATTAACTGATGAACACAGATTAACATAACAACGATAAGACTCTCAGGAAGCAGGTTAAAGGGAAAACAGCAGTAGGGAGTACCTGAAGAAGAATAATCCAGATGGAGTTATGAACTAACGAAGCTCCCCAGCAGATGAATGTAGAAGCAAGTACACAGTACTTATATCGATTACTCAGAACAAAATATAGAAATATGCCAGTGCAATGATGACTCGTCAAATGGGTGTGAAACATATTCAAAAAGACAAATACTCCCTCTGTGAAACAGTCAGGAGAAGTAAACCCTAAGCACGCATAATCCCATTTCACTAGATTTTAATCTCATCAAACATGCTGTTTACTTTTCAAAGATATCAGAATCTATCAGTTCTCACTTCTCCAATCTCAACTCTTCACTTTAGTACAGATAAGCTCCATGCACATTTGTTCTCGGCTCCCAGATAGGAGTTTCACTAGCACGGTGCACACTGCATGTACTTATCCCCCAGGCTGTAATCTGAACTGTGTGCCTGTAAAATGCACCAACTATATAAGCTCTTAAGCAAAAGAAGAAAAAACTATACATATATATGACAGACTCTTAAGTTACTCGGTACTGTAAAATGATCTGGACAGCTCGGGTATGGTTCTCTGAAAACACCACCTTGCTGCTCTGAAGCAATAAAGAAAAGTACAATGTTAAGTACTATTAGGAAAGGAATACAGAAGAATATAAAAAGCTTACAACCATCTAAAATCCTCAAGTACCTACATCACAGAATTCTGGTCAGTTCATTCAAAAACAGTATGATAAATCTAAAAAATTACAGAGGGATGATTTGATGTATGGCGGAACAGCCCCTATGAAGAAATGGCAGAACCCTTCAATTTAGCTGAGAGATGACTGGAAGATGCAATATGATAGAGAATTATAAAAACCACAAAGGATACTGTAGAAGAAAAATCAAAACATTTTACAGTTATTTCTCATAACTTGAGAGTTAATTAAATTATCAAACAGTTGCCTTCACTCAAACAACCATACAGGTTTTTTTTCCAAAAACACTCGTAAACCCCATTACATTCTGACAAGAGCGTAATATATATACATACATATACTAAATAATATATTAAAAAACTAAAAGAGAAAAAAACATTCCAAAAAGAACTGGACACATCTATGAGAGAAAAACAATGATAACATCTCAAGCTTTTGAAATTTCTAATTCAAATAACGTTAAGTGTCCACTAGTGGATCCTCCTTATTTTTCAGACCTCTCTAAATCAGCAGCTTGAGGTGGCCACTGGAAAAAACCATCAGAGCAGAAGTTTTGTCTATTCTACCCATAATATAGCACACATCCTGCTTGTTTTATGGGTGATGACTTGGAGGACTTGAACAAATCTTCTAGCACTGGAATGATTCATTTGTCTGATTTCTTCCAACAGGCAATCTGCCATAACAAAAGCAGAGCTAGTCCATCTTTCCCATTCAACATTACTATGAGCCTGCTTCACAGTCTGAAAAATTGCCTTGCAATGAAGACATATTGCAACAAGAAACTGAACTTCCTTGCGGACTAAGGATTGCCATGGCCTTTGTGGAGAACAGACTGGCTGGTTATGTCAAGATGTGAGACACTGGAGAATTGATGAAGCTGATTGAGCAAATCCACAAGCCAGGCCACTTGTTCATCTTGCACCTGGGCTTGAGCAAGGCTTAGTACAGAATGGTGCCTGGGCTGAAGCAGAGGCCCCACAGCCCAGTGTGGTCACAGTGAAGAGCAGCAGAGCACCCACATCTCTGTGCCAGCCCTCAGCCTCACTGCCCCTTCACTGTGCACAACAAGCCTTGGTTTAGATCTGCTCCTCTGGGGAGACGATGATGGGAGTAAAGAGCTGGTGAAGGTCTGATGGCCACCACTGCTGCCTCAGCCGTGTGGGGGAGCACACAGGAGTACCACAGGTCTGTGCTGTCTTTTTTTAGCCACAAGACAGGTAGCTTGGCTTGAGGAAGGTAACCAAGGTTTACCTCAGATGAGGCAAACCTCATTAACCCCTTGTTTAGATATTAAAAACCACACCCACCAATATGAAAACAAGAAAACAGATGTGTCCCCACCCCTATGATGGCAGCAACAGGCAGCCAAAGATTTTTAACCACAGTTATTCATCCATTTGTCCAAGAAGTATAAAATTGATATTTGAAATCCTCCACTATGGAAGGACAAGAATGCAACCCCACTCTACAGAGAAGTGGATAGGCTTGCTCCTCTCCCCAAAGCAGGGACAACTCTGTGGTAAGATTTGTGTCTCTGGTTGCATTGGAACTTACCTGGGAGCACTTGTACACAGAGCTATGCACTTATACTTTGTAGGTCTAGTGCAGTTATCAGCAATCTAACAAGAACTATAATCTGCTGCTTCAACAAAACAGAGTATTCATGACTCCACAACCATGGAAGTTCTTATTCAATGTGATCAGACTTTAGTGCCTAACTGGTTATAAATAAGAAATTAAGCCTATCTGCATCCAGCCCCTCTGACCTCTGAGATCTAGTTAGAAGGGAAGGGGGCTTATTTCTTGACAATTTCATGCACTTACCACAACAGGCCTGATTTCCAAGAAAGGTAGGTCAAAAAGAGCCAACCATACAAACTGTCATGGTTGATGATAAAAACAATCTGGTCTTACTAATGTGCTCCCATATGCTCTTATTCTGTAAGCTTATTCGAACATCTGAAGGTGAAGTTTGTAGGACTACTATCAGAATACCCAACTCGAGCCTGAAATCACCCTCAGAATAGCAGTACACATCACCAGGTGGTACCCTGAGAAGGTGGTGATGTGAGAATCCACATTACCCTCCCTCCCCACACACAATACCCACACTTTGAAACAGACCACAGTCAAAGCAGAACATTTACAAACTTTTAAATAAATAATGGGATTCTTCTGCAAAAGCCTTTGCTCAAATGTTCTTTGAACTTTCTAAGAGCCACACCACATGAATAGCCTAACACGGACCTCTGGACCTAATTTGCTCAATCCCCTGCACAAGAAAGAACTCGTTTCAAAGTTAGATCAGGTTGTTCAGGGACTTGTCCAGTCAAGTATTAAAAATCTCCACTGATGGGAGATCCCATAGCCTCCCTCTACACAGTCTCCTCCACTGCCTTCACCAATCACACTTACTGTGATTTTTTTTTTTTTTTTGTCTTCTCTCCAGTTGGAATGCACCCTTCTGAAACTTGTAATCTCTTCTCTATTCAGTGTGCAGCTCTAAGTGAAATCTGGCATTTCTAATACCAGGAGAGTCTGAGTTAACAAGTTAATTGTACAGTGAAGGTGTATTATACACTTGAGCCAACCTGACAACACACCACTAGCAGGGGCAGACCAGCTCTGTACGTGTCCAACACTCTAATTTCAGTGCCTCTGTGCTACCTCTGCAACCTAAATGGCTGCACAGATAGCCAATACATCTTGCTAACCTGACAGAAATCCATTCCCTTGTTTAATTCCTATGTCATCTCAGCAATATTAATATCTTCTGCACAGGGTCACAAGGGAGAAAGCGGAGCTGCAGGTAAGAACGGAGCACCTCTTTCTGGAGGGAGGTGGGGTGGACAAGCAATAACCTGTGAATTTATATTTAGGTGTCAGAGAATATCACATGCTAGAAAATTTCAACCTGCTTTAATTAACTCTCAGCAATAACCAGACAGTGTTAGGCATATTTCCTACTTCATCCTCTCACTTCTGGGATGAAATTTACTTTTTTTTTTCCTTAATAATATAACCAGTGTCTTCTCTAATCCATGAAGACAGCTATTAGAACAGTGCTTATCTAATACTAATTATATCTGGCAATAATTACTATCTGAGCTAAACAGAACATAATAGATAGGTGATACATGGTCAGAGGACACCAAACCAGTAGGAAATGGAGGAGGAGTAAATTAATTCAGTTCATACAGATGATGGTGTATGGTCTTCACCAAGCTACAGTCACACAGGCCAAAGGTGGATACCAGCCTGTGGCATGGAGTCACTTCACAGGAAAGCACTAATAGGGGTCTTACTTCAGGTAAACACCATGCAGCTTTACTAGAAAGGAATTACGTACCAAATTTTTATACAGCAAATACTTTTACACACATTAAAGAAAATAGTCACAGCACCAGCCTTCAAAGCCGTATTTGGAGCTAATGACAACATAACTTTCCTCTTTTATAACAATTCATCAATTTATACCAAATTCCAACCCCTTCTCAAATTAAGCCTTTTGAATGTGAGCTACCTAGAACCTGTTGAAAGGCATTACTGGTAACAAAGGAAAAGCATTTCCATGCAGCTGTAGAAGAGCTTGGTGAGAGAAAAGATTGAATGTTTCCAGTTTTCAAACATGGCACATCATGGTTTGTAAGGTCCATAAAGATTAGCAATTTAAGAGATCAGGACTTGGGCATACTTTATCTGATATCTAAAAAGTAATTTTCCAAAGGCAAACTCAACTAACCCAAAGCAATGAAAAAAAATGATGAAAATACTTATCAAAGATTTAGAGAGCTCACAGTAATCCATGCTTATCCTTAAGGAAAGTTAATTAAACACATTCAGGTTTTTTTATTAGCACGCCATTATTCTCCTCAAGGCTCAATATTTCAATTTGAAATCAAGACAAATATCAAGTAAACCACCACCACTCCCTGCTCTGTGTTTTGAAATGCTGAAACACCTTTGATGCATCCCTAGCCATCTGTATTTTGCAAGGATTGCCACTGTCTCAGCTGCAACAGACTGGCACAAGAAAACTTTGCTGAATCCCTCTGCAGCTCCCTGCCCAGTTAAAACCTTCTGCCATCTACTGTCAGACCATTCACAGCTCTGCCCTTTCCCATTGCTTCAGGTATGGCTCCACTGCCAGGTGCCGACCTTGACGCAGTGACTTCAACACTAGCACTAGGTTCATCACCCTTCACCCCACAAGTCCTCAGATTTTTACATAAATACCTAAGTGATCCCAGCAGTTTCCTTGATCAGTTCACCCCTCCCATCTGCCACACAGAGATAACTTCCTGCCCTCAGCACCAAGCAGACCTTTCACCAAACAGTGCAGCCCTCTGGCTAAATGAAATTCAGACCATCACTGTCCAGGCGCACTCCTAAAACACAATCAGGCCCCTCTTCTCGCACAGTTGCTAATGAGACAGAACAGGGTCAGAGATCATAACTCTTTCAGTCTCTCGAGTCTCATGTCCACCTTTGTGAAGCACCTGCTGAGCTGCACTCCTCTCCTGCATCCCTCCAAAGACTCGATTTCTGAGAAGGAACATAGGGCAATAACCCTAAACAGTTCTCATGGCTCTCCCACATCCAAAAGCCTGCTTAAAGCCTGATTCTGGGTTCTCACCCTCATGGACAGCTTTACTGAATATCTCTTTTTTGTGCAGCTTCCTTGGTGAGAGCCATCTAACTAGTTCTTCTCAGTTTGGTGTTGTCTACGAAAGTTCTAAAATCAGCTGTGAAAAAAATAATACAAGAAAAAGCTAAATACCACAATAAGTCAGGTTTCATATTGTCAGAGGCTGTAGGGAGGAACGCAGAAATTCAGTAAGGATCCTAACATCCATGTGCTTGCAGACCCAAGACATATTTTTACCAGCAAGTTCAGCAACTATTCTTCAGCAGAAGCACAAACACTACCATAAGAAACCTGCACCTTTTCACCGTATGAAGGTTTTTATTTACTCTACAGTTACTTGCTTTTCCCTCTCAGTGCTAGCAGGGATATGCTAGGGAAACAATGCCCACACAAGTCACATTTAGTCTTCAAGCACAGATGCAAGACATTGGAGATGCCACTGCACATGCTATTGGTTTGATACTGAAAACTACTTAACTACCATGCTTCATTCCACACACGTGTTCTACTACGCAGTAATACTTACTACTGAGTTTCCGTACGCAGACAAACTCTCCTAGTAATTACTGCATTTGTGTTATTTTTAAAACAGAGATACATAGACCTTACCAGAACATCTAACAATCTACACAGGCATGTTTTGTAAAGCATGCACAAATCAAAAGCGGCTTAAAGCCTGAAACCCATCACTGGGAGCATACTTTGTGAAGTATTTTTCTAAAAGGACGAATGCTTGCTGCCAAGCTATTTACCTTTACTACCCTGCCTGGAAACACAGTCAGGATTTTCAGGCTTTGACCTGACAAGGAGTAACATGCCTATGCTGATGGGACAGCCACGAGTAAAGCTGATCACCTCTCACTTTACAGTCAGGCTACTTCAGCGAGACATTAAAACACATTCATTCAGGCTCTGGACACTGATTAATTATTGGAATCAGAAAAATTTTGCTACTATTTCTTTGGTTCTTTTGAAATCCCATTAATAGCAACTCCTTACAAACTTCTATCAGAATCACTTTTTGGTAAGAGAAATTCTGTGAGGAAGGCTTTCAGACATATACAGAAGATCTGCAACAAAGAACCTGTAAACTATACCAGACAACACAGAGCTTTTCATTCAAACAAGTCTTTTACAGGGATGCAAACCTAGGATACTTCAATACCAATGGTCACTCCCGGTATCCAGCTCCTTTGCGTTTCTGATCTTTGCCAATTATGAAAACAGGATAACACACAGTCAGCAGGGACAGTTAACTGATAATTAAACAGACCAAGTGCGAAGCTCCACTAATGGCTTTGCTTCAAGGCGGCAGCACCGTGAGCCTCTGGCTCCTCGGTGCCCCTCCGCTTAAAGGAAAACTCCGGAACCGGATCGCGCCACTCCCGAGGCCGCCCCACGCCGCGCAGGGTGCCTCGCTGTCCCCGCCGGGCTGGGGACGGGCGCGACCTCCCGCCGCTCGCCCGCCGCGGGACGTGCCCGGGGCCGCGGCCCCCGAGACAGGAAGGGAGAGCTGGCCAGCGGCAACTTCGGCGAGGGTCTGGGCGGCGGACGGTGGCGGTGCGGGTGCCCGGGGCCGGACACCCCGCAGCCGGGGCGGGCAGCGCGGGGCGCGGGCAGAGCCTGCCCGGGGCGACGGGGAGCGGGCGGCACATGGAGGAGCGGCGCGGCGTGGCCGGCCCGGCTGCGGGGCCACAGGCACCAGCGGGCGCGGCGGCGGAGGGACAGGAAGGGAGGGAGGGGGCCCGGCCGAAAGGGGAGCGGGACGGGGCGGCGGAGGCGGCGCGCCCCGACGGGCTGCGCCCCGAGCCCCGCGCCCGAGGGGCGAGGGCAGCGGGAACGGAGGCGGGGAGGGGAGAGGGGGCCGGCGCGGGCGCCCCTTCGGGGGAGAGGCGGCGCTCCAAGCGCGGCGGTGCCGCCGCCCGCCTCACCATGAGCACTTTGGCCGCGTTCTCCAGCTGGGCGATCACCTCGGGGGCGCCCCCCGCCGCCGCGGCCGCCGCCGCCATCATGGTCTCTCTTCAATGACGCGCCATGCGCTGCATTCTGGGGCGAGGCGGCGGCGCGGCCAATCCCGGCCCGGCCCGGCCCCGCCGCGGAAGCGAAGCGGCGGCGCCGCCGCAGCGCCGCAAGCGCCGGGCGGGGACAGCGCCGGCCCCTCGGGAGGGACAGCGCCGGCCCCTCAGGCCCCTCAGGCCCCGCCCGGCCGCCTCCGCGGCGGGCCCGCCCCGCTGGGCAGCGTGCGCCGGGACCCCCGAGCCGCCGCCGCTCCCCGGTCACCGCACTCGCCCGGCCCGCGGTAACTTAGGGGTGGAAGGGGCCTCTGGAGATCATCCGGTCCAACCCCCTGCCAAGCCGGGGTCACCCAGAGCAGGCTGCGCAGGAACGCGTCCGGGTGGGTTTGGATTGTCTCCAGAGAGGAAGGCTCCCAACCGCCCCGGGCAGCCTGTTCCAGTTCTCTGCCACCCTCCATGGAAGGAAGTTCTTCCTCATGTTGAGGCGGAACCCTTGTGTTCAAGTGCGGCCATTGCTTCTCGTCGCGTGGCCGGGCTCCACTGGAAAGAGCCGGGCACCATCCTCTTGGCACCCTCCCTGGAGAGTTACCTGCAGTTCCTTGTGCTTCCCCATGAGCCCAGGTGCCAGCGCGGCAGCAGGCGCTGGTTGCTGGCAGTCCCTTGTGCATTGCAGTGCTTGCAGGTCTGTGGTGGGATGAGAAGCTGAGTTTATAAAATACAGCTCAGAAAGTGGTGTGGAGGGCAGAGGGTGGTCAGCATCTTTACAAATAAAGTGGTTTACAGCAGACAAAAAACCAAACAAAAAAACCCCACCAAACCCACACCAAGCGAACAAATAAAACAACCCAACAATGTTTAAAACTGTGCTAAAATGCCCTTTCCTCCACATAAATCCGCCTGGAGCTCCTTTCATGTGGTTGGTTGTGAGTCACAAGGTAGTGTCAACTCTGAAAGATTTGCTGAAGTGAACGCTCTTGTGCACCTATAAAAACAAAAAGATTCTCAGACTATGCCTTCACTGGCATTTCATTTTGGTTAAAGAGTTGGTCTTTTAAACGAATCGGATGGTGTCCACTTGAGCTTGCACGCTGGAGCAGACTTGGAGCTTTGATACCTTCAAGTGATGCCAAAATGGAAGATCTGCAATTGCCAAGGAGCGTTCAGGCCAGATGCCCTTCAGAGCACGTCCATCCCAGTGCGGAGCACTGAGCACCATCAGCTGTTGTGTTCCCCTGAACTCGCTGGACCTCTCTGCTCTTAACAGAGTCAGGTGTTTCCAGCCATAGTTCTCTCAGCCTTGGGCAGGCATTAGCTGACCTCAAGAGCTGAATTTATGCAAAGTTTGGAATTTATCAGCTAACTGAGCCGGCTGATAGCAGTGTTGAATGCTTGTTGGTTGTTCACATAATCTGAGTGTCAATGGACAATGTTTCCATGCAGATGTATTACAATGTAATAGCCAAAGGTGGAAGAAGGAGTCAAGGAAACCAATGACAGCAAGAAATTCATCTTTCCTGTTCCAAAGAAAAATGCAAGTATTTTTCTCCGAATAAATTACAGCTTTCAATGCTGAAGAGGGCATGGCAGTGCTTATTACTAGACAATTTTAAAAGTAGCAATGGAACCATGTAAATTATTGCTTTTGGGGTTTACCTAGGAGGTAGAACTAGAACATTGCATTTCAATGTAACATTCAAAGCTGAAGAATGTGGGAAGATCAGCAGGGCTGCACTGAAAGGAGGGATAAATATACAGAAAATTGAACAACAGTCAGAGATGGAGCAGTTCAAGGGCAGTGAGAGTGTGACAGCACACTCAAGTCCTGGAGTGTTTTTATTGGGCAAACAGCACAATGTACAATGAGTTTCACTCTAAAGAACAGACACCAGAGTTAAAGACTTGGAAGTCTGTGTACAAAGAGGTAAAATATCAAAAAATCCCAGAAAGGTAGGAAAAAAAGGTATTTTAAAGAATTATGTGTTCAGCAAAGGACTACTTCAGTTTAGTATTTCTGTACTTGTAATGTGTATTCAAAATGAGATTCTTCAACAACTTTTTCAGCATGCTCAAAGGTCCTTCATTCTCCTGTAGACTTGTATGTTTAGCAGCGCACTTGAAAAGCCATGACAGCAATAGACATAGAATAGTATTTTCGAGTTGGGAGGACTCAAGATGTCTCTACACACACCTTCTGTTCCTTCAGCCTTCTGACCAAGTTACTTAGGGCTTTGTTCAGCAGGGTCTTGAAAACCTCCAAGAATGGAGACTGCACAACTCTCTGGGTAACTGTGTCAGTACTTGATTGGTGTCAGAACAACCTCTTTTTTCCTCTTAAATCAGAATGTCCACATATGTCTGTAACTTCTCATCCTGCAGCTGTGCACCTCAGGAGAGAGTGTTACTGTATTTTCTTGGAGGAAAACTTCTGGGTTCTCTTTCAAGCCTTCTGACTGGATGCAGTTCCCTCAGCCTTTCTTCACAGAGCATGTGCTCCCACACTAACTTGACTGCCCTCAGCTGTGCTCACTGCAATTTGTCAACTTCTTTCTCATAGTGCAGGCCCCAGAGTGCAATGTGGTTTTTCAGACATGACGTAACAAGTGCTGAGTAAAGAGGATTCCTACTTCTTTTGATCTATTGGCTGCATGCCTGTAAAAACAACCTAATATGTCTCTATAAAGGTAGACTTGCTTATTGCTGTGGTGTTCTGCTCACCTATGTTTAACCTGGTTCCTGTCAGGCCAAGTAAAGTGCATGGCTGGGCCTTAGCTGCCCTGACACCCTCACCTGGGACTTCAGCATGTGCAGTGCTGTAGGTTTGCCTGTGCCAAGCCCAGTCTCCTCTCATCGTGGCTCATCAGTTGTCCTTCCTCAATGGTCCTGTGTAATATATAGCCTTGTCTCCAACCCTTTCTCCTGCACGGATCTTTACTATGACTGTGTCTTCTACTGTTTCTGGTTTCTCTCTCTGTCTGGACTCTGGACATGACTCAATATCTTGCCTTGGCTTGGGCTCTCAGTAAGAACTGTCACCACTCCAGCCCCACCCAAATCCTATGGAACTGCACCCTGATTGGTTAGAGCACTGCCCTGCCTGTCCTGTGGTCAACCTCAGCTTATTTATCCTCCTTTATGGAGTGGCTCTGCTCATGTTGTCCTTGCCACAGTCCACCAGGATTTCCAGATCACTACTTTGGTCAGACTTCAGTCTATACTGCTGTGGTGGTTATTCCATTTTAGGTGAGGTATGACACCACAGGATCCATGTGCCAGTTCCCTGAATAGGAATAGTGGTTTGATCAATCTGTACCTATCCCTTCTGCCCTGAAGTTGTCTATTTGGGCACACTCTAGCATGCTCATTAAATCCACTCCTCTTTCACAAGTGGTATGGTTTGTGCAGACAAAATCATGCATTTTACCATATCATCATCAGGTATATCTTGTTCTCATTTTGAGTGGGAGGACTGAGTGGAGTAATCTCCAGTAAAAATTACATGTTCAAGTAGTCACATTTTCTCTCAGCTATATTACAATCTTAATGTTCTCTTGGCTAGTCTTAGAAAAGCTGATTGTTCATTTATCTTGTCAGAGTGAATGCTGAAGCTATTTCTGCTGTTGGCTAAAAAAGATGTATCACATTGTTCCTTCATGCTTTCCTCTTTTGTGGTGCTAATCCTCTTAAAATAGTTCAAAGTTTTGGACTCATTGCCAGAAAGAGTGTTGTTGGTAGTGGAGCCTGGGCTTCCTGCTTTAGCAATCCTTCTCTATCTTGTTTTCTCCCACAGCTGAAACCAGCCAACTACTGCCAGTTTGGGTGAAAGATTAAAATGTTAAGGAAAATGAAACAGCAGTTGGTTGTTCAAACCAGTAACGAATTTGGATTTGTTTTGAATGTGTTAATCAGTCCTATGCACACATACAATAAAACGATCAAAGATCTGCTATAGTCAGGAGCATCTGACAAAGTCCAGTGCAAGGACATAGAGGTGACTGAGCAGTGAGCTAGATGAGGTAATCCACTTCCTAGTCAGTAGGGAAGTGGATTACTAGCACAAAAGCACAATGACAATTGCAAGCATGCAAGTGGCAAGCTTGGTAAGGAAATAATCTTTCATCACTGGCTATGTAGAAGCTTTAGAAACTATCCTCTCCTATCAGGACCTATCTTGCCTTATTTTCTGTGCTCAGTTTCCTAAGATGCTCCTAAGGTTGATTTCAACAGTGTTCAAGAGATCTCTTCCTACATAGCCTGCAATTTTTTTTCTCAGTATACCTTGTTTTTCTGGCCAGAACATCCAGTTTGCTCCCTTTCCCAGGCTCATTTTTCCTAACACCTAGCTTGACTGAATGGATTTCTGCAACAACTCATTCAATAGATTCTGTAAATAAATTGCAATTAAGTTCTGCAATAAATTCCTGCAATACTTCCTGATTTATCACTGTGTTTTCATCACTGCCTAGCAGAATTCTATTCAGAGTACCAGTTCCAGTACTCACTATTCCACTTGTGGTAGTCTGTGATGCCCATCTCCAGTGACACAGACAGTCTCCCACCAGACACTTCAAAACAATTCAGATTAAGTCCTTCAGACAACCTGGCTAGACTTCCATACAAATGTCCTCAGTCAAGTTACCTGGGCACAGTAAGCCACGATTACCCTCTGGAGGAAAAGCTTCTACCAAAATTACTGTAAGCAGGTTTGATAGCACTGCCCAGTGCTGTTGGTCACGTGCTAAACAAAAGTAAGCAGTACTGCAAAGCTGGATTACATTCATTCAAGTAATTACATTACATTCAAGTAATCAATTTCAAGTTCCCAGTTTTGTTAAGAATTAAGTTTGACAAGGAATGCAATGTGTCATAGATGAGTTTAACTGGGAAGAGGCAAAATATTAGGTATTTATGTAATAAAATACACATTGCAAGGCTAGGTCCTACTGGAAGCAAGATTCAAACCAATTATTAACCATATTACATAGAAAAAGATACAGGGGCTAAGAATGAGGTTATAGAGAATTGGTGTGCAGTGTAGTTGTGTGTGTGCAAGAAAACTTGTGACACTATCAGAGCAGTGAACAGCCACAGTGGGCAGGAGCAGCCACAGTGGGCAGGAGCAGCCACAGCACACACCAAGCATCAGTTGAGCTGCCACAACAGCAGCCTGCAGAAGGGGAGTTCAGGAGAATGTCAGACACACAAATGACTGAGTCACACCCAATATTTGTTAAACTAATATTCTGCCCAAGAATTGAGGCACACACCTTGCACTTAAACTGACTTTTCACAAGCAGGTCCTTGCATTGGAATAGATTGACACTGGATGGCAAAACGTCAGTAGAGTTAAAAAATGTAGGCTAGGTAGGCAGTTCTACTAGATATAGACTTTTGGCATTTTGTGATACTCATTCCTGTATTTGAAGCTGTAACAGTAAGAGCTTAAGCATTGTTTAAGGCAAGTGAGTGCATTAATTGTTTTAGAGGAAACCTGCTGTATTTGGGTTTGTATCTGCTTACGTTCTGTTTCTTCCTGACTCCACTTGTCTGGCAACAATCATGCCGGAGTTAGCACTGCAGTGTGCTGGGAAGGGGAGAGCCCAACAGAACAGTCACTAAGTTTAGCTATTTTGACCTTTAGAGTTATCTTTAGGATTTATGACTGGTTGATCAGAATACGTTGCTTATGATTCACACTTGGAAGCTTATCAGTGATAGCTTACACTAAGTATTTGGAAAATATGTATGCTTTCCTCCACACAGCCTCTGTGCTGCCTCTGCCATGGACTTCTGGAGTATTTGGGAACACTTCCCTAGTATACTTGATGGTAGGATGATAGCTTAAGCTAGCCTGTTTCAACTTGTCTGTAACAAACACTTAAAAATCTTCATGCAGCAGGTATCCATGTTGAAGGATGCAAATGCCAGCTCAGACAGCCAGCTTACTGCCTCTTTCATCTCAAGGCTGTTGTCAAGGCAAACTTACCAACCCAAAAGGGATCAATGCAGCACCAGCATATTTTAGGCTACTGTCTCTAGACACTTGTTTCATGTAAGTGTCATTCACTTAAGATTGAGTCATTTGTGATTAGCATAGGCTCAAGTACTGATGCTTTAGTCTCGCCTCTGAAATGGTTCTGTTTTGACCCTGCTCTATAGATGTCTGCAAAGGGCTTCCTACTCCTATTAGTTTATTCCTCAGGTCATCTGCTTAGGAGGCAACTTTTCCTTCCTTTCAATTACTTACACATCACAGCCAAATTGTCACTGGTCCTACATAACAAGCAGGGACCTAAGTGGAAATCATCAGCAACACCCTTAGGTAAGACTTACCACCTTAGTACTAGGAGATTCCTGGACCAAATTTGGATGTGTGAGTCTCCCTGTGTGTTGTAGAGGTAGAAAACAGTGGGGTCTGGAGAAGCTGACAGCTGATATTTGTGGTAGTTCACAGAAGCTGCCAATGAAGCCTTTAACACAAACACACACACATGTGCACACCCACAGGCTTGTTTTACTCGTGTTTGGAAATGCTTCCATACTACTTTGGAAGTTTTCCCTAAAGGACATTTGACACAAACTTTTGCTCAAAAATTTTCCTCCTGGCAGAAATACCATGAAGTACTCACAAGCTGGTTCATCATCTAGCTGTTTCCTATTTGGAAGGCAGTTGATGGAAAGCGAGATAACTGCTCAGCTGACCAATCCTCTGTACAGTCACCATAAGTGTGTGCCAGGTAATGAAATCAATTGCAATAGAGAAAGCAAGGTCCAGTCATTAGCTGTACATAGGCCATCTGAAGGTGGCTGACTTAAGAAGTTGCAGCAGAAATATGCAACAGGACTCATTAATTTCTCTTTATTTTTGTCCCACATACAGAAGAGGCAAGCAGTAGAAATACCTGCTGACAGATTCTCCAGTAACTGAAGGTCCATGGGCAGAATGATCATTGCATAGAACCATTTTTCTGCTTCAGTTTGGGTGTGTAGTTTGCACCAGCTCCCTGTAAAGCTCATCCTAAGAATGAGGAGATTTTTCAGCTTTGGCAGTTCCAGAATAAACTTGGATTTTCAAAGAATTTCTTTCTTCCCTTGATTTGTAGGGATGGAAGATGGCAGTGTACCTAAGAAAGAGATTCCTGGGTGACAAGTTTGTATGAGCTGTGGCCTTCACTCTTACCTGCCAAGTTTGCTGTGGGGATAACTACTGGCACCCTGGTTTGAAACCACTGAAAATCTTGCCTGGATTTTGCATGTCCCTGCTGCCCCCTGCAACACATCACAGCACTGCACTGTTAGAAATGAACTCTTCTTGTTAGCCTCACGTGGATTTGACTGTTTTATAGTGATACATCAGAAGTGATAAGACTTCTAAATTCGAGCCACTCACTTTGCAGACTCACATGCAGCCATTCACAAGATGATAGTGTCTAAAGTGAGTCAATTTTCTTGTCCTCACATCTCTTGTTGAACAGCTGTTCCAGAGTTTGACTTGGCGAGTTGTAAATCCTTCTGACTTCCAGCTTATTTACTTTCACTGTATTTGCTGGCACATAGATAGACATTATTCTTTATCCCAATTAGATTTTCTTCCTTGCTTCCTCATGTTTACCCTAGGTATATTTAGAATATTATGTTACCCTTATTCTTCATTTTGTGAGTTCATATAGAATTAGAAGAGATTTTCCCCATAAATAAGTTCCTTTCCATAAATAATGCTTTTTATATCCTGACATGTATTGATCTTTCTCAAAAAATGACCACTAGAATGGTGATACTCCACATGACATTTTACAAGGCCATTGCTTTTTCTGTAGCTGTTGGAAATGCATAGATCAAGGTGATAAAATTGTCTCCTCTAGTTTCACATTTGTATCATTTTAGTGGCTTAGGCATCCCCAAACAGCTGAAATATGCACATAGGAATACACATATGTCAGGAATTTTAGAGGGCCAATCCCAGAAATCATACAGTATCACCATTTAGTTTTCCCTTTTACAGTGCTGTTAATAATCTTTTACTGAATGTGCCTGAATACTATTTGTAGATTTCATTAGCGCGCTCCACTTTTTGTTCTCAAGCCATTTATAAAAGTATTAAAATTGGATCTATTTATAGGCTCTCCAATCCTCAACATGTCCCTTTGCAATGCAGTCTGTATGGCAGAAATACCATCTCTGTTCTTCAGCAGCAGCCCCTCAGGGACTTCACCATGGATTTTCTTAGTACTAGAATCAACTCTGCATAGGGCAATTAATTTAGACAACAATAAAGAAATCCCTAATCCTTATTATAAATAAGGAACAGGAATTCTCCATCTTGCAGGTGGACCTGGAGGTCTCGGGCAGCTGTATACGAATTTTAGATTATATCCTCATGCCATGTATGTGCCTACCTCCTACTTATTTAGCCAGCCCTTCCTAGCAGGAGTTCTAGAGATGCCCAGCCAGTCCCTCTTTCAGCAGCTAAGATCCCTGACCCTGCTTTGTCTTCTCTGTTTTGAGGTTTGACATGGTAGTAAATGGGTACCTTGGTGGCCAACGCTGTAAACTTAGCTGGAGAAAGTGGTTAGCAAATCCTTTTACTGCCACTCAATTTCTTGTATGAGCATAGGAGAACTAGGGGACAATTATTTGAAGCTGCTTTTCCTAGTTAAGTTTCCCTTTGGTCACCAGACATGGTGTTTTAGGAGGACAAGTCTCTCAGTTTGTCCCTTTTTTTCAAGGAGAGGTTTAGCAAGATCACAGTTTTTCCCATAGATATCTCACCTTAGTTAAGAGTTTTTGCCTGGAAGTGGCCAGAGAAGTCCAGGTGACTGCAGCATGCTGCTTGCTTACCAATTACATGCCCAGTTTTAATCTGTCCAGTTGAGGTTCCCTGACTGCACTGCTGAGACACTGGATCTACTGCATGACAGCTGTAAGCGGCCACGGACAGGAACATGTGAGGAAAGTTGTCAATGGATTGATCTTCATGGCTCTTAGATGCTCCTCTAGACAATCCTTTATCCCATTTTCCTTCCAGTACAATCCATTCTAATTCTCTCTTTGGTAATTTCTATTCTAATTAATTTAGGCATCTTTAGTTTAACTAATAATTTTTGTGTGACAATGGAGCAATAGCTTCTGAACTCCAGAAAATTTAACCTGGAATAAAATAATGGTTTGACTCTGTAGTTTTTTGTTTCTGTAAAACAAATCAATAGCTATGTAGGCTTTCCCATTCTGGATCCGACTTTATATAGATCTAATGACTCTCTTGTCTTGTAAAGAAAGCATATTAGTTAAGCATTTTTGTGTCTCTTTTTAAGTATCAATTCAACAAATTTGTCAGACATATATAAAAGGTTTAGTGACCTATGCATTTCAGTATTGAGTTATTTTATAAAGCATGAACAATCATGGCCAGCCCCTTAACCCTTTAGCACTGCAGCTGATTTAGGAGATGCATTCACATAATGGCTGGGGTTGAAGACAAGTACTTTGAGCAGTATGGATATGTAGATTTTATAAGCAAATGCACTGTCAGAATGTGCTTCAACTCCTTGAAGCCATCACAGCTTTCTTGTGTCACAGCTTCCCTGTCTTCTTTCCCAGTTAGTCGAGTATCAAAGGAATGCATAGTAAAAAGGATTTCAACAATGATTTCATTACCAGTTGTCCGTGTGTAATGTTGTCAGTGAAGTTACATTCACATGATTATGCAGATAAATTCAGGAGAAGTTGCATATTTTTCTTCAGATAAAGGTTTTGATTTATTTAACTGCACAGCAGTTTTATTTTGTAATTACATTTGCATTGACTAGAAAAGCAAATACATAATAATCTGGTTAGCCATAAAGAAATTGAAGTATTACATTATGATATAAAGTATTGTATCTCATAGATAAGCAGCCTTGACTTGTCAAAGGCATATTTGTAGCAAAGAGATTAAATTTCCTGGGAACATAGCTTTCCCAAACTAAGTCTGTTAAGACTGCCTTTGCTTGCAAATATTTTTGTGAATAAAGGAAAACATGATGTTGAATTGATGAAATAATCTTTTTTCCTTGATGAGCTCCTGGTCTCATAGGTGCAAAACCTTGAGACCTATTCCAGGTGTAATTCCCATGGAAGCCTGTGCACAGGGAAGGATTAGAGGTGAAAGCTGATGCCCTGATATCGGTGTGTGATCTGTTCCAAAAGAAATACAGAAACGTGGAGACTGATGACTCATATACTAATGTTTTTTCCTGCAGTGACTGAGCTACTTTCAATAGGATTACATGGACATTTTTCAGCAAGAGTAACACTTCTGGCAGTCTCCACCCTGCCCACCCTGCCACTGTCATTCCATGCCCTGCACTTCCTTGTGCTCCTCTGCTGCGCTGGCATGACTGTCTGTGTCACCATCACTGAAGTGGCTCAGAAAATCAGTCCAGCTAAAATTAGCAGCCAGTGTTTCACTGGCCTAAGGCCTCTGCTCCCAGTGTACTGACCAGTGGCTCAGTTATGCCAGCACAGCCAAGGGGACATGGCGAGGGCAGTGGGCAGCAGCAAATCCAACAGGCAACATTTGGATCCTTCTATTGCCTCCAGCATTGCTCTGGCACAACTCTTTGTGAGGCTGCACATTGACCCTTGCCAGGCAGTTTTCCTAACCAAAAAAACCCCACAACAAAACAAAGTCATCCCTCCAGGTTTATTTTTCAGCAAGATTAATTCACTAATCTGGAAGGTCCCATCCATGGTCACAAAACCCCCTGTCCCAGGAACGGAATGACACGGGCCTGAAAAGTCAATGGAAAGAGTGAGCAAGTGTTCAGATAGGGCAGTTTCTGAATGTCACATTGCAGCTTTGGGAGCCCAGCAGTCTTATTAGTAGCCTAGTCTGCCCTCCCCCAAAACAATACTCATTGAGGAAAGAACAATAACAATCTTATAACAGAGATACATTTTATATCTTAAAAATTTTAAAAATTTGCTCCTAAATACCATGGGTTTGACAGAATCACTCTTACTCCTCAAGGGTTGAATTTGGTTTGGCTTGGGGATTTGGGGGCATTGGTACCATGCTTCATTATTAATTTATTGTATGAAGAGAATTCAAGTTAAAAGCCAGCTTAAATGAAAAAAAAAAAAAAAAAACTCTACAAAACTTAGTGAACGAAAAACCATGTCAAATTTAAATATTGAGAATAATTGTCCTCTACAATGAAAAACAGTAGGTAAGGGTCCTGCTTTGGTGAATGGAAGGTAGCAATCCTAATTTATAATCAGTATCTACACATGATTTCTACATGCTGTGACAGTTTACCTTAAAACTTAAAATTTCAAAAGCAAAATGATAATGTATTGATTATTTGCCATAAGGAAAATATTCCCAATTAGGAGTTTAATGGAAGAAGACAAGATCATTTGTTGCATTACTCATCTTCATGGCAGAAGCTCTCCCTGTGCAAATCACCTGCTTCACATTGTTCTTAGCTGGAGTGTCTGCCAGCACATTTTTCAGTAATTCTACATAATGTGTCACTTGAAAGTGAGCATCAGAGTAAACATTTTGCCTATATGACTAGAGCAACTGAGATAAACAGTACTGTTAGCCTCGAGGAGAGCAGCATTGATCATTTACTCAGAGGATGGTTTTCCTCAGACTCTTAATTGTTAAACGGGCCAGAGGGGTCGAGTTTTCAGGGTGTCGCAGTAAAATGCAGCGAAACTGGACAATTCTAAAGCTTGGAAGTGACTTCTTGTGTGCAGAAATACTGACTAAAAATTGGCCTTTACCTTGTCTTAGAAAAAATGGTGTCATCCAAATGAACTTTTGATACAGATAAAGGAGGGAGAAATGCCACATGTGTAAGAAGGTTTCATGCTGAGTTCGATTTACTCAGTTTATGTCAGGCATTCAAAGGACTTCTGCATTGGACAAAATGCTGAAGGAAGTTTCTGTTGATCTGTTCGGACAGTAAGTGTGACAGGAGTCAGGTTAAAACTGTGTTTATTCTTTCTATGGCTGCTGTTTTGAATCTCTCCATCTTTAAAGCTGTTAGTACAGAATTTGTTTGCTACCATCAGTATAACTGTCAGCAACTGCATTTAGAAATAATCCCTCCAGAATAATCTAAGATATGCATTAGTGCTCATATATTAGAAAATGAGAAGAAACATAACACAACAGGCAACAGCAGGTCTGTGGGATCCAACAAAGGGACATTACAACAGTTTAAACAAAGGAATGTCCCCTGTCCTGTTCCTTTGCTAGCTGTAGTTATGACATCAGGATGTGTCTGAAAAATAAAACAAAGAAAGAAAGAAGAAAAGCAAGAGCATTGTTTTGGACTGGATGAACTCTGAAGCGGAAGGCCAAGGTGATTAAGGCAAATAATCTACGGGACTGTGTTTATTAGCCAGGAAATGGTCATTACTAAATTGTCAGGAAATGCACTGAAGGCTGATGTACCAACTCCAACATAGCTGTATGTATCAGTCACACTCTCTCAGAGTTGTTGAAATAATGGAATAATCATGGTATCTGTATTAACTTTTGTTGGGAAACAAGCAATTCCATTTCTTTTCAGCCTCTCTTGCAACTGCATCCACCTTTATTTAGAAGGGGTGAACCTGGTTTCTCTGTTATAAATATTTTGGTGAGGATGTTGCCCATGAAACAGGACTGGCCACCACTGTCAGAGAGAGTGTCCGGACAGATGGCAGCTGCACTGTGTCATGACATGAAATGGCAAGAGCAAGCAGGAGAGGCTTGAGGAACACCTGAGAGACCCCTTCAACATCTGTCACTGCTGGAGGCAGCTCCTAAAAAAATGCCATGACACTGTTTGGAGGGAAGCGGGGTCCCAGAGGCACCCACCTTCTCTCTGTTTCACAAAGCAGTTTTGGCAAAACACTCCCTTCTGTGCTGGGAACAGACATGTGGCTTCCCAGCTGATCAACATCATCCTCGACTGGAAGAATCTCTCCTGGAAACCACAGCACTGTTCAGCCTCCATGACCTGTTTAAGCCAGGACTGTATCCAGACACTGCTAGTAAACTTCTCCATGGACTACCTGAGGCTGCCTAAGAGAACGCCAGCTGTCTAAGTTAGGATCCCATCCCTCCTTTCCTCATATCTTCTTTCCAAGTAAGACATTGTTGCACTTATTCTAGGCGTGCTGTATATTTGCAATGGAGGCAGAACAGCTGGTCAAGCACAACTAAAGGCAAAAGAAAAATGGTCTCCTCTGACTTTAGCAGTGGTCCTCTGCACACCCCTCCTCACCTGAGGCAGTTGAGGTTCTCCCCATCATCAATCTGTTCTTTTACATAACCACAGACGGAAGGGCTGTTAGATGGGAACAGTGACCCCTAAACTGAGATCCAGACTGGAAAAGAGCAGGGTAGATCTGGCCCATCAAGCAATAGTAGTCCCCAGAGTAACATAGTGATTCATCCAGTTTCTCTGGCATGTCTGCTTTTATTTTTTGTACGCACTGGGACTACTCTTCAAATATTTTGCTGTCACTTATTATTTGAAGCAGAGTTAATCTTTTAGCCAACTCTATGAATAGATGCTTTTTTGAAAACTGAATATTAAAAATTAAGATAGGTAAGTGCCCCTTGTTAGACATTGATATTAACTAAGTCTGCAGTAAGAGCAATATACAAGTAATACATAACGTAGTTCAAATTCAAGGCTTCATTAGTATAATGCTAGATATTAAGGTGAAATTAGAACTCTTCTTACAGGTTTTCATACTTGGAAAATTTCAGAAGGCCATCAGTTTGATGCTGGCTACAACACGGTGTAACTTTGTTGTAAGCTCCCTGTGAGTTATCTTGGCTTTGCTTCAAAGAAGACTGAATGTGTGCACGTCTGCACTTTGGCCAAAATATGCAGCAGTGGGGCATCTCCATTACTCTTGCCAAAGTTATTGAGGTCTGGCAGCACCCTGTTCACTTCCTTGACTTGCTGTACAAGTAGCCTGCTATGCTCCACTCTGGTGTGAAGATGATGACCTGACTGTGGCAGCCTGTGTTTAGCAGATTTGCTAGTCTTGTTTTAGCATATCTGTGGAGTTGTCATAACTATGGCATTTATTTTAAAAAGCATTCTTGGACACCATTTTTAAAACTGCCTGGTGATTAGATTTAAAACAAGAGAAGTTTCTAAAATCTACGTCAAAAAGCAGAAATCCATTTTTCTTTGCAGCCTGGGTCACCCTGTGACTGGGGCCAGAATGTTGCTCATCCCTGCTGTCAAGTCCTTGCCCAGTATGTGTGTGCCTACTGGAAAACGTAATCTTCACTTTCGGGTCCCTAAAATACCATCAGTAATGCAGAAAGGGTAGGGGTGGCTCAAGTTATTTCTTTTAACTTAAGGGTATCTCCTGATGGACTATTTTAAAATGACAACATGAGTGCCTTACCATGAGATGGCCTTTACCAACCACAGCTTTGGCTTCCATCTCCCACAGCATCTGAGGATTATTATTATCACTGTATTTTACTCCACAAAATGGTTTTCCAGTGTAGCAAGCCTGTGGGATATGATTACTGTTGGGCTCACCAGTTACTAAACAGTGAGTCCTCCTCTCTGCCCAGTTCATGAGGGCGTAGACGCCATGAACATAATTTTTGCACAGTTAACTTAGTCGTAGTCATGAGAAAGCCAAATAACACCTAAAGGGATCACATTTAGAATGAAATTTCAACATGGAATCAGCAGGTACCTCAAGGCTGGTGACTGTAGCATTCTGTAAGAAGACAGTCCAGCAGCAGGGATGAGCCCTATGCAGGACACTCATGCTGAGAGATTAAATTAAATTTCCAGAACATTTTTCCTGTCCTTGGCTGCTGGTGTGGGAACATTTAGATCAGCAGTTATTAAGGTTAGCACTTAATCTAGTGAGTTCATGGGGTGCTCTCAGTTCTCATTAGCATCAGCAGATGCTGAGGACATCCAGACCTCAACCCTAAAAATCACCAAGAGTAGATCAACAAAAGACATCAGTGCCTGAACTTGTGATGTCACCTCAAAGTACACAGCCAGGTCCCATAAATATTTCTTAGGGTGAGCTAGATGTCTTATTAGAAGCTTATAATAAATGCAACCCTTTGTTGAAGGACCGACCAGAGACAACCAATTTTGGTCTAGAGAAAAAACTCAATATCTATGCCACCTATTTGGCACCTCTGACTAGAGCTCTGCATCTGTTTGTGGGCAAGAGACACCCAAGTCCCAGCTTTCTCACCTGTGAACAAACAGGAGGCTGCTTTTGCTTGAGCATAGTCAGTGGCCTCATGGCTGGAGGTAGGAGATGGGCTCTGGACCTTGGACCTCAGATCTCCTGGAGCCAAAAGTTTCTCTTACTCCTCTTGTGACAGTCCATTTCATCAGAGCATTGGCTCTCATATAGTGGAAACTCTCTTGACTTCACATGTTAAAGATGTTCTATTTTGTATAAATAGCAATATCAAGCTAGAGAGGGACCAACTATCTCCAGTTAACAAGGCACTCCTTTAAAAGGTGAATATACGCACTTACCAAAAAATCTCTTGCAGAAAATTCATATAAAATTATACAAGTTATATAGTAGCATCTACCTTCAGATATGGAATAAAGAAACAGAAAAATAGCATTCTGAAGCAGGAACTTCACCATACACTGCATTCCAGTAGCCCAAGGAGACATAATTAGTCACCTTTTTCCTTAAAGATACCAGAACATCCAGCAAAATATTCTGTCCTGGTCATGTAACCACTCCCTTGGCTACAGTGAGAACCCTATTTGGTGCCAATCTGGAATCAGCTTGAGGAAGGATCCTCAGCAATCTGTAAGGAGTGGAGCAAGGTTTGGTGTTTGAGCATCTTTGCACCATGAATTCAGAGACTCCACGGGATTTGGACTTGGGATGGCGGGGACAGTTTGTGATGGCTGTGCAGCAACCAGAGAGTTGCCAGAGCTGTCTAAATGGAGAAGAGGGAACTAAGAAATCAAATGCTTGTAAAAACCTTTCAGGAATTGTGTCTCTGCTTCTTTCATAGATTTGACATGTGATACATTAATCTTTCAAGCCACTGCTCAAGAGTCTGTTAGGGAGAGGGAAGGGAAGGTAATCTTAGTGACAAGCCTTTGCATCCCCTCTGGTTTGCCTCAGTGCTACAGTGAAGCCAAAGGGCAGGTTGGAGGGACCACAGAACAACACATTTTCTGAACCTGCATCTCCCTTATTTCACCTTTTGTCCTCTGAAAGGAAGAGTGGCAGAGGAAGAGAGGAAGGAAAGCGTGCCACCCAGGCACAGGCATTTTTCCCCAAAATCTCCACTGATTCCATACGGGTCACTTCTTGCTTCTTCTCACTGATCAGCAGCAGCTGCCTGTGAGCAGCTACCTTTGACTCATATCTCAGGATTTAAAAATAAACTAGAAGCTGATTTGCAAAGGTGTTTTTTAATGTCTTTTCCCTGAGCTTCAAACATCCTTTAGTGCCTCTACATTTCTACTGCTTTTGTCTTGGGACATTTACAAGTATCTTCTCTGACAGATTCTGGTTATCCCCCTTGTGACCACTTAACTGCTGTTATTCACTTTAAAAATAAATGCAAACACTAGGGGAAAGAATCTTAATAGAGGCACAATATGTTCATGTTAATATCAGTACATATTAACTCTGGGCTTCCCAGCACAAGAGAAAACCATCTGAAACTCAGGCCACAGAGACTGGATAAATCCACACTATTCTCCTTGGTATTCCACAAGCAATTAAAACTCATTTAAAACTCAGCCTGCAATCTGAGTTTATGATCCACAGTGTCCTGCAGCACAGAGTTGTTCAGTGCCCACAGGAACTGTAGAAGAACAGAGAGACAAAGAAACTACCACTGATGGCATAAATCCTTCATAGCCAAGCCACTGTTGATTGTAAAGTACAAACAGCACGTGGAATTTAGGCTATTCAAGGGTGTTATGCTGTGCACAGAACCATTCCACCACTGTGCTTCTGACGCAGAGTTAATTCCGTGTCTGTTGGTGGTAGAGCATCCCGACAGAGATAAGCAGTAATTATCCTACCCAAAAGAGGGCAGCAGTTAAACTTCTACGGCGCAGTTCTTGTTATTTTCAGAAATGGTTTTTCGCAATGACAAATGTTGTTTCAAGTAGCTCAATGACTGGGAATTGTGCCAGAGCCTGACAGTAGAAGCTGTTATTTTATTGATATTTCTCAAAAGGAAGTCAAGCCTGATTATGCATGTTGACACTCAGAAAATGCAAAGTAACATTTAAATTCATAATAAAGGGATGAGGATGCTTTCTGTACAAGCGAGGATGTTAATCATTTAATTTAAGTCAGTCATTGAGCTGAAAAGTGAATTTCAGTGTATCAGAAAAGAGCCGACAGAACCAGAGATCAGCAATCACTTTCAGAAAGTTTCCTCCTTGCCCCCTGAGCTGTCTCTGGGGTTGTCCAGTTGCTGTCAGTGCCACACCATGACTTGTCCTTACCACAGAGTGACTCCTAAGCCCACTGCACAGCACTATTTTCTTCGTCTTGCTACTTACAGCAATGCTTCATGGTTAAAGCTTTTCCCAAATGCTACTCAGCTGCTAGAAAAGAGTTTTTCTTCCAGATAAATGGCTTCCCATCTTATTAATTGGTTATTTATTTATTTATTTAATTCCTCCCTGCTGCTGAGGCTCCCATGTTCTGGCCAGAAGAGCCTCCAGAAACCCTTTGCCATCCTTGGCCCAGAGTCCCGAGGCTGGAAGGGGTCCTGCAGGTCCAACCTCCTGTGTTGAACTCAGAGCAGGCAGCATAAGGTCATCTCAAGGTGTCTTACAGGAACCAAAACAGGAATGTGCTGGAAGCAATTTACTTTGCTTTGGGAAAACCACGTATTAAATCAGCTGATTCTTGAGCCAGCTGTTATAAAACCCTCCAAGCTATTGCCACACTGAGCAATTAGAATTTTTGCAGCTTGCCACCAGGTTTCTCACCCTGTGAAGGAGATCTTGAAGTGGGCTGAATTTTATAGAAACCAAACACAAGAGTAAAGCACTGCAGAGAGAGGTGCTGCTGTCACGGCTGCTCAGCAGGCTGTCTCCAGTCACCTCCAACCTGCTTGAGGTTCTTCATTTTGCTGTGACTTTGAGTTACAGGCTTCAAGGTCGTCACTGTATTGACTACCAAGGCCAAGTGCAAGGCTGTTAGGAATATGGAACTGGCTTTGGCTAGGGAGCTACATAAGGCAGGGGTTGGTCTTGATTGCTGTGTGGAATTTTAGTTCAGTCAAAGAACACCAGGAGGCCCCTCCATCAAACAGCACCACTTTATGGGGACATGAAATATGGAGGCACCCCAGAATAATTTTTCCTGTGGCCATCACATGCCACTCTTAGCCTGGTACCTGTGAGGTACCCGATGTTCCATGCTTAGCTGTGACAGTAAAGACATAGGCTTGGCTAGCACCCTGGGTGGCTCCATGACCCTCAGATGTGTCCTTCTGTAGCAGTAAGATGACTAATCTCCTGGGCCCTGACAATCTGCACTGCTTAGCTACTCACTAGCCCTGTGTCAGGCTGTCCCAACTAGTGGGGACACAAAAACATCCCTAGGGGATGGGACATTAGTCCACAAGTGACACTAGTATGGGCACAAATGCTTGGGTACCACTTGGCTTTAGGAGTGGTGACTGCTCACTGCTCCATTCCTGCCACAGCACGTGTAACAATTCCTGTCCTTTCACCATGCTCACTCCTGCTCGTCTGCTCTGGGCCTCGGGTTAAAGGCCTTAAACCTGCCAGCCCTGAAATGCTTCCACATCACTACACCTTGTCATCTACACTCCTCTTTACCTTCCACTGGGAAAGCTGCCAAGCACATCTGGCCCATGGTTCATTTTGAAAACAGCAATAACAAGACATTCCTGTATTGCTGCAAACATGTGGCCACTTGGGACACCAATTCCAGCCACCACTGTTCCCCTGACTTAACCACAGTAGGAAAGAATACCTTCAAATCAGCAAACAACAAACTAAAGCAAACCGTGTGTACAGCAGTGTCCGTGCCTCAGCGACAAGCCGTGGCAAATAACCTTTGCTTGTCCTGCTCTGGCACTTCACAAAGCGACGCTTCCCAGCGATGGGCTCAGCCATGGGAATGGGCTGTGTGGAGCAGCCAGGCCCCCACGCAGGCTGAGGGTGCTGCTCTGTGTGCTCCTGCTCTGTCCCCAGCATGTGACACCCTCCACCTACAGCACTGCAGGCACTGCCTTGGACCATCACATCCTCAGGACCCCTCCTGCTGTGATTCCCATTCGCAGCCCTGGCTGGAATATGGATTAAAGTTCGTAACAGGGCAAGAAGATTGATAACATAAGAGCTACAGTGATGAGCTACATGCGGGATGAGGCTGTCAATTAAGTTCATTTTAATTTCAGGTATTAGTTGGATTTGTTTGACCTCCTTTGTTATTTTTAGAGCTAGTTTAAGTTGGCAGGTCCTGCTATGTGGGAAATTGAATGTTAAAACAATCCTTCAGGACTAAATTGGAATGCACAGTTGGAAATTTCCATGAAATTGTATTTCCAAAATCTGTTCTGGAAACTTCAAAATGACATAGTCACAGCAGTTAATTTTAATGTTTGGAATTCTGAATATAGAGTGTTAAATATAAAATATAAGCCTTCAGCCTTTTTTATTACATTTTTTTGGTTTGATTTCTTTGGAAACAAAATATTTTTACCATGTTTTAGATATATGATTGTAAATGCACTGGTAAGTTCTCCCAAAATATTTCCATTTTGTCAAACCAATATTTTCCTATGTGAAGTATTTTCTTTGGGGGAAGGAAACCCACTATGGATTTGAATTCACCTCCTTCTGACCAGGGATTTGGTCTTCAGGAACACAAATATAGTTCCCTGAGGGAAACAGCCTGTCCCCAGCCAATCCATGTGAACGGAAAGACAACTTTCTTTTGGGAGATACTTTTATTTAGAAAATACCTCCAGAATTAAGCATTTGGAGGGCAGAGCACTGACATGTGTCAGTGCTACAGTCCCTCTGCATAGCAGGGACAAGGCACACATTGAGAAGATGGCTATAGAAAAGGCATTATTACTCCCCTTGGTGACATACCATGGGTGTCCCACCATATTTGCAGCAGATCACCATCATTCCTATCAGTGCTCTGACATTTTTCTGGCACTTCTGTCTGTGAAATGGTGCCTGATCTGTGGCAGTCACCTCATTCATCTATGGCTGTGTGGGTGCACATTTTTTAAAATGGGCTCCTTTCAGGTGAGAGTTGTGTTCTTGCCAAGTAGGGCTGTGCTCAGTGGTGGGCAAAGGCTGGGGAACAGCCAGGGTGGTCTGTGCCCCAACACCTCAACAGCTTCAGAGTTCCTCATGCATCCCTTTAGCCATACTTTCTTTCAGGATCTTTTGGCTAGGCACTGTCTGACCATGCATTCCTACAGCTATGGTACAACACTCAGTGGTGATATGAGGCTTCTGTGCAGGGCCACAATGCCAAGAAGAACAACCACAAAACCCCCACAGCCAGGCTCCCAAGGGCTTGAAGACCAGCAGATCTGGTTGATGACAGCCATCTTCTGTTCCACTCAGCCTCAGGCCCTTGTGCAGGGGGAGGATGTGTCATCTCTGGAGGCTTTTCCTGGATAAAAGCCTGGCTGGTCAGTTCCAGTATGGGCTGCAGCCCATGGTGAGTCAGAGGTCGGACAGCAGATCTCCAGAAGTCTCTGCCAGCTGTGGCATTTCTGTGCTTCTGCTGTCTGTTCATCCCTGGCCCCAGCCAAAGCAGATCCAGCTGTAAAGCCAGCCTTGATACCTACTGCTCTTCCTGCCAGTCCCTGGTCAGCTTGTGTATCTGCAGTCTTCCTGGTTTCCACTCGAGTTCTTCCTATAAAAAAACCCTTCCTTTTTTAGGACTTCTGTCATGACATCAGGGTACACCATACTCTATACAGGTGCTTTTGAAGCTGAATTTTGACCTTTTTTACCTATTAGATTTCATGCCTAGAAAACCAAATAAAAAAACTCCTTACCCATCCTCCAATGTTGAGGCAAACACAAACATATAAATAGCTGTAGAACATACCTGTGAAGTATTGGACAACCGAGCCTTTCATAAGAATGTGCCAACGCACACTTTTTTCCTTGTGCCAAGGTTCCAGTAGCAAAGTTAGACATATAAAATGTAAATGTGTGCTCCCTCCTTTCCTTTTTGCTGGCTGTACTATTGAGCACGATCAGGTCTCTTTTTAGTGAAATTAACTTTGAAATTGGCATCAGACCAGTAAAAGCCACAGGCAGCTGCTGAGCTGAGCTTACTGCTGCTATTGAGGCCAAGAATGACCAATGCTATGGAAAGCAGCTGTCAAGAAGACACAGTAATGCATCAGAGCATGAGGCCACCACGAGAGGCTGAGGAGAGGCTGCCCTCAGAAGCAGTGATTTCATTTTCAGACTTTGTATTACTAAAGATAACCCACATTAGTGGGTTAACTTTACCATGTTACTGGGTGACCTGCAGATCCTTCTCCTTTCTACTTCAGTTTCCCCGCTGGCCACAGAAAGCTATCAGAGCTACCTTTGGAAAGGAGCAGAATCGTGCAGCCAACTGTTGCCCGAAAAAAGAAAGGAACAAACCTCGCCCATAGCTGCCCAACAGCATAAAAGCAGGAGAAAAAAAAAGCACTATAACTTATGACAAGCATATTTCTGGGACAGTTGATGTGGCCTTCATAGAAACAGCCAGGAGTTTAGAGGAAAAGCTTTCCATCTGTGGCTACACTTTGTGGCACTTGGCTGGGCAAACCAGCAGCATCGGGGTGAGCTGTTGCTCCGCTTCACCCTAAAGCAGCCCAGGGACAGAGGCAGCGTGGGAGTGGGGCAGGAATGCAGCCTCCCTTCCCTGTACAGCAGCACCCAAAGCAGCATGCCTGGCTCACCGTGAGGACACGTGCAGGCTCCCTCCTGTCCAGCAGGACTCCCTGGGAAGGCTGCTGTGCTCCCAACAAGGGCGAGACCAACAGGAGGTGAGAAGAATGTTCTCCCCAACACGTGCACCCCCTGGGGTAACCACTGCACACTGCAGCAAGGCTGAGCCATCTTTAAAGTCTCTTTAGGATCAGCTATCTCCCTCGACCCACTTGCACATTCAATTTCCCCACTTCTTAAAACAGTTAAGTACCTGGGGCTTTCTTGGGTCATGGGGATGAGATGGGGTGTGCCTTAACTCTATTTTTTGAGCCCCACTGAAGTCTGAGCAACACTTAAGATCACCCAAGGCCTGCTTTGTAAAGCCCCATTTCCTTCACACATTTAAAAATAATAGATGCTGTCACAGGCATTTTTCATCTCACAGCCCTGAAGTACTGACACTTTCAAAACCACGAGAGCTGCAAGTCAGCTTGTGTCAGTCTGTTCAAATTTATGTTGTCCACATCACCAGGCTCTAGTTTCTTCTGCAAGGCCTGTAGCTAGTGTTGCATTTGCAGAAGGTGACTCCAGTTTTATGGATCAGATCCTCTTAAGATGGAACCCAGGACTCCATTTTTACTATACGCTGCCCACTTTTCATTCACTGCTCATAACAGAAACACGAAGTAGGCACAGTTTCCATGTTCTTTGCTGCAGCAGATTTCTGTGCCAGGAAAAACATTTTTACACTTTTTTTTTGGGGGGGGGGAGGTGCGTGTGTTTTAATGGTTGCTATTTCTACATTATCTATTCCTAAGATTATTTCCTGTGGGAAAGATTTATTATTTTTAATTCCGATAATAAATTTAGTAACAGTCGCCATTTTCTGCCAATGTTTCTGCATTTTGGGATAGTACCAAATTATATGTTCTAAATTCCTCTTCTCCTTGCAGTTTCTCTAGGAAAGCTTTTAAGGCAGTTATTTCATACCTCAAAAATTACAGGGAAAAGAATTTTCTTGTGCTCGTGAGACCAATTTTCCATCCAGTTCCAGGCTATCGCCTGTTTCCTGCATAGCCTCATTCTTCCATTTCCATTTAAAAGTCAAAAGCTTCTCTCCCTCATTTAGCTTTCATGTTGCTCAAGCTCGGCACCTGGTTATAACTCCCACTGCCAGTTCTTTTGCATCCAACTAGGGATAATTTGCTCCTTAAGAATTGTTGGTGCCGATCAGCAAATCTGGCCCCACTGAAGAGCACAAGTATGAAAGATTTGCAGAGGTTCCTTTCTGATCATGGTAGCCCACTGTTTTTTTATAATGTTATCTGGGTTTGGTTTTTGTTGTTTTTTTTTTTTATTATTATTATTATTTGCTTTGTTTTGGAGGAAGAGATATTTTAATACCAACCCTGAGTTGTTATAACCTCTAAAAAGAAGATACTTGCTTTTTCAGGAAGTTCAACAGAAACAAGAACTAAAGCCAGCCTCTGGACGTGGCACAAAGCTTACATGTCCAAATTTCATAAAATTTACTCCCAACTTTTTGTTCACCTCTGAAATGTCTGCAAAAGACAAGAGGCTTCTACAGACAGTGCATGATAAACTTGAAAGATCGGTTTTTCAAATCAGTTCTTCTTTAGGTGAAAGGGGAGTTGGCTTCTGTTCCCTGCAGCACAGATTGTAAAGTAGTAACAGTGGAAGCACCTGTTTCCTTCTGGGCTGGTTTCTCTTGTTTTGCTTAGTTGCAGAGATTCTGTATGTGCAGGTGAATTATCTACATTTTAGAAATGAATCAGAGGCAACAGCCAGAGGGGGCAAGCCAAGGCTGTGGCTGCTCTGGCAGCACCACCACTGCACAGAGAGTGACTGTGTTCAGTTTTATCTATTCCACTCCATATCTATTCCATCCACTGACCTGGTCACTCCAAACCAAGTTTTACCCAGAATCCTGCTCCTTAGGCCTGTCCTAAGGGCCATGAGGACAGAAGAAATTGTCTGAAGGTTCCCGGCCGGAGATTCCACATCAAATGCTGCAGGAGAGATGAGATTTGGATCTTATGTTTGTAGCTCAACCCCATCAATAACATTACAAAAAGAAACCCACTAAAACTTCTGTCTTAAAGGAGGATTGAATAACACATAACACATTGTAGATTTTGATTCAGATTTTTAATAAATTCTGCCAGTAGAAGCTTTCAAAGGCAATGATATATCAATAAATAACAGTTAAATTGAGTTCCTGAGAAAGAACCTACCACATGAAAGAATGTCAGATAGATGTAAATAACAAAAAATGGCATTACTATATAAAAAAGCAGTAATACTGAATCTTACATGAACTGTCACAACACAAGCACTGCATACCTCAGAACATTCCTTTCATACAAATGTAAACAAATACACAATCATTTTTGTTTAGTTTAGGCTGATGAACTCATATGTTGTTGCTTAGGTATCTAAACAATGGATAGGATAGGATAGGATAGGATATGCTAAAACATTAAGGAATAATATGTGGAATAATATACGGAAAAAATAATGAAGCTCCAGATTTAAAAATAAAATAAAGCAAAAACACATTAAAGGAGTGTTTTCCTCAAATGTTATTAGGTCAATCACTTTAAATAGGACTGTTACACTAATCTGAATTATGGATTTTTGTGTGTGTTTACTTATTTAGTTATATATAATATATATGCAAATATGTATGGCTTAATTATCTTTAGTATTCTGATAACATCTTGAATAATTTTCACTTATACGTACAAGAAAAATGAATATTTTAACATAGTTAAGAACTGATATTTCAAAGTATGCCTATAATTTGACAAAAATGAAGGCCTATTGTGCTCCATCACAGCAACATTTTAACCTCTAGACAACGGGACAGAATGACCTGCCAACAATGCCAACATTTTCCAATGTCAGTGCCTAAAACACTAGGGTCCTAAATGGATACACAGCCGGTTACATGTGGCGTCTGATGTCTGGAAAGCCACGTACCTCCAGGCTCCATAGGTGTCCGTGGAGCTGCAGGCACCCAGCCTCAGCCTCGCTGCGTTATGGGAGCCCCGTGTTGGGAGACGCTCCAGGCTGGATGCTGTGCCTCTGCCAGCTGGAGCCACAGCCTCTGTGCTGCTCCTGCCTGAGCCAGCCCCATCCAGGCTCTCTCCACAAACCTGCTCCGTTGTAATGTTCTGGCTGCTGATCCTTGGTGGGGAAACGTGTGTGCCTGTGACATGTGCTCGCTGAAACCATCTATTACATCAGACCACAACAGCACTACTCAGGTATAACCTTTGCAATCTGTTTTACAAAATTAATATTGGATACAATCATAAGAGGAAACCATCCACACAATACATTATCAACACGCGGTTTAAAATGGTCTAATTTTAGACCCTTAGAAAAATCAATCCACAGGACCTGCCTGTGAATGGCAAGAAAAGGCCATTTCAAATAGAAAAACACTGCTCATGCAACATTCTTCACACACTAGACAATAAAATCACACCCAAGTTGCCACTTGCTCACACTTTCTATTACACTCCAATAAGCAGAAGGAAATAAAGCAGCTTTACGGTTATGTCACAATTTTGAAATGTGGAAAATACATATAATAAACAAAAATCACGGTGTAAATACAATGGCATCAGTAAATTTAGAAAATTAGAGAGCGGTTTTCTTTTTTTGTTGGTTTTTTTTGTTGTTTTTTTTTTCTTTCTTACATTATTGCACAGAGACCTTTCATCACATGTTCTTCAGCTTTATGCATCCTCCTAAATGTGAAGTAAGTGCTATGGATAAAATAAAAATGTATAAAAGAAGAACAGCAGCATGATTTGTCAAAGTTAATCCCTATAATTTAGTAGGAAAAAAACCCTGCTATAAACAAAATATAAGTGCTCTTTATTCATTTAAAAAATAATGCTGACAGTTGCAGAAGTCTGTAAGTGTTAATCTGAGTAAGGGGGGTGCTGACCTCAAATAAAAATAGGCCTAGAAATGAAAGACTGCTGGCCTTGCAGATTTTGGGGAAGACCAGAATTTCAAGTGTAATTATCAACGAAGTTATTTACAGTAGAACTGACCTGAACTTTCAAGAGTGCCATCTTTAGGATCTGGCCCTGCAAGCTTCTTTTACTCCCCAGGATGTCTCCAGCCTCAGCTGAAGGTATGCCTGAACAAGTGCTGCAGGATCAGCTCCTAAAAGATCAGTTAAAGGCCCTATTGGATTTGAGATTAGTCTTATCTGGAGTACTCTATACAATAATTTACACATATACAGGCTGACAAGCTCCAGTCTGATCCACCACACCTTTGTCTTCTACATCAGACTTCTCAGACTGGCAAACTTCCAGTCCAGAAGGTTTGGGATACCTGAACGGATACCCGTTGTCATCAAAGAATCTTCGGAAAGTAAACTCATAGAAAGCGTGCTCTGTGTGTTTGCTGTTGGAAGAGGCTAGTGGATCCCAGGTCCTGGTGCTGTCACCACTAGCATCGTTCCAAGGACTTTCTTCTTCAACTGGATCAAAATTTGAAGTGTCCATTGGATGGCTGATCTTTGGAACATAGGGAGCTGGCTGCCTACGGATATCGGTAGAGAAGTCCATAGAGTGAAAGAAAGAATGGGCTTTAATATCATCTGCTCCATTTCTTCCAAGCCTGTCCTCAGCAGCACAGCAGAGCTTTGTGATCAGATCAGTTGCCTCAGGGCTCAGCTTGATCTGTGAGGGAATGTGCAGTGTGCTTTCCCAATTTATCACCTGCAGGTAACAAAGGTATTAAGGAACTTCTCATCTGGAAACAACTCTTCCAATGGCCAACATGAACTGTACAGGAGGGCACATACAACGAGTCATCTCACAGTCTGCACAGGTCACAGCTTCAAGAACCCAATTACTAGATTGCATTTCCTGTTAGTAATTACTCTAATGAACCAGAAAAACACTGTTGGCTAGCACACAAAAGGAACAATTCCATTTTTTAAAAAGGCAAAATCCTTCCTGAATGTTTGTGTAGTCAGATTTGAGAACATACTCAGTCTACACAAAATTTTGTGGAATGACTTCAAGGAATTACTTCTCTGTCTCCAAAATGTAAAATAGGAAAACTGGTCACAAGACAGATCCTTTCTAATAAAGAACTATCATTGCTCAACTTTGAAACACTTACATTGCCCACTACAATTGTCACTGGCATACCAGGTACTAATGGGCACCCTAGGGAATTTAAGTGGATGAACTTGTGCTTAAGAAATCACAACTCTGCTGCGAAGACTCATAAAACTAGTATCTATCTCTGCAGCTGGACAAGTCAGTTCTAGTCTGATATTCAGTGTCTTCATTTACTGATGAAGGATATGTGCTTGCACAGAAATATTTAAAATCAGGCTTTTTTAACCATTACTCCTTTCTCTAGCAAAAGGAAAGGGAATAGGTCTGTTCATGGAAGAGAAGGGAAGGGAAGGGTTAAAATTTTGCTACCACAGACTGGAACTTTGCTTAACTTACCTTTAGCTGGGTTTCTGTGGGTGTAGGAGCCAGGAAAGGAGGCTGTCCCACTAACATCTCAAAGAGGATCACACCAACACTCCACCAGTCACAGAGCTGAGTGTATCCTGAAAGGCAAGTTAAAAGGTTGACCTCCACTAGCCAAGGAGAATGTGTTAAACTACTTGCAATTAAGTGTTAAAACATACAGCACAAACTTCTGCCTTTTTTCAGACAGAAGGTTTGTGACTTCTGCTTGCTGACCTAAATTCTCCTGCTGCTAGTAAAGATCTGTTGTCCTTGAACCTTTCTGAATAAATTCTCAACAAAAGTGAATCATGAAACTGTCATTACTAAGAAGGAAGGAGGGTTTTTTTGTGCTCAGTCCCACAGCTACACAGCACAAACTGGACCTCAAAGAATAACAAAAATATTTAGCAATTGATGTCTGCCCTAGGCTCAGTGGAGGTGACTCCAGGACTTTGAAAAGCTGCTGAAAGACACAGTCTGGCTCTACAGACAGAAGAAAGCTACCGATGACTTTCTGAGCAAGTTTCAAGCAAAGAACTACTTTAATCATTTAATTGCTGTGACAAGAACAATAAGGTAAATGTTTAAGATCTGAAAAAAAAAAATTTAAACACTGATTTCAATGGAATTGGATCATCAGATGATATAGGATCCAATGTGAAATCTGTTAGAGAAGATTAGGCTTAGGATCTAGCTTGCAGATAGTTCTGAACACCTTATCTCCTTACTACAGGGACCATGTCAGCTCTGCACGGATAGTCACCAAGTACTGTCCAAATTCCTCAAGCTCAGCTTTTGAATGCAGGGTGTCCAGAGTAAATTGTGGAAAACTGTCTGTTGGATTCTACTGGTTCCAGCTGGGAATGTGGAGGACATATTTCCACAAGTTTACATCATCCATACTTAAGTGGCTCATCTGAATCTGTGATCCAGAACTATCAGCTGGCTACCTAGTGTAAACTTGAGAGGGGTCAGACTTGTACTCCACGAGCACAGATAATCTGCTTTATACTTGAAAAATATCACTGCTGAACACATTTATTAGCCTCACTCAAAGGCCTCAGAGTGTGGACATTACACACACTAGTATGGCCACCCTCAGTGTCAGTGAAGTGATGCTAAACCCTGGAGCATGAGGAGTTCTCCTTAATCTGAGCTAAGTGTTTGTGGCCTTCAGAATGACAATCTTCCAAAGCAGCAAACTTATTCAAGGAAAAAAAAAAAAAAAAAAAAAAAAAAAGTGAAACAGGAAAAAAATACAGGTTTACCTACCTTTACGAAGCAGGACTTCAGGAGCAATATAGTTAGGGGTTCCAACTAACGAGTGGGCCAGGCATCTCTGGTGCTGCTTCTTAGCTCTTTGTTCCAATGTCTTCAGCCTATCTCCACATCGACAGTTGGACACATCATCCCAAAGATCACTGGGCTCCATGCTGTCTTGTCTGATATGGCTCCCTTTCAAACGAGAGAGAAAGTTCACACTCATGATCATAAAACTTGACACACAAAGAGAGAAGTATTTACCCAGATCCACAGCCATCTCCTACTCTCAGTGAAGAACAGTGTTTAAACTTTAAACCTGAGGGTTTTTTAATGCCCTCACATTCACAATTGGTTTTCCATACAAAATGTCCAACAAAATGTCTCTGTCTCAGCACAAGGAAGTGTATTTCCATACAGAGGACACAGAAATATGGAGCATACTTAAGTTAGCTACACCAATTGTTCATGACCTTCTTGCCAACAGACGCCAGTACTCAATACACATGCAGGAGGCATATGGACTACTCCAAATCTGTGATTAAATCATTTCACCACCAAAAGAGACCCTCCAAACAAGTATAAACTGAAAAACTGCTGCTGCTGCAGTGGACTGCCACATTACTGACAGAGTTTTGAACAGTATTGGAAGCAAAAGGACTGGAAACAAGCTAATTGAGTGAGTCAGACAGAGACAGTCACATTACACTGCCGCTGACTGTTTGTCCAGTTTCCTGATCTGGTGTTTCTGCCAAGAAGTGGGTGCTTGTTTCAAACCACGTAACACACTACCATCCTAGAAAATGGGTAAAAATATTACCTTTCTGATAGTATTTTGAATTGTGAGTCCACCTGAATCCAGTACATAGTCCAAAGTCAGTCAGTTTGATATGCCCATCAAGGTCTATCAGAATGTTGTCAGGCTTGATGTCTCGATGAATAAATCCCATTTTGTGCACACTCTCTATGGCCAACGTGAGCTCTGCAATATAAAATCTAGCCAGACGCTCTGGGAAGACCTCCATCCGAATCAGCAGGCTCATCATATCCCCACCAGGGATGTAGTCCATCACAAAGTACAAATTGTCTTTATCTTGGAAGGAATAATAGAGTTTAACCACCCACTCATTGTCTGCCTCAGCAAGTATGTCCCTCTCTGCTTTGACGTGAGCCACCTGATTCCGGTTGAGCACATCCTTCTTTCGCAGGGTCTTCATGGCATACAGGGCATGTGTGTCCACTTTGCAAGCCAGACATACTTCTCCAAATGCACCAATACCCAGAGTCTTGATTTTCACAAACATAGATTTGTCCATTTTGGCCCTTTTGAGTCTGTTGTAGTTGGACTCCTTCTGGTAGAGAATTTTCCTCATTTGTTCCTGTTCTGCTTCACAGAGGCCTGCCTTTACAAAGGAAAGGAAACCACAAGAGCTAGTACTGTTACATTCATAGCAAGGGAAAAATAAATGAGCATTCCCAAAACACATTTCTCAGAAAAATTAACCAAGAACCAGAAAAAATGTATTAATGAGGGATATATACTCTCTTGCCGGTCAGTTGAGGTATTTCTGAAAAAAGGGCAAGCTCACTGTGGCTAAACTTTTTGCCAGGATTTGGAATATCTGAGATTGCTATGCCTGTCTGTTTTGGCTGAACAAGAAGGCATGGGGCAATACTGTCAGAGAGGGGAATAAAACATAACAAATCTGACCATGGGATTTGGTTTACATCTTTCAAATGTGCACTTTGCCACTGCACTCCACTATATGTATGTGCACTTAAGCCCACCTTAATTTAAACTGAAACTTAACCTATGTGCAGCAGTTCACTTTGCTCATGAATGGTTCCCTAATGCAACTCACATTAACAGTTCCTACCTTGGGTGCTGTTTGTTTGGTTTTGTGTTGTAATTAAAAAGCTGGTTTTGACATACACATTCCCAAGTGCCTTGGAACCTTCTTTAGAAATTGTGCTTCTTCCTCTGCCATTTACAGCCTCTACTCTCAAGGTTTTTAGATCTCCTGAGCATATTTTCTATAAACTTCTCTTTTTCCCCTCCCAAAATGTGTACATAAAATCCTCAGGTCTTGTCTCTCCTCAGCCACTGCAGCCCAAACCCTGATGCTATTTTCCTTCTGCACCCAAGCTGTTGAACAGCTGGCTTGTCCACCTCCTGTCTCCAGAGAGTCTCCCAGTAACATTTCACAGGACTCTGGGGAGAAACCTCCTGGAAAAGAGAGAAGCAGCAGGATCCAACCAGATTTTTCCCTACCTTTCAAGACAGAGCCTGCAGAGTGCCAACTCTGCCAACTTCAGTGTCTGCCCCTCTGCAGAGAGCCACTGGTGGCCTCCACCAGCAGAAACCCCTAGGCTGATCCCCAGGCTCCTCTTACAATGCACTTCCTGCAGCATTCTCTTTTCTTTCTGCACACCCCAGTTCCAAAATCCTGAATTAATTGGCATCAACTGAACTACTTTTGAGAGAAAGATCAGTGCCTAATGTGAAGGGGCCATTGGGAGGGTGGAGGGGGCTGAAGCAGCCTCCTGATTAGCAGGCTAGAAACTCAAGCATACAACCACAGGGCTGCTGCTTAGGCTCATTTAATTTCACATCTGTAGTCTAGGTAGCTAAAGATGAATGTGGGCAGACAGACTATGCAATGAGATCCCCACGGTATAAAAATTAAGTCTGTATGAATAAAGGATGGGGGAAGTCTACAGAAACTTGCAGAACAGGTAGGATGAAGTTTCAGACTGGAAACAGCCATATCCATACAAGGAATACTGTTTTTGAAATGAAAGATAACTACATCAATCCATAATAAATGAAATATTTATTTTTTAGGGTAAAATAATGAATGTGTTCTGTTCTTGTTAATTCTAGAATAATGCAATATTAAGACAGCCGAAAATCTCCTGCATGTTTATTTTCAGTCAGTGATAAGGTTTCTAGGGGAAGGACTTGTTTTTGTTTACAGCTGAATTATCTCTGAATGAGGGAAAGCTGAAGAGTCAGAAGAGAAGAACTAGCACAATTAGATGCTGTTATATCTCTCTAGAGAACATCCCCTATCTCAGTCTCAGGAAAATATTCACTAAACTCCAGCAACACAATACAACAACCTGTACTTGCAGTGAGGATAAACTATTAACTGTCAGTAAAATGCCAGCGTTTCAAGAGATTTTCCAAGAGTATTCTTTAAATTCTAACTTCAACAAACAAACTCCTGAGTTTTCTGATGCAATGTGAGCATCGAATCAACTGACTCTGGAAACTGACTGTGCTAGGGAAGATTGGGTAGTTAATTATTACCTATTATGCATTAAGAACAGCCTTCCTTAGAGCTTATCCTTCAATGCAAAAGTAGAGTAGTCATATTCCAGTCCTGCCTGGGAAGAAAAATAACTATCTCCCTTTTCTACAAGTAAAAATTGAAAACACAACTGCCAGACCAACCATGAGAGCTTGGCAGCTTTGTTTTAAGCAGCACTGTCAGAGAGTCAGCTTAGATTCAAGAGCTACAGTTAGGCATGAAAGAAGTTCTACCACTCAAAATGCATCTTCCTAAGACCTGCCTCTAGAACAAGTTCTGGCAACGGTCCCAAAATCAGTTCAAGATGGTCCAATATGGTTACTTGCACGACATCATTACTTCCATGTGCTCAACAGACAACTTCTCATTCACATATTACACAGCCATCTGAAAATACGGCACAGTGACTGCCAAGCTGAACCATGGCTGTAGTGATTGAGCAGCAAACATGGAACAGTGAGGAAGAACTAGAGCAAGGAGTTTTGCAAGAGCTGCTGAAGTATTGCGAGAATTATCTCAGCCTCAAGCCTGCCCTCTAAGTTCTTACCTATAATATGGGGGGGTGGGGGGGTGTTGCTTCATTTTACTTTTCTGGTATGAAGAAATATCATTTCACATCTCAGGCTTTTCAAACAGCCTCCCAGACCTGCATCCACACTTCTAAGTGGATACAGTCTGGTGTAGAGAGGTATCTGATACCTACTAATCATTGGATTCTGCATTTACAATTTCTTTTTACAAATTAAAAATAGCAATAATCGATTTGACCCCATTAGATGTTATTATAAAAAAACAAGAATTACTTTTGCCATTTCTTGCTCCAGTTGTAGCCTTCTGTTAATTTTCTGCTGGTAGGTCTTTATGACGTTCTCTACATGTTGCTCCATGTAGAACTTGAAGGCAAAAGGTGAGTAGCTCTTTATTCGGGATTCTCGCTTTTCCTCATCTTTGCCATTTTTTCGCACAGGCACCGGAGACGTCTGAATCTGCTTTTTGTCTTTGCTTGGTTTTTCAGCTTTAGTACTCTTGCTGCTTTTATCATTTCGCTCACTGCTCTCTTCAGCCTTGTTGCTTGTAGAGCTGGGGACCACACGCAGAGTCTGCTCCACGCCCATGCACAAGCAGTTGATATCAAACTGCTCAGAGGTGCCAGGAAGTAACAAATGCTTGGGATAGGGTGGGGGTGGACACCGCAGCTCCTGGTTACCATAATCCACATCCAGCTGATAGGCATTCGCTGCTCCAGGCGGTGGCACATGCTGCTCCATGATCTCCAAGCCATCCACAGCTGGTGCCTGTGCAGGCAACCACCCAGGATGGGAAGGTCCCACTGCAGTCTGAGGCTCTGGCCTCATCACTCGCATGCTCTTCACTGGCTGGAGGATATGAGCAGATGTGACTGCCGTGATTGTGTTTGGAGACGTAATGGAAGGATCGGGTTTTCCTGGTGGAACCTGTCTCATAGACACTGTCACTTGTGGCTGTTGCTGGTGGTTGTTGAAGGAGTTTGTTCTGCTCGGCACAGCGGCATCCGGTCTGAAGGATACATGTTGCCGTGGAGATGTTTCTATTCCTGGGTTTTGTAAAGAATCTCTGCGGGATGCTGTTGCTGCCTGCCACTGCTGAACTTGAGGATTATTCATGTCATAGAGGTCCATGTTTAGGCTATTTCTAGACGGAGTTAATAGATTTTGTGGTGGACTGTCTGCAAAATCATTAGCAAAGGCTGGGCCTCTGGTTATCACATGCATTTGATGAGAAGAAGGACTTGTCTGTTTGTGATGAGAATGTGAGATATACAGGCTTGCTGGTGCCTGCTGAAATGCATGACCGGTGTTGTTCTGAACAACTGCCCCTTTATTTGGGAGATTGGCATATCCCCCCTCCTGTTGCATTTTGTTTTGGAAGGATGGACTCCGCTGAACACCATATCCCATAGGTTCCCCCTGCACCATCATGTGCTGCCTGCTGTAATGCTGGCTGTTGCAGCCATGGGATGCCTGCAGCTGCAAGGCCTGACTGCTGTGATTAGCCACTGGATAATTAATCACAGAAGACTCCATATTTGCAGGGTATGCTTTCTGCTGATGGCTCGTTGGTGTGCTGTGACTGCCTACTCCAGAGGGTCGCTGTACAGGAGCAGTCATAGCTGAAGACTGAGAAGTAGAGATTAAATAGTCCATGTATGGCCTTGGAACCTCAGTAAGCATATTTGCACCGTCTGCTCCAAAGCCTGTCCCTTCATAGGCTGCATTACTGATCTGATGGTAGGACGGAAAAGATTCATTCGATCCTTCAAAGCTTGGCCTGCGGGTTACATTATTTGGCACAATACCCTTTCCTTTATAAAAAGAACACAGAAGAATGTTAGGAAACAATTCAGGTGAACCAATTACTTTGTATTTCTCATGCATCTATACATACACACATACACACACATGCACACTGCTCAGGGAGTATGTGTTATAAAAACACTTTTCAAAATCTAAATTAAGCACTCTGAACATTTAAAGTACAGGTGCCAAGTATTCCTACTGATAATGAGCTACTGGCTCACAATAATGTTCATGCCAGGAATCATCAGGGAGTCCTATCAAATAATGAAAATAGAAGCACAAATTCCCTAACTATGAACTCATCAGACTTTACAACCTGTTTCTTAAAGCTGGACCAGTATTAGCAGTCACTGCTCTCACACAGGAAGAAGCTACAGAGCAAAGTGTTAAGTACAACAATGGGAGGAAAACAACTCCTGGAAGGACTTTCTATACAACTTAAAGTCAACATTGCTATAAACTATTAGGCCATCACGTAGTCCATCTTCTGCACAGTAAGCCACCTGCTCACACTGGTTTTCTGTTTACATCTCTTTCTTCCAACCTTCTCGAAAATCCCTCTTTCCTTCTTCATTTAAACAAAGTCAACATACAGTTTGTCCTGTATTCCTTCCAATGTGTCAGACACAGAGTACCCCCTCATACTACTTATCTTCCATCTCCTGGGAAAGAAAATCTTTCAGGGTGTCAACATATTAATCTTAGCTTGAAGAATGTGCAGAGACAAGACAGCAGCATTCCTACAGCAGAAGTGTTAATGGCACTTTTCATCAGTTCTTTGATCTGAGGACAAACTGCAGGTGTATAAAGCACTGGCTGTGCTAAAAAGACAAGGGGAGACTCTGTGCTGTTGTTATGTTTTTGTTCCCTTTCTGGTTCTTTAGCACTCACAAATCACAGGACTTGGCCCATTTATGCCTAAACTATTTCCTTTTAAAATCCTGACTTCACAAAGCCCATAACAATCATACTGAACTAACAGGCTTGAACAGTGGATTACAAGCTTTTTGCAGTACATCACGTCCCAGCTAGGCCAGATGCAGCACACCTGAGCACAGCTGCTGACTCCTCACCTTGACACACCTGTGCTGCCTACAGACACACAGGGACATGCAGGGTATTAAAACAGGTTTATGCACACTGCACACTGAGGTTGTGCACCACACTGAGGTTGTGCACACACATTCATAAAGAATGCAATGTTTTGAAATGGAATAAGGTTGGACAAATAATCAGAGATTGTCAGAGATCTTTGACTGGCAGCTTTTTCTCCTGTGATAACACAAGGCCGGCATTACTAAGGCTGTTTTTACAACAACACCCCTGACAGCTCATCTGCTGGGACACAGGAGATGCACTGATGAGGCTGTGGCAGTCCTAAGCATCCCAAGAAGTGGCTACTCTAGCCTGGAAGTGGGAGGCAGCCATAAGACTCATTTGTCATCTCTGTCAGCAGGATTCATGCTAAGCCTTGGAGCAAGCTGACTTTGCTTTCCCCTATCAGAGGCCACAAAACAAAGTAGCAGCAATAACTGTCCTTCTTTGGGACACATAATTCAGATGTGCAAATCATCTTGATGTCAAGAGAGAGATGATGTCCACTCTTAGACTGTATACCAGTAAGTCTGTTCTGGTCCAGTGGGGGAATATTTGGATTTGAACAACTGATTTCTGTTTAAGAAGGTGGACTATGAATGGCTACAGAGACGACACTTTGGAAGGAGGTGAGCTGTACCGAGGTTCCAGCCCAGCTGGCCTTGCAAGGCCAGGTTCACTTCACCGTCTCCAATAAGACTGCTATGGAACACTGCTGTCCAACACTTCTCCCCAGCAATGACCTTACTTTAAAAACTAGCTTATTGCAAGAAAGAACACACTTAAAACAAACAAACAAACAAAATCATGCTCACCTGGTGAGGTTTGCTTAATTACACGTACTATCTGTTCATTTCTAGGATCCAAGTAGCTCATCTTACTGATGTACTCCAGGGCTGCCTCAATACTTCTGCTGCCTGTCTGCTTCAGTGCTCGGACAGCCATCTCCTGTACAAAGCAAACAAGAATTGAATCACATTGTGACAAAACCCAAGCACTGGACTGCAGGCTGGAAAGCAGTAAGTGTTCTCACATTAATAGGAACATTTTAAACACCAGATGACAGCTGCCTGAAGCCAAATAGACTTGTATTTTGAAAGCATTTGCATGCCTTATGCAACTCAAAAATTTTAAGAAGAAAATAAGAAAACACACAACCCACCATGAATCTGGCAATTAAAGAAGCCTCAAATTAAAATGTGTACTTTGAGAACCCTTCAAACAATTTTTGAATCAGGTATGGAAAAGGCAGCATAGTTTCACAATGGATGAAATGAAATGAAAATTTAGCTGTTAGTATTTGAGAGCATGTCTCTTAGTCACACCTGAACACAATAAAAACTTTATCCTTTCACAAATATCACAAAGAAGCTAATTAGGCAGGGGCTGATTTCTGCTCACTAGAGTCAATAGGGAAGAGAAACTGCTGTTTTCAGAACACCTGGGACATCATCCACTAGTTATTTGGAAAATGACTGGGCATCCCAAACTGAAGGCTACACTGTCAGTCTTTTTAGCTGTATTTTATTGGGCATATGTCCATCACTGAGAAGTTAATATGGGTGCCAGATACACAGCCTGAAAACTAAAACTGGGGAAAATATGAATGCTCCAGCTAAACTTCAAACACAACCCCGGTTAACAACCCCTGTTCTAAAGCTCCTTGCAGTTGTTTGTACTTTTACTTATAGCTCAGGTATATTAAACACTTTCAATGACTCTAGCACTGCATGGTTGCAATGCAAAATACACAAAATTGCTCATGAGGCTGCATGATCTTTTCTGAAATGATGGAGAAACTGATATCCAGAGATTTAATGTTGAATTTAATTCACAGAACTTCACCCCTCAAAAAGCTGGATACCTACTCAAAAGTAGTTGCTGAGGACCTTTCTATAAATCACCTCCAAAAGGTAACTCATACAACAGATATGAAGCTTAGTGACACACGATTAGAGAAGTAACTTGAACTGAACTCCCAGCTCTTAGATGGCTGAAGCTGAATGAAATGAATGGCACCACCAAGCATCTGCCTGCAAATGTCAGTATCCTACTCCCTTGCCACTTTACTGCTATTTTTAGGGGAATTCTGTCATGGCGAGCTGCCCACTGAGCACTGAATCAGATGGAGGTTGTGCCTCCTGCCCCGGCTGCCTGGTTGCAGATGTGGCAGCTGGGTTGGCACCAGTGCATGGCTCTCCCACGAGTCAGTTCTGGACACCGGCTGGCAGTCGGGAGCTCCAGCTGGAGAAAAGGGCAGTTTTGCTCCACAGGACGGCAAGGGCACGTCAAATACCCACTAATTGTTTACTTAGCAAGGGAGGCCCATCTCAGATGACATCAATTCACACTTAACACAGAGCCACATGCTGGCACTTGGCATCTTGTTTTGCTTAACTCAGACCCCTCCTACTCCCCCCCAAAACGGCAGCAGTTTCTTCATTAGTCCGAGGTTCTGCTTGTGGAATGGCTATGGCAAGCTGAATATTTTTCATACAATTTATGACTCATAATTCATAGAAAGGCAGTAGTTGGTTTTACATTTCCTATAGCTGAAATACTTCACTGGCATCAACACATTACTAAGAGCAATTTTAAATCAACAGAAAAATATTATGTATGACGGAAAGAATTTCACACAATGTTTCTTCCTCTTTCTATTTTTCTTCTTGTGGATACATTTCTAAAGTATTAGCAAATTCACATCCTAGTGCTCACCATTCTCTTCATCCAGGGACTCTGGGCTTTCCAGCCCTGTTCCACATGGCTGCTAACATACTCTGTCCCATTTACAGCAGCTGGATCTAGCCTTAGGTCACAAGTCTTGGTTTCCTAAATTAAATGTCCTCTATAAGCAAATTTGGGCTGGTTTGGATGTTGGGTAACGATTATATTAATGATTAATAAAACAGTCCACATGGTCCACTTCTCCCTCTCTGATCTGTGCTGGCTGTATACAATTCAAAGGGGCTAAAATAGGAGAAATTTTTATCATCAGCACAGTAATATCATCTCTGAAAGCATACTGTAACATTCTCCTCATTTGCCATTGCCTGTGTCTGAAAAGCAGAGTAAAAATGACACTGAACACTGGCCTTCCTGAAGCTGCATGTTCTACCTTCAGCAGTTTAGGGGATTCATATTTAAACTTCAGTGGGAATAATGTGAGGGAACAGGCACAATACATTCCACTCTGCACAGCTTGACAACCTAAGAGGCCAGCAGGAGCCTAGATAACCTAAGAGACCAGCAGGTGTGTCAGCAGCAATCTCACCCTTGCAAGTCCCCAGTGCAACAGCAGCATTGTGCTCCAGCTCCCCAGTTCCCATCTTTCATTAGGCCACCTCCCACCCTCCAAAGGGCTTCCTCATTACACACACTATTTGCACAGCATTTACATTTCTGCTGGAAAAAATTAAGTAAAATTTTTTGTGCTTCAAAAGAACACCTGTGATTCTTCTGTACAGCATCCCACAGCTTGGGCTCTCTACCCTGTAAGTCTCGAGACACCAGTATCCCCAGCTTTTGATACTAATGCACAAAACCCTCACATCATCTCCAAGCAAATGGAGAATGACCAAAAGGAAAAAAAAATCCAAAAATCCACATACAGAAGGAAAAAGGTTTTCCTCAGAGGCAGATCACATTACAATCACAGTTCTCCACCCAGGAGACAAATCCCCCTGGGGGTATGTGATACTTAAGGAGAGTGGAGGGCAACAAGAAGCTCCAGCAGTCCTGCAGGTAGCCTTTGTCCTCTGCATCCCATTGCCACTGTCCATGCCCACAGCTCTGGCAGTCACCTGAAAAGAGCTCCATTACTTCCAGCACCTTTTCCTTAGGGACAGAAGACATGCTGATGTGTGGCTGAGGATCACAGAGAGCGTGCTCTGCCCAAGGCGGCTGCTGGCACCTGAGGTATGGTGGCCTTCTCCATCCTGTGGGCAACACAGGGATGAGCTGTGCCGAGCACGGGAGCGTGGCTGGCATGAGCAGCAAAGGGCTGGCCTCCGGGAGCCTGCTGAAGGGGAAGTTGGCTCCCTGGGGAGCTGGGGCTGGGACCAGGCCTGCATTTGCCAGAAATCAATATTACGGACTGTTTTGAAGTTGAGGAAGAAGGGCAGAAGATGGATTAAACAATCACACTCGTTGGAGAGCAAAGGCTTAAGTGAGATGAAGGGTGTTTGTGAGAAGCAGCAGAATGGCTCAAAAAGGAGGGAAATCAATGCCAAAATCTTGCAAATAAATACATAGACAGTAGAAAGGCTGAGGAAACGAGGACAGACAGTGGGCGAGGAAAAAAGTGCCCAGCTACAGTGACACGGATGGAGCTGCCTTGATTTTACACCACTGGAAGGTAAGCACACTTTAGAAAGTGAAGGGAAAAAAAGGAACCAGAAATGAGCCAAGGGAAAAAAAGCCACTTGGAGCTGTAGCCAACACCAAAACACTCAAGTAGGCACAGGATCAAATCCAGCTCCCACTGAGGTCAACAAAGATTTCCATTAACTGCAAGGTACACTGTATTGGGCCCTCTGCTTCAGATTGTTTCCTTTTCACGAGGCCAAGCGCTGTAAGCCACAGTATGGGTTGAGAAACTTGGCTGCTGGCTGTGCTCTGCTGCCCCACAGCAGCTGCCAGGCCCACGGAGAAACACCAGCCATTGGCAGTGTGCACAGAAACCACAAGAGAACAGAGCGCTCCCAGCCCCAGCTCATTCTCTGTATTCCCTTTGGAGGATTCAAACATCTCTCTGTGCAGGGCTTTTATGAACCTTTTTGCTTCTAGACATCACTAAGTGTTGATGAAAAAATCAACCAGAAAAGGTAAAGGTGAAGAGCTACAGGGGGAAAAGTGTGCTTTTACAATTAACTCTAACAACACTGTAATTAAGGTAACAGCTGCAATGTTAAAATGAGGTTTCGGTGGTCAGCTATGGCTCTGGACAGATCTAATGGAAAACCAAAGTCAGGCCAGGAACCACGAAACAGACTGAGGAAACTGCAGTATCCCAAATTTGTGGACTCAGATAGAAAAATGGGGAGGGTGGAGTTTCCCAGCTAATTCCTGCAGTGGGCTACCTAAACCCGACTGCTGCATGGTCCATATGATCTCTGTTATTTCCCCAGTCTTGCACTGGTAGATGGCGGCTTTCCAACAGATTTCAAGATTTTGCTATAAGGAAGGCCACCTTTGAGCTCAGATGCTAAATAGGAAAAATCCTTGTTTGACGGTAAACAGATACTTGGATGTGTGAATATAAAGACTTCATCTCACTCTGTGCTCTGCAGGCAGTGTGAAAGGCTTTCCCCATTTTACCCTCCTGCCTGGCTGCACTCCACCAGCATTGGCAGGGGTTCACGTTCTTGCTGTACTACAGGGTTGTCCAGCAACATTTTTCATTCAGAAAGCTCCTCGTTGCCAAGATGTATTTATCATCCAAGTGAAGATTGCACAAGAGGTTACAATAAGTAAGACTTTTTCCCAAGAACATTGTGTCTGAAGGAAACAATAGGTCCTCCAAAATTTGGCAAGGGTAATTAATTGCTAACAACAACAAAAATTAATTACTTGCTTTCCATTCACTAAGAAGGATGGGTGACAGATGCAGGAAACAGATACAGGTTCCCTGCAGAAGGGAAAAAAATAAAGCTCATGCCAAAAGACATGATCTAGCATTGATTAGAAGCCTTTTTGCGATAGCCCCCCATTGCAGGATTTTTCATTCATGATTTTAGGCATGCAAAACCCAAGCAGTTCAGGAAACAATGTACTCTATCAGAACTGCTGCAGCCCCACAGAACAGAGAAACCTATTTTGCAATATTCTCTCTCTGTAATTATTCTCTAGTTGGACACTTCATCCAATTTTGCACTCTACTTTTGTTTTGCCTGTTTTCAGGTTGCTAACATCAGGGCTAAATTTTGCATATAAATTCCCATGCTGACCATAACCTTGATTAAAATATTCTAACTACATAATTAAGATATTATCCTGAGTATCATCAGTGCTTTTCAGTTTTAGTGCATCAAAAACACAGAAGGAAATTAGCAGAGGCAAAAACCTACTGAGTGCTGCAGCATCATTTAGTCCACTCTGAAACCATGTGACCCATTCAGAAACTAATGGACATCTACCCCATGATTAGTTAAGGGTTTTCTGCCCCCACTGCTCCTGTTACAAGCTTCTCCAAAGCCACCCTGCTTAAGTAGTAATAAACCTCCCCCTCAGCCTCAATTATGCAGGATCAGTTTATTGCTTCTGATTTTAGTTTTGTCTTTTCACAGCAGTTCTGCTGTTACCTACACAGCGAGCCCCCTTCATCCTAAGAGATTCTCACATCTTGGCCTCCATGGCTGAACTTGTTTTCTTTTGTTAAATGGGATTTTTATTCCCTTTATTGGTGTAGTAGCCCTTCTCTGTATCAAGAAAGATCAGACTGGGACATGATATTGATAAGAGCTGCACACACCATTCTTGATGACATGTCAACAGCGGTGGAAAAGTCATCTTTGGGATGAAGTCACTCAGGGCTTTAATCCTGGCTTTTAGTCCTTGCCTACAGCATTTCTACCTTTTGTGCTCCTGAATTATTTTCCATTCTGCTACCACTCCAGCTCTGAAGGTCATCCATTCTTTTGGCTGGATGCTCTAGCTCTGCTTTGCACTCACTGTGCATTCCCACCTCACGTTGTCACAGTGTTTCCTTCGTTTTTTTCCCCCCTTCATACCAGGCTTACCAGGGGTTAAAGCATGCAGAGGAGACACAGTATATAAAACTGGGCAGACAGAAAAAGAATATAGACACAGGACAAAATGTAAGACTCACTAAATTAAATCACATCAACATATAAAAAAAAATTACATTACTGTAAATTAAGAATGGGGAATTGCAGGTAAGGAACAGTTTTACCCAGATGGTTTTTACAAACATTTTCAAGGGATATTTGCACAACTAACAAAGGGAGTATGTGCAAAAAACAGAGGGAGGATTTTTAAAATTATGCAGTGCTCTAGTAAATGTCCTATCAGAAGAAAAACAAAAATAAATCTAATATGACAGTCATTGCTATGCCACTGCTCATTCTGTTTTCCTTCCAACAATTTTAGTCTTTATTTAGTCAGTCACCTACAGAAGATTGAGATATTTACTACTCTCTTTGTACAGCATTCAGTACAATGGGGTCCTGTTATTGTTGTGTTCATGGCAGCAGGATAACTTATTAATAATAAGTAGGGTAATTAAATCCAGGCCAAAATACATAACTTGGAGCGCTAGGCAAAAAGATGTCAGAGGGTTGAAGTGTCAGTTCTACTTGGTCCCAGCACAGAAACCCTTGTATCAAGATCGCCACAAGCCAACTCTGAAATAAATTGCCTTAATCCTCAGAGCCAGAGAATATCACCCATTCCACAGAATCACAAAGCTGCAAAAGACCTCTAATATCATCGAATCCAACTTTTGACTGAACGTCACCGCGTCAACTAGACCCACAGATGGTGACTCTGCCACCTCCCTGAGCAGCCCACTCCAATGCTTAATCACCTTTTCTGTGAATAAATTCTTCCTGATGTCTAACTAATATTCCTTCCATAGCTATATTTGCTATTGCTATGGAAAGAATGAGACAAAATAAGCCAAAAGTAACAAGATCATCTGGTTACTTTTTTTCACATACAAAAACCCCTTTTGGGGAATAAAGTTTTTCTATCTTTTGGGATTTAAAAAAACTCTGGATAGTTAAAAATCAAACAAATTTATCAGGAAAGTTATATCAATATTTGAAATTTATCACTTTCATTTTCATATTTTAGTAGCCCTCGAGTGAATACAAAGTTCTTTCACAAGCATCACAGAAAAGCCTTTTCTACTGTTTTTTCCCAGCGGCTTCTCCTTAAGTTGATGACTAATCAAAATTGTGTAAGTTCTTCCAAGAGAAGAAAAAAGTGCTATACAGATTTAGCAGCAGAGTACTTATAAAGAACAGCTACTATAAATAACACCTTCACCAACTTAAAAAGGGTAAGAGAAAAAAACTGGAGTTGAGAACAGTGACTGAAAATATGACATAACTTTTGTCAGGTAACAAAAAGGTACCAGTTACATCAAAATACTTTATAGCACTATGCAACTTTATACTATCTAGCAGCATAGAACTTCTTTCATTTTTTTCCTGGTATTTGTTTGTTCTTTTAACTAAGTCTGTATAGCCCATTCCCCCACCACAGCTCATTGCAAGACACAGTGTGTTTAGCCATGGGTGTTTCATGGGGAACACCTCCCATTTTACACTACAGTCCTTCTGTTCCAAGAGTTTCTCAAATATGGCTCTTCCCCTGAAAAGGAGAGATATGAACTTCAGGCTATAAGCCAACCCATGGTCCCAAAGTTAAGACATTTGGAAATAAAGCAAACACGGCTGCTCAACATATTTCCAAACAAATGCCTGTAAAATGAAGGAAGTATTTATAACAAGGCATCTCCAGACAAAAAGAGCATATGTAAACACTTCAAGAAGTTCTGATGAACTATTCAAGAGATGCAATCTGTTTAAAGAGAAAACACATATGCATTGCAATGCCCATTTTCAAATCCAATCAGAAAATTTCATCAGACAACTCCTGTTGATGTCCCAGAAAGTGTGTATTTACTGACACACATACAGGTATTACATAATGTGTGCACATCTGTGTAGATTATTTCCCTTAAAATAATCTAATTTCAAGTGAGTCCTCTAAAAGCAATATGTAAAAATTAAGAAGACTCTTATTTGTGTCACAAGTCAGATAAAACGAGTAACTTAATTATATTTACATATACATTTGATGTACCATTTCTGGAAGTACATCGGGCACTCGGGAAAGGATTTGGAAAGGGGGAGGCCGAAGGGAAGGGCTTTTGGAAAGGGGAAGGCTGAAGGAAGCTGGAAGAGGTCCTGCTCCAGGCAACAAAGCTGCACCCAGCACAAAGCTCAAGTGCCATGAAAGAACAAACAGGCAAGGAAAGAGAGACTGCAACATTAAGAACAATAACTGAGTGAAAATAACTAAGAGCCACCACGAATACCACTTTTCTTTTTTTCTTTCTTACAAGTAGTGTGGGAAGTGAATACAGAGCTGAGCTGCTCCCTTCCAGCTGGGACACAGGCATGAAAGGAAGGGGAGCAGGGTGCAGAGAGCTTTATAATGGAGGCAACTTAATAGACAGACCTGAGGAGCAGTGACAAATAACCTGTTCTCCCTGTCCACACCAGCCTTGGAAAAAGCCTATCTGTGTCTGAAAAGGTAAGGCACAAGCCTTATTTCCCCAGATATTTGGTGATGGGAGTGATACTGTAAACATCCAAGATCCGTGGTGATTTGCTGCCTTCCTCAAACGCTCTCTAATGACCCTTTCTGAAGGCACCTGCTTGCTCCCCCAGCTTTTCAAAGAGCACACACTCCTGGTTTAGCTATCATACGTGGCCAAGAGTGAAAGGCAATAGTAGTAGTTCCCCTTGTACAGAAAATTCCCCTTCTGGAAAACACACTGCTTCAGATCCCACATCAGCAGAGACTTGTGAGAAGCAAGCACACAGCATTCAATTTTGAACCTGTAGTACTTGAGGACTATCTATATTCCAAAATTCACGGGGGTCAGGTTTACATTAATGATACAATAAAGGAGGGGGCAGGGGGAGAATATCCTTGAACATCTGCAGTGCTCAAATTGTCTCCTAACTGCACAAAATCCTTTCTACTGCGATGGCAGCCCAAAGCCTTCTGCACTGTGCAGAGCTCTACAAAGACACAAGAGAAGAATCTATTCCGAAAAGGATTTCTAATTTAAAACAGAACAAACCATTGTATATACAGCCTTAACTGTTCCTCATTACTCTTTAAGTATGCTCATTGGAGAGCTATTTAAACTATTTAGAGTTCAAGTCTAATCAAATGACCCATGTCAGGTTCATCAACAGACAGAAAGTTGGACAAATCTCTCCTAATCTTTCCTTAGCACTGGAGCAATATTATGTGTTAATTCAGAAACCTTATAGTGAGGCAAATCATGTCATAAGCAGCATTTACAAGCTACTGCACTGGCAGGTTTACATTACAGAGCAGCATGGGAGAGCTTTGCTTACCTCACGCGTGAGTGAATGAACATGCATACACGTGCAACTGTGTACATAACTCCTTTTCAAAGATCTTATTTTACTTCCCTGAAATCCTCTCACTTTGGTTACAGAAAAAGGGAACTTCCCACCCTCTGGACACAGTCTGTAGCAGTTTCAGCCTGGGATCCAGCTGACTCCTGTCTGGCAGCCACTGTAGTGACCTGTATTCTGTCACACAGTGGGTCAGCCACATGCCTTGCATTAACCAGTGTGGCTGAAGAGCTTCCCCTTGATCTCACAAGGCAAGGCACAGCACTATTCATCCATACCTTTAGTATTGCAAAAGTAAGGTAACATCCTACAATTGCTTTTGAACCCTGAGGAAAAGGAAACAGAAGGAAATTAGTAAACAATTCAAGTATAAGCTCATGTGTTGTCTCAAACCAAGCATCACTATCATCTTCCTGTAATGTTCACTGAAAGCCTTTTCCAGGTTCCTGTTCGCGTTCTTTAATAACTAGAGGTGTGATCACACATATCATCCCGTTTTCATACCAATCCCAACACTGAGAAAACTCTGAGGCTTACAACTATAACTCAAAGAACAGGAGTTACCTATCTGGTACTCTACAGCAAATACTTTCTACATGGCACAGAAGTCCAAGCCAATGTAGAGTATTTTACTAAGCCTTTTAATTCATGTTACTAAAATATTGAATGCCAAATCTCCCAATTTTCTACTTTCTTCATCCTAACAGTAAAGCAGTGGAGTTGAGGTAAAGGGAAGCAAACAACTCTTGCAGCAGCAGCATTGCACAGCAGAGTTTGCTAAAAGTGAATAGCAGACAATATCAGGTGTTCCAGCCTTTACAACTAGAAGAAATGTATGCACAGGGCAAGAATCTTCAAATTCTTTGTTCAAAAAAACCCAGTCATCATTTGGTTTGCAACTTTCCTCTGGATTGGCATGATTTACATCCAGAAAGCAACAATGAGTCCAGAAACTCAATTTAGAGACAGAATTGAGCTTGAAAAGACAAGAACAGTAACACATTCGAGAAGTGTTTTACTATCGCTTCTTCATAAAGCACAATGAAGTAATTAGCAGAGCAGGAAAGGTGCTGTGCACGTCACCAATGCAATCAGAAAGTTTTCCCACCCAAGAGAATGGGTAGACTTCAGCCAGACTAATTCCTCCACTTTTGCCCTTGTCTGACTCAGCCTAATGAAACACGTAAATTTGTCCAACAGTGCTAATACTGTAAGTATTAATCTGAGGATATTAATAACACCCTAGCACCCAGCAAAGAACCTATACAAGTTCCTGGGAAAAAAAACCCATCATAGCAAGCTGCCTTCAGGAGTTTATTGATTCCACTGGAGTATCACAAACTCTCAATACATATAAACACACCAAAGAGCCTTGCTCAGGAGGCACCTTCGAAGTTGAGGTAGAACTGAACCCAGCCTCAAGGAAAGGTGCAGCACACAGCAGAACAACACTGTTGTTTCCAGAAAGGTGCTCCAGGACAGCTTCATTGCCAGTTGTGAGCCAGGATCCTCATGTATGAAATTCGGCCATGAATGAGAAATAAACCTCCCACTCTGCATTCTGGGAGTCCGAATGAGGGTCCCTACACTCAGGGTGTGTAATCTTAAAACATAAAAACCTAAACCCCACCTATTCCTGATACAATGCATCTTAAATCACTAAATACATTAAAATGACAAATTCCTGCACCTTGCTGTGCAAAGGGCAGCTGTCATTTAAATCTACTCTTGGAATGGGGTTCTCTCATGTTCTTTCTCTCAGGTGAGATATTCTGTGGTATTGCTATTTACACTTATTAGCAACCAGGGCATATTTGCTGCAAGATCAGCAGGCCATTCATGCCCTCCTCTAGACCTTCTTTTCACATCCTGAGCTGGGAGAATGATAGCATGACCCCTTCCTGCTAACACACATATCTCCCCCCACCCCTTCTTTTTTGTTTGTTTGTTTGGGTTTTGGTTTTTTTTTGGTTTTGTTGGAGACAGGCGGTTTTTTACTCTATCAGGGTGAGTAAATCAAGCTGGATAGAATAGCAGTTCAGTGAAGGTTTCATGATGAGCTTATTCCTCTTCATTAGCAGCAAGAGATGCGCTTGCTAATTTTATTGCTCACGCGTTAGCAAAAAATGCATTTGGCTGGCATTACATTTACAATTTACGTGCAGCAAAGCATTTCTTTTCAGTGGCCACAGACACCAAGTTGAGGGCTTCCCACTGCTCTTTCTTCTACTAAAAAGATACATACATATCTACTTATGTAGAAAACAGGATTTTTACAGATATTCACAGACTTTGCAAATGATTGCTTAGACAAATTGGACACGAGGAACTTGTAAACTGAGTATTTAGACGCAGCAAGATTAGTTATGAACCTTGCTGTCCAGGAATAGAATCCCAAAGCACAGAAAAGAATTGTAACAAACACTGAAAGAGTTTTTTTGTGCTGCCAGAGACAGCTGTTACCCACAAAGTTACAAGGTGCTGGAAATTTGCAATGCGTTAGTACTGTTTATTGCATTCCTTCATATTCAACTCTACAAATTGAATTTTGCACCTATTCCTGTTAACAGTGCCTCTGTCATTTTTACTGAGCTACCTACTGAAGGCATTACAAATTTTCTTTTACTTCGTAAGATTTTAACATTTAAAGAGTGATATTCCTCTATGCTGTAACATTATATGGTGGTTTGTTCATTTTTAAACCATTAGAACTTTGAAGTGCTGTTTTAAAACCTCCAAGGCAAGAAAAATTCAACTGAAGACAGCGAAATTAAGCTGCCCATTTATATTCAAGGTCAAGTACTAACAATTTTTCAAACAAGGTTCCAGCGTATTCCTGATATGGCCTTTAGAAGTTTATGAGAGTTCGGTTCCCCTAATTTTTCTTTGGGGAGTACTTTAAAAGAACTTATAAAACCTCCAGGATATCTGGCTGGAATGCATTACCAGTGAACTGTTCCCTCCTTTGAGGATTTGTACCACAATGGGACCCCAACTGACATCAAGCAGTAATGCAGAGTCTAAAATAAGGAATATATCAGAGAAATACAGCTCTACTGTAAGACAAATGAAGGCAACTTTCTCTCTCACCCTCCCAGTGGAACACAATGCACCTCATGTGACTGAAGAAACATCTGGGTTTTATCCTGAGATAAGATTTCTAATATTTTTTCTGTAGAGAAACACATACAGAAAATGCAAGTGCTGTGCAAGGCAACTTGCCATATTTAATGTTCAGAATACAAAGAGGCAAAACTTTTACATAAAATACTATTTAAAAAAAATTTATTGGCATTTTGAATTTTGTGAGTTAAATTGGAATGCTGTCTTTCTTTTTCCCTCCCAAATTCTCATTCAAAAATATAGAAAGGCATTCATTCAGCTTTTCACATTTTAAAATCAATATGCTCAATCTTGTAATACAATATACACTGCAGCACTAGGGATCTCATTAGACATTTTCCAGAAGTCTCCATGTAGCTCTTGACTAAGTTTCATTAACTCTATCAAATACATGTATGTAACTACAGCTCCAAAAGTAAGAACTGCTATACAGCACTGACTGGCATTTAATGATTTTCAAGGCTACAAAAATATCTCTTTGTACTAAATGCTTTATATGACTCAAAGTTACCACAGCTTTCTGCAATTGCAAGATAAAACTCTCAAATCTACCAGTGCTAGAGGCAAAAAAAGAAGAAGAGAAAGGAAAAAAAAAAGCCTCAGCTGGATAAAATATCTTAAGGTCCAGCTTTTTACATGTAAAGCAGCCGCAGCAAAATTATTCACATTCTTAGCACATAGCTGACCAGGACAAGATTCCACAGAGAGGTAAACAATTCCCCCAAGAGAGCAGCTGCATCTTCTTCACATTGGGAGCTACCAGGGGGAGGGAGAAATGCCCATTGAGGTCCCCAAAACTGATGAGAAGCATGAAGAAAATATTACTTCTGCTCTGTGATAATCTTCACTCCACTGCTCCTTTACTGTGCTCCATGAGAATAGAGAAGTGAAGAAATAAGTAAACAAATAAATAAATATAAAATAAATGGAAGCCAGTTATTATGGCTAAATTACATGCTTAAATTAATGTCTTAGAGGAACACTGTAAGCAGGAATCCAAGTCCAGTTCAACACAGAGAGCAGGGGATAAATATTAGGTAGTGTTGAACAGAACCGAAAGGAACTGAAACAACTAAGTCACCCAGCTTTGCTTTCATTGTGCGATTATTTTCAAAAGTAAACATGAAAGTATAAAACTATTGCTTTCTAGGTTTTCACATTATCTCTGAAACTGTCCTTTTTTAAACAGTTTTTTCCCCCTTAACAGGATCTTTACTCAGTTCACCTCAATGTTACTTCTGATGGCTACCAGCCAAGCGGCACACTTTAACAGTCAAGACACACAGTCCTGAAGAAGCATCTTTCTCACTCCACTCCATTTACATGCAAAAGCTGTGAGATGTATTTTAGGTTGTTGTAAGAAAAGAAATCCCCTGGGAAGATTCTCTTCAATGACATCCTTAACATTAGTATCATCTCACAAACCTGCCACAAGCCATCAATGAAATCAGCACAGCAATGTAGAAAACAACCACATCAATACTTTTAGCACTCATAACTTACTATTCACATATCTGCTCCAGCTGCAAGTGTGTTGGCAGAAAACTATTTCTGTCTTGTCCCTGGCTGCCTGTCGCTTCTCCCTGTGCTGGAGGTATTGCCTGCATCTCTCTCTCCTGACCACACTTGCCACCAGAGCCAGCTGGTTTAGCACAGACCTGTAATTCAGCTGTTGGAGCATTTTGCCCCAAGACAGCTAGGGTTAACTCCAGCAGCAGCTCAGCTGGGGCAGTAAGACCTCGGTGAGAGAAGGAGTAAGATAACACAGCATGGAGCAGATGGCCCTCTCTGGAGCACAGCTGGAAGGAGGAGAGCATGTGAGTGCAAGGCTGAGCTTTCTCTCGGCATTTCCTCTGATGGTGGTTGTTGACAGCCAAGGCAGCTGCCACCACTCTCAACTTCTCTGTCGCTTTCTGTGCCTTCCCTCTGTTGTACGCCTCAATTGTGCCCGTGTCCCTCCCATCATCCCCAAAAAATTATTTTTATCCTGGATCACTTCTCTGATCAGTCACTGTTCAGCTCCACAAACACAGTGCTGGCACAGCTTGCAAGAATGAACTGGGGAGAAACAAGAGCGAAGATGGGCGGCTCTGGCAGCAACAACAAAAGCTGCTCTCCTGGAGCTCCAGCCCAGGAGTCTCCTCTACTTCCTTCACACCAGCCCAGGTGAAGGGAATATGCTTGTGATCGCTCAGAACATAAGGTTTTTCTTTTTCTTGTTTTGGCCTCTGTGCTGCATTAAGAAAGATTTTAATTGCTGTATTTTGTATGTTGGTATCATACTAAGTTTAACAAGCTAATCCCTCCCTTACTTATGTAGTTATCACCCAATATTTCAAGGCAAAACTAGGACATTTTTCAGAAATACAGTTGATCATTTAAAAAGATATAGCCAAGGGGAAACAGTCTTACATGACAGGCTATAAATCAACATGTTAGACGAGTAATTTTAAACCACAGGAGAAGTAAAAAAAAAAAAAATCTCACTGTATCAAGCCAATAAAAACCCTCTAACACTCTAGAATATATTGGACCTGTTCCACAACAACTGTGTTTCTTATGAAAATACAGTATTTTGAACTCTAGAGAAGTCTGAACCTGATTAAACTGAAACAAAAGAGAGGGAGGAAAGAAGAGTGGGAGCACATGATTCTACTCATTCTTCCTTCTCAACTGAAGTCTGAGGAGGGAGTTTGAGAAGGTTCAAACAGATACACTCTCTTGAATAAGTCACTTAGTGCTGACACATTTGCTTAGTAGTAACACATTTGCTTGGTAGTTCCCAGTAATGCTGGCAGGGGATCAGTATTCCTCACCTCCCTCCTTCCAGCCTTTACTCAAACTTCTAGGAGATTCTTGTTTTCCAATGCTTTCAACCTATATCATTTGATAGCAGAACTGCCAATTGTTTTTCATGCTCCATTATTACTATTAAGTTCAGTACTCGGCCAGTATCATTTTGGTAAATGCTCACTGATGACACAAATCTGGGAGGAGTGGCCAATACCCCAGAGATCTGCAGAGCTCTTCATAAGGACCTTGACAGGTTGGAGAGATGGCCAGAGAGGAACTGTCTGGAAAATCCAACAAAGGCAAACGCCGAGTTCTGCACCTGGGGAGGAATAATCCCACGCATCAGCATAGTCTGGGGGGAGACCTGCTGGAAAGCAGCTCTGTAGAAAGGACCTGAGGGTCCTAGTGGACAACAAGCTGTCCATGAGCCAGCAGTGCCCTCGTGGCCAAGATGACAGAGGGATACTGGGGTGCATTAGAAGAGCAGTGCCAGCAGGTTGAGGGGGGAGATCCTGCTCCTCTGCTCTGCCCTGGTGAGGCACATCTGGAGTGCTCTGTCCCGTTCTGGGCTCCTCAGTACACAGACAAAGACACAGAGCTCCTGGAGGGAGTCCAGCAGAGGGTTATGAAGACGATTTAGGTGACAGAGCATCTCTCCTGAGTAGAGACTGAGAGAGCTGGGATGTTAGGCCTTGAGAAGAGAAAACAGAGGGGATTTCAATAAGGTATACAAATGTACCAAGGGAGGGTGTCAAGAGGATGGATGCAGGCTCTTCTCAGTGCTGCCAGGAGGACAGGCAACAGGCAGAAACTGATGAACAGAAGTTTCACTTCAACGTAAGGTGGAACAACTTTACTGTGCAGGTGACCAAGCACGGGAACAGATTGCCCAGAGAAGTTGTGGAGTGTCCCTCACTGGAGATATTCAAGAGCCATCTGGACACAAATCCTGTGCCATGTGCTCTAGGATGGCCCTCTTTGAGGAGGGAAGTTGAACCAGATGACCCACTGTGGTCCCATCAAACCTGACCCATTCTGTGGTTCTGTAATTCTCACAACCATCGTTTTAACAGCCCATGCTCAGTTGCACAAATACTACTTAAAGACAGCAGTGTTTCTTCTAAAATCTTTAAGGGGGCAAAATATTAAGAAACAGAAAGAGACAAGTGATCACTTTTCTTCTTGAGGAATCATATTCTTAAAATTGAGGCCTACAGCAAAACCACACTGAGCAATATTCTTCTTAACTATTTCAGAAGCAGAATGAAAACTGGCCTGTGCTTTAATGGGTAGCACTAGTAGCAACAAGCACAACACTACATGGCATGGGAAGGAGAATTCATAAGACTCAAGTTCCAGAAACTAAGACTCAACAATGTGCAGCAGTGCGCAGGTGAATGTCTTCACTTCTGCATAAAGTTCGACAAAGCTGCCAAAGGTAAGGACATATGCCTGGTTAGGCAATCAAGTTTCAGCTTCCTAAACGTGCCCTAAGACAACTGGGTGGAGACAGTCCTCTGACTGCTAACCTGCGAGCATGTTGCCAAGTACTGTTAAACATGTCCCTGCATCATATCACACTGCAGGTTCATGGGATGAGCTGTGTTCTTCAAGCATGCCAAGTGCAAAAACAAAGCTAAGCCTCCATAGTGATGATACACGGAGACAGTCCCCTGTATTTTGATGATCAGGCTCATTCTACACTGAGAGGTCATCCTGGAGTAGTTTCTACAGCTCCAGAGAAATGGTCTTTCCTCACTTCCACTTACTTGGGCTTCCAGCTGTGTGCACACTGCTCTGGACAGTGCTGTGAGATGCAGAATGACAGATGCAGTGACTCCTGAACAGCAGTGTTCAAGCAGTGCTTCCAAGGCCAACATCTGCTTCCTGTAACAGGCATTGTAAGTGTCTATTCCTCTTCTCCAAGGCATCCATCAGCATTTAACAATTGGCATTATGGTTAATTACTTCTAATCAAGCTCTCCAGTGTCTGCCATCACCTCCAGAGACTAACCACAGAAGCCAATGACAGGCAGGCTTAGAAGTATGTGCACACACACACACACATATATATATATATATATATACACACACACACACACACACACACATACAAAACTATGTGTGAAAAGCTGAATTCAGGCATGTTTTTCCACAAATGAAATGTGTAGGATTTATGTTTCAGAACATGCAATAGCTGAGATTGTTGGAACTATCTGAACTACTGCCTTGCAAAAGAAAACAGTAATACAGCCATAGCAGTTCCATACGTACCCCATTACTTGAGTGACTATAACGATTCCTGTATATCAATTTTAATAGTCAGTTTTCAACTTGCAGCTTTTCTCTGCAGAAGTTTACAGCCAGGAAACTAGAGTAAAAGTACCCTAAACCTTAATAATCTGACAGCCTAAATTTTAAATAGGATGTATGAAAGCCAAATGAGCTTCCAATGAGTATTACAACGCTTCCATCGAAGCAATCTCTCCACTAAGTGACTTAGCATTCTTTCCAACCCGAAGCACATGGACTGGGACATTCCACCACCAGCTTACTACTCATTGACTCCTACCCTGAACATTTAGCCACTTTTTCAGTACAACCTCAAGGTCTCCTCTTGTAGAATGTTAAATAAGCAGACCGTAAGAATGACAGCGATCTCTATGCAAACAGTAAAACCACTGAACATCATTACCCTTTCATCTTATCTGCATTGCAGCCTTCTTACATCTCTATCCTAGAAAAATCAATCCAGCTTGTACTGTCTTCTGGGTAGAGAACTAATTTTTTACAACGATGTTGCACCAAACAGCTTTACTCCAATGTCAGGGTGAAATGGTGGCTTTTTATTTGATTATCACTGCAATGAGAATGTGAAATCCAAAGTGGATAGTAGAACTCTTGTTAGCCATTTACACTGGTAATACCATCCCTATCACACCAAGGTTTTCTCAGTCTCTAACATGCAGACCATAAAACAAAGATCTTGTTCTGCTAGGAAAGGTGTGATGATTTTTTTTTATAATGTCATTACAAATGCTTGGAAAATTCTGTTGAACACTGACATCATAATTTAGAGAAGAAAGAGGGAAAATACCAGGTATGCTGCAAGTTACGGGAATATCTTGGCTGGTTGTTATAACTGGTTATTCAGTCCATGCAATCTGAAATCCAAGCTACCAATATTAAAGAAAATTGAACATACTTCCATTTAAGGTCAAAATCTGTGCCAAACCCGAAGTCTAAGTAAATGGTCTTAGCATGTGTGTGTACTGGTGAAACAGGAGGACTCTTTTATTGCTCAAAATAGGCAGCACAACTCTGGCCTGATGAAATCACTGGGAATTTTACAGCTGATTCCAGTGAGGGCAGAAATTCATCTCATGAATCCTCATATTCTAGCATGGTGGGGCTGGTGATATGATCCCAGTCTATATGCACAGTTGATCTGAAATCCCAAACACACTGCTCTTCTTTCACACAACTTTCACATCTCATTGCATTCTGCCCAGTGGTGCTCAGACAACAGATGGGTCTGAGTAGATTCTGGAGGCAAAAACTTCATTCTTTGTCTTCTGACCCAAGCAACCAAGGTGGACCCTCTGTTGTTGCAGGTGGGGTCTGAGGAAGGAGGACACTATTAGACCAAAGCTGATGAAATTTAAAGGCCTTCCCATCCCCCTGCAGCACTTCCTGCAATGCTCCATACACTAAAAGTCACATAACACTACAAGCTGGATCACAGCTCAGTGCATTCCACTGCACTTTGTCACGCTTCCCTGACCGATACTATGCCAAAAATTACTAGCTTTAACAGTTCTCTGGTGAATAAAAGAGCTTTTGCAACTCTGAAACAGAGCTGAGTTTTTAATTCATGTTAAATCTTCTTTTCTGTTCTGAAGGAACATTTTTAATGCTGTCTGTAATTCTCCTTCTGTGCTTTTTTTACTTCTGTAGTGACTTTTGTGAAGCTAAAGGAAAAATTCAAGCTGACTAATTTTAAAAGCCTTAAAGAGACCTCTGAAATATGCCTGAAGAAAGTAAAAATATGACGTAGCAAAATACAAAGATGAAGAAGATCCACATCACATTCATCTAAATCTAGGAACACATGACAGTAAGATTCACAAGAAGGCTATCATAGACAACAAAATCCAAAGTACAGTTGCCAACTGAGCACAGTCTTGGAACAATACAAGACTACTCTAGACTGTAAATGTCTTCTATTCAGATACTCTTGCAGTATAAAACTGTGCCTTACGAACCTTTCCTTTGAAATCCTTTATGCAAAACTCAAGCCTACAATTACCAAAAGAACCTGATTATGAGAAAACTGTAAAACAAACACAAGCACTTAACCGAGTAAAATGCTCATTATGGCAATGCTTGACTCCTCTCCAGAGCAGAAGAATACCAGCATGATGCATGTACACCCAAAAAAGGGATCCCACCTCCCTTCAAGGCAGTTAGCTTTGCTCAGCTACTGAAGAACTGTTGCCGGCTCCAGCCCATTTTTGGAACAGTGGGTTTCACTATCCAACCCCATCTCCAGGCTGACCTGGAAACATGCCTGCCCTGATTTCTCCTTGCATATGGAAATAATAAAGCTATTTTTACATGAAAAGCAAACCTTTTATTTTCTCAAAAACAAGTACGAACATTGCAACAAGCACAGAAGCCAGGCTTTTGGAATAGAGGAGGGTGTTACCTGAAAGTACAAAAAGCAATTAAGCCTTGTGAGCAGAACACGTGGGCAGAATGGGGGGTTAAGCATGAGTTTAGACAGCAAGCAAACAAAAAACTGAAAAGAGGGTGGGAAGGAGGAATGCAAGGTAACCTGGAGCTCTTAAACTCGGCAAGTTGAGAAGGTGGGGAAAGCACCTCTGCAGTGACGCCAGCTAGAGCTAGCAGCAGGCACACACTGGGGCAACTCTACTCTCCCTGGTGTGCAGGGAACAGCTCAGGCTCAGGCTGCTGCTTCTTCCACCCTGCAGAGTGGAACAGAAGGGCTTTCCCAACACCCTGAGCATGATCTCAAGCCAGATAATCCAGTTAAAACAACCAGTTTGCTATTAATGGTTGAGGTCAGCACTACTGCTTCTGAGACCCAACTGCCCTTGCCTCCAAGTAAATGCCAGATACCGTCCTCTCTGCTTACACACCCAGTTCCCGCTTTTTAGCAGGAACTTCATCCTTGTTATGCTTCCCATTGGCCATCATCATCGTCAGATATCACTCTCCTGTCAGAGTTCAAACCTCAACAGCAATCTTCCTCTATCCATTAGCTGCCATCATCTGGCAAATGAGTCAAAAAGTAAAAAAAAAAAAAGCCTCTTCTCAGACTGGAAAACCAGAAAACTACTATGTGAACGTGGCAAAACAAACTAGCTGTCTGTTTAGTGGCAGGAGTTTCCCCAAATTCATGGGCTCAACAGTTTATGTGCAAGAAGGGTTCCACTAGTTTGACTCAGGGCTTTGTCTAATGCTAGACAAAGTTAGCTTCCCTAAGTTAATGGGAGAGAGGAAGAGAAGGAAGTTACATGCATGACAGAAACTAAGATAACTGGCCTGCCCCTGCTAAATGTAGATGCTGTGCTGATGTTATGGCTGTTGCTGTTTGGCCTGTGCAGGGCAGAGTGAAGACTGAGATCATACCCATTACACAGTGGTGAGCCTGGGAGCACAAACCTTCCTGTTCTAAGCAAGAAATGGTCCTTTGCAAAATACCAAGAAATCCTGCTACGCATGTAGCACTGCTATTTGCCCAAAATAATGCTCCTGGAGGTGCTGAACACATAAAAGGACAGTCTGACCTTCCCAGGAATCTGGGAGAAGGCAGCTCTGCCTCCAAAGCAGAGCTGTGTCCCAGACTCTCCCTCTCGAGCAGCAGTGTTCCAGGCTCGGGGGCCAACAGATTCTCCCTGGCAGCAAGTCTGAGAGCCCATTTCTGCCTGAGAGAGGAGCAGGGCCTGCAACAGCAAGTTCTCAACTTCCACCAGTTTCCAATGCTTACAAATCACAGAGATGTTCCTGGAAAAATCTGTTGCAAATGATGTTACAGCACCAAAGTAATACTGAAAAAATACTTTTTCTAGTTACTTTCATGTGGTTTAAGAGCCCTGAAGGTTCACTTCTCAGCAAACAGAGAGATGAGGGGCGGGGGGAGGCACACCAACGCAAATGAAAATTCTTGTGGTTTGCTTTCGAATTTGCTGGCACTTCCCAGTGAGGTCCTCTTGTAGGATGGGGGAGCTGGCTCACCACGTGTCCCGGCTGACACTGACGACTTACGCCCACTTGCAGATTCCTAGGCTCTTGGTCTTCAATTTGCACTGCTAAACACTGCACCAGTCAGTAACTTCTATCCACTGTTTGCATGACCACACATTCCATAGGTTTGTCATAAAACACCTTCCAAAAAGCACTCAATGGACATAGTGCTTGCATCAAAGAACATAATAAAAAGATTTTCTAAACAGGAGGGATGGCCAACGTGTAAGAAATGATCACAGGAAGCGAGTTTACAACATAGAAACTGCTGAAGCACCTGGAAGAAAAAGAAAAATTCCACCCTGCTCCAGCACACAGCCAGCAGGTTGCTACCATGTCCGGGCACCACAGATCACATGGGCAATCAGGGGATCATTTCAAATACACGGATGATCTGAAACACAATCAAGTGCTGGACAGCCACAAAAAAACAGGCTCCAGCAAGATGTAATGCATATTGTTTGGAGCACTCATTTGGAGCCAGAACAAAAACAGCCCAAAATAGAGTGAATTTATCTTGATTCAAAGGTCTCTGTCTTTTGACCACAACTTTTTATATTTTTAATTGGTACAACCAGATTTTTTGGGTTTTTTGTGTAAACAAGGATACCCCACACAAATTAGTATTTCAAAGGTTCCAATTACATTGATTGAATTAGATTTTATGCACCTTTATCAGGCTGATTTCTGGCAGGATGGTGGAATGAATACAGGAACTGCGGCAATGTTGGAAGAAAAGCACAAATGGGACAGGTGGCTGCTTTAAGCACAACCTATGAAGCCCTGACACTGAATGGAAGAAAAGATGCAGAAATGAAAACATACAGGGTGTGCTGGCAAAGTCACATTACAGTTGCATTGATAATTCTTTAACATGTCACATCGAAGTTTTTTATACGAAAGGCTAAAGTCTATAAAAGAGTTATTCCTTAGTAGTTTGCAATTATATTAAAAAAAAAAAATCAACTCATTTCAGGTATTCGGAGGCACATAGAGAAAGGCCTGTAGGAGGTATTGAGTATTAGTCATTCAAACCAATGGAGCAGAAAAGGACAACAGGTAAAGAAAGGAAGGTATAGACCTGGAAGATAAAACTGATACAGTAGGAGAACAAAACAAAAGGGAGGGAATGAAGCTGCAGATCAGCAACAGTCATCTCTTGAGTCTCTGCTGACATTGCCTTTTGTTTTGAAATAACCCCCATACAACAGATTCAAATAGTGGATAAAATCATAGCCATATAAAGACTTTTACAGGAGTAATTTTACACTGCTAGTTCTCCTTCTAAAGTCAGTCTCTTTAAAGGGCAGAAACTTAACCATATTATCACCCAGTAGCAGTAGTCTTCTTTTGAGCATTTTATGCATGTGAGGTGCAAAACCCTGCATCTTCGCATGCTTTGGATTAAATGAGCAATTTAAATCTTGCATTAGAGTAATGAAGGACATAGGAAAGGAGGATAATGAAGGGCATAGAAAACAGTTGCAAAATGCTTGGTCATTCAAGCAGTATGCATTTACATCTCACCATTTTCCCAATTCCCACTCTGTTTGTATTTCTCCAAGTGCATAAGTGACTCTGTGTGTCACAGTAAGTTTCACACACACACATACACTGATAACAATTAAAGACAAAGCAGCAGCACAGAACAGAGTTATTTTCACAGACTGTCCTTGCCATGGCCATTACCTGATTCATAAAGTTACAGGTACACAGCATTCTTTGGCCTCAGCCTTCTGAAAATCAACTGACCTAGAAATAATTTCTTTAAAGTATTTTCATATCCTCTCTCATTCTTTTCATCCTTTGCCTTCCTAGGGAAATGTTTTTAATTACTTGGATTCACTCAAAATGAAGAGCACAAGTTTCTCATCTGGAAAAATCCATCTCTTGCACTGCAGGGAAGCAGAACGTGGCCTCAAACATTACAGTATTGTTTCCCTAGACTGAAAAAGAAATCTTCAATGCAGTATCCAGTCCTGTGGATTAAGTTCTTCACAAACACCCGGTACTGTGCAGACACTGCAGTGATCCCAATACATATATGCACACATGCATTGCTCGTATGAGACCAAATTCCTACGTGTCAATTTGTAACCCAGAAGTTTCTTGTGAACTGCCAGTGACCGCCCAGATGGCAGGACAAGACTATTAAGGACAAACCAGTTTTGCTGTGCTGCAGCTGCAGCTGGGAGACTCCACGAAGATCAGAGCTGACAGGACCACTCAACAGAAACTGCCCAGTAACATAAAGTCAAAAATATTTCTATTAGCAACAGTATTTTGGGTGGTGTGCAGCAGATGTGTAGAGCAGGCAGATGGCAAGAGTTTGACTTGCTGACTTTCATCAGGCTTTTATTAAAGCATCTTCTGGAGATGGGAAATTGGGATCCCATCAAGCCTGGGAGACTATGAGATTGCTACTGCTATGATAAGACCACAGACCACAATGCTACAGAGACTTCAGCCTTTAATTTGGTAATGAGAGGCATGGTTAAATTTAATTTTATTTTTTTCCAAAAAGCAAGGGAATTATTAAAACTTAGAAATAAGGGCCAGCATTTCCCACTCTAAGAGTCAGCTCCAAGCAACATAAAAATGTCAGACTTAATCTACACTCACAATTAGGTTATGAACATAAGCAGGAGTGAAAGAAGTTAAAGGCATTTCAGGTGCTGTACACATAACCTGCATAAGTTTAAAGCCCAAGTTAACACAAACATTTGTAGTTTTAAGCAAACAATGATCATATGTCTGTCCCTGCTTGATTTTACTAGTGCAAATTACATTTGTTCCAGCAGTACTTGATCGTGGAACATCTACCCTAGAGTAGCTATAGCCACAGTCAGCTTGTAATCCAGTCATAATACTTTCTGAGGTCAAAGAATAGAAAACCTGGGTCTGGCCAGCTCTTTCTAAAGGGTGATTCAAGGCAATGGTGGAGAATTAATGGGCATATCCACTACATGAGAAAAACAGCACCACCAGGTTGACACCACCAAGTAAGAAGATTTGAAGGGCTCTTTCACATCTCTCCTCATCTACTTCACCCATCTTTGCATCCAAGCATTTGCAAGTCACAGAGACTGGCAGCACCCAAGGAGCAAAGAGTGCAAGTACTGGAGCCTAATTTACGGAATATTACGGAGACATGTGGACATCACACATGGCACATGGACATTCTATAGGAGTTGCCACCACAAGCAGCTGCTGAGCAGAATTTGTATGCTGGGCCCATCTGCTCGAGATGGGGGTACAGCAAGAAAAAACTGAGGAAAAATGAATGTAATTGTATGTTATGTATATTTGCTCACACTTTAGGAAAAAGAAAACAAATTAAAAAAAAATCACAGCACGGAAGTATGGCACATACCTGCATATCACATGAGTAGCAATGAATTTTTACTTTTCATTGTACTGATATTTAATTAGCAGCTTTAACATATGCTTCTAATTAGTTTAGTAACTACTAAAACACATTCCTAGGTTGAATTGAGTTCTAAACATACACCGTGACTCACCCCTAAACACTGTAGCATGTAAAACTCTTGTATCAAGTCCTTCTGCTGAAATCTAAGTTTAAAAGCGTCATTCAATTTCTTTAAGAAAGAAAAGAAGGACCACAGACAAGCAAGAAACACCTCACATCCTCCTCCCAATGCAGAGATGCTATTTTTCAGTATAAAATATAAAATCACATTGGTTCCTCTCAGATATAAGCTGAAAGAACAGCAGAGATTTAGGCTGAAAACAACATAAAAAATGTAAAAGGAACAGTTACACCCTACTACTATTGTGATATCAGCTTCCTGTTAAAATAATAATGGCAATCTTCACTTTTGGTCACAAGGGCTTTTTATTCAGACACTGAAGTAAACGCTTATGCACATTTTTTAGTGACTGCGAAGAAGTCATTTCCTTTCTCAGTAAAAAAAAAATAAAATCCATAGCTCAAAATTCTACTGGCAATTAAATTTTAATAAATACAATTTAAGTATCCAGTGCAAGTTAATCCTGTACTCTGTTATAGCAAGATATAATTTTATATTTTATTAACTCACAAGCTTCTAGAATGTTTATCTGAAAAGAGGAATAGAAAAGTTTAAGATAACTCAAGATTCACATGTATCTACAGTTGAAGTCTAGCATCTGATTCCTGTGCTGTCATTTCAAACACAATCCTATTACCAAGATGTAACTTATTCTATAGTTTGATAAAGAAGAAAAAAAAAAAAAAAAGGCTAACAAGAATTAAGGACAGAGTTTAAAATACTCTTGTTCAGTGCAATATTACTGCCTAGCTGCCAAATCTTGTCATGCAAATGAGAACATGCAATCATTTACAACTGTTAATAAATATTTCCACCAGCACAAAAACTCAAGGGAAAATACTTTTCTTCCTTCTGCAGGATAAGCATATTCCAAGCCATGCTCACACAGAACAATACCAAGAACACCTTCCCAACTACACTGTGGGAGTTGTGTCATGATATCTAAGTATGCTCTAAGTATGCTCACTAAGCCAGTATCATCAAGAAATGGCAGAAACACAGGAAGATTGGAGACAAGAGAAAGGGCTTAGGAGAGAAAGATGTCAGTAGCTATCAGCTGAAGAGCAATCTCCACCTCTTGCTTTCAGCCCCTGGAAAGCTATGACTCACTTTTTCTTCTGAAGCAAGTAAGAACTGAAATGACTTAAGTTGCTAACCTCAGGCATATTAGTGGGAAAACACATTCCGTTACATGCTTTGATGGAAGAACACTGCATTATGCTGGAAATCTCTCAGAAAGATTGTAACCAAAAAGGGAGGTTAGAAAGAAAAAAGTGTAGGAAAAGGTTATGAAACAAGCCCTCAATACATCTGGTAAAGAGGAGGCAGAGTGAACAACTTACCTTCAAACGATGGATGCAAATGGAACACCCAAGAGACTGTTGGCCTGAATTATCAGATCTGTTTCAGTTGCTAAAATAAAACCTTTCTCCTGCATTCAGCAGAGAGTGCCCTCATTTGAACACCCCTTTTTTCTTCCCTGTAACCCAAAACACTTCTACAAGCAGCACAGCTTGTAATGACTTGCACCACATTTGCTCAGCTGGTCAGAGCATGGTGCTAAAACACCAAGGGCACAGGTTACATCCCTGTATGGGTTATTCACTTAAAGGACTGGACTTGATGATCCTTGTGGCTTCCTTCCAATTCAGAATATTCTGTGATCCTCACCTTTAATGTGTGTCCTACAGAACAACCCAGGAAATCTTCTAACAGCTCATTCTTCAGTCATCTTTCATTAACCAAACAATCTGGACTGAAAACATCCAGATGATGACTAAGATGTTCACCCTGGGCAGGAAAACTCCTACACAGGTAAAGTTTACTCAACCAAACACAAAATTTTGTTACAGGACAGACCAATGTTATGGAAAGAATTTTCTTATTTGTCATTACAAAATTTTCTGTCCTTCACCTTGAAGGCAAGCCATCTTTTTAGACTCTTTACAAACGCATCACAACGGATATTTTACTACAGCAAAGCTTCAGCAAGTCTGTTACCAAAACCAAACTCTACACTGTATCTGCCTCCTGTTATCACTCCAACAATAAAAGTCCTACTGCTCAGTAACACACTGCTTGATGGCACATGGATCATAGGTGCACAAGCATGACCTATACAGAACAGGAAGAATAGAATACTAATTCTACATGCTAAATGCATAAAAGGACTTTTTGCCCAAGCTCTATTTGGCAGAACAGAATTTTCCTCACTTAAAGAATTGCAAATATTTGTTCAAACTGAGAGAAATATTTTATTCCCCATTCTCAAAACCTGAAACCAATCAGCATTCCCAAACCAGGGTAGAATCTTTGCCAAATGGTTCAATAAAAAGAAGGTAAACCATGATGTAGAGATTGAAAGAATCTTGGGATGTAAGGAGGAATTTAAAAAAAGGCAACAAAAAACCCCACCCCACTTCTACAAATAGAATCTCATTAATTCAGCATAACACCGATGACAAGGTAATCAACTTGAAATTCTTTCATTCCATAGACACCATTCCATTTCTTTGAATGACACCACCATTAGTAACCCATGGACAGAGCTTCCCCTTCAAAATATCCTGATATTGGCACAGGGGGTACATGTTTTACTCCAGATATTTATAAAAGCCTCTGGAGAAAATGAGGCATAAGAACCTCCCCGCTTCACATATTCATAGTTGTACATCAAGATAGCATGTTACCAGAAGTATGTAGCCTGTAAAAAAAAATCTTAGAACATGATTTTTTCTTGAAAATAGCTGCCCAAACAAACCATGTCTAGAAATCTTCACCCAGAAAAGGCACCTTTTGCTCAAAGGAAAGTTTGCTTGAAGGAAGGGAAATAAACCCCACAAAAGTGACAAGTGTGTAACGTTCCACAGTTCATCTAGAACTGCTGCAGCCCACTGGAAATCACAATGTCAGTGGCTGTTTATGCTCCAAGGAAGTACAGTAAGTACAGTACAGCCCATTCAGGTTGTTGGAACGCCACTGATCATACACTCAATTGCATCTATTCATTAGAAACACTCAGTTCACAAGAGCAGCTGCATTAACCACCACACCCCAAACACCACCCAGTTGCCTCAGGTGATTCCAGTGGTTTACTAGCCCACAGGACAGACGCTCCCCACTCTTGTCCCCCTACAGTGACTGCAAGTTACACTTCCAAGCCCAAGGACTTTTATTCACTAAAGATTGGCATATTAGGTGTGCTTTTGGCTTCAGGCTTTTACAACGAAGAAGGTCTGTTCTTTTGTAGTCATGTTCTGTGAGTTTCGAAACTATTTAGGCTGCACTAATTAATTTTGATTTAAACTCACTAAATAATTACTGTTGAAAAGATGACTTAAGAAAACAACAGACAAGTTGCTCCATTTGCTTCAGAAAAACAATGACTAATTATGTGTGTTATTTTTTATCTCTTAAAGAAAAAAAAGCAATCTTGGCTTCTTTCAGGTCAACAGTGAAGCCCCCATTAAGTTTAGGGGATCGGATTTCACTATAAAACCATAAACTACACAATGGCTGAAAAATAAATCTTTCTGGAAGAATACAGGTCATTTAAAAGAATACAGGCAGCTTCCTAACCAATTAAAAAAAAAAAAGTCTGTTTTCACATGTAACACCTACGATGACTGTAACTGAAAGACATGAGAATATGATATTTACTTTACGAATTACACTGCATTTCATATACTTGTTAAGTCTACCAATTGGTTTATAATGAACTTCCTGGCTGTGTGGGACTCTCACAGAGCAAGAGTAAAGTAATAAAATGTTATCCTTCCTTTTTATTTAATAAAACCAATTCCAATTTCATCTTAAAACTTAAGAGGCACCTTAGGCAGAATAGGGAGCTACAAACCTCAATAAGCAACATCTCTTGTAGGAAGTGAAATGGTTGTTGTTAAAATCTGTCCATGTTACAGATATGACAGATGAGTGGAGCTGTTAAGAGTATTAAATTGAAGAATCCTTTCCTTAGGCTCTAAAATTATTTTCCTTTTCAATTGTCACTACTTCCCTCCACCCTTCCAAAAATCCTCACGGTAGTCTAATAAACAGACTGCAGAAGAATCCTGATTCTTGCATGCTGTCCAACACAACATTTCCCACAAGGTTACTGTTACTTTTCTGCGTTCCATCTAGAACACCAAAAAATCATCAGCCCAAATCCAGCTGGAAAACAGAGTTCCCATAAGCTCAAACTGAGTGTTACAGCCCTCGACTCCTTCACAGCTTCCTAGAATGCTCATGGTTAGAGCCTCTTATGACAAACTGCCAGATGCCTCAGGATGCTTGCAGCTGCTGAACAGCTGATTTGTGTACCATGAAGCACATGGTAAGAGGGGTAAGATTGTGTATTCTGCAGGCTTGCTCTAGTGGAAGGCTCAAGTAGAACATGAGCTGCTCATGGACTGAAATCCTTAACCTCAACAGGTCTGCTCCTGGCTTTTGAAAGGAGAAGGCTGGGTGTGGGCTTCAATGCCCATTTACCAAGCTCACGTGAGCATTGGGTTCAGAGGTAAATAAATACATCCCCAAAGAAACTGAAGCTGCTTTCACTTCTCTGTTAAATCAGAGATCTGTTAGCTGCCTACAGGACTACAGAAGATGTCCACGTGGTAGGCATTTAAAGCTTTGATGCACAAGCAGGGACAGGGTAGGGTATGTCACTGATTTACAATACATCATTATATGAAAGAGTTCAGCATCTGATTCAAAACAGCTCAGGCACCAGTGGGAAGAGAAGAAACTAGAGGTAGTAATCAGGTCTGTCACCCTACACCATGCCAGCTCCAAGGTCAGATACCATCCACATCATCTCAAGAAGCTCCAATCATTCATAACCTTTCAGGACACTGAATCTTCATGTGGACTCATATCTTCCAGAATCTTCTTCTGGACTCACACTAGGAAGCTCAGCATTTTTACTCACAGGATTCCAGTCCTGAAACCTCTATTTGGACTCTAGCCAAATATGATCCTGGTTAAGTCTAGACCTGAGTGCCAAACACACCTGAAGAACAGGCCCAATAATGCCATTGCCAGGCAACAAGTCACAGCCTGGGACAAACAACAAATGGGGGGATGGAAAGATCATGGCCAATAAGGAAGGGCAAAAAAAAAAAAGCCCAACTGAAAATGTGAGCAAAACTTAAGGAGCAGAAATCTCCACATCAGAGTCAGAACTGGGTTCAATGCTCTAGAAGCAGCAATACTACTGTATGAACATTGAAGTCAAAATACCTGAATATATAAAAAAAAAGTTTACACATATACTTCATTACACTGCTTTGAATACAAAACATTTTAACAGGTGTTCAGTTATTTCTGTTTTATACATTGGCTTAAATTTACTGTGCTGTAGTGTGCTCAAAGTACTTTCCAAGATTTCAGTCAACTGAGCCAACTTCTATGTGTGAACTATTTGTCCCTGTAACCTACCAAATGTGCATTTCCAATTCAGAATCCAGCTGTGCTCATTTAACCTTGGCTCATATGCACAGGGAGTGTTCCCATCCTCAACAGCTAGGGAAATTTAGAGGCTGGAGTTCTAAAAAACACTGTTTTCATGGCATACTGGAGATCAGAGAAAATCCTTGGTTCCTCCAGGTAAATAATTCAGTACATCACCTTGGTTCACTGGACTAGCAAGTGAACTAAGTTACCATCCTCTTAGTTGCTCTGCAGCACTTCTCATTAGATATGCAATCTACTCTAGCTCTGATTATCTTGTATAGCATAAACTCTTTGGCATAGAAGCAGCACTAATTAATAGTTACATAGCTCCAGGGAAATACATACTGTTATACTGTTTATAATAATGCTTGATGTTAGTTTTCTTATACAGAATCAGAATGTAGTCTAGGAGAGTCAAGAGATTCACATTCTGCCATGACTGAATGGGGGCTAAGTTCTGAAATCCAGGAGATGCCACTGGAAGTACTTTGGTTTTAAATCTCTCCAACTTGTATCAAGGACTATAAATTGAAATGTTTCAGCTTGTCAACAACTGCTTTTCAATCACATGGGATAAAGTGTTCCTACAACATTCAGAATCTGTACCTAAACCAGCATTTCTTCTCTAAAATGCAAAATTTTGAACTACTCCCGGACACAGGTGAAAGTTGACACCAACACTGGAGGAAGCACAAGCAAAATGAATGCAGCTCAACACAAAGACTGTGTTCTGCACCATGTGAAAGGTGTTTGAATTAAGAATATACTCTAGCATCAATCACAGGAAGACAAAAAAAGCATCTCCACATCAAGTCTCTGAATTGAGCAGTGCTACCACCTCTTAATAGAAGCAGAGAAAGCAAAGAAGAAAAGATGTGGACAGAATCACTGCAGTCAGCTGGACATTCATCCAAACCCTTCTGCTTCTGGCCAACAGCAAATGAGATTCTTCAAACACCAGATATTGTGTTTATAATTTCTTACAGTTATTTCTGACAGTGAGCTAGGCTTAGATGTGCTAGACAAAATTCCATCCTACTACTGACAACTAAGGCTTGTTACTAAGCATTGCAGGGAAAATGAAGAAACAAAAAAGAAAAAAGGAGAAAGATTAAAAAAAAAAAAAAAAAAAAAAAAAAAAAGACAAGCTACCCTATTCAGTCTCCTGTATCAACTGGGGAAATAATAGAAAAATCCTAGAGGTCACCATGACTGTCTTTAACATAAATGAACCCCACATTACGCACATCTGTCCCCAGTAAGTCCATTTACTCTGCTGCTCATACAGCAATACGACTGCCAGAAGAATCAGTGCATTTCCATGACTTTGACAGCCACCATCAAAATCCTGTCTTCAGCCCAGAGTATAAACTTGTTTTGACAGCAGTGCCAATCCCCCCCTCCCAACTCACACCTACCTGATCACAACCTGCATTCACCAGCTCCTGGAGCATTTGCCTGTTGACTTCCACAGCTGCTGTGGTGCTTGATTCATTAGCAAAGGGCAGCAGAGAATATCTGATTTCTCGCAGAGCTTTCTGATATGGCCCAAACTTAGGTGTTTGTCTCATCTGCTGCTGCCTTGCAGCATCCTTCCCTACTAAAATCTTAGGGTCCAGAGACGTTTCACTGCCTGCTCCAATGGGCAGTCCCTGACCTGAAGATTTGGATGGCTGCTTTAAACCTTCTCGAATCTCTTGCAACCTTTGTCTGCTGTTTCCAGAATATGTCGTAGCAGGAAAAGTCTTTGGCCTCATTGTTGATCCAGTTTTCTCTGAGCATAAATACAGCTTTATTCTTTGTTTCTTTTAAATTATTTCAAAAATGTGTCACTTGATGGTATCAATTTATTGTAAACATAATCCTTCAAAGAGAAGAAGAAAAGGCAAAATTCTTAAGAGATTTCTGCCAATGTTTTACTTCAGCTCACAATCTTCACGTTTCCTACGGGAAATAAAAATCTGTGGAATCATCATTTTGCAGACCGACAATGTCTGAAACAAAAGAAAAATAAAAAATACATTCAATTAAGTTGATATTGTAAATGCCTCTGAAGAGACAGCATGACAATTAATCACGTGAAAATTAATCAGTTTAACCTCTTAAGCTGTCACAGTTGGATACCCTTTAATGATTTTCACTCTATTTGTTTTCAACAGGATTTTTGAAGGCCTTCTCAACATAACCAATAAATAACTCATTTTTCTTTTAAGTTTAGTTTTCAAAATAAATTAAAATAAAACTCCTAAAAACTAAGGTTTAAAAAAACTAATTCAAGAATTTTACAGTCCCTAATTGTGGCAAGTTTCCTATGCAATTGCATAACTAAATTCTGGACAAGCCTATCCTATTTCATAATTAGGGAAGAGTATGCTCATGAAATGTTTTTCCCCCACTTAAGATTTTGTTTGTTTTACACTAGCTGAGCACAGTTTCAGTTTCTATGAAAAAGACTTATAATGGAAATATTGATGACTCTAACCATAGTAACCTCTAGTATTTCAATAACAAACTGAGTAACAGAAAGAACGTGCCTTTCCACGTGAATAACTTAGCAAAGCCTGAAGGTAACAGTTCTCACCAGAACTGGAAGGAAGAGGGGAGGAAAAAAAAAAAAAAAGAAGAGAGGAAAGGGTATATGATATTTCATTACCTGTGCCTTATAGGGAAGAAAGAGAAAAGAGAGGTAAATGGAGCTCCACAGTAAGAGCAGAAGATGAAGAGCCAGATCATACAGCATCCCAACACAGAAAAAGAAGAGACAGCTTTATGCTCTCTGCTGCGAGTCAGCCCTTCTGACACGCAGCAGAGAACACCCATGCAGCACAGCTGAGCTACTGTACAACTTGTGATCTCCATGCAGCACAGAGTTACAAGAAGAATCCTACCTTAACTAAATCTTTATGCATCACCGTAATACAAACATGAAATAATGGTGCATTTGGAACAGGATTAGAAAGCCAGCCTAATCAGAAATGCAACCTAGCTACTTGATGCAGGTTATGCAAGTTGGCTTCTTCTGCTGCCATTTGCACTTGAAAAGTGACTTCTGAACGGTGCTCCAGCCACCTTGCTGGTAAGGGAAGAATTTCATTCAGCTGTTTCCAAATTGCAAATACAGAGGATGGTAACACAGTGTATGTTTCTCACCAGCACTCAGAAGTTAATTGGACTTTTTTAAAGGTGCTTCACTCAGAAGTTAACTGGATTTTTTTTTTCTAAGGTGCTTTACTTTTGATCATAGGACATTTATCACTGAAAAGGGTTTCTCTGGGAAGTATTGTTCTTTATTTTCCCATACTCATACTAAAACTCTTTGTTGTGATTGCTTTTCCCTAAAAATCAACCATTTCCATGCATTTGCCATCACTTCTCGCTGCCAAGCAAACAGCTTACTGCTGTGAAGCCCATCAGAATCTGGAGACATTCACCTCTGAAGCCCACCACCACTTCCTCATCAGGACAGAGTCCACTTCAAGCTTTCCTCTACAACCAAGGTCTGAAATGCAAGAGTGCAGTCAGACCCCAGACTCTTCCATGATGGTTCACCAGTCTGAAATGCAGGAACACAGATCAATCACTTGAGATTAACTCAAGTCAATGTTTTTTGTTAGAACTTAAATGCTCCATTAACTAAAACCACCACCTATAACGTGTTTGAGGGCTTGAGCTCCTCCATTCGGTACTCTCGATGAATACCCTGCAACACTAACTCACAGAGAAGTGACAGTGATGTTTGCCAATGGTTTCAAGGGAAGTGCTAAAGCTGTTCATCCAGATTTTGATGTTTCCACAAACCAGCTTTTGGTCAGTAACAGATCAAGCTCTCATTGTCCCAAGTGAAGACAAAAGCAATTGCAGGATCTCAAGAACAGGTTGTTTTTTTACTTGGACAGAATGTAGCAAAAGATAATACACAGACTTGGTAAAAATTAAAACACAATAGTATTGCAGCCTTCTTTGGATAACATCATAACTAGCTAGCGCTTAGAAGATACAGAGTAATTAATTGGTCTAAAATTGTCTTTCTTTTCCTGACAGCAGCAGGCACCATATGGCTCAGTTTAGGCCTCTGGGTTGTTCTTCCTTTTCCGTCCCTGTGCCAATCCTCAGGCCTGGGACACACGGGGAAAGCTTGCAAGCCCCCCACCTTTTTGCAGCAAAAGACTGCTTTCCCACTTCCACACATGCTTCACATAAAGAACTTCTGTGACCTTTAGCCTAAGCTCGAGTCTAATAATGCTGGGTCAAGCCAGCTGGCAACTTCCTCAGCTTACATTTACAACACTGCTTAAACCAGAAAGAAATGTTGGTCGTTTTGACAGTATGGATGGAGCAGCAACAGCAGTAAGTACTGGAGCTAACTGCAAACCTGTTTCATATTTTGCAGGGTTTTTTTTTAACTAAATATGTAAGATAAGAAAAAAAAAAAAAGAACAGTAAATATTACAAGGAAAGACAAACTGCTGGCTTTTTTGTATCTTCCTGTGATTCTCATTTTTCAGAAGAAAAAATAAAATGGTTTTATGTTTTAAAAGATACATAGTGTGTCTCATTCTGTCCAAGCATTTCTAACTGTACATCTGGATTTGGATAACTTCAAATCCCTCTAATCTGCACCCTGCCTGCAGCATGAATGTATCAATAGCCTTCCTGCCATCAGAAGAAATTATTTTTGAGTTGTGAGCCATTCTGATGAAACAGTCTTAAGGTCTTTTCCAAAATGTTACATGTTCTGTACTAATTAGAAGCTTGTCCATTATCCTGAAGACGCAACACTTCAAGCAGGTGCACCGTTACTTTAATTACATCAAGTTAAACAATTTTTTGATTAACTGTAATTTTTTGTTGAGATATACCAACAGCAAATCTGTTAACAACCAAACAATGACACACTGAAACTGTATGCTGATGTCTGCTGTCCCAGCAGCACTATCTATTCACTCTCCTGTTTCCTCATTCACTAGCAGGCTGCGTGTGCTGGTGGCTCTGCGGAGCTGGGACACAAGGCAAGAAACTAAAACTCACCCGAGCTGGTGAGCTGTTTCCCTGTACTGTGCAGGCACTGGAGTGGGCTGAACTAGAAATCACTGCAGTACAGGAAGGAGTAACGTCTTAAGAAGCTGCTACAACTCCTTTCCCTCTCTCAATTTAAAGGTATCTCAGCGTTGGGGGCTTTTTTGGAACACAGATTCATGGAAGCAGGGACTGCTCACTTTGTACTGGAGGGCTATGATGCGGGGGGAAGCGTCTTAGGAATTTTATAATGATACAAACTGTGCTTCTCTTTTTAAGTGTAAGTGAAGAAAATTGAAGAGGGCATTTTCCCTAAAACGATTCCGCCTCTCCTCCTGCTCACAGAACTGTCCAAAAGTGACTCTGTGCCCGTGTCCCGCTGCCGGCCCCAGGCAGGGCTGTGGGAAAACAGCTCACCTTCCCCCTCCACAGCAGCCCGGCAGCGACTGACCGCAAGCCCGGACACTCCAAACGAGCCCCTTTTGCGTCATTTGGCGAGTGCCTTTCCCGGGGAAAGGGGTATTTCAACACGCACTCCGCTCACGAGGCGGCGGGGAGGGTTTCGGCAGTGACCTTCAGCTGACTGGGAACAGACGGGAGCCCGCGGCTCCGGTGCCCCCGGCCGGCTCCCGGGGCCCTCGCCCCCCGCCCCGCAGGCTCTGCCCCGCGGGCCGCCCCCACCCCGCGCCGCCGGGAGCCCCTTCCTCCTCCGCTCCTTTCGTGGGCAGAACGCTCCCAAAATAAACTCCGGCCATTTATTAGCACCTCCGGCCAGCTGGGGCAGAGGCCTCGGACAGGCGGACCCCGACCCCGCTCCGCCGGGGCTGGGCTGCGCTGCGCTGTCACACGAGCGTCCGGAAAATGTCGGAGGGTGCGGGCAGGGCGCCCAGGCTGCCCCCACGGGGGAGACTCACAAACGGGACGCTCGCTCCCGCTTCGAGGACCGACCCATCTCCGCTGCCCTGCACCCCCCGCTTCCCCACAGGACTTTCCCTTCGGCGGAGAGCAGTTTTGGGGGATGGGGAGCGCTCCCGCCCGGGGCTGAGGGGGAGCCCGCGCCCCCCGCGCCCGCTCCGCTCACCTCCCCGGGGCGCCCGGCGCCGCCGCTCGCCCTCCGGGGCTCGGCGCGGCTCGGCTCAGCGGCGGCGGCGGCCGCGGCGGCGCGGGCCGCTCTCCATCTTCCCCCTTGGCCGTCCCGGGCGCCGAGTGCGGGGCGCAGTCGGGACATTCGCTACATTGTTGGCATTCCATTCGCGCCACGTGACCCCGCGGCGCCCGCGTCATTCCACTCCCCTCCCGGCGCATTCCAGCGGGGGGAGGGGCTTCCAGGGCGGGAAGGGCCGGGAAGGGCTGGAGCACCCTCCGGGACTGCGGTGGGGGGACCGCCTGCCCTCCGCCCGCCGGCCCCTCGGGGCGCCCGCCCGTGGGATTACGTGCAGCGAGAAGTGACTCCTTTTCCCCTCACAAAAGCCACTCCGCGTCACAGCAACGCTTCGCTGGGCTCTGACCGGAGACGGGTGGCACTGCCTCCACTTTTTGAGGCGAAATGGGCTGGGGTAGAATCATGGAATGGCTTGGGCTGGAAGGGACCTTCTGGTCTCAACCCCCTGCTCATGGAGGGCATCTTCCACTAAACCAGGTTGCTTAGAGCCCATCCAACCTGGCCTTGGACACTTCCAGGGAAGAGGCATCCACAGCTTCTCTGGGCAAGATAAGTGCCTTGGAAGTGCTCTTTCACTCACCCCATGTTCCAAACTCATTTAAATTAAAAGGTCTGTGCTGATGCACACAAAGTGGCAGCTCTATCAAAGCCTACTTGGAGCTTCCTTTTGCTTTCTGGTTTGCTTGGGGGCTTTTCTGAAGGGGATTACTTGTTTTTCATGTAATTTTGTAATGGTGAGGAGACGAGGTAGCTATAAGGTATCAGAAGACAGACGGGGAATTCACATCTGGAACAAAAATGCAGAACCAAGCTGCAAAGGATATTTGGATATAAGTTCATATTTGACGTTATTATGGATGGAGGCACCTGGAAGCAGATTCATAGACTCACTAAGACTGTAAAAGATCTCTGAGATCGAGTCCAACCATCAACCCAGCACCAACATGTTCACCACTAAACCATATGCCCAAGTGCCGCATCCATGTACCTTTTGAACACTTTCAGGAGTAGCAACCTCACCACTTCCCTGGACAGCCTGTTCCAATGCCCAACCACCCTTTCAGAAAAGATATCTTTCCTAAGATGCAAATCTAAACCTCCCCTGGCACTACTTGAGGCCATTTCATCTTGTCCTGCTGCTTGTTACCTGGGAGAAGAGACAGACCTACATCTTACTAAACCTCCTTTCAGGTAGTTTTAGAGAGTGATAAGGTACCCCTATGAACCTGTTTTTCATGAAAGCAGGAATAATATGATTTTAGATATCTCTCTGGTCTTCAATAAACACAATTCACATTGAGAAATAATCCCCGCACTCCCAAATACAGTAATGTTTACATCTGTGAGCCTGGCTCTGACCCCCAGCATGACAGATACACATGGTAGTCATAACCAGGGGGTATTAATACAGAGTAAAAACCATAGGAAAGTAAACTTTCTTATATATAGGCATATATCTTTGGATCATTAATATGGAAGAAGCCTGCAGTCCTGAAATTCTTCAAAATTCTTAAAATCCCTTTGCACATTAGAGGATTGGTCTGTTTAGCAGGGAAAATGTCAGTCTTGCAAACTGTTAAGACACGTTTAATCATGTGACGAGCCCCAGTGTCTTCCACTGGACTGCAAGCATGTATAAAGAGAAGTCTGTGCATAACAGTCTTTCCAGGATGGGAGCTATATTTACAGCCTTTTCCAAGCCAGGGAGACTATTTTTGTAAGTAATATACTCATGGGCAGTCCTATCTCAGGATATTTCTCTGAGCTTGCTTACCATAAACTATTTTTTCAGTGTCTTCCATGCAAAACTGTCAATAGTGCCTATACATTAATAATGCTTATTAAAAGATAGTGCTTATAAAAGTGCTGGTTTGGGAGGAGAATAGAGTGCTGCATTACATGAGAAAAATGCAGCCTGGTGCATAGAAATTGTTTAGCGTCTCATATGAAGGCAGTCAGTTACTGCATATAAATTGCTGTCAGAATTTCAATAGTGTCATTGACTGGAATATGTTGTAGGGCAGGGTAGGGGGCAAAGAGAAGCCTGTCACTCTGGAAAGCTAAAGATAAAGAAATCCATTAGGTTCAGACCAGATTCCAGTGTTGGCAGAACATTGCAGGAAAATGTGGGTCATTTTGCAATCTTCAAATACCTGCAAAACTGAAGTAAATTTTAAATGATATGACAGATGCAGCATGGCTTCATTTTCTGAATTACTGCTGTGCTTATCCGATGAAGCATAGCAACATGATTGCCCAAACCAGACATTGCTCAATGGCTTGAAACCTTTTCCCAACAAAGTTCAGGCTGGTTTAAAGGAACAGCATCAAGATAAAAATTGCTTACTCTGTGCTATAATACTCTTTTGTAAGATTTGCTTGTTAACCACTTTCCTAAATCTGGGTAAAAGAGATCTTTTAATTTACTTTTCTCCTTTGGAATTGTTTGTTTTCCTATTGCATTCTGATCCATCTGGGAATGTGACTCAGCTGCACTATCTTGCTTCCTGGTTCCAGCCAGCTGCACTTTCTGAATTTCATGCATTTGCACAGAGTTCCCGGGATAGAATTCCCACCAGCAGAGCAGCAAGTACAGGTGAGATGGGTTGCATCCATCCTCTAGAAAGTGCCCATATTCAGCTGATGTACCACAGATGTAGATATTCTGTAGACTGTTTCTGCTTTTACCCTTTTAGAAACCCAAACTAACGGAAATCGTGTTCCTCAGAAATACTAGGGAAATTGAAATCAGCTAGGTTGATTATACAACTCGGTTAAAACATTATTTGATCTTTGTAAGGTTTTTGGAGATTACTATGAAAGTTGTCTCTTTGGAAATTACTGTCTAGTCTTTCTTCCCAGATATCTTCTCCCCAGTAAGGCACCTCCAGAAGGAAAGATGTTCCATAAGAAGAACAATACAATTTGGGCTGTGTGGAGCAGCAAATCTGTTCCCAGACTTGTGAACTAGACTATGTGAAATTAACCGGCCATGAGTAAGGGTCATTGTGTTTATTCATGGATCTGCTTCAGTGAGTGACGCTGCTGTGTCTGTGGTGATTACAGCACTCACCTGCTGACTTGCCCAAGCAGCTGTCTTGCCATGTGGGCAAGTGGGAAGGACCACAGATCCACTATTTCATATTCTTTCTCCTTCCTCCCACCTGCAACAATGAGGGAGGTGGGAGCCCTGTGCAGCTCCATCCTGACATCTGATGCTGTGTGTTGCCTAATCTCCTTGCACTCTTGTTTCACTGTTTGCTGGGCCACAGTGTCTCTTTCTAAACTATTGTATTTGGAACAAATTACCAAATCCTGCTGCTAAAAATACTCCTAACAACCAAATAATTATGGTGTGTGTGGATGAACTTTTTCTTTACACAGTACTAATCACCAATAAAAGCTTAAAACCATCAAGAAGACTTGAAAAAGAAAAGTAAAGCAGGAATATCATCATCAGTGCCTAGTTCTCTGCTAGCTTTTTTCAAAAAGAGGAGCGTGCACATGTGAAATAATAGTGAACATGTGAACATGTTTGTATGATCATACATACACAAGGAATTTACTGACAGTGTCATCCTCTTTAGAATAACAGTGACATATTTAGAACAAACCAGTGTAATGTAACATGAACAATGTGCAAGGAGAAAAGACTTTACAACGTCACTGAAATGTTCTTGTTTCAACACATTGATTTTCTTTGCATAGTGATACTGGGGAATCATTCTTCCCAAATCACCAATGCAAAACCTGTTTGAAGCAGCAGTTCTGAGCTCTCCAGCACAGTACAGACAATATAACTTATATGTGAATATAATATACATGTTTAACTCTGATGCAAAATTGAATTTTTGGTGGTCAAAGTCAGGCTCAGTGCTTCAGTAATTAAGCACGTGAAAAAAATAAACTCTAACCAAATTCTAAGTATGGTTTAGGTATGCTTTTTTTTCCCCTTAGAATTATGCCTATGGGATCTATCACAGCACTCTTTTGGAGTGGCAAAGATGCAGTGAATGTGAGACCTGGTGTTTCAGAAATTTATTTTATTTCAGCACAAAGTAGTGAAATAGGACAAATCTAACCAGGAAATTGCCTCAGCTTGCACACAGACTGGTAAACTGGGTAAGGCATTCTGGAAGCTCAGACTGCCTTTACAGGACTCACAGGTCCAAAAGGTTCAAAACTCTGAATTTCACAGGGATCCACCTTCCTATGTACTCTGCTCCCAGCCCCAGGCTTTGTATCAATCATTGACTGAAGCTGGAGCCCAGCAGAGCCCAAGAGGACTGTAGGAATGTCGGGACTTCATGTGGAATTTCACCAGTGTGAGCCAGTTGTGCTGTCCATTTGGAACTGAACTGCTAAACCAGTTACACCCTCCATTTGGAAATTAATTGTTGAAGTGTTCAAGTCCCTGCAATCAGCTTGATGGCATCACTTTGTTCAGATGCAATGCAGATGGCTTTTGAACAAGACAACTACCCAATCCAGAAATTTTAGTTTTTAGGCAGTGCCCTTCTGATCCTGGAGAAAAAAAGAGAAGGGTAATGCAGGACATGTGAAGCCCTGGTAACAGGTCTGGGCATCCAGCAACCATCAGCCTAGCCTGCAATTATCTTTTCATTGAAAGCCTGGCACAGCAGCATCTCCCAGCACAATACCCCCACCACAGCTTTGTCCTTCCTGCCACATGCTCTGAATGATTCACATCCCAGACAGAAGGAAAAGGTGTGGGAGGAACACATGGATATTCAAAGCCCTTGGCTTGCTGCAGAAAATGAGCGACTTTGGAACTCGTGAGGACAAGGGTAGTTCCCCAAAATGTCTGTGTGGGGGAAAAAAAAAATGAAGGAGTTGTGAGGAACCCCTATCCTGAGTGAACAAACGAGGCACTTTTGAATTTCCAGAGCAACTGGTACAGAGTTAAGGATTTGGGACTAGGAAACTCCTGAAGGAGCACGGCATGCAAAAGCAGCACCAGAGCACAAGGGGAGGAATTAGCCACATGTATAGCCTGTGGAGTGCCCCATGCACACACACACCAGTAAAAGGGCATTTTGCAATTGTGAGAGAACATGCAAAGCTTCAGAAGGCTGACACACCACTGAAAGTTTCATGTTGGTCTGGGTGAAGGGGTGGTAGCCAGGTTTGTAGAGCCAAACATAACATAAATCAGCTTTTTTCCACTCCCTGTCCCTTTTGGTACTGACAGCAAGCTGTTACACTTCTCCACCTGAACTTCCCTGCCTGTAAGGAAAGAGGGGTAATTCCCATGTTTTGAAAAGGTTAAGAAATCTCTGGATGAATAGCTCTTTCTGTGACCTATCATTATGTTAAACTGATGTCTCAAAGCCCAGCATCAGAATGCTGCATTAACTTAAAAGAAAGCTGTGCTCATTTCTCTGATCATTTACTCTACCTATTTAGAAGGCCGGATATTAAAGCCCTGTGCAGCTCTATCCGTGAGTAACTCATACACAGGGAAAGATCTAAGTCTTGTTTAAAGATCTGATCCTGTTAGATTAAGACCCTGGAATATGAGACAAAAATTACTCATGTGACAGACTGCAATTTACTCATATGAAGCCTAAAATAGCAGTGAAGGAAACTTTACTGAAAATGGGTATTTTCAGTTAGTTACTTGCTTGCAATTAACACCTGGTCACTAAAGCTAAATGCCACATTCCCCAAAAGCAGCACTAGGAACGCACCTTCTAGACACCTCACCAGAGAAATCTGATGGATAATTGTCAAGAGGGAGACAAAATATAGTAGTCACAGCAGAAAATGCACACTGCTCACATTCTCAGGGTTAGTTAGGAGCCTATGTTCATTTGCTTGCAAACCAGACTGAGTCACAGGCATTTTACCACAATTACTCCTAGCCCTTCCCAGAGCAAAAAACCAAAACCATCTCAGGAAGCCCTAAGGTGTACCATTTTTAGAAACGTATCAAAATCCTTCTTGTCCTAAGAAAGGACAAATAGGTATGGCTAGAGAGAATAAGTATGTTAACAAAGGAGTTCAGTAATGAGGGCTGGCAGTCCAGTGTCCTTGGAAGATAACACTAGACGGATTATAACCATCTCACCTTACAGACATAGAAATGGTTCTCCCAGCTAAAGGCTTGAATGGAGTCACTAGTTAGCACATTTAATAGGCAGCCTTATGAAAAGCCTTACAAGGAAAAATGGTACTTGAGAAAAGGACAAGGAAGTGTCAGATTAGATATCAGTTGAATGCATTTTGGGTTCCCAGCATGATATGTGGTTTGGACTACATGTGGGTCTCAGAGGAAACCATTCCTCTTCTGAGATGTTGCTGGATCTGACAGAGTCTGTAAAAGAAGGGAAATATAACAGGAAGATTATAAAAAAATAGTGACCATGTTAATTAGCCTTGGATCAGATCTTTGAACAAGACTTGGATCTTTCCCTGTAAGCCTTGTTATTATGACTAAGTCAGCTCTAAAGGGAAAAAAATAACAGTAATGAATTTGAACTGATTAAATGCTGAGAGAAACTGGACATGGAACAGAGTAAAGGAAGGAATGGAATAGAAAAAGCAGCAGTGGCATATGTTAAGAAGCACTATTAATGTGCATTCAAAGACAATTAAAATAATAGTACAGATGGGTAAGGAAGTACATGGATAAGAAAAAGACACAGAACAGAAGCAGGGAACTAGACATATTGCAGGCTGACATCAGTAATGCACAAGGAAAAAGGAGTGAGTCGATATAAAACATGGAAGCTGAACTGTAAGAGGTTGAACTATGTGCATTCAAATACTCCAAATACACTGAATAAGACTTCAGTGGAAACAGGCAAACAGAGGCAGATGTAGAAAAACTTAGAAAAACTTATTTCTACCTCTATTTTTAAAAAGCCTGCATATGCATCAAAGAGTGAGAGGTGTAGGTGACAGAAGTAACCATAAATTAGAAAAACAGCAATAAAACCATGCTGATGCAAGGCAATCACATGTGTGGAACAGCTACTAAACGAGAACATTCCAGGGAGGCATAGGGAAAATATCAGCTAATCTTGTTATATGTGATGCTGTACCAGAAGGCTGCAATTGCTACCAAAAACCCCCAAACCCATAATAAGGGACCACCTCTTCAGAGCAGAGATTACAACTCTGCAGATAAGATGGACAGAGGAGTTGAAGAGAGAAGCAAGGCTAGGCTGCATGAACATTCACAAGAAACACAGCAATTCAGCAGCAAAGCCACGACCAGAATCCTCATCTACCAAATAATGATCAACAACTAGATCATACTGTCACTAAAAAAGAAACAAAATTACAAAAGGATGAAAAAAACAAGGAATCAGAGAGGATGTCCAATTTCTCGGTTCCAGGCTATTGCCCAGATACAAAGCTCTAAGGCAAACCTGTAAGACTTAGGTCTTGCCCTAGTTACTCTGCAGAAATTCAGATCCTCACTGCTTAGCCTCTCTTTGACACAGTAATTTTCCAGTGGTGCTGTAAGCCTATTGCTTCATCTCATTTTCCTAAGTAAACGGGCTTTTCACAGTGCCTGTGCCAATGGATCTGGCCTTACATCGGCAGACCTGCCACATCTGCAGACGGCGCAGAGCTGCCCAGTGGTGCCGCTGGCTCACGGCATCTCCTGGGCTTGGCACAGTGGGGTTGCAGAACTCTGCTGTTCAAGGTCTGCCCTCAGAAGTGGCAGGCTCTCAGAGCTCCTACTGAGCCCAGCACTGAGCCACCACATTTCTTGTGCTGAAAGAAAGGGCCTGAGAGCTGAGCCGTTGCGTGGTGCTGTTGTGAGGGGCAGGGCTCCAGTGGAAGCCTCCGCTATTTGGATTTATTTGGATTGCCTGCAGGAAGGAAGTGGGATAACATACAACTTGGCAAGGCATCTCAAAGCAGCATAAGAAGTTCCAGTCAACAAACCTCGCATATTTTCTTGGGGGAGAAAGAATGGCACTGAGTAGAGGAAAAACTACAGTCACACCTCTGTGTACTCTGGGAGTCAAAATCCTGTGTGCTTTGCACTTGTTTACAGAGCTTTATCAGCAAAGAATGATACCAGAAAACCGAGAGAAGTATTTGCTATTGTCTGTGAGGTGAGTGACTTGCACGAATAAAATAACTTGGCCTGACCCATTGGTATAATCATAAGCAAGATGGAAAGATGGGGATTAAGTACCACACAGCCTTGGCAATAGAAACATAAAACTGCATGTTAAGACTTGTCATCCAGATGTGCCATATAGCCATATAAAAGAGAAAGTATTATAGAAATTGGGTTCAGGATTACAGCACCTAAAAAGTTGGGGAAAATTCTAAGAGGACCCCTGTGTAGGTCTATTGGGTATGCATGGCAAAGTTTTGGTGGTGGGGGACTACAGCGGTTGCTTCTCTGAGAAGTTTCCAGAAGCTGCCCCTAGGTCCAACAGAGCCAATGCCAGCCAGCTCCAAGACGGACCCATCCACTGCTGGCCAAGGCTGAGCCCATCAGGGACATCAGTAATGCCTCTGGGATAACTGACTTGAAATGGGGTGGGAAAAAGCTGTACAGCAGCAGCCAGGGAGAGTGAGAAAACGTGAGAACAGCAACACTGCAGACATGCAGTTCAGTGAAGCAGGGGCAGGAGGTGCTCCAGGCACCAGAGCTGAGGGTCCTCTGCGGCCTCTGGTGCAGACTATGGTGAGGCAGCTGTGCCCCTGGATAGGGGCAGAGATTCACCTGAAGCCATGCAAAAGCCCAGACCAGAACAGGGGGAATGCCTGAAGGAGGCTGTGACCCAATGGGAAGCCCATGCTGGAGGCAGGCTCCTGGCAGGACTGGTGAATCTGTGGAGAGAGGAGCCCATGCTGGAGTAGGTTTGCTGACAGGACTTGTGACACCATGGGGGACCCATGTTGGAGAAGTCAGTGAAGAGCTGCAGCCCGTGGGAAGGGCTGATGTTGAAATAGTTCATGGAGAATTGTCTCTTGTGGGAGGAACCCCACACTGGAGCAGGGGAGAAGTGTGACAAGCCTCCTACTGAGGAGGAAGAAGCAGCAGAGACACGTGATGAACTGACTGCAGCCCCCATTCCTTGTCCCCCTGAACCACTGTGGGGGAGAGGGTGGAGAATTCAGGAGTGAATTCAGGAAGGGAGAGGTGGGAGAAAGGTATTTTAAGAATGTTTTCATTTCTTATTATACTACTCTGATTTGATTGATAATAAATTAATTTTCCCCATTTGAGTCTGTTTTGCCCATGATTGTAATCATGAGTCCTTTGTCTCTCTGTCCTTAAGTCAACCCGTGAGCTTTTTGTTGTATTTTCTTTCCCCTGTCCAGCCGAGAAGGGGAGCAATAAAAGTGGCTTTGGTGGGTACCAGGCATCCAGTCAGGGTCAATCCACCACAGCAGGAGACTAAAAAATCCTCAGCTCTCCATAATGCTTTACTAGAGTATCATCACAGAATAATAATCATGAAAACAGCATAGAAACCGAAAGAGTTTCCCCTCCAAAAAAGCTTCACCACGCGTTCCTGTTTGATGACTATCATTATCACCGCGTGTCTCCTAGTCTTCTACACAGTCTTTCAACCCACATCTATTCTGAATTAACATCCCACACCAGCCACTGCTTTTAGCTCACTTCAGGAATACAAAGTTCCACGTCTAAAAAGCATCACAGCAGTCCTAAACATGCTTTCAATTTTCTAGCTACTTTCTTTCAGACTCTGCTCTACCTTACCTTAGCTCTGCTAGAGCTCATAAAAACTCCAAGATTAAAGAAGAAAGGCTCTGAATGTTAGGGGGTAGCTTTTATTCATCATCAGTCAGTAAACTGTAGGTTGGATAATATGTGATTTGCAAATAATTAAAATACAGATTTTGGTTATAATGAATCTGTAACTTAAACGAGTAAAGTTTTCTTTAAATCTTGGAATGTGATAAATGAATAGGAATACTGTTATACTGTTAATCAAAATGAATAGAAACACAGAAGTCACAACCAATTGTTTTAAAGTAGGATCTCATGACAGCATGCAAAACAACTCAAGTGGCCCTTGTTTTTCTATCCCCATGATTACAAATCATAGAATCATAGAATGGTTTGCAAGGGACCTTAGAGATTATCTAATTCCAACCCTCTGCCATTGAGATAGGGACATCTTCCTTCCACTAGACCACGTTGCCCCAAGCCTCATCCAACCTGGCCTTTAACACTTCCAGGGATGGAGCATCCACAGCTTCTCTGAGCAACCCGTGGCAGTGTCTCACCACTCTCACAGGGAAGAATTTCTTCCTAATATCTGATATAAACTTGTCCTCTGTCAGCTTAAAGCTACTCCCCATTGTCCTGTCATTACATGCCTTTATAAAAAGTCTCTCCAGCTTTCATGTGGCCCCATTCAGGTACTGGAAGCCTGCTCTAAGATCTCTCCAGAGTCTTTTCTTCTCCAGGCTGAACAATCCCAACTTTCACAAGCTGTGTTCATAGGAGAGGTGCTACAGCACTCTGATCATCTTCTTCATGGTCCTCCAATGGACCCACTCCATTGTTACGTTGGGGACCCCAGAGCTGGATGCAGCACTGCAGGTGGGGTCTCACAACAGCAGAGCAGAGGGGCAGAATCCCTCCCCTCACCCTGCTGCCCACATTGCTTTGGATGCAGCTCAGGACGCAGTTGGCTTTCTGGGCTATGAGTGCACATTGCTAAAACACACCCAGCTGCTTGTCCTAACTAGCATCCCTAAGTCCTTCTGCTCAGTGCTGCTCTCAATCCACTCTCCATCCAGCCTGCGTTTGTGCTTGGGATTGCCCTGACGCAGGTGCAGGACCTTTTCACTTGGCCTTTTTGAACTTCATGCAGTTCACATTGACCCTCCTGTCAAGGTTTCTCTGGATAACATCCCTTCCCTCCAGCATGTCAATCGCACTACACAACTTGGTGTCACTGGCAAACTTGCTGAGGGTGCACTCTATGCCACATCACTGACAAAGCTGTTAAACAGCACCAGTCACCAATCCCTGAGGAATGCCACTTGTCATTTGTCTCCCTTTGGACATTAAGCTGTTGACCACAACTCTATGAGTGTGACCATCCAGCCAATTTCCAATCCATTAAGTTGTCTGCCCATCAAGTCCATGTCTCCATTTTAGAAATAAGGATGTCATATGGGACAATGTCCAGTGTCTTGCACAAGTCCAGGTAGATAACATCTGTTGCCCTTCCTTTATCTGCTACTGTTGTAACC